>NC_062288.1:62653116-63903116 GCF_902655055.1 Lutra lutra
AGTCCATGGGGGATGAAATCGCTCCATGTGAAAAGCCATTACTTTAGATGATTATTATTAAGTGTCAATATCCATTATTAACCATCATTCATGCTAATGACATTGACGCTAATTACCAAGGGGCTAATTGTGGTATGTATCCCTGCACTGTGGCTCATTTATAGCTGGGGGATGGAAAGTTCCAGCTTTCCCTTTAAACCACACCTGCTCAGTGCTCTGCTCTCCCACCTGTGAGTCTTCCCTTGGCCTGCCCCTCCAGGAGCTCTGCTTCACCCTGGAGAGGAGCTGAGCTGTGTGTGTGCCCCATTTGCACTGTTTTCATGGGTGACCCGCAGGAAAACCTTTGGGAGAGGGAAGGGGGTCTGGGGCTTGGGGTGGGTGGTTCATGTTTTCTCTTCAAAATATTTTTCTTCAACGCTGTCGGCGATTAATACAAATGGAAAAATAAATCCCTGCTGATGTAAAATGACTCCTCACTGTCCACGAAGCAGGGTGTGGAGCCTTCATCATTCATGATTTGGGGCGGGCTATAAACAAGCTTGTTGTCACCCACATCCAGCCTGCCAGGCTCTGGGACTACAGACCTACGCACAAACGTCAGGGCTAACCAGGGACAGCAGCATCCAGGGCCCTGGAAGATACCATGTGCTTCCAAAGCCCCAAAGGCTGCATGAGATCTGGGTGGGACTTAGAGCCTTGTCTTCAGCTTGGCCAACTGGGATTCCGTATTTTAAAGTCAAAACTATAATAAAAGTGACCAGGAATTGAATGTTCTAAAATCATTAGAGCAGCTTTGGTAGGGCCTCTGCTGCTAGGACAACTTTTGGCCAGCCCATGCAGGGGCTTGTGATCTAGTTTCTTTTTCTAAGGTCATCCCTGCTCTGCAACCCCCACGGACAACCTGGCTCCCATCCCTGCTGCGTCCCTACGGCCCTGGGCCCACCCTGCAGCCCTGTAGATGAGACTCGGGTCACCAACCAAACTGGGGGCTCCCTGATGGTGGGCCCAGGTCTTCTTCTCTGAGTCTCCATTTGTGGAGGGAGGCTCTCTCCACTGTGGGCCAGCAGAAAGCTGGGCTCAGAGAAGGAAATGGCAAAGGATGTTCACCAGCCAGGGCAAGAAATGTCCTGTGGCTCTCACATCTCTGGGCCCTTGCTGTCAGGACAGGCACATGGGAAGACTTAGGGACACAGTGGGAGGGGATGGGGGCATGGAGGCCCACTTTAGGGCCGGGGCTGAGTTGGGCACTGTGTCCTGCAATCCTGTGAATATTTAGCTGGTTCTGTCCCTTTTGCTGGCTTCTGCCTATGCAAACAGCAACCAGAGTAGGCAGAAGCCAGGGGCAGTGGTGTGGCGGCAACAGCAGGGGACTGTGGGGAGGGAAGAGGGTTGGAGCTCACAACGAGGACGAGGACGCTGACTGAAGGAGCCAACTCGGAGCCCCACCATGGACAGCAGGGCATGGGGTGCCTGCATCCTCTGTTTGCTGAGCCCATTGCCAATTGTGAGTAGCCAACATAGATCCTCCTGCATCTCCCGCTGGGCTCGGGATCTGGGAGCCTCAGGGCTATATGGGGGGGGTCCAGCTGGGGCCTGGTGGGGTCCCCACTGCCTATTCCCCAGCACAGCAGTTTCTTCCTACTAAGCAGACTACTGACCATGGCTCAGAGAAATCCTGCCCCATCCCCTCATTCCTCTCATCCCCCTCCTCCCCCACCACCTCAGCTGCTTGGCTCTGGATAGCTCTGCTAGGAAACCTGGCTGAGCTGACTTAGCCTCCCTGTTGCTTCCCTCCAGGGCCTGTCTGGGCCCCCCCGGGTGGGGGGGACCACAGAGACTGTGTACGCCCAAAACAGACTCTGAATCAGGGAGGCAGTAGGGCCTCTCTTCTCTGTCTCGTGTCCCCCAAGACTTCTCTGAGCTACAGGTCCCTAATTCTTCCACAAAATCTCCAGACTCCTTCCCATCCCCCGCATCCCAGGAGCTACACTCTTCTCAGGTTGCTGCCTCTTAAGTGGCTATGGCCAGGGACCAGCTATGGCCAGGGACCAGGTGGGCCTGCGCGGGGAGTGGAGGACAACTGCTCCCCCGCTGGCACTTGGGGAACTGCTCCTCTCTCCATGCCTGATGCTGGGGGCTGGAGGAGCTTTTGGCAAATTGACGTGCGGGAGAGTGGGGTGTGGGACAGGGGCCCTCCCTGCATGTGCTGCAATTTCCCAGCATGTTTTCCAGGAGTTACCGCAAGGGACACAGGGACCAGGACAGGACGTACAAGGTACTGGGTGGGAAGCTCAACGCAGGCAGACTGAGGACTCCTTCCTCCGCTGGCTTGTGTGTGTGCATGTGTGTGTGCCCATGGCTGCCAGGCCTGCCAAACACCCGACAGCACCTGCCCCTAGGTGCACAGCCTTGGGGCTAGAATCCCGGCCCCAGGGAAACTAGTTGTGTGGCCTGGGCAAGTTCCCTACCTTTCCTGAGCCCAACTTGTCTCTTGTATAAAGGAGATCGTATCAGCTCACTGGGGCTATTGTGCATTGAGTGGGATCTGATTTGTCAAGGGCTGGGCATAGGGTGCTTGACAAATTTCTCCTCCTCTGCCTCCTCCTCCTCCTTCTTCTTTTCTTTCTTTCTTTCTTTCTTTTTTTTTTTTGTAATTTCAGCAGAGTTGACACACCTTGTTACATTAGTTTCAGGTGTACCAGATAGTGATTTGACAAGCTGATACATCATGCTGTGCTCTCCACAAGTGTGGCTCCCATCTGTCACCTACAATGCTATTACAACGCCATCGACTTTATTCCCTGGGCTGTAACTTTCCTCCCTGTGCCTTATTCATTCCATACCTGGAAGCCTGTAGCTCCCACTCTCCTTCACCTGTTTTGCCCTCCCCCCTTTTTTTGCCATACAGGTAACTTCTATTGCCTTCCCTTCTGCAGTGAGGGAGTCTCCTTCCTCACATCTGTGTGCACCCCACCATAACCAAGTGTGCTCTCTCTCACTTCCCCCTCAACCCCTACCTCCCCCCACCTTCCCTCTGACTCCTTCACGCCTCCTTATCTGGCTCTGACATTCCTACCTCCTTCTTAGAAGGACCTCCTGTCCACCTAGATAATCTAGGATAAACTCCCCATCAAAAGATCGTTACCTTAATCCCAGCTGCAAAATCCCTTTGGCCCTGCCAGAGAGCATATTCAGTTTTTAGGGATTAGGACGTAGACATTGCTGTGTGTATGAGGAGCATTGTTCCACCTACCAAGGTACTTTGTGCAGGATTGCATCCAGGGAGCAGGAGTGCAGAACGGGGTTAGGAGAGCAGGGACGGAGGAAAGGCCCGGCACAGACAAGTCGTGGGCTCAGCCAGCTCCAGGAGATCTTCAGAAGACTCGAGTTCAACGTGTCTCAGAACTTACTCCCAAGAGATGAAATTGGGAACCATCTGTCCAAATGTCCATCTTTCTTTCCTTTCTCCCTCCCCACGTCCCTCCCTCCCTTCCTTCCATCCTTCCTTGCTTCCTTCCTTCCTCCTTTCCCTCCTCCACCAAGTACCCTTGCCAGTACTGTGAGCCAGGCCCTGTGCTTAGGAGCAGGGGTGCAGAAAGGCATCAGGCTTTGTCTCTCTTCTAAGGTCTTTGGGACCAGAGAACCCAGAAGGAGCTGCTGATCAGCTTGGCCAATCCCCTTACCTCCTTCCTGCAGATATCCGGCCATGTGCACCCAGAGTGCGACTTCATCACCCAATTGAGAGAGGATGAGAGGTCATGTCTGCAAGCAGCAGAATGGATGCCCAACACCACGCTGGGTATGGTGCTGGGAGGGAGGGAGTGACTTCTAGATTCCTTTATCTTCTCCAGCCTCATCCCTCCCAATGCTGGAAGGGCCTGGACCCTGAGTCTGCTGTGCTTCCATCTCTCTCTGCAGGCTGCCCCAGGATGTGGGATGGGCTGCTGTGCTGGCCGACGGGGGGCTCTGGCGAGTGGGTGACTCTCTCTTGCCCTGATTTCTTCTCTCACTTCAGCTCAGAGCTAGGTGAGGGTTCCGGGTGTGGAGGTGAGTGGGGAGGAGAGGTGGTTTCATCTGGTGATGCCAGAATATGCAGGTGCCTCCCTGGCTTTGGGGGCAGTAGATCTGGATTTGAACACCAACTTCCCATCTTCCCATGTGTCCTTGGGCTAGTCACTCAACCTCCAAACACTCAGCTTCCTGACCTATGACCTGGGGAAAACAAGAACTTTAACCTCAGAGGGGGTGAGGATTAGTGATGAGAGCATGGAAGTCCAGGACCCAGGGTCTGACCCCAAGGGAATATTCTGTGGGTGTTAGCAGGAGGGCTACCTATGGGGTGGAGGGGAGGAGGGCCTGTCTGACTGTTCCCATGCTACCAGCGGCCGAGTGGGGGGAGTGAGGAAGGCTTGCTCCTGGAACCCAGGCCCCTGGAGAGAAGGCCACCCGCTCTCTGCCACTGGGAGGAGCTGTCTGCAGACTCTGGATGGTCCATGACTCCCCAACCCATGCTGGAGAGAGAGAAGGAGCGATAACCTGTTCTCTGTTCCCACCTCTGCATGCCTTCCAGGGGTCGTGAAGAGGGATTGCACTATCATGGGTTGGTCCGAGCCCTTCCCACCTTACCCTGTGGCCTGCCCTGTGCCCCTAGAGCTGCTGATGGAGGAGGTAAGAGGCTTCTTGGAGGAAGAGTCATCATGAACATTTATAGGGATGGTGGGCCGCACAATGGAGAGGTTACCATTCCCACTGTAGCTAGCAGGTTGGAATATTAATTGCAGAAGTTTCCAGAAGATGGCAGTATCTAGAAGAGAGAGGGCCATGGTCTTTTGCTAATTGCTTAGGGGTGCTTCATGAGCCACGGTGCTGGGAAAGAGGGGAGGCAGAGGGCAGTGTGGGAGGTGTGCTGGCTGCCATCTCCTTGGCGTGCCCTCTCTGTGCTCAGGCCCCCAGGGCAGGAGCTTTGAGCGGTTCCAGGGAAACAGAGGCTCTTAGTGGTCCTGGACATGCTCCTTCCCTTCTCCAGTCCTCAGTCCATGGAGTGGTGTACATTCCCCACACTTCCAAATTGAGCAGGGCCTCTCCAAGGTGCTTTGGTACCCACAGTCCCATACCTCTTTCCCCTCAGCCCTGCAAGGCAAGGCCTGAGTCTGACCATTTTTCAGATGAGAAGACAGACACAGGTGGTGATTGCCTACACCCTCAGGGATCCTGATCCCCTCCCTCGGGCTACCCCATCCATCTCCATCTTTTCCACTTTTCCCTGTGCCTGTCGCTGGCTGCCCCCTTACTTGGGCATGTCGTGTGCCCAAGACAGTAAGCAAGTAGGATTCAGTAAAGGAGCCCCAGTTCCTCTTGAGCTTTTCTCATTCCTCAGTGAATGAAGAACATACCTATGAATGAATGAATGAAGCAGTTTCTTTGCTGCCTGTCCAGCCCCAGTAATGGTGAGAGTCAACTGTCTCACTCCCGGGCCCCTCCCCTTCATCCCCCGTCTGCCCACCAGCAAGTCAGATGCAAGACAGGCTGTAAACAAACACTTCTGTTTGTGAGGGAGCTTGCTCCAGTTCCCATGGGTGCCCCTTCCCCCAGATGGGGTGCTCTGGGGTAGAACTGAGAGCCTTCACCTGCTTGGTCATCAAGCCTCCCCTTCCCCGAAAGTGCAGCTGCTGAGACTTCCTCTGTTTCTACCTTGCCAGAAATCCTACTTCTCCACGGTGAAGATCATCTATACCCTGGGCCATAGCATCTCCGTCGTGGCCCTCTTTGTGGCCATTGCCATCCTGGTTGCTCTCAGGTTTGCCGTCCTCTTTGCCTGCTCGAGAACCTTCCCTCCCTCCCTATTGCCCGCAGCACTAAGCCTGATTCCTTCCTTGCCTGGAAATCCAGGAGGTTCCCAGATCTAGACCCCATGGCCATTCCTGGCTTTTCCTTTCCTTCCCCCTGCATGTCCCCTTTCCACCCCTTGGAAAGCCCCTCCAGGACTCACTGCCATCTCTACACCGTTGCTCACGTGGAACTTACTCTATTTGCTTGGAATGCCCAGTTGTTTTGTTCTTGATATATTTATATCTGTTAAAATCCGAAACCCAAATCCCAACTGCTTCAAGAATTCTTTTTGCCTCCCCCCGCTGAAACCCTTCTTGACTATTCCAACCCTTTGATCCTTGCCCCTCTGGAGGCCTTCCAACTTCAGAGTCTGAGCCCCAAAACATGGCTTGTGCTGTTGTCTGTCTCATGGGGCTGTGCCTCATCTCTCTGAGCACCTAGGGGCTCCCCTGGGTGGTATCCTGCTCTTTCTGCCTCTGTCCCCCGACTCTGAGCCCCTGAAGGGAGGGACTGGTCCTCTCTGTCCTCTCACCTGTGTTGAGCCCAGGGCAGTGGTTGGTCAGCTGTCCCGCACGGTCGCTCCAAGTGCAGCGCAGTGTGGCTCAAGTCAGTCAAGTTTGCTTCCCACCACGCTCACCCTCCTCCCTCCCCACTCCTCCAGGAGGCTCCACTGTCCTCGGAACTACATCCACACCCAGCTGTTTGTCACCTTTATCCTCAAGGCAGGCGCTGTGTTCCTGAAGGACACCACCCTCTTCCACGGCGAGAACACGGACCACTGCAGCTTCTCCACTGTAACAACTGGAAGGCTCCAGGGTGGGCGGGAAGGAAGGCTGTGTGAGAAATAGAGATGTGCCCCACCCCGCCAGCCCGCCCAGTCCTGTGGGCTGACGCTGGGGCTCTACAATTGCCAATAACAGAGCAGGAAACACCCACCCCTCTACAGATTCAGGTCCTAAATCCCCATGCCATTTCTTGGACCACGGGGCCGATTCATGTCATTCCCCGAGTTCTGTGTTCCCCTTCCCATTCCTTATTCCATACTCTGACCTGGCCCGTATTCACCCCAGCAGTCTCTGCATTTCCTACCTGCCTGCACGTGCCAGCCTGTCCGTGGCTGGGTGTGGGTATGTGCGGGGTGAGGCCAAGCTGGGTCCCTCCCTCAAGAAGCATCCAAGGGGCCTGGCGGTGGGGTGGGCAGAATGCACCTGATTACGGGACCACCGAGTGGGGCAGGGGGTGTTGAGAACTGGGCTTCAGGGAGGAGGTGGTTCTGGAGCTGGAAGGGGTAAAGGGGAGGGAAGACACATTTAACGGAGGGGCCGGGGTGTATAGACTCTCTCAGACGGGAACACATGAAGCATGTCCAAGAACCAGAGAGGTCACAGCAGGACAGGAATGTGGGAGAAACAGGAGAATGAAAATCCAAGGCCATTGGGGATAGCATGGAGGCCCCACACCCCACAGTCACACTAACTGTGCAGGAAATGGATAGATACGCAGAGGGACAAACCCACAATGACCTTAATGAATGAATGAAAGAAAAACTAGTAATAATGATATGAACTGAGCACTTCCAGGTGACACTGCTCTAAATGCTTTATTGCATATATTACCACCTTTTATTTCCTGGGTATGTTTTCATTTTAGTTCCATTTATATGTGCGTGGGCCTGGGTCCAAGCTCAGGCTGCCTGAGCTTAGGGGTGGTGCTCCTCACCCCTGACAGATGAGTGAGTCACGTGCTGAACGAGTGAAGGCAGTGTGAGGGCCCATACGTTTGCAGGAATGAATGAAGCTCCATACCCACAGCTCTGGGGCTGGACGTGGGGTCAGGAAGGACTGACCAAAAGAGCAAATAGTAACAATCCCTACGCAGCGTTTCCATCTCGTCCTCATGATGAGGCATTTGATAGAAATTGGGAGTATTTCCTTTGACAGACGAGAAGGCAAGGTCTGGGGAGGTTACCCAGCTAATGCAGGCTAGGTGTGAACTCAGATCACAAGTCTGTGCGGTTAACCACCACATTACACTACCACGGCCCCTCTGGGGCAGCCTGAGGGGGAGGGGCCTGAGTGGAGTAGGGGCTCCAGTGGGTGTCCAGCTCCAAAAAAGCTACACTCCGGCCCACAGGTTCTATGTAAGGTTTCCGTGGCCACCTCCCATTTTGCCACCATGACCAACTTCAGCTGGCTCTTGGTAGAAGCTGCATACCTGACCTGCCTCTTGGCCTCCAAGTCGCCCAGCACAAGGAGAGCCTTCTGGTGGCTGGTTCTTGCCGGCTGGGGTGAGTGCTGAGGCTGGGTGGGGCACCGTAGGGCTAGGGGAGGGCTGGGGATGCACAGGGAGCTCAACCAAAGGTCCCTTCTGCTCGCTGTTGGTGATGCAAGACCCAGAGCGGGGAAGGAACAGCCCCTGGTAGTTCTACGGCTTCCTGGTCCCATCTTCCCAGTGCCCCATGTAGCCTGCAGTGGTGGCAGCAGGTAGGCGTAAGTCTCTGAGCCAAGGACACAGACCCCTTACTGGTCTCCTCTGTACCCCCTCAGGGCTTCCCCTGCTCTTCACTGCCATGTGGGTGTGTTGCAAAGTGGTCTTCGAGGATGTGGCGTGAGTCTGGGGGGAATCACACCCCACGGTGCCAGGTATGGGCTGGACCAACAGGCAGTGTGGTGGTCCTCCAAGCTGGGGAGAAGAGGAGGAGACTCTGGCCCTGCCTTCAGGGAACACCCAGGCTTGGGTGCAAGATGGGAAGGTCATTGTGGGTAGCATGGAAGGGGCAGGACCCGGGGTGGGAGGGGGCCTTAGATGCTCGGGGTGCTGGGCTCAGGGAGAGGTGGGGTTTGGGAACACACTAAATAGGGCCTCCTAGAACAAGGGGAGGTTCTGGGGCCAGCAAGAAGCAGCTAGGTGGAGAGAGAGAGGGTTAGCCCAACATGGATTGCCATGTCCCTGTGGAAGGGGTCCCAACTGGCTGGGAGAGGATATAAGACTGGGCAGACATTTTTGGTGCCCCCCATCAGTTCTGGCTTGTCTTCTCCCTAGGTGCTGGGACCTGGATGACAGCTCTCCTTACTGGTGGATCATCAAAGGGCCGATCGTCCTCTCTGTTGGGGTCAGTCCCTCGGGCCATGCCCTCTGCTTTCTGCTCCCTGGGTAGGTAGAGGTGGCTGTCAGACAGGAAACATGACTCCATGCTGGGAGGCAGGATACCTGGGCTCTTTAGCCCCGCTCTGCAGGCTTGTCTGCGCGGCCCTCTCTGGACCTCAGTGTTGGTGAAACTGGGCGCCGGGGCGGGTGGGGGTGGTCTCCACAGCACTCAGGCTCCTTCTCACTCCGAGTCGTGATGAATTCAGTGCCTGACTGTAGGTCGCGTCCCACTGCAGCGAGGCTGGTGTGGGGAGCGGAAGGAGGGTGGTAGCTGAGCCAACTGCCTGCCCCCATGCTGCAAACCAGGTCACTTGGGCCGGTTTGCATGGCCTCAGGGAATGTGTGCATTGCCCCCAATATTATCAAAAGGGCGGACACCTACTTTGTCAGAGTAGACCCTGGGAGGTGATGGAGGCAGGATGATAAGTTCTGACCCTCCCCCCAGCCCTTTATTCCCGGGCTGGAGAGGGAGGGGGACCTAGGATGCAAGTTCTAGATTAACAACCTGTACATCCCTCCACCTGCACATCCCTGTGTCTCAAGGATTTAGGATTTCTAATCCTCAAAGAGGTCCCATCCCAGGCCACCGGGGCCACCCCCTGACTCTTGCCTTTCACCTTCCTGCACTTCTATTTCCAGGTGAATTTTGGGCTTTTTCTCAATATTATCCGTGTCCTGCTGAGGAAGCTGGAGCCGGCTCAGGGCAGCCTCCGTGCCGAGTCTCAGTACTGGTAATGTGTGTGTACACATGTGTGCCTTTGGGGATCCTGGGGCCATCACTGGAGTGGGAATCAGTGTAGTTCCATTTCATTCACTCTCCAGGACTGTGGTCCTACCTAGGCTTCCAGAGAGAGAACAGATCTGGTCCCTGCCCTCTAGGAGATCACAGTGTGGGGACGATCAGGCTCCAAGTATCCAGTTACCAGGCCAAATGGACTGATGAGCGGTCAGGTCCATTTCTGTGGGATCCCGCAGGAGGAAAACTTTTCTAGATGGAGGGATGGGAATGAGGTATGATTAGGGAAGACTTTCTGGAGGAGGTGGTCTTTGAATTAGACTTTTATGTGTAGATGTTGAATAAATGGAGCATCTGGCAGCAAGAACAGCAAGATTCATGGCCCCAAAGTAAGGAAGCCCTGCATTGCGCCACACTGTTTGGGGAGGCTGGTGTTCTCCAGGGTACCTGATGCAGAGAGTCTATATGGAGAACTGAAGGGAAGTGGGAGTGAGCAGGAGGCATGTGGGAGTTTCTAATCCCAGCCTTGGGTGCCTGGGGCTTGTCTTCTCCTACAGGCGTCTCTCTAAATCCACGCTTCTCCTTATCCCGCTGTTGGGAGTTCACTATGTCATCTTCAACTTTCTGCCTGACAGTGTGGGCCTGAGCATCCGCCTCCCCCTGGAGTTGGGACTGGGCTCCTTCCAGGTGAGGACCCCCATAGGGACTCTTTCCACCAAGTCCTTGGGCAGGAGGGAGGCAGTGCTGCCCACTGGTATGGCAGAGTTCATGGTAAGCTAAGGGTTACCAGGCTTGGTTATTCTTTCTTTCATCCATCTATCTCTCTATTCATTCAACTTCCCCTGAGCCCATCTACTCATCCATTTGGCCATCCATCGACCCATCCTCCATCCATCTATCCAGCCAGCCAGCCAGCCAGCCAGCCACCTACCTCTTTACCCATGCATCTATCACTCACTTATTCATTCATCTATCCATTCATCATCCACCCATGCATCTCTCATCCACTTATCTGTCTATCCAACATTTCCTGAGCACCTATTATGTGCCAGGATCTGTGCTTAATAGGAAAATCAGAGAAATAGCCTTAGCAGCCTTTCCACAACGACTACACAAGACAACGTGCCTGGCATGTAGTAAGATGAATGCACCTCCTTCCCTTTCCCCAAAGAACTGGCCCAGGCCACATTCTGGGGGTGGGTGGAGGAAAATATAGTAGAAGGATTGTGGACATCTTGTGGCCAGGCCATCATATTCTGATGTGGTCCTTTCTCTTTGGCCCTGCAGGGCTTCATCGTTGCCGTCCTGTATTGCTTTCTCAACCAAGAGGTATATAACTCTGCTGGCTATTCTTAGTCCTTGAGTCTCCTCTCCTGCCAGAACTAAGGCCACTCATCTTCTTCCCAGACCCTGCGAATCCCAGCTCAAACCAAACCTTGACTCTTGTGATGGTTTGGGAAGCTTAGTTTGTCCTGAGTTTCTAGATCAAGCTGAACCCGATTACTTCATGTTAATGTCCTTTATCCATCCCTCCTCAGGGTTGGACCAAATATACTATCCATTCAGGACCAGGGATGGTCTAAAAGGATCCCCCAATTCTGTGTTCCTAAAACCGAACAAAAGGGAGAGTGGAGGAGGGAACGAGCCAGCTCTAGGAGAGACAGAGAAAACAGAGACAACAGAACTAAAAGTCAGAGGCAGACATAAAGGGAACTAGGAAAATAGAGTCAGGTGCAGCAACAGGGAGGATGATGAAGAACAGAGCCAGGGATCCTGAGAGAAAGCACTGGGAAGAGAGGGACTGATGAAGAGAAGAGACCAACCAGAGGAGGACACACTCATGACCAAATCGATGGTGCTGATATGCTTGTAGAGACATGAAAGATGGCAGAGAGTGGAAAAGGAAAACATCCCACCCAAGAGGCACCTTGCATTTGTCCCTTAGGACAGACTAGCTCTGTGGGAAAGGCAGGAGAATTTATCTCAGTGCCCTAACTCCAGGCCCTGCGGCTGTGTGCATGGCAGAGTGACGGGTTCCCTCGGGCAGCATGGATTTGCCATGGGCTCTGATCCGCTGGAGATGCACTTGCCCTCTGCCAGCTGTGGAATGGAACTTGCCCCTCTCCTGCCACCTCTGTCCCTGACTGGCTCCCACCCTGCTGACTCTTTACTCCCACTGCAGCCTCCCTGAGTCTCACACAGCCTTATCTGGTGTCTGGGTGCAGACACAGGACTATGGTATCTGTTTGTAGTGGCTCTTGAGTGCTGTGGGCAGTGACAAGAGTGGGGAACAGCCCTGGCTGGGCTGAAGGGACCTGGGAAAGAGGCTTCCATGGAGAGCTGTGAAAGAATCTGTCCTGGGAAATCCTGTTGGAGACCAGATAGTTACATACCTCTGGTGATGGGGAGCTTACTACTTATAAATAGCTCTTCTGTTGTTAAGCATCTATGAGGGGAAGCTCACCTTTACCTTGAACAGAAATCTGTCTCCCTTTTATCTTTCACTACAGCCCAAGTTTAGCTCTGTCAGTGGGTGGGTGGGAGGGGGGGTCACAGCCTCTCTGCTCCCTTTGACCCCAATAGCACCTTGGAGATGTCTCAGTTCAGATTTCCCTGCCCCCCTGTCCTCCCTCCCAACCTAGTTGTTTTTCTTTCAGGAATCCCAGTCCCCTTACCTCAGCTCCTTAGACAGGGTTCCATCTTTTCTCCCTTTAGGTCATATCCTCTGGACAGGTTCCCAGTGGCCATCATTTAGTTAAGTGGGCAGGGCAGGACTGAATCCCAGAGCAGGGGGTGGGAGGCCACTCAGGGAGGAAAGTAGGGCTAGTTGGCCAGAAACAGAAGAAAACACCCCTAGAAAATGTCTTTAACTGGACTCATACAAAGGTAGTGCTAAAAACTAGAGTAAAGAGCTAAAGGGATTGGCCAGGAATGCTCACAGGAAGGAGGAAGTCATATCTTTCAGAGATATAACTTAGCGATGGCTCTGGTCAATCATGGCTTCTCCTCTCCCAGGAGTCCGTGTCTCTGTTTCTTCTGCGTGTTCTCTCCCTAGACCCTCAGTCCCCCTGGGGTGGAGTACAGAAGTAGCAGTGGGACCTTCCTAACATCCTCTCCCTTGCCCCTGGAGGTAAAGACCGAGATCTCACGGAGGTGGCACGGCCATGACCTTGAGCTTCTACCAGCCCGGAGGACCCACACCAAGTGGACAATGCCTTCTTGCTCTGGGGTGAAGGCGTTGACATCTGTCTGCTAGGTTAGCCACATGCGACTGGAGCGTACACCTGGACTTGGGCAGCTACAATGGGCCCACCGCCCTCTGCAGGAGCAAGAGGGATAGGCACCATGGGGAGTTAGGAGAAGGGAGTTGGGGAAAATTGGAAGGGGAGGTGAACAATGAGAGACTATGGACTCTGAAAAACAATCTGAAGGGTTTGAAGAGTGGGGGGGTGGGAGGTTGGGGGAACCAGGTGGTGGGTATTTGAAAGGGCATGGATTGCATGGAGCACAGGGTGTGGTACAAAAACAATGAATACTGTTATGTTGAAAATAAATTAAAAAAAAAAAAAAAGAGGGATGGGCACCCTGAGAACCCTTAGGCCATGCCTCCACCCCAGCTGCTGTCTTGCACCTGCACCTGTCCTGCACCTGACCCTCAGCCCCTGTGTGTCTACCTCTGACGTCCCTGGTTGCTCTGCCTCAATTCTCCTGTTCCTCCTCCTGGAGTCTGGGCCATAGCCCAAGGCCAGAGGAGCCAATAAACTTGTAAACGAATAGATACAGAGTTTGAGTGGACACCTGCACCACCACAGGGGCGGGACCTGCAGCCTTGATTTGGATCTCTGGTGTGGAAGCGCCTTTATCATTCCCCCGTCCATTTCATCCCCGTTGTTAGCCTGCACAAGAATCCTCTTGTTTAATTTATTCTTAAAACGTGTTCTCTCTTGTCTCTATCTCCAGTCCCATCCCTCTCCTCCCACAGGCAAGCATCCCCACGTGTTTCATGTGAATATTTGCGTTTCTGTGTGTTTTTGCAAAATATGTAGTATTTTGTGTGTGTCTGCACTTTCGAGTTGCATAAATTTTGTCGGTTATATGCTTCATTCTGCTTCTGACATTTTCCCATCGGCACTCTGCTTTGAAGACATCCACCCGTGTTGCCGTGTGCTCATCTGGTCCCTTGTTTTGACTGCCATATGGTGCCACATGGTGTCATCGCCCACGTCTGACCGGTCCCGTCTCCCCCTCTCCCCCGTAGGTGAATATTCACACGCTTGTCCCCTCATGCACCTGTACAAGGGAGACTTTCTCTGGGACACAGCCCTGGGAACAAACGTGCCGGGTCATCACATATGCCTTTTCTTCCAGGATCAGGTACCGCCAGATTGCTCTCCAAAATGCTCGCGAAACCTGCACTCCCACCGGCAGCTCCACCAACGCTTGGCATTACCCAGCTTTTTAATGTTTGCAAGTCAAATGGGTGTCAAGTGACATCTCATTGTTGTTTCAATTTGCATTTCTCTGATAACTAACGAGTGTGAGCTTCTCTTCCCCTGCCTGTTAGCCTTTTGGGTTTGTTCTTCTGGAAATCCACTCTGGTCCCTTTCCCTATTTTTCTCCGTCACGGAGATATCCCAATTCTAAGTCATTCCCTCAGGTTCTCTCCATTGTGTGCCTTCCTGTGCCCATAGCCCACTTTCTGCTGTCCCCCCCACCCTTGGTGGAGGGCCTGGGAGGTAACGCATCCTAAGGGTCAGCCCTTCCCCCACTCTCTTCTTTGGTGGCAGGGAGGAGAATGAGACCTGGGTGCTGTCCCTGGGAATGTGTTTGTAGACTCATGGGAGATTTGAGTGCAGAGAACAGGCAGAAATGGACCCTACAGGTCAGGATAAAACCGCTCCCATCCTTGGTCAGCCCACAGCGATCTTTGGTGCAAAAACTCAGCTCCATTCTCCGGCCTCCAGGAAGACTTCCAGTCTTCCCTGCCATTCTTGCTCTGATGCACACCCTCCTCCCTCCCAGGCATGAGGGTTTCAGTGCAGGGACATCAGCCGGATGAAACCCAGGGTCACATCGTTGGCCACAATATCCGACGACCCAGCACCTTCTTGGTCAGACAAATGTCAGGGTGTGACTCCAGTCTAAGAACTTTCCTTTAGCCTCAGGGAATTGAATTCCTCAGGGAATTCATATTCATTGCAGGGCATTGAGAGACGTAGCCAGAATTTAAAAAGGAATAAAAATCAGCCATAATCTCATTACCCAAAGATAGTCACTATTGATATTTTGGTATGTCTTCTGAAAGATTTTTTTTTTTCTCTGCATTTCCGAACCATCTTGAGATCATACTGTATTTATAAATTTGTATTTTTTATGCTTCAAACAAACATACACTGTTTAAAAATGGCCAGTAAACACATAAAAAGATGCTGACTGTCATTAGTCTTTGGGAAACTGCGAATCAAAACAACAATGAGATATTGATTTGGTCCACCAGGATGGCTGAAATGAAAAAATAGAGAGCAACAAGCATTGGCCAGGTTGTGGAGAAAATTGGAATTCTTCTACGTTGCTGGTGGGGATGTAAAGTGGTACAGCTGGTTTGGCAGAAAGTCTGATAGTCCCTCAAAAAGTCCTACGTTGGGTTGCCATACGACCCAGCAAATCCACTCCAAGACACATAGGCAGGAGCATGGAAAACCTCTGTCTGTACGAAAAGTGGTGCATGAGTACTACATCCCAGCAGTGGTATGGCTCATTGCCAAAAGACAGAAACTCAAATGTCCGTCAGCTGGCGAACGGATAAACAAAATGACATAGATCCATAAAATGGAATATTTTTCTGTAATAGAAGAGAACAAAGTATGGACATGTGCTGGATGGATGGACCCTAAAACATGATGCTCAGTGAAAGAAGGTAGGCACGGAAGGCTACATACGGTAGGATTCCATTTATGTGAAATGTCCAGAATAGGCAAATCTGTAGAGACAGAAAGTAGGTTCGAGGTTTTCAGGGGCTGGAGAACGGGAAAATGGGGACTGACACCTCCTCCCCCAGTGGCTACAGGGTTTCTTTCAGGGGTGATGAAATGTTCTAGAATTCGCTAGAAAGCACTGAATTGTATAGTTGAAAAGGGTGACATTTACAATACGTGAATTATTATTATTACTATCTCTCAATAAAGTGAATATTTTTTTGTTTAGCCAATAACTACTTGACATATCTTCTATAGCTGCAGTTTTGCTCCCAATTTAAAAAAATCAGTAGTTACAGGGCGCCTGGGTGGCTCAGTGGGTTAAAGCCTCTGCCTTCAGCTCAGGTCATGATCCCAGGGTCCTGGGATTGAGCCCCGAATCAGGCTGTCTGCTCAGCGGGGAGCCTGCTTCCCCGCTCCCCCGCCCCCCGCCACCGCCTGCCTCTCTGCCTATTTGTGATCTCTGTCAAATAAATAAATAAAATCTTTAAAAAAAAATCAGTAGTTTCGATGGCAAACTTCCTTGCAGACAATTCTTCACGTACATCTCAACATGAGAAAATTTTCAGAACAAACTCCTAGACCTAGAATGTTTGACCCCATGCAATGCACATGAGAAGAATTCTAATTCCTCCTGTTATGCTGTGTCCCCAACAGCTGGCCCCGGTGCATTCTGGCACAAACGGGGTGAGTGTGACGGTTTCTCTGTCTCATCCTATCATCAACAGCTCTGTCAGCCTGAGGATCAAATGGTGGGCTCTTGGAGTTCCGCTGGTTAGCAGTTTGTGTTAATGGTTAGTTCATGGTTAGCGTGAGTGGTTAGTGAGCAGTTAGCCTTCGTGGTTACTTTGAGCAGGTAGCCGTGGTGGAAGCAGAAGTTCATTCCCTGAACTATCCATCCCTTTGCTAGAAGAAGCTTCATTTGTGGCTGGAAGTCTACACCTTGCTCCCTTCCGGTTTCAACAAGACCCTCAAATTCCTGTTGCTTTTCTAGTCTCTTCCACCACGGGACCCAGACTGGGACTACAGTGATGATTCTCATGGTTCCTGGGCCCATTCCTTGACTGGCCAACCCTTCCCTTCCCAGGGCTCAGCATGCACATCCGTGGCAGGAAAGAGAGGGTTATCAGGTGACTTCTGAGGGTTCAGAAGGGACATTGAATGAGGGGAGTTGAGAAGAGCAATTCTCTACTTGGCCACCAGATGGCAGGATAAGTGCAGCCGGGAACCCTGGCTGGGCTTATGCTGTGCCCCTGTGGGACTGACCACTGGAAGAGGGCTCAAGACTCTCAGGGCCTGGTATTGGGGCACAGTGAACCTATGGGGCTGCTGGAAGAAGGTGCTTCTATTCTGGCCAGCAAAGGATGGTTCCAGTTTTGAGGTGGACGAAACTGGGAAGAAGAGGGAGTACTGGAGAGACAGGAGAACTGGTGTTCACTGAAGACTCCATGCGGAGTTCAGACCAGAAGGCGGCTGCCCTGGGCCCCTGGTTTTGTACGGGCTGGGAGGGCAGGATTTGCCATCACCCACACCAATCTTCCTTCCAGCGACTGCTCCTCAGGCCCTGAAAGGAGTTTCTGAAAGGGAAGGAAGAAATTCGACTTCTCTCCTGTTATGGTCAGCCCATGCTTCTCTACAACGTGGGGCAGAGGCAGGGATAAAAATGAGAGTTTAGCCATTCCTTGTCAGTAGGGAGCCCCCAGGAATGTTTGGGCTATGCCAGGGGTGAGCCCTAACCTGGATGTAAGAACAGGCATGTGAGAGACTCAGACCCTCTGGGCTGTGGGAGCTCAGAGGACAGAGTGTGGGGGAGGGCTGGGGCAGTCAGGGAAGGCCTCCTGGGGGAGAGGACTTGGGTCAGTTGTATAGACCTTAGAACCTCACCGGGCCAAGTGTCACCATCTGCTGGGCAGGAAGCAAGAGTGTGGCTGATTTCAGCTTGGGGAGCAATGCTTAGAGGACGGGTCTGGAAGGAAGGGAATGTGGGCATCAGACCCAGGCTTGGCATCCCCAGGGATGTTTGCGAGTGCTCCTGTTTGGGCTCTGGGCCCTACTGAGCTGCCTGTTCGTTCACTTGGTGAAGATTTCCAAAGTACTTGCTTAGGCAGCAGGCACTTTGCTAGAGCCTGGAAGTAGGGGCAAACCACCCCAGAACGTTCCTATGTAGGAGGCTTTGGGTCTGGTTAAAGCAGGTATGACTGAGTACACTACTGCAAACAACAGGACCCCTCAGGCTGGGTTAAACAGAAACTCAGTGTATTCAGGGACATGAGGTGCTCACTTGTCTCCAGTAGCGCAGCCATTAGTAGCGCCCAGCCCACACCAGAGGATCACTGTGATGAATTCCCCACTGTACCCCTTTTGCTAGCACACACAGCTGTTCACACCAGGAATACTGTGGACAGAATGCCAGACACACACTCATGGCTCTTCTGAAAAGCCGAACTCCTCCACAGCCCTGCTTGCTAAAAACTTGATTCCACCTGGCACTGGCTTCCTCTTGCTTTTCTCTTCCGAAACTAAGTCTACAGAGAGGTCCTGGCCCTGCCCACCAGTGACATGGTGGGGAAGCTGGGGCAGCCAGTTCTGACTTCTGCCTTTGGAGAGGGCCTGCAGACTGTGACAAGCTCCTCAGACATAGGAAGGGCGTTCAGCATATGCTGGCTGGCTGCAAACCTGACAGATGTCCCGTGCTCGGAGGCGATCGGGCCACTCAAACTATCGCCTCATAATGGCGGCAGGTGTGCCCGGAGAAATAGGGGACCATAAGAACAAATATCTCAAGGACCAAATCTAGTCTGTGAATGTTTAAAAAAAAAAATGTTTTCTGGGGAAGTGACATCTAAGCTGAAATTAAAACCATGAGTATGAGTTGGCCAGATGAAGAAATGGATTAAAATCTACTTTCTAGGTAGAGGACAATGTGCAAAGGCCCTGAGGTAAGAAGGAGCATGGTGTTTGGGGGGAACTGAAGGTTCTAGCTATAGAATATGGCTATATTCCATATAGGTATAGCTATAGGAATATAGTGAAATATATCACTAGCTAGAGGAATATAGTGAGAAAAGGAACTGAGATGGGGGTGGGGTGGGCTATACCCAGCTCACATAGGGCCAGGAAAGCCAGGTTAGGGAGGTTCAATCCCGAGAGCTGTTGGAAGTATGTTATATATAGTAAGGCTTGTGACCAGGGAAAGGGGTGTCTGCTGGCGGTGGCATTCACCATGAAGGCAAGGCTGTCTGCCGGGATGCGGGTAGTAGTGGAGGAAACGGGGGGGGGGGGGTGTTCTTGAGAACAAAGAACGTTGGAAATAGCAGTGGCAGGAGGGGGTTGAACCCATTGGTGAGAAATACATGAAATTGTCAGGCAGTGTTGATGGCCTGGCTCCTGCCTGAGAGCAAGAATTTGGGGTGACACTACTTTTCCTGGGGGGCACTATCTGGCAGAGAGTCTTCTGGGGTTTTGCCCAAAAGACTTCACTGTATTTGCAGACAAGGGTCTGTGCTGCAGACCGGCAGGTCAGAGTGTGGAAGGGATAGTAGTTTGGGTGAAGTGTTGAGGGAGAGATCTGGCAGGACCAGCGGTATGTCAGAGGCGGTGAGTGTGGCTGCTGGTGAGGTTTCTAGCCATGGACGGGCCCCCACTGGAGTGGAAGGCGACACTGCTGGGAGTCTGGGAGAGAGCCCTGGAGGGAACGGTGCGGGGGTGGGGGCTGCATCCCCTGGGCATGGGAGTCCCCGAGCATGAAGGCTGGTGATGACAAGGGGACCCAGGCGGGGAGGGGGGTGACGTGGAGTGGTGTGGGGGTGCACAGCGCAAGCTGGATAGACATCCAAGATAAGGCCACAGGTGCAGAGGCTCCCTGGGCAGGTGGCAGGGGTCACAAAAGACCCAGGCACTTGCCCTCACCCTCTAGAAGGCTGATGTGTCCGGCCAGCAGTTTTACAATGGCCTTGCCCTCCCAACTTTGGGACTGTCAGGTGCCCAGGCCCTGGAACCTTTAGGAATAAAGCTGCCTTCCCAGGTATAGCCAGACTTTGGAAACCCAAGAAATCACAAACCACTGGTGATGTTTGGGACTTTGGTTTTTGAGAATCTGTTCTGTCTCTCTATACTTTCTTGTGTGGCTGCCTCTCTCCCAGAGTGCTCCCACTCTGGGTCTGTGCCTCCTCTCCTCACCCTTCCTCCTTTCTCTCTGTCTCTCTCTATCTCTCTGGCTCTCCCTCTCTCTGTCCCTGTTGGTCTGTTTCTCTCTGTTTCTATCTCCCCATGTTTTTCTTTCTCTTGACAGGGCCCCTGCTTCCCAGCTGTGGGAAGTGTTGGAACAGCACATGGGGCAGCTGGCCTGTGTCTGTGATCCTGGCTCTCTGGGCCCGGGGCTGGCCGGAGGTGGCTGGAGCTCTCGGCTGCATCCAGATGGCCAGCAGCCTGCATCTGTCAGAATTCTTCACTGCTCCCCTCTGCCCAGCCCCCATAACAGCCTTTCTCTTTCCTCCCTGTCTTCCCCGCAGACCATTCTGACCCCTGCATGCTTTTCAGAGCTGGAGCACTCTCTCTCTCTCTCTCTCTGTGTGTGTGTACGGGGTACTGCAGGAAGACAGGTGGGATGACACAGCCAAGTTCACCGAACCTCCCTGTGGACATCCCCGGGAGCAGGTCAGGCTGCTGGGGCTGCTGGGCAGCTGTTCCCTTGCCTCAGAAGCACGGCAGCCTAGTGTACATTCCCATGGTTACAGGGCTGGGAAGGGCTGGCTGAGGTGGCATCGCCATGGCACTGGCGTGGCCCTCAGCTCTGCTGGGCATGGAGCAGCTCTGGGCTTCCACCGGGCAGATCTCCCCCCACCTCCCCTCCCAGGCAGCTCCTGGCCTGTGGAGTCAGAGGGAAGGCAAACAGTCCCCAGGGCAGCCTCTGGAACCCATGGCCAAGGCCCTGTGGGGGGTGGACGGCTGTGGGAACGAAAGCCTTGAACATCAGCTGGCTCAGCACAGACACGATGCTGAGCCCTGGCCTTGCCCCAGGCCAACCCTTGGCTATCTGCAGCCCAGATCCTTTCTGCAGCCCCTTCCTCAGTCCAAACGGGGGCCCTCAGGAAACATAGCCTCAGCCCACCACCTGGACCCTGCTGAAATCTTGATCTTGACCCTGCTCCCAGACCAGAAGACCAGACTAGTCTTCTGGTTCTGCACACTCCCACTAAGGCTATGCCCCGAGGATCAAGCAGAAAGGAGGGAAGTTTCTGGAGACCTAAGCCCTGCTTTGGGGGGCAGGTAAGCATGCTGAGAACAGAGGGGAGAGGGACTCTGGTGGGCAGCAGTTGGGGGTCAAAGGTCAGAGGTCAGTTGGGGGTCAGAGCCATCAGAGGAGGCCTCCTGGGAGAAGCAGTCATATGTTGGGCCCAAAAGGATGAGTAGGACTAGAAGAGGGGGAAGATCCTGGGAGGAAGAGCAGCTGGCATGAAGGTAGGGAGACCCAGAGCACATGACCCACTTGATCAAATTCAATCTTTCAGAAAGAGGCTAGTGCTGTGTGTGTAGAGGTTTCTCTGGGTTTAGTTGTGCACTGCTGGAGCACGGGAGTGTCCTGCACGATCGGATGAGGGATGGTTAGCAGGGTCCCATGAGATCTCTTTAAAGGGAGGCTTGCAGAGGCCCCGGCACAGCCTCGGTGGGAAGATCTTCATGGAGTGCACCTGGGAGACTCACGTGCCTGTGCCCGCTTCCCCTCCAACCCCTGAGCCCGGGCCCAGCGGCCTCCTCGGCCTGGCATTTCCCTCTGGAACCCAGGAGTAATTCCTGACTCTCCCTTGGGAGGTTTGGAAGCCTCTTCCCAAGGTGACAAGGGAAGTTCCTTTCCACAGCCCAGTCTGGGCCGGCACAGCTCCCCAGCCTCGTCCTCTTCCACCCCCTCCCCGGCTGCTCTGCCCTGGCCTGGCTCACCTTCTCTCGGTCCCCAGGAGCCCTGGGACTGTGCTCAGATCAGCACAACTACCACTTTCCCTGGCACCGCCCGAGGCTGCTGCCTTCTACTTAATCCCTATTCAGCGTCCATGTCACCTCCTCTGAGAGGCCTGGTCTGACCACCTGGTGACATCACTCACTGTCACATTGCGTGTCCTCGTTTTATTTTCTTCATGGCGCTCCGTACTAATTGCAATCAATTCTCCATATTTGTGGTACTTAGGTTCCATAAAGTCACGGGGAACACAGAAGTAGCAAATACAGAACCGTCGCCCTCAGGAGAGCGGCAGGGCGGGGCAAAGCCTCGGGGCACAGCATTTTCATCTACAGATCTATATGGAATCTTGTTTTCTGTGTGTTTCTGTTTGCAGACACCTTATTTAATATGCATTGTTGGCTCATTAACATTGAACTCAAGGCCAATGGTGCAGTAACTCGTGAGTAAAAGAAGCTTGTCTAGCACACGTACTTTCCCCGTAAGGCCCATCAACTCTCTCCGGCACCGAGGAACCCCGACCAGGAACTCTGCACTGTGCTGGAAGGCCATTTTAAACAGCAGGATCACCAACCCAAAGCCCAGAAATGTGGAAAACATGCCACTAAACAGACCATGAAAAAGACACTGTTTACAGTATATGAGCTGAGAAAAGAAGGCAGGGCAGGGTGTCTCCGTGCGGGACCTCAGCCGGGAACGGATGCCTCGGGCCCCTCCAGTTCTCCACTGCTATGTGCGCCTCTGAGATGACTGAGAGCAGGTGAGTATTGACTTTGGCGTACAGACGGCATTAGCTGGCAGGCAAATGTGCACACGCATTTGGAATCTGCAAAAAACCAGGGTCAGCTGTATGTTATTTATGTTTTTATATTTATGGCCAGGCTTCCCTATGCCACATTCCCAGCACCAGAGTCAAGGTCAAGATTCAGAGTAGGCATCTGCTAAAGATGACTGACCTGCCTCACACACTTACACCCACACACGCACACATTCATACACACGCACGCACAGAGTCCTTAGGAGCTCTCAAATTCTTTTCCTGCTGCTCCTCCCTTGGGCCCCCCAGGCAAGGGAGAGAAGGAAGATTCTGGAAAAGGGTGGTAGGGGAGAGTTCTTGCCCTCAAACTTTCCCTATCACTGTTCTCCTGTCCAGACTGCCCTACCTGATGTTTGCCGCAGGACAGGAGGCGTGTGTGCACGAGTGGTGTGAACTCCCTCCTTCAGGAATCTGTGCGGGCACACGCAGCCTGGCTGAGGTCCTCTGGGTCCCCGTGGTGCCAGGGCAGCGTGAGTGTGCGTGTGTGCAAGCCCACATGACACCGATCCCCTCCTGCAGAGGCGTGTGTGCGGGCTTGCGCTCCAGCCCTGCCCTGGCGAGGCCTGCCGGCTTCCCAGCAGCTTCCGAGCTCGCCGCACTGACAGGGCCTGTAATCACGGGAAATTACCCAGCCCAGAACTAAAATTAAGGCTGCTGCCGCTGCCGCAAGACCTGTTTACACAGCCCGGCACCTGGAAGCGGGAAGCGCCTCGGGAGGCTCTGCTAGGAGGGAGGTTCTGCTGGGAGCTGGGACTTCTGGGGAGGGTGGGGCGGGGATGGGGTGGAGAGGCCACGGAGAGGAGAGCAGTGGGGAAAGCAGAGCAGAGGGCAGCCCCTTGCTTTTGTCCTGTACCTGCCAAGTGTCAAACAGCAGCCCTGGGGCCCGGGCAGGGTCGGTCCCAGTCCTACAGATACTAGACCTGGCCTGCCCCGGAGGTGGTTCAGGCCAGGACTGATGAGCTGCTAAGGGCAGAGCTGGGGTTCGAATGCAGAGCTGGGCAGGGAAAGGGGTGGCCTGTGGGCCAAGGAGGAACAGGAGGGCCCGTGGTCCCCTAGGGGGTTTGATTCTCTGGGTTTTAGCATTTGGTATTTGGTATGAGGAACACTCCCCCACACAGGGTCCCCTGCAGGCGGCTCTGCGGGGGGAAGGGCCCACCTTGAGAGGGTCGGAAGCAGCTCTCAGGAGCCTCCGGCTCTTTGGTGTGTTTGCCGGGCTTCTTGATGGCCCTGCGGGGACCTAGTGAGGAGAGTCACGTGGCTGTGGACACGTGCACCTGCAGCCCACGCAGCCCCAGCCAGGCTGGTGGCGAGCCCAGCTGCTTCACACCAGCCCCTCCATCCTTTCCGTGTCTGGAAGGCGACCAGCATTTCGTGTTCTTAATGAAATGGAAGCGAATAGAAGACAGAGTACCTCATACCTCCTGCGAGTAAGCACCGTGTCATGAAACATATTTTACATATATGTGCATGTTTTTGCTGAATCACAAGGAAACCTGTGTTTCTCATGGAGGGTGAGGTAGAAATGAGTCTGGGACACAGTCCTCTGAGTTTTGTGTCCTGTTGAGTTTCCTGCAGCAGCGGCAGCAGCCCAGGATTGCCTACAGGGCCAAGCCCGGAGACCCCTCTGCTCCCCTGCTGCGCCCAGCCTGGCCAGGGGTAGGAGCACGCAGGGAGAGAAGTCCCCTGAATCATGATGGGTCAGAGCTAGAAGGGACCACTGTGCAGTCCTGCTCACCACGGGCCAGCGTCTCTGAGAAGCACTTGACATGTAACATCTCTTAAGCCTTGGCAAGCAAGCAGCATAGGCTTTCCATTCCACAGATAAGGAAACTGAGGCTCAGACAGCTTCATCTGCTGCCCAAAGTCATGCTGCTCTTGCATATCCTACGTGGGTTCAAATCCAGGCTGGACTGAGGCTCTCCGCGTGATTGCAGCGGCTCCCCTGGGCCCCTCTGGGACTCAGGTAGGCAGTGACCAGAATGCACCCTGAGTCTCACACCGCACCTCCGTAGTGGTCCCCTCCTCCTCCCTCCTGTACCCCAAGTGGTGGCTCCAGCCAAGTTCTCTGAGGCTGCCTCTCCTGAGGGCTTGAGGGATTCCATGGGTCTGACGAGAAGCAGCTTATTAATCCTTTGACCCCAAGGCAGAGAGGCTCCCAGGAGGCATGCTGGGGGCGTGGGGAGGGTCCAGACTCCTGCTGAGAGTGTTGGGCAATCCTGGGGCCAGCAGCCCAGCCCAGCCGCCTGGTTCATTTCTTCTTTCTCCTTTCCCAGGCAAGTCTGGGCAGGCGACCCAAGGGCAGAGGCCACATTGCTGGTGGCCTGGAGGGCGAATTCTCCCATGGGAGTGTGGGAGCCACACCTTCACAGAGCTGCCTGGAGCCCCACGAGGCTGCCTCTTGGGTGTCTGGCTTCCCTCCCTCAGCCCTGCCCAAGTCCCCAGCCCAGGCCTCCGCCCTCAAAGCTAATAGGTCCTTCTGGGGTACCAGAGTGGGCGTGAATCTGGAGTTGTTAAACCTGAGTTCATGCCAGGGCTGGATTCAGAGAAGAAAAAACACTGTGATACAAAATAAACCCTATTATCTGCCGCCCCTCCAGTAGTTCTCCTGTGCCCTGAAAGTCAAATGCCAAAAGCCTTCAGAGGGCCCATACAGGGCTACCAAGGCTTCCAGGTTCTGCCTCTTTGGACTCATCTCCTTTTTGTCTTTCTTTCCTTCGCCTGGCTCCAGCCACGCTGGTCTCCTTGTTAGTCCTGCCCCAGGGCCTTTGTACTTGTTATTCCTTCACATGGAGAAATTTCCCCTCAGGTACCCACATGGCTATTCCTTTACCTCAGACCAAATGGCACTCTGCAATCCCAGTGGCAGCCCACAGCGTGCCTTCTGCCACTTCCTTGCTTTACAGCCTTCTCTATGGCACCTAGGACTAAAATTCAGTTATGACTTACTTACCTTGTTTATTGTCTATCTCTCTACGTTAGAATATAAGCTCCCTGAGGGTGGGGTTTTTTGTTTCATTTGTTCAACAGGGCCTAACACGGAGAAGGCATTAGAAAGATGTTTGTAGAAGTGAACTGAAATAGTATTAACACGTATCAAGAGGTCCAGAATTCTGATTTCTCCCATGACTTCCCTTAAGCTTCCGTATCAAATTCTTAGAAACCAAAGTCATTAACGAAGTCTTTCTTTGACATCCCTGCTTGGCTCTAGACCTTTCCTTGGGCAGGATCCGGCTCTGCTTTGGGGCCTGGCTCCACCACAGCCCTCCTGGGTGCCAGGCCACATGCTAGGCCAGGTAAATACAGATGTCCTTCTACAGCTCACAGGCTCTGGGGAAACAGACAACAATGACAGCTGTGTGATGGGGAGGTTGTGGGCATCCATAGGAAGGGAGAGTGGTGCAGACAGAGAGAACCGCCTGCAGAGAACTGCCTGGGTGTCAGAGCGGAGCGTGTGAGTGTGTGTGGGGGGTCACTTAACATCTTAGAGCCTATTTTCTCATGGCGGGTCAACTTGCAGATCAAATGGCACGGTGGAGTGGGAGGCACTCCAGTATGGAAACAGACACACCTCTTCACATGGAGGCAGAAAGGCAGGGCAGGGATTAGTGAACCCATTTTACAGATTTTGCCATGTTGATCTTTTCTTGTGTGTTGCTTCCTCCTTCTTCCCTACATTTCAGTCACATTGAGGGCTCCTGCAGCCTGGGACCCTGTCTGCTTCTCTTGTCTCCTTCCTACGCCCATCTCAGTAGACCTCGGACTTATCCTTGGCCTATTAGAACATTGGGACTCAGAGAGGGAGAGTGACTTGCCCATGGCCACACAGTGAATCAGAGTTTGGGCAGGGGCCGGGACCCAGCCCGAGGCCTTCCCACCGCCAGACCTGTGTTCTTGGGATCCCTGCCTCTAGTCTGGGTTTCTGTGGAGGATGCCGTGGCTCCTGACCCTGCTGAGCCCTCACTGATTTCTCCAGCACCGCTGGGGCCACCAAACTCAGGGCCGAGGGCCTGTCGGGACTGCCTGGAAGCGTGGGAGTCAGGGCAAAGCCAGTTCTCACTGTGGCCTTTGTGTGCCTCCTCCAAGTCTCCCCACTGCTCTCTTTCTCGCCTCCTCTCTCTGGAGAGCTTTCTTTTGGGGCAGACTTTCCCGAACCTCAAGAACACTGATCTTTGAGGCTAGAGGAGCTGTCATGAAATTCAAGATCGTACCGCTTCCTGCCATAATACAGAGAAGGAAACTGAGGGCCAGGGAAAGCGAAGGGACCACCCAGGTCCCAGTCTGAGAATATCTGCTCTCTCAAGACCTCAGGTGTGTACCTCTGGGCAGCATCCTGCTCTTCTGGTGTCCAGCTAAATTTGCATGCCTCAAATGACAGGGGATTCACTACTGCTGTGTGCTTTCTCTTCGTCTTTCTTCATTTTTGTTCTTCTGAACCCTGGACTCAGGCTTTAGAGGTCAAGTTTCCTGCTCCTGACCCTCCTTTGTCCTCCCAGTGGGTGCTCCTAAGAACCCTCACATGCTTTTTGTCCAACCATGTTTATATAAAGACTTCCTCTTGCTACCGCTTGTCTACTCTACTCTGCAAACCAGCTGCCTGAGACAAGGTTTGCTCATCCTTTTTCACTCCTTTGTTGAAAAATCCTCCTTGAACATCTGTCCTAATATGTACCCGGTGCTGTTTCAGGCCCTGATGATACACTAATAAAAACAAGAAAAGCTATCAGTTAAGAAAAAAAATACCAAAAAGAACCCTGAACAGTCCCTGACTTAGACATTTCCTCCCCATTACAGAGCCTCATGCAGCTGTGTGACTAATGGACAGAAGGGCAGCCTGTTAGGGCAATAAAAACACAGATGTACAGAAAAAGTGCTCGGCATGGAAGGGCAATAAGGCACATGGAAACTGGACAGAACCACAGGCCCCTGTGGTTAGCTGTTGTTCCTCTGCCAGGAAATTGCGAGGCTGCCCTTTGACCTTCTTCTGGAATTGGAGGCTGAAGTTCCCTTGGGAACATCTGGAACATCTGGAACATCTGCTAGCTGTCCTCTCCCACTGAGGGAGACTGGGCCAGGGTTGGGGGTGTAGGGAAGGACAAGCAGGTCCTGTGAGAGGCCTCGCAGGCCTCCTTCTGCATCCAAATCCCTAAACAGCTCCTCCAGGGCCAGGGCGGACTGGCGCCTCCTCAGCCCATCACGAGACCCTTCTTTTCCCTCCTGCTGCCTCTGGCCTCTCGGAGTGGGCCAAGTCCTCTCAGTGCACGGACTATGCAGGGTGTCAGGACAATGTCTGCTCTCACGTGGTGGCCCCGGGCCAAGGGGCAGGAGCAGGACTGTGGGAGGTCAGAGTTTGCAGTGGAGACGGTAGTGGTCAGGGAGCAGGGGTGGTTGAGACGCGGATGGGACAACTGGTGACGGGTGCCACAGGCTGAGCTGGATGCGGATGTCCTCTGCTCCTGCTACGGGGGCTGAAACTAGAGGAGGTATTATGGGAGTTAGGGAATTGTGTCCCCCCAAAATTCACACGTCCCAGTCCTAACACCGAGTACCTCAGAACGTGACTGTATTTGGAGACAGGACCTTTAAAGAGGAGATTACCTTAAAATGAGGTCTTTGGGGGTGGCCCCAATCCAATAGACTAATGTCCTAGTAAGAAGAGGGACTTAGGACCCAGGCGGGTTCAGAGGGAAGACCACGTGAAGACATAGGGAGGAGACGGCCATTGGCAAGCCAAGGAGAGGGGCCTCAGGGGAAACCTGCCCACACCTTGATCTTGGACTTCCAGCCTCCAGGCCTGTGAGGAAATAACTTCTCCTGTTTAGGCCTTCCCTGGCCTGTGGTATTTGTTACGGCAGCCCCAGCAGCCTAACACAGGCGAGAAGCTATTAGAATATGGTGCTGCCATTGTCTTAAGCAAGGGCACTTTCGGTTCCCACGGAGACCCCATGTTCCAGACGCTCAGGCCCGGAAGAGGCACGTACACTTTTGGGTCGTACTCCTGGTTTGTTTGCCTGTGGATTAGGGTCAAAACTGGGGCAGCAGGAGAAGCCAGTGTTCTTCATAGAGAACAGACATAGAGACTAGTGGTGAGTTGTAATTGCCTTTAAGAATGTAGGAGAAGGGACACCTGGGTGGCTCGGTGGGTTAAGCCTCTGCCTTCAGCTCAGGTCACGGTCTCAGGGTCCTGGGATCCAGTCGCGCATCGGGCTCTCTGCTCAGTGGGGAGCCTGCTTCCCCCTCTCTCTCTGCCTCATTTTGATCTTTCTCTCTCTGCCAAATTAAAAAAAAAAAACAAAAACATAGAAGACCAGGCACCGTTTTTGACTCCCCCAGCCCCAGGTCAGCACGGGACTGGCCCTGCACTGGGCCAACAGGCAGCGAGCATGCATACTTTTTGCTCACTGGTCTTGGGGTCAGGGACTCTCAGGAGAGCCTTGTTCCATAACTCATTCTCTGTGGCCATTTCCTTCCTGAGGCCTCAGTTTTACCCCTGCGATGGGTGAGAACAGGCTGAGACCCCCAGTTCACACAGGACTATGTGATTGAGGAGTCTGGGGGAGAAGGACAGGCCTTCTCTTGAACTCACCAGCCAATTTCTGTCTTCCCCTGAAATAGTGCCAGCATACTTGGACTCTTCCCAGAGAGACTTGAGGAAAGAGGAAGGAAGAACTTGCTGTTGGCGAGAAAGGAGCAAGGCGGCCGGAAGAGACCCAGCTGGTTGTGGATTCTTGCTGGAGGCCAGCACAGACAGGACGGGGCTGGTTGGTGTGTCTCTGAGGTCCTGTCTGCAACGGGAGACATGAAGCCCACCTCTAGGGAACTGACCAGAAAAGGACCTGCGTTAACTCCCAGCCAAGGATTTGGGCTTTGTCAGGACTGCAGCTGTGGGCCCACAAAGGTAGGTGGGGGCCAGACACGTGGTATCTGTAGGCTGTGCTGGAATTTGGCACCAAATCAACACCTGGCAAAACTGGGATGCCTTCATGCGTTTCACATTTAATAAATATAAAGAAAGCAACTCAGTGTGAAATTGGAAAAGTCAAAAGGGAAAGGGACAATGATTTGACTCGCATCTTTGCTATGCCCTCAACAGCCTTCACCTGGGGGATGTGTGGGTCCCTGCCTCTCTGGGCTGCACTTCAGGGAAGGAAGCTGGCTCAGGGAAGACTGATTTGTGTGTGTTTACGGCTTGGCCTGGAGGGGAGGGAAGAGGCTGTGGGTGGCTGAAGCAGCTCTGGGGAAGGGAGGTGTGAGCTTCAACTAGGCAAGGAGCAGGGGGTTGGCAGGAAAGGGACAGATGAGTAGGGGACACTGGGGAGGCTGATCCTCAGGAGGGGGTATCATCGCTGGCTGGCTCTGGGGACTCCTTTTCCCCACATCTACCACGCCTGGCCAAGGGCTTCGTTTTCATGGAGCATTCTGGAAAGGCTGCCCCTCCTGGTCTTTGGTCCTGTGGGTTGGCAGGGCAGGGAGGGGGGTGCTGTCGGGCAGGTCTCAGGAACCCAGCTTCCTGCCCCCCTACCAAGGAAGGCCCTGTCACCAGGAGAGGGATGACCCTCCCATGTCCGAGTCCTCATTTCACTTGCAGCTGGGAGCTAATCCAATTGCTGGCTCTAACCTAATTCCCCATTGATGCTTGAGTCCTTTGCCTGCCGATATTAAAACTCTTTTCATTTAATTGTGCAGAAGATAGATCCTCCTCAGCCGTCAGGTGGTAAATATAGAAGGGCTGATGTGTAGCTCTCATTTCTTCCCTGGCAGGCCTCCCGCAGCTCTGAGTAATTGGGGACTGAGATGTTCTGGAAGGAGGGGGCCAGGAAGGAGGGAGAAGGAAGGCAGGCCAAGGGGCTGGGACTTTGTCATGCTCAGGGGGTTACAGATCCAAGGGAGCCAGGTCTGTGCTCCTGACCTGGTCCGTTTCTACAGGGCCAGCCATTTCTCTGAATCTCTCATGTTGCCTAGTGACTGGCATCCTGAGATGTTGTGAGAGGAGCTAGAGTTTCTGAACCAAGGAGAACACAGGAGGAAGGGTGCTGTCCCACTGTAAATAGTAAGGGAGGTCATGGGATCCCCCAGAGCTGGGGGTATGGAGAAGTGGTCCTGATAAGCCCCCTTGACCTTGCTCATGACAGAGGGCTGCTTCAGTCTCTAGAGTCACCCACAAGTCCCACAGTGTCATGGATTTGAGGCATCATTTTGAGATGATTGTCTGTAGCCCCCTGGTTTGCTGACTGTACCTGGTCTCCCAGCAAGGCAATGAAGGGTTGGTGACAGAGTACAGGACTCTTGATTTCCAGACTTGCATGGAACATGGTAGCCAAGGTGTGTTCCCATGGTGGGGAAGGGTAGTGGCATCCCAGTGAGACCCCAGGAGCCATTAGAATCAGTTAGGCTCAAGGTCCTCTTCCATCCCCTCAGTAGCGGCCACTTGAAGTCAGTCCTGCCCATCTGTGCCACAACCCCAACCTCAACACACATGGGGCAAAACAGGATAGATGTAGAGACCACATAGTACAGACAGTAGGTCAAGGACAGGACCCTGGCCTGTCACTGACCTTGCAGTTGGCCACAAGGAGGTGAGAAGCATTTTAGGAAGAACCACTTGTCCCCAGACACTGATCTCTTGCAACCCAGCCTCAGCTGTGGTTTCCCACAGCTTCTGAGGTTCTCTTGGGCTCTAGAGAACACGATATCCAGTCCATTTCCTGGGGGGAGGGCTATTTCTTCCTCTTGGCTCCCTGCCTGGGTCCTCATACCTCAGATCTCCTGTACCTGACCACTGGTGAGTCTGAGCTCTGCAGACTGGCCCTGCTTCCCTGTAAGAGGCTTTGCTGTGCCTTAGCTCCCCGAGCCCCTACTCTCCACCACCCCTCACCGCTGGCTGGTGGGGACCTCAGAGCGCTCTTCTCTCCTCTCTTTTCCTTCCTACCTTAGAGCAAGACCCACCTCCAGCATGTTCCCAGGGCTCCTTTCTCCTGAACACAGGGGAGATGCTTAGAGTGCCATCCCTTCCTGGCCTGGCCACCCCAGATGTCTTCTCTGAGTCCACCCCAGCCGCTTCCCAAGACCTGCTCCTGTTCCCCCTACCCCTCCTGGGCCAGGAGATCCTTGGGCAAGGGGAGGGCAATCTCGGGGCTTAGGATAGGTGCTAAATCCCCTGACCAGGAGGTCCTGAGGAAGGTGACAGCATAGCTTCCAAGACCCTAGCCTAGCAGCTCGTCACTATCCTTACCTTCAGAATTCGGAGCCAACCCTGCTGACCTGCTGAGCTGAAGATCCCTTTCCCCTATGGCATCCCACAGGACATGTGACTGCGGGGAACATGGGCCCAGATGGTCCAGTCACGGGATCCCTGCGTATCAGGGTTGGAAAGGGCACAGCTGCCTGACTCCTCTGCTCAGAGGAGGAAATCGAGGCCCAGAGACAGCAGGTGGGAGGGTGTGTTTGCCCTGGCTCACACTCTGACTCTATCTTGAGACCCTGGCTTCCTACCTCCAGATGGGGCTCTAGACATTTCTGCTAGTGGAGTCAGAGTGACAGGGTGCTTCCAAGCACAGGGTCAGGATGACAGGGTGTCAATTCCAGCTCCCCCCTCTACCACCTGTGTCTCCAGGAAGTCTCGAGGCCTCTCTGGCCATCAGTTTCCTTATCTGTGAAACGGGGATGACAAGGCTGTCTGGCTCCTGAGGTGGCAGGAGCGTGTGCTGAGATCAGCTGCCCAAAGCCCCGGAGTAGCATCTGGCACGTGGCGAGGGATCATTAGTTCTCAGGCAATGTTGAGCTCCACTGCTCTGCAAATGTCCCTAAAACCAGAGTGAACCATAATGAGCCTTAGCTATTCAAGCAATCAACAGGCGTTCGAGTTACTCCCTCAGAACACTGAACGGTTCTGTGGCAGGGGACTTTTTGGATGGCTTTTCCAGAAAGTGAAAGTTTCACGGATGTCATTTTTCCCTTCACGGAAGTTTCCCAGCACACAGCAGGGGAACCAGAGCCATTCCCCTCATCCTGAGGCTGCACCCAGGAAGCAGAGGGATCCAGCAAAGTCAGGATGCTGCTGGGTCTCTTCTGGAAACTCTCCGGATACCCAGGACTGTCCTGGCTATAGCCCACCCTTCCCTGAGCAGTGTGCCGCCAGCTGTGCCTCTGTGCAGAGGTGATACCCCACAGTTCAGACACTGGTGGGGCAGAAGGGGCAACACTGACACTCACCAGGGCCAGAATGACCCTGGGAATGACCCAGGGGAATGACGCACAATTGAAGGGGGACCCCAAACTCAGTTATCGAGATCAATCACGTTTTAATTTCTTACCTCCTATGCCCCTGTTCTCAGGAAGCTATTGGAGGATGCACACCGCCAAAACAGGGGAACAAGCCCAGGAAGAGAAAGAAAGGAAGATTCCAGAAATGAGGACTTGAACACAGGAAGTACAGTGAAGGCATGTCTCAGTGCCAAGATGAGGAGTGGCCTAAGAGGACAGCTGAGTCTCAGGGTCAGCGAGCAACATGGCTAGATGCAAACAAGAGGATGGAGGAAAAATGAACCTGAGGTGTTTGAACAGAAACTACTGTTGATGGGTGAGTGGCAGAGATGGTGAGCACTTAGAATGAGTTAACAATAGATACTAGGCAGGGCTAGTACCCAAAAAGAATGCAGGGCTCATTAGGGCTGCAAAAAAGAATGCAGGGCTCATTCAAAAAGAATACTAGGTTCAAAAGTGCTTTTGCTCAATGAAAAATTGGAAGTGAGCCTATTGGGTGGATGGGAGGAGAGGAAGCAGGGGATCGATGGGAGATTTAAGTCCTTATTTACCGTGGCAGGAAGTCAAGAGCTAATGCCCACACTGAAATGTCAAGAAATACCGTGTACTCATATAGTTTTGAAAAATGGAACTAAATATTGGACAACACACCCCAAAGGATTTTAAAGGTGATTAGAACCTAGAGGTGATGCTGACCTTGGAGATGGCAGAGAAGAGATTGTGCCTTCCCTTCTAAACTTCAAGCACAATTTCACTTTAATTATGTGGTATTGTTTTTGAGTTGTTTTTGAGTTTCCCAAGCTTAATAAAAAAACCCAATTCAGTCCTTATGTCTCTACAACCCAGCCCGTCACATAGCACGTTCTCCAGCATGTGCTTGTGGAATAAATAGAGGGAGATAGCTCAGAACCAAAGGGGTTTCAAGGTCTTCCTGGAAGGGGAAGGAGGGCTGAAGTGGGCTGGAGTCTGCAGAGTATTCGGATAAGCAAAGAGAGAGGGACCCCAGTCACCTGGAGCGGAGCACAGGGTCCTGAAAAGAGGAGCAAATTGATTTCTGGCATTGTTTAATCATTCTGAGTTTCTGAATGCTTAAGGAAAGCCCATGGAGAAAGCTCCAAGGGGAAGGAGGTAGAAAAGCAGATGGGACACTGTCTGACTGTGTGCACCTAACTGTTCCACAGTGGCAGCCATCCCTTCCCTCCTCTGTACAGCAGAATGACCTATGGAACTGTCCCCAAAGATCCCCTCTGTCTGGACCCACTTCCCAGAAAGCCTGACCCTACTGGGCTAGGAAGGGAGCCTCGCTTCCATGCTTGGACTAGGGTGAGGTTAGTGAGGATCTCACTCTCAGGGTCCCGCAGGGCCAGCTGCAGATCCTGCAGGATTTAAAAGTGTGATGTTTTGTTCATCATGGACTTTTTTTAAAATTAAAAAAAAATATTGAGATATAACTGACACATAACACTGTAGTAGTTTTAGGTGTACAACATATTGATTTGCTTTACGTAGATGTTGTGAAATGGTTACAACTAGCTTGGTTAAATTAATTTAAATATTTTCAAATATTCTGGAATCTAGGAATAGAGGGGAAACAGCTGAGAGATGTTTTGGAAGTGGAATCCATAGGAGGAATATTTTTGCCGAAGTTATTATTTTTCTGTATGTTGCTTACTGAGTTTTCATGTACCTTCTTCCATGATTCTTCCCAAACTCTCCAAGAAAACCTAAAACTTCTCTCAATTTGACCAACCTCCTCAGAGAACCCGTACATACAAGTCATGTCCCTTCCAGGCTGTCATTCTAGAATTGTCCTTCCCCATCTGCCTGAGGAGTTCCCTCTCCTTCTCATTAGTTGACCCACTGTGTCCTGGACCCAGAGCCTTCCTATTTCTTGGCTAACTTCCTTGTTTTGGTGTAGCACATTCTCCAGGAATTACCCAAGAATTGTACAAAGGAGGTAAATTTTGTGAATCCTTACATGTCTGAATATGTATTTACTTTACATGTTCTGAATATGTATTTTTTTAAAGTACCTATATTTTACTTACAGAAAGGATAGTTTGGCAAGGTATGAAATTCTAGCTAGGAAATACATCTCTTTCAAAGATTTTGAAATCTCAAAAGTTCGTTTGTTTGTTTGTTTGTTTGTTTATTTATTTATTTATTTATTTGCCAAAGAGAGATCACAAATAGGCAGAGAGGCAGGCAGAGAGAGAGGAGGAAGCAGGCTCCCTGCTTGAACAGAGAGCCCAGTGCGGGGCTCGATCCCAGGACTCTGAGATCATGACCTGAGCTGAAGGCAGAGGCTTTAACCCACTGAGCCACCCAGGTGCCCCTCAAAAGATTTTTGATTCCTCAGTTGTTTTCTATTTTCCAGTTTTGTTGTTGACAAGTCTGAAGCCATTCTAAGTTTTTATCCTTATATATGAGCTATCCTCCCAATTTCTCCTTTTCTGGTTTTTTCTTTGTCTCTGATGCTCTGAATTTCATATAACGTGCTTTGGTATAGATCGTTTTTGATTCATTGTTGCTAGGTGCTTACGAGTGCTTTCCAAGTAGAGACTCACATCCTTCAGTTCTAGAAAATCTTCTTGCTTCATCTCTTTGGAAAATTTCTTTTCTCTATTCTCTCTATTTGCACTTTCCATAACTCCTATTAGCGGGACATTAGAACTTATTATTTGAACCTTCAATTTCATAACTTTTCTCTCCTATTTTCCGACCTGCCATTTTGTTCTATTTTCCAAAAGATGTTTTCAACTTAATCTTTCAGCCCTTTAGCTGATTTTTCAATTTCAGCTATAATATTTTTCTTTTTACTTTCTGAGTTCTTTTGCTTACTTTTTGAATATTTTTTTCACTTACACACAATACCCAGTGCTTATCATAGCAAGTGCCCTCCTTAATACCCATCACCTGTTTAACCCAGCCCCACATCTCTGCCCACCACCCCTCCAGTAATCCTCAGTTTGTTCTCTATAGTTAAGAGTCTGTTTTTCTGGTTTGCCTCTCTCTTTTTGCCACCCACCCCATGTTCATCTGTTCTATTTCTTAAATTCCACATGAGTGAAATCATATGGTATTTGTCATTCTCTGACTGACTTATTTCACTTAACATAATATTCTATAGTTCCATCCATATAGCAAATGGTAAGATTTCATTCATTTTCATGGCTGAGTAATATTCCACTGTGTGTGTGTGTGCACATGCACACATGTGTGTGTATACACCACGTCTTCTTTATCTGCTCATTAGTTTATGGACAACTGAGCTCTTTCTATAATTTTGCCATTGTTGATAATGCTGCAAAAAATATCAAATATAGGGGTGCCTGGGTGGCTCAGTGAGTTAAAGCCTCTGCCTACAGCTCAGGTCATGATCCCAGGGTCCTCTCTGCTCAGCAGGAAGCCTGCTTTCTCCTCTCTCTCTCTGCCTGCCTCTCTGCCTACTTGTGATCTCTCTCTGTCAAATAAATAAGTAAAATCTTTTAAAAAATATCAAATAGGGGTGCCTGGGTGGCTCAGTCGGTTAAGTGTCTGCCTTCAGCTCAGGTCATGATCCCAAAGTCCTGGGATCAAGCCCCACCTCTGGTTCCCTGCTCAGTGGGGAGCCTGCTTCTCCCTCTTCCTCTGCCTGATGCTCCCTTTGCTGTGCTCCCTCTCTCTCTCTCTCTGTCAAATAAAAAAAAAAATCAAATATACCCGCTTTGAATCTGTAATTTTGTATCCTTTGGGTAAATACTTAGTAGTCCAGTTGCTGGGTTGTAGGGTAGTTTTATTTTTAGCTTTTTGAGGAACCTCCATACTGTTTTCCAGAGTGGCTGCACCAGTTTGCATTCCCACCAACAGTGCGAGAGGGTTCCCCTTTCTCTGCATCCTCACCAACACCTATTGTTTCCTGTGTTGCTAATTTCAGCCATTCTGACAAGTGTGAGGTATCTCATCATGGTTTTGATCTGTATTTCTCTGATGATGAGTGATGTTGAGCACCTTTTCATGCATCTGTTAGCCATCTGGATGTCTTCTCTGGAAAAATGTCTGTTCATGTCTTCTGCCCATTTCTTAATTGGATTATTTGTTTTTTTGGGTGTTGAGTTTGGTAAGTTCTTTATAGATTTTGGGTACTAACCCTTTATCAGATAGGTCATAAAATCCTCTCCCATTCTGAAGATTGCCTTTTGGTTTTGTTGATTGTTTCCTTCTGTGCAAAAGCTTTTTATCTTGATGAAGTCCCAATAGTTCATTTTTGTTTTTGTTTCCCTTGCCTCTGGGGACGTGTCTAGTAAGAAGTTGTTGTGGCTGAGTTCAAAGAGGTTTCTGCTTGTGCCCTTTTCTAGGATTTTCTGTCTCACATTTAGGTCTTTCATTCATTTTGAATTTATTTTTGTGTATGGTGAAAGAAAGTGGTCGAGTTTCATTTTTTTGCATGCTGCTGTCCAGTTTTTCAATACCACTTGTTGAAAAGACTTTCTTTTTCCAATTGGATATTATCTCCTGCTTTGTTGAAGATTAGTTGACCATATAGTTGTGGGTCTATTTCTGGGTTTTCTATTCTGTTCCATTGATCTATGTGTCTGTTTTTCTGTTAGTATCATATTGTTTTGATTACTATAGCTTTGTAATGAAACTGAGCCTCCCATATACCCTTTACAAAATATTTAAAGAAGAATTACTACCTATTCTTCTTAAACTATTCCAAGAAAAAGAAATGGAAGGAAAACTTCCAGGCTCATTCTATGAGACCAGCATGACCCTGATACCAAAACCAGACAAAGACACCACTGAAAAAGAGACCTATAGGTAAATATCTCTGACGAGCAAGGATGTAAACATTCTCAACAAAATATTAGCTAATCGAATCCAACAGCACATTAAGAGAATCATTCACCACGATCCAGTGGGATTTGTTCCTGGGTTGCAAGGGTGGTTCAATAGTCACAAATCAATCAATGTGATACACCACATTAATACAAGAAAGGAAAGAACCATATCATCCTCTCAAAAGATGCAGAAAAAAGCATTTGACAAAGTACAAAGTATAACATCCATTCATGATATTCTTTGGATATTTCTTTAAAAATAGAATTCTGTTCATTTTTCCCTTCCCTAGGTATATAATAATACATTTTGTTAACTTTCTGAGGATATTTTTAAGCTGTATTTTTAATTTTTTCACTCCCTACTTGTCTCTGTTTCATGTAAGTTTCTTTCTGTCTGCCAAACCCCTCTCTTGGTTCCCCCTCCCTGTCTCATAGCTTTCATGTCAGAGGGCTTTCTAAAACGTCCAGGGGCCCTGGCAAGCAGTTCTTACTTAAGGCAGAAGCACCACTAGTCTGACAGCAAGCTCTGTGTGCATAGACACAGCTTGTCCTTGAAGAGGCTTCCCTGTAGGTGACCCGGTGGCAAGCCCAAATGCCACCTTCTCTAGGTCTTTCTTCTTGAGCTGGGTAGTTTCTCCCCCTGAGAGGAGATCTCTGATTTTGATTAGGGGTCTTCAGTCTTCTGCAGGGGGAACAGCAGGTGGAGGCTCACAATTCTGTATTCAATCTCCACTTATGTATGGTGCCTTGTCCCCACCCTTGTCCCCTCCACTTCTCAGTCCCTTTTGGAGACTGTGTCACCAAAAGTGTCACCAAAGTTTAGTTTCTCTGGAAAGGAATCTTTTCCTTCTCAGCTAGTGGGAAGGAAATTTGCAGGGGGATGGGGAGGGTAGCTCTAACCACGTTCACGCTGCTCCTTCCATTTCCAGCCCACTCCTGCTCTCGTAGGGCTCTGGCAGCTCTCCTTCCAGAGGCTTTCCAGGCATCACGACAGATCTGGCTTGCTGCTTGCTGCTTCCGCCTCCACCGGCACTTAGGTTTCTGCTTTCCTGGCTCTGCCAAAGCACTTACCACTCCTCTGTTCACTTTCCCTTTTGCAGAATTTCGTTGTGTCCTATTGTCTCTTCTCTGGTTGTCTTTTTCTGTCATTTCAGTCAGGCTTTGTGGGAGTGGGGCCAACCCACGGTGCTTACTTGTTGGGGTGCTGTGGCAGGGCTGTGTCACCTCCGGGCCCATCTGTGTGCTGGGGCGGGGGGAGGAGGGGTCCCTGCTTCTGCTCTCCAGCCCAGCTTTCTCCCCGGAGCCCAGACCCCTGCATTCAGCTGTGTCCTGGCACTATCCCCCAGGCATTCCCAGCCCCCTCAAACACAGCATACCTCTAGCTGAACTCATCATCACTCCCTCCACACCTCCACACCTCCGTCACCTCTTCCTCCTGTGTCCTTCAGGAGTTAATGGTCCCACCGTTCACCTGCATTCCAGGGACTGGGTCCTGCGGCTTGCCACTGAGAGAGTCACCCATCACCCACAGTCTGTTCTACCTCCTGATCAGCTCATGAACCCATCCTCATTTCTCTGTGTCCACCGTGACTAGTCTAGGCCATGCATCATTTCTCACCTGGATGGCAACAGCCCTTGGCTGCTCTCCTTTTCACTGCTGGGGCTCAGACACCTCTCTCGATCTGATCACGCCCAGGAGGTTCTCACTGCCCTTCAGATAATCTAACCCTGTCACTTGTCCTGTGAGTTTAGCTGTCTGTCCCCAGACAACTTCTGCAGCCCAGTCCCCTGCTTCTAACCCTGAGGACGCTATACTCCACGTATGGCATGATGTGTTTTCTCTCTGCCAGGCCTTAGAGTTCAGCCTATCTGTTCCCCTTGCTCCTTCCCCTATCTCTTCTGGCTTCTGTCTTCTCCCTGCCTCTTGCTCATTCTTTGATCTGTTATTTATCAAGCGTCGGCTTAAATGTTACTGCCTCCAGGAAGCCTTCCATGACTGCACCACCCCCCCGCCCCGACCAAGATTGACGAGGTGCCCCCTACTGTTGTATTTGTGACATTATTAATGAGTCAATCCACGAACCACTGAAGTCTGCCATGGTTAGAGCGGGGGTCTGTCTTTCATCTGAGGAGGAGATCCGTGTCAGCTATTTTCAGGAACTTAGTGGGACACCTGTGGAGGAGTGCGTGTAAATCACTCTGTGTTTGCCTCAGTGACACCCAGGTCTGGGGGTGGGGGGCGTGGTTTCAGACAAGAGAAGGTGGCTTAAGAAGCCCTCACCTCTCCCTAGTGAGTGGGGGCTTTTCCTCCTCTGCACTTTCCCTGGACCACAGCACTGCCTTCATTGCAGCTGGAATAGAGACCTGGGGTGGGGGGGTGTTGCTGGAAACAGATCCAAGCCTGAGTGCTTGGGGGGCTGAGTCACTACGTGCCAGCTCCTCCTCAGGAGCAGCTCCCAAGGCAAGATGGGGAGAGGTGGGGCCACTTCAGGGGAATCAGAGTCCCTGGCCAGTGTCCCAACCCCATCCCCCTCTCACCCCAGTCACCACTTCCTGCCTCCTTCCTCCCGCTTCTCTCCACTCTTCAACTAAACATTGAAGCTACTAAAACATTGAAGCAACTAAACATTGAAGCAACTAAACATTAGAGCTACCCTCAGCCCCCCCACCCCATCTCTCAGCTCACCCTCCTCTCTCTAACCCTACCACTTGGCCTGCCCTAGATCAGTCTTCATCTCCTCTGGCCTGGTATCTTATGGGGACCAGATTTTATTTGTTCCTAATACGTGGCACACTGCCCGCTCTGGTGGGCATGACGCAGGAGCCTGGGATGGTCACGGGCAGAGACTCTGGAGCTGGGCTGCCCAGGGATGGAAACTCTCAGAGACCTTCATGGCTCGGGGTCTCACTTCTCTCATCTATAGATTGTGTGTGAAAACAGCACTAGCTCATCGTACTGTTGTACGATGAAAGCAGCTGACATGTGTAAAGTCCTTGGAACGGTGCCTGGCAAGCATAAGCCTTGCAAAAGTGAAGCTCATTACTGCTGAGTAGGTGCTTGGGGAAGTGTGTGGTGTAGAACTATGTAAGGGATGCTGGAGAGTGGGCTGTCCTCTGCTCTCTGGACCACCGTGGCCTCCTTGCTGGTCTCCCTGCCTCCCGGAAGACCCCTTCCCCTCTGCCTTTGTACTGTGGGCCTACCGGGGCTGAGCTCCACCTACTTCTTCGCCTCTGCCAATGACGGGCATGTGCATGTGCACACACTCAGCCCTGCCTTTGGGTGCCCTATGCACCTCCAGACTTTTGCTCACAAGGCTCTCTGCCTCCAAGCTTCTGCTCCTGCTGCCCCAGGAAGTCCTCACATGGCCTTGGGCTGTTCTCACCTTCTCCAGGAAACCTCTTGTGCTCAGCTACCTCAAACTCAGGTATACGTGTGCCCACCTCACACTTCCCTACCTTGTTCCTCCCACTGACAGCTTCCTAAGGAGCCCTCCATCCTCACAGAGGCTGCGTGGAATTGTAATTGCTTTCCTGTGCGTCTCCTCCACTCTGGCATCGAGGATGGGGGTAAACCCCCCTGGTATAGGGCTGCGGGATCCCACAGCAGAAGCAGTTCTTTTGCCTGCCCCCGGGGGATGGAGCGTTAGCTGTCTTTGGGGGTCAGGGGTCAGGGGTCAGGGGTCAGGACCATGCCTGCCTCTGCTCACCACCTTCACAGCACCATCCTTCTAGCCCTTTCTTCCTTCCACACGCCAGTGTTGAGTGCCTGGGAGGTCAGAAGCGAAGGGGAGCTGTCCTGCTCTGTCAAGCTCCCAGGCTTATGGAACATCACAAAACTGTGCTCTCCATGGCAGTCCCTTCCAAGCCCCCTCGGAACGTGGAGCCCAAGGCGCAGGGAGGGGAAGAGTTTGCTAAAGGACATGTTGTGAGCTGAGGGTAGGGCTTCTACCAGACTGTGCGTCTCTTGTGTTCATACGTACAAATACTAGGTCTGTAAGGCTGGCCTCTGCCCTTCTCCCATTCCCTGTCGTTCCCTGCCCTTCCTCCCTCCGCAAATCTGCAGCCCCCCTTCTGTGGCCAAGCACTGCTTCCCGGCCTGGTCCGTCTTAAAGAGATGGCACTGATGGCACCACTTAAGCTCCAAAGGTGACCATACCTGTGGCCCCACGTGCTATGGGAGAGTGCTGTTGGGTTAACGTGGCTGCTCGAAAATGCTCCCCAATGCCTAGTCTGGGCTTATAGCCCTATCAGTCACGTACACCACAGGGTGAATGAGATCTGGACTCCCTCCCAAGTTGGCTCTTAACAATGGGAGTTAAGGACAGATTCAGGGTACTGGAGAGGGAAATGCCTTTGTCTGAAGTCACACAGCACGGGCCAGGCAGAGGTAGGTCTCATTGGGAATATACTTCCAGAGCTATAGCTAGTCCTCTAGGAACTTGCACTGCTCCCTCTGTCCTCTGTCAGAGCGAGACTGCATGGGTACTGTGGAGAAGCTGCGGGACAGATGGAGGCGGTGAGCGGGTATGCAAAGATGAGGGAAGATGAGACGTCCTTTCAGACCATTACCCCCCCCCCCCCACTCTGCCTTTGGCTAATTGAAGATTCCCCCATTCCCAGCTATGTACGTTTTTCGGGAGGGGGAGCTGCGGGAGAAAAGTAGGGTAGCGAACCACGTGCCTTCCTTACCCTGCCACCGATGCCTGGCCATTACCTCTTTTCCTTTCAGCAGAGGGTGGAGCTTTTGTTGTTGTTTTGTGGTGTTTTTGGCATAGAGGGTGAACTCTGGTTGTCATGGCAACTCCAGCAGAGGGAAGCAGGGAGAGGGCCTGAGTGGGGGTGAATTTATCCCACTGTCAGCTGGTTCTCTACGTGGGGATGTGCTGAGGACAAAGACGGAGGGTCCAGAGGAAAGCCTTGGCCTTGGCAGGCCCTGTGAGCCCCCCACCCCATTTCCTGCCTGACCCGGCTCCAAGCTGGCTTCAACACCATGCAAGCCCTTTTCCTACTGAGGGAGACACGGGCCTCTCCCTGCTGCTGCATCAATTTCTGGGTCTAGAGAAGGATGTCTTAGTGTGGGTGAAGCATGGTGAGGGACAGCCCCCAGGAGGAATGTCCAGTGGCTGGGGGGCCCCTGTGCTGACTCCTTGGTCTTCCTAGGGCAGCCGGCAGGGGATGACACAGGGCTAGGGAGTCCTTTGGGTGGCCTGAGACACAAACGTCTCGGGCTGGGTGGCTACATAAGAGGACAGGGCCCAGCCTGTGACGGCTGATCGCTTTTCCAAGGCAGTAGTCTCCCTTTGCTATTGGTTCTTACAGCACATGTCCCTCCAGTTCCATCTTCCACTTTGACAGTGACAAATAGTTTTCTACTAAAACAACAGCACATGGCCAGTGCTAAATGGCAGCTGGCATTAGGCATGGGGGCGATGGGGAGTGGTAGGGACTGTGGCCAAATGGAGAGCTTGTTTTCTGCATGACGGGCACTGTGCCTACTCACTCTAGTTGACTGTTGCCATGTGGACATGCTGGCTCACTTGTTCAGGAGAAGCCAGAAATCCTGATTCTGGGAAGTGTCCTGAATTTTACCTTTCTCCTCACTTCAGTCCCGTGCCCACCTAGATGCAGGACTTCTCAAGACCAAGCCTTTAGAAATGATCTCATGGGCCTCATCCTGGGCCAGTTAGGAACACTGGGACCCAGAGAGGGTTGGGACCTGTCTGGCCAAGGTTACTGTGTGGGTTTGGGGCAGGGCTGCAGCTGGAGCTACCCAGGACAGATAAAGAGGACAACCCAAGCCTTCGTGGACTGCTGAGCCCCATGGCGAGCACCTTGCCCCATTAAGGTCAGATGGGACTGAGAGGTCCTGGGAAGTATAATCATCTTAGCTACCATTTACTGGGACAAGTGCCAGTCTTGGTGCTTTACACATATGTGTCCAACAAACAGAGCCTGTGTCTACTGAAAATGTAGGTTTATCTTTATATCCCAGAGCCCCTTGAAAAATGCATTATTGGGGGAAATTGAGTCTTGCTTTATGAGATGAGAACTTGGGCAGATCCCATGTCTTTTCTGCTCACTCTGAGGCTACAAAGGAGATGTTAATTATAAGTCTGGAATTGACTTAACAGCCCTTTTTTCTTTCCTGGCTTGGGTCTGCAGTGGGAAGAAGGCACATGGCAGACTTCTTTGTGCTTCTTCCCTTTTCTAGTCCATGTCCAGCTCTCTAGCCAGTTTCTGACCCCTTCTGGGTGCGGCAGGGGTAGGAGGGAGCTGGGAAGGGAGAGTTGGCACCATCATGAGCTGGCTTCATGTTCTGAGCCTGGCAGGTGGGTAAGGCTGGCTTTTTCTCTGTTATACCTGGGAGGGGGCTCTCTTTGTTCTGGTAGTCCAGGGAAGGAAATGGCACTCCTCATGGGTGGCAATGCCTACCCCACAGCCTACCACGCAACCACAGAGGCCTCTCATCAACTGGACCATCCCAGGAGCTGGACCAGTGTTGGATGCCTTATAACGGCTTCTTGCCTGCTGTGTGACCTTGTTAAAGACCTTGTTCAAGACTCTCTTGGTCTTAGTTGTCCTCTTCTGTGGAATAAAGAGGTTACATTCTTTTTCATAAGGCCATCTTCCTGCTGACCCAGAGGATGCAGGCCCTCTTTTCACCTGGCTCCCATGTGGGCCCCAAGCAGAAGAGCAAAGCAACTCTCCAGCTGCTCGAGGATTCTGAGTTCATGTCCCCATCAGAGAATTTAGGAGCACTGCTGCCTGCTGGGGACGCCCCCCCCCAAGTCTCTGAAGTCTCCCCTCTGTGTATTGGGAGAAAGGTCAGAATGTCCCCCTCCTGCCCTTATGATCCTCCTTCTTCCCCAGGACCATGTGAGGGTAGGGATGGCCTGGGGGATGTGATGAATGGGGAGGATTTGACACAGGGAGTGTCCCTGGACTTTCTCCTCCTCCTTGTCCTTTATCCCCTGACCCTGGCTCTCACTCAGCACAAGGCCCTGCTGATGGGGAACTGACCATGGAGGAAGGTGAGGACCGCAGGGAGCCAAATCAGTGCTAGAATGTGGGGTACAGGGGAGGAGGGTGGGAGTACAGCTGGAGCGTGCTGTTGCTCTTGGGGAGAGGGAGAATTTGCTTTGAGACAAGAGGAGTGGGTGTAGGCCTCCCACCTGGGAAGGGGCTCAAGTTCAGGGACCCTGTGCTTCCTTTCCTCCCTAATCAAAGTCCTGGGAAGGCAGGCCCCTGACCTCCGGCTGGCTGGGGGACAGGGCTGCGGGGCAGGGCCAAGACTTCATAAGGGCATGTGTTCATTACCAAGAGTTCCTGTACCTCCTTCAGGCCTCGGTGTCTATGTACTTCAGGTTGGGAAGTCACTCTGATTTTCAGATGAGATGGGGCAGTTCAGGTTAACCAACAAATGTCTAGCAATGGGCTCCTAATAGATTTGTCCTAACTCCCAGAAAAAAGCCCCATTGCTCAGGCTCCCACAGGCCTCCCTGCTAATGCCCCAGTCACAGCCCTTCACCTACTGTGGGGAGATGATCACCGTGCCTACCCGCTTCTCCCAGGCCAGGGCTTGGGCTGTGTTCTATTCACCTCTGGACCCCTGCCCTGGGCCTCATACCTGGCACAGAGGAAGTATCTGATCAGTGTTTGCTGAGTGAATAACTGAATGTATCCAGGAAGAAGAGGGTACGGAAAGAGGGGAGGAGAGAGAGAAGGGGTGGGAGTATTGGAGGAAAGTCTGGGTATGGGTGCCTATTCTGGCTGCTGGGTTTATTTTCGCCTCTTAGCAGGAAATGGGGGGGTGTGGTGGCGGACACTTAAGATAATGACCTTCTGCCCGCTTACTTGCATGGGGTGGGAGGAGGTGGCATGCCACTAGCCTGCCAGCTCTCAGCCAGGACGGGCAGTGAGCAGCTTAGCCCCACACTCCAATCCTGCCCTCTCTGGGCCTGGGAGCGGCTTTGGGGATGGTAAGGGCAGGCAGGCACAGAGATTTGGAGAGAACCAGAGGCAGAAACAGAAGGAAGAGGACAAGAGAGGAAAAAAGTGGAGATGGAGACATGCAGAAGGAAAGAGATCAAAGGACAGAAGCAGGGATGGAGAATCTGAGAGGGTTCTTGGCCTAACAAAGGAGAATTCACCTGTTTGCATCTTGGTTCCTGACTCTGGCCCACCTGCTCTGAAAATGGGTGGAGCTCCCGGGGAGTGGGGGCTCCAACCCAACTCCGGGGTCATGGCTGACCAGAGCCAACCAGGCTCTCTCCTTCAGTCCTTGGATTCAGGGGATTTGGTAATGAAGGAAAATGACACTGTGAGAGCTGCTCACTAAATATCTCTACGGGCCAGTTGCTTAAATGCTCCCTGCCTCAGTTTGCCCATCTGTAAACTGGGGATAATAATCAGACCATTTCATGGAAGTGTTATGAGTTTTGAATGAGATAATCCAAGAGGAGGCCTGAGCCTGGGACATCACACAATCTCCAGAACTATGTGGTTATTATTACCTGGGGTTCTGTGAATAGATGCAGCAAGAAGGCAACACCAACTTCTGCACACCTGTGTTCTTACCTCCTGAAAGGGGAATAGTGATCCTGGCTCGGACAACCTGCCAAGGATAGAAAGGGAATCCAAGCCAATATTAGACAGGAACAGCAACAGTTTACAATGACTGGCCTCTTCCTTGGCTTTTAACAACATTTCTAATTTCCATCTAATCCTTTGAAGAAAATGTTAGTGCTTGTTGTGAAGGGATGGAAGCAGGAGGAGGTGCTTTGTCCGGGGTCACATGGGAGTGCCAGTGCCAGGCAGGGCTTCTCCTGATTTAGGCTCTGGGGAGTGGGTTAGGGGTGTCGAAGGGTAGGGACAGGAGGAGGAAGCGCTCTTGTATCATCTCTGTCATTATTTGTCCCGTGTACTGCTGATCCTGAACAGCAGACACCACATCTTAATGCCTCAAGCACCTGTCTATTTGAGCAGAAAATTGGACTCAAATGGCCTAGAGCTTTCAGGCTACACAATTCAGGAGAAGGGAGGGCAATGAGCTGCACACTGGGCAACGAGGAAGAACGTGGCTTCTGCCTCTGAGGGTGTTCTCACTGCCAGGACCTCAGGAAGTGGCCACCCCAGGCCCAGTGGATGCCTGGGGAGGAGATAAATGTCAGTCTTCAGGGTCCTAGACGCCGGCCTCCCTGCTGCAAGATGGAGGCTCTTAAACCCCTCTTCCACAAAAAGACGGGATACAAAACTCACCCAGGACCACTGGGCTCCAAGGTTTTTCCCCCGAGAAAAATGAAAATAAAGGTAAGAGTGGTCACTCCAGATATTGAAGGAGGCCTCGCTTTGTGCTCCCTCCCCTGCATCCGGGTCTTCGTTTGCTTGGCCTACTGGAAAGCCTGGGATAGAAGACCTGGCTGCTCCCCTCAGGAAGCCCCTGGCTGGTGCCGGGGAAGAAACTCAGCCCAGGTCAGTCAGAGAAGAGCCCAGGATGTGCTGTGAACTCTGGCTGGAGGGTAGGGCTCAGCCAGCCTGGGCAAGGAAGTTCAGGAAAGGGAGGTGGGTGGGTGTTGAGGCAGCTGGGGAGGGTTCTATGGTGGGGGGGTGGGATTGGGCTGGCTCTTCAGAATGTGGACATGAGGATTAAGGAAGAAGAGCCCTCAGGTGGAGGTGTTGTCTTGCCCTGGCTGGGGCAGAGTTAGCAATGAAAGATGACGAGATGGGAGAGGTGAAGGAAAACTCCGCCTAGTTGGATCAGGGAAGGGTGGTGTGGCCAGTAAGTCAGGAAAGGGAAAACACAGACCTGGAAGCCAGTTGCAGACAGAGTTGGGCTGGTGGTGTTAGACATGGTATAGGGGGAAATAGGGAACCACTGAAGGTTCTAGAGCAAAGGAATGGCTTGGTCAGATTAGCAGGGGCAAAACTCACTCTTCCCCTGGCTGGACAGTGGGTAAGAGCAGAAGCTTGGTGACCAGTTGGAAGAATATTGTAACTGGTAAAAGGCAGGGGTGCCCTGGTTTGGGCAATTCCCTGTGGTTGGAAAGTAGGGACTAAATACCTTTGTGATATAGATGTGGGATAGACTGGGGTAGATTAGATAGGAATGGGATTCATCTATACAGAAGAGGTTAATTTCTACCTAGGTTTCTGGTTTTGGCAGTTAGGGGGATGGGGTGCCATTTGCAAAGACTGAGAACACAATTACGAACTTGACTTTGGACTGGCTGACTACCAAGCCTCTGTGAGGCATCAGTGTGGAGACAGTCCACACTGTGGATGGTTGGATAGATAGGAGCAGAGCACAAATGAGGGATGGGGGCCCAAATGGGGGATGGCAGATGGATGGGGGTTAGAGTGTGTTGCTCAGTTGGGTGACTGTGAATAGCAAAGCCCGTAGGGAACATCTTGACCCCCCACCCACAGACACTGTGCTATGACCCCATTCTAAGTGTTGCCTGAGAGTTTCTGCTAAGAGAAGAGGGTCAGAGCCCAAACCTGGGGACCCCCATCATTTACGGGGAGGCAGAGGAGGAATGGCAATGGGTGGAGTCGAGGAAGCCGAGGGGCATGGCCACAGGTGTCTGGTGTCGCAGAGGGGAGTGTGACGAGGCACGAGGCTAGCAGGAGTTCATGGGGCCTCTGGGGTCATAGCATGGGGTCAACTCATGGAAAAGCTCAGAGCCCAGAAGTCAAGTCCAGTTTGTTGTTGCTGGTACCTATCGGGTAGGCTGGGTTCTTCAAGCTGTCTTGGAAGCAATGTGGGGGTGTACTACTCTGGACCCGCAAAGCCCCAGGGAGGGCCCCCATCTTGTGGTCACGGAGTGGAGGAGCTCACCATTTGTCATCTCCACCCTTTCCCAGCCCATTGATCTTATGTCTTGACCATCTGTCCTCTTGGCCTTCTACCCCCTTTCCTGTCTTCCTCCCAAAGTTGGAGCCAGAGGCCTAGACCATTCCAGGCCCAAGTGTGTTACCACTTCCTGCACCCTGCTCCCAGGACCCAGGACTCCCTTTCCGGGGGTGCAGGAGTGCCATGCGATGGATTCTGAAGTGTATGCTGCTGTTCAGAATAACCCATGGTGGGGCTTGGGGGTTAGACGCTGGGGAAGGCTTAGGCTAGGACCAGACAATGAGACGACAAAGTACATCAGCAAGTTGGCCAGAGGGACGCTTCAGGGAGCGTGGATGGCTCTCTGCCCATCCCCCCCGGGCCCTGCTGCAGTGATCCAAGGTCAGGGCCCACAGCCATGCCCATGACTGAGGGAAGCCTGGATGTCGGCAAGCTGATAGCCCAGACGTGAGGTCCACATAGGGGGTGCACCAGGCGGCCTAGTGGTGGCTGAGTCATTCCCGAAGCTGCTGTGGCTGGAACATCCAGTCCCTGCTGGTGGACAGGAGTTTATCTGGGCCACCCGCCTGCCTGTCTGATGTGATCTCTGCGAGGAGACAGTGTCCTCGGAGCTGGCCTGCAGTGTGGAGGTCCTGCAGAGCTGGGCTGAGGAAGGGTCAAGAAAAGTCCTGAAGTCCATGGCCCTTGCACCAATGCTGGGTCCTGCCCTCAGGAAGCCCGGGGCTGTTGGCGGGGAGGGGTCAAGTCTTGGGTCTGGCAGGCACCAGATAAGCTCCTGTCTAGAGAGATAAGGAACGCTGGCTTCTCTTTTTAGCAACCTCTGCCACGCGTAAGCCCCTACACTATAGGCCCCTAATGACAGGCAACTGTATCTCACCCACTGGGCTCAAATGTCCCTTGAGATCAGGAATGCCCAGCTAATGCCCAGAGCAGAAGCTTGCTTTGGGTAGGTGGGCCAGCAACATAGGGCGGAGGGAGAGGACTTTAAATATGGAAGGACTTTTAGAGAATGTCTTGTCCGGTGTGGGGTTTCAAACATTTTTAGCAGAAGCTCCATGACTAAAATACATGATGGTAGTCACTCTGATTGAGGTGGTGGTGGTGGGCTGGGGCCCATCTATAGCCTCCTATCCTTGAAGCCCATCCCCAGCAGCCACTAGAGTGTCCTTGATTAACTCCTAGTTGCGCCGGGTAGCCCAGTTTCCAGAACTGCCGGCCAGCTTCACTTTCTGCATGATATTCTTGGAGTACCTGTTTTACAGATGGGTACACTGAGACTTAATTAAGGAGGAGGAGTGACTTGCATAACGTTTTTTTGTGGCAGAGGTGGTGCAGGAATCCATATTCCTCCGTCCCAGCCTGGGGCCTCCAAGCTGCCTGATAGAACTCTCTTCTCAGACTGCCTATCGGATTCCAGCAGCTCTGTTTTAAAGAATAATTGTATTGTCCTAATTGTGCATCTCCATACTCTAAGCCACCTTACGCCTGCTTTGGAAGCCGGTAGAGCAAGCGTCGTAAATGCACATGTAAAATCGTTATGTTTCCTTTTGTTCAACTCTGCTCTCTGCTTCCCTATGGGAAGAAAGAAAAATAGGGTCGATCCGGCCCCCACCCTTGAGGAGCTCACGGTCAGGGCACCCTCCTGGTTAGCCACAGGGTAGAGGCACATGATTTTCCTCTGGCCCTGGCCTACAAGTTGTTAAGAATATGGACTCGATCGCTTGATAGCTGTGACCGTAGGCTACTTTGGTACCCTGTGTCTGCCTCAGTTTCCTCATCTGCAATGTGGAGATTATAAATTACAAACCCCAAAGAGAAACACAGTGTTGCCCCTGGCATAGGGTAAATGCCCCTGAGCAGTTAGCCAGGGATAATGAAGATATATGTGGCTATGTCGGAATGGGCTCCGGTGGCATGTCTACCCTGGGAGTGGGGGCTGTGCTAGGAGCTCTCCCAGAAGTAGTGCCTCTTGCTTGAGGCTTGGTCACTGGGACCCTGCTTGAATGGAACAGTCTGTTGCAGAGGACACAGCCCCTGGCCTGGGACCATGAGACTGGGAACTCGGATCCTTGCTCTGCCGCCCAGGACCCGGGGACAGGCCTGTGTCTGCTCTGAGCCTCTGTTTCTGCATCTGTGAAGGGAGGAACATTACAGTGCCCACACCGTGATGCTGAGAGTTAGCTCGATGAATGTGTGTAATTGCTATCACTTGACCTCACAAGTTGGAGACATTCAGAGGAAGTTAGCGCCCTGCCCCTGCGCCTGCCAATGAGAGGATAGCAGAGTAATGTATCACATGCGGATCCTGCTAGAATTTGAGAAGAAGGTGGGAGCAGCTGCTGGCTGCTAACACAGACAGAAGCAGGTAGGGAAGCCATGTTGGGACAGAGGAAATGTGCATTTTCATTCAACTCAGTGCATTTCCCAGATGTTCGCTGTGTCTTGCCCCTAGGCTGGGTCCCGGGCAGACAGACAGACATAGTCACATAAACCATGGTCACATAAACCATGCTCACAGGAGCTCCCCACTGTGCAGGGAGCGGGGTAAAGACATAGGCTCAGATGAACCCTATGCCAGGTGGAAGTACAAAGGCTGGCTGGGGGGCTGAGGGCCCTTTAAGCTAGGGACGGTTAGGGTTGGGTTGGGTTTTGTTTGGCTGGACTTGAAGGACAGCTAGGATAGAAGTTCAGGTGGAAAAGTGTCCCAGGTGGAGGGTACCCATAGGCCAGTATTGTGGCAGGAATCATAGGCAAGTGGGTCTGGAACCCTGCTATGCCCCTACCTCCCACCTAGGTCGCCCCATTCAGGCAGGAACAGAAAGCCCCCCGGAGGAGTCAGCAAGTCTTGAAGCACAGAATTATTTCCAAATTCCTACATAACCAAAAATGGTATGACCAAGAGTCCACTTTCGCAATATTGACAAAAGCTCTAGGACTACACGGGGGAATATTGGTTCAAAAGTCACCGCAGTCCCCGGGAGGGTCCAGTGAAGCCGGAGGGGAGACTGGGCAGGGTCTGCCTAGGCCTGGCAGGCTTCTCTGAGGAGGTGACGTTGGCGGAAGGCTGCTTGGGTGTGAGGAGAAAGCCAGGTGAAGAAAGCTACACGCATTCATTCACTTCTATTGCAGATCAGAACAGGAAGTTTTCCTCAGATTCCTTCTTGCTAATAAGACAGGCCTCTTCTCAGGCACGACTGCTGACATGTTTTGTTTTCCCCAGATGGGGATAATCAGGCTGTTTGGTAGTCAGGCTGACAGCTCAGGCAGCGGGCGGGGCGGGGGTGCTGGGGGCGGGAGGCCCCGGGGCTGCAGGCAGCTCTCGGGAAGCAGACGCTGCCTGGCTGCCTGGGTGACAACTCCAGCAGCTGGGGGTTTCCATTTGTGCTACAGAGGAGAGGGCTGTGGGGCAATTTAGCTCAGTTATGGGAACCCTAAGAGCCCACCTGGCTGTCTCCCCATTTAGTTCATGCCTGATGTCAGTGCTGAAAATTATCCAGCCGTCCCCTAGCTTCGCAAGAGACCAGGAAAGAGCTGTGCTCGGAGCTCCCTCCCCTTCTCTGGGAAAACGTCCCTGGCTCCCCCATCTCACAGCACTGACAGGCCCAACCTCAGACTCCGGGCCAGACATGCGTGCCTCACCCACTCACCATCCGGGGGAGGGGGGAGGTGCCCGCCCTCCTGGGGGGTCTCTGTGGGCACGCCATTGGTAAGCTGTTGGGCTCCAGGGTCAGCACCCAGGGCTTTGTCCAGCTCAGCGTTGCTACACATGTGGCCAGAAGGCTTGGGAATGGAACACAGCAGGGCTGAGGAATGGGTAAAACAGCCATATCCACCTTGAGAATGGTGGGTCCCCTACCCTATGTGTCTCTGGAGGCCCCTGACCTGCTTCCCCCAGCTTCAAGCTTCCCCTCCTTCCAGGTTCCTCTTCTCCTGGATAGCCTTTCTGGATGACTTGCACTCTCTCCCCAACCAACATGCATTTTGATTTCCTCCCGTGTGGAAGGAAGAGGTTGGGACACCCTAGCTCTTAGACCCCACTGCCCCCAGCTCAGCTCCCCTTTCCTGCCCCCTCCCCCACCCCCTAGCCAGAGCCCAGGAGAGAGTACAGCTCTGGTCCCAGGGTTTGCTTATTCTCTTCTAGGGCAACAGGGCCAGGAGATTTCCTCTGACTCTGTGGCTATGGGTTCCAGCTCTTCCAGAGAGCAAGGTGTAGTAGTGAGCTTTCCAGAGCCTGAGGTCTTTCTAGAGGGGCCTGGGGGAGACCCAGCCCTGGAGACAAAGTGTCCCCTGGCTGTGTGTGACTGGGTTGTAGCTCCTGGGCTCTGGCTCCATCCTTGGTTTCTTGCCACTGATCCTCCGTGTGTCAAGGAGGCAGGCCCTCCCTGGCTTGGCACCTCAGTTTTCCCAATCTGCTTTGTGGGTGTCTAGAAGACCCTAGCAAGATGCGTACAAGGTGGTGGCCCCCAGGAGAGGCACCTCTGGGACCACTAGCTGTCTGGCCCTCGGTTGTCTTGTGGAGCAGCTTTCCTCCTCCATGGTCTCCCAGGCAACGCCGAGTGGCTGCCAAGCTCCCCGCCGAGGCCTGGCTCCTGCGCACGTCTTTAGTGCCATGCTGAGATGGCTGATGGCAGGAGCGGGGGCAAGGCCCAGCCTCCCCAGCTGTCACAGGGAGCAAATCAGATAAGAGCTGAATGGGGTCGGGAGGAGGGAGGGCTGGAGCCGGGGGTCCTGGGAAAAAAAGCTCAGAGGCCCTGGCTCCGCAGCCCCCCGCCCCACCTCACTGCCTTATGGCTGCCCTCTCAGTGACCCCTGCTTTCAGAACACTCCGTGTGGAATCTCACCACCTTGGGCCTCAGTTTCTCCTTATAGCAAAGGCATGGGGGGTGACCTGCATCCCTCCAGGCTCTGAGCCTTCTCCAGGCTGGCTTTGCTCTGCCTTTCCCTCTGCCACTCCTAGGATTTGCAGGCTCTGGTGGCTGGGCAGTTCCGTCCTAAATTATAGTCACTTGTGCACCAAGGCCTTTATGCAAACCTCTCGTGTCCTCAGAAATGTGGAAGCTGGAGCTGGCCCTGGGAGGTGGCCAAGGGGGTGTGCCGAGAGGATAGATCCTGAGCATTGCTTGCTTATGTAAAGAGCTGAGATACAGGGAGAGCTCCCAGGGGTGCTTGGGTTGGGGCACTGTCCCGCCTCCAAGATATTCCCAGGTCTGGAGGAAAGATCCAGGCATTTCCCATCCAGGCTGGGTCCTCACATGTCCCCCCGGCCTGGGGCACCAGAAGGGACCATCGCAATGGTGGGGGTTCCATTGAGATTGGGCTGTCGGCTGCATCATGCGGCCACATTGACAGGATGCCATCACCCCCCGTGACCCTCCTGTGTGAATTGGAAAAAGATACCCCCTCTGGGCAGACATGGCCCCACAGTGCATGGATTTCAGTCCCTCACCTCCTTTGCAGACCACCGTTAGACGGGGCCGACTTAACTTGGTGTCCATCGAGGCCTGCCAAGCAGAAATTGGAGAGGCAGCCACTCAGACCAACACACTGGAGAACCAAGGGAGATGGCTGGCTGGCACAGCGGGTGGGGGAAGCTTTGATGCCTCTGAGCTGAGGCCGGATGCCAGGGCAGAAAGGGCATGGATGCCTACAGCAGGCATTAACTGAGAACACCTCCTCATTGCCTGGCACTCTTCTGGATGTTGGGATCCTCAAGATAGACAAGGTCTCTGCCGTCCTAGAGCTTATGTTTTGCAGGGGAGAGACAGTCAAGGGTAACTTAAAAAAAAATCAGGGGGCATGCAGAGGCTTCCATGATGCAGTGGGATAGTGAGCGAAGGGTTATGATAAATCAGGGCTGGGTGGGTAAGTCTGGCAGGCCCCATTAAGCCTTCAGCTGAGACCTGAGTGAGAAGGAATCAGCAGAGTGAAGGTCAAGGGGAAAAGCATGGCAAGTAGAGGGAACAGCTGGGCCAAGGCCCCACGGAGGGAAGGAATTTGGCCTGTTCAGAAAGTGCAAGGAGGCTGGGAAGATGGGAGTGTTGTAGCGCTGAGGAGAGAGGAGGAGAAGCACTTAGCAGACAGAGGCCAGATCTGGGGACCCTGCCAACCATGGTGAGGAGTTTGGACTTTGTCCTCAGTGCAGTGAGAAGCCAGGAGCGGAATCTAAACAGAGGACACTCAGGGACAGTGATTTTCAACAGGAGTGTCCCACCCCATTCCCCATCCCAGGATATTTGACAATTCGACTGGGGTAGAGGTGGGTGCTACTGGAACCCAGAGGGGAGAGGCCAGGGTTGCTTCCCATCTGCTAGATGTCTTCCCATCTGCAGGACAGCCCCACAACGAAGAATGATCTGGCCCAAAATGTCAGTGGTGGGTGGGGTTGTGAAACCTTAGTTTCTATGTCGGCGTTCCCCAGGGCTGCTGTTCTTTTTGAATAACCCAGGGTCATACTGTACTCACATCTAGCTCTATATATACTCTGGGTTCAAATTCGGTTTCCAGCACTTGCCCAAAATGTCAGTGGTGCAGAGGTTAAGAAAACTCCACTGCAGAGGAAGAATGGAAGCGTTGAGACTGCTTAGACTTGCACTGGCCAATGCGGTGACCACTGGCCTCAGGGGGCTTCTGAACATTCAAATGTGACTAGTCCCTGTTGAGAGATGTTGTGAGCTTAAACCGTACACCACAGTCCAGACTCAGGAGAATACCAATGATGTAAAATATTCATATTTTATATTGAATGCATGTTAAGGTTGTTAATAATTGTGATTTATTCAGTGAAATAAAATGTTTCATTAAAAGGAATTCCACGGGGCACCTGGGTGGCTCAGTGGGTTAAGCCTCTGCCTTCGGCTCAGGTCATGATCTCAGGGTCCTGGGATCGAGTCCCGCATCGGGCTCTCTGCTCGGCGGGGAGCCTGCTTCCCTCTCTCTCTCTCTCTGCCTTCCTCTCGGTCTACTTGTGATCTCTCTCTGTCAAATAAATAAAATCTTTAAAAAAAAAATAAAAGGAACTCCACTTGCTGCTTTTTATTTTTTTTTTAAATGTGGCTACTAGAAAAATTTAAGTCACATAGACGGCTTTCCTTTGTAGCTCATGTTATGTTCCCACTGGATGAGGCTGACGTGGGCAGTGATAATGTTGATCAGGAGCTTCCTATGTGCTGAGTACTGCTCTTCTTCTACACACATCATTTGACTTAATTTCCACAACAACTTCATAAAGGAGATACTGTTATCTCCCCTTTAATATGAGGAAGCTGAGGCCCAGAGAGGTTAAGTAACTTGCCCAAGGCCACACCGGGAGTAAGGGCAGAGCTGGTTCTAGAACCTGGGTGCTTAACCAGGCCCCATGAAGATGATGGCTGGGTTTGGTGGAAAGGATGGAGTTGGACAGAAGTGGGATGATTTAGGACCCCCGCCCCCACGGGCTCCACAGGACTCCCTGGTGGGTGGACATGGGAAGAAGGGAGAGAATCAAGAATGCTCAGTAGGCTTTGCTTTGAATGGCAGGTGGAGGGTGATGCCATTCATGGAAATGAGGAAGCCAGAGGAGGAAGCCCAAGTGTTTCGTGCTGGTCCCGCCAAGTTGAAGATGACTGTAGACCTCCAACTAAAAAGACGTCAAGAAGGTAGTGGGGTTTGCAGAGAGGCCTTTGGGGGTGGAGATGGACACTTGAGGGTCCATAGCAGATCAAATTTAAGGACATGGGGGTGATTTTACCTCCCACGGAGAGTACAGATGTTGAAGAGAAGGTGCTTAGGATGGAGCCCTGAAGCACACCAATATTTAGAATGTGAGCCGTGGAGACGGAAGCTGAAGGGGAGGCTCAGAGAGAAGCCAATGGTCCAATAGCACAAAAGGAAAACAAGGCAAGAGAAGATGTCTTAGGAAGGAGCGTGGGGTCAGTTTTTCAGGTTCATTGGATCAGCCTGTGAGCCTCTGGCCTGTTTGGAACCAGATAGGAGAACTCTCTGGTCCAAGGAAGGACATCTGGGTGGAGCCTTGCAGGCTGCCAGATGCATGCCCAGCCTTTAGAACTAGGCCTCTCTGGTTCCCAAAAGATGGGGGAAGGGCCGTGTCCAGCAGCCCCAGCTAAGGTGAGAGGAAGGCTCAGGGATGTGGGTGGCTTATTTCATCTGATAGTCAGGAAGTCCTTCCCTAGGTCTGACTGTAATCCTAAGGGCCTCAAAGTGAGACTACAATTCTTTCTAGCTAAGTGGAGCAGACCCCTCATAGATATCCTTCCTGTGGCGGAAGACAGAAAATGCTTCGCCCTCCCCACCCCTCCCCCAAACCTAGCAGCCCCATCTTCCCCAGGCTGTTCCTTCTTCCTTCACCTAGAGGAGACGTTTCTCCTTGCAACAGCCCACAAATTCAGCTTAGGCTTGGGCAGTTCAGGACACATGGGGAGGGATAGGTAGAAATTCTGATCTGCTTCTTGGGTCCTGCCTCGCTCTAGCAGCTTCCAGCTGGCCCCCATCCCTAACCTCCACTGTTTCTCTCAGCTGATTAGAAAGGTCTCTTTCTCCAGGAATCTGTTCTCAACAGCACTTGTTTCTGGTTTGGCAACCTGCTCTCTGCCACCTGGGTCCCGACTGCAGCCCGACCTGGCTTCTGTTCTCCATCTATTCACTCTTGGCCGTTTGGGGTACCCCCGCCCCTCGCCTAGGCCAGGTCTTGGCTCTCCTACCACGTCCTCAGAGCTGTCATCCCAGTGTACCAGCCCCTGCGTGCCCTCGTCGCTAATCTCTCCATCAGCAGCTTTTCTTCAACCGCACTGCCCACAGAACCAAGTGCTTTGTCAATGAAAAAGCCCTTTGGGGGCAAACACAGGAAATTAAAGCCTCAGAGCGCAGTAAGAAAATCCATTCTCTTTCATGGATTTCTGCAATCCGATTGTGTTAGCCTCTCCTGAGTGGCTGGGATATCATGGTGTTGCTCACACTCACAGGGCTGCCGGTGGGGCAGGGGCAGGGTGGGGGGGGGTCGACATTAACAAGGAGGGCCTCTGTCTGAGATGCTGCTGACCACAGTTCCTACCTTTGCTGCTGTGAGGCCGGCCACTTGGCCATTGGGCTGTCCTTGGCAGGAAGGAGACTTCGGGGCCCTATCAGAAGCTAACACCTAGAGTGGATTTGTTGACAACCAGCCGAGAAGTTCATGTCCAGCCGAAGGAGAAGTTGGCAAGGCTAGCTGAGCTTTGTGACCCTGAGTGTAATGTGGGAAGAGGGACTGACTAATTCAGGGATGGGTGGAGCCATGGTCTATTCCCTATGGCTGCACGGCTCAGTGTCAAAATGAGGGGGGTTGGATGATGGTTTTTAAATTCCCTTCTGGGATAATTTATGCCATAAACATTAGTAGAGCTTTTGTCTATGTGCCAGAACTTTCTGAAGCCTCAATTACTAGTGCCAGAGCCCCAAATGCACCAGCCAGCTGCTATGCCCCCTACCTTCCCGCCACCACTGAGACCAGGCTCAGCCTGCAGCCCACGGGCCAGCTCCCTGGCCGGGAACTTTGGTAGCCATCTTGCTACCGAGGGCCTCTGGAATGCTGCTCTCTGGAGGGCATCTTCTCCTTTGAGAACCCAAGATTCCACCAAGCGCACTTCAAACACCTGGTGGGCTCTGCACCACGGGGCCACTAGGAAGGCGGGCTAGATATCTAGCTGGGGAAGAAAGGTGGGGAGTGCTCTGGGAGCAGTGGCAGAGTGCAGGAAGACATGGCCCTGATTTGGGGCCCTACTTTACCATTGGAGGGAACAGAAAGTGAAGGAACACAAGGAGGCAGGTGGGAAGAGCAGAGCTTCAGGGTAGGATACACGGAGGGCTCCTCAAGTACTCAGGCCCCCTGCCAACATGTCCAGTGAGGGGCCCTGTGAGGCTGAGGTTGCAGCCAGCCTGGGGAAAACCCCTCCAACTCAGCATCTGGGAGGTTGGCCACATGCGGAGCCTTGGGAGAACAACTACCGGGCGCAGTGTGGCAGACCCGGTTAAGAACAGCAGTCCCGGTAGTGGGGCAGGAGGATCTGTTGGCCTCAGGGTAGGGGCTCAGCACGGATATCCAGTTCTGTCATGTCTAATAGTCCCAGCTAGGCGCTCTCGGATTCCATTATTTATCTACCCACCACCCAGGAAACATTATGTGGTAGGCTTTCTTAAAGATTTTTTTTTTTTTTTAATTTATTTGACAGAGAGAGATCACAAGTAGACCGAGAGGAAGGCAGAGAAAGAGAGAGAGAGAGAGGGAAGCAGGTTCCCCCGCTGAGCAGAGAGCCCGACGTGGGAATCGATCCCAGGACCCTGCGATCATGACCTGAGCCGAAGGCCAGCGGCCTTAACCCACTGAGCCACCCAGGGCGCCCATATGTGGTAGGCTTTCTTTTGTCCCCCTACCACAACCCCATTGCCACTGACCTCTTTCTTGCCTTGGGGTTCCTATTCCAGCTGCAGGGTTGAATATTATTCCCTGGCCCTGTGTCTGACCTTGTGCGTCTGCTCCTGGCATGAGTAACCCCAAGTGAGTAACTGGCATCCCACTTTGTAGATGGTCACAAGAGGTGCTGGTTCTCAAAGCCCTTTCCCCCTGCCAGCCGTATAACAGGGGCAGAGACCTCACCCCTGCAAAGCATTGGCTGTCCTTACCCTCTACACTTGCAATGCCCTGAAGCTTTACTGGATTAACTTGAAGGAAGAAAAGGGAAGCAGTACGCACTGAATACCTCCTCTAGGTCAGGCACTTTCCATATTAGCTCACAACCATTTGAATTTGGTAAAATCTCGCCAACAGCAAAAGTAGCTAATATTTATTATTAACTACTGCTCTGTTCTAGGCTTTATGCTAAGTAATGAAGACACGGGCTCAGAAAGGATAAGAGCTTCTTCACAATTCACCCAGGGTCACGTAACCAGAGAGTGGCACTGTGGATATCCAAGCCAGATCTGGCTGACCCCTACCACTTCCCACTTTGACCTCCCAGAACAGACATTGGTCCTGTGCTGTGCGGACCCAGTAGGGGGAAGAAAATGATTGTTCTTGAGGAAATGCTGGGGCTAGGACCCTCTTTGGGCGCCTTCCTGTGCCCTCTCATTCCCGCTGACCTCTGCCCTCATAAACTGTGGACTCCTCCTGACACAATGCTATGGAGCTTTTCTCCTTCTGGGCTTTCACTTATATCAGGCATGTTCTCCTGTAAGGGATTTATGGGTCTCTTTTCTCTGCCTCCCTCCTGGCTTTTCCTTGCACCTGACCCGAACAAGAGAGATTGGGGCAGATAAAATGTTCTTCCTAATTCTTATTTAGGAATTTATTTAGGAACTTATTTAGGAATTTAATTGACCACTAGGTACTCACCACAAAACTTAGTGCAATCACTAGCATTGAGTATGGGATAGCTCTCCTGTTACAGTTGAGCAATTTGAGGCCCAGAGGAACAAATGGGCAGAAGGAGAGGAAGGGGCCGATGTCCGACGGTTTCCTCATGTGTGGCGCATGTGCTCCCAGTGCAGGTGGGACTGACGCTTGCAGAGAGAGCACCTGGTTGCAGTGACAGCAGCTAGAGTTGTCCTGGGCAGAGGGGGTCCCTCCGGGAGGGGAGGGGGAGCCCCTCAGTAGCAGGTTCTGGCCAGCACAGCTTCCTAAGTGACTAATGAGTGACCATGCGGGGAAGCCCCAGAAAGGAAGGACAGACGAAGGAGAGAAACAGGGAAAAGAACCAGTTTGTTGCTCCAAAGCCCATCACTCCTTAGCTGGGTGGCTGCTCTGGTTCATCTGCTCTGTCCTCTCCTCCAGCCCAGGAGGCATGGGAAGGCCTGCAGGCTGATTCGATTCCCATCCACACTCCTTCCTCAGGGTCTGTCTCAACCATTCCTGTGGTTTCAGTCACCCCATGGCCATGCCATTGCTTCCTGCACCCCACCCTTCACTGCAAGGATCCCTGGGGAGCTTTTTAACCCATGCGGGTGCCGGCCCTGTCCCAGACCTACTAAGTCAGAATGTTGGGGACGGGCAGGACTATCTGAATTGGTGACCCCTCTTTGTTGTCAGGGTGGGAGCCACCCTCTTCTGGTCACACTTTCTTCCAGCGGCCAACCTATCCTCAAAGCTATCCACCTGCTCCCTTCATTCTTTTTCTTGTCTCTTCTTAGGATGCCTCCTGCTCAGTTTGCCCAAGTTGAGTTCGTCATACTGTACATGCGATCTCACCCCCTGTGAAGCCTGTTTCTCCCTCGGGGCTCCCTGTCTTGGGGAGCTTGATCAGCTCCAGCTGGCTGCACAAGCCAGGGACTTGAGGACAGCCCTGCCTCCCTTGTCCATGTGCTTAGTGTCTAATTGCAGCTCCGTGGGGACCTGATTCAGCACCTAGGACAGAGAGACCCCAAAAAGCGGTTGTCCAGACAGAATAGAAGTTTTCCCTCTTTCTCATATAAAAACTTGGGTGTCCAGTTCAGGCTGGTGTGGCAGCTCTATAACCACTGGGGGCCCGAGCTCATCCTCGATCGGGTGCATTGGCTCTCCTTTGTAAGCAGCCTTCTTCTCCTCATCCTACATGGTGCTCTCATTCTGACCACCATGTCCTCATTCCAACCAGTGGGAAAGGGCAAAGGGGAAGGGGAGGTCATGCCTCTCCCATGGGGCACACATGTATGTTGTTCACATCCCTTCTGCTCATGTCCCACTGAGCCAGGATTTAGTCACAGACTCACACTTGGCTGCAAGAGCATCGGGAAAGCGTTATCTTACTGAGTTCGTCTCCTTAGATGGTCTCCAGTCGCCTCTCGCTTCGATGTCCTTCTCCCCAGCATTCCCTTAGTCCAAACCACAGTCTCCTTCCCTGTCCTCTGCGACAGCCTCCCCATTGTTCTCCCCATAGCCTCCAGCCTGGTTTTTTCTTTGCATCCTGGGTGACTTCATTCAGTGCAAAGGAGACCTGATCATCTGTTCAGCAACTTCTCACTGCTCTTAAGATAAAACCCCATGTCCTTTATTGGGGCCTTGATTAGCCACCCAAGACCCTCACAATGTGATCTGCCTTCTGGCCTCAAATGAAGAAGCTCTCCTCTTACTGTCCGTTCTCCAGGCCACATTGGCCTGAGTCCCATGGGTTGAGTGTGGACAGCCCCATCTCTATTCACGGCCTTTGTTCTTACTGCTTTGACAACTGTAGCGTTCTCCCTTTGGCACCCCTCCCATCCCCCTCCTGCTCCCCTGTACTTGTCCCTCTGATCTAAGATAAACTGACAGTTGTCCTGGAAACCCTCCCCCCCCCCTTTGAATGAGATCAGGCCACCTGGTCCCCAGGTTGAGGGCACCTTATTCTTTTGGTTCATCATCATGGGTTGGATTATAATATTTGTGTGATCATTACTAGGTGGGTGTATCCATTCTGACTGTAGACTCCAGGAGTGCCCCCAGAGACTAGCATGGTGCCTGGCCCACAGGATGTCATCCCTTGCTAACTGGTGGTTACCCCAGTGAACCTTGAGGATTGTAGAAGTATGCAGAGTGATTCTCAGGTTTTTGGTTAATCAAGGAGATGAATGTGGTACCAGCTGTGGAGCTAGGGCACCAGGAGGGGGTGCAATGGGGACAGGGTTCTTACATTTAGTGTTGGAAATGCTGGGCTGGGATGTCAAGTAAGCTGTTGGCATAGGGAAATGGACTCTGGGAGATGATCTACTTGAGTCAGTGGACATGGGATTCTCCACCTGACCCAGGTTATCCTAAATCAAGCCCACAGAAAGGGAGCTGTTTGGGGTGAGAGGTGTAGGAGGGGCATCTTGGAATGTGTTAACTTTAGAGGGAAGAAAAAGGAGGGAAAGACCAAGAGAACTCCCTGCTGAGTTCTGCTTTCGGGAGGGCTTGCTCAGAGCCCTCTGGCCTGGCGGGGAGGCCGAGGCTCTGGGTAGCACGCAGCATGAGCCTGGGAAGGCTGGAACCTGTGTCTGCCAGCCCAGCAGCAGCACACACCTCTCCCCACGCTCCACACCCACAAGCAGTCTAGCTCAGCAAACACAGATGGAGCATCTACGGAATGCAGGCCCCGTGGGGATCCAGTCATGACGGCAGTGGAGGGGCAGGGAAGCAGAAGTGGTACTAGCTGCTGCTTTCTGGGGACCCACGTGCACCAGCCACCACCCTCGGCGTGAGCTCTTCACACACATTTAATCTTCGTGACCAACCTTATGGCCCTAATAACATGCCGTTCGTATAGTCTTCACATTCTACATCTGGGAAAACGGAGGCAACCACAAATTAGGAAATAAGACCACAGCGCCTGAGTGGGTAAAGAAGAAGATCCCTTTGCTTAAGCTAACTTGGAGGGGTGGGACTGTCTCCTTGTAATAGTGGCGATGGCTACTGTCATTCCCATTGGCTAGATAGGTTCCACCGAGGGGTTTCTGGGAACTATAATGTTTCTGATCAGCACATATTCACCCCCCCACATATATCCTCAGTGGTTTTCACTTAAACTTCTTGCCTTCTCTCCTAAATCAGGAGGCTGGTGGTGGGCTGATGTTGGCCAAAACAGTTTTGAGGCCATTCCCCTTGCAAGCCCTGCATAGACGATCTCCCAAAATGGTTCTTAAGCAGGTAGAGTGGACTGTTGGAAATGCATAGGAATTTTTTTTTAAGATTTATTTGAGAGCGGAGGATGAGAACATGAGTTGGACGGAAGGGCAGAGGGAGAGGGAAAAGCAGGCTCCCCACTGAGCAGGGGGCCCAATATGGAGCTATATCCCAGGCGCCTGGGATCATGACCCTGAGCCGAAGGCCGAGAAGCTAACCAACCAAGTGCCCCCTGCATAGGAATGTTTTTAATGTCGCAGTGGCTGGGCAATGCCACTAGCATTTAGGACTGGACTCAGGATGCCAAGGATTCATACTATTCGCAGCTTGGGGATGAGGACGTGTCCTAACCAAACGGCCTCTGGAGCAATGAGTACGGGGTTAGGTGGCAGAAATGTTGGTGAGAAGCAGTGCTGTGACCCCGATAGCGAGCGGGCCTTCCCAACCAGACAGGAGCATTCAGTGCTGCACATTCCCGCTTGTCACCAAAACAGACTGAGTCCAGTGGGGAACATGGGCAAGGTGCTGAGCAAGGAAGTTGTAGAGTGGGTAGAGGGTTTTTCCCCTGTGGCCCCTCCACCCTGGCCGCACGGCCCCTTCATGGAGTCGCTGGCAGAGTACCGTCCTGTGGCCTACAGTCTCTCCCTCCTCCGTCCACATGATTTGCAGCTGCGGTGTCTGGGGGCCCAACCATCTCATCTAGGCAGGACTCCCTTCACCTTCCTGGGAGTAAGCGATGTGTACATGTGTCAGACGAGTTTCAGTGCTCAAGGGGGAAGCCCTCCAGTTCTCCTGTGGCAGCCTCCTGATGGAGAAGACAGTTACCCCCCCGCTTGGAGATGCTGACAGAGAGAGCAGGGAGCACATAAAGATTCAATTATTCTGTACTTGAATTGGTGTAGACTTCCTCCTTTGAAAAGCACCAGGCTCATTAAGGAAAAGCAATGACCTCTTGCAAGACGCTTAAAACCAGACACACTGAATCCAAGACAGGGTGGCAGAGAAGAGGAAAGAGTGCAGTTGAGGAAGGGAAGCTGGGAGACCTGTACAGTTTGGTGGCGGTTGCTGGACATTCGCCTGGATTGCCATATCAATGTTCAGCATCCCCACAGCCACTGCCCTCCACCGCCAGCAGGACCACCCCCTCGTTCACTCCACCCACCCTCTTTGCCAAGGTCAGTGTCTCCACCTCCACCCTCTGGGTCGTTTAAACCCTGGCCCGCTGACCTCCTTCCAGATTTCTTTCTTATGTTGGAAAGAGGCCAGGGAGGGGGCAGGCTTCCTCTGGATGGAAGACCCTTCCACGCAGTGAGGGTGAGACTAGCTTGCTCTGGGACTTTGAGCGGGAGTTCAGCTCAGGTCTTTGTAGTTGTGTTTCCAAAGCCATGTGTTTCAGGGAACTCGATTTTAATGTTTAATGTTTTAAACGAACCTTATTGGTCTTCTGGGTTCTTTGAGGTGAAGCCTATTTTCAGAGATCTGTTGTGCTCACGAAAGAGGAATCCATAGCTGGGGTTAGGGACTGGTCTCAGATTAGGGCAATGAACAAATCAGGCTGCGACCAGGGCAGGGGCCTTCCTCTGAGACTGGATTAGAGGCTAACTTGAGACAAGGTCAGGTTCAGTGTCCAGATGGGTCAAAGTGCTGGCAGGGGCTGAACCAGTTTCTCAGGGTAGAAGTAATATCAAGTGTCCATTAATTGATCTCTGTCTTATATCCAAAATGTTTACAAAGTACCACCGTTTATATTCTGGGTCAATCCATTTCCTTGAGGGATTCTATCACCCTCTAGTTCCCTTCACCATCCCCCCTTTTAGCTCTTAGTTTCCCTGGGGCTCAAGATGCAGCACACTCCTGCCTGGGGTAGGGACTTCAGAATAAGATAGAGACCATTGTGAATTCAAAGCCCTTTGCAGCCTGAGCTGTAATTGGAGGAGAGGGCACAGCCAGGCCTGGTGCCTAGCCAGCCCTGGCAGCTGGGATGGCCAGTTGTAATGGGATTAGGGCTGGCTGTGCCCGCCCCCCTGTACTCCGCCTCAAACCTCTCCCTCCCACCCTCCCCCTGTATCCTGATTACGATGCAGCGATGCAGCCATCGGCTCTACCTACCCCGCCAGCCTCATTGTCTCAGCCAATGCCAGTGCCTAGCAACCCTCACAGCGGAGCCCTTTCCCACCACTGTCCTGGCCCCCGGCCCTGCCCCTCTGCTCTGAGCACCAGCACCACTTGTGTTTTCATTGCTGCAAAGAAGCCAGCGAAGCAGAGCCAGCCGGTCTCACCAGATTCTCCCAATGACCCGATTCCAAGAGTCTTCTGAGATGCTGGGCCTCCTTTCCAAGATTCCTGGGTCCTATCAGCAATTTTCAGATGACAATCTGAGATTCCAGAGCTCCGTTCTGGAATTCTCCAAATCCTGGAGTCCATTCAAGGAATGCATGAATTTCTAGAATTCCTGTGTGTTATGACATGGGTCTCAGATCATTCACTTAGATTTCTAGAATTTGGCTTTTGTATTACAGAGGGGTCTGTGGTTTCCAGACCTGGACTCATGAACCAGGGTGACAGAGGTTAGAAGATGATGAGGGCCCATGAGCCACATTTTTAGTCTCTTTAAGTAGCAACTTCAAGAGCACAGAGAACAAGGAAACTAGGGCCTGGGAAAGGGGAGGGTAGGACTCACTCCTGAATTGACACTGTCCAAACCCTCTAGGTGCTGAAACAAAGCAATGAGCAAAGAAAGATGCTGCCCTCGAGTCAGCTTTCACTCTCTTAGAGGAGACGAATATTGAACAAATAGACAAATAACATGCAATATGTCAGTTAGTGATAAGTGCTATAAAGAAAGAGCAACAAGGGAATAATTAATACTTTCTTGGACCTACCCCGTGCCAGACACTGTTCAAATGCTTTACACTTATTCAATGTTATAATACTGGGCAAAAGTAGATGCTCTTGTTTAGTCCCACTTTAGAGAGATCAAGGCACAGAAGGTTACATTAATTTGTCCAAGTGGCGGAGCTGGGTTTTGAACCCAGCAGTCGACTTCAGAGTCTATTTGTATCCACTGTGTTGTAATGCAGAGTAAGAGGGTGGAGGGTGATGGAGGGAGAGTGCTGTCACTCAGGAGGTGGGGACCATTTGATGGGAAACTTACCAGAAGGCAAGGGGGCAATGCAGGTGCCTATCTGGGAGTAAGCCAGGTCTCCTCTGCAATATGGAGGACCCTGTGTTCTCTGCCTCCAGGGCTGAAAAAGGCTTCTCGTGGAATCTGGTGTGAGAGGGCAGGCTCAGAGAGGGGCTTGTCTTTGTGATCAGAAAAGGCCCCTTGCTCACCCTGCTCACATTCCCTTGTGTCCTTTTTTCCCCTGGTCATGCAGCTGATGTCCCTTCCTTTCCAGAGAAGTGTCCTGGGAACACAAAAGAAAGAACTAAAAGAGACAATCCCCTCATGACAGGACTGATCAGCTTGGCTAATTATGAGTAATTAGAAACCCTTTCCCACTACCTTGGGTGGCCCACAGTGAAACTGAATGATACCATGAGGACTAAATCCCCCTGAGAAGGAAGTTGGGGTGGGGAAGAGGGAGTGATGGTGAGAAGCAGAGAGTGGGGGTAGGTGGCTGGGCATCCTTGACCATTCCTGCACACCTGGCCCTCCCGATACTTTTCTCAGTTTGTCCTGCCTGGAGACACAGGCAAGGGCAGCATAGAAAGGCAGGGGGGTGGGGAGCATCAGGGACAGTGGATCAAGCCAAGTGAGCTCGAGTTCTGGCTTTATGATTGTGTTAATAGCGTCTTTGGACAAGTTGCTTTGCTTCCCTGAGGTTTGTTCTCTTCATCTATAATCCTGGGGTAATCATAATCCCTAATCATACAGCTTTAGGGTGATTCGAAGAGCTAATGAAATAAGTGAACAAAGAGCCTGGAATGTAGGAGAGGCTCAGCAAGTGGTAGTGCTCATCATTGGTTCACATTCCTCCTCTGTTGCCCTGGATGACTTGGAAGAGTTTTTTGTTTTCTGTGGGCCTTGGTTTCCACAGTTGTATAATGGAGTTGGGAGTTGGTGACTGCTTATCCAGATAAAAAGTATTTCCTGAGTGCTGACTTCATGCCAAGCCCTGGAGATGGAACAGGACCCACCCAGGATCCAGCTCAGGGAGCTTTGGTCGATGGCTTGTCCCAACCCAGTTCCTCACACTCCAGGCTCTAGGTGATGGGAGTATGGTAGAACAGTAGTTGTGAGGTCCCCAAGATTGCTGCTTCTGGTATACAAGCCCATACAAGCTCCTCCTCTTGAATGTGATCAGGACCTATAGATATAATGGAATTCTAACTTCCCTGTTAGTCTAGTTATGTGGTAACGGGGAAGGATTTTTCTGATGTTGTTAAAGTCCCTAATATGTTGACTTTAAATTTGCCAGAAGGGAGATTCACTGTGAGAGGGGCCTGAGCTAATCGTGTGAAGCCCTTTCCAAGAGGGTCTAGAAGTCAAAGACAAAAGAGTCTCTTTCTGTTGGTCTGGAAGTAGCAAAGTGGGCCATTTGTAGAGAGGACCACATGGGGGGGATTACAGGAATCTTCTAGAAGCTGAGGACCCTGCCCCACATCCATGAGGAATCAAACTGCCTACAGCTTGAGAGAAGACCCCCAGCCTCAGACGAGACCCAGGCCTGGCTGACACTCTGACTGCAAACGTTGTGGTACCCTAAGCAGGATCCTGCCTGTGCTCCTGCCCCCCGAGGAAACTGAGATAATGAATGTGATTTGTTTGAAGCCTCTAAGTCTGTGGTAACTTGTTACACAGCAATAGAAGACTGATACACAAACCCTGCCTTGAATGTCTGTGAAGCCTCAGACCAGCCCCATCCTGCTGGCGGCCACCGGCTTCCCTGCCCGCCCCACCCACTCAGGGCCTGGGGCCCCCAGTGCCCCAGTGAGTTCCTCGCAGACAGTGTCCTCCTCTGCCATGGCAAATGTTGTTTCATCAGCTACCAACCTGCTCCCAAAGTTGGTCGTCAAAGAACATTCTATTTGCCCTACTTTAATATAATTAATCAGCATTGTTCGCACAACACCGACTCAGGGCTCAGGCTGTCACAGGCCCCTATTATCCTGAGCTGCTTTTCTGGGAACAGCTGTATCCAAGCCTCATGCGTGCTGCTGCCTCCCACACGAATTATCTGCAATTTCCACACCTCCATGCATGCCGAGGGCCTGCGTTAAAGCCAGGACTTGTGGGCGGGTTTAGTGCACTGTTATTTCAAGGCAGCCAAGCTGGCTCTGAGGAAATGGTGGCCAGAGCAGGTGGGACCTGGCTTGGACTGTGGGATCTACAAGGGGGCGGGGAGAGCAGGCAGAGGGGGAGCGGGTGCCTGTCCCCCATAGGAGCCAGAGCCAGACTGAGGGCAGTGACCGAGCCCCTAGCCATCAGAGGGCAGGGCAAGCCCCACAGGGCTCTTGAACACACACAATATGGCCATTTGTAGGATGCCCAGGAGGGGTCCTTTCTGCAGCAGAAGAGGACTACACACCAACTTCAGAGTGTGCCAAAGAGGGAGGAGGGGATGGGGGTAGGGATCAGGAAAGAAAAGCCCTGCAGACAGAGAAGGGCTGGAAATGAGGATGGTGCATTTGCCTTCAATCCCATCCCCTGATGGGTATTTGGCTCCCATGGTTGAACAGCTGAGTTCCTAGGGGAGGGGGCTTTGGAGGTGAGTGAGAAATGTCACTGTCTGACAGCGGAGAGGCCTCCTCCCGGAGGCCTCCCCTGCGGCCTCCCCCCGAGGAGAGGCCCACTGCCTCCGTGCAATTCTGCAGGAGAGAAAGCATGTCTACCTTGGTAGAGAAGATGTACTTTGATACCACATGTCTGTGGCTGGGTCCCCGGTATGTGCGTGTGCGCATGCTTGGACCCTATGTGACTGCCCTTCTGGGCAGAGATTGGATGGAAATGCACATGTGTATGTGTGCAAAGTACACTTACATGTCACAAGTATGTGTATTCAGGAGTCTGCACATCTGAGCACAGATACATTTGAGTATTTGTGAACATGGGGGAAGGAGACTATATCTCTCACTTTTATTCTGAGCTTTAAGAAATTACTTCTTTGGCCACTGGCCTTCCCACACACCCACATTTTCCACTTCCCTTTCTAAGAGTTATCATGCTTGAGCGGAAAGAGCCCAGTATTGAAATTTCAGAGATCTGGTTTGTGGCCCAACTCTGCCACTAGCTAGCCTTGTCACCTTAAGCCAGTCGTTTCTGCTCCCTGAACCTCATTTGCTCTGTCTGTGAAATGGATTGCTAACTGTTCACATAGGCACTTAGAATTCAGGGCTCCAAATCTCTGGTTCCCTGGTCCCACCTCCCCCTACTCCAGACAGTCTTCCCCTTGCTCATCCTTATCCCCTGCCATGCCCTGTGGGGGGCAGGACAGAGAGGACTCTGGACTGCTTAGCTCTGAAGATGGGTCTCCTTTCCTCTTGTACTCCAGGCTTGCGGTGAGGCAGGATTTCCACAGCTCCTGGAGCCTGGTGTGAAAACCATGGATCTAAACAGCCTTAACGTTCATTGCTTTGGTTTCTCAGAGAACCCCCAGGGTCCTAAGGACCTAGTGTCCAGAGGGTAACTGAAAAGGTGCCTGATGAAACTGGCTCATCAGATGAAGATGCTGACTGACCTCAGATGGGAGGGCAGGGTCAGAGTGTACCTGACCTGCGGGGTCTGCTCATGGAATGGCTCCATCTCAGAGGAGCCAGAGCCCTAATGCCTGCAGTGTCCCCAGAGCCTGTGTATCTGTGGGAGAGGGGACATTTATGGGGCAATGGGCATGGCTTCCAAACACTGCATGGGGCCAAAACATTCCAGAACTTCCCTGATGCTTTGCCCTTCTGTGCTTCTAGGCCTTCCAGCGGGCATTCCCTGGTGCCCCTGGGGCTGTCTTGGTCCTGCACAGGTGCAGGAGTGATCAGAGGGCCTTCGGAATCAAGCTTTCCCCCCGCCTGTGTAATCTAGTCTATTGGTTCCCACTGGCCTGAGTGAGGATGGACCCAGGATCAGTATTTTCTCCTCCACAAAAAGAACATGGACTCTAGGGCCTGGCATTCAGGGCCATTCCCCAAATATGAGTTAATTGGTTAATTAATGTAAGATAGTTATTCCCCATCCTTTTCATGTCTTAGAGCACATAGAAAACAAAACCATGTATATACTTCTGGGCTGCCTGGCAGGCCGAGGGACAGTATCGCAGGACACTCGTTAACCAGTGCCAGACACACAAGCATGCCACCTTGGGATGCTTGTATGTAAAGTGTTTAGCAGAGGGCCTGTGACAGTGGTTGTGAACCTTAGCTGTACATTAGAATGAGCTTTAAAATACCAACCCTCTAGTGACTTGGGTGGTGAAGCCGGGGCATGGGTATATTTTTAACGCTCCCCAGGGATTCAGGAGCACCAGGAGAGCTGAGAAACACTGGCCCAAGGCAAGGTGAGCGTTTGGCACATGTCAGCTCCCTGTAATGAAAATGCCACTGTGTCCCTCCGATGTGCTGTTCTCCTTGGACTGAGAGGCAGCAGAAGGGCGGGCTGGGCTGGGCTGGGGGGTCAGGAGTCATGGAGGGCACTGCTGCTCAGGAGAGATGAATGCTGGGTAGGGCAGCCTGGCATCCATCTCCCTCAGGCATGTCTCAGAAAATTCAATTTAAAGCCGTATTTTTCAGCCACCGCCCGCCTGGCTGGCTGGCATGTGGAAGGGAGCTAAGGCAGTGAGCCCCTCAGGATAGGAAAAAGGCTGTGGGAAGACCCCCTGGCCTCCCTCTGGAGGAGAGACAAGGCAACTCAAGGGGTCCTTTGGGAGGAGACCATTCCCAAGGGTGGGTGCTCAGCCTCCAATCTTCCCAAAGCCTGGCAGGTAGGGTGAGAATGGGCTGGCTGCCTCAGAAGAAGCGGGGAGACTCTGGCTCTGTCCTTGGGGAGTTGTCATCTGGGGAAACAATTGGCCTAGCTGCTGCTCAAGGAGAACCATGTTTGTTGGGAGAGACAGAGCCTCTGCCCGAACGAGCTTAGAAGAGTGAGGACTGTGAAAGCCCACCCTGGGCCCCCAGCATCATGGAGGCCACCCACCAGGTAGAACACCACTGAGGTGAACACCGGGACACAGGCTGTGGTCCCAGTCCTGACGGAAAAGTTGCCTGTGTGTCCTCATCCTAGGACTCTTGTCCCTCTGGCCTCAGGCACTTCATTCACAGGGAAGGGGACTGGAACAACCTTCCTGGATCTGAGCTCTGATGGTCACCTCCATGCCTCCCCCAGGCTGATGATCCTTAGTAGGGCTGGGATTAGAAGTCCATCTGCAAGGCTGGCCGGTCCCTACAGCACTTTGGAGAGAATTGGAGAGGTCCCTCCTCCAGGACCAATTAACAAAAGTGCTCACTGTCCACAAAGAAGACATACATGTGGGACACAGAAGAGACAACAGGGGGATACAGAAACCTTGAGTGGGACCTAGAGCACTAGTATAGAAAAGGGAATAAACCTAGAACAGAATGAAGAAGCTCAGAGACAAAGGGGACCTTTCTGGGACCCTGGCCATTGACATTTCAAGGCTGAGCTGGCCTGCTGTAGGTTACTCTTGATTTTCCCCCTTCCCCACACTCCCAGGTCCCCGGCATCCTGAACTTCCTGCTTCCCTCCTGACTCGGAGACTCCAGGCAGCCTTTCCTTCTCTCTGCTGACATTTCAGTTTACAGAGCACCTTCATACACAGCATCTCATTTGATCTTCACAGCAAAGAAAGGAGGCTCCCAGGGGTTGGGGCAATGAGCTAGGCAGGAGGGTAGCCAGGTCCAGAAGGGGAGTCCTGTCTGTCTGTCCATCTGTCAAACTCTGACACAGCACCTGGCCCTCTTCTCTCTAGGGAGGTCTCACTCTTTATTGACACAGAGAAGGACTGGCATTCTCTTCCTCCAGGAAGGTTTCCTGGACTGGAAGGAAAGAGCGTCTGGGAGCTCCTTGCCTCTTTCTGGGGCCTCAGCTACTTCCTATAAGTCTCCATTATGGATTCCTCTTCTCCTCGATTGGACTGGAATCCCCAAGGAAAGACTCATCTCTTTCTCCTCCTCCTCTCTCCTTGAGGCTTCCTTAACAAGGCGGCCACACCCAAGGCTTGGCCCAGGGGAGGCTGGACAATAACTTACTGAGAAAGGTCAGCCTGGTTGCAGGACTATGGATGGGGGTATGGAGAGAGCTTTTGGGTTGCTCAGGCCTGGGGTGTGACCAGAGCAGGGGCAGGCAGGAGCCTGGGGTGAGGAGGAGTGGGGGAGGGGTTTGGGACCCTGTGAGTGGGGCAGGGGTAAAGTACTTGTCTGGGAGTGGGTAACTGTTTTCAGTTAGGCTTTGGCTCCACTATTGGCTGGCGACATGACCTTGACCAGTTCAGTTCCCCTCATTAAGCCTCATTTATCCACCTGTACTAGGAAGAGGTGGAGTAGGACTACAATAACAGTAGCAATATTAATTTATTCATGAGTGAGTAAATAAAATCAGTGAAAACCTGGTATGGGGTCTATGTACCATTCTTACCTAATGCTGCTGTCAAGATGGGTAGGTGTTCCCATGTACGGGTGAAGAAGCTGAGGCTCAGAGAAGTCAAGGCACTCACCCAAGCTCTCAGAGCTAGCCCTGACTCGGCGGGGACTGGAGCGCAGTCAGTCTGACTCCAGAGCAGCATCACTGTTCAGTTGTTATAAGCCCCCTGCCCTTTTCTAGCCGTAGAGATGTTCTCCAGGGGGTCATACTTGAGTTCATCCAGCCAGGCCAAAGCTGGCTGCCCTTCCCAGGCCCAGGCTATCGGGGCAAAGAGTAACCCAACCAGAGTCTGGACTTGCCCCGTAAGTAAGGAAGGCTTCCCGGAGGAGGCAGCACAATCTCAGACAGACAGGGACTCCTGAGGACTCGGAAGGAAGAAGGTAGAGGGCTTTCTCACTCTAGATATCTTGGGGAGGGTGGAAAGGAGGGCAGTGTGCCCCAGGGAAGACCGGACTCTGAGCTGCGGAACCCCGGGCGACAGAGGGGGTCGTTGCTTCCGCACGGTCCGCCTAGGGGTCTCGGCCAAAGCTCTGGCTGATGTCTGTCTCCAGGCCTGGTGAACGCGGCGGGCGGGGTCCCGCTCCCCCGCACACCCCCGGCCTAACCCCTCCCCCCGGGCGCCCATTGGTCTACACCCGCCCCCAACTCTGCGAAGTGCGTGGCGGAGGCGGTGGTCGGTCCCCTCCCTCCGGCCCCAGGCCGGGCTTCGCGGAGGAGGCGGCGCCTCTCCCGCAGGGCAGAGCCGCCTGGGCGGCGCGCGGTGCGGGGCGGGAGAGGGCAGGCGGGGGGCGCCGCGCTCGGGGGCCCGGGGGGTGACTGACGGCGGCGGCGGCGGGTGGTGGCGGCTCCAGGCGAGCGCGGTCGCCGCGTGCGCACACGCACACGCCGCCGCGCAAGGACCAGCGGACACCGGCCTCCGGCGGACACACGGACGCGGAGAGGCGGGCTCGGTGCGCGCATCCTCGGCGCACTCGCTCCCCATCCTCGGGCGGCGCGGGGCGCGGACTCTCCCCTGTGCGCCCTCCACTCGGAGTGTGCCCCGGGCCGCCCCGCAGCACGCAGGCCCCGCGGCGAGGCCCGGCTGTGAGCAGGTAAGGGCCGCCCAGCCGCCCCTGCACCTCCACGCCCCCCCCCTCGCTCCCCCTCCCGATCCAGAACCCTCGTCCCCCGCCTCCCCCCACCCCAGGAGACAGCGGACCCCTTCCTCCAGCCCGGTGATCCACGCGAGCCTCGTCCTTCACCGACGGATAGGGGGCCGGGGCCAGCGCGGGCCAACCTGCGAAATCGAAATGAAGCCCCCTCCCGCTGCTGCTCCCTTCCTGCGCGACAGTCTGACAACGCCCCCTCCCCCCATCCCCCTACCCCCTAACCCATATCTGGGTTAGACTTGGGGCAGTCGATCCTTGCAGCCCCCAGGGAGCTATCTCTCGCCCCTCCCTGTGCCAGAGGGAGGACCAGGGGCAGGAAAGGCATTGCGGCCAGAGGGACTTGTCTCCCTACTCCCAAGGCCGGCGGACGCGCCTACGCGGATCGGGAAGGCAATCCTGGAGGGTCTCTGGGTGCTGCGGTCCTCACGGGGTCTCAGGGGTGGGCAAGCGATGTGCTGGGTGGGTGGGGGTAGGGGCCAGCCTAGAATGTCCATCTCTAGTGACACGTTCGGGATTGTTCAAGAGAGCATCGTTTCTTGGTTTCTCGCGGAGCATATGGGATGGGGTCTTGATGCCTGGGCTTAGGTGGTTTCAAAGGAAACGCCTAAGGGGACCTGTGGGAGAAGAGCTTCGCCCGCAGGACCAAAGTGGGCCAGCCCGAGACCCCTGCCGGCCGCCTTAAAGGCACAGGCTCCTGCTGCAGCTGCGAGAGGCGGGGGCCACATCCTGGGCCGGTCGTTGGCGCTTTGAGCAGGTCAGAAGAGGGGGCCAGGGCTCCAATGGATGGAGCTAGCCGCTCAGGAGGGAGCCGGGCCAGAAGCTGATTGCATTTCACACGTTGCTGGGGAATGGAACCTCACCACTAGAAGGAGTTTAGGCTCCCTTAGAAAGCTGCTGGTGGAGGGGTGGTGGACCCCTGTGACTTCTCCAGACCATTTCCATGCTTTTATTGCAGTCTCCCTGACTTTACTCCTGCCTTACAGTGTCCCATAAAGCAATGCCCTCCACCCTTAAAAAAAGAAAGACAGCGTTTAGCTTTCTGGTGAACAGTCCTGTGTGTGGGGTGGCTGGAGAATTGGATGGCAATACGCAGGGTCTTTGGGTTGGTCTTTGCCTTGGGACTGCTGTTGGCAGAGAGAGAGAAGCATCAGTTGGGCTAGAGGCTTTTGAGGTGATGTGAACTAATGAAGGGGGTGAAAAACTATGAGCTTGGGGGAGTTTGGGGAGGCAGCAGCACCCAGATTTTCTCAGGAGCCCCAATCTCAGTTTGGTGCTGGCTGCAGGTGGGCTAGGCAGAGCCCACCCCCCATGCCCTGCTGAATCTGGGGCTCCTGTTCCCCACTGACCTTGGGAGGGCAAGCAGAGGGGCCTGTCTGGATACAAACCACTGTTGAACAACAGCTCAGAGACAGAACACACTAGGGTGGGCCTGGGGCCAAATCTTCCAGCTAATCCATCAGCAGGTGTATGGGTTACCAGGGATGTGGACCCGGTCCCTTCCTCTGTGATGATTCATTGGTGGGTCTGTATCTGGGCTAGGCTCCCTCTGGTCTGTTTGGCCCTGTGTGCAATGAGGATAGGTGTCTGTGGGGAGCCTCTCAAGGGACCCTTCCCTGCATACTGAGGGCTAATCAGGCTCGAGCCTCCATGGAAGTCCCCTTTGGTGTAAAGCTCAGGGTGACAGGGGGTTGATTGGAGAAATACTTTGCGCCCCCCCCCCCCTTTTAATGTGGTCACCTCTCCCTACCATGCCTCTGCATTGGGACACTCTCTCAACTTGTGTTGACAAACCAAACACACAAAATGGGTATTTACAGATTAGTATGTACAGCTAAGAGGCCAAGAAGAACAAGAGCTCAGGCCACAGAGTGGCTTTCTTCCCGGGGAAGTGGCCTCAGACTGAGTGTCCCAGGCCTCTGGCCTCCCAGGGACGAAGCCTTCACTGACCGAGGGCTGGCGCTGATTCAGTGGAGGACACTTTGTGCTGTCTGCCAGAGGGCAGAACCGAGGAGTGCCAAGCACAGAGCAGGAGCTGCGCTCAGTGCCAGGAAGGCCTCGCCTCCCTGAGAGCCACCCAGCGTAGAGCCCACACTGGGAGTGACAGTGGGTTTCCTGTCTCGGAAGGTGTGTGAGCAGAGGTCTGATATCCCAAACAGGGCTGCCTGGGGGCTTTCTACACTGCTAGGGCCAAAGACCCTGGAACCTTAGCTGCTCCTGAACAGAGGAATCTGAGTCCGCGACTGAAACGTGCTGGGCCTAGTGGTCCAGATGTGTGTGGCAACATACAGGCTTGGAAACTCTTCAGTGGCGACATTTGTACTGAGCTCTGGATGCTGTAAGAGGCACATGGTGACAGCCACCCCCACAGTGACACACAAAGAGGGAGTGACACACTGTCGAGAAGGCATGGAGGTTTCCAACGACACCTGCCAGAGAGCTGGGGTGGGATATGCAACAGCAGAAAGACATAGGGACCTTGGGACACACTGTCTTACCTAGATCTGGGCACACCTGGGGACTCAGACACTTGCCCGAGGGAGATTACGGAAGTCTCCCGTAATGAAAGTCTAGAGGCACACGGACTTGCACGGAGAAAGTGCATGCGTGGCATGAGATTCGATGGAGGGCTGACGTACTTTCTCTGTAAAGGTCTAGGTAGTAAACACTTGGGCTTTGCGGGCTGTTCTGCCTGTGGCAGCTTCTCCGTTCTGCTGTCCTGGTGGGAGAGAACCATAGATGATACGAAAACAAGTGAGCACAACTAGTTCTGATAAACTGCTTAGGGACACTGCCATTTGAATTTCATATAGTTTTTATGTGGCATGAAATATGAGTATTTTAATTTTTTTCTGACCATTTAAAAATGTAAAAATGATTCTTAGCTCACTGGCTGGCCAGAAGTAGGTGACAGGCTGGGTCTGACCTGCTCGAAGTGTTTGCCAAACTCTAGGCCGGAAGGTTAGAGAAGAAAAGTGGTTTAACATTTGAAGGGAGGGAGGCCTTGGTCCTGGGAGCCTGAGCTGCCCTAGGGAGCCTTGGATGCTTCCCTGTACTCTGCCCGGAGCTCGGAGTGCCCATCTGTTTAGTGGGTCAGTGCCAGGAGAGGCTCCCTGCTTGGCCTTAGCACCCCACCCAGACAGGCCTTCTCTGTGTCTGTGTGGTAAATCTGCTCTATGGACACCTGGAGATAACATTCACGAACATGAAATGACATCATGTCCCTTCAGCTCACCAAATAGGTCCTGTGTCCCCTTTCCCATTCAGCCTCTGTGTCCAGGTCTGTGCCCACCTCCACGAGGAGGGAGATGCAGGGACCCCTGGACATGTCTCATGTTTCCAGCAAGATTTGAAACTCACAGTGAGCAGAACGGGACCCAAAACGACCCCAGCAGGAGGGAGGGTCTCCTTTTCTGGGGCTGGTGGCTCTCAGACAAGGGCGAGATCAGTGGAGGCAGATCTCTAGGTGGGCTTCCTAGAGATGGTAGTAGGAGGTGGCTTTGACCTTGAGGAATACCTGGATGTTCTCATCCCAGGGCAATGCATTGCCTTCACTGCCCTCAACCTCCCCCCATATCTCCTCACCCCCACCCTGCCCTGACAAATGGGCACTACAGAGGCTTGGCTGAGAAAAAAAAAAAAAAATACATAGCTCCTTTGTAGGCTTCTCCACATTTCCCAGCTTCTGATTTAAAGCTGTGTGGTGAACCAGGTCTTGCCTTTGTTTTCTTCCTCCTTCTCCTGTTCCCTTTTGACATTTCCTTCCTGCCGTTTTCCCCCCATGAGGTGGGCCAAGGAGAATTTCCTTTCCCATTTTCCCTGTGTTTTTAGATACTGTTCCCTTATTTCCATTCCAGCTGCTCTTCCTTGCCCAAGCCACCATCACCTCTACCCTGAATCCAGAAAATGGCCTCTCATTCTTGAGGGGTGGAGGGGGGTGGGTCTCTCCCTGGCATTGAACTCCCCACACCCCTTCCAGGTCAGCTAAGCTACCTGGACCAGTCAGCTGGAAGGTCTCTGCAGCATGACCTTGGGAAAGCCTCCTGGTTTCACAGGACCTCAGACCCTCACAGGGGAGATGGGGTAACCCCGCCAGCATGCACTCTTGAGTTCCGGCCCAGCCCTTCCCTGCCCTGAGCCCCAGTTTCCCACATGTCCCAATGGAGATTGTGGGTGGAATCATGAGGGATCCTTCCAAGGACCTGGGTTTTGTCACCCACTGTGCACAGGACCCCAGTGGCCAGGCTCTGGAAGGGGAAGGTTTGAACACCCAGAGGCACATCAGTGTTAATGATTAATCCTGCCACTGACAGGATGCCCTTTACCTAGGCATTAGGCTCCGTTCTTCATCAGCTCTGACCCTGTTGAGGAGGAAAGAGGTTCTAGACGTTTCCCTGTTCCTTCCCCCCACCAAAAAGTGTAGTTCCCTTCCTTTGAGGAGTAAACTTGGCGGAGGTGGGGTGGGTGGGTAACGTTTTATCTTTCCGTCTCCTTTTCTGGTTTCCTGCCCTGGGAGGGAGAGGAGGAAGTGGGGGACAAGCCTGCTTAGGCGCATTAAAAAGGAGTATGTGGTGAGCAAGGGAAGCTGGTGATCCATTTCTCATGGGTCATCTGTCTCGTGTTAGGCTTGGCACTGCCTGGTGACAGGGAGTGATGGTGGGTAGCCTGAGGAGCTCAGTAGGGGGTAGCCTGGCTGGCCTCAGCCCCATGAGGGCAGAAGAAGCACCTAGAGCTATGTGGCCCAAGGGAAAGGGAAGGTGGAGTGCTATCCCCTCACTGCAGGGGCATCCAGCAAAAGCTGGCCCGGAAGGACATGGTGGAAAGATATCAGAGCTTTCCCTTGAGGGCCCTGGACCAGCCACCACAGAGGGGGTGACACCCCACCCCAGGGGCGGGACCATCCCTAGCTGGGGTGCAACAGAAAGTGTCCTGCAGGTTGTGGGGCCTGGGGAGTGACTGGAGGTTGTCAGAGTCCCTTCCCACTCCATGGGGAAAGTTGGGAGCCCAGTGAGTCACCGCTGGCTCCGGTGTGCTGACTGATGATGCTGTCTTCCTGTCTGCTTGGTGCAGGGGCTCACGGGAGGACACGGCTGCTCTTTTCTGTTCCTGCTGCCATCAGGCACTGGGCTGGTGGGGCCCAAAGAGGACCTCCTGAGTGTAAACGGGGGAGCAGACTCCGCTCTAGACCAAGTATCTGTCACACATCCCTTCCTGCCAGGCAGGGCTCCAGTCCTCTGGGCTGTGTGACCTTGGGATCTATCTTCCCCTCTCTGGCATCAGTCTCCCCACAGGCAACTCAGTAGTAATAATGGAAGATGGCCTTGAAAGTCTGTCTCAGGTTTAAAGTGGTGTGTCTATAATGAACTCTTTCCAAGGAAGATATTTCAGATGTAGACGTATGGGCAGGGGGTACCAGAAGGTCTGACCAATCCCCAAAGGTGTGAGAAGGATCACTAATAACATACAATGAGTTCTGAGCTGATCTTCCTTTTATGAGAGACAGAGAATGGCAGGAGTGTAAGGATGGAGTGTATAAGCTTTGGAGCCAGCCTGCTTGGGTTCCCTTCCCAGCTCTACCACATATTTGCTGTGTGACCTTGGAGAAGTAACTTGGGCTCTCTGTGCCTTAGTTACCTTAGCTATAGAATGAGGATAATGATAGTAACTGCTTCAAGGTTTTGGGCAGGTAAAAGGAGTTAATGCAAATTGGTCGCTTGGAAGAGTGCCTGGCATATACTGAGTGTCTAATAAATGTTAGTCCTGAGCAAATAAAGGTGCAGCGGTCCTGCTGCTGCCATTTTGAAAGGGATACAGGGCTATGGGGATGGAGGTGATAGCAAGAGGTACAAAAACCTGAACAGAGTAGTAAGAATCTTAACAGTTAATCCCCACATGGCCCTACTGGGAACCAGGCTGTGCTGTGTGCTCCATAGTTTACTTCCACGACATAGGCATTCCTGTTATTTCCATTTTACAGACAGTCAAATTGAGGCACAGGAAAAACTGGCTTGTCTGAAGGGCTAAGACTTAAAACTCCAGCAGAATGGTCTCCATGCCCATCATCGTAAATGCCGGGGAGTCGAGTTTAATTGTTCTCAGATCAGTTGTAAAAGCCAGTTGCCCCAGCAGAGCCTGGACCCAAGACAGTGAGCCTAAGAATATTGGTGACCAGGTCGTCCTGCGCCAGCTGCGTGGCTGGGCTGAAAGGGCCGGGCAGGCGAGAGCCCAACCGCAGGCTGCAGTGGCCATGCCTAGCCTTGTCCTGTGCGAGGGTCATTGGCTGTTTTGAGGGAGTGCTGAGCAGAAAGGCAGCCAGGACAAGGGGGAGGAGCCACTGACTGGGCTGCAGGCGGCAGGCCCAGGGGGCGCATTCATGGGAGCAGGTTCCAGGGCAGGTGGCCTCCAGCCATAAACTCTGAGCGCTGTGCAACTAGGATGGGGCCGGGAGGTGTCAGAGCATGGACAGCGGGGCGGGCAGAAATGCCAGAAGGGGCTGAGGAGACTCGTCTTAGAGAAGCTAGAGAAGGTCCCTGAGGTCCCCAGCTAGGGCGGGGGTGTGGAAAGATCAAGGCCCCAGAGCTCCCGCACTCTCTCTCTCGCGGGTGAGTCCAGTGGGCCGGGGAGTGGTGGGGAGAGCAGACAAGAGGCAAGAGTGGGCTAAGGGACTAGATCTTAAGAGTTCTCATGTTGATAATCACGTTATTGTGTGGGGACGATGTTAACTTGACTTATTGTGATGATAATATATACAAATACCAAATCCTTACGTTGTGTGCTTGGAACTAAGATAACGTTATATGTCAATTATATCTTAATTAAAAAAAGGGGGGGCAGCGGTGGGCATGGGGAGCCCGGGTCTAGCTCCAGATGAGACCCTGAGCTGAGCCTACCCCAGCCCCTCCACCCTGCGTCACTGGGCTGCTTCCCCTCATGGCCCAAGCAGCCTAGTGACAAAGCAGAGCTGGGGGATGGTCGGGCGGGGGCCTCTGTTTCGGCTTGTTTTTCATCAGAGCAGCGGGCCTGCTGGGAGCAGGCAGGGGCGTCCCTCGAGTCTGGCGTCCCCGTGCCAGTGGGTGAGCGTGTACGTGCTCGCGTGGGTATGTGGGTATGTGTGTGTGTGCGCCCGGGCCTGAGTCCAGACGTATCTCATTGCCTCTGTGTGTCTGAATGCCTTTGCAGCTTCGGGTGTGTGTTACTACCTAGATTGGGGATCGGACGAACGCAGGTGAATCCCGGCACCGCCGTCTGATTGCATCTGTACGTGTCTTTATTCTGTGTTTTGCGTGCGTGTCTGTGCCTCTGCGAAGGGCCGTGTGTGTGAGTGTGTGCGGAGTTGTCTGTCGGCCCCTGAAGGGGTCTCTACCTTTGTGTATTCCATGCCTGGCAGGGCACCGATGCCCCCTGGGGATAAATGTCTCTCTTTGACTCTGTGGGGTTGACGTTTGTTTGTGCTCTTCTCTGTGGACCTGTTTCTATGTATTTGTGTATTTGTGTGTGTGTGAGAGAGAGAGAGAGAGGAGATAATCAGAAATCAGCCAGCTCTCAAACACAGACTCATTCTCTGCCTGCTTGGTGCTCCCACTTGCCCCTGGAGCAACCGGGGGCGTGGCAGCTGCTTGCTCTCCCGGGCCAGCTCTCTGAGTTCTAATAAAGGTCAAAATGGGGATTTTAAAATCCCACTCTCCATGAGAGTTACCTGGAGAGCCAAAACCAGCATTGATATCTGGGCCCCCACCCCAGAGGCAGTGGTTCAGTTGGGCGGGGGTATCTTTAAACGCTCCTCAGTGGTTCTGATGGGTGGTCCAGGCTGAGTGTGGGCTAAGAGGGGCCGGAGAGGGGGCGACAAGTCTTCATTTGCCGGGTCCCCGTCCTGAAGGAGGCAGGTAGTGCCATTGCCATCTCAGGGTGTTGCTGAGAGCAGGGAGCCCCGATTTCATGGCTGAGTGCTCTTGCCACATGTCCTCTCCAGGAACCTTGCTCTGTGCCCCAGGGCAGAGGTCTCCCCCAAGGGACAGAGACAGCCACTGGCCCTATTTCTGGTGGCACCTTGCTGGGAGCACAAGAGAGGTGGCCCCTGAGGAAGGAGCACTGTGTCTACTTGGTGACACAGGCTGTGTACCCATTTTCCTTCTCTGGCTCTTGTTTGGGCCCTGCTGGCCAGGAGGGAGCTGAGAGGAGGAGTCATCTTCCTCCTGGCTAACACTGCTGAGACCCACACAAGTCAACGGTCCTGACTGTGGCTGGGTGCTGGGGCCGGAGCCCAGGTGTCGCCTGTGGGCTGAGGTTGCTGGTGACCCTGCCAGATGGGCTGCCAGAGGTTCCAGAGCCACCCGGCATGGTCGTGGGTGGGGGCCCACCTGACTTCACATCTCACCGGCCTTTGGCCTGATATTGTCCCAGGTGGGGAGGAGTCAGCTGCGGATCTCAGGCTTTCGATGCCTTGCAGTGGCTTTTCTAAGCCCTCCATTGGCCAAGAGAAACAGCCTGCAGGTTCTGTGCTGTGGGCAGGGGGCCAGGCATTCCTCTGCCCCAGCCAGGTGGGTCAGAGGGTCAGCTCCAGCCTCAGCACACAGGGCTTCAGGCTGCTCAGGGAGAGTGAGGTTGACCGAGCCCCCTGGGGACCAGCAGTGCCTGGTCATGCCAGAAGCAGCCCATGACCAGTAGAGTTGTGGAGGGTCCTGTATAGAAACCCAGGCTTGAGAATCTGGCACAGCCGGTGCCTCGGGGTGCCGGGATGCTGGGGCCAGAGCTCCCCCAGCCTGCCCATCCTTCCTGACCCGCAGGGGAAAGCCTGCATCAGCATCCTCAGGGACCCCTGGGCTTCTCAGAGCATTTCTTGGGGACCCCCAAGGCCTTCCTCAGCATCTCTGAGTGGGCCCTGAGGAGTAGAGCAAGAGGTGGGTAAGACAGGGTCCCCCTTTGGTGGAGCTATCCTGCGGCTCATTTGCTTTCTCCTTTTTGGGCACTTGCTGGTCACCAAAGTGAGCTTGGAGAAGCTAGGGGAGAGGGAGGGAGGACACACGGGTGGCAAAAAGCCAGGGGCACAAAAGGAATGAGGGTCACGGCAGCTCTGCCCAGGGAGTGGGGGGTATGTGGAGACTAATGGCTGGGGTGCACCCCCCACCATGGGTCTCTGAGCCCAGGCACCTGTGGTGGGGGCTCTGACACCAGCCGACTGAATCCTTTTAATAATAATTTAATAGGAATGCGAATAATAATTTTTAAATTACTGTGTGGTGTTCCCTTGCATGGCTGCTGGGGCCTGTTAACAGGGTCTGCTTGATGGATGCTGGGTTGCTTCCTTTTCTGCTGTGGATGCTATTTTAAGTGATGCTGCAGTGACTGCCATTGCACGTGCTTTTTTTCGGCCAAGTGCAAGTATTTCTCGATAAATACTCAGATGCGGAATTGCTGGGGTGAAGGGAATGTGTGCTAACAATCGATTTTAGATTTTAGAAGCAGACCAGACTCTCCCCCTCGGGAATGTGCCAGGGCCCCCACACCCTCCCCACTGGATTCCGGTCCCCTGTCCGGTCCCCACTGGCAGCCCCTGTCCTCAGGGACCTACCCTTCTTGGAGCATGCTCTTCAGCAACCACTGCTTTCTCCTGGAGGCCCAGTGAAAGGAGGCAGGGTGAAAGGAGGTTACGTCTAAGCAGCCCTGGCCTGGCAGCTGGAATGAAGCGATGCTCTGTGGTGGGCACGGGAGTCAAGGAGCAGTTCTTTTTCACGTGGCAGTTGGGAGCTAGGGTGGTCTCCCAGGCTGGTGGGGTGCTCACGGTGATCCCGTTCCTCTCAGTGTGGGGCTTCCCACGGCCCAGGGGTTGGCTCTGGCATTCAGGCAGGGCAAAAGAGCAGAAGTGGAGAACGGGTGCTGCCTCGAGGACGGGGGGTCTGCAGGTGGCACCTGTCCCTCCCACCTGTATTCCGTAGGTGGGGCCTGTGTCACAAGCCCACACCTGCAAGCGGGAAGGAACGAGTAATGTTCTCTCTAGGTGGGCATGCTGGCAAAAACTCTGTCACAGTGGAGGGAGCTGGGGGAGACAGTTGTCTGCTACAGAGAAGAAAGCCATGCAGACCATTCTGATGGCTTGATGGGGTCCTGAGCCCTTGTGCCCTGCATTGTATCCCCAGTGCCGAGCGCTGCGTAGGTGTTCAGTGGATATTTGTTTGCTGGAGGAGTAAGGAACACATATACCAAGGCAGGGAGGGGCTTACCCTGATAGGCTGAGAGCCTTGCTGTAGATAAGGGGGGGTGTCAGGAGGAATACCTGTCCCTGCCAGGGGACCCACAGGACTCATGCCTTCCTTTCTCTCCAGCCCATAGACACCGCGGGGCTGGCGAGCGGCTGCTCTGAGTGGGAGGCGAGCATAGCTGGCCTGAGTCTCCGTCCGGACTGAGAAGCATCATGGCCAGAATCTTGCAGACCTCCCTGGCTGCTTTCCTCCTGCTGCCTATGGTAAGGGCCCAGGACTCTCCTCTCCAGGCATGCTTACAGACGTCCCCTCGAGGAACCGTCCCTGCCCCAGCACGAGAATACAGCTCTCATGGACTTTAAAGTTACTTGGTCCTACAATTAAATACAGTGCCCACCACTAACCAGCTGTGTGACCTTGGGCAGGAATGTGTGATTTTTCTGAGTCTTGGTTTCCACTTTTGTAAAATGGGGGCAGGAGGGAATGAGAGCAGCTCGTAGGTCTCGCTGGATGCAACCAGTGCTCCTCTGCCCGCAGCACCTGGGTGTGCACGCCTCCTGAACCCCCAGAGGGGAGAGAGGATGAACTCCCTTAGCCCCTTCTCTCTCCCACCCCTGCTTGCTCCCCTGAAGTACAGTGCTAGTCCCCTGGTCTCTGGAGCCAGACTGCCTAGGTTCTGGTCCTCACTGCACAGTCTGCTAAGCTAAGTGATCTTGAGAAAGTTACCTAACGTCTCTGTGCTTAGGGTTCACATCTGTTGAATGGAGAATGATGAAAAGCACCTACTTTGTAGAGCTCCTGAGCTATATGTTATGTATATGTGTGTGTGTGTGTGTGTGTGTGTGTAAAACAGAATAATGCACACGCACAGGACGGAGCTGCATGTGTATTTGCTAATATTATTGTAACACATGGAAACTGAGACTCAAGGAAGGCTGGAAGCCACTGATGGCCACATGTTGAATTGGTGAAGGAGAAGAGCCCTCATGATATTTGGGGCCCCTGCTGGCCCCCAAATCTCTCTGGCACTATCCTCTCCCTGCTTCTGCCCCACCCCACCCCCCACATTGCTCCGGGGCTTAGGTAGCAGGGTTTGTCTGTGAACCTCCTGCCTGCTCCTCCCATCCATCGCATGTGTCCCGTGTGTCCCTCGCAGGCCACCTCCATGCACTCTGACTGCATCTTCAAGAAGGAGCAAGCCATGTGCCTGGAGAAGATCCAGAGGGCGAACGACCTGATGGGTTTGAACGACTCCTCCCCAGGTGAGTGGGGTGCTGAGGAGGTCAGCGAGTTCCCATCACAGCCTGGCCAGGCTTTCGAAACTGGCATCCAGGTCTCTGGCCATTTTGTAGAAAGTGGTGGAGGGTACAGGTACCTGGGTCCTTCTGGAAACCTTGCAGGGTGATGGAGTCCTGGATCTGCTCTGGGCAGTGACCTTGGGGTTGCCCTCCTCAGGGACATCCTACCCCGGATGCCTCATTCTGGAGGAGGCTGTTCTGGGCGGCTGGACTGGCCGCCTCTGATCCCCTGGGGGCTGGGAGCGGGCTGATGTCTGGGCTGGGGAGTGGCTATTAGAGAGCTTGTTAGCAAGCAGCCTGGGCCTGGTGGCAACAGGGACACAGCTGTCGCCAGTGGCTGAGTTGGAGAGCACCTGGTTAACCCCGGGCAGGCATTGCGGGGTCATTTCCCTCTTCCTGTGCTCACCCCACCAGAAGCCAGAGAACAAGGCTGCAGCAGGGACCCCATTCCTAAGCCTGCTGGGTGCAGTGTTCTCCTGCGGCTGCTGTTAGCACTCGGAGAGGGGAGGATACTGCTTCCTGGAGCTGGATGGGGCCATGCACGGCAGCACACTTAGCAATCATAGCTCTCCCCATTAGATGCCCAGAACACCCCCAATCCCACTGATGACCTCAAATCCTCCGCACATTTTCCAAGTGTCCCAAGGACATGGCAGGGACCCTGGCTGAGAACCAGAAGTCTGTGTAAGGCCTCTCCTGCAGACTCAGGCCCACAGAGTGGGGTGTGTGGGAGCTTGCAGAGTTGGGGCCAGGGCCTCCCTGGTGGCCTTGCCAACCTCAACTGTGCCTGAGTTGCTGGAGGGTGGGGCTCCCTTCCCTGACTGGAGGGCTCGATTTTTCCCTCTGGATCCTCCCCATTTCTGAGGAGCTCTTCTGAGCGCCATCTGTTTAAATACTTGATTAATCGGCAGCCCAGTTAAATGTAATGGTCCCTGTGGGCTGAGCTCCCCGTACAGTCAGTGAGCATTAACTGGTAATGAAGCTCCTGGTCATGCTGGCCTCTCCCTCCAGGCCGAGCTCTCACTCGGTCTTAACTGAGGCCGAAAGTGGATTCTAGGTCCCACCACCCAGGGAAGCTGAAGCAGGGGGCCCAGATGGGCACACAGTGGCAGGAGACCAAAAGGGTACCTGGTCCAAACCTCTAGTCAAGGGGATGGGAAAAGGGGACCCTGGATAGCAGTGACTCGTTAGACCACACAGGGGTTGGAGTGAGTGGCAGGTTGAGGTGTCCTGCCTCCCAGCCCAGGGCCGTGGCTCCTTCATCACGGGTCTCAGATACACTTGGGGTTGTGTAGTGAGAAGCATCCAGAAAGGAAGGGTAGAGGTGGGGTGGGGACCAGACCTGGGGAGCTGTGTGTTGGTTAATTGCACAGAAGTTTGGGGAGCCCTGGGTTGGGGGGGACACAAGGGCCTGGCCACAGGGGTGTCCTCCCAGAGGCATGAGTGAGATGGATGTAAGGTTGGACACCCTCCCAGGAGGGGGCAGGACAGTGCGAGGTGGGAGGGGGTCCTCACCACCAGGTAATGCTCAGAAGAGGAAGAAAGGAGTTCTCTTGGGGAAGATGGGCAAGGATTCATGGAAAAGGTGGTATTTAAACCAGATCCTTGGTTCTCAAACCTGGCTGCGCATTAGAATCACCAGGAGCTTTTAGAAAAATGTGCTGAAGCCACAATCCAAACCCATTAAATCAGCACCATGGTCCGTTGTAGTCAGGATCTTTTAAGTCTCCCCAGGCCATTCCAATGAGAAGCTAGGCTGAAACCCCTGAGCAAAGCTTAGCACTTGCTGGCAGATGAGAGCTGAAGGATGGACGAGCAGGGAGAACATTCTAGGCTGAGGGAACCCCAGCAGTAAGAGGTGGGGAGGGGAAAGGGTACCTCCCTGTGTCTGGAACCCTGAATTAAGGTGGGTTGGGGTGGGCTATCAAGAGGGTCTGGCTGAGGGTCCCAGGGGCCCTGTGAGTCAAGGCTGACCACAGGTCCCCCTCAGACCTGGATTTGGGTGAGGGACCCCAGGCCTCTGGAACAAATTCAGTCATCTACTGACACACTCATTCATTCACTCATTCATTCATTCACTCATTCACCCACTCATTCATTCATTCACTCATTCACTCATTCATTCATTCACCCATTTATTCATTCATTCACTCACGCATTCATTCATTCACTCACCCATTCACTCATTTACTTATTCACTCACTTAGTCACTCATCCACTTACCCAGTCATTCACTCATTCACTCAGTCACTTACCCATTCATGCACTCTCAGTCACTCTCATTCATTCACTCACCCACTCATTTGTTCACTCACTCACATGACAAGTTGGAATCTTAGTGTCTCGCCTGGATAGAATGGGGCAAGGCCACAGGCAGGGGACTGTAGAGACAGAGGTTTGCACCCTGCTAGCCCTGGCTACTTCAAAGACATCATGCCCATGGCAGAGGTGGAGCTGATGCTGTGGGAATTCAGTGGAAGGAGAAAGTACTTTGTGCTGGGTAGGGTGAGTGGACGTGGTGGAATCAGGGAGGGCTTCAAGGAGGAAGGGGCATTCAGGCTGAGCATGCAAGAGGCAGGGTATGGAGGGGTCTCCTGGAAGCAAGCTTTCCTCTAACTCTGAGTGCCCCAAGGAGCGAGGAGTCTACACCCTCCCATGGTCTGCCTGAAGAGAGGTTCTCCTACCTCTTCCTATCTTCCTACTCTGAGTCATAGGGTGGGGCTCTATAGGACAAAGCTGAGATGTGATCTCTGTAGGACAAAGCACAGCCAAAAGGCAACCAGCAGGTGGAAAAGAAGAGGAGACTGAGGGCTTAGCTGGATTGTCACCTCCGTGGCCCTTTCTTTCTCTGTGCCTCAGAACCTTCTCTATTAATTAAGTGGGTGAGATGGATCACATTAATAGTCAATATTTATATAGACTTACACATGCCAGGCACTGTGCTAGTGCTTTTTTCTCCCACTGCAGCTCCTTAGGTGTGGGGTCTATTATCACCCCTATTTTGTAGATAAGGAAACTGCTGCCCACAGAAGTTATACCCCTTGCTTAGAGACAGTTAAATAATATGCAGAGGTGAAACTTGTATTCGGGTACTCTGTACCCTCAACTCCTGGGATCCACTGCCTTGGAAGAAGGATATGAGACACTGAGCCCCTAGCCCCCCTCACCTGCTATATGACCTTGCAAAGGGCACTTAATCCCTTCATTTATTCTGTCTGCAAAATGGAGATTTAAAAAATAATATCTACCATGTAGGATTATTGCATTAAATTCCAATTGTGGGAAAGGCTAAGGGTGTTATGTGGCATTTGCTAAGTACTCAACAAAGATGTTGAGTGTTAGGGCGTGGAGTGCCTCTGGGGTCTCCGTCTTCCATTAGATCAGAGCTCTGGGGAACTGTGGAGTTCTCTGCAGGAAACTGCAGTTTGGGACAATCTGGAAGGGCTTTCTGGAAGACCCGAGGAGGGGCTGGGAACCAGATCCAGGCTGCAGAGGGCAGATGGAGAAGCATGGGAAGGGGAGCAAGAGCTCCAGGTGGGAGACGACCTGATAGAGGGAGGAAGGGAGCCAGGAGTATGGGAGATGGGGATTGTAGCAGCTGGCTACGGACAGTTTCTGAATCTTCCCCTCCATGGAGCTGCCCAGGGTGGCTCATGAAACCGCACCGACCTACAGGCTAGGCAGAGTTTTCCCTTCCGTCTTATAGCTGCTGCTTCTCAGACTCACAGAAATCGGGTTGCGAGCCGGTTACCTGGTAAGTCACACAGCCAGGGAGGGAGGAGCTGGGACATGCGTTTGGTGGTTCCGTAGCCCTTGCTGCTGACAACTGCACTGTGGCTCAGAGGAGGAGCAGAGCGAGACCATCCACTGCACCCTTCCCCCTTGTGCAGTGAAATATCACTTGGCAGAGGAAGTTGCAATGAGGCTGGAGAGATAAGTAGGAGTGGGGGCTTCAGTGCACCCCCCCGAAGCCTGCCCTTCACTTGGCTACAGAAAGGCTAAAGGGCATCTATGTTTCTAAGGGTGTGAGGCCCCAGCTCCAGTGCTGTGGAAGGAGGCAGTGCTGGGTAGGGGGGAGGCCTGGGAGTGTCCAGTGGTCACCAGGGGCTTTTCTGTACAAGCTGAGGTTAGAAGAACCCCTTGGGGGGTCTCTGAGGAGGTGGCCTCTGGGCATCTTTCCAGTGCCAAGTTCTGGGGGAGCACTGATCTTGCTGTCAGCAGACAGGGGAGAGTTTGCTAGGGCCTTTGTTTTCCCCACATGCTCCATACGAGCCTCAGGTCCTTGGGGGTGTCCTTGTCATTGCCGTCGAGCCAGGCTTCTTGGCTTCATATTAAACCTGTTTGTGAAATCCAGGCAACAGTTGATCTCCTTGCTCTGCAAGGCGTCTTAGAACCCCCAGGAGCACTTAAAGATGCTGATAGCCAGGCCCTTCCCAGACGAATGCAATCAGCATTTGGTGGGGAGGTCTGTGGTAAAAGCCTTCAGATGATTCTAAAGTATATCCAAGTTTGAGAGCCATTGTTGTGGCCAGAGGACAGCAGCCACTGATGCTCGTGCCATCTTGGACAAGAGAGCAGCCCCCAGCGTTCAGGTAAGCCAGGCTGGGGTCTCGTTCCTAGCCAAGAGTCAAACATGAATGTCACGGAGAATTGGCAACTGGCATGGTGTTGCCGGTCTGCGCTGGGGTGACCTGGGAGACGAGCCCTCCCCCTGCACCCCTTCTTTGCCCCTCTCCTGCCCCTTCTGCCCTTAAGCACATGCACCAAGCATGGAACTCTGGCCAGAGGTCGACTGATGCCCCCGAAGTGCACTTGAAAGAGAAAAAAGGAAAACTCTCTTCTTGCTCTAGTTACCATGAGTTATGAACTCACAGTCATGCTTTGCTGTATTTGAAAAATGTATTTCTATGTATTTCGTGTATTTCCTATAATCTTTTAAATCCAGTGAAGCAAGTGCATTGGAATGGGGACACCGATCTGCAGGGTTGAGGTGTGTCCACGCTACAGTGTGTGTGGCGGGGGCAGGCTGGGGGGGAGGGCTCCCAGGAAGGTAACTGTTTCCTCCCCAACTCTTGTCTGTCACTGGAACACCCCAAAGAGAACATGGGATGGTAATGCCCAGAGTGGCCTTCGGGGTGGAAGCCAAGGGGCAGGGAGATGCCGGGTGGGGGTGGGGAGTGGGGCCAGCGCTTGGCAGCCAGCTGAAGAGGGTAGAAAACCCAGGTGAGGCCGGCAGAGTGAAAGCAGGCTTGCTGACTTCGGGGTTTGTTCACAACATCCTGGGTGTGTTTTAAAGATGTTTCTCGGGACCGTTACTGAGGCGGCCTGTTTGGCGGTTTTGAACCTCATCCCAAGCCCCTGAATGCTAAATGGAACTTGAGACAACACCAAGTCCAGCTCTGTCATGTGACCCAGAGAGAGGTTGAGGCTGGAGGTGGCCGTCACTGGCTCAGTCACACGGAGCGCCGGAGCCAGCTCTGGGACAGGACCCAGGTCTGCCATCCCAGCCGGGGGGTGCTTTTGTGTGGCAGTGCTCTTGTGCCCAGAGAGGAGAAAGGAGTCCTGTGCGTGGGAACGGGATCTCCACTCTGAAGAGGTGCCGGGCACACAAGTCACAGGCACGGCCCGCTTTGTTCCCTGTGCTCAGCCCGAGGGGCCTGCCTGTGCGAGGTGGGTCTGGTCAGCACCTCCGCTTTGCGGGGCTGCGGGCTTCCGTCAGCCTGGAGGTCTTCCCTGCGTTTCAGTGGGGCTGCTTGGGTGTGGTCTCCTTGGGGGTCTCCCTATTCTGGAGAAGATGAAAGAGGCCTGCGGTGGCTTTGGCTGGGGCAGGAGGGAGATTTGTCAGGAAGATGAGGAAGCCTGCTCATTGCTATTCTGCTCCAGCCTGTGAGGCCTGTCCGGGGTGCCGAGTGCTTCGCCCCAGCTCCTACCTCCACTCTCACCACACAAGGAGAGGCCTGGAGGAGGGCCGGGCCCAGGCTCCCCAGCCCTTCTTGACCACATCTCTCAGCTGCTCTGAGATGGAACAGGCATTCAACATGGGATGGGGAGAGGGTCCAGGGGACCCTCGCTTCTGACAAAAGGTTCCATTTCTGTCCGAACTGGTTTTCCTTTAGCCCCGTAGTTCTTAGACTCCAGCCTGCCTCAGAACCTCCTGGAAGGCTGTTAAAATGCAGAATTCCTGGACCCAGCCCCAGAGTTTCTGACTCAGTGGGTCTGGTAGGGCCTGAACAGCGGCATCTCTGGCAAGTTCCCTGTGGTGTTCCTGGTCCGGGGTCCCCGCTTTGAGGGCCGCTGACTTCCAGAGGGGAGGACTGCATCTTCTTCCTTCCCCAACAACCTCCCCACCACCCAGCACTGAGCCCACAGCTGGTTCCCATTTTATGGATCAGAAATATTGGCTGGAAAGTCAATTACAGTAAATGGAATCATTTTTTTTTTTACCCTTGAATTGTGCTAAAATGAGGGCTTGTTCTAACACTACCTGAGCATCCTCACAGGGAGGACTGCGTCTTTGTCTGAGTCCCTTTGGTGCCTCTGGTCTCATGGGTTTTGAACACTGTGTGGAACTGGACAAAATCATCACCATGACAACCTGCGATTAGCTTCTTATTTTGTTCCAGTCGAGGCTAATGGTCCTTGTATTCTCTCGCTGTTCAGTGAGCTCAAATGGTCTTTCCCCCTCCTGCTGTTGCAAGGCACTGTGTCTCCTTGGCTGCTTTGTGTCTTCGTGTCTTGGTATGAGCAGCAGCCACACCCACCCCCAATGCCAAGTGTGCACGGCGCTCTGCCCCGAGCAGGATCCCTGAAGCACCTGGATTCCTTGGACCAGGTTCCATAGAGCCTTTCAGGTTTTCGGGGGGGTGGGGCTGGGGAACAGACTGAGCCAGGAGGGCAGAGATGGTCCTCATGTAGAACTGGGGAACTAGAGGAGAGGTGCTTGGGGATGTCCAAGCAGAGAGTTCTCCCAGGGGAGAGAGACCATTCTGATTTTTGACTCGAAGAGAGGAGGGGAACAGGGACTGATGTACTTGACCATGTCTTCCTTGAAGCATGCTTTCCTGTCTGCTGTGTTGCTAACCTGGCCTGGGTGTCCCCGGTTTCTGGCCACCCCTCCTCAGCCTTCTTTGCCAGCCCCTCTTCTGATGCTGCATTCCTTCTTCTGTCAGGAACAGGCCGTATCCTCTTCTCTTCTCTTTGGCACATACCCTCTCACTAGAGCCATTGTCCAGGCCCATGGCCCTACCTAGCATCCCTATGCTGGGCACTTCTTGTTCCCTGTGCTGACCACTCCTGTTCTCCTGCCCCAGTTTCCCACTCCCCATCTGCACTCCGGACTTTTATCTAACCGCCTGTGGGAAATCCACTTGGCTCTTGGCACCATCTCAAACTGAACATACTCCAGACGAAACCCTTGAGCTCCAGCCTGCATCGTGCCCACCACCATTTGCTTCTCATCCAGGTTCTTTCCACTGTGGGGAATGGCTGACCCTTCCAGCCATACCAACATTTCAAGCCAGAAACCCAGGTGCCATCTCTGGTACCCGCCTCCCTTTCACTGCATCAGTCAGGTAGCTTAGATTTCACTGCAGTAACAACAACAAAAGACCTTAAAGTTTCAGAGACGCAGGCCAGCAGCCTTTATTGCTTACGCGGGTCACAGGGCGGCGTGGTTGGCAGACACGGGACTCAGCCTGACTCTGCACCATCATTCAGAGCCCCGGGTTCCTTCCATCTTAGAACACTGCCAGCCTCAACCTGGCGCCTCCAAGGATGCTGCAGAGAGAGGAGAGGGAGAGAAAGGGCGTGGAGCCTGTGAGGGATGCCTCTGAGAGCAGTCCATAACCTCCACTTACCTTTGTGCGAACTCAGTGATGTGATATCGGTGAGCCCCCAACAATCGTGGGCAGGCTTGCCGGTCACAGCTGGTCTGTCGCAGGGCCCTTCAGTCCTGCCTCCAGACCTCCCTACATGACATACCTTTCCTTCCTGGCTGTCCCGGTTCCAAATCGAGCCCCTCCGCCCTCCCTTGCACTTCTGCCCTATCCTAACAGATATGTCTCCGTGTTTGATTGACTGTTCTTGAAATGTTCTACCTTCCCACACGTGATCTGATTCCCATGGAATTCCTACGGAATCAGATCAGGGAACTCCTGGTCTTTTTTTTTTTTTTTTAATTATTTTTATTAACATATAATGTATTTTTTGCCCCAGGGATACAGGTCTGTGAATTGTCAGGCTTACACAATTCACAGCACTCACCATATCGCATATCCTCCCCAATGTCTATAACCCAACCACCCTATCCCTACCCCCCATCCCCCAACAATCCTCAGTTTGTTTCGTGAGATTAAGAATCTCTTATGGTTTGTCTCCCTCCCGATCCCATCTTGTTTCATTTTTTCCTTCCCTACCCCCCAAGCCCCCCACCCTGCCTCTCAAATTCCTCATATTAGAGAGATCATATGATAATTATCTTTCTCTGATTGACTTACTTCGCTTAACATAATACCCTCTAGTTCCATCCACATCATTACAAATGGCAAGATTTCATTTCTTTTGATGGCTGCGTAATATTCCATTGTATATATACCACATCTTCCTTATCCATTCATCTGTCGATGAACATCTAGATTCTTTCCATAGTTTGGCTATTGTGGACATTGCTGCTATAAACATTCGGGTGCACGCGCCCCTTCAGATCACTTATATTTGTATCTTTAGGGTAAATACCCAGTAGTGCAATTGCTGGCTCATAGGGTAGCTCTATTTTCAACTTTTTGAGGAACCTCCATACTGTTTTCCAGAGTGGCTGCCTCAGCTTGCATTCCCACCAACAGTGTAGGAGGATTAGGGGACACCTTGTCTTGAAACACATCTAAGGGAGGCAAAGCAGTGGTGGCCCCATCCTCATCCCCCAAACCCGAGAATATGTTACCTTACATGGCAAAATGTTCTTGGCAGGTGTAATTGGGTTAAAGATCTTGAGATGGGGAGAGGATCCTCGATTATTCAGGTGAATCCAGTGTAATCACAAGGGTCCTCATAAGGGAAGGATGGAGGCAGGAGGGTCAGAGAAGGAGAGAGTTGAGGATGCTGTGCTCTTGGCTTTGAAGGTGGTGAAAGGGGCCACTGGCAAAGAGTGTCTTGAATCTGGAAGAGATAAGGAAATGGATTCACGCTAGATCCTCCAGAAGAAATGCAGGCCAGCAAACGTCTGGATTTAAGCCCAGGGAGGTCAGTTTCAGACTTTCTGACCTCCGGAACTGCAAAATAAGACATTGTGTCATTAAAGCCACTGAGTTGGCTTTGTTGCAATAGCAATAGGAAGGTAATTCATCATCTAAGGGCTTCTCTTAGCATTTAGCCTAAAGAGCAAGATCTTTCCCTAGACCACCGGGCTGTAAGCGCTGTACAGGCAGAGACTGGGGCTGTTTTCTTCACTCCTGTATTGCTCTGCAGCATTGGACTCATAACTGACACAATTTCTTGAATAAATGTGTGAATAAGAGGGAGGGGAAGGGAGAGTGAGAAAAATAGGGTAAAAGGAGGAGGGGGAGGAGAAGGAGAAAAGGCTTCTTGAAATCCTCCAGTCCCAACAACACTAAGCTTTGTTGGGACTAGAGTCTGAAACAGATGGAGATAGAGGACTGGATGTGTTCTGTGGGGGTGGAAGGAAAATGAGTTGCTGTCCTCAGTTAGAGAAACCCAAGGCTCTTCCCTATCCTTCTCATCTTCCTGGAAGAGGTTTCTGGGGGGGATTCAGAGCAGGCCCCATCAAGGAGGGGAGACAAGCTAGAGCCCATGCCACTTCTGAGAGGTGGAGCATCCTGGGAAGCCCCAAGGTGGCTCTCTCGGTCTCCTGCAAACCCTGTGATGCAGGGCAGGAGGGTGGGCAGAGGGCTGTGAGCTCCCAGTGGGGTCAGGGACATTGTCCCCTAAAGGAAAGCTATTTTTCTACTCACAGCATTTCTGACATCGAACGTGTGGGTTTTCCAGGCTTCTGTGAACACTCGACTGGTGTCCCTACAATTTCATTCACTTCTGACACTGTCTGCAGTTAGCACAGACCCTTTGGCTAAGAGCTCGGTCTGAAGACTCTCCCCTCCGCCACTTTAGATGCCAATTGCAAATCATGGGTCCCCATGTTATCCACGCTTCTGTCTGACTTGACTACAAATTGGAGGTTCCCATGTCCTACCTTCTCCTCAGTTTCAATAATTTGCAGTAATAGCTCCCAGAATTCAGGGAAACACGTTCACCAGTTTACTATAAAGGATATAATGAACAGCCAGATGAAGGGGGTCATAGAGTGAGGTCCAGAAGGAGCACAGGAGCTTCTGTCCTTGTGCAGTTTGGGGTTCACCTCTTTGCTAGTATGTGGATGTGTTCATCCACATAGAAGTTCTTTGAACCCCATTGTTTAGGGTTTTTATGGAAGTTCTGTTATGTAGGTATGATCCCCTAAATCCTTAGCCTTTGGTGATTAGCCCAATTTCTAGCTCCCTGCCCGTGTGGGTGGGTTTAGCTGAAAGTACCCGCTGGCAACCAGCCATCTTTGCCCCAAAGTCACCTCATTAGCATGAATTCAGGTGTGGTCGGAAGAGCCTTATGAATAACTGAAGACACTCCCCTTACCTTTATTAGGAAATTCCACAGGTTTACGTGCTTTGCCTGGAAGCTGGGACTAAGACCAAATACCTAATTCTTACCATGCGGTTCCCTAAACCCAGACACTGGGATTGGGCCCTCGAGTTATGGATTTCCATTCTAGTCTTTCCACCTGCCCTGGTGCTGTAGGAATTGCCCCTGGGAACCTTAGTCCCTGGAAGGGAACCAGGCCAGGAACCTAAGGAGGGCACCAGGAAGGCTTCGATAGTGTGGCAGGCCATGGGGTAGGGTGGGGTACCATGGCGGGTAGGTCCTGGCAGATGCTTGCCCTGGTAGTGGGGCCCTGGAGGGCAGCCCCGGCCTCCCCGGCCACCCTTCTGGACACCAGCAGGTCGTGAGTGAACCTTTGTTCCTAATTTGAGATCTGGTCATCCAGAGTTGGGCATACGCTCAGAGACTCTCCGCCCTGGCAGTGCACACAGGGAAATTGAGTCAGGTGGAGTGGGTAGAGACTTGCCAGCGTCATGAAGGGAGCCCTTGGCAGAAGTCAACCAAATTCGAGTCTTAAGGCTGCCTTGCAGGGGCCTTTTTTTTTTCCTCTGCCCTCCCATGCAACCTTCTCAAATTTGTTTCCTGCTCCACTGTGGCCCTGGGCCTGGTGGCTGTGAGAGGTGGGGCAGGACAAATTCTCAAACCAGGCTTCTAGGCCTCCGACCTCCGACCTCCGACCTGGGGGCCCCTACTGCCTCATGGCATTGCTGCCTGGGGCTCTGCATCTTTCCCTGCTCTTAACCCTCGGGAGCATGCTCTGTTTATCTGAAGGGCCCTGAGATCTCAGGAGCATCAGCTGGCTGTCGCAGCTGGCTGGGCCAGGGCCTAATGTTCCACATTAAGGGAACATCTGTTGGCTGGGGCTGCTAGGGCATGGGCCAGACACAGCCGTGCTCCACTGCCGTTCCGTGATCCTCGTGGGCCATGGCAGCCAAAGATACGCTGCTGGGTCTCTTTCAAGGACATGATGTCATAACCAGCCATGTGTCGGCTGGTTTCCTGCTGTGAAGGGTGGGCAGGAATCAGCAATAACTGGCTACTGTTGTGAGACCTGGGACCCTGCTCCCCTCACATGGCCCCAGTGACCTAGTCTTTCTGGTTTGTTTCCCTCAGAATTTTCTGTGGGGCTTCCAGCTCCCAAACTTGGTCATCCCAGGAGCCAGGAGACCATAGGCCAATGTGACTGGGTGTGAATTCCAAAGTGGCCGGGTTTGGATTCTGAGAGACCAGGTTTTCTGCATTTGGAAGCTCTGGGTGCCTTCTTGTCCAAAGGCTAAGTCCGTTGTGGACCCCAATAGAGAGGCAGGGAGCCCATGAGGCCTGCCCTAGGCCCCCTTGCCCGGCCTAGTGCCTGCCCAGGCGTCCTCCGTGACACTCCACTGGAATTTCTCCTCACCTTGTGGGGCTCTGCTTCATCTCCTTGCCTGGGCCTCTCCCAGGGGAATGCTTCTCAGGGACACCTAATTGAAATAATGAAATTAATGCCAATAATAGCAATGAACATGCATTGAGTGGTCCTGGAGCTCCGAGAGCTTTACATGGATGAATTCATTAATCCTCACGACAGCTCCGGGTGGTGGGACACTGTCGGTCACCCTCTGACTGTCCTTGATCTGGTAAAGAAGCCCTCTCCAAAGCCCATATTTCTAGACCCCCTCAGCAGGATATGGGTCCCTTCCTGAAATTGCACTATGCTGTCGGACCCTCAATGTGGCCACTTCCCTCCTCCACCTTTGCTCCCCTTCTTGGGAATTACGTCACCACTCACACTTCCTCTGCCCACCTGATAAATGTGTGGTTCCCTGGGGCTCCCTTCTTCATGCCCTTCGCACTTCACCCCCTTTCCCTGGGGGAACTGCCATCCCAGGGCCTCACCCTCTCCCTGTGTACCAGAGGGGGAAGCAAGGGCTGCGCCTTGGGGGCCGTGCCGAGGACTTGAGGTGGTAGGTCCTCTGAAAGGTTTGCACAACTGCGGGTGGGCTGGATGTCCTGACCAGATCTTCCTTTCAAAAAGGTCACGGTCACAGCCTTGTGGTGTCAAGTGAGGAGAACACGGTGTCAGTCCAAGGTAGCTTACCCCTTAAGTCAGTGGGCTGAGGGGATGGAGAATAGGACACGAGTGTCCACATATATTTGTCAGTCAGACCAACTGGACATGGTGGCCCTCTGGATATGGCGCAAGAAGGAGGAGGAGACATAGCAAGGGCAGTCTGTTACTGAAACCCAACTTCGGCTGCCCTTTGTTTGAACAGCCGACCCCTGAGAGGTGAGTTTTGATTGGAAAGCAATACGAGCTTTGTTCTGGACACCTGCCACTTGGGAAGATGGCGGTCTTGGCCAAAAGCCAACTCCGAGGTTCCTGCTTGGCCCAGAGATTTATTTAAAGGGGTTTAGGGCAGTTACGGGAGGCCAGTGGTCTGTAACATTTCTTGATTGCGTGCAGAAGCCAGCTGCAGACATTATCGGGGTGCCCACAGGCCATACAGCAGGGTCTGGTGACTGGTGCAGAAGGGCTGTGTTCTCTTCTAGGAAAGAATGCATCATCTCTTGGTGTACAGAGAAAGGTTTCGTTAATCACGTGGGTTAAGGGTGCTTGCTAAAGTCTGAAGATGACTAGGTTGGCCAGATGGGCAGAAGTGGCTTCAAGTCTGTCTAGCTGGGGCTGAGACAGGAAACAGGGCTGTAGTGGGAGATGCTGAGTGGAGCCTTGGGCAGGCTGGGTTTGGATTACCTGGGGCCTTTCATGGTGGGGATATCCAGCCTGTTTTCAGGGAGTGCAGGTCTCAGGATCCGGGGTTGTCTGTGTGTAGCTCTGTCCCTAAGTCCATGAGCCAGTGATCTTGTCCAAGGTGGGAGGAGTGAGGCTCCGGGGGCAGGATGGCCACCGGTATATCTGCCTTCAGTTAAGGTGGGCAAGGCGGACCCCATCAGGAGGGTGAAGACATGGGCAGCTGGTGGCCAGAGGCACCTCATCCGAGAGGAGGGATAACGTCAGAGGAAGGGGTGGAGCGTGAAGGGAGGTGAGGGAGCAGCCATGGGGTTGCCCAGACCTCTCAGGAAAGGCTGGCAGGGGTGGAAGGAGAGAGAGACAGAGGGTACAGGGTGGGCAGAGGGGCAGGAGGGTCTGCTGAGCCCCCAAATTAGTACCTGGTCATCAAGCTTGCCATCTTTCTCTTGTTCCTGGCAGCATGTGTCCGGTGACACACCAAGTCTGGGTGACTTCTAAACACCCCTTGGTCTGTCCTTGCTCCCCCTCCAGCCCTCAGCATTCTCCTGAGTTGGGCCTGTGCCACTACTGCACTGGCCTCTTCTGTCTTTGGGCTCTGAGTCCCTTCACAGTCCCAGGCCTTGGCCACACAGGCCTCTGCCTGGCCGGCTTTGCCCTCTTCCTTGTCAGACCGCTTGCCGCACCCCTCCAAGTCTCAGAGCCTCGATCTCTGGAAGGCAGGGGCAGGCCTGGAGCAGCACCCTGAGGCCAGCCAGTTCCTGTAACTCCCCTAGAGGCAGGGAGGACCCACCAAGGAGGCTGAGCTAAAGCTGGACCCCATTGTGATGCTGGAGGCTGGGAGGACTAGGGGAGCTGGTGTGGAGAGATAGTGTGGTGCTCCAAGGACCCCCCCAGCATCTCGTGCATGGTGATCCCACCCTGGCCTGCTATGGGCCTGCTTCTCCCTTCCCCATAGTCCTCCTGGCACCATGGGGCTATGAGAGATGGAAAATCAGGTGAGAGCTCTCTCTCCACCCCAGAAGCCCCTGAAATGTCTCAGCTCCTCTTTGAGGGGTCTTCCAGGGATGAGGCTGAGCCCTGCCTCACACAGTGAGCCTCACCTTCTCTCCCTGAAACTGTTTTCTTCCCCCGCAGGGGCCTGACTCACCAGGGTGTGTGTGTGTGCCCACCTGCATGAGTGTGGTGAGTGTGGTTGGTGTGGTGGGGCTGGGCCCCCTCTCACTATGGTTCTCTCCTCCATAGGCTGCCCTGGGATGTGGGACAACCTCACGTGTTGGAAGCCTGCCCACGTGGGTGAGATTGTCCTGGTCAGCTGCCCTGAATTCTTCCGAATCTTCAACCCAGACCAAGGTGAGTTTCCCCCTGGAGCTTCCCTAGACCATGATTGGTCTAGCCTTCTCCCCACACTTGGCCCCAAGCCTTCCTGGGACGCAAGTACCCAGGACCTGGGACCCCCCTGTAACCATGTTACCCCTTCCAGAGCTCCCATGCTAGCAGGAACATGAGAGTACAGACCCTGGTCCGCACAGGGACATGGAAGCGCCCGCAGACATGGCTCCCAGGATGCCCTGGAGATGGGGCCTTGTGGGTGAGGCCAGGCTGTGCTCTTGGATGTGGGCTCTTACTCTTAGCCAACTTGGACCTTGAGTGAGGCAGTTTACCCCTCTGTCCCCTGTTCCCCATTCCCTGGTCTGTCAAATGGCAGTGTGACATAGTGACTGGGGAGTTGTGTGGAGAAATGCACATGGCAGCCCAGGCCTAGGCACATTGCAGTGGTCAGTAGTGCAGCTGGTGCTACTATCCATAGCACACATACAGGGATGCTCAGAGGCCCAGAGAGACACCCAGAGATGGACACACAGTGAGACGCTCTCTGGCAGTTGGACACAAGACACTCCCCCATGTCCACACTCACATACCCACTTAGAAACTAGGTATGGTATCACAAAGAGCTCTGCTTGGGACATGCCTGTGTTTGAGGTCTTGGGGGTGTGGAGCACTGATAAGCTGTGGAGATATTCATGGGCCCCAGACCCATTTGAGAGTCCTAGAGTTGGGCAGTGGCTGAGCTGTGTGACTCAGGATGTAGGGATGGAGGCACAAGAGAAGGGGGTGGTGCTCCTCACAAAGGCACAAGGCTTTACTGACCGCATCTCCAAGGGGAGGGGTCTAAGATGGATTCATGCAGATCTCTTCTTTGGGTGTGAGTCCACTGGGCTCTCTAGGCCAGTTCCACCTTTCAACTGGCACCTTGTAGACTCCTGAGAAAGGTTGCTCCTAGCCAGGCTTCCCAAGCCCTGGGAAGGGCCTAGAGCCTTGCTCTGGTCCTCCACCCCACTCCTGTGGCTGTGGAGGGAAGCAGGACACCAAGTTAGGCAGGGCCGGGCTCTAGGCAGGTAATGTCCTGAGAACATGCCCACTGACTGCTGAGCCCAGGGATGGGGACTTGTTTAGGGGAGGATGGAGGGCAGGGCCTCTTGAGGGAGTTAGAGGCATCTGAGTCACTTGTGTGCTCATGCACATGACCTTGCCACCTGGCCCTCAGCCCCCTGAGGCTGTCTGCCTAAGGCTTAGGACAGGGTCCTTCTAGAACTGGAGAACCTCTGAGCTCCACTCCATTATGGAGTCCTGCCTACCTCCAACCTCTGACCCGTCTATCAGAGGCAGAGGCACATTCTATTTCACTTCCAGAACGCCAGCAACTGTGACCCTGCCTGGAGGGGCAGGTGCTTGTGGGAGGTGGCAGAGAGGAGAGTGGCTGTATGCTGGGGTGTGGGGCCCCATCCGAAGACCAAGGGAGGCAGGGTTTAGCTCCCCCTCCCTGTTACTTCCCCTTCTGGGGTGTTCAGCCACACCTCCCGCCTCCAGACCCCCCAGCCCAGAAGGAGGACGCCCCGGGCTCTCCCATCCTGACAGCTGGAGGACTGGGTGTGCCCCAGAGCCAGACAGGAAGCGAATTTGGAATTAGAGGCAAAGCAGTGCAGGAGTGCAGGGTAGAGTGTGCACAGGGGACATTGGTGCGGTGGCATCCGGTGACTCAGCCACATCGCTGCTGCATTCCTGTGGAAACTGCCTTCCTCACTTCCTTTGTTCATGTACTCCTCTCATTCATCATTTACCTGAGGTCTCTTGAACATCTACTTTGGGTCAGGTACCATGGCGAGACGGCTGCTTTTCAACAACAACAAAAAGGCAGAATGAATCAGTGGTGAACTAAGATGCCAAGGAAAACTTCCCTTCACACTGTGTCCTTCCCTCTGACAATTGCACCGTGAATGTGTTATTTACACCTAATTCTTAATGGCTCATTAAGGCAGGGCCCTTTAGCGTCTCTGTTCACAAACCTGGATTAGTGAGACTTGCTTAGAAAGTTGAAAATGGCATTTCTTATTCTAGTTCATGGCTCCCAGGGCTGAATCTGCTCACTATAGTAGTTGTTGCTTCCTAGGCTACTGAAGATATGGGGGAACGGATCTCTCCTTCTCTCAAATGCCTTGGCTCATCTCTCCTTCGCTGGGTCCCATTCTGAAGGGAGAGATAGAAGTCTCCTGTGTCTGGCCCACCCACAGGCTACAGTCCTCATGCCCCTGGGTCCCCAGCAGAGCTTGGGCATGGGGAGTGGGGAAGAGAGGAAATCAGCAGGACCCTGTGAGAGCAGACCCAACGTTAGCTCCCTGGTTCACCTATGGGTTCTCTCTCTTTCTCTGTTTCAGTGTGGAAGCTAGAAACCTTTGGTAAGAGGAACCTTGGAGAGGAGAGACTGCTGATCATCTGCCCATCTGTCCATCCAGTGGGAGCCCAGTTCTGACTGCTGGGAATGGGTGGGGGTGGAATGAGAGGCTTCTCAGGGACCAGATTCCCCCCACCCCCACCCCCTGCCCTTAGCCATCCAAGGAGGTGGGGGATACAGGCACATGGAAGACACAGCCCTTGGTCTTGGGGCACTCAGCACTGATTTGGAAGGATGAGACACACTTGTGGAGGGGATAGAAAATGGTCATGGTACAGCCCTGAATGTGTGTGTGAGCCCATGTAGATGCAGACATCCTTGGTGGCCTTGATGTAGGAATGGAAGGCAAGCTTGAGAACAGGAGATACCTAGCTGTGCAGCATGTAGGCAGGATAGTGAAAGGTCAGGAGAGGCTTCCTAGGGGTAGGGGGTGGAAGGTCAGCTATGTGTTGGAAATAGGGTTTTCAGAAGTGGAATGGAAATGAGGGTTCATTGCTTTCAGGGGCTTTGTCATGAGAAAAGGATGGAGGTGGAATAAAGAGTCAGGAGAGAGGAGAAAAAATGTCTGTGGATGAAGTCCTGGGCCCCCTCGGATGAGACAGGTTTGGGGCTGAGATGGAGGCTTGTGGACCCAAGAAGAAACCCAAGCCCAGGACCCATGTTGCTGTTCCTGCTTTTTTCTGGAAAAGACCCAGTCATCCTTTTGCATTCCTCTCCTAGTCCAGAGGCCCTCCCACCTCCCTGACTCTATTCCACTTCCACTTCCTGTGGCTCAGTGGGGAGAACTGAGTCATGGGCCATCCTTAGCATCACTGCAGTACAAAGCAAATGGGATTGATGCTGGAGGGCACGCTGTGTCGGAGAGGGGTGCGGCTGCTGTGTGCGCTGCAGCCTTTTGGCGGAGACCCCACCTATGTCCTTCAGACCTGGGACAGCCTTGACCTTCCAGGGTAGAGAGTGTACCACGCACAGCTCTGGCACATGAGGGCCGTGTGTGCTGACTCATGCCCACTTCTGTGCTTTGCAGGAGAGTTCGATTTCCCTGACAGTAACTCCTTGGATCTCTCAGGTGAGGCCATCAACTGGGGCCCACCATGGCCTGGCTGGAGGGAGGGCACGTGCTGGCATGGGAGCTTGAGGGTCCCAGGTCCAGGACAGGTGGGGACTTCTGTGGCTGTGGGATCTTTATTGGGTCCTTTTCCTTCCCTATAGAAGGTGTGGATTTTCTCCACGGAAACTTGCACTCGTGGGCCCAGACAGAGCATTGTGTGTATGATTTCTGGGAGCACAGATCTCTCAAAGCCACACTATGGACTCCAAATACAGACACCTTAGATTCAAGGGCCCCTGAAAGTTTGGAACTCCCTCAGGGGCAACAGTGGTTCTCCAACTTATACTGTGACTTCAGTCACCTAGGCGGCTCATTAAAACTCTGATTCCCTGCCCCTAGAGTCTTTGATTTAGCTGGCCTGGGGCGGGGAGGTGCTGAGAATGTGCATTTCCAGCCTGTCTTCCCAGTGCTGCTGAGGGGCCTGTCTGGGTAGGGTGCCCATTTTGAGAACCAGTGCCCTAAAATCCTGTGCTCCTATGAAATTGCTGGGGTAAAAGTCTAGTGAAGTGGGTGCAGTCACTGTAAGGTTTTGACAATCTGAGAGTACTCCATCTTCTAGAGATTTCCATCAGAACAATAGCGTGACAAATTCGTGGAATAGTTCTGAACAAAAAGATTTATACAGTTCTGTGCCCACACTATCTTATAAAAAGACACGGAGAAAGGAGAAAAATAAAAGAAAGGAAATGGCTTCTACCTCTGGGACACTTTTAAATAATTGCTTTTTCAAAGCAGCTTCCCTTTCCTCTTCCCACCACCTTGCTGTGGGCAAAGCACAGAGGAGAGGAGGCCCATGGCCAAGGCCATGACTCCCCTGGGGCATGAAGACTTTCAGAGGACTTGGAAGGAGGTCGCTAGTAACAGCTTGACATGGATTTGCTGGAAGAAGGAGGAATTTGGCATCAAAATGGGGGACGGAAGCAACTCCTCTCCCTGGGCCTGCCAGGCATCCTCCTTGTCCTATGTCATAGGACTTCGAATTCGAGAAGTGATGGAGACCAGTAGTCTCCCCACTCTGGGCAGAGCTGTCTTCTGTGGCAGGGTCACTCACCCTCTGCTTCCCAGAGTCCCAGCAAGTGTTTTTGACTCTCTTGGCAAAAAAGAATTGGCCTCATTTCTTCCAACTCTACTGGTGAGGATGCAGGGTTGGAAAAGCAGAGGGGTTTCCTGTCTTGGCCTCTGCCCTTGCCTCCTTCCTGACCTCCCCAGAGGTGGCCTTGGCCCCAGCAGGGGGAACTGTCCAGCAACATGGGTGCTGGAGCCCCTCTTCTGTGGAAGTGTCTTTTACACAAGTTTCTGGCCCCTGAATCCTATGAAAAAAGAACCATTGCCACGTGTCATAATATACCAGGTAAACTCCCAGGAAGCCAGTCTGGGAACCAGTGTTGGTCGGGGCCAGAGTCCAAGGCTGGAGGAATAGGGGGCTGCTGACCTTCTCCCCTCCACGGAACATCTGTGGCTCACCCTTGCAGACAATCTGAGAGGGGAAGATGAGATGAGCAATCATTAAAGGCTAAAAGGCCCCAGGCGGGACAAAAACCAATCTAAATCCCACCCTGCAGACTGTAAATGACTCTTTCCCTCTTGGTGTCCTACAAAATGGCCTTTAAAGTCTATCAAAAGGAAATTAAAGTACATTAGTGAGAGGAAACAGACCTCTAAACCTGGGAAGACAAAAGTTGTTTTTTTTTTAAACCTGAATACATATCTTAATAAGATCTGGCGCTAGGTTAATGGAAGTCTGGTCCTTGTTAATCAAGCAAGCCATACATGGCTTGGTGCGGGAGCTCTGGAGCTGCTGTAAGGCACAGAGCTCCCAATGTCTGAGGGGCACTCCTGCCCCAAGGTCACTTGAGCTGATTCCTGGACCAGAATTCCTGGGTTAGAGAGTGGTGGCTGCTGGAGTCTGCAATGGTGATCTCATGTCATTCTTTTCTGTTCGCTGACGTTTGACGAGTGCTGACCCATGGCCTGGGGAAGGGGCCAGGGGCACTTCCCAGGTCCAGAAGAGAGAGAGGCTCGGTCCTCTTGGCCCTTGTTAAGAGATCAGCTGTGCCTTGTCCTCCCCAGTGTCCTTCATGTTCAGGCTGAGCTAGAGGTCACTAGCAAGCACTGTGTTCCTTCAGACAGTGGAAAATTTCATGAACCTTCAACCACCGTGCTTCCCGGATGTGCATATGCGGGTTCTAGAAATTCCCACTTAAGAAGTAATTTTCAAGAATTACAGGGTCTTCTTAATCATTCCCATGTCTCGCTGAGTGTTTCTTCTGCTGCAGACATGAGGGTGGTGAGCCGGAACTGCACAGAGGATGGATGGTCAGAGCCCTTCCCTCATTACGTAGATGCGTGTGGGTTTGATGACTATGATGAGTACGAGCCCGGGGACCAGGTGAGTGGCTGTCCCTTTGTGGAGGTGGCAGGGGTCGGGCTGCGGAGCTGGTGACCAGGTGTTCCCACCAAAGACCTTGGCTCCTGTTGGGCCTACAGGTCTCTCCCTAGGCAGCACGGGAGCACCTGCTGCATACCCAAGCCAGACACACAGAGGGCAAGGCCTTTGTTCATTCATTCTCGGCCAAGAAGCATCTGCTTTTCTTCCTGAGTCCTCCCAGCCCCCACCACATGTCCCCTACCTCCCTGGCTACTCTTCCAGGCCGCTCATCCTTCCTGTGGCCCAGCAAAGGAAGGGTTGAAGCTAGGCCCAGCAGGGGGCCTCCTGGACACTTCTCCAGACTAAGGTTGATGCCTGTTCTGGTGGGTCAGTGCCCCTGCACTCAGCAAGCATTTACTGAGTATTGACAGAGTAGAGACCCTGCGGAGGGGAAGAGGAAGCTTGTTGGGGAGAGGGTGGAGGACAGGGTAGTCGAGGCCCTGGGGTGGGGGGAGAGGAGGAGATGAGATCAGCTAGAGGTGAAGAAAGGAAGGTGGAGCTGGGTGGTGGGCCCCCAGGGTAGACAGGCCCTGGCCTGAGGGAGCTGAGGGCTGGGGCAGCTTCCCTGCGAAGCCCTGGATGTTTTGTGCTTTGCTCCAGGATTATTACTACTTGTCGGTCAAGGCCCTGTACACAGTTGGTTACAGCACATCCCTCGTCACCCTCACCACTGCCATGGTCATCCTTTGTCGTTTCCGGTAAGACCCCACACCCCCGCCACCCACACACCAACAGCATTCAGAGTAGCAGCACCATAGCTCAGAGCCCTGGCTCTGTCCCACCCACCCCTACCCTCTCCCCTGGATGTCAGCCCTGGAGGGCCCTTAGAAGGTGTTTCCCCCACCCCTACACTAACAGGTGGGACACTCCATCCGAGAGAGGGCAACTGATATGTCCAGGGCCACGCAGCAAGGGGAACCTGAGCAGGAGACCCCCATGCCTCACTTTTATCTTCCTGGTCCAAGGGACAGAGGCCACAGGAGGGGAAAGTCTGGTGTCTCAGAGTCATGGAGCGAGGCAACAATGGCTTGGCTATGAGGGAGGATGTAGAGATGTGGAAAGGTGGGGAGCCCCCGAGTCAGAGCCGTGGAGCTGGCCCAGAGCAGAGCTTGGAGTGGAGGAGGAGGTGCCATGGGGCTCCTCACCTCAAGGCCTCTTCTTCCCCCCGGCCTGCTGGTGTAGGAAGCTGCACTGCACCCGCAATTTCATCCACATGAACCTGTTCGTGTCGTTCATGCTGAGGGCCATCTCTGTCTTCATCAAAGACTGGATCCTCTACGCAGAGCAGGACAGCAACCACTGCTTCATCTCCACCGTGAGTGTGTGGAACCCTGGCAGGAAAGCCCTTCCAGGGCTCCCTTCCCTGTGAACCCCCCCCCCACCCCCTCTGCCATCCAGGTGGGACAGTGACTGTCCCCAGGGAACGCAGAAATCCAGAAAGGATCACGAGTTGCTAGCAACCAGCGAGACCCCAGCTCGATGTCATTTCCTGTCCCTCAGTCTGTGTGTACTTGACACATAGTGTACTTGGCATACATGGCAGAGCTGATGTGGAGGGTCAGGTGGAAACACTGAGTCTTGGTGGCCCAAGGAGAGAGGGTTTGCCTGGTCTCTGGTCATTTCACTAACTGGTGACGGAGCCGAGAGGCTGCTTGGTTGGGATCTCTCCAGACCATCTCCCCAGTTCTCATACCTTTGGAGGTAAGCAGAGGATATAGGTTTTGGTGGAATAAGATGGAAAGAACAGCCCAGGGCACTGGGGCTTGACCCAAGAGAGCACACTTGGAGGGGTCAGGGTGGGCCCCTCTTGTCCGAGATTTCTGGGGACCAGGAGTCTCCCCATTGATGTCTAAAAACTTCATTTGACTAAGAAGCCTCCTGTAGGGTCCTCTGTACTCCCCTACTGACGAGGATGCAGGGTTGGAAAAGCAGAGGGGCTGGAGAAGGAGCAGGAAAGTTGGGGGAGAATGAACCTGGGGAGAGGAGCGGGCCCCCTGCTCGCCCTCCCCTCATCCTTTTCTGACACGCCTAGAGTTGCCTCTGTGGACAGCTTCAACTCACAATCATAGGATGCTGCCATTTTTAACTCTTCAAATCCAGGAACCTTGAGTCTTGCAGATCTGTGGGATGCTTGAGCCCAAGCATGCCTGAGCAGAAGGACCCCCAGGATTCTCCGTGCTCCTGCTGGGCTGGGTTTTCAGGGCTGGGTGGGAGCCAGCAGTGGGGGCTTCATGCCTCCCTCACCTTCCCCACCCTCTTTGCAGGTGGAATGCAAGGCTATAATGGTTTTCTTCCACTACTGTGTCGTGTCGAACTACTTTTGGCTGTTCATCGAGGGTCTGTACCTCTTCACCCTGCTAGTGGAGACCTTCTTTCCTGAGAGGAGATACTTCTACTGGTACACCATCATAGGCTGGGGTAGGTCACTGACTGTGGCCAGTGCTCAGGCCACATGGCTCAGGCCTCATGGCCAGGTATGTCCTTGGTCCTGCTGTCAGGGAATGTTAGGTCAGGGAAGGGAGGCGCTGCCCTGTCTGCAGCTGATGGCATCTCTGGTTCTTGGACCCTTTCTTGTTCTTCCTGCTCATTGAAAGCCCACTGTCTGAAAGACATGGTATGCACAGGAGTCCTTCTGAGAAGGGAGATAGACAAAGGTCTGAGGGATACATGGACCTGCAGAGGCAGAGGTATGAGGAACAGTTAGGGTCCCCAAGACCCCAGGTCTGAAAGAGAGACCTGCCCCATGGGTCAGAAACCCCCTGGGAGCCCAAATCTGAGGGGACCCCAAGGCCTGTTGGTTTTCTTGTTGTCACCAGGCTTCTTTTCTTGTTCTCCCAGGGACACCAACTGTGTGTGTGTCTGTGTGGGCTATGCTGAGGCTCTACTTCGATGACACAGGGTGAGTACGTGCCCAAGAGCCAGGGCCCAGAGCCCCGAGAAGGTTCTTACAGATGGGCCTCAGTGGCTCCCCTGACTTCACGTTAATAGCCCCTGACTGCACCCCAATCCCCTGCCCCCGACTGTACCCTGATCGCACCACGGATGGACCTACTTAGCCACATCTCAGCCGGATCCTAGTGAGAATGTGCAAGGTTTCAGAGGCCCTCTCCATGGCTGGGCCCAGCTCTGAGTGTCCTGTTTTCCTTTCAGGGAGGGGAGGAAGGCTGTTGAGGGTGAGGTCGCACCTTCACAATCCTGAAGGGGAAACATGGCCCTTGCCCAGGAGCCCACTGGTGATTCTAAGAGGGAAGGACCAGGACACTAGAAGAACCAGAGCTGGGCTCCGGTCTACAGCATGCCTGAAAACTCCTTTCCTAGCCAGCCCGTCCTCAGACAGCTGCAAGGGAAAAGGGCCACAGTGGGGCTGTCAGCATTGGCTTGTAGGCATCCCAGCACTGAGCTTAATCTCTCATCTTTCTGTCTGTCTTTCAGCTGCTGGGATATGAATGACAACACAGCTCTGTGGTGGGTGATCAAAGGCCCTGTGGTTGGCTCCATAATGGTGAGTATCCTTGGGCAAGGATGGGGAAGAGACAGGGGCCTGGACAGAAGGCAGGAGAAGGGGACAAATACAGAGGCCACTGCATAAGCCAGCCTTCTCCTTTTTCCCGGCTACATTATATTTGGCAACATGGAGACACTAGTTATGTAGCTAGTCCCCTAGTATTGGACATTTATATTTTCTCATTTTTTTCCTCATAATGAAAAAGTGCTACTAGGAGCAATTCTGTGCATAATTTTGAACATGAGTATTTCTTTAGACTAAATCTCTAGAAATGGAATTGTTGGGTGGGAAAGAGTACCTCTTATCTTTGTCAGTGCTTACAATATCAATCATTTAAATTTTTGCACAGGCTCCTGGGGAATATTGGTAGCTCATTGTTTTAGTGTGAATTTCTCCATATTGCTAGTGCAGTGAGGTACTTTTCCCCAGACATTTATTGACAATTTGCTTTTATTCTGATCATTACCTATTTATTTCTCTTGCTCATTTCTCTTTTGGTTGCTTTGCTCAGTTGTCTTCCTAATTGTTTCAAAGATAGTAACGCTTTATTTGTTAAGTATGTTGTAAGTATATTTCCAAGTCTGCATAATTTTATACAAACTGTCAAGTTTTGTCTTCATAAGTTTTGAAACTTGTATCTTTTTATGGGAGCCTTTTCCCATCCTAAGACATAGAAGTATTCTTAGTTGTTTTATAACATTTTTATGGGTTGGATTTTTATATATTTGTCCCGAATCTAGCTGAATTTTTATTTCTTTGATCTGAAATGATATCTAATCATCCTTAGTTTTTTTTTTCTCCCAGTGGATAGATATTCTACCCTCTCATCTTTTTATTAAATAGACCGTCGTTTTTCAATTATGTTGAAATGTCCTTTTATTGTGAATATTCAGTATATTCTACTGGTATTCAGTGCTATGTTACTAATCTATTTGGCTGTTTCTGCAGTGAATTCCTCCTTGTGGTAATTATTATAACCTGGTAGCAGGTTTTGATGTCTAAATCAAATATGTTATAATATCCTCTTCTTCATTCTTTTTTTCCTTCAAAATTTTCTTACACATTCACTCTTTCAGATGAATTGTCAAATATCCTTGTCAAGCTGCAAAAAGAGTGTGATGGAGATATTTAGAGAAATTGCATTAAATCTATAAATTAATTTGGAGAAGTGATTTTCTTAAAATATGGAGTCTTCCTCTCCAAGAACATGGCCTGATCCTTCTCCATTGATTCAGTCTTTCCCATGGAGTCATTTTGTACAGCTTTTCCTATTGTCTTGTTCAATTTAGCTCTGGAGTGTTTTCCAGGGGCGCCTGGGTGGCTCAGTGGGTTAAAGCCTCTGCCTTCAGCTCAGGTCATGATCCCAGGGTCCTGGGATCGAGTCCCGCATCAGGCTCTCTGCTCAGCAGGGAACCTGCTTCCCTCTCTCTCTCTCTCTGCCTGCCTCTCTGCCTGCTTGTTATCTTTGTCTGTCAAATAAATAAATAAAATCTTAGAGTGTCTTCCAGTTTGGGTTTGTATTGTGTCTGGGACTCGTTCTGTCATCGTATGTTCTAGTGGGTTACAGCTGCTGCGTAAGGAAGCAGTTCGTTTTGTGTATTTTTTCTTTTCTTGGTTACTTTTCTTTCTTTCTTTCTTTCTTTTTTTTTTAAGATTTTATTTATTTATTTGACAGAGAGAGAGCAGGAACACAAGCAGGGTGAGTGAGAGAGGGAAAGCAGGCCTCCTGCCGAGCAAGGAACCTGATGCAGAGCTCGATCCCAGGACCCCGAGATCATGACCTGAGCTGAAGGCAGATGCTTAACCCACTTGAGCCATGCAGGCACCCCTATTCCTTGGTCTGGACGAGGATGGTGTTTGCTATATAGTTTTGAGCAGTTATTCTTCATTGAATTAGGAAAGTTTTTATTTCTGGCTTATTTTAGTGTGTATTTTTTAAAAAATCAGGAAATCAAATGTGTTTTGGAAACATTTTTTAAAGTGGTCTCTTCCCTTAGTGATGGACTTTTACAGTATTCCAGTTTTTCTTCTTATGAACAATGCCACAATGGATATATTCGTGCATATCTGAGTGTGTGAATATATCTTTAGAATAAATCTCTAGGAGTGGAATTTCTGGGACAAAGAGTATGTATGTTTAACATTTTCACAGATGGGGTACCTGGGTGGCTCAGTGTGTTAAGCTTCTGCCTTTGGTTCAGGTCATGATCCCAGGGTCCTGGGATTGAGCGCCTGCCTCTCTGCCTACTTGTGATCTCTCTCTCTCTCTCTCTCAAATAAATAAGTAAATAAATCTCAAAAAAAAATTTTTCATAGATATCAAATGAGCAGAATCCAAGATTGCTCATTTCTCATGTCTTTGTTGATGTTTTGATCATTGAACTATTCACTATCTTACGGGGGATAAGGGTAGCTTATTGTTTTAATCTGTTAATGTAAGAAATATTAGTAGATTTTGACTTTTTTGGTTTTGTTTTTTGAGGTTTTTTGCATTTCTGGTATAAAACCTTTAGGCCATGATCTGTTTGTTCTTCTAATGCAGTGATAAATTCTATTTGTTAGTATCTTATTTATAGTTTTTGAATTACTCTTTGTAAGTTCTCTGGGTCTGTGTGTTTGTGTGTGTGTGTGTGCATGTGTATCTGTATGCTTTCTTTGTTGTCTGGGATTTGTTTTTTTTGTTTTTTTTAATTTAATTTTATTTTTTATAAACATATATTTTTATCCCCAGGGGTACAGGTCTGTGAATCGCCAGGTTTACACACTTCACAGCACTTACCATAGCACATACCCTCCCCAATGTCCATAACCCCACCCCCCCAACCCCCCTCCCCCCATCAACCCTCTGTTTTGTGGGATTAAGAGTCACTTATGGTTTGTCTCCTTCCCAATGTTTTTTAAAGATTTTATGTATTTGATAGAAGGAGACACAGTGAGAGATGGAACACAGCAAGGAGAGTAGGATAGGGAGAAGCAGGCTTCCCGCTGAGCAGAGAGCCTGATGCGGGGCTCAATCCCAGGACCCTGAGATCATGACCTGAGCCGAAGGCAGATGCTTGACTACTGAGCCACTGAGGTGCCCCGTTGTCTGGGATTTGTAGTGGAGTTTTGTTAGCCTAATAAGCAACTTGTGAGGTTGTCTTTTTATTTGCTTTTAAACAATGACATAGTCTGTAAATGACATCTTCCCTAAAGGTGTTATGAAACTGGTCTGTAAAGTTAACTGGCCCCAAAGCCTTTTAATGTTTATGTCTTTGATTACTTTTTTAAATTTCTCCTGAGGTCATTTCTCTACTCAGATTTTCTACACCTCCTTGATTTGATTTTGTTATTTTCTACTTTCCCATTTTGTTTGATTTTCTCTTATGATTCAAAATATTCTATACATCTGTTGTCTTGTTCTCCTTCTCATCCCTAAATTTGTTTACTTGCATTTTCTCCTTCTGGACTGACTAACCTCTGCAGGGAGCAGCAGGTTCTGTGCTGAATTCCCGGGACTGTTGGGGCCCTGGGCTTGGAGTGGGGGAGAAGACTGGGAGAACTACCTTCGTGGAGAATGTAGAAACAAGCCAACAAGCCAGACCCCCAAATAAAGTTTTTATTGATCAAGTCTACTTTTTCCCAACTTTTTATAATGAATTTTTATCTTTCTTAATTTCCTTCTTGTAGAAGTTAAATGTGTGGCACTTTCCCCTTAGCTTTTGATTTGAATGCTTAATTATTTTATCTTCAGTATTTATTATTTTTAGTGTCAAGTTAGTGCTAAGATAGTGTGTCAAGCTCTACATTTTTTAGTGTCAAGCTCTACATTTTTTAGTGTCAAGCTCTACATTTTTTCCCTCCGGCTGTAGCTGCTTTGGCCACTTTCAGAGGCTGTTGCCATGTGATCCTTTCCTTGCGACTTGTTTCCATTTATTTGCTCCCTGTCCACCCCCCCCCCCGCCCCCACCGCTTTTTCTCTGTTTAGAGAGATTTTTGTCCCTGATCTTCCTCTGAAGGTAAAGGCTATTATTGCTATTCCCGGGCATCCCTTTAATTAATAATGCTTATGCCCGTCCATTCTGGTTCCCCATGTTCCATTCTTTGAACTTGGAGTTTCTCCAGAGGACAGTTTCCACCTCTGTGGGAGCCTCTTCTCTATCTGTTGGGCGTTGTTTTCCATCACCCCAATCCTGTTTGCTCTTTCTCTACCAGAAATTGCCTGCTTTTCTGACTCACTCTGGATAATCTTTCCTATTCCTCATGATTCCTGTGAAATTCTTGTTCTTTTCTCTTTTCTGTCATTTTAGCACTAGTAAGTGGTGAGGTAAACGCATGTTCTCCTGCCACCATCTTGAATTATAAGTTGAGATGGGATTTTGACTGGATCGGGGAGGGTTGGGGCTGTAACAGGCCATGCAGAGGCAGGGCTGTGGAAAGCCTTGGCCCGGAATCAGTTCTATTTTTCTTCGCTCTTCAGGTTAACTTTGTTCTCTTCATTGGCATCATCGTTATCCTTGTGCAGAAACTTCAGTCTCCGGACATGGGAGGCAATGAGTCCAGCATCTACTTGTAAGTACCTTCATGTGAATGCCATTGTCACTTCCAACAGCTGTGTGGGCCCTGTACTCGAGTCACAGGAGAAGGCCTAGGTTTCGCTGACAGGGCATTTGCAAGATTCCTTTCTGATTAAAGTGCCATTAAAATGTAGTTGCCTGCCTATCCTTCAGCCAACCCAGCTGCTAATCTGCGTGGTGGGAGGGAAGAAAGAGAGGATGAGGTGGTCACATCCTGTGTCACACTAGGAAAATCAAGGTGGAAAACACCAGATTCCTTAGGGTAATTAGGGCCTTCGTTGGTTAGCAGTTGGATTTCCTTTGGGGATCTTGGGTCTGTGGGAAGTTCATGAATGCCACTGGATGCACTGTGGCCTGATGTCCCCACCACCAGCCCAGTGTGTGCAAGTTGCTCAGGCCTGACTAGCAAGCCAGGCGGACATTTTTGCTGGTCTGGGTATTGGAAGGGGGGAGTCCTTTCTCTTCTCTACCTTCTTTCAGGGCAGCTTTATCTCTGGGTCTGGTCTTCCTCCTGCAGCTCTCCCTCCTCCTCCCTGAGCAGACGTACACTGATATGTTTGAGATCCAGGGGGTTTGGGGCCAACACTTACCATTGAGCATGGGTTTTCTCCACTTCCATGGCCATTTGACTTGCTTTCTACAAGTATTTTTGGAGTCACTAACAGCTTGTCCCACTCGTTCTGTCAGCCTTCCCCCAGCCTTCCACCTGTTCTGAGTCTAAGCATCTTCTATTTCACCCATCTTGCCTGATGATCCCAAGAATGACCGGCTGGTGGGTGTATGGGGTTTGGAGACATTTCTGATGCTGATGAGGAAGGTCGATCCCCTGTGGTTGGCTGGAAGGGCCAGATGGGCACAGAATATTGGAGGGCAGTCTAGTGGTCTGTCCATAGGCAAGGTAGAAAATGTGTTGCCTCCTCGGTTTTTTAAGAAGAGGGCAGGTTAGAAGGAGCCGAGGTCTTCTCATGGCATCGGTGGGGGATGGGTCCTGCCTTCATCAGCCACCCCAACCCCAGGCTCAGAGCCCTGATGGCTACCAGTGGACAAGTGGGACAGCACAGAGAGACCCAGCAGAGGGTTCTCCACAGCTGACCATTGTACCGCATAGAAGGGGAGGCAGGAAATACCCAGAGACCAGCCCCAGATCCTTCCGCTCCTTGGGGCTTCCCCAGGGAGCTGGAGCTTGCCCTTGGTCTGTAGGTTTAACTTGGGCACTTTGCTTGTGGAAGTCCTTCTTGTGGGGGTAGGGGCTCTGCCCAGGGCCTGGGTTGGTCAACCTTTTTTTCCCTGCATTGAGGATGATTACATTACATTAGAAAAGACCCTCTTTTTTTTTTTTTTTTTTTGCTATGCATTTACTGTCTTCTTTTTTTTTCATGTTTTTGCCAACCCAAACATTTTTTCATGTTTTTGCTTATGTGTATGTGTTATGTCGTCAAAAATTATATATAAATCATAAAGTTTCTGAGGCCTTGTACTGGGGGGGTCATCTATGGGGCTGGCTCCCTGCAACTAAGTGCCCTTGAGGGGGTCATCCCTGTCTTAGTCTCCAGAACCCACAAAACAGGGCCCTCCTGCTTCCCTCCCCTCCCTCTGCCGTCGGCACTCATGCTCTCATGTCTGCACCCACATGGTTATTTCAGACATAGGGGGCTAGCAGTAGTGAAGGGGCCCTTTTCTCTCCTTTGAGCTGTAGCTTTCATTCCCCCTACTCTTTGTTTCCTTGTAGGAAGTGTTTTCTCTTCTTCGGTTCCTGGGATCTCTTCTCTGGGAGGCTCTCCCCACTTCCCCTCACCCTGCCTGTGCAGGGAGGCACACAGGGACCCAGCTACAGCCTAAATAAGGACACTCCATGGACCCCAACCCCGCACTTCAGCTCAGACATCTTGTCCCAGGCAGTAGGAAGCCCCAGGGTCTGGTGGAGAGAAGGGTGGGGCTGGCGGTGGGGGGGCTTTCAAGTTACACAGACTGGGAGCTGTAGTCTTTGGGCCTTCCTGATGTGTAGATGACCATTTCTCAAAGTGGTTTCTACATTTAAGTGCCCATGTTGAAAGAACCAGCTGGTTGGTTTGCTTCCGTTCTGGAAAAAAAAAAAAATCATCTTGCTGTCTGCATACATCCTCTTCTTAGAGAAAACCTGTACTTGTCTCCAGCCCCAGAGATGGAAAACTCAGATGTGGTCTGCAAGCCAGCGGGGAGGGCTGACGCGGGATAAGGGATCAGTTTGATCCTATGAAATTTAGCAACATTTCTGAGCATTTGCAGGGTCAGGGAGACCCAGGGAGGGACAATCAAAGTGACGGTGCTGCTGGGGACTGCAGAGCTCCTAGCAACACTTGCCACTCTGATCAAGCACAATTTGTGCTCACAGACAGCCAGTGAATCTGATGGGCTGAGTTGCCAACTGTTCAGGATAATCCTCATTTTACAGCTTAGGGAACTAGTTGTCAGTGAAGTGAAATGAATCCAGTAGGAACGAGTGGAGCCATGGCTCTGGGACAGCAGGGGCCCTTGGCTCTAAGCTTGACTGCACTGTCTTTCCTATCCTCTAGGAAGTTACAGATGAGAGATGGTCCCTAAATAAGGGGATAAACAAGGCTTCCTGGAAGAAGAGGCCCCAGTGGGATCTGGCCTTGTAGAGAACATCCCCACCTGGAGTGCTTTGGGCCCGGGAGGTGTCTGCTGTTGGGGAGGGGAGACTACGGGGGTGGTGGAAGGAGGGGAAGGGCCAGGACCTGGTGGGAGAGGAGATTTCAGGGCTGTGCCCGAGTCCCCTTGGTCTACCAGAGGTATGTGTGGGGCTGAGAAGCCCCTTCCAATCTGCCCACAACAGCTTTCCGGTTTTTTCCTCTGTTTCCAGAACAAATTTAAGCCTGAGAGTCCCCAAGAAAGCCCGAGAGGACCCCCTGCCTGTGCCCTCAAACCAGCATTCACTCCCTTTCCTGTAGGTTGGTTCCAGTTGCTCAGATGATAAGGGTTTGAGACACGGGCTTCTGTTGGGGGCTTGGAGGCCTGCAGGGGGCGGTGACACTGAGCCACCCACACTCTCACCTGAGGCTTCTGATGGAATGAGGGGCTGGCCTCAGGCCTTGGGCAGTGACCAGGCATGGAGTGTGGGCCTGGGTCAGGCTTGGCATGTGCTCTGGTTCCCTTTGGTCTGGGGTTGGGGCTAGGGCTCAGCCTGAGGCTGGGGTCAGGGTTAGTCTGCCCTTTCCTGCCCTGAGCTCTGTGAGGCACCAGCTGTTCAGAAAGGGAAGGGTGAGGTCCCCACACAGGCACCAGTTGTGCTGAGACCGCCTCCAGGAGCTGGCTGTCCTTCCAGCGGGCTCCCCAGGTCTGCTCCCAGCGGGTGTTGGAAGCTGCTTCTCAGGTCTGAGGCGGGGGAGGGAAACCCCACATGTACTTCGCTTGGGGACCTCACAGAGCCAGTCTGCATGGCCTCTTGGGGTAAAGGAAGGAGGTTGTCACTAGTGATGTCGCTAGTCAGCAGGGCTGTGTCATACCCAGTGTCTGAAGGACGGCATTGACTCTAAAGACAGGTTCTGTCATGGCAGAAATGCAGCCAGGAAGCTGTCAGTCCAGGAACTCAGCCCACAGCCTAAGGCTCCCAGTTCACATGGAGGTTCACTTTCTACTTCCAAAGCACCCTTACCCTATCGGGGAGCACCCCGTCCTCATAATTCCTGTTAAGGATCAGCAGCGGGGAATGGTTACTCCCATTTTGCAGATGAAGAAACTGAGGCCTGAGACCACCCAGCAAGTCACTGTCTAGACAAAGCCTTGAGCTCAGGAGCCCTGCCCCCAAGGCTGGGGAGGGGGCACAGAGCCTGAGCTTGTCCTCAGTGGTAGGGGAGGAGGTAGGAGCCGGCAGGGGAGCTCCAAGATCTGCTGAGCTGAGCTTCTGGCTGGAGTGCCGGTGTGGTGTGCAGTGCTTCCCCAGGTGCTGGGCCAGGGTTCCAGGGGGATATGGCATCTCAGGGCCATGAGGGACCCTATGGGGAGTGTTTGGCTCAGGCTGAGATGTTTCACGGGCCTGCCCAGTGACCCAGCACCACACTGCTGGCCAGGAGCAGGGTGGAGTAGACACGGTGCTGCCCTCCGGGGCGGGCGGGGTGGGGGGGCTCCAGCCTTCTGTGGGGTGTTCCCTGGGGCCGCCTCGCCCAGGGCATGCCGCACACAAAGGCACCAGAGCTTCCATGGAGGTTAGCCTGTGACAAAAACAGGCCTCGAAAATCCATGCGCTGCCTCCCTGAGTTATAGGCCAGGGCTCCCTGGTTTCCAGAAGGAGGTGTGGACCCTGTACCTGCTATGGGGCTCTTCAGCCTTCTGATCCATTCCCACCCAGCACCCTGGCCTGTCTCTCATCTCCCTTCAGGTCCAAATCAAAACTGAGCTCACCAGCCAGTCTGGGGTTACGTCTTCCTCTTGATTCCTTTCCCCTTTTTCACCAACTGTAGTAACTCCTGAGAGGTTGCGACATCTCTTCCTTTCTCACACCTGTCTCTGGCTTTTCTCCCACCCTTTCATATGCTTTTCCGTATGTCCTTTTGTGCAGAGCCAGGGAGGTTTTGGGAGAAGTGGTGTTTGGGAAGAAAGACACTTAGTTTTGTCCCTAGGTTCTTCTTCTCCCGAGAGCCCTCCCAGGCATCAGGCCCCCCCCCACTTTATTCTGCCCCTCCCAGCAGAGACCCACATCTTGACCAGGGGTCTGAGCTCTCAGCTAACTTGCCACTAAGTGGCCTTTAGTGTTAGAAATCAGAGGAGAAGAAATCAGAGGAGTCTGTATTTACTGTGGCCAGGGCCCAGGAAGGGCAGGGATAACCCTTTGGGAGTTCAAGGAGGAGAAGTCTCAGAGGAGAGCAGCTGAAGCTTTAGAATTTGGGGTGAGGGCTTAAGACGGGCACGTAGGGGGCCACATCTGAGGTTTGGGCTCTCAGGCGCCTGGGCACCAACCAGGCTACTGGCTGTAGGAGAAAGTAGCCAGCCTTCCAATCTGGGCCAGGCAGAGATATGTGGAGATGAGGAGGGCTCCCATTCCTGAATGTCCAATTAAGCTCTTTTAAGTTGTGAGAAAAACATACCTTTGTGTGTCTGTCCATCTCTTTGTATGTATACGAAGCAGACCTTTGACATTCACTGAGGACACATGAAGAAACTTCTCAAATACATAACTTCCTCACGACAGTGCTTCTCAGGCTTTGAGCTGTCTGTGGATCACCTCTGGGTCCTGTGAAGAGGCGGATTCTGAGCCAGCAGTGCTGGAGGTGGTGGGGGGCGGGTACCTAAGATTCTGCATCTCTAAGAAGCTTACAGGCGGTGCTGATGCCACTGGTCTGGGCAGCACCAAGCATTGTGCCGTCCCTCACATCCCATGTCTGTCAGGTGAGCCAGTGGTGGTTCCCACCGTGCCATGTGGTGCGGACCGAGAGGTGCTGGTTATTAAATGAGAACCACGCACCTGATGGAGGCAAGGGTCCTGGAGCGACCTCGGCTTGCCTCATCTTTTAAGTACGTGACTCCGATTCTTACCTCAGCAAAATGACATGTCTGCCCAGGTCAAGGACCTGTAGACTTCCTCTCAAAGAGCTGGAATCACAAATTATGAATTGGTGAATGCCCAAGGTCTGGTCTCATCGTGTGTCTCTGTTCTCATGTGCATCCGAGCCCCTCAGTTCAGGTCACCGGCAGGTACTAGGGGCTCCGTGGAGGAGGGTTTGTGGAGGAGGCCACTCTTTTGCTATCTGATGAGGTGACACAGTGTTTGACCTGGGTCTTATATGTTTATCAGAGAAGGAAAAGAAGTGTCTAAGGCTTGTCCCCACCTAAGTGCCAGTGGGACCGTAAAGAGCTGGGACAGATGGAAATTCAGCCTGACCTCTCTGAGAAGGTGGAAATTCTGTGCCCTACCCAGCAGAATATAGAGCGAGCCTGACCCCCGGGGCTCCTCTCCTTTAAGATGACTTGTTTCTGCAGGCTGTGGGCAAGCGCCCAAAAGATGCCCCTCCAGCCCCTGCCTGCAGAACTTTGATCAGGAAGCCTAGCCCAGCATTGTGCTGTGAAACCCTCAGCAGGAATGGACATGCCCTGGACCATGCTGTGCAGTATGGGAGGCGCTAGCTATGTGTGGCTGTTGAGCCCTTGTGAGATGGCTAGGGTAACTGAGGAAGGTGTATTTCTAGCTTGATTTAATTTTAATTCAAATAGCTGCAGATGGGTTATGGCTGTCCTGTTGGATAGTGCAGAGTTAGGTTAATTAGCCGTCTCTTCCACCCATCCCACTTCTGTTGCCCCTGTATGCCCACGCCAAGCTGCCTGGGAGTTCAGAGAGGAGGAGGTCCAGGCAGAAGAGGGAGAGGTGTAGAGGAAGAAGACCAGTGGACACCCAAGCCCAGAATGCTTGATTTGGGCTGGGTCGGCCCAGGCTGGGCGGCGTGAGGTCCACGGCATGGGTTTCCAGCTGTCCGTCTTGCTGCGAGACCTCTGGCAAGGCCGTGCTCTGGGCCTGGCGCTGACTCAGCAGACAGCTTCCGGGGTGGAGGGTCCTGCTTGAGACCCAGGCCCTCCCCCGCCTTCAGAACACCCGTGCCCTCCAGCTCCCCTCACCTGCTGCAGACCCAGTGTGAGTGCTCATTGTGTGCGTATGTTTCCATGCACACACCTGTCCATGTCTGGGCATGCCTTTCTATGTCCAGAGCTGACCACATCTTGGCCCCTGGCTTCCTCATTCTCTTCTGTGTCACTGCCCCCGCCCTGGGGTTCCTGGGCTCCTCTGTACCTGGGCTCCTCTGCCCTCCCTTGAGCCACGTGTCGCTCTAGGTTCCCCTCAGTTCCTTCATTGCCCAATGCCCCCAGCTGACAGAAGTGCTGATCTTGTCACACCCAGCAGCTGCGTGCAGAAATGCTACTGCAAGCCACAGCGGGCTCAGCAGCACTCCTGCAAGATGTCAGAACTGTCCACCATAACTCTGTAAGTGTGCGAGGCGTGGCTGCGGCCAGGGGTCCCGGAGGGGAGGGGACCGCATGCTGCCGCTGCTGCCCAGAGCTTTGCACCTGCTAGCTGGCCGAGGGCGGAGAGCGAGCCTGTACCTCCAGCCCAGCGGTTTCTCTGCTGTTGCATGTTGGTGTCTGTGTGTCTTGTGAATTCTATGCAACCTCAAGCCATTGGGATGGGGGGCGGGGGGCTGTGGGGACGGAGCTGTGGTCCCTGTGGGAGCAGCCTCCTTGCTGCTGCCACGGTGCGTGGTTTTCCCTTGAATCCCCCACTCTTCTGGGCTTCAGTCTTTGCACCCACCAAATTAGTTCTAAGAGTCTTAGAGCCTGAGTTCCTATACACTGGACCCTCACCCCCGAGGAACCTTGCTCACACATCCTGTGCTAAGAGGCTTAATCCTCACAGTGACCCTATGAGGTGGGGTCCTTGTAATAACCTCATTTTATAGATGAGAGAACTGAACACAGAGAGGAGAAATACTCACTCAAGGTCCCATCCCTGGCAGGGCGAGGATTTGAACCCAGGGAGTCCTCTGCACAAAGGCCCAGGGCATTTCTAACTGAAGATCAGTCTTCCTTTGGAAATCCCTTGACGTGGGGGAGCCCACCGTAATTTGGGCGGCTCTGACCATTGGAAATTTTTCCTTGTGTTTTTTTAGGGATCTTCTGTCCATCGATGCCCCCTTGGGGGCAGAAGGACAGAGGCTGAGGCTTGTGTCACAGTCTCTGTGGCTTAATCAGATAGGGTGATTCTGCGACTGTCTTCAGAGGGTTCCCTAGGCTCACACCATGTGTCCCCATTCCAAGGCCTCTGGTCCACTCAGAATTATATTGGTCCCAGAACTTTGGGCTCTCATGGCCTCCTCGTCTGCACCCCACTTCTCTGTCTGCCAAAGTGGCGACCATCTGCTCTGGCAGAAGTCCCCAACCATTCCAGGGGTGCTTCTGGGCCACCAATGTCACCCTTGCTGCCATTTGCCACCTGGCCAGGGACTGGGAAGGGCCTGAGCTCATGTCTGGAAGGTCCCTGCTTCTCACACATGGAACCATCCAACCACTGCCATGTGAAAGCTGAAGAGGTTTGGCCTTTTGGTTTCTAAGAATTTTCAAACTGCGGGGATGGATCCCTGCAAACAGGCCCAGGGAGGGAGGGAGGGAGGAAGAGGGCAAAAACCACAGGCGCATCTGAGTGCCACCTTTCCTCCCAAGCCCCTTCACTTAAACTTTGCTTGTGAGGTAACCCCCGCCTTTGGGCAGCATCATAAAGGGGCCCACAAGTGCCCACATGCCTGAGTTTCCAGGCTACCTGCCACTTCTTTTCAGGCTTTCGTCCTTCAGCCATGCGTTGCCCCTTACCACGGGGGACACAGAGAAGAGCAGGACCTGAGCCCCAGGTCACATTCAGGTTGCAGAACTCTGAGGCTTTCCCATGGCCTGTGTGTTTGTTTGTCCTTCCTGGGCAGGAACCTTCTGAGTGTGAACCCCCAGCCTGGCACAAACTGGCCAGGGAAGTTAACCGATAAGGGAAGCACCAAGAGCATCTTCAAGGATCCACAGTCTGAGAGAGGACAGCCCACTTGAGGACACCTGGGCTCAGGGTGGGACCTACTCCTATCCTTTTGGCGCCAGCTCTGGCCCAGGGCGCCCGGGCCCTGCAGAACTGGCTGCCTGTGGCCAGGGGTGGAAGAGTCGGGCATCTGCCCACGTGGTGCTTCTTGCTTCCATGGCTCAGCCTTTGTCCACCTGAAGGTTTTCCCAGGGTACTCCAACCACCTTCCTCTGTGTCTCCTTCTCTGCTTCTCTTTCTTCCCTTCTCTCTCTCTCCTTCCTTCTCTCTCAGTTGGGAAGCCAAGGGCCTCACGCAGACCCCATGGATTCACCTCCTGAAATCTGGAGCCCCCACATTCAACAGAACATTTTCTCCCAGAAAGGCTAGGATGGGGAAGAGGGCAGGGCTCATGCAATACCCCCAAATCAAAGGGCTACCCTCCTCACTCCCCAATGTCCTCCCCCGCGGACAGGAACTGAGAGGGAGGGGAGCCAGACCTCCCATTTACCGCCCCCACTCTGATGGCTCAGGGGGCATACCACACCTACAAGGGCAGGGCTGGGTCTTCCAGGAGATCCAGAGGGAGCCAGTACCCTGCAGTGGGCAAAGCTGGGGTCCCACTTGGAGACCCTCTGGGAACACCCCTTCCGACAGAATAGGACCCACAAGCACATGCAGTGTGGACCCTTTGGATGTCATGTTGTGGCTTCTGTGCCCCTGCCCCTCAGAGCAGAGCCCCACCTCGCTGGGCCTAGTAACCAGTGGCAAGCAGAGGAATCCCAGAAGAGCAGCCTCAGGATGCAAGGAGGGCCCTTTGGCTCCATCTCTCTCTACCCCCTCAAGTTCCAAGTAGGCAGCCTCCTCTCCCTTGACTGTCCCCAGGTGGTGGATTCCTCCGGCTTAGCCGGTGCATGTTAATTCCCAGAGGCAGTCAGTCCTTCCTTGGATCCCTCCTGGGTCTCTCCTTCTGTGGTCCACCCCCCGGTGCCCCCCCCCCCCCTCCCTCATCAGCACTTCCCCATCACTCCCCATGTGTGTGGCAACCCCAGGCTCAGAAAAGCCTGCTGCCTCCGTGGCCCCCCAGGGGCTGCTCTTTCCAATCACGTGGAGCTTCCATCCAGAGCAGGGGACAGTTTGCTTTGCTTGAGCGTCCATGACATCACAAACCTTCCGAATCCCGCATTGGTCCCCATCTCCCTTTGCCAAGGGTTTTGTACCTCTCACAAGGGGTGTCTGTAAACCCCACACTCACATGTAGTGGTTCTACAGGACACTGACATGGCCTAGAGGAATGGGATGTCCACCCAGAACGTCCCAGGGGGTTCTGGAAGCCCTGATGGGTTGGCCACCCTCCCCCCAGCCCCCATGCCCTGGGAGAGAATCCTGAGAGAGTCTGTGGACAGGAGCCCCAGCTCTGGGGGAGAGCGGGGAGCTGGGACTTAGCCTCTCTGCCTTCCATGGCTCCAGTGTCAAGACCTGGCCACCCTAAGAGCAAGCACTCTCTCACTCTCTCTCAACAGACGGCTAGCCCGGTCCACCCTGCTGCTCATCCCACTGTTTGGAATCCACTACACGGTATTCGCCTTCTCCCCGGAGAATGTCAGCAAGAGGGAGAGACTTGTGTTTGAGCTGGGGCTGGGCTCCTTCCAGGTAGGTGTGGTGGGTACGGTAGGTGGGGGCTTGTGGGGAGCCAGGGCCCCAGTCTCTAATCTGCTGGTGGTTCTAAGTTCTGTAACCTAGATTCAGCCTTGTGTTTCCATGTCCGGAATAGCAGTAGAAAGAAGAGAGCTGGGAGAGCCCATTCTGCTGTCTACCGTGGGCTCCTGTGAGAACAGGTGCTGGTATCTTCCCGCGGCTGCATCTGGGGGTTCTGAGCAAGGCCTCCCTTGGGTACTCCATCCCTCCCCTTCAGCCTGGGGGGCGGGGAGCAGGGTGCTCTCCGGAGACCTCTGTGTCCACACCCTGACTCCAGCCTGTAGACCACGCCTCTTAGGAGCCCTGGAGCTCAGTCTTACCTACTCTGATGTCCCCAGCACAGGACCTGGCCAAAGAGAACCAAAGAGGTGGATGAGCAAAGAGAGATACAGATGATCCAGAGAATAGTGAGAGAGGGACCATGACTCCATCCCTGAGGGCATAAGTGGATGGGGTTGTCAACGTGTGAGCGAAAGAGTGAGCAAGTGGGCGTGAGGATGCCTAGTGAGTAAATTAATGGACGGCTGCACAAGTGGGTCCGTGAAGGTGCTCCAGGGGCAAACTTGAGTGTCCCCCGGTAAAGCACCTCGCCCTAACCCGCTGTTTGCCCCAGCTTCTTGAGGGTCAGGAGCTTACTCTGTAAGTAAGAGTAAGAGTAAACTTACTCTTACTCTCCCTCCCCCAGTTTTGATTCAAGGTATTTTCCCTGTTAATGGTTCTTAGCCTGGCATGGCTGGGAGCTGTGTGGCTGCAGCCCAGCCTCGGAGTCAGAGCCCAGGGTACTCGTCTTAGCGTAGAATTCTAAATGCAAAGAGTATATGTAAAGGCCATATGTAGGGTAGCTGGCTGCCTCCTCTGTGTCAGGCAATTAGTCATGGTGTTTCGTGTGCTGTTAAGAGTATCTGGCCAAGGAAGTGTGGGATGGGGAGGGGGTGGGGATAAAGACATGGGTCCATTCTGTCCTGGAGGGGTGCCACCCTCAGGGTCCTGCAGGCTGGTTAGGGAGCCCAAGAACATCCTGGGGACATCCATGAAAGGCTTCTTGCAGCACATGGGATGGAGCTGGCCGTTGGGAATGGGAAGGATCTGACCTAGGGAGTGTGAGCTCCAAAGCCAGGTTGTAGCCATTTGGCCTCCTAAGCATGGCCATCATGGTGCAGCAGAACCTCTCCCATCTTACCGCAGATTCCTGGGCAAGGGCCCCCCATCCAGGTATGTTTCTGATTCCTGGGGTCATTCCACATTTCTGCTGCCTCCTACGCTCGCTGTGCCCAAGGTCCCTTGCTAGCATTCTCAGGTTATTTTTGCTTTCTCTCCATAGGGCTTTGTGGTAGCTGTTCTCTACTGTTTTCTGAATGGGGAGGTAAGATTCTGGCCCTCTGGCTTCTTAGCAATGGAGGTGGGAATTGCTGGGGAGCAGACGGGGCATAGCCTGCTGCCCACCAGAGCTGATGCTCCTGACCAGGGCCATGCCAGGCTCCCAGCACCTGGAGAAGGGGGAAGGCAGTGGTGCTAGAGTCTCCTGGAAGCCTCTGTCCTAGGCCAGAATCTCTCACTTTGCCTGCTGTGCAAGGCATCATCTGGACTTGTAAAGGTGTCCCCTGCTGAGCACAACCCTGCTTATAAGACACACCTTAGTAAAGAGAAATGGAAAGAGGAAGGCACAAAAAATGGTACCTATAGTTTATGAGGCTGTGCCAGGTAGGGGTGCCAAGTGGGGAGCTACCCAATGTTCAGCACTGCCCCCACCAGGCCTGCCTGTCTGCCCAAACCCATCCCCTGTAGAGTGGGGACCCTGGAACTTGCGAGAAACCCTGGGAGAGGCCTGGCACCTTCTCGTAGTGTGTCATTTCCAGAGCTATGGTCTCAGGGCCTCCTGCTCCTGTTTGTTAAGGTGATGCTTTTGAACAGAGCCCAGAACAGAGGTGCTGGGACAAGAGTGGGGGCTGAATGGGTGGGATGCGTGTGCGGAATGACCAGGAGTCATTGTACCTGTGCTTGGGTCTTGGCACAGCACAGCAGGCTCTTCCCCTTTTTGCATCTGAGAAACACGAAGATTGGGTTCGGAGATTGCCAAGACAGCCTCCAGCAAGGTCAGATAAGGAGAGGCGCCAGCCCCAAGCATCCAGCGGCTAGGGGAGGCAGGGGGTGGGAGCACAGGGAGCTGGCCAGGAGACCGGTGGGGAAGGTGGGAGCTGGAACTGGAGGGCTGGGTGCTGGGACCACTCACTTGCAGGCGTGCAGTCTGTGCTCCACACAGAGGTGCTGGACTGGGGAGGGCGTAGAGAGGCTGAAGCTGGCCATGCCCTGTACATACCAGGCTAAGGGCAACATGGGGGGTGTGTTCACTCAGACAGCACCTTAGTTAGCGGTTCTCGAGCCTGACTGCATATTGGAATCCCTGGGGAACTTTACAACATACAGATGCCTTACCCCAGAGATTTTGATGTCTTTGTTTTGGGCTGTGGTTGTGGCATCTGGATTTGTAAAGCTCTCCAGGTAATTCTGATGCGCTGCCCACTGTTAATGGTCTGAGAGAGAGGGGCTCCTTCCCTGGTCTGTCTGCCCCAAGCGACTGCTTTTTAAGATTGCCCGAAAGATCCTGTGAGCCTGCGACGGCCTGGGGAATGCCAAAGCCCAGGACCAGAAGCCCGCAGAGAACAAGAAGCCATTCGAGCTCCTTGCTCAGGCAGTGCCTTGGGAAAGGAGCTCAAGTCAGCTCCTCAGAGGCATTCCTTTCCCCACTGCTGGCCTGAAGGGCTGCAAGCCTTCGTCTGAGTCTGTGGGTATTGTAGGAGGTGGCAGTGGGTGCTGGGGAGGGCCCCGGCAGAGCAGTCAGGTAGAAGAGGCTGTCTGGAAGTGACCGTCCCAGTTGCTCCCTGCAGGTGCAGGCGGAGATCAAGCGTAAGTGGCGGAGCTGGAAGGTGAACCGCTACTTCACCGTGGACTTCAAGCACCGGCACCCGTCCCTGGCCAGCAGCGGGGTGAACGGGGGCACCCAACTCTCCATCCTGAGCAAGAGCAGCTCCCAGATCCGCATGTCCGGACTCCCGGCTGACAACCTGGCCACCTGAGCCCGTCCTCCCCTCCTTCTCTCCTCCGTACACAGGCTGGGGCTGCAGGCGGGCGCTGGCCCACGCATGTTCAGCTTCTTTTCTCACTTCGGGCAGGCCCTGGGCTGGAGGCCGGGCTCCCCGAGGTGGGAGAAGGATGCAGGGCGAACCTGGGTATTGTTCCTCCCCATCTGGCACTGTCCCCCCAACCCCATGGGCCCCTGGGCCCTGATCCCAACCTGTAAATACTCCACCAATTTTGAAAAGTCATCATCCCCACCTCTTGACCCCCTGTCCCTGCTCACCTCAGGCAAGTCCCCAGCTTCACCCTATCCTATTTCCACCAGCCTTAGTGATCTCCTTGCCCTTGTGAATGAGGCCTTGTGAGCTGAGGCTGACGACCTTGCTTTGGGGGGAGGAGTTGGGGGGGGCCTGCCCGAGAGCCCCCACAGTGTCTGACTTTCAGTGTGGACTCCTTGAGTCTGCTCACCACCTGAGGCTCTTCTCAGGCCGGGCCCAGTCCCTGAGGCCTGCCAGAGATCTGGCTTGGGTGCTCTGAGCATCCTTTAGTGGAGGTGAGAACTGAGCCGAGACTCCCCCATCCTCCGCCCCCAGCATCTTGGTGTCCAGGTGCCCAGCTTCTGGGTGTCAGGGCAGTGGACAGCTCCAGGACTCTTCCAATCAGAGACTCCATTTTGGGTGTGGGGCTCAGGGTTCCGGCATGTTCTGGTGCTCTTCATTTGGTAGAAGAAAAATTGCCAAGATTGAGCAATGTGGATGTGATCAGAAAGAAGATGGAAAGAGTTTGGGGGCCCGTGGAAGAAGACCTTCACTGGCTCCATTACTTCGCTCCCAACTTGAGGTGGGCGGCGGGGGGGGGGGTTTCCTCGAGTAGCCTCCCTTCTACGCTTCTCATCCCTAGGCATCAGCTGCGGGAGGTGAAAGACTCATGCCTCAGAGAGACTGCTCCCCACCCCTACCTACCACAAGGAGCCCCTAAGCCCTCCCCCTCCTCATTTCTCCTCAAGTCAAAGCCATGAATAGGATGAACCAGCCGCCTTCCTGTGATGTCAATGAATCCCAAATCACCTTACCTCCTTGTGCCCGAGTCAGGGCCCTCATAACTCCCCTTCCCCCAACCCTCATGGACAATGAGGAGCCCCGGCCACCAGCTCCCTGGGCTTGGGCTCAGCTACTGAACTATCTCTGAGACCTTTGCAAAGACTTCCCTCTGTGTATTCTTGACATTGAATCACCACAGATGCTAGAGTGGCCTAGGATGTTGGGAGGAGAACCACACCTACCATGCCTATTAGAAGAAGCCACAGATGGAAGGCATAGCAGCTCCCCAGCTCCTGTTGTGGTTCTCTAGTTGCAAGTTGCTTGGCCACAGTCTAAGAATTCAAAATGGTGTAGAACCAGATTTTGAGGGAAGGTGGGAGAAAGTGCTAGAGTGCCATGGCCCATGTGGGGGGCCCATTTCATTCCATGTCAACTTTTGGTGTTGTTCCTGTCCAAGTGTGTTTGCAGACTTGTTTCGTGATCATGTTCTGTAATGCTTGGGGAACTTGGGTGGAGAGGGAATGTTGCTTAGCTTGTTTTTATAAAGAGCACAGGGCCTGGGGGACCTGGGGGTCCGTGTTTGGAGAGATCCTCTAGATGACTGGAGAAGGACTTAGTTGCATGGTTTAGAGATGAGCCCTGTGTCCTTGGCCAGTGAAGCACTGTAGACCCCTGGGTCTTTGGCAAACCTAGAATCTGCCCCCCATTGGGCCTCTACTGCTCAGACTATGGACACAGAGCTCCCTGTTCGGGGTCTCAGTTGTTCCATATGTGAGATGCAGTGGCTTCGAAAGCTTCTCCAAGCTCTGCACTTCAGCAATTGTTGCTTTCAAAGCTAAGCAGATAAAAGGGCATGCATCATTGTTAATATGTATCATCTAAGGCTTTGAAGTGTATGTGTTCATGTATATGTGGTGGGAGGGGAGAACGCCATTTATTTTCCCTTTCTTAGAAAGGAAACATCTGTCTCTTCCAGTGGGACACCATAGTGGAAGTTGGTGGGCTGGAGGGAGGGATCATGCCAGGGACAGTTGGACAGGGGCCTCGGCATGATGTGTAGATCCAGCCATGTCCCTAGCCTGGTCAGGGTGCCAAGGCTGCTTGGACAGTGGCTACCTCCAGGTCCTAGAAGGATCTGGAGGTAGCCACTGAGTGGACCTTAGGACCACTGCCCTGAGTAGACCTCATTTCTTCGTCCCAGTCCCCACCAGCAGCTCTGTTTCACTGTGGAAAAGAGACTTTGATTTTATACAGATATCCTCTTAAAACAGCAAAGACATCATCAGCTTAGAATCCTATGGGCTGTGTTGCCACCTGAGCCCTGGGGTGCATCCTTGTAGAGGTTCCAGGTTCCTGTTGGTTTGTTGGTTTATTTTTCTATCTGAATGAAATATTGTCCATCTTGTGAACAGATGTACCCCATGTATTTTGAATGTTCCAGAAGGTTAAGCAGCTGGCCTGCAGGGTCATAGGCAGTTGGGTGGGGGGTGGAGGGGGATGGATAGCATAAGGTCTGGACAAAATCTTTCCCTCTCTGAGTCTTTGTTTTCAAATCCGTAAAATGGGCAGTAGGACTAGGTGATCCGTAGAGCCCATTGCATTCTCTGTCTGAACACCAGCCATCTACTTACTGGGAATGGGCTCCAGGCAGAGTTACATTTGCCTCCCCAGGAAGGGCTAAGAAAGAGTTGTGAGCTGGGAGGGGTTTGAGGTCTTCGGGACTGGTCATGCTGGAAAGGAACAGAGTTCTCCATCTTCATGACTCTAGAAAGATCATCACCAGGAGGGGTTTTTTCTAGTTTTATGCAATCCTAAAGGTCAACAGTTCACCCAGAGGAGGCTGAGTTGTTCTTGGAATGAAGAGATTTTCAGATTCTTTTATGAATGCTCCGCCATGGACAGGCCATGTTTAGAAGAGAGTCTCCCAACCCAGGGGGGAAGTGGGAATCCAAGTTAGGGATACTGAGGCTGCCAAGGAACCTGTGAGAGGGCAGAGTGGTGCGATTTGGGGGGTGGGAGGGTTCAGTAGCTTCTTGGTGGTCCCCGCACTGGGGGCTTCTTAATTCCCTACCATACGTGAGGCTAGGCCACGTTTTCTGTCTCAGTGGGTGGCCCTGTGACTCTCCTTGACCTGTCCAGTGGTCTGCAGTGATTCCTCTTCTTACCCTCACCCCTCCCCAAACCAGCTTCTTCAGGGAACAGGGCCAGGGATCTGGAGCCGGGCCCAAGGCTTGAAATAAACATCATCACCCATCAAGTGTTCTGACTCACCTCCTCCCTCTGACCATTGCCCTTCCTAAAAGGAAAGCTAGCAGAAGCTTCCTTTGTGATTCTGTGAGTACCCTTGATCCCCCAAGACCACTCCAAAGTGAAAGCAGTGAGTGCTTTGCCATCATAAATTCCTCCTTGAGCACAGTGACCATGGAAACCTGCCAGGAGGTCTCTGAGCAGGGAATGGGGAACCTGGACTTCTCTCATGCTTTGCCAGTGACCTGCTGTTTGGCCTTGACCCCTTCCCATATTCTTTAGGGGAGACTTACAAAGCACTAGAGCTGGGAAGAAAAACAGAGATCTGCAGGTCAAACCTCCCCATTGGGCTGATGAGAAATCCCTTACTGGCAGGCTTAGCACAGTGCCTGTACTGTGCTGGGATCCAAGATGCTTCACAAGCCTGAATGAGGCAGGGGCCCACCAGCATGTGCCCAGCCCTGCATGTGAGCCCAAAGAGAGCATCCATACAGAAAACATTCAGTCACTGTGCAAGAAAGTGGATTTGGCTACCGAAGTGTTCGGGATTTCAAATCGCAGGAAGAGCAATAGAGTCAGTGTGGGATGGGGAAAACCGTGTTCTAGCCTGGGGTTTTCTTTGAGTTTGTGCCCCAAGACTCAGCCTCTCTGAGCCTCTGCTTCCTAATCCGACCAATGGGAGGACATGATTTGCAGTCTGCTCCCCAGCCCAGAGATGAGGTTGAAGTGAGACATCCTTGTGTGTAAAAGGGCTTTGGATACTACACAGGTATGGGCTGGTACTGGGGTGGAGACCCCTGAAAGGGACCCTGTGCTATTTGTCAACTGCTTTGAGCCATCCTGGGTTAACCTTTGCCCCATTTGTAAAACCACCAGCACTGAGGGCAAGAGGGAGGCCAGTGGGCTGTGAGGGACACATGGTTCCAGGCTTATCTCTGTCAACGGATTCAGTTTGCTCTTGGGCTTAGGATGGGGAGAATTTCACGTGGGTGGTGATTTCCCTGTCACCTCCATGGGAATCCTTCAAGGTTCTGGGACATTCCGCAAGTGGGCTATGGACTCTTTTATTCTTTCCCTAAATGTGAGGTCCTGGGATGTGTCCGTGCTTGGCCATTTGTGTCTTGTCTTATGTCTGTGTTGTGTGGTTTGCTCCTGCCGAGGGCTGAAGTTGGCCAGTCCCCAGCATCCCAGATGTGGCTCTAGGCTCACTTATGGAACCAGACCCCCGCTCCCATATTTCATCTCCCACAATAAAAATAAGCCCCAAAGACCTCACTGCTACCGCTGCCGCCGTTAACGCTGTGCTCACGATCTTGTCCGGGATTTTAAGGATGTCACCGTGCTGTAGATGACTCAATAAATGTCTTATCATTTTCCCTGGTGGCTGTAACTTGGCAGAAGTGGCGGGCAGGGAGTTGAGGAGGTGGAAGGGGAGGAAATCTGATCACTCCGAGTGATCCAGTCCACACAGTCCTGTGGCCTTCTGGATTCCAAGGGAGAGGTGTGAGAACAAGCACAAATGAGCTTAGAACTACGAGCTTGGAAAAGCAAAGTCATGGCCTCAAAAGGACCTCCAAGCATCATGCAAACTGAGTGGAAACAAGGTCTGTTGGATATTTTGAGTTCCTAGAAATGGAAGTAGCTCATGCCAGGATTTCGATGCCCTATGGCCTGATGTTGTTTATGAACATGGTTACCGGATATCTCGGAGCTGGTCTACAGTGAGAACTTCATCCCAGGTAAGCACAGATGCATCTTGGCTGCCAGAGTCCCACCCCATCATCTGGATATTCTGAGCCATCAGCCCACGCCAGACCAGTTAACCAATTCCAGGTAACCTCCATTTCCTCGAGTTTCTACTGATGGTCATATCCTCTAGTGCCCATTCTTGTATTCGTCGGAATTTACGGTTGCTAGCAACAGAAGGTAGTTTTGGCTGACAGAGCGAAGATGGCATTTAGGGGAAAGATACTGGGCATCTCCTAGAATTCTCTCAGGGCTGCAGAAACCAGCAAGGGTGGCTCAAGCCCGAGCATGCTGCAGAAGCTGGTGATGAAGCTGTTGTCTGCTGCGGCCAGCAGCCCACACAAGTCCATTAGGTTAGCTGTGTTCTGGTTGCCAAGGAGGCTGCAAATTTCACGTTTCCAGATTCTACATTGGGGAACTCAGGCTCCTAAATCTGGAGATGTTTGGAACTTAACAATAGTATTAGAAAGCCTTAAAATAACAAATGCCCATCCCAGCAGGCCTGTTGCAGAGCCAGCTCCCACAGTGATCAGTGGCTATGAGGACAAAGTCAAGGCAATGAAAAGATACATCCCAACCAGATAACATGGGAGCCCTACAACTTGATAGGCCACTTGCCAAAGGCACCAGGTATCTAGTGGGGTTGTTCCCCAGGTGTTTCTGTTTCCTGAGATTGCCCCTTCTCTTTCCTCTCCAGGTCCACCTAAAGCCCTAAAGGCTATTACCACCTATATCACTCGACCCATTTAGCAGGTACCTTAAGCTGCTTCCAAAATGGAACCCACCCTCAACAGGGGGAAATCGATCTCTTTGCATGTCAGATGGCTGACCGCTCAGGCAGAAGACTTCTCTAGTGTTTAGAAAAATATCCTCACTGGTTTGACCATGATACATTGAGGTTCCATAGGCTTCATTCTTAGAGGGAGGTCACATTAAAGAAGCAAAGATAAGGAGCCAAAAGCAAGCTGAAAGCCTTGAATTCTGTATTAGACTTGAACTTCTTGGCACCTGCAGCTATGAAAGTTATCAAACTACTCAGTCTATGAACACTTACTAAATCCTATCTTATCCCTTCCGCCACATCTCTCAACTATTCCAGTCCCCTTTTCTCCCAAGCCTCCTAAAAGAATGCCTTCAACCCTGGTTACTCCTGATGATGCTCTTTGCTGATGGTAGTGTGAGCAATCCCTCTCGGGTTCCCTGTGGTTCACAAGCATTAGGATGCATGAGAATCACCAGAGGTGTATTTAAAACACAGATTGCTGGACTAAAATTTCTGGTCCAGTAGGTCTGAGGTAAGGCCTGCCTGATAATTTGCATTTCTAAAAAGTTCCCAGGTGCTGCTGCTATGGCTATTTTTGGTCTGGAGACAATACTTTAGGAACCATTGTTCTGGATATTCTACTGAGGACACTGGCTGGACATCACAGTCCCTTTTTGTGAACCTTGGACCTGAACAATGATTAACTTCCTAAGAAGGGGAGGACAAGCACAGACATCAGCACCATAAGCTTTAATTGACTTTTCTTCCCAGGCCATCGTCTTTTCTTCCCAGGCCACTGTAATAAATGTGCATCAGTGCTGGCCCAGCCAGCCCTGGTCTGGTCCTTTGTTGAGCATTTCTCATGTTTCCAGTGGAAATTGGCTGGCTTCTAGGATTCCACTGCCTTCCAGATCACAATTCCCACGGAAGCATCCAAATGCTTAGGGGGCCCAGTCTCAGCAGGTGAAGCTGGATGAAATCCATTGAGGAAGGCTAAACATTGACCTTTCATTCGCCAAATAACCCCAGAATCCAAAGACACTGAGTCTCCTTTCCAAAGCAGAAGCAAAGGCAAACTGAAAAAATATTCTGATAGTCAGCTACACATACTCATGGATGCCAGAAGACTTGTACAAAACCATTATTTACATCTATTCCAACTCCTACAGATCTTCACGTGGGTATTTGGGAGTGAAGTCCCACCAACTCATTGGAAAAGGTCTTTGTTCTGGCCTTCCAGGCTTTCTCTCAGGCAACCCCTCTCATTCTCTCTTGTTCCCCTTCCTGATAGTCCAACCCCTGATTTATTCTATTCTCTTTACTTTTCCTTCACTCTGGGTCCCTCCTCTCTGCCGTTGATCTAGATTCAGGCATGGCTTGGTGCTCAATGTTTTCCTTGACCTGATACCCTCTTGGTGTCCCTGTCCTTTGGTCCTTTGTGTTTCCTTGACACTTGAGAGTCATCTGTGGTTTTCTCCTCAACCCTCTTATTTTTAGACACTCTCTCCATGGGCAAAAGCACTCATTCGTATTCATTAACCATGACCTCAGTTGATAGCCCTGATTCTTCATTTCCAGGCACAATCTATTGGCATAGGCCTGTGGGGAGCAAGGGAGGGGGGCGGGGTTTGTGCAATAAGTACCTTGGGGAAAGCTGAGTGAACCTCAGGTCCAGCACCACAGACAGTTCCAAGATACTATACCTACTTGAGAGCCAAATCTTTGTGTGGCCAATTTATCCAACTTGAACGAAAGCAGATCTAGGATTTATAGGGTATGAAACACACAAAATTTGGGGGAGGGGGTTCTCTTTAATAAAAAATGCAAAGATTTTTGACGGTTCACAGACCTGTGCCCCTGGGGCAAATAATACATTATATGTTAATTTAAAAAATAAAAGAGAGGGGCACCTGGGTGGCTCAGTGGGTTAAAGCCTCTGCTTTCGGCTCAGGTCATGATCCCAGGGTCCTGGGATCGAGCCCCGCATCGGGCTCTCTCTGCTCAGCTGGGAGCCTGCTTCCTCCTCTCTCTCTGCCTGCCTCTCTCCCTACCTGTGATCTCTGTCTGTCAAATAAATAAATTAAAAAATCTTTAAAAAAAATAAAATAAAAATAAAAGAGAAAATATGCAAAGATTTAAATTAAAACGTATAAAAATGACTTTTGAGAATGAGAAAAGTTGACAACTATCACAAATGTTTCAAAACCCCCCCAAATTTTATAATATGTGTATTAATTACTCTATGGCCTTTCTGTCTTTTTTTTTTTTTTTTTTTGGCAATTCACTCTTTGATTCTGCCTTTATTGGATAATAATTTTTCTATCATTCTCTATACAGATAATTGAAATATAATTCAGTCACGGTTCATCAAAATTTGTGTTTTAGTACTGATAATTTGGACTCAGTACCAATGAGAACAGAATCTCCCACTTAAAATTTTACATACCTGATAAATTGGAAGATTACTTTCATAGACTAGTGCCTGGCTCCATATATGTCAAACTTTGTTTCTCCACAATTAATCACAATGCCAGACACTTTCATATTATGATGTGATCTCTAGTTCTCTGTTTTTGCATGTAATGCTGAATGAAATATAGGAGCATTCCGAGATGACTTAGTAATCTATATAATGAAGCAACAATATGCTACTTAATTGTAAGCCAAACTGAATGTATCTCTAACTTAACTTGCCTTTAGCTAGATCCCCCAAATTCTCACGGTCTCCCCAATATGTGAGATGGTGTCAGGTTTTCAGTCTCTTGTAACATATAGTATCTTTACTGTTAGAGGCACCTGATAATAGCTAGGGGAGGGGTTTGGTAAGTAAACTTTTCCAAAAGAATTGCTCTTGAGCCCAAGTACTGATGAGCAAATGGCTATGAAGGGGGGGGGAGCCATTAGAAGCAGAGAAAATAGTATTAGCAAAGACTGCTTCACTTTCTTCTGAAAAGCTTCCCATGATCCCAAATCTGGCGAAATGCCTCTCTGATGTTTTCTCATAGAATTTTGTACTGAAGTCGCACTGACTTTGAGCACTCGTGCCAGAAATATTAATGGCAAGTCTTAAGTTCTATGTGCTTTAGATGCCTGGGATAAAACCATGAGTGAAGAAGAAGATTTGTTTTTTTCTTGCAGGGACTACATTCTAATCAGGAAAGCAGAAAGTATATAGGCAAACAAATAAAATAATTTCAGGTAGTACTGTATAGAAAACAAAAGAAGGTAATGGGATAGAGAAGATTTTAATAGGGTGCTCCAGATAGGCCTCTAAAGAAGGTGACAATTGAGTTGAGACCTAAAGGAGAAGGATATGGTCATTCAAAGATCAAAAGAGTAATATGCTGAAAGGTGCAAAAAATCCTGATGTAGGTGCAGACTAAGCGGTGTTTCTAGAGACAGAAAAAAGACCAGTGTGGCTAGAATGTCTGGTCAAAAAGACTGTTAAGCAAACTTCAATTTCAAATACATAGAAATTCTGAATTAATTGTGTTATGCACACGCGCATGCGCGCGCGCACACACACACACACACACACATACTTATGTATATGTTTAGAAATCTAGCAGAACCAATATAAGAAAAGGAGATCTCAGGTGAACCATGAGAGACTATGTACTCTGAAAAACAATCTGAGGGTTTTGAAGGGGCGGGGAGTGGAAGGTTGGGGGAGCCAGGTGGTGGGTATTATGGAGGGCACATATTGCATGGAGCACTGGGTGTGGTGCATAAACAATAAATTCTGTTATGCTGAAAAGAAATTAAAAAAAAAAAGAAAAGGAGAAAAAAAAAGAAAAGGAGATCTCCAGGTGATGGAAATAAGGAGAGATCTAAAAGATAAAGCAATGAGTGCAGCAAGTGAGGGGGAGGGTCATGCCGTTTGAGAAGCAGGCAGTGACCAGGTCAAGTAGCATCTTGTAGGCCATGATAAAAAAAAAAAAAATCTGGACTATTTCTCAAGTGCAATGGAGTGTCTTGAGAGAATTTTAAACTGGAGAGTTAGGTCGTGCAGTTTATATGTTCAAATCACTCTGGATGCCTTGTAGAGAACAGAACGTAGGCTAATCCGGAGTCTTGCTGCCATTGTCCAGATGCAAAAGATGATCTTGTAGCTTGGAGTGGAGCTGTAGCACCGGATATGGTGAGAAATGACTGAATCGGAGGCATTCAGAGCTCAAATCGACGGGAGTTGCTTTGGGGTTGGGCATGATAAGGGAAAGACAATGATTATGTTCTCGGCTGGAGCAATGGCTGGGGTGGGGGTGACATTCATGGAGATGAGGACAGGTGGGCAGACTGGGGAGGAGTCTTGAAGAGTTCTTGTACAGAAGGGTCAACTTTTAATGTCACTGGCCATCATTAGGGAGTCAGGAAAAGAGAAGCTATTGTGGGTATTCCAAGCATGAGGAGTTTTAACAGGGGGCATTAGAGGCTCACAGAACCATTGGAAAGGCTGGAAGAGTGAGATCCAGGCTGGACTGAGCCCTCCCAGCAACAACAGAATCCAAGACTGGGCGCTGTCCCACAGAGCGGGCAACATGGAAGCACAGAGCGCAGAAGATAGGTGTCCTGGGCTCTGCAAATGACCCGGTGGGTGGCCCTCCCTCCTCATACGTCTGCATCTCGAGTAGAGAAATACTTAAAACAAGTCATGACCCAACCTGTCATTTACATGAGGAGGTGAGGCAACAGCAAATATAAAAAGTCCAGGCACTGAGAGCCAACTCTTCCAGCCAAAATGGCGAGAGGAAAATCAGTGCGTGGGTCTGCACTGCCCTCTGCTGGTCACTCAATTATCAACAAGGCAGCACAGTGCTCCCTTTTGGAACTTGCAGGAACCCTTCCCAGCGCCTATTTCTCGGCCATCCGGGCTTGTTTCCACACAGTGACTCATAAATGAGATAATGAGGGGCAAGAGCAAGCTAAAATATTTACTATAATTAACATCAAGAGGAAAAACTTACATCTTAAATCCGCCTGTGGAGAGAATGTAGCCCAAAGAAGATTTAGCAGTGGGTTTCGCTCTTTGCATTTTCAGTTGTGAAGTATTAGCTTACTCCCCACGCCTCCGTCTACCCCGCAACCCCCCGCCCACTCCCCATCATACAGAAAGTTTATTTCTGAAAACCACATAAATATAAGAAACATATGTTTGGTGTCCCTTAGGAAGTGAATATGGTCCTGAGGGTTTTCACACTCAATCGTAAACATGAATGTACTCATTTACTCATTCATCCTTTCCTCAGATTGCCACTGAGGTGTTTGCTACGTCCTCCCTCAAGGACACCAATGTGAAAGCGATACGGATTGACTGCTAGGAGTTTGCTGGTTGTGAGGAAGTTAATAAATCTGCCGGAGGAAAGCACGCAGGGAGACGTGCCCTGGCGGGTGTTATTTCTGCCTACCCAGGTTCAGCAGCTGCAGGTGTGGGGTATTCATGGCGCTCATCCGCCCCCTTCCCCAGATGACTGCTGAGGGATACCCAACGGGTAACACCACCCTCCCTCCACACTTCCCATCTGGGGTGGCCTACGGTAGGAGAGCCCGGGCCCCTAACCTCTGGGAGGGACAAGCTCCGTGGGGTGAGGTACATGCCAGAGCTCCCTGCAGGGCTGGGAAGAGACCAATTTAGCTGAAAAGACATCTCTGCCCAGCCCCTTCCTCTGCCACTCTCTGCTTTCCTCATTCCCCTACGATTTCTCCGAGGGTACCCCCTTGATAAGTTACTTGCTCCAGATTCTCCACTTTAAGATTTTTTTTTTTTTTTTGACAAATAGAGATCACAAGTAGGCAGAGAGGCAGGCAGAGAGAGAGAGAGGAGGAAGCAGGCTCCCCACCGAGGAGAGCCCGATGTGGGGCTCCATCCCAGGACCCTGGGATCATGATCCGAGCCGAAGGCAAGAGGCTTTAACCCATTGAGCCACCCAGGTGCCCCCAGATTCTCCATTTTAGGCTCTGCTTTTATAGAATACAGACAAAAACAGAGGCCATCATAAAGACTCAGGAAAGACCATGTCTATTCTCTGGATCAGGAAAACGTGCTTGGAAGGTTAGGTTAAAGTCAAGCAAGTTAGAGATGACCGTTCATTCCACAAACACATACAGACTTAGGAGCTAACATCTCCTACTGGCTTGGAAGCTCTCCCAGGCAGGGTGTGTTTCAATCATCTTTCTATGCCTGATGGGCACAAAACAAATCTTACAGCATAGGAATTAACCACTGACATTCGTGGAAATAAGTGACTTCCAGGACACTTTTTAATCCCTGCTTGCCTGCCTGACTCATGATTCCCAAAGGCCAGATTACAGTCCTTTCTCCATTTGACAAGTCCTATGGCCTTTCCAGCACGATGCCTTTGCTCAGCCTGTTCTGTTCAGTGGCTGCCTGGGGAATTACCTCTGGCCTGCACTGGAATCCCAGAGCGTGTGACTTAGGGCAAATGGCTCCTACACAGGAATCTTACATAGAGTGTCCCACTATTGTCTATACGGAGTAGATCTTGACATATTTCTTTCTCCAGCTCCCATCTTCCACCCAGTCTGCTTTTGAAATATTCTCCTCTGTTCCCAATAACCAAAAGGCACCCGCCTTTCCAGTGTCACCTCTTTCACAGAGGTTCTCATGATCGTTGGGATGGCTGACTGATCTTAGAACTAATTGTTTTCTTGTCTTCTGTAATTTGCATGGGATAGAATCTCCTTAATGCAGCAGTTACCAATCCTATGAAATCCAACATTCTTTTCTCATCATGCTTTGGGGAGCTATTAAGGCGTTCCTAAATATTTTGATCCTTCTCTTTATGGAAAAGAAATTGGATGGCTTTCACCCCAGTCCTTGACGTCAGGCATGGCCAAGTGTCACGCACTAGCCAACAACCCATGAACACAACTGAGCCGGGCCACTTTGCTGCTGAAGCATTCAAGAGCCGTGGGAGATTTGCCATGTTCTTGTTCCCTCTGCTGGAGCAAAGATCAATGTGGAAACACCCTTTGTGCCAGAAAGAAACCTTGGTTATTTTAAATCACAGAGATTGGCACAGCGTTGTTGATTTCTGTGGCCTAATAAATGCATTATGACTGATGGACGCAGTTTACTTTCCTAAAATGAAATCCATAGTATGTATGTGTCTATATGTATATGCATCTATATTTACTTACATTTTTAAGAAGCAATAGAATGGTCTAACTGCTATATAAAGAAGAAAGAAAGGGGCATTGAAGTGTAATGATATATATTCAATAAGCAAATGCCCTTAGCTGACAACATTAGCAGTTGTACAAAAGTAGAATACAGCCATTGCAAGATTATCTAAGATTAGGAACGCATCTCAGTAGGGTTTTTGTTTTGTTTTGTTTTAGAGAGAGATTGTGTGCTTGACAAGCACAAGCAGGGGTAGGGGCAGAGGAAGAGAAATCATCAAGCAGACTCCCAGCTGAGCACAGAGCCCGACTGGGGGCTCCTTCCCAGGGCCCCAAGATTGTGACCTGAGCTGAAATCAAGAGTCAGATGCTTAAATGACTGAGCCACCCAGGCGCCCCTGTCTCAGGAGAGTTTTTGACAAGGGTTTATTTACTTCTCCCTTGATTAAAAAAGTTTCCAGGAAATGCAACGTATTTTAAAACTATACCCCTAATACTTTTCATTTAAGTATAAGTATAAACAGGAGTTGTGTTCTCAGTCCAGGTTTAGATGTCGAACTCTTTTGGCCCAGGTTTTAAGTAAAAACCTGCATGTTTTGCCTACACAAAGGTCTGTTAGGATGTTGGAAAGCTCTGCAGGGGGTGGGGCAGGGTTTCAGGGTGTGGACCGGCCCTGTATATCCCAGGATGTCCGCTGTTCTTGGCTCCTGCCCAAGGGATGCCGGTTGTACTCCAGCTCTCATCATCGTGATGATCAAAAAGGTCCCCCGAAATTTCCAAAGTAGACTTCAAGACTGGGTTTTTCCTTCCTTGAAAGCTCTCCTGTCTTTCTAAAGAAGGATCCTGTTCTACACTTCTTCAGGTTACCTAATACCACCCAGCACTGAGCTATATCAACGGTAGCTTGCTGACTCTGTTGAGTTGATTTTCTTTTTTTTTTCATTTTTTTTTAATTTTATTTTTTATAAACATATATTTTTATCCCCAGGGGTACAGGTCTGCGAATCGCCAGGTTTACACACTTCACAGCACTCACCATAGCACACACCTTCCCCAATATCCATAACCCCACCCCCCCTCCCAAATCCCCTCCCCCCATCAACCCTCAGTTTGTTTTGTGAGATTAAGAGTCACTTATGGTTTGTCTCCCTCCCAATCCCATCTTGTTACATTTATTCTTCTCCTACCCCCTTAACCCCCCATGTTGCATCTCCTCTCCCTCATATCAGGGAGATCATATGATAGTTGTCTTTCTCCGATTGACTTATTTCGCTAAGCATGATACCCTCTAGTTCTATCCACGTCATCGCAAATGGCAAGATTTCATTTCTTTTGATGGCTGCATAGTATTCCATTGTGTATATATACCACATCTTCTTTATCCATTCGTCTGTTGATGGACATCTAGGTTCTTTCCATAGTTTGGCTATTGTAGACATTGCTGCTATAAACATTCGGGTGCACGTGCCCCTTCGGATCACTACGTTTGTATCTTTAGGGTAAATACCCAGCAGTGCAATTGCTGGGTCATAGGGTAGTTCTATTTTCAACATTTTGAGGAACCTCCATGCTGTTTTCCAGAGTGGTTGCACCAGCTTGCATTCCCACCAACAGTGTAGGAGGGTTCCCCTTTCTCCGTATCCTCGCCAGCATCTGTCATTTCCTGACTTGTTAATTTTAGCCATTCTGACTGGTGTGAGGTGATATCTCATGGTGGTTTTGATTTGTATTTCCCTGATGCCGAGTGATATGGAGCACTTTTTCATGTGTCTGTTGGCCATCTGGATGTCTTCTTTGCAGAAATGTCTGTTCATGTCCTCTGCCCATTTCTTGATTGGATTATTTGTTCTTTGGGTGTTGAGTTTGCTAAGTTCTTTATAGATTTTGGACACTAGCCCTTTATCTGATATGTCATTTGCAAATATCTTCTCCCATTCTGTCAGTTGTCTTTTGGTTTTGTTCACTGTTTCCTTTGCTGTGCAAAAGCTTTTGATCTTGATAAAATCCCAATAGTTCATTTTTGCCCTTGCTTCCCTTGCCTTTGGCGATGTTCCTAGGAAGATGTTGCTGCGGCTGAGGTCAAAGAGGTTGCTGCCTGTGTTCTCCTCAAGGATTTTGATGGATTCCTTTCTCACATTGAGATCCTTCATCCATTTTGAGTCTATTTTCGTGTGTGGTGTAAGGAAATGATCCAATTTCATTTTTCTGCATGTGGCTGTCCAATTTTCCCAACACCATTTATTGAAGAGGCTGTCTTTTTTTTCCATTGGACATTCTTTCCTGCTTTGTCGAAGATGAGTTGACCATAGAGTTGAGGGTCTATTTCTGGGCTCTCTATTCTGTTCCATTGATCTATGTGTCTGTTTTTGTGCCAGTACCATGCTGTCTTGATGATGACAGCTTTGTAATAGAGCTTGAAGTCCGGAATTGTGATGCCACCAACTTTGGCTTTCTTTTTCAATATTCCTTTGGCGATTCGAGGTCTTTTCTGGTTCCATATGAATTTTAGGATTCTTTGTTCCATTTCTTTGAAAAAAATGGATGGTACTTTGATAGGAATTGCATTAAATGTGTAGATTGCTTTAGGTAGCATAGACATTTTCACAATATTTATTCTTCCAATCCAGGAGCATGGAACATTTTTCCATTTCTTTGTGTCTTCCTCAATTTCTTTCATGAGTACTTTATAGTTTTCTGTGTATAGATTCTTAGTCTCTTTGGTTAGGTTTATTCCTAGGTATCTTATAGTTTTGGGTGCAATTGCAAATGGGATGGACTCCTTAATTTCTCTTTCTTCTGTCTTGTTGTTGGTGTAGAGAAATGCAACTGATTTCTGTGCATTGATTTTATATCCTGACACTTTACTGAATTCCTGTACAAGCTCTAGCAGTTTTGGAGTGGAGTCTTTTGGGTTTTCCACATATAGTATCATGTCATCTGCAAAGAGTGATAGTTTGACTTCTTCTTTGCCGATTTGGATGCCTTTAATTTCCTTTTGTTGTCTGATTGCTGAGGCTAGGACTTCTAGTACTATGTTGAATAGCAGTGGTGATAACGGACATCCCTGCCGTGTTCCTGACCTTAGCGGAAAAGCTTTCAGTTTTTCTCCATTGAGAATGATATTTGCGGTGGGTTTTTCATAGGTGGCTTTGATAATATTGAGGTATGTGCCGTCTATCCCTACACTTTGAAGAGTTTTGATCAGGAAGGGATGCTGTACTTTGTCAAATGCTTTTTCAGCATCTATGGAGAGTATCATATGATTCTTGTTCTTTCTTTTATTAATGTGTTGTATCACATTGATTGATTTGCGGATGTTGAACCAACCTTGCAGCCCTGGAATAAATCCCACTTGGTCGTGGTGAATAATCCTTTTAATGTACTGTTGAATCCTATTGGCTAGTATTTTGGCGAGAATTTTTGCATCTGTGTTCATCAAGGATATTGGTCTGTAGTTCTCTTTTTTGATGGTATCCTTGTCTGGTTTTGGGATCAAGGTGATGCTGGCCTCATAAAATGAGTTTGGAAGTTTTCCTTCTATTTCTATTTTTTGGAACAGTTTCAGGAGAATAGGAATTAGTTCTTCTTTAAATGTTTGGTAGAATTCCCCTGGGAAGCCATCTGGCCCTGGGCTTTTGTTTGTTTGGAGACTTTTGATGACTGTTTCAATCTCCTTACTGGTTATGGGTCTGTTCAGGCTTTTCATTTCTTCCTGGTTCAGTTGTGGTAGTTTATATGTCTCTAGGAATGCATCCATTTCTTCCAGATTGTCAAATTTGTTGGCGTAGAGTTGCTCCTAGTATGTTCTTATAATTGTCTGTATTTCTTTGGTGTTCGTTGTGATCTCTCCTCTTTCATTCATGATTTTATTTATTTGGGTCCTTTCTCTTTTCTTTTTGATAAGTCTGGCCAGGGGTTTATCAATCTTATTAATTCTTTCAAAGAACCAGCTCCTAGTTTCGTTGATTTGTTCTATTGTTTTTTTGGTTTCTATTTCATTGATTTCTGCTCTGATCTTTATGATTTCTCTTCTCCTGCTGGGTTTAGGGTTTCTTTCTTGTTCTTTCTCCAGCTCCTTTAGGTGTAGGGTTAGGTTGTGTACCTGAGACCTTTCTTGTTTCTTGAGAAAGGCTTGTACCGCTATATATTTTCCTCTCAGGACTGCCTTTGTTGTGTCCCACAGATTCTGAACCGTTGTGTTTTCATTATCATTTGTTTCCATAAATTTTTTCAATTCTTCTTTGATTTCCTGGTTGACCCATTCATTCTTTAGAAGGATGCTGTTTAGTCTCCATGTATTTGGGTTCTTTCCAAATTTCCTCTTGTTATTGAGTTCTAGCTTTAGAGCATTGTGGTCTGAAAATATGCAGGGAATGATCCCAATCTTTTGATACTGGTTGAGACTTGATTTAGGACCCAGGATGTGATCTATTCTGGAGAATGTTCCATGTGCACTAGAGAAGAATGTGTATTCTGTTGCTTTGGGATGAAATGTTCTGAATATATCTGTGATGTCCATCTGGTCCAGTGTGTCATTTAAGGCCTTGATTTCCTTGTTGATCTTTTGCTTGGATGATCTGTCCATTTCAGTGAGGGGAGTGTTAAAATCCCCTACTATGATTGTATTCTTGTCGATGTGTTTCTTTGATTTTGTTATTAATTGGTTTATATAGTTGGCTGCTCCCACGTTAGGGGCATAGATATTTAAAATTGTTAGATCTTCTTGTTGGACAGTTCCTTTGAGTATGATATAGTGTCCTTCCTCATCTCTTATTATAGTCTTTGGCTTAAAATCTAATTGATCTGATATAAGGATTGCCACTCCTGCTTTCTTCTGATGTCCATTAGCATGGTAAATTCTTTTCCACCCCCTCACTTTAAACCTGGAGGTGTCTTCGGGTTTAAGATGAGTTTCTTGTAGGCAACATATAGATGGGTTTTGTTTTTTGATCCATTCTGATACCCTGTGTCTTTTGATTGGGGCATTTAGCCCATTCACATTCAGGGTAAGTATTGAGAGATATGAATTTAGTGCCATTGTATTGCCTGTAAGGTGACTGTTATTGTATATTGTCTCTGTTTCTTTCTGATCTACTACTTTTAGGGTCTCTCTTTGCTTAGAGGACCCCTTTCAATATTTCCTGTAGAGCTGGTTTGGTATTTGCAAATTCTTTCAGTTTTTGTTTGTCCTGGAAGCTTTTAATCTCTCCGTCTATTTTCAATGATAGCCTAGCTGGATATAGTATTCTTGGCTGCATGTTTTTCTCATTTAGTACTCTGAATATATCATGCCAGCTCTTTCTGGCCTGCCAGGTCTCTGTGGATAAATCTGCTGCCAATCGAATATTTTTACCATTGTTAAAATTGTTACAGACTTCTTTTCCCGGGCTGCTTTCAGGATCTTCTCTTTGTCACTGAGACTTGTCAATTTTACTATTAGGTGACGGGGTGTGGACCTATTCTTATTGATCTTGAGGGGGGTTCTCTGAACCTCCTGGATTTTGATGCTTGTTCCCTTTGCCATATTGGGGAAATTCTCTCCAATAATTCTCTCCAACATACCTTCTGTTCCCCTCTCTGTTTCCTCTTCTTCTGGAATCCCAATTATTCTAATGTTGTTTTGTCTTATGGTGTCACTTATCTCTCGAATTCTCCCCTCGTGGTCCAGTAGCTGTTTGTCTCTCTTTTGCTCAGCTTCTTTATTCTCTGTCATTTGGTCTTCTATATCGCTAATTCTTTCTTCTGCCTCATTTATCCTAGCAGTGAGAGCCTCCATTTTTGATTGCACCTCATTAATAGCTTTTTTGATTTCAACTTGGTTAGATTTTAGTTCTTTTATTTCTCCTGAAAGGGCCTTTATATCTCCCGAGAGGGTTGCTTTAATATCTTCCATGCCTTTTTCAAGCCCGGCTAGAACCTTGAGAATCGTCATTCTGAACTCTATATCTGACATATTACCAATGTCTGTATTGATTAGGTCCCTAGCCTTTGGTACTGCTTCTTGTTCTTTTTTTTGTTGTGAATTTTTCCGCCTTGTCATTTTGTCCAGATAAGAGTATATGAAGGAGCAAGTAAAATACTAAAAGGGTGGCAACAACCCCAGGAAAATATGCTTTAGCCAAATCAGAAGAGATCCCAAATCGTGAGGGGGGAGAAAGGGGATAAAAAGGGGTTCAGAAAGAAAAAAAAAAAGAAACTATTAAAAAAGAAAGCCGATAAAGAAAAAATATAAAAAGGAAAAAAAAAATATATATATATATTAGATAAACTATTTAAAAAACGTTAAAAAAGAAAACGGTAAAAGTTAAAGAAATTTAGCAGAAGAAGAGAAAAAAAATTGAAAAAGAGAAAAAAATTAAATTAACTGCAAGGCTAAAGAATCATGGGGAGAAAGCCATGAGTTCCATGCTTTGCTTTCTTCTCCTCTGGAATTCCGCCGCTCTCCTTGGTATTGAAACTGCACTCCTTGGTAGGTGAACTTGGTCCTGGCTGGGTTTCTCGTTGATCTTCTGGGGGAGGGGCCTGTTGTAGTGAGTCTCAAGCGTCTTTGCCCCAGGCAGAGTTGCACCGCCCTTACCCGGGGCCGGGCTGAGTAATCCGCTCGGGTTTGCTGGGTTTGCTTTCGGGAGCTTCTGTTCCCTGAGCACTTTCCGTAGAGTTCTTTCAGATAGTGGTTGATTTTCTGTTTCTAGAATTGCTGTTCTTCTTCTCTTCAATCTCCCGTTGGATTTGTAGGTGTTTACAATCTTTAGATAAGCTATTTAGCTGATCTCCCGCTACCTGAAGTAGTCTCAGCCTGCTACTTCTCCGCCATCTTGACTCCTCCACCTGTTGAGTTGATTTTCTAAAGCTGATTCTGTTCAACTGAGTTTTTCTTATTAGCACATACTGAAGGACTGCTCCTAGGGCCAGATCTTCCAGGACCCTGTCTCTGATGGCAGCACTAGGAACGGGGTCACAGGGCAGCACACTGCTGCCCAGAGGGCTGAGTACGCCATAACTTCCTGGCCAGCACCGCCAAATGCCAGGGACTTTTCTGGAACATCCACACCTTTTACTCATTTGGTTGTTAGAGTTCATCATACAAGTCATTTCCACACCTCCCAGGAGGCTGTCTGGCATTTTTACCCCATTCCAGTGCCTTCTGAGCATTGAATGACCCAGCCTTGGTGCAGGAGATAGTAGTACTTGGGTGGGACTGGCTGAACGGAAACTAGCTGTTCACATCCACCGCAGGCAGCTCTTCTGGAAATTATGGTGCTCCCAGATTCTTGTGGTTCTCTGTGCCCTCCTTTCCCGACCCACCATTCACCATTCCCAGCTGTCCTCATCTTCACCCTGGAGGGATTTCCCTCCTGCCTTGCTTTCCATAGCTACCTTGGAAAGCAAGCTCCAGGAGCATTCTCCTCTGCCAGGGCTGCTGGGTGTCAGGAGAAAGAGAGGGAGCCAAAAGAAGGAAAGGGGGAATAGGAGATGCACCTTTTTTCCTTTCACTGTAATTAGATAGTAAATGCTTAGTCTGATGGTCTTGGGAATTAGTAATCCCTGACCCCCATTTACCAGTTTTGGGGAATTGATAAAAGGCTTATTGACCATCTGATTCTTGGAAAGGCTGTGCTCTGCTCTCCAATGTCCTAAGTCATGGACAGTGGCCCCCACTCAGGATCTTGTGGGGTTCCTGTCTCCCAGCACAGGCTCTCACTCTGTGTTAGGTCTCAGCTTGGTGGCTACTTTCCTGACCTCTGTATCCAAAGGTTAGGAAATAGGTTTGTGTGTTGTAGGGGAGAGTAGAACCCATCCGTTCCAGCCTCCAGACCCCATTTCCAGCGGGTGCTCCCAGATGGCAACACGCATTACCTCAGGCAGACAAGCAGGGGGCAGGAGGGGACTGAGAATATCGTGTCCCCCATTTCTTGGATTCTTCCCTGGCCTGAATCTTTCCTTCTGCCACATTTCAACTTTCTGCCTCTGTTCAAACAGGATTTAGTACACACGTGGCAAACATTCAGCTTTTGCGGTTCTACAAGGTGTTTGATTCTCTGATTCCTCTTAACAAGGCTGAATCCTGCTTCCATTCTTATTCAGATAGGCTGGCTTGAACCAAAGCGTATAGCTTTCAAGAAGAAACTTACCAGATGAAAAAAAAATAGAAGCTAAACTATAGTATCTGTGGATATACATTGGTGTAATAAAACTTTAAAGAAGTCAGGGAAACGATTACTATAAAAGTCAGGATAGTCATTAATTTGGGGGGTGGGGACAAGACCGTGATTGGAATGCCACATGGCGGGGGGGGGGGGGTGGCTTCTGAAGCAGCTAAGGAAAGTTCTGGGTGCTGGCAATGAGAGTTTTCACCTTATAATTTGTACATTTTTGTATCATTTCTGTATCTGTATTTATCTTAAAATAAAAAAGTTAGAATAAACCATTCTATCAAAAGGCAGAAATTATCAGATTGGATTAAAAAACACGATCCAGCTCTATGCTGCCTCCAGGAGACACTTCAGAATCTAGGCAATAAGTAGATGGGAAGTAAATGATTAGCAAAGGGACATCATGTGAGCAGCTACCACGGGAAAGCTGGAGTGGCTCTGTTGATATCAGAAAAACATAGACATAAAGGTTTTATAATGATACAAGGGTCTATCGATCAAGAAGATGTGCATCTAACAGTAGAGCACTAAAGGGACTGAAGTAGAATGGACTGAAATGCAGAGAGAAATATTTCAACAACAATAGTTGGAGACGTCAATACCCCTACTTTCTTCCTTCCTTCCTTTTTTTTTTTTCTAAGATTTTATTTATTTATTTGACAGAGAGAGAGGTCACAAGTAGGCAGAGTGGCAGGCAGAGAGAGAGAAAGGGAAGCAGGCTCCCCACTGAGCAGAAAGCCAGATGCGGGGCTGGATCCCAGGACTCTGGGATAATGACCCGAGTCGAAGGCAGAGGCTTTAGCCCACTGAGCCACCAAGGTGCCCAATACCCCTACTTTCAATAATGGACAGAGCAACTAGACAAGATCAATAACAGAATGGAAGCCTTGAATGACACAAAAAACCAAACTAGACCTAACATGTATAGAACCCTCCACTTCACAAGAGAATATACATTCTCTTCAGGTGCACAGGACACCATCTGTTAGGCCATCAAATACACCTCAATAAATGTAAAAGGAGAGAAATAGTACAAAGTGTGCTCTCCAGCCACTGGTGGAATGAAATCGGAAATCAATAGCCGGAAAACAATTGGGAAACTCACAGATTTGTGGAAATTCGACAGCACACTCCTAGATAACCTATGGGTCAAAGAAGAAATCAAAGGAAGTCAGAATCTACTTCGAGATGAATGAAAACGAGGATACAAAATACCAAAAACTTATATTATGCAGCTAAACCAAAGCTTAGAGAATTTATCGTTATAAATTTCTATATTGAGAAAGAACGAAGATTTAAAAAGCCTTATACAGGTATCATGCTTAGCGAAATAAGTCAATCGGAGAAAGACAACTATCATATGATCTCCCTGATATGAGGGAGAGGAGATGCAACATGGGGGGTTAAGGGGGTAGGAGAAGAATAAATGAAGCAAGATGGGATTGGGAGGGAGACAAACCATAAGTGACTCTTAAGCTCACAAAACAAACTGAGGGTTGCTGGTGGGGAGAGGGGTTGGGAGAAGGGGGGTGGGGTTATGGACATTGGGGAGGGTATGTGCTATGGTGAGTGCTGTGAAGTGTGTAAACCTGGCGATTCACAGACCTGTACCCCTGGGGATAAAAATATATTACATGTTTATAAAAAAAAAAGCCTTATACATGATTGTTTCTAGCAACGTTATCTACAATCACAAAAAGATGGACATCCCCCCGCCAAATGTTCAGCAACTGATGAATAGGTAAACAAAATGTGGTATAGCCATATAATGGGATCTTATTTGGCCTTAGAAAGGAATGAAGTACTGATACATGCTACAATGTGGATGGACTTGAAAACATGCCCAGTGAAAGAAGCCAATCACAAAAGGCCCGGATTACCTGGCTCCATTCATATGAAATGTGGAACACAGAAATCTATGGAGACATAAAGGAGATGATGCTTACTTTGGGGGCTGGGGGAGGATTGTGAGCACAGAGGGACGATAGTGATAACACTTGGAGGTGTTTGTTTGTTTGTTTGAAACGAGACAAATGATCTAAAACTGTAGTGATAGTTGGAAATGTCTGTCAATACACTAAAAAAAAAATCACTGAATGGTACACTTTAAATAGGTGAATTTCTTGGTATATGCCTTACGTCTCAATAAAACTTTTTTTTTAAGTTAAAAAATGAAACACCACTAATAAAAGAGAAACATTGCTCTAAGTAGCTTCGACTACATTTGACCAGACATATTTGGGTGGATCTGTAAATTCAGGCTTAACTACTACTACTACCAATAAACGTAAATAATAGAAGTTTAGTTTTTCTTAACTTTACTCAACTTAAGCTGTACTTGTTCTGTGTAAATAAATATGATCATAGATTTTTTAAAAAATAGATTTTATTTATTTATTTGAGAGAGAGAGAGAGACAGTGAGAGAGAGCATGAGCGAGGAGAAGGTCAGAGGGAGAAGCAGACTCCCCGTGGAGCTGGGAGCCTGATGTGGGACTCGATCCCGGAACTCCAGGATCATGACCTGAGCTGAAGGCAGTCGCTTAACCAACTAAGCCACCCAGGCGCCCTGATCATAGATTTTTATGCTTGATCTGTCTTTAGCATTTTTTTAAAAAATATTTTATATTACCCTTCGTGATTTGTTTTTTTAAAAAGCTGTGTGCAATTTTGAGGTGCAAATATGCTGAAGGTTAGGTCATAATTCTCCCTACCCTTTGTAAGAAATCATCAAACTGTTTTCCAAAGGCTTTGTGCTCTTTTGCATAGCCAGTGGGAACTGATGGGAGTTCTAGTTGCCCTCCATCCTCGCCAGCACGTGATAGGTTTTTTTCTTTTTTAAGCCTTTCTAATAGGCACGTAGTGCAACTAAAGTTGCAGTTTTAATCTGTATTTTCCTAATGAGTTATGCTGATGAATATTTTTTCATGTGTTTATTTGCCACTTGTATCATTGCTTCGGTTAAATGTCTGCTCATGTAAACCATTTTTCAAAAACAATTGGGTGATTTTTTTCCTTCCTATTGAGTTCTGAGAGTTTCTTGAAAAAAATCTTCATACAAGTTCTTCCCCAGATGTGTGTTTGACACGTATTTTCTCCTAGTCTGCAGCTCGTCTTCATTTTCTTAACAGTGTCATTAGAAGAACAGACCTTTAAAAATTTTTATAAGGTTCAATTTACCATTTTTTTAAATTTTTCAAAATTTATTTTGCTACTTCTGTTTTCAGAGACTTTTTATGCAATAAGAAACAAATATTTTTGAAGCATTTCGAGCAGGGGAGCGACGTATAGAAAAAGATGAAAGAAACCACTTGATCTGATTGAAGACAACAATATGAATTGGAGTAGAAATAAATTTAGAGTAAGAAAAATCAGCTGTTATAATAAATTAGGTGTGAAATAAATGAGGACTTAAACAATGCGGTAACAACAGGAATTGCAGTTTATTAAAATTTCACCGCTGCTTAACTAGAATGTACTAATGATGGAACAGAGTTAGTCTCAGTCCGGGTTAGATCATCCAGAAGGAGATCAAGAGTCCTCTGACTGGCAACATGAGAAGGATCAACGTCCTTAATTCCATTAGACTTGTCCCTCAAATGTACTCCCCCTCCTCCCCTTTTTTTTGTATCGTGATTTCCTATGCAGTCGGAAATATATTTTCTATATGTGTTTTAACCGTGATGTTTATATCAGTCACCTATTACTGTATCACAAACCAACCCAAAACTTAGATTTTATTTAGCTCATGGTTGGGAAGACCAGCAATATGGGCTGGGATCAGCTGGGTGGTTCTTGCGGTACCTGGTGGGTCCTCTCGCACCTCTGTGGCTGGCTTTGCTCATCTCGGTTGGGCTCTCCCTCATCTCTCAGTGCCTTGCTACAACGGTGTCTCTGCTCTGTATGTCCTTGCATGTTCCACAAAGCTGGTTTGGGGTTGTTTGCTTAGGGTTGTTGGCAGCTGGCAGTGTTCCAAGAGACTGAGCTGAAGTATGCAAGGTCTCTTGGGATCCAGGCTCAGAATTGGTAAGTGTTTTCCATTGTGCTTTATTAGGGAAAAACCAAAAACCAAAAACCAAAAAGAAAAGTCAAACCCAGGCCGATTCAAGGAGTAAATGCAAGGAGGAGAGTAGTTGTGGCCGTTTTTCAAGCTATTTCAGGGTCTGTCTTCTGACCTGGCCTAAGGTCATTTTGTGAATTTTTTTTGGAAAGAAAAAAATTTCTAGAGACCTTTTCTCTGAGAGTTGATGGTGAAGGGATTATTTCTAAGACCAACTTTCATTGGATTCATTATTGCAAAATCTGGGGCCCTTAAAAATGAGCCAGAATTATAATCTAATGTGGAAATCCCAATTCTTGTTATTTGCCTCCCATAAGGATAAGAAACAGCCGCATTATTAAGTGCTGTACTTTGCAACAAATATTAACTAACAACAATTGACCCTCTCTGGGATTTTCCATTTAGTTATTTACTGGAAGCTGTTCCTGTAATTTTCAGTAGTGCTGTTATCTATGAGATGTCTTTCTTTTAACTGTGCTGGGTTTTCAGATGCATTAATACAGCTTAATATCTCTTCCTGTTGCTTCTCTAATTAAAAGCTTGTTGGATTTCCAAATAAGAAATACTATATCCCAGCACTAGCAATAAAGACTGCTAATAATTAGGAGAAAAACGTCAGCAAGGGACGACATTAACCAGACGTGAGGAATCTTCTGGTCAGTCCAAGAAAAGGGGCCAGGGATCGGGAGAGGATTGTAGGGGGAATGATGTGGTTCTGAGAAGCCAGCCTCCCAGAAGAGGGGCTGCTGCAGATGGAGGACCGCCAACGGGCAGCCTGAATGTAGTTCAGATGCCCTGTTCCAAGCCGGATTTGTGATTCCTGGGTCCCAGAAGGACAGCTTGCATGTGCCTTTTCAGTCATTTTCTCTCTCCTTCCCTTGCTTCCCTAACTCCCTCACTCCCCTCTGTCTGCCTGTGCTGGCTTTGGTCCTCACCGCAGACCATAGTTCCACGCGTTATAAGAATCAGCCACTAGATGGCGCCAGCTGCTTAGATTCCAGTGCTTTCCTTCGCTAGCTCCGCTGGTCCTCGCTGAGAACGCAAGGTCTGACTGAGGGTGGCTTCTCCGCTCTGCCGCTGTCCTTCTCAGTCTCCCACTTCCCTCTCTCTCCACCTTCTCACCTATTCCCCACCCCATGGAGAAAATTCTTTCTCCCGGCAGCAGCTTGTGCACGCGTGATTTCGAAGCAGAGGAAACAAGTGCGCGCACGTGCGTGTGCGTGCGAGCGTGCGAGTTTGGTGTGGAATGGCGCTGAGTGGGGAGGGAGAGGGGATTTGCGGGACCACCAGATCTTTGGACGGCCTCTCTGAAGGCACAGCTTTAATTCTGGGCGAGAAAGAAGGTACGGCAACTGCTTCCTCTTCTCTCTCAAGTGTCCCCCCCGGGGCTGCCCCGCAGGCACCTGAGCCTACTACCATTTCAAAGTCTGAACCCATTCCTTCCTTCTCTCCCTCCTGTCGCACCCTAGCCTACTCTTTCTTTGTGGAGCCCCCTCCCCCTTCATTACAGCCCTGTAACCCAGTCATTGCCCCGAAAAGCCGTCCAGCGGCCTATCCAGCTTTCCCGGTCCCATCCAACCTGCCCCCGGTTAATGTGGCCCCACTTGACGGCCACCTGTGCCGTCCTAACCTTCTCGTCCCTGTGCCCCGAACACCGCGGTGTGTTGGAACATAGCAGTGGTGTTGACACTGGGGCCACAGCAGCGACGTTTAACCCGAAATCTTAAGGGTGGGCGCCTGGATGGCTTAGCCTTTGGCTCAGGTCATGGTCCCAGGGTCCTGATATCGAGCCCCACATCAGGCCCTCGGCTAAGCAGGAAGCATTCTTCTCCCTCTTCCACTTCCCCGACTTGTGTTCCCTCTCTTACTGGTCTCTCTCTGTCAAATAAATAAATGAAATCTTAAAAAAAAAAAAGAAAAGAAAAGAAAAGAAAAAATCTTGAGGGTGAGTTGGAAGTTAGCCTGGTAAAAACATTCTCCATAGAACAGTGGTTCCTAACCCAGCGCCCCTGGATTTTGCCCCGCAGGGGACTTTTGGCAATGTCTGTAGACATTTTTGGTTGTTACAACCAGGGGTAGGTGTACTGGGATCCAGTGGGTAGAGTCCAGGAAGGCTGCTAAATATCCCACAACACCCAGGACAACCCCCACAATGAAGAATTATTCAGGCCCCAAATGTCAATAGTGCTGGGTTGAGGAACTCCCAGAGGAAGCAGCACAGGGATGTGTTTTGAGGAACTAGATAGTCTTGTTATGGTGGGAAGGCATGGTGGGGAGATATGGCTAGTGACCTGAGTGTGCAGAGTTGCACTCAGGAGTGTAGACTCTGTCCTCAGGCCACCAGAGACTCCCTACAGCAACTGGAGCCACACACTTTATTCTAAGGGTCATTGAGAGCCACTGGAGCCTTGGAAATAGTGAATGAAAAGGCACAGTTTCAGTCACTGGTGTCAACAAGGCATCCTTGTCCAGACCTCTGTAGAATAAATGTTGGAATGCCATGATACTTCTGAAGAAACTGGAAGTAATTATATTCATTTATTTCACTAAACAAACAGATGAATTGAATTTATATATTAAAGCACTGTTCTAAGTTTCATAAAGGTTTTTACCTTTTATCCTCCCAACACCCTTATACAATAGGGACCTTGTAAATTTTGCTTTTAAATCCTTGCTTTTTTTCAGATGGGGACACAGAAGCTGTGAGGAGATAAATCACCTTCCAAATGTCACATAACAGGTTGGTAGTAAGTTCAAGATTTTTCACCCAGAGCTGCAAGACACAGTTCAGGTTCTTAACCAGAAGCTATGTTGTCATTGTACGATTTTGCCATATTTCCAAAGAGAAATGAGAAGTCAGTAGTCATTCACCTTTTGTATATTTACAGTAGTCTTGAAAAATAACACATGGGTTTCATGTCCTTTCTTGGACAACTTTGCATATGTGTACTTATTTTTAAATACTATAATCCATTAATAGCTTAAAAGAATTGGGAAAACATTTCACATACCCCAAACACTTATGGTCTTCAAAAATAAATGATGAGAACAAATGACTTAAGCATTGTTTCAAAAGTGAGGAAATGATAAAACCCAAGAAAAGCAGAAAAAATTAAAAGCAGAAATTAATAAATTGGAAAACAAAAATCTTTAGAAATTCTAAATTTTGTTATTTGAAAAACTAGAGACATAGATAAACTGTTAATCTAATTTTCAAAAAGGAGAACATAAAATCACATATTAGAAAAGATAAGGTAGTACTAATTGCAAAACCAGAGGAAATTAAAAGAATAAGAAGAATACTATTTTTGCTTAATATTATGGAATTACATTTGAGCAGTGATATGAAATTAGTTGATATTCTAGAAACATATCTAGTAACAAAGCCAATCCTAGAAGGAGAATATATAGCTCAAGTACAATAGAAGAAATAGAGAAATTTCCCAAAGAGGTACTATCAGTTCCCACAAAAAGCTCCAGACCCAGATGGGTTCATGGAAATAGTTTACTGTATCTTTGAAGAAATTGAAACTCCAATGTTGTTTAAACTTCTAGAATAGGAAACAAGAAAATCTCCACATTTATTTTATGATGTGAAAAGTTTTAGTATCAAGATAAAAGTGAAAATTATAGACCGATCTTTATTTTGACTATTAGGAAACAAAAGAGTAAACAGAATTCAGTGGCAGATTAATGCCAATAATATTCAACAACTAATACAGATTTATTCCAAAAATGTTTGGATTTTTTTTTACAACTAGGAAGTGTGATGATTAATGTGTCTACATGGCTGGACCACAGTGCCCAGACAGTTGGTCATAAGATAGGTATTATGTTAAGCTTTAGGAGATGGGGCCAAAAGCTTTTCCAAAGGTGCTTACTGTATAACTTTATGCTTCCCCTGGCTTTGTATGAAATTTAAAACTGCTTTGTTTCCTCACCAAGAGTGGGATTTATCAATCTCTTAAATTTTAGTTATTCTTGTGGCTGTGGAACCGTGTATTATATTATGGTTTCAGTATTTATTCCTCTATTAAATAATGACACTGAGCATCTTATAGGTTTACTAGGACATTTGGATATTCTCTTTTGTCAACTGCCTGCTAAAATCTCTTGTCTGTTTTTCTATTGAGTTGACAGTCTTTTTTTGTACTGATTTGGAAATGTTTTAAAAATATTTTCTGTATACAACTCTCTTGAAAGTTATATAGATATTTGATAATAGCTTCTTCTACTACCTGATTTCTAATTTTATTCTCATGATATAATCTTTTCATGAATAGAAGTCCTTAATGTTAATGTAGCCCAACGTGCCAGTCTTTTCTCCTTTAGTTAGTTCTGTTGAGGTTCTAGTTAGGAAATCGTAGTCTTTCTCAAGTTCATGAAAATGTTTCCCTATGTTATATTTTTGATGTTCTTTTAAAAATCATTTACATTTAAGTTTTTGATTTGTCTCAAGTTTATACTTGTGTAAAAGGTGAAGTCAAGGGCTACATTCATTTTTTTCCATATGGCTATTCAGTTGACCTGGCACCATTTATTGATAAGACCATCCTTTCCCCAGTGTTCCATGGTACTTCTGTATTCATTTCCTATGGCTACTGTAACAAATTCCCACAAACTTGGTGAGTTCAGTCACCAAGACAGAAATTTATTCTCTCACAGTTCTGGAGGCCAGAAATTCAAAATCACTACTGCTGGGCTGTATGTTGTATGTATGCCAATATGTTGGCAGGGCGGCCCTCCCTCCAGAGACTCCAAGGGAGAAGCATTCCTTGCCGCAGCATTCCTGTTCGTGGACATATCACTGCAGTTTTGCCTCCATCTTCACATGATCTCCTCTGTGTGTGTGTGTGTGTGTGTGTGTAGTCTCCTTTTGCCTGTCTCATATAAAGACACTGTGATGGCTTTTAGGGCCCATCTGGATGACCCAGGATCATTTCCTCATTTCAGTGTTCTTAATCACATCTCCAAAAATTTTACCATGTAAAGTAACATTCACAGATTCTAGAGACTAAGATTTGATATTGTTGGGGGTACATTTTCAGCCCAGTAGAGTCACCAACCATCATAAATCAGGTGTTCATATATGTGTGTCTGGACTTTGTGTTTTATTCCACTGATCCGTTTATCTCTCTTTGTGCTGTTATCACATTATGGCGATTTTATTTTATACTGATTTTATTATATATCTTGACATCTGATGGCGTCTTATGGTAATTCTTTTTATTTTTCCAGGGTTGTCTTAGCTTCTTTTCCCCCTTTTACTTTTCTTTATTAATTCTAGAATCAGCTTATCAAAAACTGGTGCTAGGATTTTTTTTGACTGAAATTCCTTTGCATCTAAAAATCCATGCAGGAGGTAACTGACATCTTCAACAGTATCAGGTCATCCAGTCAATGAACGTGGTAATGTTCATCCCTTTGTTTTTTAAAAAACATATTTAAAAAATATGTGTTATAGTTTTCTGTGAAGAAATAACATCTTCTTAAAAAGCTATTCTGGTGATTAACATTTTGATTTTTTTGAAAATGACATTTTATTTAAAAAATTTATTTTCCATCTTTCGTTGCGTGTCTAAAGAAATAGTTAATTTTTTTGCATAAAATAACCTTGTTAAATTTATTTATTAAGCATTATACATTATCTGTATTTTAAAAACATTTCTGCACACAATCATATTGTCTGCAAATCCTGACTTAATAAAATGCAACATAAAATGGTACTTTTACCACACTTCTGTTAATGCAAAAACCCCCTGGAATTACATATTTTAATTTTACATACCTATTAATTTCTGTAAACAAATATTATTTTTATACAATCAATATCAATATTTACTTAGATTCACTGTCATATGGACCTTTCTTATTTTTGCTCTTTATCTTTTTCTGCATTACCAGGATTAATCTGGAATTATTTTCCTTATGTCTTTGGCATTCTGTTTACTGTAGATCTGCTAATGAATTTTCTGTTTTCCATGGTCTGAACTGTCTTATTTTTTTAAGGGTGTTTTTTCTGGGGAAGAATTCAAGTTCAGTAATTATTTTCTTTCAGTACTTGAAGATGTCATTCCATTGTCTTCTGTATTCCATTATGGAAATTGAGAAGTAGGCTGTCATTCTTATTTTGTTTCTTTGAAGAAAATGTCTTCTTTTTTCTCTAGTTACTTTCAACACATTTTTTTTTGCTTGTTTTCAGCAGTTTTACTGTGATAAATCTAGGTGTGGCATTTTTTGTTTGTTTTGTTTTTTTGTATTTTCCTGGTTGGGGAATTTTCTGGTTGAGGTTCATAATATTTCTCAAACCTGTGGCTTGATGTATTTCATCAATTGAAGATAATTTCTATCTGGTATTACTTTACATATTGCTTCAGTGCCTTTTGTTCTCTACATTCCCTCCTGGACTACATATATTTTTGCCATGTCTTACATGTCTCTTACTCCATCCTTCCTTCTTTTTCAGGCTTCACTTTTGATATTTCCTTCTTATCTACTGCCAGCTAACTAATTTTTCTCTCCCTCCCCCATCTCTGTCTCCTTCTATTTTATTTTTTTAAAGATTTTATTTATTTATTTGACAGAGAGATCACAAGTAGTCAGAGAGGCAGGCAGAGAGAGAGAGGAGGAAGCAGGCTCTCCACCGAGCAGAGAGCCTGATGTGGGACTCGATCCCAGGACTCTGAGATCATGACCTGAGTCGAAGGCAGAGGCTTAACCTACTGAGCCACCCAGGCACCCTCTCCATCTATTTTAGATATAGACCTAGAGCTCTATCTATATATGTACATTGCTGTTAGACACATCAGTTGAGATTTTTAATTTCAGTTTTGCTTTTTTTTTTTTTTAAAGATTTTATTTATTTGTCAGAGAGAGAGAGCGAACACAGGCAGACAGAGAGGCAGGCAGAGGCAGAGGGAGAAGCAGGCTCCCTGCCAAGCAAGGAGCCCGATGTGGGACTCGATCCCAGGACGCTGGGATCATGACCTGAGCCGAAGGCAGCTGCTTAACCAACTGAGCCATCCAGGCGTCCCAAGTTTTGCATTTTTAATTCTATTTTTCTATTGTGCAATTTATATTCTCTAATGAAATCTACCATCTTGTCGTCTAAGTTCTTGAACAGCAGTAATCACTTATTTTAAAGACCATATCTGATAAACCAATATTGAATCACCTGTGACTCAGGGGTTATTATCTGTTTCTTTTTTCCTTTTTTTGATTTTTTCTTTTTTTTAAATTTTATTTATTTATTTATTTGACACAGAGAGAAAGATCACAAGTAGGCAGAGAGGCAGGCAGAGAGAGAGGAGGGAAGCAGCCTCCCTGCCGAGCAGAGAGCCCAATGCTGGGCTCGATCCCAGGACCCTGAGATCATGAGCTGAGCTGAAGGCAGAGGCTTAACCTACTGTGCCACCCACATGCCCCTCTTTTTTTTTTTTTTTTTTAAAGAAGGTTTTATTTATTTTTGTGAGAGAGAGAGCAAGTGAGCACACAAGCAGTGGGGAGGGGCAGAGGGAGAAGCAGACTCCCCACTGAGGGGGGAACCTGATGAGGGACTTGATGCCAGGACCCTGGGATCATGACCTAGGCCAAAGGCAGATGCTTAACAACTGAGCCACCCAGGCACCCTGTTTTACTTTCTTTCTTTCTCATGATAGAAATCATCTGGTTTTATTTCCTGATGTAACAATAATTTTTTATAATAATTTAAATTCCTTTATTGAACACAACACTTTGGAGATGCTCTGGATGGTGTTATCTAGACCTAGAGAGGGTTTATTTTCACCTCTGGAAGGAAATTAGAGTAGGATACAATCATTTTAATCCAATCAGATATTGAGTTAATTTGAAGTCAGGCTTCGGTCTTTGTTTTTTTTTTTTTTTTTTTTTTTTTTTTTTTTTTTTTTTTTTTTTTTTTTTTTTTTTTTTTAATAATTTTTTTTTTTTTTTTAGAGATTTTATTTATTTATTTGACAGAGAGAAATCACAAGTAGGCAGAGAGGCAGGCAGAGAGAGAGGAGGAAGCAGGCTCCCTGCTGAGCAGAAAGCCTGATGTGGGGCTCGAACCCAGGACCTGGGATCATGACCTGAGCCGAAGGCAGCGGCTTAACCCACTGAGCCACCCAGGCGCCCCAGGCTTCGGTCTTTGTAAGGGATGTTTTATTTCTGGTTCATCCCCATTCCTGCCATGTAGGTCGTTTAGGTCTCTCAAAGGAAATCCTCAGGAGTTTACTAGGGCTCCTCCTCCACTTATTTCCCTTAAGATTTGTAAGAATGCAGGAAATCCTTGCTAAGCTTCTCTGTATCTTCATAACCATTGGTGAATCATCAAATTCCTTGATCAGAAAAGTAGTTTGAAATTAATGCCCAGCTCACCCCTTTGTAAGTTCCTTCTCTCCAGAATCTTGTTTCTTCAAGTTCTCATTGGCTTTGTAGTTCTCCAATGTCTTCAAATACATATTTAAAAACATATTCCTGAGCATTTCTAGGTGATTTTAGTGAGAGAGTTGTTCTCAAACCAGCTACTCTGTAATTACCAGAAGGATTAATTTCTGATTACTTATTTTCATAGTATGCACAGTTTTCCCAGAGGAGCATTTATAAGAGGTAGAAGAATGGTAAGTGTTCTGTGTGAAGTGAGGTGATATTTTTCTTATGATGCAGGGTTTGGTATATAAGCTCATTTAACTTTTATTTCTTTTCTGTGAACTGGGTAAACATGTATGGGATTTTTCTTTTTCTTCACTAAAAGAAAATGTTTATGGTTTCTGTGTTTATGTTTCTCATTCTTCCTTTTACTTTACAAAGACTTTCAAGGAAATGAAGGAAAAATTCTAACTTTATAATGCTGTCTTCACATTGGAAGTCTGATCTCATTTTCATTTTAGATGTATCACTCTGGCTATTGTCTGGAACATTATTTCAAATAGTAAAAGATTGGCATGAACCTGAATGTACATGAATGCAAGATGGTTAAATAAATTATGATAAACCCATATAATGAAATATAACCATTAAAAATAATTAGGTAGCTTTCTATGTAATGATATGGAACTATTCCAAGAGGTATTAAGTGAGAAAACCAAGATGTGGAACAATATGTGTGCTACTATCTGTGTGGGAAAAAATGTTTATGCATTTTTTTGTAAGTAATTAAATTGTTTTTTGAATAATATACAAAAATTTGTAAAATTTGCTACTTTCTAGAAAAAGTTACTCCTAGGGAGTGGGATGAGGCCACTAGGAGACAGGTCTCAGAGGGACATTAAATTTTCAATGCATATTACTCTTTATCTTTTGAATATTGTACTATGGGCAGGTGTAACCTATTCAATAATGGAAATAAAATGTTTTTTAGATGGAAACATTCACTTTACTATACTCTAAAATAATCTTCATTTGTGGACATTATTATACCACCTATTATACTACCTATTACCTTCCATTATTTTTCTACTAATATACATATTTTATATAATTATAACCAGAATTTTATGTTATTATTAAATATAAATTTTCATATTTTTATAATGTTCAAAATTATCTTCAAATTTAGCATGATATTTTGTTTAGTTCATGTACCATAATTTACTAATCCTTTCCCTAGTGTTGGTCATTTATATATTTACATGTTTCCTTATTATGAGTAACATGGGGTTGAGTATCTTTGTGAATGTGTATTCATTTGGATTCTATAATTAGCTCTAAAACTTTATGGTTATTTGGTAAGGTTGAGTGAAAATAAAATAAGCACTCTATGGAGTAGAAAAAAGGTTAGGAATGATTATAGATGATACTTTGACTTACCCATGATAAGCATGGCAATTTTCATTTATTCTAACATTTGTCTATATGGACAAAATAAACAGAGTTGTTGCTCTTTAAATATACATACAGTGCAAACTGAACTCGTAGGAAATAATGCACTTAAAGAATCATTAATTATTACCTAATTACTTGCACCACTGTGGCATGGACAGAAAAGTGCTCTGCAATGATGAAGTTGTCAATTATAGTTGATAATTAAGGGGCCAGGTGCATGTTTAACTTAACAAGATAAATATCTGCCCAGATGTTGTTTGTCTGCTGCTTCATTACCAGGTAGGTTAGAAGATTTTCATAAACTAGAAAGACTATTAAATGCATAACCTTGTTACATTAAGAAATCTTTAACAAATCTGTTACTCTAACCAATATTCACTTAGGAAGACCGTTCATCAGATTTCCTGGAGAGCTGATATAAGAATCAGTATGTGTCTATAATACCATATTTGCAGATTCTCAATGAAATGGCTATTTGAATATAAAATAGAGAAAAAATATAGCAGTACTAGAAGTTGGAGATGATGGCTTTCCATGCCAGAAACACGAAGGAATGTATGCAGTATTTAAATACCAGCTTGCAAGAAGATAACAAAGAATCAGTTCATGTGCGGACCCTTCCAAGGAACCTAAGAGCCTAGCATGTGAGAGGTGAAGATTCTGGCAGACATATAGTAAAATAAATGACTTGTTATCTGAAAAATGGAGGTCAGACCATATCACTCCTTGTGTGTCTGCTCCGAACACCAGACAGATGGTGGCTCAAACAACAGGACCTTATTTACTCAGAGATCTGGAGGCTGGAAGTTCAAGTCTAAGGTACTGGCAGGATTGGTTTCTCCAGAGACCTCTCTCATAGGCTTGAAGATGACTGCCTTGTGCTATGTCCTCACATGGCTTTTTCTCTGTCCATGTGCATCTCTGATGTCTCTTCTTCTTATAAGGACACAATCATATTCTCTTAGAGCAACCAGGGTGAACAACATACAGGAACTCTTTTAGTATTATTTTTAGCAACTGTTCTGTAATTGTGGAATGATTTCAAAATAAAAAGTTAACATTTCTAAGTCCTGTATTCTTTTTTACTTTTTTAAAGGTAAGCTCTATACAGGGCTTGAACTTACAACCCCAAGATCAAGAGTTGCATGCTCTACCAACTGAGCTAGCCAGGGGCAGGGCACTGTGTCCTCTATTCTTGAGGTCAGTTTGGCCAGATATAAAATCTTTGGTTTATATTTTATTTTCTTGAATATGTAAATTTTACTGTATTATTTTCTGGTATGTCACATTACTGACAAAAATACATGATAATTTGATTTTCTTTCCCCTATCAGGGACTTAGTCCTTTCATTTGAATATCTAAAACATGTTTTCTTTTTTTTTTTTTAAGTTTGGTAGAACTAGTAGAATATGTCTTTGTTTGGCCATTCCAGGCAAATTTTTCCAACATTTGGTATGTCCTTTCAATATGAATTATACATTTTTCAATTTAGTTAATTTTATTTTAATGTTTCTGTAAAGGTTTCCCCAACTTTTTATTTTAAAAAATTTTTAGTGTCTAGAAAAATTGAAGGAATATCAGTGCAAATATCCATATACAGTTCATCAGTTGTCAAGATTTTACCAGTTGTCAAGATTTTACACTTGCTCTATGTCTGTCTATACATGTATGTGCATTATTTATTTATATTTGTCAAACTTTTGAGAATATAAAATGCATAAAAACTGCTTGGGAGCTACTACTTATTTAATAATTGGCCCTTGTGGCAAAATAAATATGAATAAGATCCATATAAAGAGGTCTAAACAAGTTGGGCCAACTTCTTAATAGTCACTGGTTATTATTCTGGGGCTATGAAATAGCCACATTTAATATTTTTTTCATAATACCATTCTCCTCCTACTCAGTCCACATAAACTTAAGTAAAGATGGGGAAATTTTTTAATTTACTTGACTTATCAAATAATAATAATCCAGAAATTAGTAATAGCCACCATTTATTAAGCATGTACTATTTAAGTGACATTAGATTAGGAGATTTCACAGACTGAAAGATCATTTATTTTTTACAAGATGTTTGCAAGGGAAGTAGTATTCTCCCTTTTTTTACAGTGGAACACATAGAAACAGATAAGTTAAGGAACATACAGTTGACCACATCTTAAAAGTGATAGAAAGAGGATAGTAAGATCTGTCCAAACCCAAGCCCTGATCTTTCCACTACAGAACACAGAATATTTGGAAAACTCAATGCATGGCCTGGAAAAAATGTCTAAAGGTCTGAATGACTCACATGAGCCAATCTGTACTGGTTGAGATGAAGGGCTGTTTTCTGAAGCTCATTCCTCTTTATGAGGCTCAGATATCCCCTAATGCCTGGTTCTGTGGGTATCAGAAAAGAGAACATTTCTTATCCAGGGTGGTTCCTGTGTGAAAGGTCTCCATGCAGCTTGACTTCCCAGAGAATTCATGTTTTGCCCCTTTGGAAGTAGGTTTGGGATTTCCCTTCTTGGTGTGTGATGTTGCTAAGCTCTTGGTGTGGCAGGCAATCAGGCCAGCGTTCCAGCACCCACTGTGCTCCACTTCAAGTAATGGTCCTGATTGGGTAGGAGCTTGAATCCATAGTGTGACCTCCAGGAGAAAGAATATGGCTTGGGTAATTCTAATTCTGTCCTTGTTTTTGAGATCAGCAGTTCACCTACATAGTTCCTTATTTTTTTAAAATCAGCTTTATTGAGGATTAATTTTTTGGCATTTTCTCTTTCCCCTCCTCCTTTTCTGACTTACCATAATACATATTTATTTAAAAATGCAAATAATACAGAAATAAATGATAGAACATGAAAGTTTCTTTCATTTAAAAACACAGTTTGTTGGGTACTTATGATGTGTATATATATATATATATACATGTGTATATATATATATATATATATATATATATATATATAAAATCTCACTCTTTTCTTTTTTTTTCTTTATTAACATATAAGCTATTACTGGTTTCAGAAGTACAGATGTTTGTGATTCATTGGTCTTACATAATACCCAGTTCTAATTACAACACATTCCTTCCCCAATGTTCATTACCCAGTTACCCCATCCATCTACCTCCCTCCCTTCCAGCAATACTCAGTTTGTTTCCTATGATTAAGAGTCTCTTATGGTTTGTCTCCCTCTCTGGTTTCATCTTGTTTTATTTTCCCTCCCTTCCCCTATGATCTTCTGCCTTGTTTCTCAAATTCCACATATCAGTGAGATCATATGATAATTGTACTTCTCTGATTGAATTATTTTGCTTAGCATAATGCCCTCTGGTTCCATCCATATCATTGCAAATGGCAAGATTTCATTTTTGATAGCTGCATAATATTCCTGTGTGTGTGTGTGTGTGTGTGTGTGTGTGTGTGTGTGTGTATACCATATCTTCTTTATCAATTCATGTGTCAATGGATAGCTTGGCTCTTTCCATAGTTTGACTGTTGTAGACATTGCTGCTATAAACGTTGGGGTGCAGTGTCCCTTCAGATCACTACATTTGTATCTTTGGGGTAAATACCCAGTAGTGCACTTGCTGGGTCATAGGGTAGCTCTATTTTCAACTTTTTGAGGAACCTCCATACTGTTTTCCAGAGTGGCTACACCAGCTTGCATTCTTACCAGCAGTGTAGGAGGGTTCCCCTTTTTCCACATCCTCGCCAACATCTGTCATTTCCTGACTTGTTAATTTTAGCCATTCTGACTGGTGTGTGGTGGTATCTCATTGTGGTTTTGATTTGTATTTCCCTGATGCTGAGTGATGTTGAGCATTTTTTCATGTATCCATTGGCCATTTGGATGTCTTCTTTAGAGAAATGTCTATTCATGTCTTCTGCCCATTTCTTGATTGGATTATTCTTTGGGTGTTGAATTTGATAAGTTCTTTATAGATTTTAAATACTAGCCCTTTATTTGATATGTCATTTGCAAATATCTTCTTTCATTCTGTCAGTTGTCTTTTGTTTTTGTTAGCGGTTTCCTTTGCTGTGTAAAAGCTTTTTATCTTAATGAAGTCCTAACAGTTCATTTTTGCCTTAGTTTCCCTTGCCTTTGGAGACGTGCCTAATAAGAAATTGCTGTGGCCAAGGTCAAAGAGGTTGCTTCCTGTGTTCTCCTCCAGGATTTTGATGGATTCCTATCTCACATTTAGGTCTTTCATCCATTTTGAGTCTATTTTTGTGTGTGGTGTAAGGAAATGGTCCAGTTTCATTCTTCCACATGTGGCTGTCCAATTTTCTCAAACCACTTGTTGAAGAGATTGTCCTTTTTCCATTGGATATTCTTTCCTGCTTTGTCAAAAATTAGTTGACCATAGAGTTGAAGGTCCGTTTCTGGGATCTCTATTCTGTTCCATTGATCTATGTCTGTTTTTGTGCCAGTACCATATTGTCTTGATGATTACAGCTTTGTAATAGAGCTTGAAGTCCAGAAGTGTGATGCCACCAGTTTTGGTTTTCTTTTTCTTTTTCAACATTACTTTGGCTATTTGGGACCTTTTCTGGTTCTGTACAAATTTTAGGATTATTTATTCCAGCTCTGTGAAAAAAGTTGATGGTATTTTGATAGGGATTTCATTGAATGCGTAGATTGCTCTAGGTAACATAGATATTTTAACAATATTTGTTCTTCTAATCCATGGCCATGAATGTTTTTCCAATTTTTTGTGTTCTTCTATTTCCTTCATGAGAGTTCTATAGTTTTCTGAGTACAGATCCTTTGCCTCTTGGGTTAGGTATCTTATAGTTTTGGGTATAATTGTAAATGGGATTGACTCCATAATTTCTTTGTCTTCTGTCTCATTGCTAAATTCCTGTATGAGTTCTAGTAATTTTGGAGTGGAGTCTTTTGGGTTTTCCACATAGAATATCATGTCATCTGCAAAGAGTTCTTCTTTGCCAATTCAGATGCCTTTTATTTCTTTTTGTTATCTGATTGCTGAGGCTAGGACTTTTAGTACTCTGTTGAACAGCAGTGGTGATAGTGGACATCCCTACTGTGTTCTTGACCTTAGGGAAAACGTTCTCAGTTTTTCCCCATTGAAAATGATATTCACTATGGGCTTTTCATAGATGGCTTTATGAGATTGAGGTATGTTCCCTCTATCCCTACACTGTGAAGAGTTTTATTCAAGAAAGAATGCTGTACTTTGTCGAATGCTTTTTCTGTCTCTATTGAGAGGATCATATGGTTCTTATCCTTTCTTTTATTTATATAGTGTGTCACATTGACTGATTTGCCAATGCTGAACCATCCTTGGGGTCCAGGATCAAATCCCACTTGGTCGTGGTGAATAATCCTTTTAATGTACTGTTGGATCCTGTTGGCTAGTATTTTGGTGCTAATTTTTACATCCATGTTCATCAGGATATCACCATGGTCTGTAATTCTCCTTTTTGGTGGTGTCTTTGTCTGGTTTTGGGATCAAGGTAATTCTGGCCTCATAAAAAGAGTTTGGAAGTTTTCCTTCCATTTCTATTTTTTGAAATAGCTTCAGAAGATATATATTAATTCTTGTTTAAATGTTTGGTAGAATTCTCCTGGGAAGCCATCCAGCTCTGGTCTCTTGTTTGTTGGGAGATTTTTGATTACTGTTTCAATTTCCTTGATGGTTATGGGTCTGTTTAGGTTTTCTGTTTCCTCCTATTTCGGTTTTGATAGTTCATGCATCTCTAGGAATGCATCCATTTCTTCCACATTGCCTAACTTGTTGGTATATAGTTGCTCATAATATGGTCTTATAATTGTTTGTATTTCTTCAGTGTTGGTTGTAATCTCTCCTCTTTCATTTATGGTTGTATTTATTTGGATCCTTTCTCTTTTCTGTTGATAAGTCTGGCCAGGGGTTTATCAATCTTATTAATTCTTTCAAAGAACCAGTTCCTAGTTTTGTTGATCCATTCTACTGTTCTTTTGGTTTCTATTTCATTGATTTCTGCTCTTACCTTTATTATTTCTCTTCTCCTACTGGGTTTAGTCTTATTTCCTGTTCTTTCTCCAGCTCCTTTAGGTATAAGGTTAGGTTGTGTATTTGAGATCTTTCTTGTTTCTTGAGAAATATCCTAACTCATTTCTTGCAACAACTCTATGAACAGGCATTATTATTCCTATTTTGCAGAGAATGAAAGTGAGACACACAGATTAAGTCATCTTTCCAGAAGGCCTACCAGATAACAAAACCATCTTCTTAATCATTGCACTGAACTGCATTAATTCTTGCTTGGCTGACTCGCAAGCTTTCTCACTTCGGCTCTGTTGTGGTCTTTCTGCCACATAATCCTTTTCAGAATATTTTCTCCTCTGTCTTTGACTTCGGCGGTATCTTTTTCTGATAGCTTGTACTATGGGGAACTCACTAGCTAGTAAGCTTTTTAAGAGCAAGTAGTAGTTCTGTTTACTTACACAGCAGCAGTGCCTGTAGCACATGGAGTCGCTAAGTAGTAAATCTTCATAGAAACAGTAAGTAAACAAACAGAATTTTAACCAACAGTCCCTTTTATGCATTATCTTATTTGGTCCTATGAAAGTAAAATAAACTCTGTTTTAAAGGGATAATGTACACTGTTCACTGTTCAATTCAAGTCATGAATTTCATACTATCAATTGTTTATGCAAAGATTTTATAAGAATAATAACATGAAGAGTTTAGGATTTTTTACATGCCGTCTGGAGAAGTCAAATGTTTTTTATATATCAATGTTGATTTGTCTTCCATCATCTTCTGTTTTTACTATTTCATGTAAGCACTTTTCTCTCATGCCCAGGTTAAAGCTTTCTTGCCCCAGATGTCTCAGTTTGCATTCGATGCCCTCTGCCTCATGCCAGTAGTCATCGTGCCATTGGTAAATGTACTTTAAGAATCCAGTCCAGTTGGCCACTTCCCTCAGCCTCCTTTCTCTTCTAAAGCCAAAACTTTCTAGGCAAAGAAAAGTTAAAATCCCACCTGAACTCTCTTCTATGTAGGTGGCCTGGCTTCATACCCCATATTTCTCCCTGCTTTGTATTTGTTTTCTGAGGAATTGTGTAGGTGGGAACAGGCTGTGGGTTTGAAGAACTTTGGCAGCTTTTCCTTCAGAGGTTGATGCGCACTTGCTGTTAGAGGACATTTTCATCTCTCTAGGGTCTTCATGTAGGCACCTTCTTTGGCTTCCGATAAATCTTCACCCAGCCCTCGGAGGTCACGCTCGCCATGCCCTATGCTCCTGTCTCACTCAGCCATGATCATCGAGGAGCCTGACTTCAAACCTGCCACTGGTTTGCAGTTTGACCTTTTAGAAGTTGGTAGACCTTCCTCATCCTCCTGAGAATCAGAACTTACTTCAGAAAGAGAATAGTGAATTGAGAGTTGTGGAATACAGGTCTTAAAAAAAATCAGTAACTAAAAAAGTTAATTATGCCGGTGTTTCTCCACCCAATTTGTTGATGAAAGAGCCTCCAAAATCATTACCTGTCAATCCCATCCTTCAGATAAAAGACTCTTCCTTTGAAAAAAGTCATCACATGAAAATCTGAGAGCCAGTATCAATATTTATTGGGGGATACACACCCCTCCTGTCCTGTCGTATCATGGATTTATAGTACAACCAGTTATCCTGGGGTCCCTGAGCTCTTTCAAGGGTCGTGCTGAAATTAAACCTGTCGGCTGTTCCTTGGGAGAATCACACAGTTTCAGACATTTGTGTAGCTGACTTGCCTGCAGAAGTATGAAAGTAGTTCTTTTGAATCTCTACTTGGCAAAATATTTCTTCTTTTATTTCCCCTGCCCCTGTTGTTGCTGGCACTTGGTATCTGAAGACCAAGTGCCTCTGGGAGTGGCTGACATGTTCTTCTGTGACTATATAGGTCAAAAGGGAGGTGAAGTTGTATGTTGGCCCCTGAGTGGAAAGAAGAAACAGAAAGATTAAAGGTCACTGAAAGATGTGCCAGAGGAATAAGAAACTTACAACTGAGAGGAAAGAAAAAATCTTCTTAAGAATTATTTTTGGAGAAAGATTAGGTCAATCAGGAATGTTAAAAAAGTTCAGTATGGAAAATAAGGAACAGCAAATGGTCCACATGAACTGAAATTAGTGCCACGACAGATTTAGGAAGGACCCACATGGCTCTTCCCTAGAGGTAGCTATAACCTTCCCTCAACGGTCAAGGGCTTTGAGTTGTGTATTGGGTATAATTCTCCTTTTTCATCTCCAAGAATTTTCTAGGAGCAAGGATCAAAGGCATTATTTGTTGAATGAGTTAATGAGGAAGTAAATGAATGCAGGGAACAGAACAAGAACAAGGATACTTCCTCTCTGACCTGGTCAGACAGCACCTGGATCATTGTGCTCAAACCAAAGGACCACTGAGATGGTGACGCTGTGGAAACCATGTCAAATGAGGGATTTCAAAGAAACTGGGCAAAGTTAGCTCTCAAGAGGGGACATTTAAGGCTGTGGACATACCACATAGTTGCTTCGAAGTAGTTAAAGTCTCAATGAGTTAAATTAAAAACTCAGCAGCTGCTGGGGGCCAGCACTGGGCCTGGAACCCAGAATGTGGAGAAGATGAATATGTCCTGCCTTCTGGACATCTCTCATGTGGGAAGGAAAAGGAGACTGATTCTGGCAGTTGGAAGATAAGATTTCAGTTTCATCGAAGGAAAAGGATCTTTATAAACAGACCCAAGTGACAAGGGGCTACTTACAAGACAGCAAGGCTTCCTGCTGTGGTGGTTCAGTAGCGTAGGTGACAAGGAATTGTAGATGTTCTGTGTATTCCGGTAGGGACAGGATGACCACTTACGACAGGGCTATTCTTGGACAGGATTCTCCATTCCCTTCCATCTCTCATGAACTCTGTGTGTTTTTGAATCATAAGATTTGGGAGAGGAAAGAGGCTAAAGTAGCCAATTAATAAAGGGAGCGTAGTTTGAGTTCACTAAATCATACTGATAATAGCTAACTTCTGCTGAGAGTTTGCCAAGTCCTTGGCAGTGGAGGGCAGCACCTCTCTGATGAGGTTGAGCTATTTTGTCTTCTTTTTCCAGTAGGGAAAACAGCTGAAGTAACTTGCCCAAAGAGCCACAGCAGGTCATTCGTCATGGGGACAGAGGGGACATGCTTGGACCTCCAGGCTGAGCCACCTCTCTTACTCAGACCTTGTGTCATTTCTTGACTCAAACCTGCACTTGGGTGCCTGCCAGGAATGATACCTCTAGGGATTGTGGGAGTGCGTTTAATTTTGCTACAACTTGCAGAAGCTCATGTGAGGGCACACCCAACTGTATGAGACTGTGGGAATGTGAGGAGCTCTGGAAAATTACTTAGAGTGAGGGTTCTTACCTGACATTGTGTGTGTATGTGCACGCTCACGTCCATCACTCTATGAAGAGATCTGTAGCTTTAAACATGTTCTTATAGGGATGACCCATAACCTCACAAAAGTTTAAGAAATACTAATGTAAGGCCTGCCACAGCTTCTGTGGAGAAAAGAGAGAGCCCATCGAAATACGGACTTTTATTCACAAAAGGAGTCAGCGAGCTTGAAAAAGAAAACACAAAACAAAACCCCAGCAATTGCAGTTATTAAACCAATTCATTCTGATTGTAGGAATCATCTAGATTTAACCTTGTGGGATTCACTTTACTAGGTCTTTCAGACTCTGTGAGGAGGCATTTAATGGATGCTGCTGTTTCCCTAAAGGAAGTTGGGAGTGCAGGAAGAACACAGGAACTAACTGGGCTGGGGAAATGAGGATTGCTCACTGGCTTTACTTCAGCACCCCTCCCCTAGGGTTTTGCAATATTCAACAGTAGAGTCTCTGAATGATCATTTTGTTTCCACAAAACTTCATTTCTCCCACCTTCGATCCTTGCCTTGACACCATCAAGCATCGCATGGCAATGAAAACAAAGGCAACAAAATGGAAACCGGATAGATCAAAGGAATCAGATTTCCAAGTAGAAAATTCATCTCTGTTTCTGAGCATCTGAAGATACTCAACATTGTTGCTGAATGCTTTTGATGCCAGAAGAAAACTCTCCTTGCATAATAACTGCGTGCTCATTCATGCTATCTGTGAAGACTGTTCTTTGACAGAAAACTTCTGCGAAAGCTACTGGGAGAAGAGAGGGTTTGACTTTATTAACTAGTCTTATATTAAGCACTTAATGATTCTATTCCCATATTTCTGTTGACACTACATAAGATATCAGTATCACTTGTCTTTATGTTAACAGTCCCTTCTCTTACAGGAAATGACCCAGGAAAAGGAAAGAAAAGCAAATATTTTTCAACAAATGAAAAAGATCACTTCTGTTTTGACTTGGTTTCTTTTCTTTTCTTGCTTAATTCTCATACCTGCTTTGGAAGGATGGCCCCTTGCCTAAATGTCCATCACCACTCTACATGAACTTGCTAACGTCTCCCTTACTATGTACCCTGCTTTAGGCTTCCCAGTATAGTTTTAGCAGATTAAGGTTTTTTATTCTTTATCAAAGGTGGTTCTGGATTTGTTAGCCATGAGGCTGCAGATCAGTATATATTGGTTCTGTTGATTACATCAAGGTGCTAATAAGATGGAATAATATAATTGATGTATGAACAGTTGTCACAGTTTATAAACTGCTTTCATATGCAGATCTCTTCTAATTTTAATAAATCCTGTTATCTTGGAAAAAAGTCCAACTTTCCTAGCAAAATATATTAGGTGATTGTCTCTGGAGAATCCTAACAGATAGCTTATGATACCTATGTCCATGTCTGTGTCTCTCTCTATCATCTCTCTGTCTCTGTTTTTGAGGTCACATCTCCTTTGCTACTAGAGCAGTAATGTAGCTGGGACTTCTTTTCCACTGAGAAGAGTCAGCCTACACACTTGCTGGAGATGGGGAAAATTCTAAGTCTTGATCCTCCTCTAATTTCTATGAGCCAGAGGGTCAGCTTGTTTCTCTTGACTGTTTTTTTAAGGTTGTGTCAGTTTTACAGATGAGTGGCCATATTCATTAAATGCAGGCTTAACTAGTTTAATGGAGGGGGTCTGGGGGCCAGGGAGGGAGTAGCCTATGGTTTGCTCTGTGGACCAACAATGCTAATAATGGAAGCACATAGCCACTGCTCTTAACAATATTAGCAATTATTTTTCTTTACAAATCTGATTTATTTTTAATAGACTTTATTTTTTAGAACAGTTTTAAATTTATGAAAAAGTTGCCAATACAGTACAAAGTTCCATATACCCCATACCTAGTTTCCCCTATTACTAACAGCTTACATCAGTGTGTTATATTTGTTATAACTCTGAACCAATAATGGTATGTTATTATTAACTAAAGTCCCTAGTTTATTCAGATTTCCTTCACTTTTACCTGATGTCCTTTTTCTATTCCAGGATCCCACCCAGGTTGCCCTACTACATTTAGGCTCCTTTTTTCTGTGACAATTTCTTTCTTCTTCTTCTTTTTTTTTCTGTAACAATTTCTCAGACTTTCCTTGATTTTGATGACTTGACAGTTTTGAAGAATAGTTGTCAGGTGTTCTGCAGATGCCCACAATTGGTATTGATCTGATGTTTTTCTCAGGATTAGATGGGGGATATGGGAGAAAGTTCATGGAGGCAAAGCACCATCTTCATCACATCATTTCAAAGTGAAAGGTCCCCCAATGATAGGTCCGTGATCAAAGGAGCGAGACTGATACAAAGCGAAAGTCAAGCAAAGCTTTATTTCACGCCAACCATCGAGAATCAAATGGACAGTTCAGGGCCGCCTCTTACAGATAGGGTGACCACGCCCAGCCTCACAGACTAACTTTTATAGAGCAAAGGCCATGTGGTTGAGTCTGACCATACACAGGTGGCCAATGAGATTGCGACACACAGAGAAAGCTGCACAGTCATGCTAGGTCACACACGGGTGGCCAATTGAATTACAGTTCACCCCACAGTAGCTATTTGAACTAGCTTATCACCTTGGTCAGAATTGGCGCCCAAAAGGCGGGGCCCACACTCCTTGGTAGCTAGGAAGACAGTATGCATGCCTCACTGATTGGATGCCTCCACCTGGCCTGACTCATCCCTGCATCCTGGCTCTGTTATCTCCACCTGACCTGACCCACCCTTGTATTTGGGCTCTGTTACCTGGGACTGGTGACCATATTATACTAGTTTCCCCGGACTTGCTTTTAAGTAAGTCCCCTGGGGGGAGGCAGGGTCAGTTTAAGTTTTACTGCATAAACAACAAAATGTCTGTTTAATCCAAGATGGAATTGCTCTGGCTACATAGGCCCTTACAAAAGGTATATATTATCAACATGATTCCTGACTGTAGACGTTGACCTTGATCACCTGGATGACATGGCATCTGTCAGATTCACCCCTGGAAAGTTACTTTTCCCAAAACTCACTATGTGCTGCCCACACCTGAGAAATAGGGAGTTATTTTGCCCTCCTTCAGGGTAGAGTCTCTACATAAACTATTTGTATTCTTCTGTATGGGAAATTTGTCTCTCTCTCCTCAGAAATCACTTTTCCAAAAGTTATTAAACACAATGGCATCAAAATTTTAGAAGGGAGATATACTATCATTTCTCTACAACATTACTAATCTGTCCATCCAAGGTAGGTATTTTGAATCACTCCACAAACCCACAATTCAGTTACGGCTACAGAGGTGCCAGGTATTGCAGCAAGCTCAAGGAAGCAGTAGGTACAGTTCCCAGTCCGTTGGGAAATGATAGAGGAATAGCTGGGAAATTCCTACATGGGATCTGAGATCCCCAGGGCGGCTTCAAGCCAGGCAGGTAGAGGGCTCCACAGTCACAGGTGCTGTGATAAGGACTGATAACGCCAGTGTAGCTTAGAGTGTGCCCTGGGGCCCTAGCCTGAGCAGGAGTGCTGTCCCCTGGGGACATCTCAGTAGGTCCTAAGTGGTCAGCGGTGGAAGAACATATCAGGAACTGGTGGTTGACCAGAGGTGCTTTTAAAAAGCTCAAGTTGATCTTGAAGAGGAGGAGGGCAGGAGGGAGCTGATAGGACAGGGTGGCGAGGCCTGGAGGGAAGGACTTGGAGACAATTGCCCACCCTCCTGCTCTGTCCTTTGTCTCAGCTTTGTTATCTCTGCTATAAGGATGGGAAGTTAGGACCTGAGGGGAACAGAATTGACTTAATTACTCTCCTCTGTTTAGCTTGGTTTTGTTTTGTTTTGTTTCCACCCTTTAATCATTCTCCCCAGTTCCATTCTCCTTGCCCTGTTTGTACTCACTCTGCTATGTTCAAGCTGAGTCCTTTCCATCTAATTTCCTAATACTCCTAGTTTTTTAGTGCTTACAGCAGTGTTGTTTTGAGTTTGTCATTTTGTTTTACTTTTTTATTTACAATTTTTTTCAGTAGAGCTGACACGATGTTACATTAGTTTCAGGGGTACCATGTAGTCATTCAGCTTCTTGTATGTTATGCTGTGCTCATCACCTCTCTCCACAGAATGCTATTACAGTATCAGTGACTCTATTCCCTATGCTGGACCTTTTATTCCTGTGACTTATTCATTCCATAATTGGAAGCCTGTACCTCCTACTCCCCTTTACCGATGTGGCCTATCCATTTAAACATTTCTATGATAGTGGTGTCATGCTATACATATTACTTTTTTTTTTTTTTTACTTTTTAAAACTTTTTTTCTTACTTTATTTTTACTCAATATTCATTTTTAAATCTATGAATTCTCCCTTACCCTGCCTTTTGTTCTATTCAGGCCTCCAGTGGATTGGATGAGGCCTGCCCACATTGTTCTATTCAGGCCTCCAGTGGATTGGATGAGGCCTCCAGTGGATTGGATGAGGCCTGCCCACTGCCCACATAGAAAGGTGATCTACTTTATTCAGTGTTATGAATTCAAATATAAAACTCACCTGGAAATACCTCACAGACATACCTAGAATAATTATTTTAACCAAATATCTGACTCCCTCCTCCCCATAGCCCAGTCAAGTTGACACATAAAATTTACAATCAGAAAGAGAGAAGGAGGTAGGGGGCAGATAATGCATTCAGTTCTTTTCTAGAAAGGCTGTTGAATGTCCAGTAGTTAGAACATTGGGCCTATAGGAAATATATTTAAGCATCATACTCAGGACAGCTGTAAATGACATTTAAATTTGAATAAAGGTTATTGACTTTCAACTTCTAGAACCAATTTATGGACAAAGAATGGATGATGTTTGCAGCTGGAGAAATCAATGTGAATGGTAATGAAAGTAGCAACAGTTAAGTGGAAGTTATAGGGTGGAAGGTGGAAGGGTAGAAGGTGGAGGGGGAAAATGTTAGAAGGTGGAAGGGGAAATGTTAGAAGGAATGGGAAGCGTGCCAGTATCCTTTTCATATTTAGAAGAGAATTAAGAGGGACGCCTGGGTGGCTCAGTTGGTTAAGCAGCTGCCTTCGGCTCAGGTCATGATCCCAGCGTCCTGGGATCGAGTCCCACATCGGGCTCCTTGCTTGGCGGGGAGCCTGCTTCTCCCTCTGCCTCTGCCTGCCATTCTGTCTGCCTGTGCTCGCTCGCTCTCCTCTCTCTCTGACAAATAAATAAAATCTTTAAAAAAAAAAAAAAAAGAAGGGAATTAAGATACTGGACTCATGTTGATAAAATGAAAAATGGAGTCATGATGTTGTATGGAAGCCTGGTCATTCCCTCTCCCTTTCTAAAGGACTCAATGAGATGGTAATATAGGAATAATCTTACAACTGTGAAGAGAAAAGAGAGACATTAGCAGTAAACAGTGGTCTTAATAAATTTGTGGATAATGAAGATGTGGAAACTCTTTGGTGGTTAAATAGAGCAGGAGAGCTATAGTTGAGAATATCCAGAAGGGGGCCCACAACACCAGTGAGCATCAGTCTGGCAGGCCAGAGACCTGGAGACCCTCCAGAATCTCATGGTGAGGAACAAGTATAAGGAGTGGGGTGCCTGGGTGGCTCGGTCAGTTAAGTGTCTGTCTTCAGCTCGGTCATGATCTCAGTATCCTGGGATGGAGCCCCAGATCGGACAGGGAGTCTGCTTCTCCCTCTCCCTCTGCCCTCCCTGCTTGTGTGTGCACTCTGTCTCTCTCTCTCAAATAAATAAATAAAATCTTCGGGAAAAAAAAAATGTTGACGTGAGCACAAAGGAAAGCTGAGAGTGGTGTTGGGGAGAGGAGCATTTAACGGAAAGTCTGTCTAATACTTTCTCTGTGGAGGCACTACTGACATTTTGTGCTGATCAGATTTTATTAAATGGGATGGTCCTATGTATTGTGGGTCATTTGATGTCCCTGGCCTCTCCCATTAAATGCTGGTACTAATGATCCCCCAGTTAGTATAACAACTAAAAATGCCCCCAGTTGTTTCTTTTTTTTTTTTTTAAGATTTTATTTATTTATTTGACAGAGAGAGATCACAAGTAGGCAGAGAGGTAGGCAGAGAGAGGAGAAAGCAGGCTCCCTGCTGAGCAGAGAGCCCGATGTGGGGCTTGATCCCAGGACCCTGGGATCACGACCTGAGCTGAAGGCAGAGGCTTTAACCCACTGAGCCACCCAGGCACCCCAAACCCCCCTCCCCCAGTTTTTTCTAAATAAAATGGAAGCACTGCCTCCATTTAAGATGCATGGGAAGGAATGCCAGTACTGGTTCCATGGCCCTCTTTTCCTTCTGCACAGAGGACAAGTAGTCTAGTTTTTTTCCCTCCCTCCATCCCTACACATCAGATGTCTCTCTCAAGAAATTGGGTAAAAATCTCCAAGAATTAAGGTTGCAATGTTGATGGCAGTGCCAGATTGTTACCTTCTTGTGGTAATAGAATTCTGCCAGTAGTGAGCCCCACGCCTATGTGTAACACTAGTCAGATTTTTCTTTCTTGGAAAAGACCTAGTATTTGGGGGATAGATGGGGTAATGTACATATATGGCAGCAAAAAAATGCATCCCCCAGTTGTATAGGCAGCTATCACTGGATATAAATGAAAATAAATACCATGATACATCAAATAGGTTAATTCTCCTAGAAGAAAATGGTTAAAGCAGAGAACATAAGACATTGCAAGAAATCCTCTACTTAATATCCTTGGAGAGGTTCAAGAAGGTTCTGTATCCATAAAATAAGTACAGAATACTATGAGAAAAGGAACAATCATTAATTAAGAAGGAGCTCTTGGAAATTAAGAATTTATTTCCCAAAACAAAAATTTCAAAAGAAGGATTGAAAGATAAAGTTGGAGAAATTTCCCCCAACACGAAAATAAAAAACGAAAAGAGAGAATACTTCAGATAAACCAAGCCACAAATCCTGAGAAGTACAATATTTGATGAATACAGCCTCTATAAAATGCTTCTGTAAATAGATGTTTTATACATATTGATAGAAATAAATGAAGACAAATCCATTTGTGCGGAAAGAAATTTTTCATGCGGTTGTTTTGAATTTGAATAGGTTCTTCTTTCATCGTCTAGATGTTTGGGATTAGGACCTCTCATTCGGTCCCTTCCCTTTGGTGCTCCCAAAGCCACTGTCACAACCAAAGTACTTCTGGGGTATAGACAGGGAGTTCTCCCAGTAAGGAGACCACCAGGCATACCACACCCGCTTGCGGTGCCTGGATGGTCTGCTCATGGGAACGGGAGCCCACCTTCGTGGTCCTGGCCCAGTGGGAGCCACTCGGACACTTCCTTCTCAGAAAATGGTCCAGGAACTTCCTTCGGGTATTCAGCTGGATGCTTCTTCCTTTCAGACAGATCTCTGCTCAATTATCCTCTCCTAAAGGAAGCCTTCCCTGATCATCTGAGCAAGAGCCCACCTCTCCCACGCCATCATTCTCTGCCTGCGTAGCCAGCTTTATGTTTCTGCATCTGACTGTCCGGCTTGCTGGTATATGTTTTGGGTCTTCCCCACAGGAGCGCATGTTCCCGGAGGCCCCGACTTCTCTTTGTCATGCTGTTCCTAGTACTTACACACTGTATATGGTTAATAGATGCTACTATTTGGCATTCTTTTTTCAGGGAGACCATAGGGAACTTCCATCGTATTTTTATGTTACAGGGAGCCTCTCTTTCTGTTTTCCACTTCTGTGGTTAGCTCCTTTCCCACTGGAGTCACCGTGGGAAACAGAATGACTGGTGAGGGCAGTCAAAGTGCTGACAGAAGGGCAGGGATGCCCCGGATGTGACTGTGGGAGATTAGTTTAGCCCCAAATGCTGTCCTGATGGCAAGTCCGACCCACCGCCCTCCAACACGTTCAAACCACGTGGCTGTATAAAGTGCCAGAGTTCAAACTCTTGGGAGTGGAAGTCTTTGAAGCTAAGAGAAAAATTTATAGAATTCAGATCATATGGTATTATCCAGCTTCAGTTAAAAATGAGTTAGTGAAACAAAGTTTAAAGTTCCCAACTGAGCATTTAAAATAAAAATAGAATTTTACAGGGAGCATAACACCTTTCATTTCAAGAAAGGGTAAGCAAACAATGAGCCTTTTCTGAAAAATGACATGACAGAAAAATCCAAGGTCATTGTTCTAGGTGACCAGAAATTTGTAAAGGAAACTAGAATATCCTAGCTATCAATAACCTCCTTGCTCTTGCAGTACTAAGAGAGATGGTCAGCAAAGCCTGTACTGGGCTACAAATACCCTCTAAGTTCTAATGTGTCTAAGGGCTGAGTGGAAGGGGCTTTTTAAATAGCGGCTATTTTAGCTGCATATCTTGCAAGTTGATTTCCTTGTACTTTTGTAGGTTCAAGGGAGGCCTTATTTTTCTACCATCTTACTCATTCCATCACTGACCCATAAATGAGCAATTATAAAAGTTAACAGTAACAACAAATCTTGTGAGTGACCTAAATCATACATTTGGGAGGGACAACAATCAGAGCTATAAATCACCTGATATGCAACGTTCTGAAGCCATAACCAGAGGCTGAAGACTCTTCCTTCTGTTATCAAATTTGCTGTACCTTTGCACGTGTCACTCCCATTCCTGGAAATGACATTGCCCTCAACCTGCTGAAGCAATCTCATGTGGAGTCCACTCCGATGACACTTCCATTGTGCAGCCTTCCTGACCATTGCCTCCCTGCAGACGGACTCACGTTCTCCTCTAAGTTCCCATAGTACTTTCTTCCATGCCTCTATTGCAAACATGCACCATATTGTAAATAAGTGTTCATCTGTTTGTACCCTTCATTGGATCATCAAGTCATCAGGGGTAGGGAACCAAGTCCTCTTTATTCCTCGTCTCTAGTGTTTTTAGCAAGTGACTGGCCCAGAGAGTGGACACAGGAGTGGTGTTAGTCATCTGTAATGCAAATTGATCAACCCCAGTCCAGTTTTATGACCAAATTCTCCCATGGCACAATGTGCTAACCTCGGTCTGATGTTGCCATCCTATACTTGGGTGGGGTTGTGGCCCCAGGAGTCTTCCTCTGCAGATCTCTGAGATAAGATTGCACAGAGCAGCCAAGGTGTCAGAGGCCATACTGGCTCCTACTGGTTCAACTGATCATCGCCCCTAGGTATACTGCTGCGTGCTTCCTTCCCATTTTGGCAACTTCCCAGCAGACCCCAAAGGCTTACTCTTCAATCTGCTCCAGATGCAGAATCATGGTTTGGCAGGAAGCTTGGATCCATTTCTTGGTGCACTCTGCCTGTCTTGGATGACACATGCGTTCTGCTGAGATCCACCACCAGCAGAATGGAGCTGCTCATCCTGCTCCTTTAAATTAATTTTCCCTGCTGTTTGGAGTCTCTGCCTTCTCAAAAGAGTGACCAGATGTCTTTGAGTGCCTCTGGCAGGCTTGGCACCAGAAGACACTGCCATTTCTCCCAGCATACCTCCATCAGGATGCCAGGCCAAGATGCTGGAGCAGCTTTCCTGCCTGCCTGAGTACAGGGACTTTTCCAACACTGAGTTCTTAGATGTCTGCCTAGGGCCTAGTAAATCTGCACTCGTTAATTTATCAACAAGCCTTTAAAGTAAACAAACAAAACCTGGCTAAGATCGTCATGTCATGGAGTAGAGATATAAGGAGGTCAAGTTCATTTTTTCAGAACCACATACCATGTGCTCACCAAATCGCTGTAGAATATATCCATGCAAATCTGGTGTTGTGCCCGGGACCAAAGGCTAAGGCGCCCTCCCTAGAGGAATGCCAATTAACATGTTCATTCCTGGTAAAATTGTAAAGTCCAGTCACTTATCAACCAAGTCAGCAGACTGGTAACCTTGGCTGCTGAGCTGGCTTCTGATTTTTGGTTTCTTAATCTGAAAAATGTGAGAGATTAGTAGCTCACTGGAGAAATTATTAAGAGTGTTTTTATTGCCCCAGAGGTGCTGTGTTTTAGAAACCTGACCTCTAAGCCTGCCTCTTGCCAACATCTAGCTGTGAGACTTTGGACCAGTCACCTCTCTCTTCTGGGCTTCATGCTCATTTCATAGGAGCTGAGAATTCCTTCCATCTCTAATAAATCAAGCATGGAGAGATTACTGGGGGATCAGAGATTCAATTTTTTGCCGGCACAGGAAGGTTCTTCCTGTCCCTGAGGAACTTTTTAATCTCTTCCTCAACAAACAAGCTCCAGGTGGTCTGGCTGTTTTGTCCAGATCTGTCCAGAAGGCCCTGTGCTCCGGAGAGCTCCATTTTCACAACTAGAATCCAAGAGTGCCCTGCCATTGTGAGACACAAGAGTCCAGCAAAGTCTGCCTTTTTTTTTTCTTGAAAAGATGTGTCTATTTTCAGTCTCATAGCTGCAATTAAATCAATAATGGTATATAAATCATGGGGCAAAGCATCGTTTTGTAAAATGTCATCTGAATATACCTCACAGCAAAAAAAATGTGCACCCAAGCATAGCTCCATCGAATATAATAGCATATCTGCCCTTTTCCCAGCCTGCACCCAGTGGGGTTAAAAGAATTCTCTCTAGATACCCTCCTAACTTCAATGCTCTCTTTCTGGTCATTTAAATCCAATATGCTGTTGGATCCTTCTGTGTTCTTCCTCTCTTCATTTCTGGTATCAGTCTATTTTCTGTCTCATTCCTTCATGCAATCTCTCCAGCTCTCATCTAGACAATGACAGTATCTTTTGGTTTCCCCACCTGCACTCTCCCTTCCAAGCCATCACCTGTGCTCTTGCCGGATACAGTGGTGAAACCCAGGTGGGGGCTGCGTAATCAGATGCTGCTTTGGATCCGGGCTCCTCAGCTTGCTAAGTGTGCACCTGCATAGGCGACCCACCTCCTGTAAGCGTGACTTTCTTCTTCCATAAAATGGATCTAATTATTGATCTAACACTAAAGAGTGAGGAGACACTATGTTTGCCACATTGTAATTGTCAAAAAAATGTTAGCTGCTCTTTTTATTCTTGGTATTCGTGGCTTGTCATAATCAAAGCTTACTATTTCTGCCCAAACTTACGTGTTTCTGCCTTGCTTTACATAACATGTGAGAGTCTGCATGGCTCCTGGTTTCTTACAGATTGCCTGGAAGTTCCCACCTATACATCTGAACACGTGAGGGTTCTTTCACTTATTTATCCATGGTGAGATCAGTCACTCAAAGCAGATATTATGGAAAATTTCATCTGTATCACTAAAAGAGAATAATGAAATGAAATGAACCCTCCTGTGCCCATCATATCCGCAATGAACAAACACATGACCAACCTTGTTTCAACTTTAACCCTGAAAAGGTTATTTTATTTTTTATTTTTTATAAACATATATTTTTATCCCCAGGGGTACAGGTCTGTGAATCGCCAAGTTTACACATTACACAGCACTCACCATAGCACATACCCTTCCCAATTCCATAACCCCATCTCCCTTCTCCCAACCCCACTCCCTCCAGCAACCCTCAGTTTGTTTTGTGAGATTAAGAGTCACTTATGGTTTGTCTCCCTCCCAATCCCATCTTGTTTCATTTATTCTTCTCCTACCCGCTTAACCCCCCATGTTGCATCTCCACTTCCTCATATGAGGGAGATCATATGATAGTTGTCTTTCTCCTATTGACTTATTTCGCTAAGCATGATACCCTCTAGTTTCATCCACGTCGTCGCAAATGGCAAGATTTCATTTCTTTTGATAGCTGCATAGTATTCTATTGTGTATATATACCACATCTTCTTTATCCATTCATCTGTTGATGGACATCTAGGTTCTTTCCATAGTTTGGCTATTGTAGACGTTGCTGCTATAAACATTCGGGTGCACGTGCCCCTTCGGATCACTACGTTTGTATCTTTAGGGTAAATACCCAGTAGTGCAATTGCTGGGTCATAGGGTAGTTCTATTTTCAACATTTTGAGGAACCTCCATGCTGTTTTCCAGAGTGGTTGCACCAGCTTGCATTCCCACCAACAGTGTAGGAGGTTTCCCCTTTCTCCGCATCCTTGCCAGCATCTGTCATTTCCTGACGTGTTAATTTTAGCCATTCTGACTGGTGTGAGGTGATATCTCATTGTGGTTTTGATTTGTATTTCCCTGATGGTGAGTGATATGGAGCACTTTTTCATGTGTCTTTTGGCCATCTGGATGTCTTCTTTGCAGAAATGTCTGTTCATGTCTTCTGCCCATTTCTTGATTGGATTATTTGTTCGAAAAGGTTATTTTAAAGCAGTTGCCATACATCATATCATTCTGTTCATAAGTACCTCAGTGAGTATCTTTAAAAGACAAGGACTCTTTTTAAGCAAAATGCCATCTGCTTAAACCGCATTGCTTTAGCCACAATACCATGATCAATCTAATGAATGAACAGCTTTTCTTTAATATCAAGTATCTAGTTAATTTTTAAATTTCCCCAATTGTCTCATAAATGCTTGTTAATTTGTTTTATAGTTGGTTATTCAGATCAGGATTCAAAGTCCACCCATTGAACTTTGTTGATATATCTTTTAAATGTCTTTTAGTCTATATATGCCCTTTTCTTTTCATGTAACTGATTTGTTACAGAAATTAGATTATTTGTCTTGTAGAATTGACCACAATCTGCTTTTTGCCAATTGCATTCCTAGAGCATGGTTCAGTGCATTCTTCTCTCTCCCATATTATCATTGGCATTTGGGTCTACAGGCTTGATGAGACTCAGGTTTCAAATTTTGGGCAAGAATATTTCATGGACAGTGCCAGCAATCATTTCTTAGCACCTGAGCCCTGGGCGCAGTTCTGGGTGTACAGGGCATGAAGCATATTTTCCACATCAGGTTGCAGACTTCTCCTCCAGGGCCCACCTCTACAATATTCTCTTGTACTTATATTTTTGCCTGGTATTAGGGTTCTTAGGTATGAATCTTCATTTTCCCTTCTCTGTAGTGCTCTTTCCAAGGGAACCCTCCATGTGAAAGTCAACTTCATGAACATCTCTTTCTCCACCACCCTGACCTGACCATACAAAGTCAGGTTTCCTGATTACCCTTTACCAGGCACTCTTAATGCCCTTAACATGAATCGTCTCATATGATTTCCCAAGAATCTTCTGACAAATAGTATTTGCATTCTTGAGATGAGGAAACCGAGGGCAAGAGTTTCAGAATCTCCCACAAAGGAACTTCTAAGTGATGTCCCAAATAACTGGGATGGTCTTCAGTGTTGAGTCCTTGCCTTTGGCGGTGATTCAGCCCTGTGGATAACCTGTTTCTTTTCCTCTTTTGAGAGAAGCCATAACTCTTCCTTGTGAAGTGGAGGTGCTGGGTTACCTGAGTGTCAGCAGGATTTTGCTAATTATAGAGGAAGTCATTGAGAGGATAAACGGGTTTGAAATGCCTCTAAGCTGCAGCTTTAGAAGGGGTTGCAGTATAGTAAGTTAGAGAAGGGTGTGGACTGGAATCCTAACTCTTCAACCTAGAGCTGTGTGACGTTGGCCAGGTCACTAAACCTCTCTGTGCCTTAGTTGTGTCATAATAAAATGTGTATGCCAAATGCAAGTACTTAGAAAGGTACCTAGCATATAGCAAGCGCTCAGTGAATGTTACTTGTTACTGTTGCTATTGTAGCCATTATCCAAAGTGTTTGAATAATGACGGGAAAGAAACAAACAAAAAGCTTAAAACCTTATTTTGTATCCTGTGTTGCGAAAAGGCCACCTGCCTTTTCCATTAACTAGTTATTTCTTTTCTTTCCCATAGAAGAATGAGAAAGAAGTACGGAGGTCTCCCCTCCCTCTTTCCCCCCACCACACACATTTTAATTAAGGTATCTTTTGAGAAGGAATACTTTAATCCAAAGTGATCACTTTGATACTCAAAGAGACACATTTGGAGGCTACTTGGCTAGGGGGAATTAAAGACGGAGAAGCTGAATAAATAGCAAGCAAAATGTTAATGTTTTGGCTTTGTGGTCTCTGCATCTGAGAGCACTCCTCGCAGATTTTTTGGCGGGCTCCCGCTGGAAGCTCCGGGGACTTCTTTTGTGTGCACGGGAGCCCTGCCTGCGGAGTGCCCCGCGGCCCCTAGGGGTCAGTGTGGTGCAGGGATTGTCAGGATCTGCGCGGCTCTTGGACGCGCTGGGGAGCTGGCGCCGGGACCGGGGCTTCCTGGAACCTGCGGGTGGCAGGCCCCCCAGGGGGTGGGGTTGCGCAGATTGCTGGCCCCTGGCCATCCCCGTGACTCCTCCGCTGCCCTGCCGGCACCTGCCGCTCCCACCTCCGTTCTCCTCCCTCCGAACACGACTGTTTAGCCAGGGTCAGAAGAGGTGGAATTGTTCTTTAACTTCATAAATGACTGGGGTTAGCCTCACTTCTTAATGGTAAAGAGAAAATAAAAGAAAGAAACGAGAGATGGATATAGATGGCATAGTAATTTTATGATAACCTCTAATTTTTTCTGGTGCTACATTCAATCTATTGCATCCAGAGCTATAAAATGTTAGAGGTGTGAGAGGGCCAACACCCGTCCTGATAGCTCTTTATCTTACAAAGAAACAGGCCCAGAGAAGAAAACCAAAGAAGCAGCCCGGATATCACACCGGAAGTCTGAGCTGAGGGTTATTTCTATTAGCCATAACCTTATTCATTATTTAAGAAAATGATGAGTGATGATTAGTTTTAAAAGTCATGAACTGATACAAAAATCAGTTTTAAGGTGGTTAGCTGGCAAAATAGCACCGTGGCTGAGGTGGTGGGCTTCAGAGAGAGATTCTCTGCTTGCAAATGGTGGGTGGGACAGGGGAACAATGGTGGCCACTGTCTGGGAGTTCCTAGGGCCTTACCTGTCTTTTTGCCTCAGTTCTACTCTGTGAAATGAGCATAAACTGAAACGGTTCATTAAAAAGAAATCCTATGGAATAATTTGGTAAACTCAGTGGATGTCGACTGGCATCAATTATTACAATTAGAAGCATAACAAAGGAAATTTTTGAAGTTAGAGGAAGGCGGGTACCCCATATTTCATCTTGGGAAGTCCAGTTTTACTCCTTCAGTTTGTCCTTTGCATGGTTCCCAGAGCGAAATTTAAACACGTTTTATGAGTTCCTTCCCTTATCCCAATACAAAGAGCAGAAAGAATGAATGTCCTTTGGGAATTTGGTGAAAGACCCAGAGGTGGGTGACAACTTTTAAGGTGACAGGTCTTAGCAAGAATCTGTTCTCAGAGACATTTACAAGGATGAATTCCTCACATTTAGAACCTTCCTCAAGTTCAAACTGCAGAAGAAAAGGACCTTCTGGAGACTTCGGATATTTTATTTCTTTTTCTGTGGCTCAGTTGGCTGTGTGCTGTTCAAGCTCAGGTCATCCAAATGCAACTTCCTAGAGCACACACCCCACCCCTTGGCTTACTCCTTTGGACTATCTTCAGTACCATTCTTTCTCTGCAGACACCCCTACAAGAGACGTGATAAGAAGGGCAATCCAACCACAGACCACTGCCTTTAGGCTTTTCTGTCTTCTTTCCATTGACTTTGCTGCACTGGTGGTGTTTGAAGATCTTGCCATGAACTCTCTTCCCATTAGTACTTTTTCTGCTCTCTGAGAAGAGCTGGCATTGAATTCCCCTTTCACCTGGCAACTATGGAGATATTTGGATTTCAGGAAGCTTTGTTGAAGGCCTTGTTAAAATCAAGATGAATTATACCCATGGCATTCCTGGTAATCAAATGTAATAACTGAGCACAGGAAATAAGGTCAGTATATCACCACTTGAGTTTTAGAGATTTGTTGCTTTCTTAGGCAAATTGTTACCCCTCTCAGTGGTACTGCCTCTTTTAAGAAATATGGATAAAATAGTGCTATATTATTAGGTTGTTTTATGGAGAGCACAATACCCCATATAGACAGAGCATTTAGCATGATGTCTGGCACACGGTGTATGCTTTAAAATGCTAACTACTCTTTCTCATTATTACTTTTATTTGGCCAGCTATGAACCCACTCAACTGGATTAGTATCCAATAAATTGTGCATTCATTCAATCAAGTCTGTTTTGATTTTTGAAATTAGTTTAACCAGTTTGGTGTTCTATAGCCAGAAACCATGGTTGGCTCAATTTTTATCATATCAACCTTTTTTGTTTACTTGTTTGTTTTGTTTCTTTGCCTGGAAGAGACGAAGACCTGAGTGTGTTCCCTATGAGCAGATGCACATGTTTGTTTAAGCTGGTGACACAGGGCTGGGAAGGGAACGAGGTAGAATGGCCAAGAGAGAACCTTGTAAATACGGGTCAGGCCAATGCAAAGAAAGTTTGTTGGTGAAATCATTTGTGTCTCAGTGACTTATGAAAATAAAATGCACAGAGTTTTCTCCATCTCTCAGCAGGGTAGTTTAAGCATATGGGAAATGGTCTAGCATGTTTCATGCAGCTGTATAAATTAATAAAATCTAAAATCCACTACTGAATGAGGTGTGGTCACTTGCTTCTGTGTGGTTTGATCTGTGGAGTTTTAGTGTGTGAAGGATTTTTGTTGCTTCAGTTGAATGCACATCTTGATATCCTCGTCTGTCACAGGTGATAGTTCTAGGTAATTGTTAAGATCTACCTGTTGTGGGGCACCTGGGTGGCTCAGTTGGTTAAGCGTCTGCCTTCAGCTCAGGTCATGATCGCATGGTACTGAGATAGAGCCCCTGCAATGGGCCCCCTGGTCAGGCTCCCTGCTAAATGGGGAGCCTGCTTCTTCTTCTCCCTCTGTTATTCCCCCTGCTTGTGCCCTCTCTCTCTCTGTCAAAAAAAAAAAAAGAATAAAATCTTAAAAAAAAAAAAAAAAAGGTCTACTGGTTGTGTGGTTGTGACCATGCCATTGTCTTAGATTTTCCCTAAATTGCCTTTACAGTCATGATATTATTTAATCCTCAAAACATTCTTATGAGTTAGATATAATTATCCCAACTTCCTAAACAGGGTAAATAATTTGTTTAAGGTCACACAGCTAGTAAGGGACACAATTTCTGTTTAACAGTTATTAATTTTTAATTATTGTGCACTATCAGCCCCTCCATGACACGCTTCTGTCTTTTGGGAGATCTCAGTGGCCTCTTCAGCTTATATGGTGAGCTCTGAGAATGCTTTATGAAAGCAGGAGTAATGTATATATTATTTTTAAAAACAAAAGGACCACATAACTTCTTGTTTTAATCTCTGGGAAAAGTAGAACCAAAGGAGAAGTTGGTTATAAATTATTCATAAACAGCCATTAATTACTTTCTTTGACTTTTGAAGTTTGATTCTCAGTTACTCAATTCAGAATTTATTAATTAATAATTTAATTAATGCAACAAATATTCATGAAGCACATATCATTTGCCTGGCACTGTCCGCAGTGCTGAGGATCTGTGCTGCTCCAAAAGCTTTCTACAGAATTGGATAGTGCCCTAAATTCAATACTCACTTTTTAGAAAACTTAGATTCTAAGTGTCATTGCATCCTAAGTCCCTAGTGATTGCATTATTCTTTATCCTTCTAGTATAATTTGTATGTAGCTACACTTACCGCTGAGCTCAGGCCTCCGCTCAGCTCTTTTAAACACTTAGCCAAACCCTATGTGTAGGCCCCCCTTCAAGGGACTAGGGCCCACCTTCCCTTTGACAAATTCCCTGACCACAGGCTGCAGGCTACCGGTTCTTCCTCCTCTAAACCTCACATGTATGTGGTGTGTGTCACACTCTTTTGTCCCTTAAGAGCATGACTGTTGGACTCTTATAGTTCAAGTGTTCTTCACCTGAGATGAGCCCACAATCACCCAGGGAATTTTGTCAAAGTTCATGTGCCTGGCCGTCATCTCACTATTTTCTGATTCAATATTTCTGGAGCTAGACCTTGATTTTGTATGATTTGAAATAGCCGCTTGAGTGATTCTGAAAGCTGGAGCAGGTCAAGAAACTGTAGTCTTCTATTGTCATCAGGCATTACTACTGACTCCCTCCATTTTATATTCAGTTTTGCATGCCAAATATATTATCCCCCCAGCTAGATTTAAGCACCTGGAAACATTGTGATTATAATTCTTTGTATTTTCCTAATTCCTAGCATGATGCTGAAAAAATACTCAATAGTTAATCACTGAGTGAATCATCAATTAATGAGATTGATTCCATTTCCTCTTTCCTCACGACATACTCAGAAAATTTCAGGAATGAATTATACAGTCTGATACCTAAGTCTGATACTTTAGGGACAAACTCCCTGGCCTCAGCCTGTGGGGTAAACACGAGGATGGTTCACTTACATGCCGGTATGCTTCCTTCCAGACTCAGTAGAACTGTGCTTCCCCAAACTGCTGAAATTACCTGTGTGGCCACGTGACTCTGTCCCAAGACTTGTGTGTGGGAGGGATGGCGTCTCTATGGGTGCAATTCAAACTGGGTTCTGTTCTGCCTGGGTAGCCAGCAATGTTGTGTATATGGAGGCTGTAGCCCATTGAGTTCCCTTGGGTCTCCTTTTAGGAGAAACATGAAGCAGACCCTCCAGCCGACCCATGTGGGAAATGAAACATGAGTAAGAGTAAGAAATAACCCCCTGTGGTGATTAAACCACACAAATTTGGGGGATTTTTGTTACTGTATTTTAATCTTTCCTGACTGACTCATTGTGGGCCAAATCTATATTAAATTATTTGTCATATGCATTATATAAGACTTTCCAATTAAAATAAAAAGTGTGAAGAGTTGAACTATTTCTGGGAATGACAGTAGAAACAAAGCCAAAAACTAAAGTCTAGCATAGAAAGGTAATAAATTTGGGACTTTTGTTCATATGGACACTAAGATACTGTGTTTCCCATATATGTGCTTATTAAAAAATCGATAGTTTTCTCACTGGGCTGGTAACAGAATGAAGGATTCTTTGGTAAAAGAGGTAGATGCCATCTTCAGTCCTCAAATGTATAGGACTGGGAATTGGACAAAAGGCAATCATCCAATGAAAGAGTTAGTACCTTGGTTACACCCTTAATTAGTGATCTAGGATCAATTCTGCTAAATGAGATGAATGGGTGAAAGGTGTGTCACTTTTCAAGGTTTTGATACTTACTAAAATGTACCAGTAAGGTAGTTCTGCTTTCTGTAAAAACCAGTGATTTATAAAAAGCTGTATTTCTTTAAACTCTCCCCAGTCATGGGTATATTCTTTCTCTCAGGGTTAGGTAGTTTGATAGGTGAAAAACTATACCTTCCTTACTTTGCATTTCTTTGGTGGATAGTGAGGTTGTCCTACACTACAGGTGCTGTTGAATATTTATTTCTTTTGTGAATTGCCTGTTTGGGTCTTTGCTAAGAGAAGTCTTTATGGAAGTGATGTCTCTTTCCAAGTCAAAAAACAAGGCCCCTTGGGCTCTCTGCTCACCTCAGGGCCTCAGTACTGTCCCTAGGTGGCCCCATAAGCATCTCGGCACACTGGCTGGCAGGACAAGGGAAGCCAGCAGTGCAGCCCCTCCCAGAATCCCTGCCTCCCAGCTCTGATCTATGAATGTCCTGCTCACTGGACTCCCAAAGCTCCAGGGTCTGATCTGTTTTGTTTGTTTGTTTTTTGGAATGGGAAGGAAGATTAAAGAGGTCATGAGATGAGGGCAGCTCAGAAACCCAAAGGCCTTCACTTTCAAAAATGCATCTTTCCCCCCCATCTTTTCCTTTTCCAACCTCTCCCTTCTCCTTTTTCTACCAGAGCTGCCACAGCAGTGGAGACTGACCCCTTGCTTCCTTGGGAGCTTGTAGCAGCTTGTTTCCTATCACACACCTCTCCGCAGGTGGGTGGGATCGCTCACAGGCCCTCCTGACCTTGTGGAAAGCCATATTCCAAAGAAGATGTGGGACCTTCTCCTCCCCACCTCTCCACCCTGCCTCTGCTCAGGCTACCTCCATCTGGTCTTCTGCCACACTGACATCTGTGTGATCTTTTGTTGTCCTCATCTTCCCTTCTTTACTGTGAGGTCCTCTCACCTACAAAGCAGATGAAGACGCCCCCCAACTTGATCACCTAACCCAACATCTGACCAGGACTATTGGCCGGCCATACCTGGCAGGATAGACTGAGGCCAGATTCTGATGGAATTTGAACTCTAGGCCAAGGAGCTCCGATGGAATCCTTTAGACAAGTAGGTACCTTATGATCAGAGGTGTGCCTTATGAGAAGACCAGGTGACCCACTGCCCCCTCTTTTGTTTAGCACCTGATAAGAAGCAAGTGGTCACCTTCCTGCATTGGGGTCAAACTCTCTGGTGAAAGAGTCTCACAGATCAGATTGGTCTTTCTCACAAGTGTGGGAGGGCTGGTACCCTGACATTACCTTTGTCTTGGCAATAAGCACAAGGACAAGTGACCCACTGGTGAGAGCAGTGATTGGGCTTTCATAGCTCCAGAAAAACAGGAAACAGTTGGCCGGACCTTGCTGCCAATCCAGGAGAGAGGGCTTGGAGTGACTTGGAGAGAGGCATTTGGTGACTCCCTAGGGATAGGGTTCCTGTTCAAAGGCAGTGGTATTGCCTCTAAATCCATGATTGTTTTTTGTCTTCCCTGTGTATCTGTGAGGATTCTGGTGAGAAAGCACATCCAAACTGGGTACTCTGAATATATGACTATGTCCAAAGATGGAGCAGGGTAAAGGAAAATTCAAGAGGTGCTTGCAGCGCTTGGGGATGGTAGGACTTTGTCACCCCTAGACCACAAGGAATAAGGGGAGGAAGAAGTTTCCAGAACCAGGAGCCAGAGAATTTGTGTGGGACAGGATGCTTTACAAGATCAAGGACTTTGAGTTGATGGACAGTGCCCCTAGTGACCCCGCAGTGATGAGGGATTTGGGGAAATATAAATACCATGACTTCATTCTCCTTTCTCTGAGCTCTTTCAGATGCTCTCCAGTGGCCAAGCCCCACTGGAAACCAGAGGACAAGGGAGGCTGTTGAGTAGTCCATACAGCAAATCTCTTTAGGCAGAGAAAAGGGCAGAAGGGTAGAGGAGGTCTGAAGGGCCAAGTGGAAAACATCCAGCATATGCTGACCCCACTATAGAGGAAGAAAAACTTTTCCTCTATCCTGTTAGCTTCAGAATGTGGGGATTTGTGAATTAGCCTGACACAGGACAGACTAGCAGGAGAAAAGACAGATTTAATCACATACTTCAGGTAGTTCACAGTAAACTGTGGCAGTTAGAATTTGGGGCTTATATACCATTTTAATAGGGGAAGAGAAAGGGGAGAAGGGCATTTATGGGAAAACAAATGACTTTTTGAAGGTAAATGGACCTTGGGAGAAAAGATGGAAGACATGACAGTTTTATGACAATGTCCCCTTTCCAGTGATGAGTTAATGTTCTCTGGTTGCAAAAACTCCTGAGTAGAGAATATATGACATTTGAGTTCTTTTGATTTCTTTTGAGGGATTCTGCTTTTCAGCAGATAGGGGATTTTAGGTACTCAAATACCTTCTGCTCAAAGTAATTTTTATGATGCTGTGGCATCTTCTGGACTCCTCTACCACCAGAGGTAGCAGGGTCTATGAAGGACTGTAAGGAGACTAAAGTTTCCTATTTTCCTTCATACAGAGAAATGACCAGGGGACCTGCTTCAAGGGTGTGCTGTCCTGACCAGTCCTAGGCTATTCTGCATTATGGCTGAAGGACATCACACACCATTTCTACATAGCCCATGGAATATGACACATGGCCTTCCCCTTACTAGAAAGTCAGGGTCCTATTTGGGAATTTCAGGAAAGTTTACAGTGTCTAGGCCAGACTCTGGCTGGGGTAGAGAATTCTAGACCTCATTTTCTTCAGGGCTTGGGGAAAAAGTATGCAGAAATATGCAGAGCCCTTCTGCAACTAAGGAGAAAATTCTAGGCACACTCATAAAAGTTTCTGGAATTCAAGAAGAAAGTGAACTTCCCAGGTGGGGATGTGTGTGTGTGTTCTCCAGATGGGAGGAAGAGTAAAACAGTTAAGGTGATAGAATTTCCATTGTTAGATGCCTCTTGTTTGTCTATGAAATACACATGAAGGAGCTATACTGAGCCATGAATAGTGAAAACACTTGAGTGTTTTTCCACGTGTGAAAACGTTACCCTTTGAAAAATCCAGGGCCCCTCCCTGCACCACACATGTCGAATCCGGAGCTCAGCTGTTAGGAGCTCCTCACCTGCGCCAACAGCAAAAACAAAAGTGGTCCGGCACAGACATTGTTTAAAATGGGTGCGTTAAAAATACCATCTTGATTTCACAGATTGCTGGAACTGTGAGGCGGCGTCCTCATTTATGTACTCTGATGAAGGTACGTCTGGGAGAATGCACAAGTCAGTTAAAAGAGGTTCTCTAATTGGGTTATGCAACAGCAGCTTTAGAATCTCAGTGCTTTAAATTTCAAAGAACCAGCAACTTCTCTGAGCTCAAAGTACAACCAGGAAGAAGGCTTTAGGGCATCAAAAATGGAAGGGGCTGGCAGCTCCATCGAGGTGTGATTTTGATGGTGGCTTCCTCTGTAAGATGTGGTTTTAACAGGGCTGCTGTAGGGAGGCAGAGAGATCTGTTTATGGGTAAGTTTATCCTAAGTGCTGAGGAAAAAAGAAGCTTCCAGCATGTTGAAGAGAGAGATGCAAAGTCTCCAGAAGAAGACCTGGCCCTGGGGGTCTGTTCCCAGTTAAAGAAGCTGGTAACAGTCTTGGTTCAGGTTTATTTTAGAAACCAGGTGGGCTCTGCTCTAAAGCTGAACATGGCTCTTGCTTAGTCAAGTCCCAAAGACCTAAATCAGCTTCAAGAGCTTAGTCTTCCTTTTCAGAACACAGTCATTTTATGTCCCCAGGCAAACATTTACCAAAGCCCCCTTTACCTCAATCTTAGCAGCAATCTTAACTGCAATCTTAGCAGCCCACTAGCCATCTTCCCACTTGTTTGGCACAAGGTTGGCCTGGCCGGGTTCCATTCCAAGGCACAAGGCTAATAAGCTTGTCTAGGACTCACAGACCTTCTGAAATGGAAGACCGTGGCTGTAAACACAGTGGTACATCTGGCTCCAAACCAAACTGTCTCTTGTCTCTATTACTTATTTCTCTTACTACTTTCTGCTTTAGTCTCCCAACTGGCCTTCAAGAACTAGTCAGAGCTGTCAGTGTTTCTGAAGTGGTGGAGATTGGTGCTGAGGCGAGAAGGAAAAGGAAAGGTGTAAGAAAGATGGTCAATGTGGTGACCCCATAGGAAGAGAACCTCTCGTATATACTTCTGAAAAGTGGAACAGTTGGCAAACCACCCAGAAGTCAGGGAAAAGGATTGTAAAAAACAGAAGAAAGAGGAAAAATACTCAACATGTGTTGATTATGAATTTTAATTACTGAGTTATCTGTTCAGTCAAACAGACTGGGAAAGAAATGTGGGCAGGAAGAGCTCTATGAATGTTACAGATGATACAATTCTGTTTTTAGGAAATGCACAATTAGACTGTGTCTATACAACCCAAAGTAAAAGCAGATGTATCCGTCATCAGACTATTTTGATTAATGGGGAAATCTGGAGCTTAAATTATCTGGTTCCGCCAGCTATGTTGATCAAATGAACTGGATCATTGCCAGATCTCCATTTTCCTCAGTGGGGTGTAGACACAACTTTTTGGGTGAGGCTGTTTCAGAGACAGGACTCATTGTGTGAAGTAGCAGAATCAAAGTAGGGAGGAAAAAGTACCACAAAGCAAGTGATAATGATATTCTTACATTTGGATAACTGATATGAGAGGTCATAGACTTAGTTTACTTCCAAATCACACAGCCAACTCAGCAGGCCTCATGATCTCTGGTGTGCAGTCACACTCCTCATAATCTTCCTGAGAGATTGTTCTCCAATTAGGAAAAAGTTCTTCATGTTATTGGTCTGTGATGAGGGACTGAGTGGTTGGGCAGAAATAAAGGAGGAGATAAAAGGCCCTTCGACACCCAGGGTAAAACTCTCTCATGATAGCTCACTCCAGACAGGGGACTAGGGCCATAAGGATGGACCACTTCTGCCATCTTATTGACTGGACAAAAGCTCTCTCTTGATATGACAGACCACATCATCTGCCTTCCTAAGTTCCCATGGAACCACTCTGGTGTTTTTTTTTTTTTTCTTTTCCCCTTCTCTAGTACATATTTGTTGTTTATGTATGTTAGTCACTGCAGATTACGAGGTCGGGGTATTCTCTTACACACCAGGGCTCTTTTTAGGGCACACATCTTAAATGGCACCACTCTCTGAGCAAAGAGAATGATTTGAGTTAGGGGGATGCTGTTGAGCCAAATATCTTTTGAAATAAGGTCCTATTAAAATGTGGTTCCTTTAACATTAACTGACATAATGAACAGACTGAGATATGTATTATTGTAAAACAAGAGAGGCAAATTAAAAATAAAAAGGGGTAGACTCCTTAATTTCTCTTTCTTCTGTCTTGTTGTTGGTGTAGAGAAATGCAACTGATTTCTGTGCATTGATTTTATATCCTGACACTTTACTGAATTCCTGTACAAGTTCTAGCAGTTTTGGAGTGGAGTCTTTTGGGTTTTCCACATATAGTATCATATCATCTGCAAAGAGTGATAGTTTGACTTCTTCTTTGCCGATTTGGATGCCTTTAATTTCCTTTTGTTGTCTGATTGCTGAGGCTAGGACTTCTAGTACTATGTTGAATAGCAGTGGTGATAACGGACATCCCTGCTGTGTTCCTGACCTTAGCGGAAAAGCTTTCAGTTTTTCTCCATTGAGAATGATATTTGCAGTGGGTTTTTCATAGATGACTTTGATAATATTGAGGTATGTGCCCTCTATCCCTACACTTTGAAGAGTTTTGATCAGGAAGGGATGCTGTACTTTGTCAAATGCTTTTTCAGCATCTATGGAGAGTATCATATGGTTCTTGTTCTATCATATGATCTCCCTGATATGAGGGATAGGAGATGTAACATGGGGGGTTAAGGGGGTAGGAGAAGAGTAAATGAAACAAGATGGAATTGGGAGGGAGACAAACCATAAGTGACTCTTAATCTCACAAAACAAACTGAGGGTTGATGGGGGGGGGGGGGGGTGGGAGGGGGGTGGGATTATGGACACTGGGGAGGGTATGTGCTATGGTGAGTGCTGTGAAGTGTGTAAACCTGGTGATTCACAGACCTGTACCCCTGGGGATAAAAATATATTATATGTTTATAAAAAATAAAATTAATTAAAAAAAAATAAAATAAAAAGGGGTAACCCGCAGTAGAAATCATTACAGATCATGGGTGATAAGAAATGGCTAGGACAACCCAAATGATCATTATGTATTAAAGGATGAACAAATCATGGTCAAGGCATTCTATGGAATATCACTTCACCATAAAACAGAATGAAATGCAGATATTTGCTACAGCAGAGATGAATCTCAAAAACATGCTAAGTGAAAGAAGCCAGACCCAAAATATTACATAGTGTATGATTCCATTTATGTGAAATATCCACAACAGGTAAATCCATAAAGACAGGAAACATTGGTCATTCTAGGGAGCAGGGGGAGGAGAAATGGGGATTGACTACTTAATGAGTAGGAGAAATGTTCTGGAACTATATAGAGGTGCTGGTTGTACAACATTATGAATGTACTAGATGCTACTGAATTGTACACTTTAAAATGGCTAATTTTATATTATATAAATTTCACCTAAAAAAGTGGCTAGAAAGCAAACATGTTTGAATCATGCTATTTCCACGCATTCCCTTTCCTGATGAAGCGATACAGAGAGCTTAGGATCATTTTGGATATGGTTCTTATAGCCGAACTAGGTCAGTGCTTTAAAGAACCTGAGAGACCATTTCCTCCCACCCTTCATCTTGTGGATGAGAAATGATGTGGTAGTTTCACTGGAAGTTAGGAAGAGGGCCAGGCTGGTATCCAAGCTGCTTGATTCTTATGTCTGTGTCTAATCTAGGAATTCACACTGTGTCCTAAGAGTAGGTGATATAATAGTCTGAGATACCCACTCAAAGTGGTACAGAAAGTTTTACTAGCTTCTTTCCTGCTATGATTTGGACCAATGTATTAATAGGAATAATACTAGCAATAATAATAATAATAATAATAATAATAATAATAATAATAAACCAATACCAACATAAGTTTTGAGCTCTTATTAGATTCCAGATACTGGGTGAAAGAAACACTTTCTACTGAATATCTCATTTAATTTGCCCCAAACCCTAGGAAGTCACTGAGGAAACTGAGCTCCCAGGAAGGGTAAATAAATTTCCTCCAGATATTAGTGGTGGAGTTGGGGTTGGAACTATCTCTAGGTCTTACAGTGTTGATAACCAATACACTAGTGGGTTCTAAACTTTGTCTTTCACAAACTAATAAAATTCCCAGAAATGAACAGAAGGTAGTCATATTATATTTTGCCAAGTATAAACATTGAGTAACAAATAATAAAGGAAACAAACCCTAGTATTTCTTACCATTATGTAATCAAATAAAAAATATTTTCATCTTAAAAAGTAGAGGTGGGGTGAGCCTGGTGGTGGGTATTATGGAGGGCACATATTGCATGGAGCACTGGGTGTGGTGCGTAAACCATGAATTCTGAAACACTGAAAAGAAATTTAAAAATAAATAAAAATCAAAATAAAGTAGAAGGACCTAATCACAGAATAGAGAATGTCTTATAAAGTAGATCTGTTTCGTTTTATGATAAGTTCTTTAGCACAGTACGAGGAGCAAGTACTAAGGGAGTCTGAGTGACCTGTCTGTGCTCTTCCCCTGTTCTTTCAGACTTGCTTGGGCCTAGTCTTAAGCAAACCATTTCCACTTGACAATGGGTTGCTGCTGTGTACATCCATTTTTTCTGATTTGGTCAATCAAATAATACCCAGTGCATGACAGGTAATCACTTGATGTCCCATGGTCAGGTGTTTGGTCCCTACTAGGCTCAGTAGCAGGTCTGAATCTGCCTTTCTAATGGAGAATCATTGTTTCCAGAACATGGCATGGCTGTACCCCAAACAACCCCCAAGGGACGTGTTCTGCTCTGCTTGTAGTGGGGCTTTCCAGAGACTCCACTGAGTATCCCTATCTGACACAGATACTCCGGTCCAGTTGGATATGATTGGTCATAAAGTCCAAGTGCGTAAGTAGTTTGCATGGCAGCCTAGCTTTAACAGAAATTGACAGCCTCACAGGAGATTCAGAACTTGGGTCAGAGCAGCACACACCTATGTTGTTTCTAGAACCCAAAGAGGCCCAGCAAACCTTATGCCTCTTTGTGGACAGTGGGTCAGTTAAAACATCTGTCTCATACTGTAGAAGAGATATCCTGCCATGTCCCAGTCTATGTACCCTTGGAATCGTACCAATGTGGTAGACCCCTGAAATACTGTGGAGATTTTCTACCATACTCTGGCATGCTTATGTCTTTCTAAGACATCTGGGGTTCTAGCTACATCCCATTCTCAAGATCCAATTCACATAACGTCATTGATGAACGGGACCAGTGTGCTCTTCTGCAGAATATCAAGGCATTCAAGATCCCTCTGGACTGTTTTATGACAGAGGGCAAGAGAATGAGAAGAACCCTTATGAAGTATACAGTTGTCCCTTCCACTTGAAGGCAGTCTCTTCCTACTTAGCTTTCCTGAACTCTTCCCTGGCTTACTGGGGCTAATTGCATATGATTAAGCACTGCCATATGATTCCTACCACCCTGAGATTCCATTATTTCCATTGAAATCAGGAAGTTCAATGCCAGCTTCTACCCCTACCTCCTAATAATAACACCTCAGGGACTTTCAAAGATGTGGGTGCTTCTCTTGCCAATGCATTTCTAAGTGCCTTCACAAAGCATCATCCAGGTCTTCTTATGCAAATGTTTAGGGGATGATGATAATTTGAGCATTCATGATGGCAGCACATGCCATGAACTATTATGTATTAGTCAAGATCCTGGCAAGAAACGGATGACACACTTAAATGGGATAAAATTGAAAAGTTTAATAAAGGGAAGCAATCCTCAGGGGGCCTGAGTGGGCAAGAGGAGAAACTGTAGCTAGAAACTGGAAAGTGCTACATTTATGGGAAAAGGAGGCCTGCAAGAACTGTGACCTTAGGCAGAGAAACGCAGCCATTTCTCTGGTGCCAAAATGGTGCCAAAACCATATTCTGGCAATGAAGGGTAGGTGGCTCTCTCTTCCCCCACATTTCAATTAAGGTCCTCATCAGGACCTTTTGGGATTTCCCTTTGGTTAAACCCAACTAGAAGCCAGAGAGCAAGAGCCCCTCTGTGGAGGTGAGACTGCTGGACAGAGCAGAGTAGAGAGTGGATCTAGAGGGGCAAATGAAGAAGACCCAGCACTTAGGCTGCATTCTAGAGTCACTGAGAGTTAATGGAAACTTTCTTTCTTCCAAGTTTTTATTTAAAGTCTAGTTAGTTAACATACTGTATAATATTTCAGTGTAAAGTTTCAGGTGTAGAATTTAGTGATTCAACATTTAACATACAACACTGAAACACCCAGTGCTCATCACAAGTGCCCTCCTGAATCCCCATCACCTATTTCACCCATTCCCCTGCTCACCTCCCCTCTGGCAACCATTAGTTGGTTTTCTATCACTACAAATCTATTTCCTGGTTTTCATCTCTTTCCCCCACCCCGCCATGTTCATTTGTTTTCTTTCTTAAATTCTACATGTGAGTGAACCATATGGTGTTTGTCTTTCTTCTCTGACTTATTTCACTTAGCATGGTATACTCCAGCTCATTTAACAACACTGCAAATGGCAAAAATTCATTTGTTTTGATGGCTGAGTAATATTCCATTGTATATATATACACCACATCTTTATCCATTCATCAGTCGGTGGACGTTTGGGCCTGATAACCAATAGTTTGGCTATTGTTGTTAATCCTCCTATAAACATTGGGATGCATGCATCCCTTTGGATCAGTATTTTTTTATCCTTTGGGTAAATACTGAGTAGTACAATTGCTGGATCCTAAAGTAATTCTATTTTTTAACTTTTTGAGGAAACTCTGTACTGTTTTCCAGAGTGGCTGCTATAGCCATGCAGGGAAATTTGTATTTCTCTGATGCTGTGTAATGTTGAGCATCTTTTCATGTGTCTATTGACCATCTGTATGTCTTCTTTGGAAAAATGTCTATTCATGTCTTCTGCCTATTTTTTAACTAGATTATTTATTTTGGGGGTGTTGAGTTTTATAGGTTCTTCATATATACTAACCCTTTATCAGATATGTAATTTGCAAATATCTTCTCCTGTCCTGAAGGTTGCCTTTTAGTTTTGTTGATTATTTCCTTTGCTGTGCAGAAGCTTTTTATTTTTTTTTATTTTTTAAGATTTTATTTATTCATTTATTTATTTTAGAGAGAGAAAGCGAGAGAGTGAGTGGGGGGGACAGATAGAGGGGGAGGCAGAGGGAGGGGAAAAGAATCTCAAGTAGACTCCACACTGAATGCAAATCCCCAAGCATAGCTCCATCTCTCCACCTGAACAGGACCTGAGCCAACACCAAGAGTTAGATGCTCAACTGCTTGACCCACCCAGGTGCCCTGAAGCTTTTTATTTCAATGATGTTCCAATACTTTGTTTTTGCTTTTGTTTCCCTTGCTTCAAGAGACATGTGAGAAGTTGCTATGGCCAATGTCAAAGAGGTTACCACGTGGCGACTTTTTGAGTTGAGACATAATTTTTTGGACTATGTTTCAGGGTAGTGGTAACATGTGGTTGAATTTTGGGTAGTTTTAAGAAGAATATCTGCTGGAGTCCGACAGTTGGAATGCTCATGACACTCAGGTGTTGCAAGGAGAATGGAAAGGATGGTAAAGATGCTTGGAAAGAAAATATTTAGTGTATACAAGTCTTTCATGCCAATCAGATGATGCAGAGTTGCTGTGTGAATACTAGAGCTTCCATCTGACGCTATATTAGTGAACCCAGTCAGGAGGCTGTGAGGACTGCATGCAGCAGCAGATTGCCTCCGAGTTCTGCTTTTGAAGTTAGAAAGCCAAATAGATGTGAAGAGCATTTGGTCTATCCTCATTTCTATGCACATAGAGAGCTCATATTAATATCAAAGGAAGTCAGTTGTGTATGTGAAGGAGAAATAATTTACTTTGGGGTTCTTATTCGTCAAACCCCATCAGGACTTTCTTCTTCTTGCTCATGAAAATGACAGAATTCAATTTAAAAGCTTTGACAGCCTGTGATGAAATTTGGTTCCAGGAGTGGTAGCAATAATAATAATAATAATAATAATAATATCTAATATTTATGGCATACTTAGAATGATCTAGGCAATGCACTTTGCCTTATTAGTCACTGACAACAAACCTAGGAGATGGTATTCTTTATCATCCCCATGTCTCAAATGACGAAACAGAGACTTAGCTAAATTAAATATAAGCTCACACAGTGAGGAAGAGACAAAGTTGGTTCTCTAAGGCAGAACTGGTCAGCTCTGAAGGCTTTACTCTTAATAACTCTTATTCTCTGTCATATCTTGATAAAATTTACCCTGATCTTTATCTGTTGCCTTTTAATTGTGTATGCTTGTGCAGGTGTGTATTCAGTACCTTTAAAACTTTGGCTATCCAATGCTGCCATTAAATTCAAGTTTTAAAAAATTGATAATTAATATAATTAATTTTCTATGGGATGAGAAATTGACCAGACTCTGTCTGAGTTATTTGTTATAGTGAACAAAATAATTATTGCCGATATTAACCAAGCACTTACTTTGGACCAGGCACTGTTTTAAGTGCTTTACATGTATTATCTCATTTTATCCTCACAACGAATTCTAGGAGAGAGATACTAATAGGGTCTTCTGATATTTAGCAATAATTAACAAGGTGGGAAAATTGCCTTCAGATGGAAAGAGCGTATTAACACTTATTTTACTATTTTCACATAAAATGACTCTTTGAAAGCAGCATTTTGTCAGGATCAGTCAATTCCCTATTCATACTTTCAGGTCCATTCATTCATCCATTCATTCATTCAAAAAATACTGGCAGCTAATATTTATTCCTTATAACGGGTCTATTCTCAGTAATGGGACACACTCATGGGTAAGGCGACCTCCGCTTTGGAGATGCCTCCTTCTTAGCAGGGGAAGAACTGAGGCCCATCTACATGCCACCAAACTCCCAGTCCTGGAGAAAAGTGAGTGAAAGAAACTGGATGAATCCAATCTTGATTGAGGAAGAGATACAATAACGTTTTCTTAACCTTTGAGATTAAATTGAGTTTAGGTTGATAACACAGCACTCTGAGTATGCTGCATTGTCCTAATAAAGTACAGGATTTTGGCTCTCCTGACCTCTAGCTCTAATAAAATTCCAGCTTTCCTGCCCCACTCAGAGGTCCAGAAAATGAACCCCATTCAAATGTGATCTTTAAATGGGACTACTTTTACTGGAAAGAAGTTACTTTTCTTTGAGAAGAAAATAATATTATTATATACCAATGTCTATTCTACCATTTAATGTGAGAACTACATATAATTATTTGAATAATCATTGGGAAGTGGCAAATGCCATTAAGTCACCCCCATGAGCAGGGACCACTAGGTAACACTATGAAAATACTTGTGTTGTTTTCCTCCTTTAGGAAGAAACAGAAAGAAATGAAAAGAAGTGAAAATCTCTTCTACACATTAGATTAATATATTTTAATACTCAGTGTGGATCAGAACGTGTGACCCATCATACTGATTATAAAATGTCAATGGCCAGGAAAAGTTTAGCTTGGAAAACTTGCTACATCTATAATGTACACTGCAAACTATTTGTGCAAATCATTGCTTTGATACAGCATCAAACTTATCCAGGAAGAAGTCACAGTTCGTCAGAGAACAGGTTTTCCATCTGATTTGTGCCCAGAACATGTAAAAAACATAGCAGATTGCATGCTGCATTGACTAGGGAACATACATATGCATTTAAATCACTTATGTTTTACTTTTTTTATGGGGCATTGGTGAATTGTATTCCTTTTGCATTTGTAATTAGAAGGCGGAACAGATGTGATGGCTTTGTTTAAAGGGATATGTCCATTAAAATAACCTATATTATCAAGTAATTGTTTCTTTCGCAAGGGAGTCTGTCCGTTGTGATACCATTTTTGAGCTATTTAAATAGATGATGGAGAAAATCTGGTATCTTCAAGAAATGTTGATTGATTATGGATGTCAGAAATTTTTGTGATGAGGTTCAACTATTTTTATAAATTTGTTCTTTTTATTTTCTTCTTTCTATCTAGATATGCAACATCATCAAAGAAACATTCATTCTTTCCAACCTCACTTTTTGTCCTCAAACTGAGATAAATTATCAAACCTATCTGTATTTCAAAAGACACCAAGACTTTTATTTTAATAAGCTGTAGTACAGTAAAACTGAATATTCAACTAGCACACACTTGGTGATCAAATATAGTTGATATTAGCCTTGGCTCTTTGTTTGAACCTAAATAAAATGTGGATTTTTATTTTGATCAATAATAGCTTTCTGGAGATCTACAGTTATGCTTGATTTAGGCAGACTGTGACAGCCCATGCAATAGCTGGCAGACAATTCTTTAATATATGAACTCGACTGACCCAATTACCCATCTCCCACCACCAATGCAAACGGCCTCTCCAGCAAACCTTTTTGCCATTTTATTCTTGTAACATCAGTGCACTTATGATAAAAATTTAACTTAGTCTTTGTAGAACAGATGCATGTTAATTTCTTGTACCGCTATAATTAAACACCTCTGCCTTCAAGTCACCAATGCTGGTAGACACATCGTCAAGTTCAAAGTTGCCATTTGTTTTTAAAAGGAGAATTAAAATCAGAAACACTGTATGGCCTGTACACTGCTGAAAAAGATAGTATGGTTTCACACAAATTTCATTTAGGATATATTATTGCCAAAAATACTCCTCGTTGATATAAAACATTCAGAAAGGCTTCATACAGGAAGAAATGGTGGTATCGATCATGGTATGATTATGATGTTCAATCTAATAACTTGCACTTTCATCTCTGAGCCCCAGGGGCACCAGTATTATGCCCTAGGAGGCGGATGGAGAGCAAATCCTTTCAAACTCCTGTAACCAGATCCTGGAGATGGTCAGCATGGTTATATAATTGAACACTAGCAAGTGTATTTTGAGGCTTGCTTCTCTTGGCTTGGTGGTTTTGTAGGGGGGAAATTTTTTTCCTCAGCCCTTTTAGGTCCATCCCTGGATGGATCTGAAAATGAAATTGACAAGGACAGATTAACAGAAGAAAAGCACACAAATTTATTAAATCCAAGTTTTGTGTGACACAGGAAATTTCATAAGGAAATGACGACCCAAGAAAGAGTTGGGCCTGAGTATATTTATGCTAGGTTGGATGAAGAGTGGACAGCCATGTAGGAATATAGGTTAAGGAGTACAAAGGGAGTATAGTAAGCTGGGGGGAAATTTAGCAAGGCCTATTTGTTAAGATGGCGTTTTCAACGATAAGGTGCTTCTTTCACCCAGGTGTAGAGAGGTCTCCTTTCCTGTGAAGGTTTTATGACCTGATTGGTGAGAAGGGTGGAGAAAGACCAAAATGACTTTCCGGCATCTGCTGTTTCCTCAGATTCCTTCAGCCTAAAATATTCAGAATGCCAAGGTGCCAGATTTAGGGGGAACATGCCCTAAACCCCACTGGTTTGGATTTATTAAAAAAACAGAACAGCCAGCTTTTTGGTTTTGCTGTTGAGATTTATCTCCATTCCATTTTTCCTTGTTATACTCAGTCCTGGCTCTGGTTTTCTATTTCTGTAATAAACTTATTGAATTTACACTGTTGACTGTACCTTTCATATCTTATTTGGAAGGAGATACATAGACATAAATAGGTCAATGATTGTGAATTAATTTGACCAAACAAATAAAAACTTTATTTTTTTTTTACTAGCCAATGATTTTCCATTTGCAAAAGAGAAATACTGATAAATTTTCTTCAGCTGCATTATATAATCTGTGTTTCCTATACATCCATATTTCATAAATGCTTTAAAGGTTTATTCAAAAATTCCAATTAAGTGGTTGTTGGCAAATGATTGATAGATACAATTAGCAAAGATGGTACAATAGGAATAATAAACTCAATTTATTAAATTGATATTCTATTGGTTAGTTAATTATTTCTGGATATCAGATAAACAAACACTCAGGAAGGATGTTAGAAAGCCTCTTTGTGGAATAGCTTTCAATATGATAGAAATCCGTCTGTTTGAGTTTATTTAGGTATAATCCTATCTGAATCTTTGACTTTTAAGGGTCATTTCTAAAGCTTTTATTTGATTGTTTACTTAGACTAGTTTCATGTTAAAATTTAACATTCATTAGAAAGTAAAGTAGATGTCATTACTATGATCTTCAAAATAAAAAAGTTGAACTCTCCCAGATTTGTAAGTTAATTTTAAACTAATTGATATTAAGTGTAAATTGCCTTTATTCTATAATAGCCAAAAATGCACAGAAGGCTCAGTATGCTATAAAGCTTACAACTGCTCATAAATCCCCTCCTATAAAATATCATTATCTCTTTCAAGCCCAGGGGTTTGGGGAATGACAAGGAAGAGTTTAAAGACAGTTCTCTAATCAATGGGAAAACTCTCTTTTGGGGCCTGTGAGTTCTCAGCACACCTCTTCATGTGCATCACCTTCATACTGTGAGCCCCTAACAACTATGTTCATAGCATGGGGCAGATTCTGTCCCTCTGCCCATTGCAGATTGGATGGACACTAGGCAGTCCCTGAATATGGTTATAAGTGGGGATATATTTCTAAATGTAAATGCCCTGGGCAACCTTATTCAGAAAAAAATCAGAGAAGAGGCCAGACAATGTGCCAGAGAAAGGAGTTTTATAACCTTTGATATTTATATCAATTGATGTTATCATTGATGGAATGAACATATGACAAGCCAATGTTTAGTAACGTAAACTCCATGGAGTTCTTTGATTTAAATTCCGCCTCTTGGGAGAAAGAGGTAAGGTTGGATTGCTTCTAAGATAAATATTCTATGAGCCAGTATTTGAATATATGTTTCTTCAAATTTTATGAAAACACATTTATTCCATTAAAGGAAATTTTGAGATAAGTAATAGCTGGTAGTCATGAGATAGCTTGATTTTTTATATTTCTATTTAGATTTACTATAGCTGAGAAGAAATTGAGATTCCTGTTTTCTGATGATGCAAGTAAAAATGGATCTACTTTATTATTTACAACCAGAGAAACCCTTTCATCTGTTCCATTGAAAATTTTAATCATTTAAAAAAGAGGATACAAGAAGAGGATTTTTTTTTCAAGGTTCTAGAACAACTACCATAGCTAAGTAGAGGTTTTCTGCCAGGTAGAAGCCCTCCTTCTAGCTCTCCAAAGAATGCATCACTTGCTTTTCTTTTGACTTGTCTCCCGTAAAGGCCCTCTGTGGGCTTTGCCCAAATTTCTCTTCTCTTTTTCTATTATTTCGCTGGCAATTTAATCTCTTCTCATGGCTTTAGTGATGATCCAAACTTCCAAACTTATAGCTTCACCCTTACTTTTAGGACTGTAAAAGTCTCAAGCATACATAGAAGCAAACTTTTCCAAAAGGGAATATGTTCTACATTTCCAAAAAAATACTGTGTGTCGATAGGACATGTGTGTGTACATATATATATGTCTATTCATTGTGTATTTCCGACCCATTTCAAATTGCTGGTCCTCAGTAGCTCTAAAGCTGCACTGGTCATCATCCTCCCTACACCTGTTTTGCCACTCTCTTCCTACTTCCGTAGTTATGCATCATCCCATCCCTCCGGACCATAAAAATCAGAACCTTCCAGTCATCACTCAATTCTTCAGTTCTTCTTCCTCCCCCTGCCTCCCACTGCAAATCCATCTCTTGGGTCCTGATTATTTTACCTGTTCTGTGTTTGTCTCTTCTGAGCCTTCTCTACCCCCTCACTGTACTCTGTTGCCTTGGGTTGCCAGCTTGTCAGCCCCAACTCAAAACGCCTCTCTCTTGCAACTGACCATCACATCACATCCAGGTTAACCATTTTCAAGCACAACTGTGATTTTGTTACAGTGCTTTCCTTTGCATTCAGCCTAAAAATCCAAGCTTGTTATGTTGGTTCTAACCTGCATTCAGTCTTTCTTCCCCTCTGTCCAGCTGGCACCTCTACTTTTCCACAGTCCTGTGCTTGACATGTGAAAAGCAGCCAGCTACTCCAGCCCTGTGTGCCCATCTTCTACTCCAAAGGCCATTATCAAGTCACCTCAATAGAGCTTTCTCCAAGGCTTCCAGCTGGAAGGATACTTCCAGTGCTCTGGTCAAGGCAACATGCTTTTTTCTTTTACCTATAATATTACGTTACTCCAAAGACAAGGCAGCTCAAATAACAGAAATGTATTTTCTCACAGACTTGGAGGCTAGATGTACCAGATCAAAGTGCAGGCAGGGTTGGTTTCCTCTGAAGCTTCTCAACTGGGCTTGCAAGTGGCTGTCTCTTCCCTGCATCTTCACGTCTTCACCTGCTCTTCCTTCTGTGTGTGTCTCTGTCCTAATCCCTTCTTCTTAAAAGGATATCCATCATATTGGATTAAGTCCTATCCTAATGACCTCATTTTAACTTAATTACCTCTCCAGAGAGCCTATATCTAAATACAGTCACATTCTTAGGTACTGGGGGTTTGGGCTTCAACATATGAAGTTTAGGGGGATGCAGTTCAACCCCTAACATGGGGGCTTTTGCAGCCTGTCTCACTTTAGACACTGCATTCTAGCCTTTTTGTGTGTACACATCATAAATTTCCTAACGTATTCCTCGTATGAGGGGGCAGTCCACATTTTCTCCATGACATATATGTGTGTGTGTGTGTTTGTGTATGTGTAAATATATATATATATATTTTTTGAATAGAGAAGACAATGCACAGCATTTTATTCAAGTTAATCCATTTCATTATAACCTGCCATATCGTTGGTGTCACCATTAATATTACTGTTATTACTATTTCTCTTTTGAGAAGACCATGCTTTTAAAAAAGTCTGGGTTGGATTTCCATGATGTTTAGCTCTATGATTAAAAATCTTATTCCTTACCAAAAGGCAACCCTTCATCATAAGAGAAACAGAAAAGACTGAGATTTAGTTGTATAAATTGATCTCCCCCAGAAAGAATTCATAGTCCATAATCTTTCAGGGTTGTATTTCTACTTGGGGCTTCTTTTTTGGGAGAGGGGACTGTCTCTTATAGATGTTTGTTTAAAACAGAGAACATCATCTACTGCATCATAGAAGGAAAATAAGGTCTATTCCCTAGATAACATGCAGATGGTCCTCCAGGAAAGGAATCTGTAAGGGCTCCTAGGTGACAGTCATTCTGCCAAGGTCAGGGGACAGAGTCAGTGACCCTCCTGCTCTGGCAAGTCAGTAGTAAAAAAGTCTAACCAGGTGAGTGGGAGAGGTAGTAACTAGCTTCCAGTTAGAATCTCTATCCAGTAACGTCTGTGTTTGAGTAAGCTGGAGCTGGAGGGAGACATTACAGATTCTGGAGAAAATGACTAAAAATAGGCATGTGTGAAAAAGATACAGGTTTCCTTCCAGGGGACCCACAGAAATGGGGACAACCAGTCAAAGGCAGCCCTGTGCTTTTCTTTGAGAGAAGAATAAACTAAGTGGGTTCTGAAGTTTTCATTGAACAACTGGAATGATACTGAACAAGTGGAAAGTTTATTCAGAGTTTCCATCCATGGTTCAGAAAACACTGAGAGAACTCCTGTGTGCCCAGCAAAGGGACAGGTGCTGGAAAACCATCAAACTGTCTAAGATGTGATCTTGACTGGAAGGAGCCATCTAGCAGTGGCCATCAGACCCCTGCGCACCACAGAGTGCTGTCCTTGGGGCCGCGTGGAGGAAAGACGGCTTCTGGCTGGCCCCATCAAGGACGGCATTCCTCCATCCTCTCTTCTTGGTACTCAGCGTGTCCTCTGTGCCTCTAGGTTACTGCTCAGCCTGGCCCATTCCAGGCACTTGCTTACCTTCCTTACCTTTCTTGGTGGTGGAGGTGGAGAAATGGAAGTTTGAGAGAATAAGATCCTGTCTCAGAGGTGCCTGGTGTGGAACTGATGTGTCGTGGAAGTGTCATTCTGCCTTGGTTCAGAGAGATGGAAAAAATTGGGGGAAAGGAGGGCTAAGATGGGGTGTAAGGGTATGGTGTCTTAGACAGAAGGTGGGAGCAAAGTTATGCCAACAAGCAGTTTAAGTACACAGTTTAAACCAGGTGATAGAAAGAGCACCAACACTGCCAAGTACTTCAAGAAGGTAGCTGGAAGCTTTTGGCCAAGTAGGTGAGTCTGCAGAACTGGGAAGGTTAAATCCTTTCTTGTCATCTAGTCAAGCTCATCCAGAATGCATGAAAGAATAACGAATAACTAGAGGGTCTTCAATTTCTGGAAAGTAGAAAGATCAAGTAAACTCAGCATCTCCCCTGCTCCCAAAACAGTGAAGTCAAATGTCAAAAGTGTAGAGAAAGCTTTTGGATATCTTCTTTAAGTGTGTTTTTGGTATTTTTGGTCAGTAAGCAATCAAGATGGAGAGAGATGCTATCCCAAAGATGAAAGTTGGTAGAACAAGAAGTAGTTGAGCCCAAGCATTCGTGATGCCTTTAGACTTACACAAAACCATGGCTAACGCCCATATGAATCAGCCAGGCAAGCCAGTGGCCTCTGTGCAGAAGTGTGTTGGTGATGGTCTACTTATCCTGAGTGAAGGGGCCCAGGGACCCTAGGCTCTGATCAGGGATACTCTAAGGCCAGAAGATAACACACTATAATACCCGAAGAAAGTGCCCCTCTGGAAGTATGCCTTACCACCTGCCACTCTCCCAATTGTTGTAGCACATGCCCAAGAAAGCTCCATGACAAATTTCTATATAAACCCCAGAAACACTGAATACAGTACCTTGCATATAGGGGATATGTGATACATTTTTAAGATGATTTTAAAAATTAGAATTTTTGAAGATACATCTGGTATGTAAGCAAGAACTACAGCAGACAAATAGATTTGGTTAGGTGTCAATTATTTGGATAATTCTTGCAAATACAGCTACTAAGAAATAGGAAGAATTTTAGCCAGGATTTTGCACATTGTTAGCATTAATTATACTAACTAACTAACTAATGTCTGCGTATTCTGCCCAAGGGGCAGAAGGAGTTCCCTAAAAGAAACTATTTCAGGGGCCCCTGGGTGGCTCAGTCAGCTAAGTGTCCGACTCTTGATTTTGGCTCAGGTCATGATCTTGGAGTTTGAGATTGAGCCCCACATTGGGCTCTGCACTGGGCATGGAGTCTGCTTAAGATTCTCTCTCTCTCTTCCTCTCCTTTTGCCCCTCTCCCACCTATAAAAAAACTATTAGTAAATTAAAAACTCAATAATAAGAAGACTTCATTTTTCCTGAGCCTAGCTTATGTACCAGGGACTGTTTCAAGAACTTTTCAATTATTAACTCCATAAACAATCACAACAACTCTGTGGAGTAGAAACTATTATTGTCCTCATTTGAACATGACAAAACCAAGGAACAAAATGCTGAAGCAATGTGCCCAAAGTCACATCAATGACAGTAAGTGGTAGAACCAGGCTTTCAATCTTTGTAAATCTGTTATCGGAATGCAGGTTCTGAGATCCTGTAGTATGTTAACTTAGTCTTTTGATCAATTGTAAGTTTCTCTAAATTATTACCAAAAAATGGTTCAAATATCTCTGACTGAGAACATTAACTCCCAAGGGTACAGTAGAGTTCCAGGCCCTTCTTAAGACTTTGGAAGTATGTATACAACATAAAGACTTTTTTTAAAAAGTTACATTCATTAGCATAGGCAAGCAAATTAAGCAAGTCAGGCCTGGGAGTGGATTCTTTGGTCTCAATTATCTGGATAGCATTTCACAATGATCATTGCCAAATGTCATATTCAAAGTGTTACCAAACAGGCCCAGACTATAAAAAGACTCAGTTTTGTCTCATGGCCAATCTTTCTAGTATAGAAATTCAACTCTAGCATATAATTACAAATTGATACATTGCTATGATGGATGGAGGATTCCTCATAACTACTGAAATATTTGATAAATACAGATCAGTGACTAAAGTGACACAGATAATTAAAGATGGGCTGGTGGACAACACTTTTAAGATCAACATATATGGATCTTCTGAGATATTGATCCACTTTGCCCTTGTAAAATTTGAATAAAAATACCACAGAATGAAGAAAAGTCAATTGGTGCATACTATTCCTTCTGACTCTTGCAGATGTCTATATTAGGACAATTATCCAAGTCAAAATAGTGAGACATAGAGAGAGAGGGAGAGGAAGAGAGGGAGAGAGAAAACTTTTAGGCTCCTGTCAGTGAGAAGTCCTAGACAAGTTGACCTGATATCAACTTTCTGATTCTCTCTTCCTCTTTCTCTCTCCCTCTTTCTCCTCTGCTTCCCTCTATGTCGGTTTCTCTCAGAAAAATCTCGCTGCTCACAGCAGTCAAGATCCATAGACCCTCCCTATTCATCATTTTAGAAGGAGAAAGAACCTTTTCCCTCTGACATATTTAACCCTCTCTCAGGACTCCAGGCACCCACCGCCCCATGAAAAGGACAGGGTGGGGAGATGCAGCCTCCTCAGGACAGCCGCATGGCAGGTGGGGAGGAAGTGCAGATCCAAAGAAGGAGAAGCACAGGTGAAGCAGAAGAGGAACAGATGCCTCCTGCAACTGCTCAACTATTTACAAACAAAATCTATTTAACCTCCTTCTTGGGAGTATTCCCCATTTTTTTAAAACTCAAAATACATCCAAGTAGAAAAGGTAATCCTCTTAAAAGATAGGAAGTCCATCCTTAATACCCTGCAATACGATACAATGAAATGAAGCTGAGAGGGCCGGGTTGTACTTGGTGATGAAAGTAAATCCTGAGATCTTACAAGAATATTAAGTGTTGCGTATATTTTGGCCTTCCAAAGATGAGTTTTTGAAGAGTAGTAGTGGTAATCAGGTATATTAGAACACTTGAAAGCTTTGGGGTAAAACAAACAATTTGGATATGTTTTCTGGCTCCAATCTTGCTCCTGCTGCTCACTTATTGGAAATTTTCACTTCTTTCTTTTTTATGGAGCAAGGGGCTTAAATTCTTTGGGTGTTGCTTTGTTCACTTGTCAAATGAGGATAATTATACCTTTCTTGGTTGACAGATGCAAAGATTAAGGAGATGATGCCCATGAAACACAATGATGTAGTAGATCCTCAATAAATGGCAGTTTTCCAGCACAATATATCTCCTCAGCACAGTGAGATTTGAGTCCCTGTTTTCCTTATTAGCCATTTTTTCTGACTTAAAAGCATACAACACAAATACAAATGGAACCAAAAGTAGTTTGCTCAGGTAGTATGGAATAGGAGCAGAATTAATAATAAATTACACTCACTGTATCTCTGGTAATGAAAAAGACAAGCGTATAAAAAAAATTAATTACATCTTGTTATATGTCAGAAATCCCGTAGAAAGGAAAGACAGAGCTGGACACCCACTGAGTCACAATCATGGCATGGCAAGCGTTTTGAAAAGAGAATATTATACGTCACATTGTCACCATCGTTCTGTCAGTCATTGGTGACTGCGGCCATATGAGGCCCAGAACCCTGCCCAGCTGCTCAGCACAGCATCCAAACCAAAGAACAGAGCAAGATCTCATGTTTGACCCATTATTTTAAAGATCGAAATAATAGTTTCCTTTCATAGTGCAGAAATGGGTTGAATACTTTGTAGCTTTGGATTTTGTGTTCCAATTTTAAAGATGACACAACCTGTCATCTCTTATTTATGCTCTTATTTCTCAAAAATAGGTTACTGGTAGCTGAAATATGTTTTTGGATATATCTGAAAAATAGTCCCTTCTACTTGCAAAATGACAAGCCTCTCTTATAATCCTACGAAAAAATAGTTAAGGGAAAGTTCAATAGTGTTAGTTTTATGTAGCTGTCACTCCTTTGGGCCCATAATTAGGTTAAACGACAGGTATGGGATTTTCATCAGAAGAAATCTCTGGAAGTTTGATGAAAAACAGGAAAAAAAAAACCCTGAATTAATTTACACAGCCTAACATATGATCATAATTTGGGGGGGATGTGACTTGCTGCTGGTAAATTTTAGAAAAATCCACACATATTATTTTAACTGAAATATAGTCTCATGAATGTACATGGTTGTGTGGTTAAGTGTTTATGGGAACTTCTCAGTTTTTGCTGTTCGGCCTGCTTTCAAAATATTCAAATATATTTGGCTTTTGTAACTTTGCTAATTAAACCTTCTAAAACAGATGGAATTATAGAAATTACAGGGTTTAAAATATCATTTTAATTGGTTGACGATCTATGTGACACATAGTGCCATTCATACTGTATAAAATATATACGGATGGCTCGAAAGAGATAGCATACCAATTAATTTTTCTTTAACTCTCAATTAAATCATGTTGTCTTCCTTATTTAATCCCCTTTCCATTAGCTGGGCTCTAAGCTGGCCTGATCAACCCTAACTGAAGATATAGGTTATAACCTGCAACAGTATCAGTGAGTTCTTTTAGGATGACTGATGGTGGTGTGTGTGGGGGTAGAATCTGAATTTACCTTCTTTCCAAAGAAAATAAATGACCTTAAGAGAGATCTTTAAAATGCATATGGCAGTCCCCTGAGTGATGCATTGGTCAATCTTTCTTCTTTTAATATGACTGTCTAATGTACACAGGCAACCATAGTCCTCTGATTTTCTGCAAGTCTTGATTTCAAGTATTCTATTCTACTGTCTCACTAAGAACACTTGCATTTATCAGATTTATCAGATTTACATGTCCAGATTTTTGAGTTGAGATGGAAGTAATAATCGCTACACATAGATTTTTGAAAGATTTCTATAGGCTGCTTCGTACGTGTCTATGCGCCTTAAGATCAAGAATCTGGTTGAATAAAGCTCACTCCGACTCACAAAGATTCTAATTTTGAGGCCCATAACGAAAGTCTCAATTAAATAAACCTGCTTTGCCCAACAAAATAATGTGCAGATTTGAAAAATACTATGCTACAATTTTTTTGGCTACTGTTGGCTAACAAAATTAAACCCAACCGTTTCTTTCAAATATCTCAATTTGCCATTTAGATGTGATTTTAAACACACTATTCCCCTTTGTTGCCATGGTTACAGGTTTGGGCCCTCATGGGTGACAGAAAAGTCTCACAGTACTGGTTCCTGTTTGAACACACATGTTCGCTGGGTCTCGCCTTGCAGCGGGAAGACAGAGAAGGCTGGAATCACCGCATTCCCACAGCAAGGTAAACCCATGTATCAAATGACACTCAGAGCTGGGGAAATCGCCCACAGCAGGGACAGATTACCTCTTACAGTCACTATGGAGAACGATTCGAATTCTGGCTTTAATGATCCCAGATAGACCCCTTCTCCTCCCCACCAATGTGACACTTTGCAGACATTTTATATATCAAGGAAATATTTAACTGAAATGCGCTTCCGAGGATGCCTACCGAGCTGGCTCTAGGCATCTTCCAACGTTGCAGGGGTCAATTAAAAGAACCAATCAACTGTTTTTAAAACTTTAAAATATTAAAAAAAAAAGTGGGGGGAAAAGAAAGTGGACAAAAAGTAATGTTAAATAGCATGGAGCATGACTAATGGCGCTAGCATGTTAAAATCATTGGGAAAATGTCCTTGGAAGACAAATGAATTTTCAGCAGAATAATTAACTTAATTAACAAATTTGCATGCATATTCATCAGGCTATTGAAGTCTTTCCAGCCCAGCTTGATGAGCGTTGGTGTAATAATTGTCTCATTTACATTCTGCAATCTACTACAATTTAGGGCATGCAAAAAAAGCCGACCTCTTCCCTTTGACTTTCTTTAGGACCCACATACTCCTAATAACACAACCATCACCCACTCAGTGGCCTTAAGTTCTGGCCTTTGGAAAGAACCCCCAGAGAGAGTTGACAGTGGGTTTCCCCATCCCCCAGCCTTCCTCCTCTTTCTTCTTTTATTTTTTTTTCCTTTTGGCCCAGGTTCTCTGTTTTTGCCTCTGCTTGCTCTCCTGGGTAAATCTTGGCACCAGTTCTGACTTCAAATCTCCTGGGTCGCCAGACTGCATCATGTAAAAATTGCCATTTCCCTCTATCTCTGCAGGGCAATCTTTAAAGGCAGTAAGGTGTGACGCTCCAGACTGGCAGCTTGGCAAGACGGAGCCCATGGATACCAGCACACGGGAATCTGGACCGTTCACTCTGACAGCAGTCAGCACTGGGAACAAAAGGAATGGAGGGAAAAAAGCGCAAATGTATTTTTACATATTGTAGGCATATGGCCACAAGACCAGCAGAAATATATTTAATTACCAATTGCGCGCATTGAGGAGAAAAACACTAGGAAGGAAAAAAAAACTGTGTACACAGCAATATTATTCTACTTTAACTTTTCACCTCCTTTTTTTTTTTAAATTGAAGATAAAAGGGATGTGGATTAGAATGGAAAAGGGTTATCTATTGGAATCCTATGAAAGGTGATGAGGGTTTTTCATGCGCCTTCCTCAATAGCGTAACATTGTGGTGGGAAATGTAAGTTTTCTTGTAATGATTTTAGTTATAAAATAATTTTACTAAGGTATTTTTTGAGGGAAGGCCCGGGGGGAGACCTAATTTTCACTGTAACAATTAGACAATTTTACCATTCTGTTGAAACTATACTTCCAATGTTACGCATTAGTTTAGGCCTTCACCATGGACAAACAACCCTTGTAAAATTATAGTCCTGTTCCTTCCTATGAAATCAGAGCAGTTCAACCCACATGTATTGCCTGCTTCCTGTCTGTCAGGCACTGTGCTAGCCAATGGAGGGAAAGGGATGAATCAGATATAGTCCCTGTACTCCAGGAGCTCACAATCTAAGATAGGAGACAAATACATAGATGCATAATTATAATAGTAAATTATTGATATTATAACTATAATTATAATACACTAATAAAACAGCTGTAATGTGATGAGGTAGGTATACTGATCCAGGGGCCACAGAGACCTATTCTCATGTCAGCCTGGGAGTCAGTCACCCAGAAAGTCCAGGGAGGTGACTTCCTCTTGGAGGAGTTAATGAAAAGGAGATTTTGGCCTGGGTAAAGTGTAGGTAGGTGGTCCCACGGTATCCCTCATACTGTCGATCCTGTTCCATCAGTCACAAACCTGGTGCAAAACTGTATGTGAGTAAGTCAGAACATCCCGCTCCCCTAATCTCCACCATCTGGGGCTGGAGCTCAGAGCTATGTCCCCAGAGAGTCTGTGCCCAGTGGGTCACAAGTATGCTCTGAGAAATGCTGGAGAGTGACAACCATAGCAGGTTGTAGCGGTAGCAGCCCCAAGATTGGCGTCGTGCTGGGGGACTTGGCTGAATGACCCACTGGTGGCCATGGACTCTAGTCAGGAAGAGAGAGCTCAAGGATCAGAGCAGGAAAATATGTCCCAACAAACTAGTGGTCAGGCATCGAGTCTCCCAGCCATGACTGATGATACCTGGCAGGTGTGCCCATCAGGCTGACATTTTCTCCCTGGTCTCTGAGGCGTTCATTGGAAAGACAGGTATAGAAAGGGCTCCAACCCTGAGGAGTGTAGAGTTGCAATAATTGTCAGAAGCTAGACCCACTTTCACTGGAGCAAGTTTGGTTTATTTTGGGAATTGGCCTTGGAGAGGTTAACACTTAAGGAAAAGGCCAAGGTCACTACATGGATCAAATGGATCCATTTTCTTGTACAGGAGTTGTACTGACTTAGTTATTTGTGAGCTCAAGTGGCACTAAGTGGCAGAGTTTAGAGTTTTTCAAAAGCCAAACTCAATGTTTTTAATCACTCTGCCCCATCATCTATATTGAAATTATTCTTTAAGAGGCCACATACTGGCCACAAACCCACAGGGTACCAGACTGCGGGTTTGGCCACTTTATTCACCATGTGGGGTTTGGGGCTTCAATTTCTTATCCAGTAGGAAAACAACAACAACAACAACAACAACAACAAAAACTAGTCCAAACAATTAGGTAGTACAGGGAGCTAGCTAGATCAGATTTTGACTGTACCTGGAATAACATATTCCAAATAACCTTCCCATTGCCTAAGTAAGTCCACACTACTGTTTCTTAATTTGGTTGAAATAGGCAAGTTTCATTGATTCCATGAACCTTAAAGTGAAGTTACCACCAGGTTGTGTAGACAGTACATGGTAACTTTTAAAATTTGCAGAGCAAAGTAAGAATGACACTACCACAAGTCTAGAACAATGCCTTGGTAAATTAGACACTTACTTTTAAGTTCATAAAATTCATGGCACCAAATATGTTTATATTCCATCTCCCAGAAACATATGGAATGTTCTTTAAGGAAACATAATTCTTTAAAATTAAGAGACAAAGGGATTTTTTTAAACAAAAGAAGTTAAATTTGATTAGAAATACATGGGGCGCCTGGGTGGCTCAGTGGGTTAAGCCGCTGCCTTCGGCTCAGGTCATGATCTCAGGGTCCTGGGATCGAGCCCCACATCGGGCTCTCTGCTCAGCAGGGAGCCTGCTTCCCTCTCTCTCTCTCTGCCTGCCTCTCTGCCTACTTATGATCTCTGTCAAATAAATAAATAAAATCTTAAAAAAAAAAAGAAATACATATAAAATTGGTTTCTGGGCTTGCTAGAAACCAGTGCAAAAAGAGAAATATGGAAAATGGCATGCATAATTTTTCATTGTCAAAAAGGAGGAAACATATTAGTTCCTCGGGAAGAAAAAGCATCCACTAAGGCACAAGCATTAAAAGTAATCTAACATAGATTAACCTTTGAAAGAAAGAAGGAACAGTTTAAAGTCTTTGTAATGAGGTAGATGGTAGTACAGTTCAAGAACTGTAATGAAATACACTCTTTAAAACTAGCATAAAGAAAGTATTTCTAAAGGCATTGAGTCAGAGGGTCACTAGGGCCTGATGCACAGATCTCAGCCCACAAGGCAGCACTATTCTGGTTATGTATTCATAAGGCAAACATTTGTTGATTACCTGATCTGTGCCACTCACATTTCTAGGACTGGAAATGAGTGATAAAAAAGAAAAAAAAAATCCCTGTTCACAGTCCAAATTAAAATGATTCCAGCACATTAATATAAAATTTTATAGTTTCAATTGTTACAATGATGTGTGATGAATGAATTATGGGTTAATCAACTTACATGATGCTTTATGGTTTACAAAATGTTTTCATACATCATTACAACCCAAGTATCCTTATGGAAGCATTGGGACATGCCAGGTATTGGACTGATGTTCCTGGCCATAGAGCCTTGATATGTCATGAAAGTGATGTTCATGATTATGTTTTATTTCCATTAGAAAGAATATGCTTGAGAGCCCGTGGCAGAACTTAGCAAGAAAATCAGCTAGTTAATGCCACAAGAGACCTTAACATACCTTGATGTGTTTAAGAGTTGAACACTACACTTAGTGACACTTAGTTTAATGAACATCTTTGCTTTTTCACATCCCATGAAATATTGCAGGACTTTTGGCAAAATGTGAGATCCCTGTGCTAGGCACAGCGAGGAGCTATGAATAACTTTTAGATGATAACCACTTGTCCCTATCTCAAGGCAACGATTGCAAGTCTTTTGGTCCACTCAGGCTCTCGAGCCCTTTATTCTCCTTCCTCAGCATCCCTATTGTGCACAATGGGTGAAGAATTCTGCTTCTTTTCCAGCTAATTAACCCACATGCTAATGATACTGTTCCGTCCTTGGTTGATTCAGAGCAACCTCCAGCTGTCTGCCTCCTGTCTATTCAGAAGCTTTTGGTGATGAAGGTAGAGCCCATAAGAAGGAAACTGCTGCATGAACTCACCAGCACAGGCAGGCAATCTGCAGGTAGGGTGATCATCTCATCCCAGTTTGCCCAGAACTTACTTGATTTCAGCACTGCAAGTCCCGAGTCCTGGTAATCCCTTAAGTCCTATACAAATAGGACCAGGATTGGTCACTCCCAGTGCTGGGAACCATCTGTGTAATCAATAATAACAAGTTAATATCTCCATCGTTGAGTAAAATACAAGGGCGGAAGTGACATTTGGTATCTTGGTTTGGATTCCCTTGGAAGTAAGCCATGAGTCAAAGATTCCTAGTGAAAGTAGTTTACTGGGAAGTAATCCTAGGAAACAGTGGTAGGAGAGTGGAGAAATGAGGCAGGAAAGCAAGTTGCCACCTGGAACTTAATCTTATTACATTAAACTGGGGATTGGTATAGAATACATCCCTCAGAGTCATGCCACCCATGGGGCAGAAGGGTTGGAATAAGCACAGTAATTAGTTGAAGTCTGTTCCTACTAGTATGGGATGAGGTCACTAATTTGGTCTGCTGAGCCTGGGCAGAGTGGACCTCAGCAGTCAGAGAAAGCCCTCTGACAGAGATACAGGTATTGCAGGAGGAAGCTGTGCCATTGTCCACTAAAATGGTAAGGGACAAAGGGATATGGGGAGGCCACTGACAGTGCTGTTACAGTGGGTCTACTTTGCTTTCCAGGTTAACACATTCCACAGCATTGATCCCCTGTGAGGACCCAGGCTCAGAGATGGATGCTTGCTTGGTAAGGGGAGAAAGAAATGTGCTGGATATGGGGAAGTTCAGAATGTTGGTGCACATGTAAAAGGCATGGGACTTTGATGCCTCTGAGTAATACTTGATACATATTCTACTCATTAATAATTATCATATGACCAAACTATAGATATGTGGGATTAGTTGGAATCCTACAAGGTAGGCTTCAATAATGTCACTCAGACAGTCACTGATTTTTAGGGACAAGACTTTTGAACACCCCTTAGGGTCTCATTGTATGGCTTATCAGGTCTCATTATTATGAAGAATTTGTTTCTTTTTCACTTACATCTTTCCCTTAGCCATTAAAAACTATTTTTGTATTTCTATCTTTGAGCTGGACAAAGTTTGTCTCTGGTGTCCCTTAAAAATACCTAGAACAGGACCTCTTTCTGAAGACTGTACAGTGTTCAGAGTGGGATGCAAAGGAGAGCTCTGTATCCAGGAATCTTGTCCAGGTGCCCAGGGTTGGTGACCTAGCCACCCCAGCCATCTAGGCTGAATAGTCACCCAGGTGACCTGACAAATACCTCTGCCAAATGGAGATGCTTGAATCTGGTTAGAAGCTGAAGATTCAATCAGCCATTGTTCAAGATTAACAAAGATAGTAGGTGACCAGAATCCGTGAGTCATCAGAAACCTTGAGGCAGAGACTACAGGAAGAGTCTGTTGGTAGTGGAGACATCTTAGCAAATAGCAGCTATGTGAGGCTGTGTGGCCATAATGGCAGGTCCCTGGAAGGAGCATCAGAAGTTTACCTGCCATGGAGAGGAAAGGGAAACCAGGTGACTCAACCTGGCTTGTGTCTTAAAAGTTGATCCAGGGTCCATGGGTGTGACTTGGAGGCTGTTTTCTGCATTCTTCAGTTTCTGCGTTCAACCTTATAAGAAACCCTGTTTATTTATTTATTTATTTAAATGTTAATAATGTATTTTATTTACCCCAACATATCTAAAACAGTCATTTCAATATAAATGTAACTTCAATACTACCATTTTTTTAAATTTATTTTCAGCATAACAGTATTCATTGTTTTTGCACCACACCCAGTGCTCCATGCAATCTGCGCCCTCTCCAATACTCACTACCTGGATCCCCCAACCTCCCACCCCCGCCCCTTCAAAACCCTCAGATTGTTTTTCAGAGTCCATAGTCTCTCATGGTTCACCTCCCCTTCCAATTTCCCCCAACTCCCTTCTCCTCTCTAACTCCCCTTGTCCTCCATGTTATTTGTTATGCTCCACAAATAAGTGAAACCATATGATAATTGACTCTCTCTGCATGTCTTATATGCATAATCTCTTCCAGTCCCGCCCATGTTGCTACAAAAGTTGGGTATTCATCCTTTCTGATGGAGGCATAATACTCCATAGTGTATATGGACCACATCTTCCTTATTGAAGTAAACTGGAAAACCCTCATCTACCTAGAAAAGCCCAACAAACATATATTTTATATGCTTGAAATCACTTTTCACTTTTCTTTGATTTAGGCTAAATAATTTCAATTCTGTTAGTATTTTTTATTCTCACATTTTTTTTTTTGGATAAATTTTCATTAGCCATGCTCTTTCTCATCCTGTCATTATACCTTTTGGAATTGTTCTATTTATTTTTATTTTTAAAAATGTTTTCACTTTTACTGAGGTATAATTGTCAAATAAAGTTGTTAGATATTTAAAGTATAATGTGATGATTTTATACATGTATATGTTGTGTAAACTGACAGTTTTCTCTCTTTTTTTAATGTTTTATTTACTTACTTTACGGAGAGAGAGAGCACAAGTAGGGAGAGTGGCAGGCAGAGGGAGAGGGAGAAGCAGGCTCTCTGCTGAGCAGGGAGCCTGACATGGGGCTCGATCCCAGACCCTGGGATCATGATCTGAGCTGAAGGCAGATGCCTAACTGTCTGAGCCACCCAGGTGCCCCTGACAGATTTAAGTAAACTCTATGCCCAGCGTGGGGCTCAAACTAACTACCCTGAGATCTAGTTGCATGCTCTATTGACTGAGCCAGCTAGGTACCCCTTTATAATTTCAGTAATAATTGAGTTTAAAACCTCATAGATTCAATTCACCCTCTTCAAGTTCTCCTGCCTATGAGGCATAGTGTAAATAGGAATAGAGTAGAATAGGGTAAGATTGGGGTCAAAGATATAGATTAATTCATTTATTATTATTTTTAAAGATTTTATTTATTTATTTATTTATTTATTTATTTATTTATTTTAGAGGGGGAGAGAGAAAGAGAGAGAGTGAGGGAGCCAGTTGATGGCAGTCCAGAGGGAGAGAGAGAATCTCAAGCAGACTCCATGCTGAACACAGACCCCAGTGTGGGGCTCCATCTTACAACTCTGAGATCTGAATTGAGCTGAAATCCAGAGTTGGATGCTTAACCAACTGAGCCACCCAGGTGCCCCAGAAGACATAGATGTAAATCCTGGTTCCAAAATTCACTATAGAATAGTGAATGAATGTGCCCACAGGCAAGTTACTTAACTTCTCTGACTCTTAAAGAAGGACAATATTTGTTATTAACAATAATTTATTATTATTATCATTTCCCCACAAAAAATGATAGGTGAAAATTTTTCTCTCCCCTCATCCTTACTTCTCAAAAATATTCTGTAAAGGATTAAAGTTTATCATATTAAAAAATACAGTTTTGGGGCCTGGGTGGCTCAGTCAATTAAGCATCTGCCTGTGGCTCAGGTAATGACCCCAGGGTCCTCGGATGGAGCACCACATTAGGCTTCCTGCTCAGAGGGGAGTCTGCTTCTTCCTCTTCCTCTGCCTGCTGCTCCCCCTGGTTGTGCTCTCTCTTTCTCTCTCTCGGTCAAATAAATAAATAAAAATCTTAGAAAAATAAAATACAATTTGACAATAAAAAGAAAATAAAAGACTAAGAAGCAAAAACTTGGTAAAAGGGTGAGGAGAGACGCTAAGAAAGTCTATTATAACTGAGTTAAAACCTTAGCAGTGAGCTTCTCACTGCTAAGAAAGAAGAAGGAAAGAAGAGCAAAATATAATAGTCACATCTTACTTTAATACAATAAAATAAAAAATAAAATTTTATAAGGTAAGAAACAGGTTTTTTTTTTTAAAGATTTATTTATTTATTTATTTGACAGAGAGAAATCACAAGTAGGCAGAGAGGCAGGCAGAGAAAGAGGAGGAAGCAGGCTCCCTGCTGAGCAGAAAGCCCGATGTGGGGCTCGAACCCAGGACCTGGGATCATGACCTGAGCCGAAGGCAGCGGCTTAACCCACTGAGCCACCCAGGCGCCCCCAAGAAATAGGTTTTTGGTTTAATTCTGACATGAATTATTACATGTTTCTGTCTATAAGAGACATTGAAACACAGTAGAAATTTTGTGGTAGACAAAGGGCCTCTGTGTCCTATTTCTTACCCTGACTGCAAATTAAAAGCTATGAATGTAGGGTTGTGTTCAAGGTTTCTGGAAGGCGTTTCTACAGACAGCTGAGAGAAGATAGCCAAGGCATCTATTTTTTTAATCACATGAATGAAAGCAGCAATACAACCTGAAGGAAGCAGAGAAATGGCTTGGTTTATTCCCTAATCCTTTTCAAAGACACGCTGGCCGCCTCTGCCTTGATAGTACATCAGCCTGCTGACTGGGCCTCCTGGGTGCCAGGTTTGTCTGCCTCATGCCCTTTCTCTCTCCTGCAGGCAGGGCGGGGATTTCTAAAACACAACTCGGTGTTGTGTCACTCCCTGGCTTCAAGAACCTTCTATGGCTCACGTCTCAATTATTGCAGTTTCTCTGCTATGCCGCATGTTTTCTCCTTCTTTGCCTGGAGTAGCCATCTCTGCTGTCAGCCGCCATTCCCCCAGCCCCTCCCCAGAGTGCCAAGTTAATACCTTTTAGAAGTCCATTGCTAGGGCCAGAAGAACTTCCTTGCCAACTCCAACCTGCTCACCTGGATTAGTCTCCCCTCTTCTGTGTTCCTTGGTCACTCTACTCCACAGAGCTGTTATTTTGTCTTTACTGTGTGTGTCCCCCACGAGACTGAAGGTTTGTGCATTGGGGAGGCCTCCATCAGAGCTTCATTGAGCTTTTATCATTAGTGGAAATCTCAATGCTTCTCCCCCGTTCTCTCTGCCTGCCTCTCTGCCTGCTTGTGATCTCTGTCTGTCAAATAAATAAATAAAACCTTTAAAAAAAAGGTCACTATTTCATTAGAATATTAATAGCTCCTGTATGTTTTTCAAGTAATAAACTCGTGTACTATATGTTTTTTAATATTTTTTGGTGTGTGTGTGTGCATGTGCATGAACACACAGTACCTGCTGGAACTAATTCCAAGCAACACCACCAGCTACTTGTGCATGGGCTTTTACTTTAAATTAGGAAATGCAATAAGGAGGCATCTGCTTCATGATTATTTACATTATTCTGCTATTCTGCAAAGTGTGAGCCAATGCAGTAAGACCAAAAAGGAAAAAAAAAAAAAAAGGAAAGAAAAAGATGAAGCACACAAAAACGAAAAGACAAGATGACAATTTTGCAGACTATGAGTCAGCTCTGAAAATACAAGAGCACCAACTGGGACAACCTATTAAACTAACAAGAAATATAACTGAAGCTAAAAAATAAATATATTGAAAATGACTATATATACTACATGAATAATGGTGATCAATTTTGAAGAATATGGGAAACATTTAACAGACTAACAAAATACAAGTTAGAAATAAACTTCACAAAAATATATATGAATTAAACAGCCCAAATTAAGAAAAATGAATATACAGAAGATGTGTAAGTTCAGAGATCTGCTTCATTCCTGCATGAGATCATTCAATATTGTAAAACATATCAAGCCATCGATTAAACACAATGCTATTTAAAACCCCAGTTCAGAACTTGAGAAAGTGTTTCTGAAGCTCAGCTGGAAGATAAATGGAAAAAAGTAGCAAAGAACCAAAGTAATAAAGAAGAGCAATTAGAAGAAACCAGTAATGTCAGTTTTTAAAATATATTAAAAGTTATACATTTTAAAACCTTACTATACATTGCAAGAATAATCCAAGAGAGACTAGAATATTACAAGCATTTTTATACATAAGACTTAATGTGAAATGGAGTCACACATAAATGTAAGAATGCGTGTTGCTGCTGCAGAAGTTGGTTGATAATTTCTCGATTAAATTTAGTTTCTCATTTCATGCTATAGACGATTCCCAGATGGCATAAAGATTTACAGGTAAAAGAAGCAAAACATAGGAAAACTAGGAGAAAATGCAGACATTTTATTTGCTTTAAAATTAATACTTGTTCTTTTTTAGTTTTTAGAGTTTTAAGCTTACAGAAGGACTGCATAAAAAGTACTGGGCTCTCATACACCTCGCTCCCCTTCTTCTCACAGGTCCTCCTATTAGCCCCTCTTGCATTGGTGTGGTGCATTTGTCATCACTGGTGAACCAATACTGATACATTATTATTAACTCAAGTCCGTAGTTTATATCTGGGTTCCCTCTTTGTGTTAGGTAGTTATAAGGGTTTTGACCAATGGGTAATGCCATACGTTCACCAGTACGGTATCATACAGGTAGATCCTGTGCTCCACCTGGTCGTCCCTTCTTTCCCTCCCTTGTGCTGATAGAGACCATCAGTCTTTTTGCTACGTCTACTTTCTGCCTGTTCCAGAGTGTCATACAGTGGGAATGATTCAGTATGGTGCCTTCACATACTGGCTTCTCTCACTTAGCAACATGCATTTCAAGTTCTCCTGTGTCTTTTCATGGTTTACTAGCTCATTTCTTTTTTATCATAGATTAATGTTCCACTGTGAGGATGTACCATAGCTTATTTACCTGCTCACATACTGGAGGACTAAATACTTTTTAAAGAAAGTTTGGTAATATTCATTAAACAAAATAAGACATTTATTGAGAGCCTACCATGGGCCAAGCCGTCTTCTAGAATCTTGTGGTATTTCAATGAGCAAAACACAACAATCTTTACTCTTGAGAAAGTTACATAAAAGTAGAAGAAGATAGACACACAGAAAATGAAGAATAAAAACAATGAATAGGTACATTTTAGAGTATTCAAAAGGTGGTAATTTCTGTGGCAAAGTAAAAGGCAAAGGGAGTGGGGAGTATGGGGACTGGTGAGATTAGGCTGCAGATGTTAATTCTGTATCAGGTGGTCACTGGCCCATGAGAAGGTGATGCTTTCACCCAGATTTGGTGGAGAACAAACAGATGGCCTGCAAGTGTAAAATTTTACAATTTACTACCAATAAAAAAAGGCAAATTCAAACAATGTTATAAGATCCCATTTGTTAATTTAGCATAAACTTTTAAAAATATAAGTTTGGTTATGATACATGGAGATTTGACAAGATAGGAGAAAGTATTAACTGCTATAATTGTTTTTGAAGATAAAAGGATAATATGGAATAAAAAGACTGAAAAATGTTTAAGCAGCGTCTCTTTCTCTCTCTCTCTAATAAAAGGGAGTGGGGGAGCATCTGGGTGGCTCAGTCGATTAAGCGTCTGACTCTTGATTTTTGACTCCAGTCATCATCTCAGGGTTGTGAGATCGAGGCCTGCGTCAGGCTCCATGCTGGGTGTGGAGACTGCTTAAGATTCTTTCTCTCCCTCTAGCTGCTCCCACCCTCTAAAAAACAAAACAAAACAAAACAAAACAAAACAAAAAAAGTGTTTGAACAGTCATTCCATATCCATAAAGTGATCAGGAATGCTAATAAAGTTTGTGTAAAAACTATTTAATTGTAGTTTTAAAATTTGAAAATAGCATATATTTTCTATAATGGGAACACATTAGAAATTATTATGGTACATTCAATTGATGTAATGCTATGCAATCTTTAAAAATGGTGAAATCATTTTTGAAGAATATTTAATGATTGGGAAAGTGCTTATGCACAGAAAATGTTCCAAAAGAAATATACCAAATGTTAACAGTAGTTATAAACCTCGGGTGGTGGGATTATGGATGCTTAAAAAATAACTTCTTTTTGATGTGAATGTATAATGTATTATAAAATTCATGTATAATACATACATATTATAAAATTCATTATTAAAGATGAAAAGTACAGAAAAATAAAAAGAAAACAAAGGCGGCTTTGGCTTATTTCTCCCAATTCTGTTCCTCCTTTTACTTTCTTCTTCCTCAACAATTAAGACTTTTCTATTTTCTTTGCTCCTCGTTGTGTCCCTCTCTCCCAGTGTCTTTCTCCTCCTCCATCATCTCCTGCTTGTTCTGCTGATAGTCATGCATCAAAGGACAACCACACATGTTATTCACGGCCAGACAGCACTCCAGAAGGTCATCTATAATCCCATCCTTTCTCCTCATCCTCACCAGCACTTTTTTTTTTTTAAGATTTATTTATTTATTAGAGAGAAAGAGAGAGAGGACAGGGAAGGGACAGAAAAAGAGAGAGAATTTCAAGTAGACTCCCTACCGAGCACAGAGTCCAACCTGGGGCTCGATCCCATGATACTGAGATCACCACCTCAGCCAAAATCAAGAGTTGGACACTTAACTGCCTGAGCCACCCAGGCACCCCAGCACTTTTTAACATATAATTGAACTTTCCTGTTTTTGCTGTCTGGACAGGTGAAGAGTCTTGTTTTGAATTACATCTCTGTGATTTCCTGTGAGGCTGGACTTCATTTCATGTTCTTATTAGTCACTTCGGTTTCCTCTTATAATGAATTAAGTTTACACATCCTTTACCCACTTTCTGGTCAGGATGTTTGTTTATTATTTCATTCATTCATTCATCCATCTTCGCACTTCTGGGTGATAATCTCTTTGTCAGTTTAAGCAATTCAACAATCTTCTCTCAACTTCTGTCCTTCCTGTTAACTTTGCTGTGCTGTCCTGTATAGACAGAATTCTTGAACTTTGATCCATCGGTTTTTTAATTGGCTCACCGATATTTCCATGTAGAGCTTCACCTAGATCTTCAGTTAGATCTCTGTTTTGAATTTCTGTATCCATCATTTGTCTTTCTTCCCATTTCCATTTTTGTCTTTTTCCTCTTTATTCTATAACGAATTCTCAAGTTTGTCCTCCACATTACTTATTCAGTATGTCAATGCCAATTCTGCTATTTCTGCTTTCTGAAATTTTTGGTTTCCTTACGGCATTTTCAACTTCAGTAAACCCTACTTTCTTCTCATCTTATTGCTTGCAGGTCTATTCGCTCACTAACCTTCTTTTTCCATCACATCTCATCATCTTTTGAAACACAAACAACTTAGGACTTTTTCTTTTACTTCCTTGAGCTAAAATGTCTGGACATATTCTTTTTCTGAGTACTCCAGTAGGTGGTCCCCCTGCTTTTCACTGTTTCCATCCTCACCCAGGAAACCCACCATGGGAGGGGCCCCCAGCCCCTGTGCTCTGACCACTTCTGCAGAGGCTGAGTCTCTTTCCTGGAGTCACAGATGGTAGGTAGGTTGGTGAGCCCAGTGCCTCACACATTTCCTGTCTAGTTTTGCTCCCTCAGACAGAAATGGGATCCACTCCTACGTCCATCGCTGGCTCTCCAACACATGGAACAGATGGACCACATGGAAAACTATAGCCCTGGTTTTCACTGCTTCTATTTCTATCTACTCCCAGGCCCATAGTGTTTATTTATGGAGATTACTATGCTGGTAGCCCACAACCCAAGTCTTGCCCAGGTGTTTTCTGAAGAGTTGAAGTCTCTGGATGTAGATGGGGGTGAGGTGGGAGTGACTGAAATGAGAAATTACCATCTGGCTGTCCTAAAAAAAAAATAACATGAGCTCAGTGAGGGGCTAGCCAGCTAGTTCTCTGGTAGGTGCAGTTCACGTGTTTCTCAACAAAGCATCATGCAGTGGAGGAGAAACAAAAGATTTTTCTCCCTTCTTTCAGCTGTACAGGATTTCTTCTCTTTAGAAGAAAAGCACAAGGTGTCCCCCCTTGTGGCATGGTGCTTATGAGTCTGATTATAGTTACAGTTATCTGGTGTTAGAGCCAGATTCTCCTAGTTTTGGAAGCAGATTCATTGTTCTAGCTTTCACTGATGTTATGAATTTTCATCTTTGTGTGTCTTCAAAGAATTTGTAATGAGACACTGAGAAAGGCCAGGTGTCACTTAAAGCTGATCCATTGATTTAAGAAGCCACAGTTTCATTTCTTGCCCTGGAGGGGACAGGGACTTCTGCTTGGAAAGTTCTTCAAAAGACACCTCAGGTCAGGCATAGCCAGGCCAGTTCTCAAATGATAACAGGTTTGAATGCTCTGAATATTTGGGCAAAGAATTTTCCACAAAAGAGAGAAATTTGCCTGAGCAATTCTGAAGTCTTGTATGATGAATGCCTGCCTCCACTACATAAAAAGGTATAATATAGCTTCTCCTAAAGGTATGAACTTTAGGTAAAGATGCATCAAATTGCATCTGATGAATCCATTCTATTAGATGAATTTAAAAAATGAATAGAATAGCCTGGCTGTGTGGATATAGAGTGAGAGAAGGAAGCAAAGAGTGATCCATATGAGAAAAATTATACATGGTGAGTGCCATGTGGTTTAGCATGTTGTTCTGTGGATGGACTTATTTGGTATTATTGCCCTTTCTTTGAGGCTCAAAGGCCAAAGAAGAAAATTAGGTGTTAAGTAGTCTTTATTTCAACACAAGGTCTATACCCACTATATGTAAGTTTACCAAGTAAAATGAAGCATGCCCCAGTTAAATTTGAATTTCAGATAAATAATACCTAATTTTAGTATGAGTATGTCCCAGATATACAGGACATGCAAAAGGTGATGTCTGAACATTTTAAATGGCTCCTTGAATGTATGAGTAGAAGATGAGGAGGCCAGGTGATAGAATTTTGGAGACATTTTCTAGAATTTAGTATCGTTCCCACTGTCTCCAACCCCCATGGGGAAGAGGAGGGTGTGCTCTCTTCTTCAAACACCTCCTTAGAAAGAGCTGAAGAATTTGAACCCTGGAGGCAGAGGGACCTGGTGGGGTCACATGCCTGAAGACTCAATTTAAAGGTGGTAGGAGACATCTGCCTAGCAGCAAGCAAGGGAAGAGGATGCCCTTGAAAGCAAATTGTGCCACATTGGGGTCATAGTACCCACAGATCAATCACAGGTCCCTTGACAGAGACTGGGCTTGAAGGTTATTTGAAAATGAACTCCACTAAGGAGAGTTTCCTTCCAGATGAAGAAACTGGCAGAAAGGACCCCTCCAATTGCAAGCACTGAGGAGGTTGCCATGAGTGGCCACTTGGAGGAAAATTGAGAGAGGAAGAAGCTGGCATTCCCAGAGAAGAACTTTCTGCAGGATTTGTGAAAGTGTCCCAGAAAAAGAACCATACAATGGCCAGGAAGCAGTGGAAATCAGCCACTCCTTCATACCTTCATTCTCAAAGATCTGTACTCCACGCTAGGCATGCACCATTCTTGGTGCTTAGGATACATCAGAGAATGTGGTGGACACAGAAACTTGCTCTTAAGGAGGAAAGTGGTGTCAGACAGTGACCTAAACTTGATCAATACATACTGTATAGAGTATGTTAGAAAGTAAGAATTTTTATGCTGTAGTATTAGAGCAGAGTCAGGGCCTTGGGAGTACTATGGGAGAGGGCAGTGCAGGTATTACTTAGTGGGGTAGGTACTGATTGGTGTCAAGGCTCCTCATGAAAGGCTGGGTTATCTGTTGTGGTATGTCAAGTGGACATGCATTCAGTTCTTTTAAAGTCACCAAGAATAAATTCATGCATATTACCAATGGTCACATGTCATTCTAAAATATCTTCTCAACTGGACAAAAGAGAGGACAGTAATTAGTAATTAGCAAAACTCCCTAGTCAGCACTGTCATTTATTACAGAGAAAGCTAATGGAGAGTCAAGAAAACAAAAAAGTCTGGGGAAAAGGTTAATATCAGCCTTTCCCCTTTTGTTCCTCTCACTACTTGGCTCCTGGCTAAGGTGGTGTTATAGGGATGACAGGGGCCGGAAAGGAGCCAGAAACTAAAGGATGTGTTCTTTTGGAAACAGAAGAGAAACTAACCCAGGGAGGAAAGAATGACCCAGAAAAGGGAGAGGGTAGCAGTGGAACACACCCAAATTTCTAAAGGCAGGTTTGGGTGAGAGTTTAAAAGAGATTTAAACAGGGAAAAGAATATATTTAAATACTTAAACAGCCTTTCAATTATTTCAGTTTGTTAAAACAGGACATCCCTGAATATGATTCTGTGCCAAGGCTGACTTCAAAGTTAGGAAGCCAACTCAGCTCACATTCCTAGCAGCACGGTTTGAAGGAGTTGAAGATCACCGAGGAATGCATAGACAAAAAGTGGTATGTACCACTCAGTCATGGACTGAGTTTACATGTAGCAACATGGTTAGTTTTCAACTATGGGGTGACATAGAAATGGGAACAGATTAACAGCATAATGCCATGAATATAATTTAAAATACACATACACACACAAAAAAAACTTCTATATTTTTTACATGTCATGGTGTCTACACAGACATATCAATGTAGATACAAAGGCTAACTAAGAAATATACTAGAGAGGTGGGCAAAGGAAGGAGTGGTAAATTAAGAGGGGAGATGGGGAGGAAACCGCGCTGAATAGTCACACCGTGCCATATTGGAGCTTGTGGGAAGTGTCCCGGATCATTTCTCAACAGGTATGGCCATTGCCTGTGCTGTTCAGGGGCTCAAGTACTTTGCAAGATTTAGGTTGCCTGTTCTTTATATGAATGAATCTGGAGCCCAGTGAGCTCTTGTATGATCCCATGCATCAGTGAAAGAGCAGTAAGGTATCTGGGTTGCCAGTGTAATTCTTTGGAAGCAGCAGGGTGAGCCCAGGAGTAATAACAAAGAAGTAGGGTGTGTTAAATTCTGGTGCTTAATCATGGTTCTTGGATGGGCATCCCTTTTACTGGTGATCAGGGAGAGGCTGCAGGGGAGATCAGAGGGGCTTTGGGGAGCACTGCCAGATGCCTGCAGCTGATGAAAGCCTCAGGTATCTCCTGGCCAAATTCCTAAGGTAAGTTTGCGGCTTCCCAATGATAGGCCACAGCTGGGGTTCTGCAGGAGGCCGTGGGTACTATGGCAAGCCCCAAACACCATCTGGTTCCAGCTTGAGGGGAACGAGGCATGGGGAGTGGCCTTTCCTCTGGGGCAGACCATGAGACCTCTTGCAGGGGAGCTTTGGGTCTAGGTCCCTCTCCTTCATCTTCCATTTCCTTTACAACTCATTGACAGTGGTAATGAGATGGAGAAACCCTCCTACCCTCTTTACTGATTTCTCAGTACGCCAGCATGCTGCTAGCTTTCTTGCCAACTCAGGCTTGTGCTTAATCCTACCAGCTTCTCCTAACAGTGTATGTGAAACCTAGAAAGAGATGGAAACTGTTTGTCTTGTGCCCACTGTTGGAAGATCAAACTGCTTGATTCAGATAATGTGTGGCTTATATAATAGCAACTATTTTGCCATATATCAAGTTTTACGTTGGTTTGCATCCTTAGGAAAGAAAGCACACTTTGAATATTTCAGTATGGAATCATTCTGTTTTGCAAAGGTAATATATTTTCTCATTTCAGCCTAGAACTTGGACAAATTCACTCATTAAACAATATTGACAAAACATCTATTTTATATTAGGACCCGACATTTAAATGCTTCTAGGCTTACACAGATAAGTCATGGTTTCTGCCTCCATGAACTTATCCACAGCCTACCAGGGAGACCATTATAATATGTTAAGACAATTGCTATCTTGGGGGGATGGACAGCAGCATATGTTTCTTGGAGAATCAAGATAAACTTTACAGAGGAGAGAGATCTTCAGCTAAGTTTTGAGGGACAGATGGGCAAGAGATGGGGGCTGTGAATGGATTCTTGATGGACACACTGGCCATCTCTGTTTCTGGACACCAGAGGAGGCAGGAATGAGAAGCTGGAATGGAGTTCCCATTCTGGCTTTTGCAAAGGCTTTGCAAAGTGCTTAGGTCTTTGAAGAACTTTGGTTGAGGAATATTTATAGATCAGCGATTCCTACAGACCTCAATAAAGCTTTCTGTTTGTTTTAAAAAGCAGCACGGCTTTGAGAATCAGTGTGCATGGCAAAAGCTCCAACTAATGTATCACAATTATAAAAACACCTGTTCTAGATATGGCAATATTTTTGTTGTTGTTTGTTGTTGTTTGATCCACTAGGCTGAGCACATCAAAACTAAATTCTTCATTTAAAAAAATTTAATGAGTAAATGATAATCCTAGCTTTAATTTTTCCCCCTAAAATTTAAAAATCATGAATTTTTGGATTTCAAAAAAAATCTCACAGTGAGCATTGACATAAACTACTTATTGTAGAAGCACCATTTTCTTCAAAGATTGCAATTGATTATGAACAGTAAGTTTAGGTTTGACCTCAAGGATTCCAGTTTCTTACCAATATATCTAAAAGATTATCCCACCTCAGTGGGATGAAGATTTTATTTTACTTTTTAAATTAAATATTTTAATATATTATTAATAATGTTAAGAATATATGTCATAATATATTATTAATATTAATATTTATGTAGTTAATATAATGATTAATAATTATATATCACAGAACATGAATGTATATATCACATGAATATATATATATATATATATATCACAGCTCAATGAATCTTAACACTGTATGCATGTGTGTTATCAACATCTGAATCAGGAAATAGAATATTATAAGCACCTCAGAAGCCCCTGTGAGCCAATCTCCCAATCACTACTGCTACTTCCTTCATGACTCTCTGTATCAGTTAAATCTTCTGTGTAACCAACCACTCCAAAATTTAGTGGCTTAAGACAATAGTCATTTACAATTCTGTGGGTTGGCAGCTTTGGCTCAGCTCAACTGGGAATTTCTGTTGATCTAGACGAGGCTCAGCTAATCTTGGGGTGAGAGCACCCTCCTGCAGGTGTCTCCTAGATTGCCTGGGGGCTGGCTGACTTCTGACTGGGATGTCAGGTTTCCTCCATGTAAGCCCTCCGAGGGGCCAAGTCAGGTTTGTCCTTCTAGGGGCAGAATTGTAACAGCTTATTACTGTTACAAGGCCCAGGCTTCATGGATATATCCATTGGTCACGTTGTATCTGTCAAAGCAAGTCGGGAGGCCAGCCTAATTTCAAGGGGTGATTCTCCACCTCAAAGTAAGGCCTTCAACGTGTTGTGGCTATTTTTATAATCAATCACAATCATCAGTAGTTGGTTTTTGCATTTTGTGTAAATGAAACCATACATCACATACTACTTTTTGGGCAGTGTGCTTTTTCATTTGACATTATGACAATAATGTTATTTTGGTACTATTGACAATAGTCAAAAAAGTACCAATATAACATTTTTGTCTATGTCTTTTGGTGAACATATGTACATGTTTTTTTCTGTTTGGTGTAAAATCTAGAAATGAAATTTCTAGGTTAGAGTATATGTACATATTCAACTTTAGCAAATAAGGCCAGTTTTCCAATGTGATTGTAACAATTTACATTGCCACCAGCAGTTTATCAAAATTCCAGTTGTTACATTCTTGCCTAAACTTGGTGATTACTTAATATCAGTGTTTTTAATTTGAGCCATTCTAAAAGGTGTGTGCTTCTGACTCATTGCTGAATTTACATTTCCTGGATGAATAATGATATAGAGTTTCTTCTCACGTGTTTCCTAGCCATTTGGATATCCTCTTTGGTGATGTCCCTATTCAAGACATTGTCCTGTTTTTCTACCCAGTGATTTGTAATGCCTGGTCTATCTCTGCTTTCATTTAATTCCTAGCATGTGGTTTTCAGGGATCCCAAAGGAAAACTTGGGGTGTTTATCATAGTTCTTTTCTCGGAAGGCCCCGAATGTCAGTAAAAAGAAATTCTCCAAAAACTCTACACTTCTTGGCTGCCACTCTGTGCAGCTCACAGAGCAAAATAAAACTCTCTTGGCCCCGCAAAGCAGGGAGGCAACAGTGAGTGCATCAAAGGAAAGCTGCACACTGTCAGTCCCACACGTCTCTGCTGCCTTTCTCCTAGACCCTCAGCCCTGGGGCATCTCAGCAGCTCTTACTCCACTTTCATTCTCACCAGATCTTGAGTTTGCTGAAAGCTCCCCTCAGCTTCCCTGGTTTCTCAGTCACTTCTTTTGGCTCATCTCCCAGCTTCTTTTCCTGTACCCTGTGCAGGGTGGCAGACCACCTGAGGCATCTCTGTTTCCCTTCTATCCAGGACTTTGGCCTTTCACCTGCTGGCCACTTTGGTACCTCTCTATGGTCTTCAAATTTCTTGTTAATCCAGCTATTTTAGTTGTTCTTAGTGAGAGATTCGGTCTGTTATGAATTAATCCCCGATTACCTAGCACAAGATGAGTGTCTTTTTCTTTTCTTGTCCAGCTACATAGTATATCATTGTATGGATACTCTACAATGTCTTTATGTACTCCCCACTTATGGATATTCAGTTTGTTTCTTATATCTGTTATTGCAAACCACAAAGCAGTGTGTAAACTCGTATGTCCATTACTTCACATATGGGCAAATATATGTTATTAAAATTCCTAGAATGGAATTACTTGGTCAAAGGGAATATGCATTTGTGTTTTGATATACATTGCCATATTATTCTTCATAGAACTTCTACTAATTTATATTCTAAACATGTTACGAGCATGCCTATTTTCTCACAGCTTAACAACATGGTGTTATCTTAATTTTGGTATTCACCAATCCAGTAACTAAAAATAATGATCTTTCATGAAAATAATAGTATCCCATTATAGTTTTAATTTGCATTACTCTTATTGTGGGAGAGACTGAACATCATTTAATATGATTAAAGTCTCAAGTTAACAAATTCCTCTATAGATTTGTGATCAACATTTCCCAGAGTATATTCCACTAAATTAACATAACATTTTCTGGAAAAAAATAAAAAGTCACTGTATCTTATGCTTCCCCCTTTTGGCAATTCAAAATTCATTATAAAAGCCTCTGATAAAATCAACCCATTTAACTTTTTCTTATTGTGGCATAGTATATATAACATATTACTTATTTTAACCAATAGTTAAGTGTACTATTCAGTGACATTAAATACATTTACAATGTTGCATAACCATTTCCACTATCTATACCCCAAATCTTTTCATCATCTCCAACCAAAATTCAGTGCCTTTTAACAATCCTCCCTCCTCCTCTCAGCCCCTGGTAACCTCTCTTCTACTTCCTATCTCACTGAATGTGGCTTTTCTAAGTAATCATGTAAGTGAAATCATATAATATTTGTACTTCAGTGTTTGGCTTTTCACCAAGCATAATGTTCTCAAGGTCCACCCATGTTGTACCATACACAAAATTTCATTCCTTTTTTTGGCTGAATAATAGTCCATGTTATATTTTATTGTTTCTCCATTCATCTGCTAATGGATACACAATATTTCCACCTTTTGGCTATTGTGAATAGTGCTACAGGCATCGTGTACAAATTTATTCATATCTTTGTTTTCAGTTCTTCCGAATGAGTATCAAGGAGTGGAACAGGTGGGTCATATGGTGGTTTTAGGTTTAACCAGTCAAGAAATTGCCAAACTGTCTTCCACAGTGGCTGCACCATTTTTGCATTCCTCCCTACAGTGTATGAAGTGGGAATCTCTTCATGTCATGTCCTCACCAACACTTTTCAGTTCACTTTATTTTTTATTTCTTGGTTATAACCATCCTATAATCAGGTTTGAAGTGCTCTCTTGTTGTGCTTTTGACTTGCAGTCCTCTAACGATTACTCCCTTAGTGCATTCAGGCTCCTACAACAAAATGCCATAGGCTGGGTGGGTTTTAAACAACAGAAATTTGTTTCTCACAGCTCTGGAGGCTGGAAGTCTAAGATCAGGGTGCTGGTTGGTTGGGTGAGGGGACTCTTCCAAGTTGCAGACTCCCATGGTAGAAGGGGCTAAGGATCTCTGTGGAGCTCTTCCATGAAGGTATTAATTTCATACATGAAGGCTCCAGCCTCGTGACCTAGGCACCTTTGAGTGGCTCCACCACATTATACCATCATATTGGGCATTAGGATTTCAACATATGAATATTAGGGAAATGGAAACATTCAGACCATAGCAGTTAGTGATATTAAACATTTCTTCATGTTTTCATTAGACAAGTGTACACCTTCTTTGGAGAAGTGTCTACTCCGTTCCTTTGTCCATTTTTTAATTGGGTTGTTTTGTTGTTGAATTGTGGGAGTTAAAAAAATATTCTGGATATTAATCCCCCATTAGGTATGTTTTTTATAAATATTTTCTCACATTTGGTAAATTGTCTTTACACTCTCTTGATAGTATCTTTGGATTCATAAAGGTTCTAATTTTGATGAAGTCCAATTTATCCATATATTCTTTTATTAAAAGTGGTTTTCTTTTTAATCAAATTTGTGAACAAATTTGTTAACAAATTCAATGTTACAAAGATTTTCCCCGGTGTTTTCTTCTAAAAGCTTTTCAGTTTTGGCATTTTGGTTCTTTGATACATTTTTAGTTAATTTTTATATATGGTAGGTATACATGTGGAGTTACATTTTGCATGTGTATATCCAGACTTCCCAACACCACTTCTTGAAAAGACTGTGCTTTACCTATTAAATGGTCTTAGAACCCTTGTCAAAAATCAATTGACCATTTACGTGAGAGTTTATTTCTGGGCTATTTTAGTCCGTTGATCCATATGTCTTTTGTACTCTAGTACCCCATACTGTTTCAAGTACTAGAGTTTTGCAGTTTAAGTTTTGAAGCCAAGGGTGTGAACCCTCCAGCTGTACTCTTCTCTTTCAGATTGTTCTGGTTATTTAGGGTCCCTTGTGGTTCCACCTGAATTTGAAGATCAGCTTTTCCATTCCTGAAAGAAAAATTATTTATTTATTTGGGAGAGAGAGAAGGAGTGGTAAGGGCAGAGGAGAGGGTGAGAGAATCTCAAGCAGACTCTGTGCTGAGTAGAGAACCTGATGCAGGGCTAGATTTCATGACCTTGAGATCATGACCTGAGCTGAAATCAAAAGTGGGACACTTACATGACTGAACTACCCAGGTGCCCCAAGGTTGTTGAAATTTTGATAGTAATTACACTGAATCTGTAAATCATTTTGGGTATTAGTGAACTTGTAACAATGTTACATCTTCCTATCCATGAACATGAGATGTCTTTCTGTTTACTATTGTCCTCTTTATTTTCTCTCAGTGATGTTTTATAGTTTTCACCATAGAAGTTTTTTCACTTTCATTGTTAGATTCATTTCTAAGAATTTAATTATTTTAGATGTCGTTACAAATGGAATTGCTTTCCTAATTTCCTTTCTGGATTTTTCATTGCTGTTCTATAGAACCACAACTGATTTTTGTATTCTTTTACCCTGAAACTTTCTCCAAATTTGTATATTCGCTATAGTAACTAGCCATTATGTGGCTTCTTTGGAATTTCTTATGTATATATCTGATGATCTCACCCATGAATACAGAGTATTATTTCTTCCTTCTCAATTTGGATGCCTTTGTTTCTCTTATTCTTCTAATGGCTCCAGTATGGTGTGGAAGAGCAGCAGTGAAAGCAGGCATTCTTTTCTTGTTCCTGATCTTAAGGGAGAGGTTTCAGTCTTTTACCATTGAGCAGGGCCTACTAACTTTATTTTAAACCAAGATCATCCTATTTATTTGAAGAATAAACTATTCGCATTGGGAAACACTTTTACTGGTAGATTAACACCTGGAATGAGTCTACAGTATCTTACAATTAAAATAAAAAATCCCGGTGCTCAGTGAAACACGTGACATTTAGATTTCAATTTTTTATTCCAACATTTTGACGCCACCATTTTGCGGAAACCATTCTACCTGCTTAATCAACTTCTTTGTGTACTTCAGCTCATTTCACAAAACGAAACAACAAAAAAGTACTTTTCTCAAGCAACTAAGCAGGATGTGGCTACTAATTAAAATGCAGAGTGAGTTGTATGTGGCATTGTTAATATAGGGAGGACCGTCACACACATGACTTGGTACTCTGTGGTGTTCTATTGTTGGTGGTTGGAGAAACTCAGCAGGAACACTTAACAGCTGAAAGTTTAATAATTTGTCTTTTAGGGAGAAAGGTGTGAGGTTGATATGAAAACATTGGGTGTTTTCTCCTCTTGCCAAAAAAATTCTTGATTTTATCTTCCTCACTCCAATCACTACTCATTAATTTTCACTAAGCACCCCATCTCCACATTCGTGCTTTCTCTCAAAAAATCCCCAGTGAGACTCTGCCAAGACTCTGTTCCTCACCTGAACACATTATCTCCTTTTACACATTACAGGTACCTCTGACAAAGGCCAGGAAATGAAATGATGAATAAACAAATTGGCTGAAAAATCCGAGTTGTTGTAAAATTGGCAGCAGTAAGGTAAGCAAGCAGCAGAAACTGGCAGTGGTGAGATAATCAAACAGTAGTGTCAAAATGGCTGGGCTCAAGCTGGCCTCATCAGAACTTTCTGGCCTTGTGGGCAAAACCAGATGAAGGGCACTTTTTGCAGCATTGAGTCATAAAATCAAAGTCAAAGAAAGTTTTAAGTATTTCACTGATGTCTTGGCTTTGTCATGTCTCTGAATAAGTTGTATCTATACTTTCAAGAGCACTACCTAGTTTTGCATATAGTGGAAGTTGAATAAATGGTGGTCAGAGAGTCAGTGAAAGAAAGATTATCATGCCTTGTGTTAGGCACTCCACAATGGCCTTCTTGTTCTTCCTCAGATACACAATACACTTTTCCTTCTTAGTTTGGACTTTCTATCTCTCCTAAAATGATCTTCCCCAAACACATAGAGAGGATTTTACCCCTCATTTATTTAGGTCTCTTCTCACAGAGGCCTTCCCTAATGGCCCTTTCTAAACTACCCCCCAAACACTTTCTCTCCCAATACCTTGCCTGGTTTCTCTGTCTGGGTCTTCATTTTTGGCACTCTGTTAGTTCATTGATATGTATGTGTGTTATCCATCTCACAAGGGCAAGATCTTGTCTTGCTCACTGCTATATCACCAGCACTTACAATGGTGCCTTGCACATAAGCTAGGTACTTAGCAAATATTTTCAGAATGAACAAGCTAATAAGTAAACCAAAGGGAAAGTCGTTTAACATAAAAAGAGAACTTATCGCCTCTTTGAAATGAAGCCTTGTCGCATGTAGGTAGATTATAGGTAGATCATGCCCTCCTATAGGGTCCTTAGCACTCTCTCTGCCCCTGCCTGTTGGCCTTTTCTCTGGCAGACTCTTCCTTCATCATGGCCCCAGCACCCTAGGCTTACATCATGCTAAATTCAAATATCCAGAGAGAAGGTCATGCCCTTTTCCCAATAGCACAGGCTGGATTTCAAGGCTTTTCTGGGCTCTCCTGAGCAATACCCCTGAACCAAATGCTCTGACTAAGGAGCTGAAACATGGTAATGGGGTAGGCCTTGGAGACAGGAGGGTAGGTCCAGTCATGCCACAGGGACCAAGACTGGGAACGGGCAGCTTTCCAAAGAAAAATCAGGGTACCGATACTAGAAGATGCATAAAGAGTGCCAAGAGGGCAAAAAAAGTTAAGAGTGCTCTGTGCTCCCGTGACTGAAAAAGAGAAAAATGAACAAATAAAAACAAGTTCTTTGCTGCTCAATTACTTAACTTCCATTAAGACCTCTCCCCCAGGAAATTAATAGAAATAAATCAAAATCAAATCCTTGTCTTCTTTATGCTTTGTTGGCACCCCAAAGGTGCTTTTAAAGATTCAAATACTAACCACATGCTTGTGACTCAGACACGTGGAACTCTTAACTACTGTCTTTTCAAACACTCTTCTATGTTTCAGGGGTTAGTCCAGATGGTAGGGACAAATTGTACCTCCCACTCCCAAACCCCTTCCCCTGCTCTCCTTTCCTCCATGGCACTTATCGCTTTCTAACATATTTTATGATTTATTTATTATCTGGGTCCCTTCTACTTTCCAGAATGGAAATTCCATGAGCACAGGGATTTTTGTCCCTTTTGTTCACTAGCGCATCCCCAAAGCCTAGAGCTGTGCCTAGCATCTCACAAATACTTGTTGAATAAATGAATGGTGAGGGATTAATGTCTGTGTTTGTTTATTTAATACTTCTCTCTTATTCAATAGGTTAATATTACTCCATCTGATATATTCTGCTCATTTCTTTAAGAAAGATTGTTTTTTCCCCTTCATATTCATTTCTTATAGTGTTTCTAGCTTCTATGTTGTTCAAAAGAATAGAGCTGTTACCTAAACACATATTTAAATGATCTTCTGATACTGTTTGTAACTGAAGCAACTTCATCAAAAAAAGAAGAGAAAAGAAAAGAAATGGGCACACACATGCATGTGTACTCACACTAAGAAAAAGCTATGTTCTGCTGTCTTAGAGCAATTCTCGTTGTAGTTTGTGCCAGGGGAATAACAATCTGTTATTACATAAAGATTTCCTGATCTGCTTTGTCAGTTTAGTATTAGATAAGGACAAACAAAGGGCTGGCTCGGTGGCTTAGTGGGTTAAGTGACTGACTTGATTTTGGCTCAGGTTATAATTTGGCTCAGGTGGTGAGATAGAGCTCCAGGTGGGGCTCCGTACTGAGTGTGGAGCCTGCTTAAGATTCTTTCTCTCCCTCTCCCTCTGCCTCCTCTTTGCTTGTGCCCTCTCACTCTCTCACTATCAAAAAAAAAATAAAATAAAATAAACAAACAAATAAATGAATAAATAAAAATAAATAGATAAGGGCAAAAAAGAATGGGATTCATTTTTAACATACAAAAACTAGACATTTAAATCAAATTTTTAAAAAAAAATATGGCCCCTGGCTACTTGTACCTTTCTCAAATATCCTGACATTTGAGATTGATAACCTAGTAGAGTCTGCCCATCTTGCATATTTTTCACTCTGCAGGACAAAATTGGAAGTGGAGCTTCCTTTACCTTAACCTTATTTTCTAATTTATGACATGCTTTTTTACCCCTCCATAATCCCTTGTGCCTCCCTCTAAAAGCCTGGAATCCTGTCTACTTTTCAACAAGAAAAGCTACATAACATGTCTTATTTCTCTTTTTGTCATGGATGCCAAATTAGAATCACTGAGTTGCGATTAGGGTTCATAAACTTATACACCAATTTAATTTCAGTCACCTTTTTTTCTATAATCTTAATTTTTTACTTCTCTTTAATTTACATTTTTGTCAGTGATTTTGGTTATATTATACTCAGAAGGTTTTATGGAAAGAACCAAGTTGTAAATAAGCCAATTAAAATTTTAGAGTATATTTATATACTGACCACTGTAATGTAAATTAAGACTGGGGTAGAGGATTACAGCAAAATAAAAGACCTCCTATGTTCTTGAAGAGTTTATGGTAATATTTGTGGAATGGGACTAGTGCAGACCCAAGCAAGCTAGATATGCTCTGCATCATCCTCTGTCCTAGGATTGCAGAGGTCGTGATGGCTGTCAGCTAGTCAGAAAGTGGCTCACAATCTTTTCACATATGATAAGCTCTTTCAAATGTCCAAACACACTATAAATTATATCACCCTGGATCGGCTATGCTATGAAGTACCACAGCTTCAAAATGTCATTGACATCAAACCACCAACTTTCTTTCTGGATCACACTACTGTCCACCTTGAACCAATGGGGGCCCCTGATCATTCTCCTTACTCTGGCAGCCAGGCTGATGGAGCAGCCATCAACTCTGATCATAGAAGCAGAGGGAAGAGCAGAACACTAGAGGGTCTCCCACTGACAATGAAAGCCTGGCTCAGAAGGGGCAGCCAGCACTTATTTTCACAACTTGCTCACCACAGCTAGTCATACAATGCTCCCCATAACAGGAGGGCCAAGTTGTATAAACTTTGTATGGGCTCAGAACGAGGAGAGAACCAGAAATATTGGGTAAATGACACTAATGACTATGCAGATCTACTTGCACAACAGCAGTTGTCAATTTTTAATCTTTGTTGTTCAGCAAATGCATAATGATAAAAAGTTGCTATGAATTTGAGGAGGACTTGAAAATTAAGTTGTATTACATTAATCATATTACTATCTAAGTAAGTATAACAAGACTGAGACATTTTTATCTTAAAATTTAGGCTAGGTAAAGATAGAGCTAGCACCAGGATTATTTCTACGGAGTTCACTTTGGGAAAATAGCCTGATGAGTATGTAAGGGACAGTGGTGGAAATGCAGAGGACAGGAGTGTTGGTGGGTGAGGAGGACACTGATCTCCGTAACACAGAGAGAGAAGTTTGAACTTTGGGAGGTAGTGCCAAGAAGATGAAATGGAGAAGAAGGAGGGTGGGAAAGCAGAGAAAGGATAGAGAGAGGAAAGTCTAGCAAAAAAGGAGAATTATTTAGTGTCTGAAATGACCCTTCCTTCCTTTCTCCACCCCTCTAACAGAGTTCAGTTGCTTAGTGAGCTCAGAAAGGCATGATGTGAACACTAGAGAAGGAGGTAGGTGTCATGCTGGGTTGAAGCAGTAAACATTTTAGACAGTAAAGATGCAGAAAAGGACTGGACACTGTAAGCTTCTCAGAAATTTGCAGAAGTCTCGAAGAAGCCTTTCAAGGTCTTGGCCATAAACTGCTGATTTCATGTCACTCTTGAATGTTCCCAGCTGACATTTTTGTTAATACATGCTATTATTGTTAAATAATATTAATTCATACTATTATTGTTAAATATGACATTTTTGTTAATTCATACTATTATTGTTATTATTGTTAAATTCATACTATTATTAAGTATTGTTAAAATAAATATCATTAAATGACTTACTCATTTAATGATATTTACTGGGTGCAGACAAGACAGTGAATCATACAATAAACAAGGTTTGTGTCACTTCTCATGGTCACTCAGGAGGGGCAGACATTAAACAGATACATATGGCAATAAACTTATTTGTTCAGTCTATAATACTCAATGGTTATAGATTCATAAACTTCCTATGGATTATAGGGCCTGTGGGTTGAAGACTATAGTTCCTGGAGTTTAAGCTGATCCTTAAGAGGCCCGACATGGATGAATGAAGGACCTCCCCCCCGCCACCAAATTCACTGTTTCTATTTTTAAGAGCCCTCAAAAGGATTTCTTAATTTCAATGCCATAAACAATTCATGCTAGATGGTTAACCAGTATATTAAAGAGCAGAAATTACATTAGAAAGAGACTTTAAAATAAATATTTTTAAAAATAGTTAAAGAGATCATGGGATACATAAAACAAAATTTAGATTACATAAAAAAAACAGGCAAGTTTGAATAAGGAACAGATGGAAATTCTAGAGACAAAAATATAGTCATTGAAAAAGAATTTTAAAATATTCAATACCTAGATTCAAAAGGAGCTTACATACAGTTGAATGTGGAGTTAGTGAAATGAAATATGGATCTTGGGAAATAAATCAAATGCAGCTCAGAGAGGAAACAAGAGATTTAAATATGAAAGAGAAGGTAAGAGTCTTGGAGAAATGAAAGAGTTCAATTTATATAATAGTAGTTCTGCATGGCAAGACTCCAGGGTATAGGTTAGAGGCATGTTGAAATAAGTGAAGACTGATAAGTTTCCATAATTGAAGAAACACATGAGATTTCAGAGTGAAGGGATGTAGAGTCCTAAAAAGGTTAAATAAAAACAAATTCTGTCTGATTCGCATCACAGTGGAACTGCAGAACACCTAGGCAAATGAGAAAATTTTACAGGCTGCCAGAGAGAAAAGGCAGTCTGTAAAGAAGCAATCATCAGAGGTATTGCAGACTTCTTGTCAGCAACCATAGGTATTATAGGACCATAGAATAACATCTTCATTGTGCCATGAGGAAATAACTGTTGACCTAGAATTCCCTGCTTATCTAAACTGTAGTCCCATAAAATGAGAGGTAAATAAGACACTTTCAGTCGCTCAGACCAAGTGCATGCACTATTCATGGACCCTCCTTTAAAGAATCACTAAATATTTATACCTCAGCAAGAAGGAAAATGAATGTATGTACATACAACTAATGAATTACTAAACATTATATCAAAAACTAATGATGTACTATACATTTGCTAACTTAAATTAAAAGAAAGAAGGAAAATGAACTCAAAAGCAAGATGTTAGGATGCAATAAACAATGATCTGAAGGAAAGGGAAGACTGAAAACTAATTATAGAATATAAGCAGTTTTTAAAACACAGAAGAAGTTGGCAGAAAAGCAATAATAAAGGTAAAAGCTGAATATAAAATAATAAACAAGGAATAGTGGAAAAGAGAAATAAAACAAAAAATTTTAAACTAAAAATGAAAGTAAAGTAAATATATGACAAATTTTAAATCAGCAGAAGAAGAGGAGAAGACTCAAGCAAATAATCATAAAATCAATCAGAAAATCCATTAGTTGAATATTAACCATTAAAAATGCCACAACCCAGATAGTGATCTGGCTTTCCAAGGATACACCATTCCTAAATCACTTAACTATCCCAGGTCAGATGAAAGGATGAAAAACTTCCAAAAACCATTTTCAGAAACTCATGTAACAGAAATATCAAAATCTGATAAAGATAGATCTAACACAAAAACTAGAGATTGTATATTCTTATTAATATCAATCAATTAAGTAATTAAAAATAAAATATTTCTAAACTGAATAGAGCAGTCTATCAAATAATACATCCTAGTTAGATAGGTTTTATTCTAGAAGGAATACCTTAGTGTTAGGATCTCTATTGATCTGTTAAATCAATAGATCAAAGGAAACAACATAAAATCATCATAATTGATGCTGTATATAAGCACTTAAAAATATTTAATGTCTATCACTAATTTAAAAAATCCAAGAAAACCAGAAATAGTGGTAAACTTCTTTTACCTTTTAAAGAATATTTATTCAAAACAATAGCTCACAGTACATGGAGGAATTCCCATTAAAACCAAGATTAAGCAAAAATTCCTACTATTTCTAGTATTACTGAATATTTTTGTGAAGTCTAGCCAATGCAATAGATATGAAACAGAAGTAAATGAAAGTTTCATAAGGGAATATATAGAAAAATCATTACTTATAGATGATGCGAACTTCTACCAAGAGTATTGGTGGACTGTTCTGAGCTTATTTATTTAATATGTAACAAGCTAAAAAAATTAAATGTAATAGCTTTTCTCTATGCCATTGATCATCAGTAGAAAATACATTGGAGGGGCGCCTGGGTGGCTCAGTGGGTTGGGCCTCTGCCTTCAGCTCAGGTCACGATCTCAGGGTCCTGAGGTCAAGTCCCACATTGGCCTCTGCTCGGCGGGGATCCTGCTTCCCCCTCTATCTGCCTGCCTCTCTGCCTGCTTGTGATCTCTCTCTCTCTCTGTCAAATAAATAAATAAAATATTTTTAAAATGAATTAATTAATTAAAAAAAAGAAAATACATTGGAAAAATGGTCGTGTTTAAAACAGTGGAAATAAAAAGTATCTAGGGAAAGAACAGGAGATGTTTAGTACCTATATGAGGGGAAAAATAACCCACCTGGATTGGATCCACTTCTTTAAGGTACATGAAGGACTTCTTGAAGCAAGTAGGGAAGCCTGAATATTATAAGATGGAAAATCTCGCTTAAATTAAGGTGTATGTTCACCACAAGTTCAAATGAAAATCTATGAGTTTTCTGGAAGTGGCAGAAGGGTATGATCAATTAAATGATTTTTAAAATAGTATAAAAGAATAAATAAGTGCTAGCTATCAGTTGTATTTTGGTGGTAAGCAGGAATATACAGTATCTCACTAATCCTTATGAAATTTTTAGTCTAAACTTAGAAAGGTTATTTAATTTTCCAAAGGTCACACAGCTGGATAGGACTGGTACTCCAACACAGGTCTGAAGGTCTTCAGATACTGAGATTTTAAATATCTGTGTTACATATTGCAAGCGTGACAGCCATTTAAATTTCTTGTATTACAAATCATGTCTAGAGCCTATTTGAGGAAGAAGCAGTTTCCACTATGTTACTCACATTCCATTTAAAGCCTATTCAAAAAGGGATCCTCAAAGTCTTTCTTTACCTAAGCTTAAAATAGTAGTCTATGGAAAGCTGTTCAGGATATATGGTTAAGTGAAAGAAAACAAAACAAAACAAAACACACATTGCACAGCAGAATGATCCACTTCTGCACAAAAATATATTTTTATGTCCATATAGATATATGGCAGGATATTAATATCCATAAGTGTATATGGTAGGAGATATATATATATATACACACACACATATATATATATATACACACATATGTATATATGTGGTGTGTGTACATACATATATATGTGGCAGGATATTAATACCCTAAAATGTCAGAAGTGGCTAACTCGGAATAATTTTTACTCTTCTTATTTGTGTTTTCTTCAGTCAGTTCTTTTAAAAGTTATAACATTCTCCCCAAAACCTCAGCTCTTGTTAAACTGAAAAACACAGGAAACTAAATTTGTTCCCCAAATGAGGTTCATAATGAAAAATGAGGCCAGGATTTTTTTTTATCCGCAGCCTAAAAAACTAATAGTTATTTTGAGGAAAACCGTCAAGTTCAATCAGCTTGATCTTTAGCCGTTATGTAAGTCCACGGTGAAAATAAACAACGATTGTCATATGGTAATCAGGTGAAATTGCACCATGCGTTAATTTTAGAAACGGGTCTTGTCAACCTGCGAGGCCATTAGGACAAATCCTGGTGTTCGTGCTAACATCAGAATGTGGTCCTGCTTCCACACGCGTCCCAGCCCCTCCCACGCTCCTTCGGCGATGCCCGCTGGCTGGTGCATAGAAGAGACGCTGACGCGGTCCCACTAACAAGCAGCCTTTCTTCCAGAGTCCTGTTCTGCTTGGTTGTTCGAGAATGCCCAGTGATTCTTGTTGTCATCATGCCGCTCTACATGTTAACACGAATCTTAGCAAGACCTTAAATCCTGACTTCCGAGCAGCTACATTTCAGCTCACTCTCAGTATCTCCTTTTTGTTTGTTAGCTATAAAACCGAACAAATGGGACTGAGGGACTCTGGCATGGCTCCAAATCGGAGTGAAACGCATCCCAAGTTGGCCCTTTGCCCAAAGGTATAATTTTCAGCTGTGAGTTGCCCTTAATTCTGAAAATCATCTTTGTAGCTTCAGATTTTTCAGCGGAGTAGAAGCATTGTGTCTGCTGTCCAGGCAGCCGGTATTCAGAAACAAAAACAATATTTTGCTCTCTCTTTGCATCAGATCAGAGTTCTTTCGCTAGAGGATTCAACACATGAAGAACACTCAAGTGTAAATGCCATAAATATGTGCTTGCAGGCCATAAATAACAGCATGCAGATTTCTTTAGGTTATTTGATGTTGGAACAGATCATTCTTTCAAGTTTAATACCTGAGATATTTTAAAACTGGATTTTTCTGCCTTTATGAATAGTAAAAGTATTTAGCACCCAGTTCAGTTATGTTGGGATAAATAACAAATTATTCTGTGATTAAGGATAATAATTAACAATCCATGTATTTATTTTATTTATTTGGTAAACATGAATGCCAGCATGCCCAGCATATCAACAGTACACCGGGGTTCTGTATTTTATAATACTACCGGGCAGAGGGACTTTCCAAACAGCAAGTTGATATTTGTTTTTATTGTTCAGTGCATAAGATCTTTTTATAAGTCTTAAACTCCATCAAGCAAAGGACTTGTGTCTTACATCTTTTATCCCCCAAATTGAAGAGCAAATATACACAAAGAGAATTACATGCCATTTCTTATCATTACTTCTGCAACAAATATATACCAAGTTTTCTAATACCCAAGTAAAATAATTAAACATATTCAGAAGACAGAATAACTGCCAACAGTCTGACACTTACTTGCTACACGAACAAAAGCAAACTCTCCGAGATTCAATTTCCATATCTAAAAACATACGAAAACTTTTCTCTCTTTTCTTTGGCAAGGCTGTTGTGGGAGTCATGAGATAATCCTGTGCATTGGGTCTAGCACAGAACCGGACAAAATTTAAGAGTTTAATTACTGGGCTCCCCCCACCCCCGATTATGAAAGGACTATGAGCTTATTATAGAAAATTGAAAAAAAATGTTAGTAAGAAAAAAATCACCACTGTTACACCATCTAGTTTTTTTTCTGGCCCTTTTTCTATCATAGTTTTTGTAGTTGAGGTAATGCTCACTATAAAATTTTATATTCTTCCTTAATTCAATTTACTTTATAACATCAGCATTTTCTCATGTTATTACAAGCTCTTTGTAAACAACAGTTTTAGTGTCTGCATGGTATTCCATCCTGTCATTTACTAGCCATTTCCCTATTATCACGTAGGTTGTTTTTAGTGTTTTGTATGGTAGACAATGCCATGATAAACACCTTTGTTTCTAACTTTTGTGTTTTAGATTATTCCCTCAGAATAGGATATATTTCTCCCATCTGTTCTTTGTTCTATGTTTCCACCTTTTCTGCCTTCTTTTGATTAATGATTTTTTATGATTCCATTTTATCTCTTTTATTGGCTCATTCACTATAATTCTGTTTGTTTTAGTGGTTGTGTTAGTATTTATAGTATACATCTTTAACTTCGCACAGTCTACCTTCAAGTAATATTATGTTAATTTGTATAGAGAGTAAGAACTTTACAATTGTATATATTCACCCTCCCTCCTCTCCTGTGTGCTGTATTGGTTGTATACCTTTCTTATACCTATATTATAAATATTATGATACATTGTCTTTATTTTTTTGTTTTAAACAATCAAGTCTCTTTCAAAGAAATTTTATGAGTAACAAAAATGTTTTATATTTAGTCACATCTTTACTATTTCTGATGTTCTTTATTCCTTTTGTAGCTCCAGATTTCTGTCTGGTATCATTGATCATTTTCCTTCTGCCTAAACGATTTCCTTTCATATTTCTAGTAGTGTAGATCTATGGATAATGATTTCTCTCAGCTTTTGTATGTCTGCAAAAGTCTCTATTTCTCCCTTCAATACTGACAGATTTTTTGCTGGGTATGGAATTCCAGATTGACAGTTTTTTCCTAACAATATGTTAAAAACATTGTTCTAGGGGCACCTGGGTGGCTCAGTGGGTTAAAGCCTCTGCCTTGGGCTCAGGTCATGATCCCAGGGTCCTGGGATCGAGCCCCACATTGGGCTCTCTGCTCAGTGGGGAGCCTGCTTCTTCCCCTCTCTCTCTGCCTGCCTCTCTGCCTACTTGTGATCTCTGTCTGTCAAATAAATAAATAAAATCTTTAAAAAAAAAAAACAAAAAACATTGTTCTACTGACTTCTGGTTTGCATTGTTTCTGACAAGAAGTTTGCTGTCATTCTTATCTATTTTACTTTTGTTTCTGACAAGAAGTTTGCTGTCATTCTTATCTATTTTACTTTATATCCTATGAGTTTTTCTCTGGCTGCTCTTAATATTTCTCTTTTTCCTTGATCTTAAGCAGTTTGAATAGGATGTTACTTGTTGTAGTTTTTCTTCAGGTTCCTGATGCCTGGGATTTGTTGAGCTGGAGTCCATTTGTAGAAAAGAGGTTAAATCACACTAACTTTTGCCTAGCAAAATACTTAGCACCCAGTAGGCATGCAGTAATGGTGGGTGGACTTATGGATGAATAGGATCATAAGTAAACTGATAATACTACTAATTGTAAGATAAAGGCAGTATTTCCAGAAATACACACACACACACACACACACACACACACAGAGTACAGAATTTAACTAAAAGCTAATAATGGGAAATCTACATATTTTCATAAATATTATTCAGTAGTTTTGACTCAATGAAATATTCATTTTATTGGAAGAGGGAAACATATTAGTTTGGGGGGCAGAAATAGGATATGGTAAGTCACAAATTCTGTGACAACATTGGGAAGAATGAGTTAGCTAAGGAGCCCACTGCATGCTTACATGCTTCAAACTGTAAGCTTCATGTGAGTCCAGAACACAGGTGAAATTTGGGGCAGTGGAGCAGATGCAGCTAACACTGAATTCTGTAGGTATCACTTCTTATCTCCTCAATTCTAGAACATCCATTCATGACCATGACATTAAAATGAACAAAAGCCAGGTACAAATGAATTAAATAGTCATTAGTGATAGAGAAACACATAAACTTACTGCCCTGTTTTAGGAAAATGTCTTGGGAGTCATCAGCAAGGTGGTGATATGCAAAGGATAAAAGACAGAGACGAGAGCATGTGGTCTTGAGTCACAAATAAAAGATTTTACTGGACAGGCAAGCATGTGAACTCATTGATTCCAGAGTGATTTGTTCCTCCAGATGTATTGTTCTCCTAGTGTTGCTTCCCCTGATGGTATTATAGTCAGTGCTTTTGTGAATTCAGATCTCTGCCTTGGTTCTTTGGCCATAACTGATTAAAAGCCAACTCTAGGCTTGGGAGATGGTAGGGCTTATTCTCTCAGTGTGGTAGATTTTAAGGATAGGTTTGGGGGTCTAGAAATTTGACAGCTTGCTGTCTTGATGGTTGGCTTCATCTTTCACTGCTAAGGGGCCGAGACAGCAAGAAGGGAGCTAAAAAATCTTTTATACATAGAGAGTAATTATAAATACTCAAATAATATTTATATGGTGACAAGCATGGCAATTGATTAATTTTAGTATAAAGACTAAGTACTTTGCTGTTTAACAGCACTAAGTACTTTGCTGCTTTATGTAACATATGGTGAGAATATATACAAAGAAGATAAATATATAACTCTGGTGGAAAAAAAAGAACAGATATAGGAGCTGGGGCACATGGCCTTAAATCAAATATCTCAGCATATTAGTTATATACACATCTATTTAAATGTAATAGAGAGTAGAAAGATCATTATCTATTTCCAATAAATCAGAAAATGCTATTTTTACAACCCAAATATCAAAAAATAATTTTTTAACATATAGAAACTGAACCCACATGATAGATGTCCATATTATTTTAATACATTAAGATTTGGTAAAATAAGACTTCACTTACTGTTATATAATTAAGTCATTATGTGAACTATTATTTGTTGCATTACTTTCTATAAAATGCCCAAATGAAACAATAAACATTTTACTTCAAAAATCTAGTTCATTAAATTCCATTTTATTATAAACATCCTACACAGCATCTGAGATTCAACCTAATACAGAGGGCAGAATACTTACCATATTCATGAAGCCTCAGATCTGCCACACACAACTATCTTGTATAAAAGTGGCCCAAACTGGTTGCTTTTTATGTGTCACTATATCTAATAGAACATAGGTTGGATATGCTTACAACTGATTAGATTGGTGGTTCGAGTGTTAGCCATAAGGAAACTTATAAGAGCATATAAATGTAGATTTAAAAAAAAAAAAGGTTAGTCAACTCTGAATTGGTTTGCAGTCAAAGTCTGCTAAGTACTGGTTGACTAAACCCATCCCATCAGATCTTCTTTTAAAAAGTTTAAACACCCAGCAATTTGAAAGAAATTAAATCTATCAAAACTAATGATGTACCATACTGTGGCTTACTGAACATAATTAAAAAAAAAAAAAGAAATTAAAGCTCGTCAGCCTCTAAGAAACTCTGAAATATGTTTCCAAGTCCTCTCCTCTGTGCTATCTATCTGAGCCTGGGAAGCAAGTGGACATAACTTCAGAGGCTCTGTTCCATGCCAGTACATATTCTTGGATATGCTTAAAAATAAATCCTTATTATGAAAGATAGTCTGAGTATATTTTCCAACACCTGAGAGCATGGCAAATACATCTAACTTAATCAATAAACTTATTTGCCTCTTGGTAGACCCTGTCTAGTAATCTTTGTATAGCCTTTTTAAACAAGAAGTAGTCATTCATGATTTATCATAAACATTGAATTTATATTTATTACAATGTATATAAGGAAACTTCTCAAAAACCATGAAGATAATTTGTCAGGAGCCGAGAGTGGTACTTATAGTAGGAAGAAAATAAAAGTATTCCCTGTTAAATTAAAGAAATAACAAGGGGCACCTGGGTGGCTCAGTGGGTTAGAGCCTCTGCCTTCGGCTCAGGTCATGATCCCAGCGTCCTGGGATCGAGCCCCGTATTGGGCTCTCCGCTTAGCGGGGAACCTGCTTCCTCTTCTCCCTCCTGCCTGCCTCTCTGACTACTTGTGATCTCTGTCTATCAAATTAAAAAAAAAAAAAAAAAGATTCTCTCTCCCTTTCTCTCTGCCCCTGCCTGTTCTTTCTTTAAAAAAAAAAAAAAAAAAAAAGAAAGAAATAACAAGATGCCCATTGTCATCATTGTTTTTTAGACATTCTGAAGGTTCAAGCAAATGTCATAATATGAGAGAACAAAATGAGCAACATATAAATATTGGAATACAGGAGAAACTCTTATTAACTGTTGATATGATTGTCTGACTTTATACCTGCGAAAGACAAGAGCATCCGTTATAAGACTATTAATAGCACTAAAAGAATTTATTAAATTAGAGGAGCACAGGAAACACAGAATCAGCAGCGTTCCCATTTGCTAGTTATAATTGGCAAAAAAATTGAAATGAAAAATCAGATCTCACTCGTAATGACTACAGAAATAATAAGGTACTTAGGAATATATATTTAATAAAAAATCTACATAAGGAGAAATATAGTGAAGTTATATCATATGCCTGTTTATCATATACAAATTAAATTAAACTTACTCCATGCTATACATGCTTCTTTTTGAAGATACGTGTATTTCATGCAATGAAGCTCCCAAATACAGGCCAAGTCCTTTCCTGGGTATTCAAGTTGAGAAACAGCAATCTGTTTCAATCCTGAAAGAAAACCTGACTGTGTTGAATTTATTGTAAGATATTACATCTGCATATTGTTCTTCAGGGGCACTTAAAAGGATTTTTAAGAATAATTTTGACCATAAGCAATTGTCACCTTGATGCAGGTTTTGGAAATCAATCGTTATGTAAGATGAATCTCCACTGTGGTGTGTGACTTTTCTGAAGGACATAGAGCAAGACCAGGATAAATGGAACTTGGGGTTATAATATGATTAAACATTTGATTTTCTAATAGCAAAATAAAATGTACAGAAAAGTCGAAAGAAGCAGAAAACTGCCAACTTATGCTCCTTCATCAGACTCATTCCTGGAGACATCTGAAGGCAGAATGCTTATGACTGCCAGACCTCTGCCTTTCCTTTATTGTGTTCATCCTGGCTAATTGAGTTCTAGAATTTCCATTGTTTAGAAAATGTGTCTGCTTCCAGACTTACCAGTCATTACAGTCCAGGGTAAATAAGATTTCAGGTGGTTAAGGTGAACCATGCTTGATTTCCTCTAACTAGGATGTTCACTTAGAATAGTAGAGGCTCGGAGCGCCTGGGTGGCTCAGTGGGTTAAAGCCTCTGCCTTTGGCTCAGGTCATGATCCCAGGGTCCTATGATCGAGCCCCACATTGGGCTCTCTGCTCAGCGGGGAGCCTGCTCCCCCCACCCCCGCCTACCTCTCTGCCTACTTGTGATCTCTGTCAAATAAATAAATAAAATCTAAAAAAAAAAAAAAAAAGAATAGTAGAGTCTCAGTCTGAGTTCCAAGGTGTTGCTAATGCTGGTGCTTTGGTGTATGAGCAATGGGAAAGATCGTGCTGGCATAAGAGCACCCAAGGACAAGATAAAATTAGGGAACTCCTAGGATGAAGTGTGAGGAAAGTTAAAGCTCTCTTGAGACTATGGTCCACTTCTCTATGCTTTTGTGGCATATTCGTGTACTGTGTTGGGAGAAGGGTTACCTGACTTCCCTGTCCGTCCTCTCCCATGGGGATAACCAAAACCCCTAAAATTCACCAACCAACTGAAGGTTATGAATATACCCTGGGAGGTGCCCTCACTGGGGAAAGTGCATCCTGGCTAGACAGGAAACAATGTCATGCAAATGTTGGTCTTTCCCAAATGAATATAGATATGTGATGCAATTACAACCAGAATCCCAACTGTCTTTTCTGTTTGCTTGTCTTTGGACCAGGACAAGCTGGTTCTAAATATGTACCAGTTGTCAAGAGAATTTTAAAAAAGAACTAGTGGGAGGTATTTACTCTATCAGCTATAAATAAATACTAAAAATATTGCAATGAAAATTCTATGGGACTGGGATATGGATAGTAAATAAATTGTGAAAACATAATAGTAAATATCTAATTGCAGTCACTCAGCAAGAAATAATTTATTAGGCAGAGGCTATGTACCAGTTGCTATGCTAAGTCACTAGGTCAAAAAGCTGTGGACAATATACAGTCCCTGCCCTCATTATAGGCTGAATATTTGGAAGGTATGAGCAATGTCATGGATTAAGAATCAATGGTTCCAGGAGATGCAGAACAGAGGGATGGATCTTAGTGTGGGTCCACAAGTAGCCTCCCTGAGACTGTGATATTTTGGCTGAGTCTTGAAGGATCACTAAAGTTAAGCCAGGTTAAGGAGGCCAGTGACAGGAGGACATGGCTCTTGTGGGGGAACCACCCTAGATGGGAGCAGTCTGGTACATTTGAATATAGGGAAGGCAGGTAGTTGGCTTGAGAGAGGGTTCAAAAACCAAATTTATTTAGGAGCCTAGGAGAGGCTGAGAGAACTTCTAATTTTACCTTAAGAAAAATGGAAATCACTTAAAAATTTTATATAAATTTCCTTGTATTTCAGCTGAAGATGATGTATAAATTACAAGTATTGATAGTAAATGGTATATCTGTATATCTGATATAGAATAATGTTTTCATAGATGTCTCAATAAATTTTGCGTATCAAGTAAAAAAGTACTTATACCTATATTATCAAATATTCCTCTTTTTTGATGTACTTTTTCCTTCTCTGAGCTTACTATTTCCTCTGTTTTCTTTTATCATCAGCTTTATATGGTATACGTTTCTTATCAATTTTCCCCCAGTGTATATGTGTGTGTGTGTGTGTGTGGGTGGGTGGGTGGGTGTGGGTGGGTGTGTGTTGTTATTTCCCTTTATTTCTTCGGTGGTTTTAAAGGACTGACCACTTTTCTCTGTTTCATTTATTCCTTCAAAAATTTTGATGCACAGCTAGGACCAGAGTGAGGTAAGTGAGAGACACTGAATGCAAAATTTAGGAGGATGCTCAATACTCAAGATTTAAAAGTATGTTCCTGCAATAAATAAAAAGTCAAAATTAATACAAAAAGTCCACCATGAACCATATATATCAAGGTTTTAAATAAACAAGAACCCAACCCTGCACTGCACACCTTGCCTCTCAATGGCCTTCCTTCAGCCCCAGCCTTGCTTCCAATAAAACTTTATTTACTGAAACAGTCAGCTTACCCTTGGGCTATAATTTGCTGATTTAAGTTTTTGAGCAAATGGATTAGAATTTAACAATGTTTTTGGACAAGGATTTAATAGTGTTTATAAAACTGCCCTTCCCTTCACAAATAAAAGCATATTCATATGCTTTTATTTACCTTCTACCTGTCTTCCTCCCAATTGTTTTAGTTTCAATATACTTTTGACTTAGTGTCTTTTACTTTTAGGTACTTGTCTAAATAGTAGCATTAAAATTCACAACTCCACTAACTACCATTGTTTGACTTAGTTACATATTTTAAAGGCCGTATTGCTTGTCATTGTATCTTTACTTTCCCGGTCTTGAGCTCTGTATTCAGAGTCTTTTTTGTTGTTGTTAAGGAGTGACTGACTCGATGATTTTCCCTGGGACCTAAAAGTTTTTTTCGCCCAGAAAAGGGACATAGGTGGTACATTTTCAGTCTTTGTCCACAAATGTCATACTTTCCCACTCTTGTTTGAGTAACAGCCTATTGAAGTCAGAATTCTAAGGGAAAATTCCTGTTTCCTTATAACTTGTGAACATTTCTCTATGTCATAGTATGTAGTCCACTTCTCTTCTGGTTCACTTGCCATTTATCCTTGGCATTTGGAAATGCCATTATGATATGAGTGAAGTGTGTTTCAATATTCCTGCCCAGGAACTTTTAGATCTGATGACTCAAGTATTTTGGCATATTTCTTTTTTATTTTTGGACTTTGTTTCCCCTCTGCCCACTTAAATTCACCCTTCTGGAACTCCCATTACATGGCTTGTATGGGCTGCAGTGTGTGCTTATTGTTGATGCCACACCTAATGCGAGTTTCCCATGGCCATGCCTCTGCTTTCCGGTCTGGATCTGCCCTGGATAGTCAGGATTGATCAGCTGACCTAGTTTGAGCCAATCAACATCCTTCTCCAGGATTTTTCTTTTTAACTGGAACAAAGGGGAGTAGTTAGCTCTCCTGAGTAGAAGAAGAAAACTGTAAAGCTTGTTTCTGCCATATGGACCATCCCCATTTATGGTGAGACAGAATGAAATTTCAGGAAGAAAGGAAAAGTGATATTTGAAAACTTGCTCCTAGTGCTTCACTTTTAAGTCAAAGAGAGTGACAAGAAGAATGTCATTCATTTTAAATGACTGAATTGGCACAAAAGTGAAAGGACCAAGAGAATGGAGGCATGGAAGCCAGTTGACAGAATATCTTAACAATTCCCCTGAGAGGTGATTAGAGCCCTTTTTGAAGCTTTATGGGGATAAGTCAAAAACATAATTATGAGTTAGTTTGATGGACCTGGTCATAGATGGGTGTGAGAGTGGGGACAAAGGGGAGACTAGAATATGCCTAACCTTTTTTGTGTGCCTGACAGGCACAAACATGGATAAAATCAACACCACATGTAATAATAAAATTGAGAGAAGGAAGGCAGATACAAAGAAGCACTCACTGTTTGTATCACTACAGGGCTAGGCAAAAATCAATCCAGGATGTCTGGAATCAGTTTGGTCGATGGGGTATAGCAATTGTAATGGCTATGAAGTGGCTTTTGGGGGTGCTGACGATTCTGTTTCTTGATCTAAGGACTAAGTACACATGAGCATTCATTTTATGAAAAATACATTGAACAGTACACATATGATATGGACATTTTTCTATGTGAATTTCATATTGCAACAAAAATGTCAAAAGCAAGGGTGAGAATCATTAAGGGTGAAGAGGATGATTTCTGTTTACATATTCTGAATTTGAGATGTCCATATGACAGTGGTTCTCAAGTGTGGTCCCCTAAGGAAAAGTGACATTACTCAGGAGCTTGCTAGGAAAGCATATCTTTGGGCTTCACCTGAGAGGCACCAAACCAAACATCCTTGGGGCAGGGCCCAGCAATCTGTTTGCACAACCTTCCAGGTGATTCTAACATGTGCTAACATTGAAGAAAGATTGCTGTAGGGTATCTGGATGGATCTATTGGGCAGTAGCTAAGCATGAGTCTGAAGTTAAGTAGAAAATGGTTTGGGCTGAGGGTATGGTTTTGTGGTTGCATTATTTAATTTAAATGATCCTTAAAGCCATGAGAATAGTAAACTCCCTCAAGGACATTACATCCAGTTAAAAGGAGGTGCTGAAAGAATACCCATGGGAAATTATAGCATTTTGGGGGTAGGTTGGAAAAGAGGATACTGCTTGAAATGACAGCACATAAACACAAATATTATTCAGCTTTAAAATATGTTGGAGATGGACATTCACATGGAAAAATTTTTGTGATGTATTTTAAGTCAAAGAAGACAGACAATAAAAGGGCACAGAACTTAAAACCCTGTAGGCATACATTGACTATCTCTGAAGTGTGCAATTAAAACTATATTTTATTTTCCTCATTTTCCTTGTTTGTGTTTTCTAGTTTTTCCTCATGTGAAGATGTCTTGTGATTTTGTAAACAACAACAAAAAAAGCCAACAAAATTGTTTCTAAAAGATGAAAGATATCTTGCACACATGGAACTAGACAACATAGGCATGAAGAAACTGTAGTTTTGAGATTTTTGAACAGTCTATGTTAAGATGAAAAGCACAATTGTAAAATTTTTATCTGTAATCTAGACAGAGAATTGGGTACGTCAGAAAATTGAATTAGCACATTAAGAGATGAATTCAGTAAATTCTTTCAGAATGTGGAAGACAAAAATAAGGAGCAGAACACAATGGGAATAAGACAGGATAGAGGAGGTACAGTCCTAATAGACGGTTGCTCCTGTAATCCAGAGGTCAGCCTTTCACTCCACTGTGGCTTCTCCTGACCTTTTCCCCACACAGTCGCCAGGGTGATGTACTAACCAATCTACTAACCGTCTAAAACCAGACCAGGTCACCCCCTCTCCAGTCCCTTCAGAGGCTTCCCATTGTGTTTCTGATAAGATATAATATTCTCTCCTGGTAGCAGGATTCTGTCCATCCTCCTCTGCCCCCACCTTCTGTCCTCATACTCCCTCCACTCCAGCCACATTGGGCTTTCTGTGCCTTCGGGGCCATGGCCTGGGACCACAGGCCTTTGGAAATGCTGGATATATTCTCATTTCTCTTCATCCTTCAGGTCACAGTTTGACTTAAACTTCCTCAGTGAAGTGTTCTCCCCACGTTATGCTTTTCCCTCCTCTTATGCAGGGTAGCACATAGTTGGAATCTATTTGAGCATCTTCCATGACAGGATAAGCTTAGTGAGGGCAGGGTCCACGTCTAGTGTATTCACCTCTGTTGTGCTGCATATAACACAGTCCGTAGCACACAGTAGGGGCTCAGTGAATATTGGTTCCTTCATAATTGTCACAGATGTTCTCCTCTTGGTGGGTCTTCATGATTATTTTAAAGAGAAGGCTGAAAGCAGATCGGCCCCACATCTTTGCTTACGCCACCGTAGTACACAGACGCTGCCAGACGTGGGTGCTTAATTGCAGCTCCTCCTCTTATATAAACTAATTTCTAGAAGTAAGCTAACCAAATCTTAGAAGCTGAGTTGTCCATTTGGAGTTTCCACGTGAGGTATCCAGATGGCCTGGAAGCATGAAAATGGCTTCAAAACCTGCCTTGCACAATCTCAGCGAGTGGTTTATGCATGGATAGACTCCAGGTCCATCAGTGGTAGGGGCTATCTTTTAATTACGTGGTTCTCATTCTGTCATCTAAAACACTGCTGCGCAAATTGTAGGTGTCTTATAAATGCTTATTGATTTAATTATCAGTTAATAGATGTGTTTTTTCGCAGAATGGTAGTTTAGTGTTTCTTAATTTCTAGCAATCATTTTCTATGACCACATGGACTTTCCTTTCCCACCAAACTGATTAACTCCTGAAATAGGAGGAGCTCTTTATTGAAAACAGAATTGAAATCACAACGCTTCCAAATGCCTCTAGCAATGTTGTGGGTTTAGCCTCTTTTTTTCTCATAATATTCGTATCAGTTATCTATTGCTGCATTCCAGATTACCCCCAAATTTAGCAGCTTACAACAACAAACTTCTACTACATCCTAGCTTCTGTGAGTCAGGAACCCAGAACTGTTCAACTGGTCCTCTGGCTCTGAGTTTTTCACCAGATGTAGTCATCTCGAAACTTGACTCAGAGGAGATTTCTTCCAAGGTCATTCACTGGCTTTTGGCATGCCTCAGTTACTCCCAGGCTGTTGGCTAGAGGCCTCCCTCCCCTGCCTCTGGGCCTTTCCATAGGGTAGCTCAGGACATGGCAGCTGGCTTTTCCCAGAGGGAGGGTAGGGAGAAGGGAGAAAGAGAGGACGGGAGAGTGCCTGGGAGAGAGAAACGAGATGGTGAGTCAAAAGCCAGAGTCTTCGTGTTATCTAGTCTCAGAAATGACATTCATCACTTTTGCCCTATTCTGTCCATTAGAAGTGACTCACAAAGTCCAGCCCACACTCAAGGGGAAGGGATTACACAACAGTGTGAATACTAGGTGGTGGGGATATTTGGGATATCTTAGCCATTGCCTAACACAGTATTTTCCCCTTATTATTTAGTACCTAAAATCTTGTCTTATTTTCTTATGGGAAGTTGCAAGAATATAGAAAAGTATAATGAAGTATAATAAAGAACAAAGCACCTGACTTTAACAACTGTTAACATTTTGCCATATTTGCATCATTTTTGTTTTTATTTAAGTATTTTTATGTTAGTTGTAGACATCATGACATTTCACCCAAAACCTAATAGGCACATATAAAAAAGGATTCCATGTATCTACCTAATCACAAAACTATTGTAACATCTGACAAAACTGGCAGTAATTCACTGATATCAAGTAATACCCAGTCCATTTTCGAAATTTTAAAAATTATCCCCAAAATGTCTTTTACAACTGGTTTGTCCAAACCAGGCTTTTGGGACACTCAAGTATCATTCATTCATTCATTTATTCATAGATTTGACTTATTTATTTGAGACAAAGAAAGCGAGAGAGATCACAGAGGGAGGGGCAGAGGAAGAAGCAGACTCTCTGCTTAGTGGAGAGTACAATGCAGGGCCCGATCCCAGGACCCTGAAATCATGACCTGAGCCAAAGGCAGCTGCTTAACCAACTGAGCTTCATAGACATCCCTCTCAAGTTTCTTTTAACTGGGAAGACCCTTACCCATAGCTCTGTATTATCTTGTTTTTCCATGTAAAATTATTGTTACTTGTCTGCAGCTCAAGAAGAAATACAGTTTGAAAGAATTCAAATGGAAAATAATTCAGTGATTCTTAAGTATGTCATTTAAATCATAGATTTTGATAACAAATTCTTCAAAATTTTATATATTATGAGATTTAAATATTTCTTTTTTTTTAATTTATGAACAGTTTTCTCTTTATTTTTTTTTTGTTGTTGTTGTTTTGTTTTTTTTTTTAATTTTATTTTTAATAAACATATATTTTTATCCCCAGGGGTACAGGTCTGCGAATCGCCAGACGGTTTACACACTTCACAGCACTCACCATAGCACATACCCTCCCCAATATCCATAACCCCACCCCCCCAACCCCCCTCCCCCCATCAACCCTCAGTTTGTTTTGTGAGATTAAGAGTCACTTATGGTTTGTCTCCCTCCCAATCCCAACTTGTTACACTTATTCTTCTCCTACACCCTCAACCCCCCATGTTGCATCTCCTCTCCCTTATATCAGGGATATCATATGATAGTTGTCTTTCTCCGATTGACTTATTTCACTAAGCATGATACCCTCTAGTTCCATCCACGTCGTTGCAAATGGCAAGATTTCATTTCTTTTGATGGCTGCATAGTATTCCACTGTGTATATATACCACATCTTCTTTATCCATTCGTCTGTTGATGGACATCTAGGTTCTTTCCATAGTTTGGCTATTGTAGACATTGCTGCTATAAACATTCGGGTGCACGTGCCCCTTCGGATCACTACGTTTGTATCTTTAGGGTAAATACCCAGCAGTGCAATTGCTGGGTCATAGGGTAGTTCTATTTTCAACATTTTGAGGAACCTCCATGCTGCTTTCCAGAGTGGTTGCACCAGCTTGCATTCCCACCAACAGTGTAGGAGGGTTCCCCTTTCTCCGCATCCTCGCCAGCATCTGTCATTTCCTGACTTGTTAATTTTAGCCATTCTGACTGGTGTGAGGTGATATCTCATGGTGGTTTTGATTTGTATTTCCCTGATGCCGAGTGATATGGAGCACTTTTTCATGTGTCTGTTGGCCATCTGGATGTCTTCTTTGCAGAAATGTCTGCTCATGTCCTCTGCCCATTTCTTGATTGGATTATTTGTTCTTTGGGTGTTGAGTTTGCTAAGTTCTTTATAGATTTTGGACACTAGCCCTTTATCTGATATGTCATTTGCAAATATCTTCTCCCATTCTGTCAGTTGTCTTTTGGTTTTGTTAACTGTTTCCTTTGCTGTGCAAAAGCTTTTGATCTTGATAAAATCCCAATAGTTCATTTTTGCCCTTGCTTCCCTTGCCTTTGGCAATGTTCCTAGGAAGATGTTGCTGCGGCTGAGGTCGAAGAGGTTGCTGCCTGTGTTCTCCTCAAGGATTTTGATGGATTCCTTCCTCACATTGAGATCCTTCATCCATTTTGAGTCTATTTTCATGTGTGGTGTAAGGAAATGATCCAATTTCATTTTCTGCATGTGGCTGTCCAATTTTCCCAACACCATTTATTGAAGAGGCTGTCTTTGTTCCATTGGACATTCTTTCCTGCTTTGTCGAAGATGAGTTGACCATAGAGTTGAGGGTCCATTTCTGGGCTCTCTATTCTGTTCCATTGATCTATGTGTCTGTTTTTGTGCCAGTACCATGCTGTCTTGATGATGACAGCTTTGTAATAGAGCTTGAAGTCCGGAATTGTGATGCCACCAACTTTGGCTTTCTTTTTCAATATTCCTTTGGCTATTCGAGGTCTTTTCTGGTTCCATATGAATTTTAGGATTCTTTGTTCCATTTCTTCGAAAAAAATGGATGGTACTTTGATAGGAATTGCATTAAATGTGTAGATTGCTTTAGGTAGCATAGACATTTTCACAATATTTATTCTTCCAATCCAGGAGCATGGAACATTTTTCCATTTCTTTGTGTCTTCCTCAATTTCTTTCATGAGTACTTTATAGTTTTCTGAGTATAGATTCTTAGTCTCTTTGGTTAGGTTTATTCCTAGGTATCTTATAGTTTCGGGTGCAATTGTAAATGGGATGGACTCCTTAATGTCTCTTTCTTCTGTCTTGTTGTTGGTGTATAGAAATGCAACTGATTTCTGTGCATTGATTTTATATCCTGACACTTTACTGAATTCCTGTACAAGTTCTAGCAGTTTTGGAGTGGAGTCTTTTGGGTTTTCCACATATAGTATCATATCATCTGCAAAGAGTGATAGTTTGACTTCTTCTTTGCCGATTTAGATGCCTTTAATTTCCTTTTGTTGTCTGATTGCTGAGGCTAGGACTTCTAGTACTATGTTGAATAGCAGTGGTGATAACGGACATCCCTGCCATGTTCCTGACCTTAGCGGAAAAGCTTTCAGTTTTTCTCCATTGAGAATGATATTTGCGGTGGGTTTTTCATAGGTGGCTTTGATAATATTGAGGTATGTGCCGTCTATCCCTACACTTTGAAGAGTTTTGGTCAGGAAGGGATGCTGTACTTTGTCAAATGCTTTTTCAGCATCTATGGAGAGTATCATATGATTCTTGTTCTTTCTTTTATTAATGTGTTGTATCACATTGATTGATTTGCGGATGTTAAACCAACCTTGCAGCCCTGGAATAAATCCCACTTGGTTGTGGTGAATAATCCTTTTAATGTACTGTTGAATCCAATTGGCTAGTATTTTGGTGAGAATTTTTGCATCTGTGTTCATCAAGGATATTGGTCTGTAGTTCTCTTTTTTGATGGGATCCTTGTCTGGTTTTGGGATCAAGGTGATGCTGGCCTCATAAAATGAGTTTGGAAGTTTTCCTTCCGTTTCTATTTTTTGGAACAGTTTCAGGAGAATAGGAATTAGTTCTTCTTTAAATGTTTGGTAGAATTCCCCCGGGAAGCCATCTGGCCCTGGGCTTTTGTTTGTTTGGAGATTTTTGATGAATCTATTCTGGAGAATGTTCCATGTGCACTAGAGAAGAATGTGTATTCTGTTGCTTTGGGATGAAATGTTCTGAATATATCTGTGATGTCCATCTGGTCCAGTGTGTCATTTAAGGCCTTGATTTCCTTGTTGATCTTTTGCTTGGATGATCTGTCCATTTCAGTGAGGGGAGTGTTAAAATCCCCTACTATGATTGTATTCTTGTCGATGTGTTTCTTTGATTTTGTTATTAATTGGTTTATATAGTTGACTGCTCCCACGTTAGGGGCATAGATATTTAAAATTGTTAGATCTTCTTGTTGGACAGTTCCTTTGAGTATGATATAGTGTCCTTCCTCATCTCTTATTATAGTCTTTGGCTTAAAATCTAATTGATCTGCTATAAGGATTGCCACTCCTGCTTTCTTCTGATGTCCATTAGCATGGTAAATTCTTTTCCACCCCCTCACTTTAAACCTGGAGGTGTCTTCGGGTTTAAGATGAGTTTCTTGTAGGCAACATATAGATGGGTTTTGTTTTTTTATCCATTCTGATACCCTGTGTCTTTTGATTGGGGCATTTAGCCCATTCACATTCAGGGTAAGTATTGAGAGATATGAATTTAGTGCCATTGTATTGCCTGTAAGGTGACTGTTATTGTATATTGTCTCTGTTTCTTTCTGATCTACTACTTTTAGGGTCTCTCTTTGCTTAGAGGACCCCTTTCAATATTTCCTGTAGAGCTGGTTTGGTATTTGCAAATTCTTTCAGTTTTTGTTTGTCCTGGAAGCTTTTAATCTCTCCTTCTATTTTCAATGATAGCCTAGCTGGATATAGTATTCTTGGCTGCATGTTTTTCTCATTTAGTACTCTGAATATATTATGCCAGCTCTTTCTGGCCTGCCAGGTCTCTGTGGATAAGTCTGCTGCCAATCGAATATTTTTACCATTGTACGTTACAGACTTCTTTTCCCGGGCTGCTTTCAGGATCTTCTCTTTGTCACTGAGACTTGTCAATTTTACTATTAGGTGACGGGGTGTGGACCTATTCTTATTGATTTTGAGGGGGGTTCTCTGAACCTCCTGGATTTTGATCCTTGTTCCCTTTGGATTGGGGATTGGATATTGGGGAAATTCTCTCCAATAATTCTCTCCAATATACCTTCAGCTCCCCTCTCCGTTTCCTCTTCTTCTGGAATCCCAATTATTCTAATGTTGTTTCGTCTTATGGTCACTTATCTCTCGAATTCTCCCCTCGTGGTCCAGTAGCTGTTTGTCCCTCTTTTGCTCAGCTTCTTTATTCTCTGTCATTTGGTCTTCTATATCGCTAATTCTTTCTTCTGCCTCATTTATCCTAGCAGTGAGAGCCTCCCTTTTTGATTGCACCTCATTAATAGCTTTTTTGATTTCAACTTTGTTAGATTTTAGTTCTTTTATTTCTCCAGAAAGGGCTTTTATATCTCCTGAGAGGGTTGCTTTAATATCTTCCATGCCTTTCTCAAGCCCGGCTAGAACCTTGAGAATCATCATTCTGAACTCTATATCTGACATATTACCAATGTCTGTATTGATTAGGTCCCTAGCCTTTGGTACTGCTTCTTGTTCTTTTTTTTGTTGTGAATTTTTCTGCCTTGTCATTTTGTCCAGATAAGAGTATATGAAGGAGCAAGTAAAATACTAAAAGGGTGGCAACAACCCCAGGAAAATATGCTTTAGCCAAATCAGAAGAGATCCCAAATCGTGAAGGGGAGAAAGGGGATAAAAAGGGGTTCAGTAGAAGAAAAAAGAAAAAAAAAAAGAAACTATTAAAAAAAGAAAGCCAGTAAAAAATATAAAAAGGAAAAAAAAAATATATATATATATTAGATAAACTATTTAAAAAACGTTAAAAAAAGAAAACGGTAAAAGTTTAAAAAATTTAGCAGAAGAAGAGAAAAAAAATTGAAAAAGAGAAAAAAAAATTAAATTAACTGCAAGGCTAAAGAATCATGGGGAGAAAGCCATGAGTTCCATGCTTTGCTTTCTTCTCCTCTGGAATTCTGCTGCTCTCCTTGGTATTGAAACTGCACTCCTTGGTAGGTGAACTTGGTCCTGGCTGGGTTTCTCGTTGATCTTCTGGGGGAGGGGCCTGTTGTAGTGATTCTCAAGTGTCTTTGCCCCAGGTGGAGTTGCACCGCCCTTACCCGGGGCTGGGCTGAGTAATCCGCTCGGGTTTGCTGGGTTTGCTTTCAGGAGCTTTTGTTCCCTGAGCGCTTTCTGTAGAGTTCCGGAGGACGGGAGTGACGATGGCGGCCTCCTGGTCTCCGGCCCGGAGGAGCCGAGAGCCCGGGGCCCCACTCCTCAGTGCGCCCTCAGAGAACAGCGCCCAATGACTCCCGCCACCCTGGCCTCTGGCCGCGCTCCGAGCTGACCGAGCCTGCGAACGGTTCAAGGCAACCCCAAGCTGAGTCACTCCTCAGCTCTGTCTCTGTAGCCGGCTTCCCTGTTCTAATACCGGTAAGCTCTGCGACACTCAGACTCCCCCGATCCTTCTGTGACCCTGTGGGACCTGAGGCTGCGCAGACCCCGCCTGGGCTTCACCCCAGTTAAGCCTCTGGAGCGATGTCCCTCAGCGGAACAGACTTTTAAAAGTCCTGATTTTGTGCTCCGTTGCTCTGCCGCTCGCCGGGAGCCGGCCCCTCCCCCCGCGGTCTATCTTCCCGTCGCTTTGGATTTACTTCTCCGCCAGTCCTACCTTGCAGAAAGTGGTTGATTTTCTGTTTCTGGAATTGCTGTTCTTCTGCTCTTCAATCTCCCGTTGGATTTGTAGGTGTTTGCAATCTTTAGATAAGCTATTTAGCTGATCTCCCGCTACCTGAAGTAGTCTCAGCCTGCTACTTCTCCACCATCTTGACTCCGAGATTTAAATATTTCTGATTCTCAAACACTTCCAGAGTAGCAGGGGACAGCTTTGACCCCATCTGAGGCACACATTTAAGACTGTAACAAGAGAAAGCTATACAAAAAATGACCTTCATATACAGAAGTGACATCACCGGAGAGGGGGAGGGAAGCTGTAGGGCAAAAGATATGCTTATGCATATAAAAAAAATCAGAGTAATAATTTCTTCTAACTGAGGTGAATCTAAGGAAGTACATTTTTAAGGAGCAGATATACTGTGAATCCAATCTCTAAGGATCCCTTATTTAACAAATATCCATTTTAAGTTAGTAACTCCTAATATAGTAACTCCTTTCCTGAAAGATAAAAAGGACCTTAGAACCCTTCAATACCAATTATTCCTTAAATTTTATGCTGTTGTTTTAGTTTGTTCTATGTTTTAGTTACATAAAGTAGAATAATTATTTTTATCAGTTTTTTTAGTTTTAGACATTCTAAAATTATTATTAGCATTCACATTAATATATTAAAATAGAAGAAATATATGATCATCTCAATAAAAGGAGAAAATGCAATAACACTGATAACATTCAATACCTTTTTATTATTAAAAATCCATAGGAGTGCCTGGGTGACTCAGTGGGTTAAAGCCTCTGCTTTCTGCTCAGGTCATGATCCCAGGGTCGTGGGTTCAAGTTCCGCATCAGGCTCTCTGCTCAGCAGGGAGTCTGCTTGCCTTCCTTTCTCTCTCTGCCTACCTCTCTGCCTACTTGTGATCTCTGTCTGTCCAATAAATAAAGACAATATTTTTTAAGAAATCCATAGCAAATCAGAAATATTTGTCCCAGGGCACCTGGTTGGCTCAATTGGTTAAGCATCTGCCTTCAGTTCAGGTCATGTTCCCAGGGTCTTGGGATCCAGCCCTATGTTGGGCTCCCTGCTCAGCAGGGAGTCTGCTGTTCCCTCTCCCTCTGCCCCCATCCCTTTCAAATAAATAAGTAAAATCATTAAAAAAAGGATATTTGTCCCAAACTGCAACAAACATCATTCTTTATGGGAAAACTTTAAAAGAGGTCCCTTTATATCAGAAAAAGATAAGGATGCCCATTCTTGTATCCTATTTTACCTTGTTTTGGAAATCCTACTTGTTGAAATAAGATAAGGAAAAAATTTGAAGTCATAAGGCTAGAAAAGAAAAAACAAAAGTGTCACCATTTATAGATAATAGAATATTTCTAGAAAACCCAAAATAATCCACAAATTATTAGATATCATAAAATCTAAGTTGTTAATTAAAAATCAATATACAAAACAATAAATGCCAATCATAGTTAGAAAATGCAAATAAAAAACCTTATATTTATTACAACAAACTATAAAGAACATAAGAATAAATCTAACAAAATATACACAGACCTGTATAGAGAAAATTATTAATCTTTGTTTAAAAGCACTAAAGAAGGCTAAAAAATGGTAAGTAGTTCACATTTATGATAGCATAAGCCCAATATTGTAAAGATATTAAATCTTTCCAAAGAAATTTAATTAATTTCCAAACAAACACTTAATTAAGAGTATTTTTCATGGAGCCTGAGAAGCAAATTCTAAAATTTATATGTAAGACCATAGAACCAAAAAGAATCAAAGTATTACAGAAGAGAGGGGAAGAAGAACTTGCTGTACTTGGTGTCAAGGTTTATAAAACTGAGTAATTAAGACAGTATAGTACTGACACAGGAAGAGACTGATGAATGGAACAGAAGAGGGAGTACAGAAATAGACATATGTATATACAAAATTGTTATAGAAGACAGAAACATTTTAGATTCTTGGGAGGAAAGACAGAGAATTCAGTAGAAATGTGTAGGGGAACAACTGGTTTTCTATGTGGAAAAAAGTGAAGCTTAATCCTACCTCACACCACGTACAACATTCAATTACTGAATTTAATCATGAAAGACACACAATAAAAGCTTGAAAATAAGTCTCTAATATTATCTTTTTGACTTCACAATAGGGAAGAAGTCTTTCTGACTTTTTTAGATGAAGCACAAAATATTCTCGGTATTAAATTTTTAAATTTATTCACAAACACTATAAAGAAAATGAAAGACAAGTCACAAACTCAAAGGTATGTAACACATTTAAAATTACAAAGCAATGTTTTATGTGTATATACGTATCTCTACAAACCATGAAGAAAAATGCAACAAAGACATTAAAGAACATTTCTTAATTCTAGTTTTATCTTTGACAAATATTTTAGAAATTTATCAACTTGAACCTGATACTTTGACTCACTTCATTTCTTAATAGAATTCACATCAAAATGTATACAACACAACTTTAAACTCTAGATATTTGGCAATAACTTTCTTTATTGTGGAAAAAATGTATATAACATAACATGAAACTTTAACCATTTTTGAATATATAATTCAGTGCTGTAGCCATTATCACATTACCACTAGAAATTTTTCATTACCGCTAAGAGAAACTCTGTGCTCATTAAGTAGTAATTCCTCATTGTCCCTCTCTTCAGATCCTGGTAACCTCTCCTCTGCTTTCTGTCTCTATGAATTTTCCTATTCTAGGTACATCACATAAGCATAATCATGTATTCACCCTTTTGTGCCTGACTTATTTTACTTAGCATAATGTTCCCAGGATTCATCCATGTTGTAGCATGTATCCAAATTTCATTCATTTTTGTGGCTCCATAATATTCCATTATGTGTATATACCACATTGTGTTTATTCATCCATTTGTCGATGGACATTTGGGCTGTTTCTACCTTTTGGCTATTTTGAATAATGCTGCCATGAGCATTGGTGTACAAGTATCTGTTTGAGTCCCTGTTTATAATTCTTTTGGGTATATACCTACGAGCAGAACTGGCAGATCATATGGTAATTTTATGTTTAACTTTTTGAGGAACTGCCAAATGGTTTTCCATAAAGCCTGCGCCATTTTACATTCCCACCAGCAATGCATGAGGGTTCCAGTTGGGATTATCTTTATGTGTCACCCTATCTGATTTTGAAATAAAAACAAAGCATATGAAGATCAGTTTTTACCTATAGGTGAAAGCAATAGTTAAATAGAAAGCAAAACTATGAGATAATAAAATCTAAGATTTGTGGATTTTCTCTTGTTTGGCAGACTTTTTAGGAATCCGCAAGTGTTGTTGGCACAAGCTTCTTTGTCAGTAGGTAATGTGAAAATTGAATTTGTTGGTGGTGATAAAGTTCATGTCTGCTTTCTTTGGGGGGACATTGATTTGGGAATATAGTTTACTGTAACCTGGTAATTTCAGTAATGCAAATGCAACAAAATGTTACTTAAAAACAAAACATAAATTCAATCGGGGGTGGCAAGGCAATTAAGGGGAGCTCTCTCCATTTGCTTGTCCTTCTGGGGCATTATGGCAGCTGCAGCCAATATTGAACAGGGAGCTGCAGCTGTTTACAGATGCATTAGGAAGGAGAGGCTTTGGAACTCAGTTACAGAATTTCTCCTGTGCAAAAGAAAGGCCAAAATTATCAGAGAGGGAGCACATCTAAAGGATATAAGTAAATTTAATCTTTAGTAAGAGCACAAGGTGCTAAAACTGAGCATTATTTTACAGTTACAATAAATCAAAATCTAGGCTTTGGTTGGCCACAAGAAAGGTGAGTGAGGTTCAGAATATTTCCCATCTATCAGTTACTCTTATACAGCCCCACAAAAGCAACATGTATACCCATCTATGTTTCATTTAGAATATTTATGTAGTTCATTCATGCCACAGGATTGTGAGTGTTTGAATTGTCTGTATGTTGAAAGGTTGTCCATTTCCAGAAGTATGAACCAGGATAAATGCAGTGACTACAGGAAAGTATGATAACACCAAGTCTTCCAATATTTGATCATCCTTAACATAGAGTTTTCATGATAAAAAGATTTTTGTTGAAAACAGTATATCTTCATATTGGAATCATGAGACTTAAAAGAGGACATTTTAGACTCAGGGCTCTTGGTTTTGACTTGTGACTGGATGCTTAACAGGTGGTCTGCCACTTGCCTTATGACTCTGGTGACATCATCTCTTTGCCAAGATGTTGAAGCTGAAACACGCACCCAGCAGAACAGGAGCTACCTCTGTAATTCGACAAATTATATTTATCGTCTCATCTGGCGATATCCAGTTGCCCAGGAATATGACTTTTTGTCATTACTCTTCACCATATATGTGGTTGTTATGTAAAAACAACAACAACAAAACAGTCACAAAATCAATTTGTTAGCAAGGCAGAGAGGGGGCTTCAAGGCATGGAAGAGGACCCCAAGCCCCTTGGGGAAAAAGCAGAAAGGTCAATTTGGTTTATTAAAGAGCTGATCCTTTTAGGTTCAGGATATAATATACTTCCTTTAATGCCATCTAATAGGAAATCAGAAACAGTCCAAAAGCATATTATTCCCTTAGGAGGAGTCAACACAAAATTAGTACCACCAGGCCAAACTCTAGTGCTTTCTGCTGCCTTAAGCACAAAATCCTGCAAGGCAAATGTCATTTTTACTTCTTGGAATCAAATTTAAGTCCCGGTGTATGGAGGTGTTCTGGCAGGCATATATATATATATATATATATATATATATATATATATATATATATATATGTAAATATATAATGTAAATAAAGTGTACTTCAGAATGATCTGGTAAACTTATGCCATAGCCTACAAATCACAGAAAAAGAGATGTATTTTTCCCTGAAACAACACGTTGATGAACACACACTAATTAGACACTTATTATTGCTCAGTACTCATAAGGGTAGATTTTCCAAGCAGATTCCTCAAAGGACAAAGAGTACAGGTTCCAGGACCAAAGTCAGCCAGAAAGTGGCTTACCTAAGGCAGGGCACCCAGTAAGGAGTATAGTCAAAGACAAGACCATGGTGAGAATCAAATCTCAAAGGTACAGGGAGAAGGGGCAGTGAGGTGAACTGGGTGGTCAGTTGCTCCCGAAGAGTGAGAGTGCTATAGGCCTGTTGGCCTGGTACCTGCTACACAGTAAGAAAGCAGACATGATGGCTTCTGAACACCGTGGAGTGTGTGCCAATGGCTATGGGTATAGACATATGCAACATATAATCCTTGATCTCAAATGACTCCCAGTATTTGATGATGGGCAGACTCCATCATCACAAGGGAAGCAATCAGAAAACAGTTTAAAAGAGCAAATAATGATGGACTAATAATGGGCTCCTGAATGTGTGGATTCAGAGAGGATAGTCAAGGAAATCCTCACAGAGAAGGGAGTTGGAGCCAGCCCTGACAAGGTCAGGGGAAGGGAAAACAGATCAGGGGCCTCCCAAGCAAAGAATAGCATGTATGAAGATCCTGAGGGTGAAGGAACATGGCGGCTGCAGGGATCATGGTAGGTTGACCCACAACAAACATGGCACTGCAGAGATGGCTGGAGACTGGTCCTAACTGAGCAAATTGTACATCCTGTGAGAGCCAGTGTGAACTGGGACTATCTGGAGAAGGCTGGTGGCCAGTAAAGGATTGGATGAGTGGGAAAAAGCCATGGAAACAGTGTGTAGGGGAGACTAGTTGGGAGGGGAACAGGGAAAGTGGGAGATGTAAGAGACAGAGTCTGAGGAAAGTATACAGAAAGCAGATGAAGCTGTCTAGCCATGATGCCCTGTTTAGAATCCAGAAGTGGGACAGTGGAGGAAATGATAAAAGTTAGGATGTTTTAGAAGAACAATCAATAGGTGTTGTATTTTGACTGTACATGAGATATAAAGAAGAGAGCAAAATTCCAGAATTTCAAGTCTGTAAAATAGAGGTCAGAGAAAGGATACTTTCCATATGAACATGGTTTTGAGGGGGAAAAAAGGACTATACATGTAAGATTGGGGCATACTGATGTTGAAGAGACATTTAAAAAAATAAATGGAAATGTCCAATGAGGAGTTAGAAAGAAGGGAATAAAGCCAGGATAGGACTGGAATTACAGATTTGAGTCCATGCGAGGTAATTCTCAGCAATCTGGGTGTTCATATATTACAATCCTGAGGGATACTACTCTCTGTATCTCTCGTGGGATGTGAATTTGTGTCCTTGAATTAGCTGAGTAGTTTTCCTTTTTCAGAAAAAGCAGTAACATAAAGCAATCTCTTTGGTAGCAGCATGGGGAGGGGACAAATCAGTTCCATTACAACCTGTAAATCCAATAGTTGACTTGGATCAGCAGTTTCTTTGAGTGTTGAGACTCCTCAACCATTATTTGAATGCCAAAAGGAAACCCATCAGAATTCTCCTCAGTTTTCAAGGATATTCCTGGAAAAATCAAGGTAAGGAGCTAGAAGTAATTCTTCCCCACTGACACCCAGCCTCTTGGTCTAAGTATCACTTCTGTTACTGAGTGGAACTTCTTTCATGGAAACAGGTTGCTTTGTTTCCTGAGTGTGGTGTTCTCATCAGACAAATCTGTTGTTTAGTGTATACAGGTTGATTTGGCGGAATGATATTTGCGCGTGGTGTTATGTAAATAGAGTTATAGCCCATCTTTCTGATACTAACGTAGGCTATAATTAGGACGTATGTGTTTGTAATGAAAGGGTGGTGTGTATGCGCGTGCACATGTGCGTGCTGAGCGCAGGGTAGAGAGATGTGTAAGGGAGCCCGTGTTCAAGTTCCTGATGTAAAGAAAGTCTCCAATTCACAGAGGAATTTGATTACCTCTATCCATTATACACGCGCAGTGAGTGAGCGTGCTACTCGCCATCTGTCATCCATTTCATTTGCATCGCCGGCACCTGGCCTGTTTGTCTGCTGCGCTCGCTTCTTCACCGAATTCTTACGTTGCTTTAATAAAACACAGAAATGTTATTGTTAAAAACCAATTAATTTACAATCCTCTACAGAGATAGTATTACTTATAATTCAATTTGGCTTCTAATGATCTGCTTTCTTGCAAAATGACTTAATTCTTGTGTCAAAGATTAGTTATTAGATATTACCCCGCCGTACCAGTCATGTACTGCTGAGGTAGGCAAAGCAGCTTGGAATGTCCCTGGCCATTAATCAGAAGTCTGAAACATTTTCTTGTTTAACTCCTTCAAGAACCTGGTCGCAGGCATAAAGCCCTTAACTCTTCCCTGCCCAAAAGCTCAGAGAGTGTGCTCCCTTCCCTTGATGAGGTTTGGTAGCAGGAGATCTGGGGAATGTCAGAGAAAGCTTTTAGTCATTAATCTGAAAACGTGGATAAACATCTACAACTTGAGATGCTTTGCACCTCCATATACCCACATACATTTTTATCGGACCATTTCATACAGTTTAGTTTCCTCTCTAGCCATTTTGTGAATGAGGTATGCAAAATTGCTCCTCTTTTCTAAATCTGGCTTTTAGGAGCAAAGGTGGTTGGATTTCCCACATGATGACAGTGCGGGTGTCATTTTGCCTATTATGACAGGATTATCCACACCCATCATGCAGGCCAACCTGCTCACACAGTGGCAGTCTGGCAGTCCTCAGCCACCTTGTCCACACATTTCACCGATAGAATCACCAAACATATGGCTCTAGCCAGCACATCCTAGAAACATCAGCTTGGGCTGCAGCTATCTGAGAAAAATTTATTCTTAAGGATTAAAGATCCTTAAAAGCCTTCAAAACAATTTTTTTTAGTATAATATTCTCAAGCTGTACATGTCTCTACTCTTTTAACCTTCTGGTGTAACCCAGAATTTAGCATGGGAACTATTACTTCCTTTCTTGATTGAATTTTAACACAAGGCAAATGACAATATCCTAACAGGGGGAATGAAAAAAATATCTATAATTTAATATTTCCTTCTCCACAGGTATAGAATATAAAATAAAAATATATTTACATATAAAACTATGACCATAAAGACTAGGAGCTGTCCTGAGAAACCTAATTAATTGCTACGAAAAATATAAAGCCACAAAAATAATCATTGAAGATTGGTAATAACTAAGTGAAGATACTTCTCAAACTTTGAAATGACTCAATTAGCTGAACATGAAGGGGCCAGAGAATTAATAATACAGACAGAAAGCAGAGCTCCATTTTGATGTAATAGTGTGTGGAGGGGGGTCTTTTCGGGGGGGGGGGCTTCAATGAACTAAAAATCCAGCTACATTCTACACTTACAAAATCTATTTTTTAAATGTTGCATTCATTCTGCTTATACTTTTTAGTTTTATAAGATGCAATGGTTGCTCGTTCCCTTGCAGATGCCCACATGAAAACCATGGAGGTGGGGGTGGCAGATCATGTGGCTCTTCTTCTCTGGATCTTGCCACACTCAAAGCATGAGGTGCTCATTATTTCACAAAAGCAGAGAAACCAGCCTTGTGATGGAGACAAACGAAACTTGAACAGCTGTCTTATAAGAAGCATTTTCTTTTTTGTACATTATAATATCAAGGGAATGGTGCCTAGCTCCACATACTCTGTCTTACATAACAGGCTTTCTACCAAAACAAAACAAAAAAAACAACAACAAAAAAACGATCAAACATTGGTCAACTCCAAAAGATAATCCTATTTCAGCTCTATGGCTCATCCTGAATGTTACTCTCTGGTTACTCAATAAATTATGGGTATTATTTATTCTAAGTAGCTTGTCCTGTCTGTTCACACACATTCTTTTGCTAACAAAACTAAACGCAAAAGATCAGATTGAATAAGAGGTTGTCCCAAAACTTGGAAGATTTAAAAACCAAGTCTGAAAGGGCCAAAGGGAGAAAACGATGGGGATAAAGATGGACAAATGGGCCTCAAATCTGTTCCCTAGTGACTTTGGCTCAGAGTGATATGATTTAAAAACTTCACCAGGAAGAACAAATAATTCACATCCCTGAATCACTGCTCTATATGCAAAGTAGGGATGGGAACCAAATGCCAAAATATGTCCCCAAAAAGAATAATCCCCAAATAACCCTATTTTCCAAAGTTTATTCTTCAGATTCAGACAATGCATCATCAACCTCAGAAATAGGAGCCGAGCCAAGCAAGCTGCAATCTAATATGGAAATTCGTCCTGGCCACGGTACTGTGTCATTCTTCTGAATGGGATCACCTGCACCCATCTCTCCTAGGAGAAAATTTCAAACAGAGTTAGCTCCTTAAACCTTCTAATTAAAATGAGAAATCCCCAGGCTTCCATGACTCAGCCTCAGAAAAAGATTATTAGGAATTTAATAGGGAAAATATAGCAGCTCAGACCATCTGTGACCCAGTGCTCTGTGAGAATTTAAAGAAAACTGGAGGGAGGCAGCGCACACTCCAATGCACGCTGGAGGAGTACTTTGTAGGAGCTGCAATAAATCAACATAGTTAGAGTACAGCCTTTTTCAGATTTAATTACTGTTACATAATTATTAGCAAAGCATTCTCCTCTGAAACTGTAAAACTCATTACATCAAAAATCCCCAAGCTCCTGATGGAATTTATGAACTAGTTACTTTCTTTCTAGCTTTGGGAAAATACTAGAATAGAGTCCAGATTTGTCTCCGGGTTTTTAGAAGCAGAGGGGGATTTTTTCCTCCTGTTTTGTGTCATTTTAATAGGTTTCTGAATTGGTTTGCTATGGATCATTCTTGGAGACATCCACAGTCTCACCTAAACACCTGCTTAAATGGTCGAGTTCCATTTCAGTGGTAAAGGGTGTTAAGCAAGTACGTTTCAAAGGATGCTGACAAGGAGCTGGCTGACTGTCAAAAGAGTGAAAGATCAATAATTTTTAAATGTCTGTAATTTTTTTTTTTTTTTTGGAAGATGCGCTTTGGGTCCAAAAGATCACAGCAGGTTGTGGGGCTTTTGTGGGAAGGGCCAGCGTCAACATGGGAGTGATCTGTACATCTGTACACCACTGTGAGGGGACGTGGCCAAGCATCTCCTCCCAGCACCACACTCAGTGCCTTTGTATGGATAGTTTGACGTTGTTGTCCGAGGTGGGAGTATTTACAAAACAAAACAGGGCAAATGCCACAATCAAGGCTTTTCCCCTGCAGAGTTAGCTGTTAAACGTTTACCAGCCTAGGGGCGCCGCCTGGGTGTCTCAGTGGGTTAAAGCCTCTGCCTTCGGCTTAGGTCATGATCCCAGGGTCCTGGGATCAAGCCCCAAAGCAGGCTCTCTGCTTGGCAGGGAGCCTGCTTTGCTTCCTCTCTCTCTCTCTGCCTGCCTCTCTGCCTACTTGTAACCTCTATCAAATAAATAAATAAAATCTTAAAAAAAAAAACAAAAAAAAAAACAACAAAAAAAACAACAAAAAAAAAAACCAAAACCAAACGTTTACCAGCCTAGCACTGTTGCTGCTCTTACCAAAGACGCGAGTGTAAATGAGCTTCTATTGCCTACACAGCTCTCGCGACCGGTGTCCGGGGATAAGTTCCTTTCACTGAAACACTGTGTCCATTTAACAGAAATGGGTTTATTTGAAGTCTGGCTTGGGTGGGGGCTTTTCTTTTGGCAAGAGCAATACTGTGGAGTGGGATACCTTTGGAAGATGGGTGAATGCCTATGGCTAGTTAGCTTTTACTCCACAGTGTTGCTGAGCCTAAGACTGGGACATTCTTTCCATTGTGGGTCAGGCAGCCTCCCTGGATCCTTAGCCCTTATCTGCAGGGAGGTGCGGCTGCTAGAAAACAGTTTGCTCTTGCTCCTTCACTCAGAATATACAGCCAGATGTTTTCTGTTGTATTTGTGGGCTCTCCCTGGATTAGCTCACAGTGAAAGGAAGATAAAGGCAGCTGAGGCTTAACCAGATAGCTACCTTGGACCTGCTTCCCTTGTTGCCACATTTCCCAGTAACTGACTCTCCACCAGCCCTGGGGCAACCTTAGTTTCTCCCTGGCCATCCGCTAATCCATGCGACAGCAGGATCTCCCACTACACTCACTTTTCATACTGCCATGTGGCCAAACTAAATGATTCCTTGCCCTGAACTGTCCCATGCTCCTCCAGGCCGTCTCTTTTCCAATAGGAGAGAAGGTGACTAACACTGCATGAACATTGTTCTAGAACTCTGCTTTGATGTTCAATGCCATGCACTTTGTGTTTCAGATGAACTGTTGATATTTTTAACAATTTGTTTTTAATTAATATGAGTTCTCATTGCTTATTTCTTATCATAGCCTGCTATTTATTTTAAAATTTATAAATGTGATGGCTTTACAAATCTCTTGGAAGATAATCTACTCAGTTTTCTTTTGTTTTCAGTGTTAATTTTGTGTTCTCTGGATGCAGTTCTAATGTTTGCTAAGTATTATGTCTCTTTCATGCTAGAGTTTTTCTTGGATGTTTGGTGACTCTGCGGTCTGTTCATATTATAGATGTGGTTCTAATTTAAACAATATTGTCAAGAAGAGTTATTTCCTTATCTCAACTGAAACCTCCTGTCTGACCCTTGAATTTGAGTCTGGTTTGGAAAGTTCCTGCTGGCTGAATGGAGCAAGAGGACACATGGCAGGTCAGGACAGGCTTTGCTTTCAAGTGTACAGGTGGTTTTACCTCTGGGCTTAGAGACTAATTTTCAGTGACCATAGGTCTACTGGAGTGCTGCTGGCTTCTACTGCCCCATGCTAATTGTTGTTAGGCCCGCCCCCTCAGAATTCTGAAGTCAGAGGGTGCTCCAGAATTTAATCCACAGTCAAGTGCTAAATCCAGAAGCACAAGATAATGGAGCTGCTCTAACATTTTTATTGTCACCTGATTTGTTAACTCGGCAGTCTCTCCTGTCTTCCTTCTCCAGACTCTGCTGTTTCTGAGTTTGGAGTTCCTAGGGTTTCTGTAGGGGAAACTCATCTGGACCAGGAAGTTTTCTCTTTTATTTAAAGTGATTATAGGTTTTTCAGTTGTATTTTCTCTCTCTGTGTGTTACGTGTTTGAGAAAATTTTCTCTGTTCTGATCTGTTGGCGCTACGTTTTCCAGCTTTCAACTGTTGTTGTGTATTTAATTTTTTAAATCTCTTCCTCCATTTTATTTTTTTTTTTTATTTTTTTTTTTTTAAAGATTTTATTTATTTATTTGACAGAGAGAAATCACAAGTAGACGGAGAGGCAGGCAGAGAAAGAGAGAGAGGGAAGCAGGCTCCCCGCTGAGCAGAGAGCCGGATGCGGGACTCGATCCCAGGACCCTGAGATCATGACCTGAGCCGAAGGCAGCGGCCTAACCCACTGAGCCACCCAGGTGCCCCTCTTCCTCCATTTTAAATGGAATTTGGGGAGAGAGTGTTGGCAACACATGACCTCGGTCATCTTGAATTAGAAATCTTTTTTTTTTCTTTTTTTTTTTTTAATTTCTTTTCAGCATAACAGTATTCATTGTTTTTGCACCACACCCAGTGCTCCATGTAATATGTGCCCTCCTTAATACCCACCACCTGGCTCCCCCAACCTCCTACCCCCCACCCCTTCAAAATCCTTAGGTTGTTTTTCAGAGTCCATAGTCTCTCATGGTTCAACCCCCCTTCCAATTTCCCTCAACTCCCTTCTCCTCTCCATCTCCCCATGTCCTCCATGCTATTTGTTATGCTCCACAAATAAGTGAAACCATATGATAACTGACTCTCTCTGCTTGACTTATTTCACTCAGCATAATCTCTTCCAGTCCCGTCCATGTTGCTACAAAAGTTGGGTATTCATCCTTTCTGATGGAGGCATAATACTCCATAGTGTATATGGACCACATCTTCCTTATCCATTCGTCCATTGAAGGGCATCTTGGTTCTTTCCACAGTTTGGCGACTGTGGTCATTGCTGCTATAAACATTGGGGTACAGATGGCCCTTCCTTTCATTCCATCTGTATCTTTGAGGTAAATACCCAGTAGTGCAATTGCAGGGTCATAGGGAAGCTCTATTTTTAATTTCTTCCTCTATTCTTTTTTTACAGGACTTAGTTCTGGCTCCATTATAACCATAACTGTAACTTAACAGAACAGAATTTAACTGTAGCACTGCCCACGCTTTGCCAGTGATCTGCAAACACAACTTTAATGAAATAGTATGAATCACATAAAGTACTATGGGTCTGTATTAATTAGGATACGTAACAGTGGACCTCCCCATCCATTCCACATTTCCTGACTCAAGATTGAGGAATATGCTACTTTTGAGCTAAGTTTCTTGTGGAAGATAGGCACATTAAGAGGAACTATTCAGTTCTTATCTCTTCTTTATTTTTGAATCTGGTTTAAATTACTTCTATTAATTTCTTTTGTGTTTTAGTAGGAAATTGTTATTTTAAAAAATCCACGAAAGCTTATGGTGCTAATAGTCTTTTTAAGAAATCTTTGTGCAATGAACATCACATGTTATTCTCTAGATAGTCATTGATTCTGTAGCTGAAAAAAATACTAAGCCTTTTGCTTAATGCCAGCATCTATTGTTCCTTTTTCTAAGACATCATTATCATAGGCCCAAAGATAATTTTTCAAGTGAAGGACTGTATTGTAAAGATAAAAAGGGGAAATGCTAATATTTTCTTACTACAACTTGCTAATTTGCAATAGAATTGCTTTACAGCAGAAAACTCTTAAATATATATTTTTGGACATCACTTACAATACTTGGAATCTTGTACTATGATCACATGAAAAATCTATTTCAGTTTTATTGCCATGACAATTAACCACTTAGAATTTTATTCTGTTGCTTTAATTCTTTTCCATATATTGTCAGGTGGATGGAAGTCAGTCCATGTAAATCTAGAATTCAAACATCTGACCTAGAGAGTAAATGCCATGCTTTAAATTGGTCAGCATGGCAATGCAGAAAAATCCTAGAGGGTTACAGATGATATCAATCACTTGCTACGCTCATGACTAATTTAATCTCCTTCTTGCCATGTTCTCCCATCAGCCTAACACTGCATGACCTGTCAGAAACTCTGCCACGATGTGACTGGGCTAAAGATGAAACAATTTGTTCAGTCAAGCTGATTTGCCTACCATCTGATTCGGGTTTTGTAGTATCTCATCCTGGCTTGGTTGAAATTCATTTTATCATGATCTATAAAGGAGGTGTTTGATTAGCAAGTTAGAGGTAATATGAATTCAGCACTGATTCTGGGCTGGGCGCTGCTTTCAGCGTTGTCCATGTATTATCTCACTTAATCGTCACATCAGTTCCATGAGGCTGGAGCTACTTGTCAGCAAGATATACAAGGAAGAAAACTGAGGGCCGGAGAAAGTAAGTCACCTGCCCAAGGTCATATAGATAGTAAGCAAGGAAGCCAGAATCGTAACCCATGGGATGAAGGTACAGTGTGCGCTCATATACCACTTGCTTTAAAAAAAATAACATGGTGGGTTGAGCCACTGCCTTCGGCTCAGGTCATGATCTCAGGGTCCTGGGATAGAGTCCCCCATCGGGCTCTCTGCTCAGCAGGAAGCCTGCTTCCCTCTCTCTCTCTCTCTCTCTCTCTGCCTTCCTCTCCGTCTACTTGTGATCTCTCTGTCAAATAAATAAATAAAATCTTAAAAAAAATAATAACATGGTATGTTTGTAAGTCTATATGTTAACTATTTACATGTAAATATAATAAATGGTCCCACATAACAAATTAATTATATTTTAGTCATTAACTGAAGAATATGTATACCCAAATGTTTTATTGAACTAATTTAGCCTTCTCTTACATACTTGAAAGAAGATAAAGCATATTTCTATTAAAAATATCTGTAATTAGAGGCACGTGGGTGGCTCAATCAGTTTAGTGTCTGCCTTCCTCTCAGGTCATGAACCTGGGGTCCTGGGATCAAGTCCCGCATCGGGCTTCCTGCTAAGCAGGGAGCCTGCTTCTTCCTCTGCCTACCTATCCCCCTGCTTGTGCTCTTTCTCTCTCCAACAAATAATTTTAAAAAATCTTTAAAGATATCTGTAATTCAAACACTTAGTTTATATTGACTTTTTCCTTCTATTATTCTGAATATATTGACTTCTACTCAATGATCATGACTTCTAATTTGATTTAAAGAATACCTTCTCTATCCCTTTAAACTCTCTGGCTGTCACTCTGCCTTTCTGGACCTTAATCCAACCTGCAGATCTAGGGACTCCCTGCACTTGTTCATCTACTCTAACCCTGGAGCCAGTGGCACACCTAGGTGTGTGGATTCTGGAGCTGTATGGGGAGGAGGCTGGGTGAGGGTGGAAGATCTTTAACAAAAAGGATGCAAAATGAAAAATACAAAATTAGGTTCAAAATGAATATTTACTTAAGGTACTTTATAGATTTTTTAAAAAGCTGGAAAATACTAAAAACATTAAGACATCCAAGTACACACACTTACACACACAATATTTTCAATAGTTAACTTGTTGACAACTTAAAAATACATTTCCCTCCTACAGTTTTTGGCTATATAATTATTATAATTATTGATCCTCTCTTCACAGAACAACAATTTGGTAATACAATTTTTAACAAGATAGAAAGCTGAGCCAGTCTTTCCTCCACTATAGTTGACCGCAATATCACCAAAAATGATGACCCATCATTTTTATCCAACTTGGTTCTCTATGTGTTGTGTGTGTGTGTGTGTGTGTACAAATGATTTTAAGGATTAGCAAAGAAGATGTATTTCGTGTATGTTCAAATCAAGATTTTGTAATTTATCACTTGCCTTATTGAACATCCTAAAATGCCTTTACAAACTTTAGTTCAGATGGTATTTTATAAGTTTTATCAAATAAGCCATTGTATCCAAAAAAGGGGGAGTTGTAAGGTGCATTTATACTTGGATATACTGCCTTACCAGATCCACTCTGGACAGGAGAGCTTTCATTGGACCAGACTGAGATGAGACAGAAAGTTTCACTTAACAATTACATATATCCAGTCATTGGTAGAACTTCCCACTGACTAGTTTCTGGCTTCTTATTTTCCCCCATTACCACACTGCTAGGTACTGTAGGACACGAGGCTTCTGGTGCTGCACCTTCATTCCCCATTTAGGTCAGGATGTAGGTAGCAGGACTATTCCAGGAAGCTAATCCTACAGAGAAAGCTGGCAGGAGTAGCATGAAGTGACTGAGAACCACAGGAAGATATCTCAGTAACCCCAACATAAATGATCCCTAAGTGAACTTCCCCAAATCTTCATCTGTAAGAAGAAGCCATATGACAGAGAGGCAGAAGGACAGAGAGTCAAGGACAGATACCCACCTTGAGTCCTGGCACATACTCTAGACCAAGCTCCAGTTACCAAGGCCCAGAATTCCTTTCCTGAATTCCTAGGCCACTGACCTGCTGGATTGACCACTCACTGTGTGGAGCATACTTACTCAACTCAAATGATGGTCAAGTGGAACCGGGGTGGGGAGCTAGAACAAGGGACAGACTAGCATCTGGGGGATGGCTTTCCCCACATTGCAGGGTCCAAGGAAAAACTCCAAGGAGTCAGAGTATTCTCGCTTTGAACTAAGCCTTCCCATGCATTAGGCAGGCATATTTATCAAGAGAGCAAGATTTATAACGTAGATGTTCTACAGTGAATATGCAATACTTGTATTGTTCGAAATAATATTGAAAAACTTGTCACATCTTGTCAAATGTCAAATAGTGAAAAACTTGTCAAGCAAGCAAAACTTGAAAGGCCTAATCTAGTCATACAATTTAGAAATTCCATTCGGTGTGTCAAGAAAGTGCACTAGGACATCTGTCTGGTAAAAATTGTTGGATTCTGGGAAGATTGTTGAAGGAACTTTGGCATCAACATTCAGGGTTCCCAGGATCGCCAAGCCCGGGAGGTGGAGAAGCAGAGCAAATGCTGCTCCAAGCTTCTGGAGAATCCACTACAAAGCAGAACACGGGGCTTGAGCAAGTAGAAGCACACCTCATTGCTCCCAGTGATAGATGCTTAGTCACCATCGCGGAACAACATTTCCCTAATGCCTCCCTGCAGAATGGAGCAGACCATGGCGATCTTACAGACTAAGGCCACCTTGGGCTGGTGGAGTCAAGCGCTTAATATGCTTCTGATAATGTAGACAGAATCTGTCATATTCCTAAAAAGAAATCATTCTTGGATGAAAGAAAATTATTCTCTTTGGGAAGAGAAGAACAGTGACATTTTCAACAAAAGGGTGAATTCTTATTGCCCAGCTATTTAAAATTCTAAGCACTATTGTTTGTGTTATGTAACACATAGAGAATGATACAATGAGGACACATTGTTAATATAGTCCTAGAAACAGATACCTTCTCATCTGCTCTTCAACCCTTGTCAGGTAACTGCCGTGGGTCCCTCCAAATTTCATCAGATTCTGTGCCTCACATAGGCTTGGATAGAGGAGGTGAGAGTCCACAGTTCTCAATGCTAAAATGTTGTCCCAACCATCTGGGTTTTAGGACAAGCGGGCCAGCAATCCCTGCAGATGCTGGGACCTTCCCCCTTTGGTCTCCCCTCTCTCTTGCTTGCAATTCAGTTCTGTGTATCCAACCACACAGGTCCTCTCTGTCCTCTACACAGGAACTGGGCTTGGCATTTTGTTCAGCTTTCAGATGCACGTGGTTTTCTGCCCCACATCACTTAGGGAAAGCTGGAAGGGAGAGATCAGAGCCCCACTAGGGCTCCTCAGTGTGATTCCCTCCTAATGATCCTTTTCCAATCAGAAGGGAGTAATTCTCCTCCACCTCATTATTTTCCTGCCTAGCTTTCTGCCCTTTGAAGCTGAGTTTTTCCTTCCATTAACAAACAACTAGGAAAGTGTACTCACTAGTACTTGTACTAATCTTGCAGTTTTATAGCCTGACCTCTGACCAACCTTTTGGCAGAAATGGTTTCTTAAAGGGGCAGTGCCTGCTTTTTCTAAACTTATCAGAAGACCTTAAAAGAGATTCTACTTCCTTCTAGGATCCCCTGGAGAAAACAATGCATGCAAAATACAGTTATCTTTTATTCAGGCAGTGGGGTGCCTTTTTGCACTGTCTATATGTCAGATTCCACATGGTGGCCTGGATAGTTGGTATTCAGAAACCAGGCAAGAAATTAGCATTTCAAACTGATACTAAACACAAATTAGACTCATTCTCATCTTCTACGACAGGAATAGCACTTGATAAACACATAGGGAACTTTCGGCGTACAGAATGAATGGATTCAGTTAAACAAACTTTTATTGAGCACCTGCTGTGTGCAAGACATTGTGTTGAGTGCTATACTGAGTTCTGTGAGTCAACAGTATGACCAGGATTTGCAATTTGATAGAGCATATGGCTTTACACGGACATAATATGGAATCTTTAATCTTCATAAAGGGAATAAGTACCATATGAGCAGATGATGGAGTAAATATCCCAAGAAGTCAAGAGAGGGATGGGTAATGCATTTTCAGATTGGGAAGGACAAAGGGAAGCCATAATTCAGGTTTTCTTTCTCATATTTTCTTTTTTTCTAAGGTTTTCTGTACCAGTGTCTTTTGTTTGTTTGTTTTGGCCAGGACTTTTTGAGCCATGCTATGGACAGCCTGTGGAACTGGAGTTTGAAAGTCTAGGATCTAATTTAAATTCTGCCACTTGCTAACAGGGTGAGTTTGGGCGAGTCACCTAATTTCTCTGTTTTTCTAGATTTGAGACTGGCAATTACATTTATTTGCCACAATCTACCCAAAGGATGATTGTGAAAATCTATGCAAAATAACACGGTATCATTCAGGTGGGAGGGCTCATTATCATAACAAACTTTTTTCACTAGTTGTTACTGGTTATCAATGTTCTATTTCTAATTTCTAATTTCTAATGTTCTATTTCTTCACTGATCTTCATAGAGTGTTTCTTTTCTAATCACTTCATATTTTCTAGCTTCGGATCAAAACACAGACGACTTCTACAAAGATGTGCAGCTTCACGTCCATTTGAGAACAGAAGCCCTTTGGGCTTGTTTCTCTCACGTAGCCTTGCCCCCTTTTCTAGCAGGAACATCCTTGTCTAGTACAGATCCAAGCAACGGTTTACTGCCCTTCTGTCTTCTCAGCTCCTGCCTTTCTCCCCCCTCAATCAGCCCCTCCTTCTGTACATAACAGAAGCGAAAAGGTGCCACTGCCAAATATAAAGTTGAGAAGCGAACTCTGTCACTTAGGATTTTTTCCCCCCAATCATCAGTTTCCTTTGTAAGTTTAACTTTTGACAAGTGGCAGGAAAAACATCTCTGGCAAGATTTCTAGAGTGAAATGTAGTGACTTAACCACAGACTTCATTGTGATTGATGAAGAGATTCTTTCCAGGACAAAGTCTGGAAGGAAAGTGGTTCGACTCATCTGGTCTGTTCAACCAGCCTTCAGCATGAGGATGGTAAAGGAAGAAAAGCACTTGTCCAGCGCAAAATAAATTGGGGTACTCCATGGCGCCGGTCCATGAGACACAAGTTCCCAAGAACACTTAACACTAGAGGAAGTCACAGGTGACAGGCTTTTCTCTCGGCTTACTGTTCTCTTTTGAGCCTGAGCAATGAAAGCAATTATTATATTTATTTCTCATCTAGAATAATGCAAGTTAGGTATCTCATTCATTAGGGAACTTGAACTCCTTCTCATCTAGGCATGAAATCTAGCTATGAAACATAAGCTACCATCAATTCTGGCAGGATCATGAAAAGAAGTCTTAAACTCTGGACAAAATCTTTTATCTCAACCTTTTTAAATGAGTAGGGTATGTGTGTGTGTTTCTCCTTCTTCTTCATTTTCTGAGGAAAAACAGTGAATTAGAAAGAAACTGGGAACCAAAAAAAAAGAGAAGAAGAAGAGTCTTGAGTCTTGGTTAGCATTCATGATTGAGTGCTTTGGTTTTTCTCTATCATTAAATGTCCATGTTATAGTAGGCCTATAGCTTTAAAAATATATATTTGTCTAACATGATGAAAATAAGAAATAAACCAAACCTCTAATTCCAGAATTTGAAAGCCAGTGTTTCACATTTCCATTAAGTCAAGTGCCCTCTGACTTGACATGCTGGCCTATTCCGTAAATGATTCAATGGACTGACCAGAAACCTAAAATTGAAGCCATATGGAAACTTACTGTGCATATTAAATTGTGTGTAGCAGTGTTAACAGCATCTTGATTTGTGGCTGCAAGTAATAAATGAATTATATTAATTTTGTAGCTGCAAGCTAATTTCTCCAGAATTACTTTTTAATAACCAAGCATCATGTTCGCTGGTAAGATTTAAATACATTTAGGAACAAATTTGTAGACTTTTAAGTAATGCTAGATTGTCATTTTGAAAGCTTAAGAGTGCATTTACTATTTCCCCCAACACCAAAGTTTTAGAGAGAAAATGATTTTGCTCAAACTGGAGAAGTTTGTTGGTAAACAATGGGTGTGTTTCTACCCAGGAGCAGCCCCCACGGCACTACAGCCAAGTGGGAACTGCACTGTTGCAAGTGTTTCCCTGCCCACCCCCTGTCCCAATTTCATAGGTGATTTGTCTCTATCATGTAACTTCCAATTTCCTCCCTTCTGTTGGATTAAAACTAATCACGCTTTCATGTCAGCGCAAAACTTTGAAAATTGTGGTCGGTGGTCTTAAGGGAAGCTATTTAGTTTGGTGGTGGAGACTGTATGTTCTGGAGGCCAACTCACTTGGATTGATCTTTCATCCCACTGCTTATAAATTGTGTGACCTTGGGCTGGTTTGTGTGCCTCGGTTTTCTGAGGGGGGACAAATGATAGTATGTACCCCACAGGTTGTTGGGAGGATTAAAAGAGAAAGTAGATATAAAGCCCTTGGATGAGAGCCACCTTGATGATGCCTCATTGAATGTGAGCTACTGTAATTCTCTGGGGGAGAATGAGTTTCATGGGAAGCTGGGGAGGTTGCTGGTCAGGCAAACCTACATGGAATCCCAGATCTACTGGTTACTGTTCTTAGACATTAAATGAGCTTAGATAAGTTGCTTCGCTGCTCTGAACTTCAATGGAATGAAGTTATCTGTACAATGGATTGCCCATACCAAACCCATCTCCCTGAACTGCTAGGAGAGATACATGAGACAAAATGTGAAAATGTATTACATAAGGCTAGTCATGCAATAGTTTCAACAAATATTCATTCACATTCATTTCCTCTCTCTTTCATGGGAAGTAGCCTCATTTCTATTATTTGGGGTGGGGTTGAGGTCACAGCTCAGTCAGATAGCCCATTTGCCCCTATAATCTTAGACTCCATGCCAAAGGAGACTTCTGACAATAGGGACAATATGAAAAATCTATACTCACAAATAATGTGCTAAATGTTTATATATAACTTTTAAAATATATTGTATTTTTTGGTTATAGATATTTCTTTCTAGTTATGTTTGATAATGGATAATATTATAATTAGATGGCCTTCCCTGAAGGAGGAGGAAACTAGCTTATACCGAAAAAGATATTGCTATGGGTAATCTGGTATGTGAATCATTAGAATGGTAATACCCCAAATGTTCAACTCCGTCACAGATACTAATACCGATCATCAGTTATTGAGGCTCACTATGTGCCAGACACACTGAGTGATCTACTTACAGGATCTAATCTAATCTTCCCTAAATGCTATCAAGTAATTGTTATGTAATCAAGTAATTGTCCCCTAAATGCTATCAAGTAATACTCACAATTGCAAGTAAAAATACCGATGATAGGTTTAAAAAGAGACTCCCGTCCCTTCCTAAGTTGATGGTTCAGCTCATGCATGTGATGGAATGCAGTAGAGTGGTCAGTTTCAGCTTTTTCTTTTCTTGTTACAATATCTGATTTCATGACACCAAACTTTATAACAAAGGGCTTTTAAAAACCTGTACAAAAATATTGTTCCAAAATCTTGCAGTTAGGAGTCATATTTTCATTTGTCTGCATGGTCCTCAGTGACCCTACCCAGGAGTCAAGGTCAGTTGTGGTCCAGCTCCCGCAGCAATACAGAGAAGATTCTGGGGTCACAACCCCACACACAAGCACGAACACACTGTGCCACATTCAACACCGCAGACAAGCTGTACCTGGAGAAACACTATTGGTGCCCCCTCTCCCCCCAGTTTCATTCCTCTGTTCTATTCAGTCTCCACACATGGAGTCTGAGCGCACCCCTGCCCCAACGTCTGATTGCAGCACAGACCCCTCTCTTGAACTCCAGACTTAGAGAGCTGCCATTGGACCGCCTACTCCTCCATGAGACTGGGAGTGAGCACAAGGCACTTAATCTCAGCAAGTTACAAACAGACCACAGATGTCTACCTGTTCTTCAGCCTCTCCTCTCTTCCTCACTTCGAGGTCCAGGCAGTCACCAGCAATGATTTCTCTCTGTTCATAACCCCTTAGGCCTCTCCCTTCCTTTCTCATCCACAGTCATCTTGCATTGGAGCTGTTTCCTGACAGGTTCCCCTGGGTCCAGTTCCCAGGGACCCTCCCACAGTGCACATCAGCTGATGTGCTCCTCCGGAAAGACCCTCCAGCAGACTCCCCCACAGACCTGCGAGGCTTTCCATGGTGTTGGCTTGGCCGGCAAGTCCAGGCCCACCTCAGGCCAATCCCAGCTCACTCCAAACATCCCCGTCAAACTGGACTTGGAACTCCAGAATTGATTTGCACCTTCCTCTTTCCAGCTGAACATTTCTGCCTGAAACTCCCTTCTGTTAGAGTCTCAGAGGGGCTTCCAAATAAGTAACAGCTGCTTAATATGATAAGAAATAGGCAGATGAAAGCCAAAGATCAACCTTATAATTGATGAGGTTAAAGTTAGAGAATTTTGCTTTGAGTGTGAGCTAAATGAGCTTGCTAACACAACTCTAGAAATGGGAAGACTGTTTCAAGTGACCATAGGAAACACTGGAAGACCCCAGAAGACTGCAGGACCTCTATCATTTCTTAACTTAGAACTCTAGGGACCAAGGGAGGATGGAAAGGAGGAGGGGCTGAGGCACACATGCCCAGTGTTCTTTGACAACATCCTCTAATCAATTTAGAGATCAATTTCTTCCCCAGAGAAGGGGTTTAGGAGCTACTGCAAAGCCAAGAATGTTAGACCTTTCCATTTGGATGGAAATAACAGGAAGAGGAAAGAGGCATTCCCACCGTACACCCTCTCACACTGGTCCACCTGTGAAATGTCTCTAACTAGAGCATCTCCTACAGGAAACTCCTGGTCCTGCCTCCACCGTGGCCTGGCCCAGAATAAGCAGATTTTGCCTCCATTTGTGTCTCCTCCAGTAATGCCTTTAATTTAGTCATTTATATTTAACTATATGATGTCTTCTGTCTTGTTGGATTCCCGGTTCTTAGCCATGTCTTTTTCATTTTTTGTACACTTTATACCTAGTGCAAAGAATAAATCTCCTTTTTTAAGATTTTATTTATTTATTTGACAGAGATCACAAGTAGACAGAGAGGCAGGCAGGGGGGCAGGGGAAACAGGCTCCCTGCTGAGCATAGAGCCCGATGCGGGGCTCGATCCCAGGACCCTGAGATCATGACCTGAGCTGAAGGCAGAGAGGCTTAACCCACCGAGCCACCCAGGTGCCCCTCTAGTGCAGAGTCTAAAAAATAGTAATTTATTAATAGATATTTGTTGAATGGGTGTTCTTTTGCCTTGGTTATTCAGACCCCAAGAGAACAGGGAGCACCTTGTCCTGCTCACACGTGTGTCTACCCCTCTCCCAGCACCTTCTACAGCATTGGAGCCAGATGGCACCCCTGACAGCAGTGCTCCCTGGGTGGGGGACTCATAGGCATCCTTACTACACCAGAAACTCCACGAGAATGGGGAGCTGGCCTCCTCTTTTCCTCACTGTGTCCTTACCACCTAGAGCAGTGTGTGACTCATCAGAGCAGGGACTCAATAAATAATTGTTAAGTCAACAACTCCTCTCATTGTTTCCTCCACTTTTTGCCTCTCTTGAGGATGAAAACACATGAAGACCATGACCTGTTATTCTGAGGTCTTATTGAAGGCATGAAGCAATTGCCAAAGCACTGCCCTAATGTTCTCTAAGACAGGTTGGTGATTTTGTGTGAGGGACTCTATCTTTTATTCTGTAAATACAATTTGTTATATTTTACATATAATAGAATTATGTTCTATAATATACTAAAATTATATTGATTAAGTTCACTAGCCTAAATTGTATCACAACATGCTACTTGCATCTAACCTGTATTTTAAAAAATTGTTGTTCATGTTGTTCAGATTTAGTAGGAGTCAGTATGTTGATACTATGTTAATAATAAGGACAATAGCTGGTTTCCTCAGCTGCGTGCTTGCTCTGCACCAGGAAGTGAGCTAGTACTTTTCCTAAGTGATCACATTTTATCTTCACAACCCGATGACGTATGTGTTATTATTCTCACTTTTTAGGTGAAAATCTGATCCTTAGTGTCAGTTGTTGTTGGATGTGAGAGGTCTGTGCTGCTCTGTCTCTGATTCATGATGTTCTTCTGTAACAAAGCCAGAGCTTATCTCCCCAATCACAATCACCGAATCAAGTACTTAATGAACGTATGTACTATACAGGCACAAGACGGATTAAATATTGTCCCTGCCCTCAGGGAGTATACAATCTAGTCATATCTATATGTTACACAGCAATATGAAATCTAAGTAAGATTTTGAATACAATAACATTTAGGAAGCAAAGATTTAGATGACAACTATGTAACTGAAACAACAGAGATGTGACTTCAGAGCAGCATGATGCCCTACAGATTAGCGAGCTCTGGAAGCCTTCATATAGGAGGTGGCCTTGAAGTACGTGTGAATTTGAGAAAGTGGAAACTAGAAATGAGGACATCCCAAAGAGGTGGAACAGCATGAGACCCAAAGGCAGATAGATAAAGGTGCGACAAACAAGTTCAACCTCAGGGACATTTTCCTGTAGTACAGAAGTGGTCTAATCTTGCTCCTCAGAGATATCTCAGGAGCTAGAACACAGGTGAGTGTGTCTTGGTTCCAGGCCCTCCAGTCTTGTCTTTACCAGGATCAGAAACCTTTTTGATGTGTCCACTAACTCCTAAGTTACCATTTGAACAAAGCATACTAATGTTGTTTTAAAAAGCAGGTGAAAACTATTGGTAATGAAATGGGATATCAGTTTGGAGAAGCGGACTACAGATCCCACCCACGAGGCATTGGGTGCCAAATTAGGCACTGTGGAATACTGCCTAGGGATGAAAAACCTCAGGACAGGTTTTGTCCACCTTCGTCCATTAGTGTTGTGCCCATGGGAAAGTGACATGACTCTGCTGATTTGGTTTCCAAGTAAAATAAGGATGATATAAATTAACACCTAATGCTGAAGTTCCTGGAACTAAAAAAGATGAATATGTGAAAAGTATTTTGTAAATTCTAAAGTGCTATATGACATCAAACTTGTTTTCAGTTTTAATATGGAGGTGAAGCGATAAGAGGAAATCAGCAGAACATGGAAACTAACTTGAAAGTACAGGGGCCAGAAAGAGAAGGAAAAATGAGAAATATTTAATATCTTTTTTTCATACACATTGCAAGAAAGTTCTGGAAACAGCTAGCAGGAGTGGTAGTGTTTTGGAGAGGGCTCTACTATCCACATGTTGAGCTTTAGAGGACAATGGGATCACTAAGTGGAGGCATTTGGTGGCCTGAAGTACAGGTCTGGTAGTCCTCAAGTAAGGGACCCAGGAGGAGAAGTAGGATCCATAGGACAATGAAGACAGATTCAGTGGGGGTGCCCAGAAAAGATGAGAGAAGGAAGAAGAGCTGGTAAAGGAGACAGAAGAAGAGTAACCAAAGTATGAGGTGACCCACACTAGCTAGGGAGGGCAGGGGCAGCCAGGGAGCAAGGAAAGAGAAGGTCTGAAAGACAGTCACTGGGCATCAGTAACTTGTGTTACTTCTCAGGATCCTTCTTTTACTAGAAACCAAGAATCTACAAAGTGGTGTCCTTGCCCTCACTTGCAAAGCTAATGGACGCAGCTGGACAAAGCTGGGCCCTCAGGCTTTGCCCTCAGGTGATCTTGCACATCCCCTTCATTGGCACCCAGGGCTTCCTATAATGAGATCTCTTGTCATCTTTTCCAACCTGCTCTCTCAATTCTTTTTATCCCTGGTTTTTACACGCTTTCATGTTTAAACATCAGTATGCTTTGTTCAAAGGATACCAGAGGCATCGGAGTAAATATGACAACATATGCAGTCTCTGTTGGATGGTGGCAGTGGAGGAAGGACTGCAGCAGAGCAAAGAGACAGGGCTGTAAAGAAGGTGTGACATTTCGTGTCAAGCCCTTATTGGAAAGTTTTGACTGGGAAGGAAAGAGAGCAAGAGGCTAGGTGGGGCTTTAGGATGAAGAGAGGTGTCCTGTTGTTGTTCCGTTTTGGTTCTTCAGTTTGGGAGGGAAGTCTTACATCCTCAGCCGAGTCTCTGCTGAGGTTAGAGCACTGCGTTACACATCTAGTATGAGAGGACAGGGTGTAGACCCTCCCCTTCCATCTCCTGCTGTATAGCTACTCATTGTAAGAACTTGAACCTTGTCCTAATTTGGGAGACTGATTAAGAAACAGGGTCCCTGAGGGAGAGAGGGGAGACCCCACAAGTAGGGAAGGTATCAGATGCAGTGAGGCCAAGTGAGAAATGGCCAGAGGGAAGGGAGGCTGCAGTAGCTTTGCATAGAGCATCAGGTTTTGCTTGAATCTACTCTCTGGGATGGCTGAGGGCCCTGGGACCAGGAGAGCTGAGTGATTAAAGCTGGAGACCCTTATCAGGAGCCTGAGCGCTCTGCCTTTCCTTTAAAATGAGAACATGTTGTTTCTTCTAGGCCAGAGACCCACAGACAGGTGATGAGGAAGAGAAAGCAGTTCCAAGGGAGAGGGCAGATGCCCATGAGACATTACATGTAGGTCAGAGGTGGGTTGCTGGGGTATATCACCAGCCATGGGATGCCTCAGTAGAAGGGGCATCAGCACAGACAACTTGGGGACCTGGGGATACAGGAAACCCTGGCCTTCCATGCCTTCCAACAGAGCAAGAGGCCTGAAGTCATGCAATTTACAGGGAGGAAAGAGGACTGGGTGTAAGAATTAAAGTACTTAGAATACACAAGCTGGGGAGCTAAGAGAGCATGTGTAACACAGATTTATGTAGTCAGATGGGAAAGAGATAGTAGAAACAGGAAACAGAATGCTTGGGCAAAGGATACGTTCTCAGAGAGGAGAAGAAGGATTTGGTAGACAGCAGAGTGAAAGGCACTGGTCCTGGAAAGAAGTAAGCAAGCCCAGCCACACACAGCTGGCAAGGGAAAAATGCGTGTAAAGATGGGGTTCACAGATGGGGCTCACAATACTACAAAGAGGATAACTAAGACAATCTCCTGTCCAGTAGACTGAAACTTCTGGCTAAGGCAAGTGATGCCACATGCAGAATGTGTCAGGTTTGAGGCCAGGGCAGTGCAGTGTGGGGGGAAAAGTTCAGCATGGTTCAAGACAACCCCATGAGGGCACTGATGAAGAATGCATGTACTTCAGCAGTGGTCCAGTGGAGGCGTGCTGTGCGGTATGTCCCATTAGCACCTGGATGGAAGACATGTCTGGCAACAACATAGGCCTCCTGAACTGAGGGGAGCATTTTGGAAACAATTAAAAATCTTATTGAGAACCCGTGATGTTCGAGGCAGACTGCTAAGGTGGTCCACACAACATATAAGATAAGGCCCAATCTCTTGAGGATTCAGAGTCTGGAAAGGGAGGCCTAGTAAGTGCCTGACCAACACGCATCTTCTTCTTTCTTACTTACAGGTGGCACTATGTTCTGATAAAAGGATGTATTTCCCAGCTTCTTTAAAATCTGGAGGTGGTCAGTGAGATATTAAGTAGAAGTCATAAAAACTTTCTAGAAGGCTCTGATCAGGTGGATGGGACACCCTTTTGCCATCCCCTTCCCTTCTCCATAACTGGAATGAGGACATGATGGTTAGTACCCCAACAGCCATTTTGGGCCATGAGGCAAATTTGAAAATGGAAGCACCACACTAAGGTTAATGGAGGTAAAAGGAACCTAGGCCTCTGGTGCCCCTGGACAGTCATTTCAGTCCTGTACTACCTACTACTTGTTTTATTTTGTTGAGGGTATACCTATATCTGAGTCTGTCTGTCTATGTATTTACCTATTAATCAAGTCCTGACATAGGAGAAAGGACAAACAGAGAGACACAAGATTTATAATATAAAAAATAAATGTAATATTCACATAATTCAACTCAAAAGAGATGCCTCTCCATGTGAAAGGCAGTAATTATTTAAAAGATTCAGAAAACAGAAAGGCCTTCCATCCTTTCATGTTGGGCGATGAGGAAAGCAGAAGTTCAGAAAGAGAGCAAGGAATGAAGGTATCCTGACCTTTTGGCTTCTGTATGCTGTCTCCCTGAGGTTGTAATAAGGGGTTCATGGTGACACAGAATTTTGACCCAAATCTGACTCCTAAGACTTCCCAGTCCTGAAGTATCCTTTCTATACTATCCTATTTCCCCTTCTACTGGAGTCAGACCTTAAAAGGCAAGATTCTGCAATGAATAGCATCTGCAGTGTTGTATGTGAAAGAACGAGTCATGATTTCTCAAGATTGCAGTCCCTGGGGATCAGGGACAGCCCTGCTGAGGAAGAGAACTGACACCCCGACCTTGATTAGTGTAAAGGGGACCAGCTGGGTGGTTCCCATACCAGGGATCATCAAAGGATAGGGATGCAAAGTTGGACGCAAAGGATAATTAAATCACAGGGAGCAGTCCCACACACCCTACTAACACACAACCTGGTATCCCAGATCTCAGCACCCTGGCAGAGGAGAGCGCCCACATTGGGTTTGTGCACCCAAACTATAGAAGAAATTTCATGATCTCTGTGGTCTGTGCCGGAAAAGCCCACTCTTTTGCTTGAGTTCATTTCAAACAAAGCACGGAGATAAGACACTTCTGCATGTTTGCTTCTTCCCCACACATTCAGCCAGCTGCTTTTTTCCTTAGCGTTCCCATATTGCCAGAAGGGAGAGGGAAGAATGCATCTCCTGTGGCAGTCTCTACTTCCAACATGGCTTTGCGACCTTGGAAAGACCGTAGTTTTCAAAGCCTGTCTGGACAAAGGAGACTCTTAGCCCGCGCAATGCTGTTCACAGTCAGGAAGCGGGTCACCTTGGAACAAGGTTGGGGAGACCGCACTTACTCTGTTAGTGACTAAACAGAAATGCCTTAATTTTTCAAGTCAGCTTCTTCTCGTTCCAGATGCTTCCTCACTTTCTTGCTCTTCGCTCAGACGGGGTGAGCAGTGATCAGACTCCCAGTGTCTAAGGGGCTTTAAAGAGGCTTGGCAATCCTGGACACAGTCCCGGAGAAGGCAAGTTTTGTGCGCGTCTGCGAGGACGCGGGCGAGTCACTCCTGGGTCGGACGGACAGGAGACTGATGGCTCCCTACCTCGGGCAAACTTCTCTCCACCCCTAGAGGGCACACTTCCTCCTCTTTCCCCGACTTCTTGCCCTCGCGGGATTGGAATGAACAGGTGGCTGTCACCACCGCTTAGAAGGGCACGTTCGAAACCAGCCAAGTCCTGCGCCAGCATCTGCTTGGGCACCTTTACCCCTCGGACCGCGTCTGCGGTGCGCGCTAACGCGGGGGGAGCTGGAGAGTCGCTGCCCCTGGAGAACCCCGGCGCAGGCCTTTCAGCCTGGGCTCTAGAAGTCCCGCAGACGTGGGAGGGCAGGACGGGCAGATTTCCACGGAATTTCGGCAAACTGGAGCGGCCGCCGCCGCCGCCGCCTCCTCCACTGCGGTAGACGGGGCGGGTGAAGAGGCGACGCCCTTTCCAGCTTCTTGGGTCCTGGCCCCAGGAGGTCGTCTCCTCCCAGCTTCAGACCGTGGCATCCGGGCCCGCCGGTTCTCCGGAGCGCGCAGCCCCTTTCCTTGCCGGCGAGGTCGGCTCGGGAGCTGCTCGCAGGGCCCCCGGCCCCAGGGCGCCCACTGCGGGCAAGCCACGGTCAGTGCAGCCTGTGCCCCTGTGCCCGGGTGACAAGTGTGGGGGCGCGAAGCCGCCTCTGTCCTCTTCAAGCGCCGCCCGAGAAAAGCCGTCGGGCCTGCGCCGGCCTGGGCGGTGCCTGCGGGGCACAGGAGTGGGCAGCGCCGGGCGGCGGTGAGCTCGGACCCCCTGCCCGGGCCCACCCGACCCGCTCTGTCCCGCCACCGCAGGACCCATTTCTGCTAACCTTGCCGGCCTTCGCAGCTGTTGCCCTGCTCCCTCTGGGGGGCAAACCTGCGTAAGAGGGCAGCTGGAGGGAGGTCACTGCCACCTTGGTTTTTATTCTAGAAGGGGCTCAGTTCTGCCTAAGAGGGTGAGCTCCCCAGGCGCTAGCTATTCAAGTAGGTGTTTGGTGGCCTTTTGTCAGGAAACTTTTAATCACACAGAATTTAGCCTCTAATCGGCCAGACTTATTTAAACCGAGCAGAGTAAAACCTTCCATTTTTAACATCCACTCTTGGTGTTTGCTGGAAATTTGCCACCGAATTTCGGCTGGAGCTGAAGGTTACCAGGATTTATCATTGTTTCCCCAGGATGTTTAACCCTCATGGGCTCCTCTTCTTTCATTTAACATACTTAGAAAAAAAAAAAATTCTTGTAAGCGCTTTGGCCATTTTGTTTAAGAAATTTGTTTTACCTTGTACGGTTGAGATCCAGAAATATTTCTGAAATGGGGAGAAGGGAGTGTTAGAGACAGAAAGCAGCTGCGTACCAGGAAATAATAAGTACCGTGCAAAATATCACAGCTAATAGATGTCCTTTAGGAGTGTAAATATCTATGTTTAATTGCTTTAAAAATGTGGGGTGGAAAAACACAATTATACATTGTGATAACAAACCTGTACAGATAATTTCTGAATAATACAAAACAAGTGCTGAAAAATTTTTCTTTACGATTGAAATAATTGTTCCCAAATCATGACACCGTCCACCCAAATATCATGTTGCCCCATCTGCAATACTTGAAGAGGAATAGTTACCAATTGAATGCATTTAGATTCATCCTTAATAAAAAGAAAATTGCATAGCTTTTTATATTGTTGCACATCCTCAAATGCATTTTCCAATATCAATGTCACCTTCGTGTTATTCTCAATATTTTCAATTTTCAGAGATACATAATATATAATTGCTAGTAATTATAAACACATCATTTTATTCATCTGATTTTAATAACATGCATTTTTATAATTACTGTACAACTGAAATAGACATTGAGTTATGCTGTGTGCATGTCTTTATTCAACAGTATATTCTTAGACACCTTGTTCAAACAAATTAAGTGAATTTAAAAGAAAATAAAACAAGGGGAAAAAAATCCTTCCAGTAAAAACAGAATCACAGTGCTTTACAGACAAAAGGAAAGGAAAAGAAGTTCTCATATGAAAAGAGATTTATTATTACATAGAAAATTCTCACAATAGTTGAAACACACTTCAGGAACTAGTAAACACCTCAGATAGAGTTGTGCCAATTACTCAGCCCACAAGCATCTGCTTTGTCTTAATTAGACGGGGGAGGTGAATGACCACTGTTTATTTTCATTTTCCTCATTAATTATGAAAAACTGCATTTAATTCATCTTGCATGGTGAGAGATTGGCTGCGCAGATGTAAGTCGTAAGGGAAGTGGCTGTCGGTGGGCAACCTGAACATGGCACCCTGCCCAAGGGGACCCCTGGGTGGCACTGCACAGTAATGCATGCCGTAATTGTAATTTTTGCCATAGTCCAAGGTTTCTTCTTGCTTCAGGGAAAATATCCCATTATAGTTAATTGGGGGAGGACTTAAGGGACCTTCAAACTGAGGGCTGGCACACTCAGGGGAGGTGCTTTCATAGAAGGATTCATACGCACTGCAATAATTGTAGGGTTTCATGGACTTGGAATTATCAAGAGTTCCATGCCCTGGGGGAGTGGTGAGCTCAGGGCTGTGGTAGGGTGGATAGAAAGTAGAGTAGGGTGACCTTGTGTGGTGCGCAGCCTCCCCACCCTGACCCATCAGGAAACTCCTGGCGTTGAGCTGCAAGCAGCCTGCCACCAAGTTTGTAGTTGGCTGGGAAAGACCTTTGCATAAGTTTTGGACGAACGTGAGCAGATCAGGTCTCTTGCCGATTCTCAGAATTTCAGAAAGTGCCCAGATGTAGTTTTTGGCCAGTCGTAAAGTTTCTATTTTGGATAGTTTTTGGGTTTTGGAATAACAGGGGACCACTTTTCTTAAATTGTCCAGAGCATCGTTGAGGCCGTGCATCCTGTTTCTCTCACGTGCATTAGCTTCCTGTCTCCTGAACTTGACCCTCTCCAGTCGGAGCTTGGTCGTCTTTTTTTTTCCTAAGACCCCTCCTTCTGGGCAAGCCATTTTCATCTTCCTCTTCCCTGTCTTCTTCCTCTTCTTCCTTCTCGGTTTCTTCTCCTGGGGCCCTTTTGATGCTCTTTCCTCGAAGGACAATCTGTTTGGAAAAGCTTTCTGGTTTCTTAATTTGCTTCTGGTCCTCACATTCTCTAGAAAACTTTCTGCACATCTGGGATTCTGGCATTACAACAGACTCATCAAACGGTAGTGTTAACATGGTTCTCTAATCTTAAATTACCTGAAAAAATGCCAGCACAATATTTAAAGTGTTTTCATTTTTAAAGTTTATACACTTAAAGCATATTTAATGACTTATTCATAAGAATACAAAAACACGTGAATAAGACTAATTCTTGGACCTAGTTTTTACATTAAATAGAATCTTTGAGTTTGTGCAGACTAGTAATTATTAAAAAAATTGGCACATGCAATAGGATAGATTTTTATAGACAAATTATCAAAAGAAAATAAAACAAGAAGCATTTATGATAATGCTACCACCATTTCCACTTCCCTTTGATTTTAAACTGGTTTTAATGCACAAAAAGGACCATGGAATTCAAGCAAATGCAAAACATGGTATAGCAATGCAGAATTTCATTAATTCCAATTCCCCTGAGTACCAAATGAGAAGAGACCCCAGTTTTTAAAATAAAAAAGTGTTATCTCTCCATTAGCTGACAGATTTGTGAGGTGTTTTGTTTTGTTTTGTTTTAGAAAAAGAAATAAGCCTTAACTTTATCTGCTGTATTATATAACTGCAAATTTAGATACGTGGCTATTGACATTTACAAATTTAAAGAAAAGATTAACCAGAGCCAATGTTTTTAAACTGATTTCTTTCTGATTAGTGAAGAAATATGTAAAAGAGCACTATTTTCCCAGCCTTCACAAAAAAAAACGGGGGGGGGGAGGGGGGGAGGGGCTAATTTGGAATAAACTCCATAAATAAATTTAAAAAAATAAAAATCACTGGCATTTTTTTTAATCAAAGAAAATGTTAAGACTGCTTTTACATTTACAATTTTTCCAAATGCAATCATCTGTTTGCTGCTGTTCAAATCATCCTGGACAAAAAACCACTCTCGTAGTGTTTTTGTTCTACGAGCCACAGAAGTCTCCCTCTAGCTAATATCTGACAGGAACGGTCCAAGGATTCTGACTGCAATTGTGCACGTGTGTTCAGAATCCCGAATGAAAGGGGAAAATAATTTGTGTTTCAAATGCAATTTTGGCTTTCGTTTGGTGAAGCAGCAAGTATTTTCATCTAAAGTCTTCAAACAAATAGGCACGTTAAAACAGAGACTTTTCAATTTAACAATCTCCAGCCCCCTCAGCACACACACATACACACACACACACAAACTCTTAGTAATGTCCACATACTTGCAGTGTTACATAATAGCAGTGAAAGTATGTGACAATTACATCATAAGAATGAAATATGATAAGAAGTTATAGATGGCAAAGAGCATATAAATACTATAAGACAGTGACACTGTATCTTTAAATACTTGCATGCAAAGCCAGCATCAATTGAAGTAGATCTTTATTTATATTACCTTAGGTTTTAATTTCATTCAATAATCAGTTTTCATTTTGTATCTTCCAAATCTTTTCAGGCTGAGTGTCGCATCGTCTCCTGGAGTCTCTAGATCTGTGTATATCTGCACTATCTCATTGATCTCTAAAAAGTGACATTGATGCCAACTGCCAGAGCTGGTACCCATGCCATCTGCTAGTGACGTCACAGGGCAGAGAGAACCATGTGATCCTCTCTCTTGGGACCTTCATTCTGCACTGATCATCTGGCATCCCTGTAAGTGGGTACCAGCATTCATGCATCAACACAGAAGGTTAGACTGATAGGGAAAAAATCTGCACCAGCATTTCACATACAGTAGGTGCGTTTCTCCTCGAGCTGCTTCGGCTTCAGTGGCAGTCTGGAGAGATAGCTATGTTAGTGTTCAGTTTCGCCCTGCCAACGGTGTAACTATTAGGTAGTCGTTAATATTCCATTCATTTACAAGGTGGGCTTTTGTGTGAGCGAGAGGTTTTTGTTGTTGTTGATGTTGACGTTTTGTAAAGATCACCATCCCGTTCGTGCACCTGGGTACCCGGGGAGAGAAAGCGGTGAGGAGGAGCTGAAATTGGGAAAAGGGTCTTGAGATGCTTAAGTAAACTAAGATTTGTGTAAGCGAACAGGGATCAACAAAGGTCTCCTTATTTCCTTGTTTTGTTTCATGGCATGTAACTTATGGGTGTGTGTCTGTGTGTTCTCTTATTAACATGTACGACTTCTGTGCTTCTTGGGAATTTGGAATAAAAGAACAGTCTCTCCATCTGGGGTCTGAAAGACATCTTCCGACGCTCCCCTTTCTACACTTGCTGGTACCTTTCAACAACTTTTCAGAGAGATTCTTTATCTATATCAAATGCAGAGACGTCTGCAAGTCCCCCGTGAAAGATTTCAAACTCCATTCTCGTGTCCTCTACCAAAAAGTCACAACTCCACTCTAGCATTGTCCCAGTCTCTTTCCAGCGTGAACTTGCTTGTTCTTTCTCATTTCAGTTCATACACAATAAATATAAAAAATAGCTCTGAGGTTTTTGTCTTGCTCTCCCTGGCATTCTGCTGAGTATTTTAATCAAAGATTAGCTTTTCTGTTTTCTGAAGCCCTCAGATTTCTTTTTCCCTTTCTCTTAAAAATCTTCTCCTCACATTTTCCCCCCTCTAGACTAACACCCGATTTAAAAGTCTCCTCATTCTTGTATCGCTGTCCGATTGTTTTTCTTTGTCGGATTTATTCATATTCCTCTTTTTCCCCACTCCCCACTTTTAGTATCTTAATGAAAGTGGGGTAGAAAGAGTTAAGCGAGACTGGCAGGGCCTTATTGATAAAATAAACTGTGAAACCAGAGGCAAACTCCACCTTCCTCTCCTTTTCTCTGCTCCCCTGTCACCCTGTTCCCTTGCAAAAAAAGAAAGAAAGAAAGAAAGAGAGCGTTTTATTTTGTTTCAGAATTGCCCGTCAGTAAAGTAAAAAGTGCACTTAAAAAAGTTTAAAAATGGACAAACACAACCTTTGTTGTTTGACAACTGAATAATCTCTTTCTATAAAGTGAGACAGTATGCTTTTGGTATTAAAGTAATCCCTGGCAGAGTTGTAACTGTTGAATCTGTGTTAGCATTCCCCTTATAAATCCCAGTTTTGAAAGGTTTAGAATTCTGCTGCTTTAATGCACTTTGGTTCCAAATTAGCATTGGGGGCCTCAAATTTAATTCAATTTTGCTCCTGTCATATCCCACTCATTCCCGTCCCCCTCGAAGTTATTTAGCTTTGCCTGGACAGTTCTAGAAAAGATAGGGAAGATAGTAAAAAGGAGAATTATGCTAGGTAAAAGAAAATAATTTTTCTCTCTCAATGGTCTGCTAAAATTGCAAATTTAAAAGAAAAATAAGCCTATAAATTAATAAGTTAAGTGAAGTAGATTGGCCTCGATTACCTTTTTAAAAAGTCAGACACACCAAAGGCATTTCAGAATGTGTTGTTTAAGGGGATATTACTGGTCACGGGTGCACTGAGATTATTTCATATAGCCTTTGGTTCAAAAACTACACACACTTTTTACTTCAAAACAGAGAGTTTCTACGGGAAGAGCAGATGCAGACTTTCGTTCGTCCTCACGTATGGCTTAATTTTTGAAATGTGAAAGGGCATAGTATCAAGAGTCAGGAGCCACAAAGCCTGTCACTCATTTTACATACCGTACCATGTTCTAAACTTGCGAAGTCTCCAGAAGCTGCATTGTATTACGGGCATCACAAACATGAGAATCAAAATCCAAGGAATGCTAACATGACATGTTAGTAGAAAATTAGCACCAATGTAGCTCATTGCAAGGATAGACTTTATATTTTATCTTTCCAATGCGCAGACAAATGAGAAACAGTTTTTTTGATGAAAACATTTGGGACTGTTCTATTTCTGCCTTTGAACATGAAATAAAAACCTTTCGTGGTGGTGGTGAGGTAGGGTGAAGAGGGGATAGAATCTGTGTTGAGGTTTGCAGAGTATTAATCTATTGTTTGAATGTCCCAGATTTCCTTTTCAAACAAACAAAAAAGGCGGGGGGCAGAAAAAGTTGTTATGTCAAGATCTAGCAAGGATTCGGTGTGTTTGTACAATAATCTTTCAAAAGAAATTTTGTTATGCATTTTCTACTATAGTTCCAGATATGCAAATGCCTTTGCTGTTAATATGCATTCATAACATACACCATAACGGCTGTTCTACTCTCTGCTAAGAAAGCACGTTAACACCAATACTCCAAACAGAAATACATTCTGAATTATAGACGAATACTCTGAGTATGGGGAGTGTATTATCCCCATTTCTATAATATATTTTCTCATTTTTCAGTAATCCCTGCACACCAAAGTTTACATCTTACCTCAATTTGATACTGATTTAACTGATACGATCTTTGCTTCTGGGGCCAAGACATTTTATATATTTATATTTTTAATGTGTCCAATGTCTGTCTGTCTGCCTCTGTCTTGCTTTCACTGGGTAATTCCTCATATTTCATTTATAAAAGTGGCCCACAGAAAATGTAGATATAATTTGATTCATTGCGAGGCAATAGAAGCCAGACGTCTCAATCAAGGGCGAAGGACTGTAATTTGTAGGTCATCCAGTGAGTACCTGTGTCATAGCAAAGGAGGATTCTATTGACTTCCCTTTCACACTCCTCTCATCACCTAAGAGATCAGTCTGGAACATGACAGGCATTTTTCTCAGCTCTCCTAGAGAGTAAGGCAACAGAATGCAGACCTGGGCAGGGTCAGGCAGCAAAACCTCAGGACCAGAGTTTTTACCCCTAGTAGTAGGGTGTTTCCTGAGATAGATTTTGTACAATTTTCTCTATTGCCTTTTTTTTTTTAAGCTCTTAGACAAATGCTTCAGGGCAGCGTGTAAGCCTGTGAGCGAGCCCTGTGTTAATCTTTTAGAGTTTTAACTCTGTCATCCCCTGTGGCTTGAAAGAGTTTTATGGCTGTGGCAGAGCAACCGACTTTGGGAAACAGCCCTTGGGGATTAAATAACAGTATTGAAAATATAAGGGAAAATGTAAAACCACCTTATTCCCCTTGAAGACTTAGAGGGCTTAAAAGTGTGATTTGAACATAGATGTCTAAATGTTTTATAATATATGTGTGTGTGTATATATACTATATATGTGTATATACATATGTATATGCATGTGTGTATGTTATAGGTATGTGTATATTATAAATATATACACACATGCAAGGATTACTTAGCTCCAACAGATAATCTGGAAATTTGAGGGCAACATTTGAATTGTTTTTTACAGGTTTACTTCAGGGTGAAGAGTAAACAGCATTGTACTATTATTTTGCAGTAATTATATGGTTGTTTATGCAATTCACAAAACATAGCACCATCCGATCTTTTATTTTAGCCTTTGCACAAAACGGTACTGCTGTTCTTTCCAGAAATACATTTTATTATTTTTCTTCCATGGAGCATACTTTCTATTTGACTCCCTCAACGGCATGTATTAAATTCGTTTTCTAACTTGTTATTAAATAAAGTCCTCTAAATCTGCCGGTTAAACTCCTATCAGTATGAGAAGACCAGTATTATTGGACTGAGTTGTTATAGTTCCAGCCATTCGTAAAGAAGGTGCTTTATTAAGTTTTGTGATGTTACTGTAAGAAAATGTGTAGTTTCCTTTAGTCTTTTACAAGTAGAAAGAATGATTTATTGGCCCTAATTATGACTTTTTTACGATACTGACTTAGAAATTAGAGTTATATTCCAATAATGTGTGTTGTGATGGTTATTTTTAAGCATAGAAAGCAGAAGTACAATTTATCTCTTTTCTGTTACATTAATCCACTTTAAGATTGGAGTGGGAACTTCAGGCAAGAGATGTTTTGCAAAGGTTTCATGCAAACCACATTTTGAAAGTCAAGTTTTAAGTTACATGCTTATAGGATGACATGTAGTCTCTCTTAACGGGGTTTCTGGATGGATTTCAAGAAGTTCTGGAGCTTCCTAAGATTATGTGCAAATTTGGCATGTATGTACACATGTGCATTTTTCTAAAGAAAGACCCTCTGTCAGATTCTGAAAGGTTAAGAGTCGCAGTGACTATTTTGATGTCTTACTAAACTTGCCTGAAATCCTGATCCTGCTCCTTAATGGCTCTGTGTCATTCATTCACTCACTTATTCACCCATTCATACATTCAACAAAGGTTTATTGAATATCAGTTTTGGAGTCATGCTTGACTCCTTCCTTGCTTGCTCTTACATCCTAGAACCAGTTTGTCAGCAAATCCTCTCAGTACTACCTTAGAATTATGTCTAGAATCTGACCACTTCTTGGTAATTCCACCACACCTTCCTTCATCCAAACCACCATCGTCTCTCACCTGGCCCAAATAGCTTCTCGGTTTTCACTCCTGGCCCCTTATATCTGGTACAGAGCCTCAACTCAGCAACCAGAGGCATGTGGTTAGAACATAAATCAGACTGCGTTCCTCTATGCTCAAAATCCTGCAGTGGTTTCCCCTTCCCCAGAGTCAAAGCCAAGTCCTCATAGAGGTCCAGAGGCTTTTTCTGGTCTTTCTGTTCCCAACTTCTACTGCTCTCCCCTCCACTCACTCAGCTCCAGCCACAGTGGCCCTGGCTGTTCCTCCCACTCCCAGGCATGTCGCGTTGAGATCCTTGCACTTACTTCTACCTGGACTCCTTCTCCTGAGTATCCCCATGCCACATCCCTCAAGTCTCTGCTCAATTGCTCCCTGTCAAGGAGGTCCCCTCTGACCATCCTACTTTATATTGTGTCCCTACAGTCATGTGTCCCTCCTATCCGCCTCCCAGTTTTGCTTTTCTCCATAGCACTCAACACTTGCTAACACAATGCCCTAGTGATGGCCATTCGATGGCATGTGGGACAGATATGACAAGCCTTTGGGAGGTACAGGTCTAGAGGGGGAAGACAGGCAATAAATAGGTAATCACAGAAAAGTGAAATTTATGTAGCGGTGGCTACAGAGAATCACGGGACACCTTGCTTGATTCAGGTATCTGGGAAGCCCTTTCTGAGTCACCTTTCAAGCTGAGTCATGAAGACTGAGTAGCAAGCAGAGGCACGAGCATGTATGCCATGTCGAATGTTCTGGGGGAAACAACAGCGAGAGTAGGGATCAGATCCTACCAGACCGCATAGGTCATGGGACGTATTTAGAATTTATTTCACTGGAAGTCATGGGAGGACTTCAGGAAGTTAAAGATTTGAAAAGATGACTCTGACTGAGAAGAGTTGGAAAGAAAAAAAAGAAGAGAGAGCGGATTTACAAAGTCTATATGAGTGGACAGATCACGAGGGGCTGACCATGGCCTAGCTTAGGGTGGGGTGAAGGAAATGAAGGGAGGAAGCCTAGAAACATATTTTGGAGAGAGACTCTCCAGAACTTAGGGACGGATGGGTGTGGATAGGATGTGGGGAAGTGACCTATCCTCTGGTCATGGTGACAATGAACTGTGCTCCTCCACTGCAATCTGCCAAGCACCAGGCCAGGTTCTTCACGTACATGGCCTCCTGGGATCCTTGCTTCGCTAACGTACCCAGGACTGTTCCACGTTTCAGTGAAGGGATCATGATTTGGACCTGGGACTGTGTGAATCAAAATTCTAGTTTTTTACCAACTACACTTGTTGACCTTAGGAATTAAATAATGAAATGTCAACAAACTGCCTAGAACTGTTTCTAGTACATAACAAATCCTGAATAAATGCTAAATATTAGATGGAGTAGAGAAACTTAACCATGAACCTACTCACAAAATGAAGAATCATCCCATTAATATATTTGGTGACTTAAGCTTTTTATCATACTTTTATATTTTAGATTGAGGTTTACAGATAGGTCAGTAGACTGCCATGTATGATGGATTCATCTGACAATGATTGCAATTGTCATGACAGTGGGATTCTAGAAAGGGTGAGCTGTTCATTAAAATCCTGATCCTGCTGTTTAATAGCTATGTATCATTCATTCATCCACTTAGTCATCTATTCATGTCTGTTCCTTCAGGAAAAGGAGTTGTTTTTCCTTCTTTTTCATTCACTCAACAAAACACTTTTTCTATGTTACCACTATAGACATTGTAAGGGGAAGTAAAGGTAAATAACTAAGAGCCCCACCTGTCAAGGAAGTTCAAGTTGAATTAGCACATAAAATATATCCCCAATAGTCTAATTAGAAACAATGTGAGCTCACTGTGATAAGAGAGGTTGTTGTCAGGGAATGAAGAAAAATTTGAGTAGAGAGCTTGCAAGTATGGGTAGGTAGGGTTTTTTTTTCCTTTACTTTTATTTGAAGTCTATTAGAGACTAAAATGCATATGGACAATAAGCACGTGGCTTGATTAATTCTGATAAACTGAACACATCTATTTAGTAAGCTCCCCACCAAGAAAAGCTTCCTTCCTGACCCTTCAACATATCAACTACATCTCCCCAAGAGCAGCCACTGTCCTGACTTCCAACAGCTCTAATAGGTTTTGTTTATTTTGCATTTTAAATAAATAGAATCATTTTTATATTAAATATATTTTGGATCTGATTCTTTATCTCAACATTTTGTCTGTGCCCTTTGCCCATGTTTTTGTACAAAATTATAGGTTGTTCACTCTCATTGCTGTACAGTACTCAATTGTGTGACTAGACCACAATCTATTTCTCCATTCTATTGTTGACAGATGTTTGGACAGTTTCTAGTTTGGGGATGCTATAAGTCATGCTATTCTAGTACATATTTTTTAGTGAACATATATACGTTAGTTGTATTCCATTCCTAGGTATATATCCAACAGAAATGCTTATGTGTGTTCTGCATGTATGATTTTTAAGAGAAGTCTAAAATAGGATATTGACAGAAGGTTAATTTTTAGTAATTACCCACATGACAAGCACCCATGTTCTAAAATCATTACATAAGATCAATAACATTATCCCAAGTTTATGGACTCCTGTCTTCTAATCGAGGAGAATATTGATTATCAATCTACAAGTCATGACTGAAAGATTCCTATGCATCAAGCCACTCTGATTGGGGAAAGAAAGAGTAGAAGAGATAATCCTTTTCTTCAAGGAATCTAGAGTCCCATTGAGGAAAGAAAAGTAACAAACCTAGAGTACCAAGAAGCCCGAAGGGCAGAGTATCAAACAAATGATTCCCTTCTTTGTTTATCCAACATCCTTTGGGAACTCAGTACCAATTTAAGACTATGCAGTAGTTTTGCCAAGAACACATTTCAGAATACTTGCACTTACAGCATACCACATCTTAAGTTTTAAAACACAATAGCTAAATTACAGAGGCTAATATTTGATCAATGGACTATTGCCCAATATTTTTGAATACTTTCTTTGTGCTAGCTTTTCTGTGTATGTTATATAATTCTTACAGCAACTATATGAGGACTTTATACATGAGCATGACTAGTGTAGTGATTCAAGCATGGCGTCTGGAGCCAGGCTCCCTGGTGCTGCCACCTTCTAGCTGGTTGACTCTGAGCAAGGTTCTATTCTTCAGTGTTTCCATCTGTCAAATGGGGATAATTCTATTCTTACCTTATAGGTTGGTTGTTAGATGTAGGTGGCTAGAACAGTCCCTGGTACATGGTGGGCACTGCACTATTATATGACAGATTATTTTAAAATAAGAATGGGGGTGGGAAGAATTGAGTATAAAGCATTTATGTGAAATAATTTCTCAACTCTTTGTGAAGGAAAGGCTCCTGTCTATGGCAGAGACCTCTGGTCACTCGAGCACTTGGGGTATAGATGGGGAGCACATATTATGATGTCAGTTGAACCAGTTCTGAAGACATTACAGATATCTGCTTACAATTTCCACACCTTACCCCAGGAAAGATAGCAACATCTTAAGGACAAATAACCTCTGATTTAAGGCCAAATGGGCCAACAGATCTTTTAGAGGTTCGAACTTCATGGCTGTGTATACTCCATTTCTTTCCCAGAGAAACACCAAAAGCCTTGCTCTTTGTCTCTACCTACTTGTGAATCTCTTAGCGGCTTTGATAGAAGAATACACTACATAACCAAAAGAAAGAAAGTTTTGTTTTTTTTTTTTTTTAGTCCTAATGTTCACATGCTTGCTGATCTAAGCCCAGAGATGACTTTGGAAACTAAAGTATTAGGTTGAAAGGCTAACTTTGCTAATGCCACAGATTCAAAAGCACACAGGCATGATCCAATCATTCCCCAGGGGATGCATGTATTTGCCTTGGGATCTGCCATATGCAGGGAAGTCTTATAACCTCCAGATCACATTAAAAAATAAAAAATCATGGTCCACACCTACACACCTATAGCAATAAAATAAGCAGCTAAATAATCCTGCACAAAATGCAAAAGCCCAAATCATTATTTGCCTTTTTGTATTTTAGACTTCTGGTTGGTTTGCTCTGTTTGGCTGGCGAACTTCATATAATTACAATATATTTTTCATTTGTGTTTTAAAATAGCAATCCTAGCCCACTGTTATTATAACATATGTGGTAAGTTGTTGTTCCTGGGTGATGATAAATTCGTGGTGATCCATTCACATTCTCATGGGTTGGAATTAATCTTTCTCCTCTGATTTCCCACTACACTTTGTGCTTCTACAATTGTGCTTAGCATAATTTGCTTTGTAGTGTATCTATTTGTGAATGCATCTGCCCCCCCCCCCACTAGATTGCGAGGACAAAAACTATCCCGGATGTCTGTTTCATTTTGTTTTGTAGTCCTGTGTCATACAACGCGCTGATCTGTACATAGTAGGGACTCAATAAATATTGATCGCAGAATTGAATCGATTGGGGGCAGCACAGCACATTTGGCTGCAGAACACCTTAAAGCAATGAGACCCATCTGTCAATCAAAGCTGTGATCTTTGCTTCATTAGCACCATGGCTAAGCAATGAGGTAGTAAGTCAGTGACAAAGAGCTGCATGCCCCACATACAGTGAGTTAGACGCTAGATTATATAATTCTTTAAGCAGCAAAAATCCTTCAGAAAGCAAGAGTCAATGTCGTGGCAATAATGATTTGCCATAATTTTATGCAGTCTGTATGTGAAGACTGAACCCAGCTATCTCCTTTCTGGCTCTTTATCCAAAAAGGCTTCTCCAGTGCTAATTATTTCTTTCAAAAGCTACAGTAACTTTTCCCACTAAGCAGTTTGCAGTTCATTTTGGCCAACAATATTGGTTCAAGATCCAGTCTAAGATTGCGGCACATGGCTTTGAATTCTTTGATTGCCCAGTGTCATTTTCTGGAGGAAATCTATCATTATCCTTTTCATCTGAAGATGAAGCGTTCCCCAGCTGGACCGTCTACCATTCACAGAATGCAAGTTTGGCTTGTCAGAGACGACGCTAACTTGCATTACGCTAGCTCGACTTTTTCCACTCCTACCTTTTTTTTTTTGGAGATGGTTGACATTAAAAGAATGGAAGGAACCATCCTCCGTCATGCTCCATCTGGCCCTGCTGGTTACTTGGCGACTGAGGCACCACATACATTTGGTGGACTGATAAGGAATGGGAAATCCACGATATTAATAATGAATCTCTGTTCTCCAAAGCAGAAGCCTTTCCAGATTAGCATTTCTCTTACAAACAGTCCAGGTTGGGAGAGGGCCGAGCAAGACTCAGTGCTGGAAGTGAAATAGAAATGAATGAATTAAAGGCCAGAGAGGACACTTAATGATGGCATGTACTTCCACAACTATGGTTACTGAATGCCTAGCATGGCAAATGATTCAAACCTGGTGCTTGCCCTGGAGGGGCTCCTGGTCTGCAGGGGCATTTAGATTCACGTAGAGACATTGCTGAAGCATAGGCAAGATCGTCTGTCTCTTCTTGGTCTGAAATGACCCTAGACATTTTTAGTGGTGATGGCAATAATGATACAATAGCCCTTTGGGAACTGGGGTGAAATCGACCTTCCTACCTGGAGAATTATAATTTCTCTATGGCAAAAAAAGACAGATTGAAATGCAAATCTAAAATGTAACTCTTCAGGCCTTTTGAGCATTTGGTTTTTAACTATTCCTCAGGAGAAAACTTACTCTTATTTTCCATGGGAATTCTAGTCATAACTAAATGAAAAGAGGCAATCAGATAGGTGGGGGTGTGGCCTTTAGTTCAAAATCTCTGGGTAGCGTGAAATCACTTTTCTGGGTCCTGGACACTTGGCTTCCAGAGGCTCTGTCCCCCATAAAAATAATAAAAATATTTGATGACTGTGTTGGTATAAAGAAACTATAATACAAGGTTGATTATATTCATTTTTATTCTTGGGTACTGTGCCCAATGGAGAAGTCCACCCGTCATTGGAGATAGGGCTTGGCCGAGAGCATTTTTTAAATCTCCACAGGGTTGAGAATCCCTGTGCTTTGGGAGTTACCCACTAACCCACAAGGACCTGAAGAAGAGTCTGGGCAAGTGTCTGCCTCTTCCACTTTCTCCACCCTCTCCACCCACTGTGCGTATGAAATACACCTGGTGTGGGGATATGGCAGAATAGGTATGCTACTGAAATTGCCAGATTTAGAGAATCAAAATGCAGAACACTCAGCTGAATTTGTATTTTAGATATATTTAGGTGTGGGACAAACTTATGCTAAAAAAGTATTCATTGTCTATCTGAAATTCAAATTTAACTGGGCATCCTGTATTTTACCTGGCAACTCTCTATGCTTCCTCTATTCTTGGAACTCAAGTTGTTTTTTCCTCCCAAAATACACTCTCTGATTAATATGCCATGCACTAATAAAGTGTTGCCCAAAGAACGCTCTGTAAACTATTAATAGGAATCACTCAAAAAAGAGAGATAGAGAAAGTTGCATGGTTGAAGATGTTTGTTTCCTTTAAAGCATGTTCTGTTGGGTTCTTCTGTATATTGGTGCACATTATGACTCTCCAAGAGCAGGATGGGAGGAGCATGTCCCAAACTTATCGTTCCACTGAGTGGTTTCCTTTTCTGCTGGAGTTTCTCACAGGACTGAAATTTCTGATGGGATGCACCTAATACCCTACAAAGGCCAATGTGTCTTTATTTATGTTGAGTGTGATGGATATTTTGAATCTGCCTTACTGATTTGCTTTACTATCCTCTTCTCTTTTGTTCCTGGCTTCTGTGGTGGGGAATACATAGCAGGGAGACATCCACCTTTCTCTTTTATCTCAAGTGTTTTACTGGCTCCCTTTTTTGACTGGATTATGTTTAGCTGGAGATGGAGTTTACAATATGGGGTCTGTGGAATTGTGGATTTTTCCTTATTGTTGAATGAAGGACACCTAAAGCAAGTGTACAGGGCTGGCTACATCATTTGTGGAACCCAGAACAAAATGAAGATGTGGACCCCTTATTCAGAAGTAATTAAAAATTTCAAGATGGCATCAGCAGATCATTAAACCTAGCACAGGGCACACAGGTGGCACCCCATGAATTCAGCCCTGCTGATGCACCATCCTCAATGCCAATATATGGAGAGTCCTTACCCAGAAAACCCCAGGAGTTTCCAAAGGCTAATTAATAATCAGGACTATCTTTGGATACCCAAAGGTCAAAAGCAGAAGCAAGGTCACTAGAGTTGGCCAAAGAGGACATTAAATTTTGGTATTTTGTTCGTTGTGTATTTTTGCATTAATTTTGAATTTTTAAAACATTGTATTATGGATGTTATTAATCTAGATTTTGGTGCTGTCTTAGTTTTCTCAGGCTGCTGGAATAAAATACCCTAAACTGGGTGGCTTATACAACAGAAGTTTACTTCTCATAGGAAGCCTGGAAGTCCAAGATCAATGTGCTGGCAAATTCAGTTTCTGATGAGGGAGACACTCTTCCTGGCTTGCAGACAGCCACCTTCTTGCTGTGTCCTTACATGGCCTTTTGTCTGTACACATATGGGAGCCGGAGGTCGGGGTTGGTATGGAGAGTAGAGAGAGAGAGAGGAATTGAGGGGGACATCTTTTTCTCTTCTTATAAGGCCACTAATCCCTGCATAATGGCCACATTAAGTCGCAAGGGCGACTTAATCTAATCCTAATTACTTCCCAAAGAGTCACATCTGCATATACCATCTCATTGGGAGTTAGGTCTTCAGGATATGAATTTTGGGGGACACATATTCAGTTCATAATAGGTGCCCCCCAAATTTTATGGAGGGGTCTCATTCTATTTTTGGTCTAGCAAAAGAAGACAGGAAAAAAGTATGGGTTATCAATTACTTAAAAAATTATGTCTTAAAAGGGAACATTTTGTTCATTTATTTTTGTTTTACAATTCACACACAGAAATACATACATATATACATAGATACATCCACGTATCCTGATGAATAAATATGATTTCTTAGAAATAGCTGGCATAAAATCTAGAATCATTCTTTAAAAAACTGTAAATGGAGATGAAAATGTAAAATTAATCTATTGTTCTGTCATTAGAATTGTACATATCTCATATATATGATTTTCCCAAAGAAGGCAAATTTCTTTAAAAAGAAAGTTGTGGCCAAATATATTTACCTGCTATATTTTTTCTTTCTCTATATTAAGACAATTACCTGGTTAAGTCTAACTTCCGAACAATGTAGAAGAAGCTGTTCTTATTTAACAAATCACAGCTTTAGTTATTTTTTTTAAGTTTCTAGAATACTTTAATTGTTGGCTTATTATTTTAAGTACCATCTGCTTCTGAGCACCAAGAGTCAGTCAAGCATTTTGGCAAAAATGCTCCTCTTTTCTTTGGTTGATGAAACCTCCTCACTGTCTTTCCCCATGACCCCCATGGGGCTGGCTGCACCCTCAAGCATAGGCTAGACTCAGGGGCCAGGTGTGGCCAATGAGCAAATTCTTTCCCCTAACATGGAGTGATTGCTAGCAGACCAGCTTATGACCCATGTCCTCCCAATGAGAATCAGCCCCAGGCCTTTGATGGAATTATTAGAAAAAGGCCCTCCCTTTCCACTGAGGCTGCTGAGCTGGAAGAACGTCAGCATGGAGCTGCGGGTGCCATCTTGGCCACTCCTGAGGGGAGGCTGATTGAGAAGAATGCACACACTGAGTGGGAGGAGTCAAGACCTGGCAGGGACAAATTCCCGATGGCATTTTTTGAGCACCTGGATCAAGCCATGTCTGAAGCAAGTCCTACACCAGACTATTAGTTATGGGAACAATTAATTCACTTAAAAAACTTCTGGTTGGAGTTTCTGGCACATATCACTAACAGTATTGACAAACATTATGCACAGGGCTTTCAGAATTGGAGATGAGTGATGATTGTGTTACCCAAGTGGCCAACCAGAGAGGCAACCAGAGTCAGTCTGAAGGTCCACTGATTGGTATTTCCCCTGAGACCATGTTAGATACCGCCTTCGAAGTACCTGGACAGCTACACTTGCCATGAAAAGTTGTAATTACCTGCTTACCTATCTGTCTCCTCTTCTGGAATTAGATAAGCTCCTCCGGAGGCTGTGTTTTGGGAAGAGCATTTATTTGGTGCTTCTAAGTGTTAACCTCTCTTGGGTGCTTTATTACATTATCTAACTGTCACGATTCTCCAGTAAAGTACCTGTGCTTTTTTTCTTTGTGTCCACATGCCCGGTTTGTAGTTCTGTCTATGTGTGTCAGGGGCCAGCTACGTAACTAGGAATTCTCTGAATTTACTTTCCTTTAGAACATATATCAAAACTCCATAGCAACTGAATCAATTCTTAAAACAAGGGTGGATAAATTTGTTCTCTAAAAAGACAGATAGTAAATACTTAAAGGCTTTGCAGGTCCTGGGATCTGTTTTGCTGTTATAATGTGAAAGCAGCCATAGACAACATACAAACAAATGAGAGTGCTTGGGTTCTAATAAAACTTTATTTATGGACACGGAAATTTGAATTTCATACAGTTTTACATGTCATAAAATCTTGGTTCTTATTTTGGTATTTTTCAACTATTTAAAGAGGCAAAAGTGTTCTTCGCTCTTGGTCTGTACAAAAACAGATGGTAGACTGAATTTTGCCTATAGGCAGTAATTTGCATACCCTGGTTTAGAACTTAGACCAGTACTTTCCAAATATAATATGAGCCACATATGTAATTTAAAATTTTCTGGTATCTATAGTAAAAAAAAAAAAAGCAAAAGAAACAGGTGAAATTAATTTTAGTATGATGTTTCACTCCCCTCTAACATAACTAAAATATCATTTCAACATGTGTTCAATATAAAAATTAATTAATGATGTGTTTTATATTCTTTACATTTGTACTAAGTTTTTTAATTCTGGAATGTATTTTAACATTGAAGTACATCTCCATTGGTATGCTTAGTTTCCATCAGAAGTACTCAATCTGGATTTAGATTTCATATAATTTACAGCAGAAAACAGATTCACATACACGAGTTGTTAAGAAACTCTCTTAAATGTTTTCCAGTAGTTGAATCGAGTGTCAGTTCTTAATTTATTAAGTAAAATTCAAAATTTAGTTTGTCAGTAACTCGGTTCCCATCTGAAGTGCTCAGTAGCTAGTATGTTGGACAGCATAGACTCAGAATAACTAGAGACGGCTATTTTGTGGAGATTGGTATTTTCACTGGCGTGGCTTAGAATGGGTAGAAAATGGTGACCATGAAAAGCAGACCACTATGTCAGTTTTAATGTTTTTAAATTCTCTGTGGACAAGGTACCCTCTACAGCCTGTAGCAAGGACAGCCCTGGCTCTTTGGTTCGCCACAGGGGAGCCCTCCTGCCTGGAGTGTAGTGACTAAGGAAGAGAAAAACCAAGAAGGATTGCCAAAAAGGTAGTTAGTTGCAGATCACATAGGACTTGGTGTGCAATGATGAGGATTTTGAACTTCCTCTGAACCATGATGGGCAGTCGTTGGAGCTGCTTTGAGCTGCTGCTGGAGAGTAGGCTTAAGGGAGCTGAAGTAAGGAAGAGGTCTGTCATGAGGCTATCGCAGGTGTCAAGGTGAAAGATGATGGCAGAGACAGAGCCATGATGAGGTGAAGCAAGGAAGGCACCCGGGGTCCTAAGCTGGAGGAGGCACTTATCCTTGGGGTCATGCTCCTGGGACAACAATCTTGGGAGTGCGCACCTCCTTGCATGCTGGCCCTGGTGGCTTGGATGGGAGCGGTTCTGTGTAGGAAGTGAGAGAAGTCGCCAGAATTGGCATCTGTTTTGAAGGAAGAAGGCGCAGAATCTAGTGATGGATGAGACATGGAACGAGAGAAAGAGGGGACGCGAGTGTGAGGCCACGTTTTTGGTTTTCACCCTAAACCCAGCCATCCCTAGCACGGCCTGCGCTGCTCACCCTGCTCCATTGCCGAGTTTACCACAGCACGGAGGTGTCCTGAAAATCAGAGATTTCAGTTAAACTCAGTTTGAAATTGCGGGTTCAGTTGTGCCGCCCCAATCTCCTTCATTGTAACAAAGGTCATACTGTTCCTAAAGCTGGACGGTTTATGGTTCCACTTCATTGTGAACCGACACAGGGCTTCCTGCTCCTTGATACCACCCCTGAGAAGTCTCAGCAGGGACCCGGACTGTAGGGTAGCCTCGCTCTGTGAACCTGTTCTCACCCACCTCGGATGCAAAGGCTGCCTTGACCCCTCCCTCCATCAAGCATCAGCCCTTCCCCACCCCCTTTCTCCAGACTCTGGGCTGCTCCTCCTCCACCTGCCTGTAATGGAAATCCGCTTTTTTCTTTCCCCGCTTCCCCCACCATCTCCACCCCTCTTAAATTCCATTTTACAACACACAAAGCAAGATAGCCTTTGTTAAAAAGTTTAATGTTCTTAATTAGTTGAATCGGTTGGGCTAATTAGAATACCAATTAGAACTGGCAGGGCTATTGTTAATTTGAAAGTGCTGTGGTCTAGTGTTAATCGCTATTAAACCTTATAGTTTGTGAAAGAGAGGATGAATTCACAAAATACATTTTAAATGTTAAAGGTCCGTGGTCAGAGGGATCCTGCCTGTCTGCGAGTACCCGGGAAGGCAAACCCACAGAGATGTGCAGTTGCTAAAGACTTGGGCCCCGCAAGGGGCTTAAGTGTCTCTCTTTTCGAGAAATGTTAAAAGCCTGCGATGTGTTTTACGAAAATAGCCAAGTGTTTAATTCACCTAATGGACTAATGATCTGGAATGATTCTTTCAAAAAATCAGTGTTATAAGTTACCAGGGCACGAAAAAGTTTCTGTCATTACCAGAGCCATGCGTCCCCTTTGGGTTGTAACTTCCTATATCTAAGGAGCCACCCGCACAATCTAACCTCTTTTGTTTCTGGTCACTGTTTGACTAGGAGAATAAAAAGACAAAACCAGAGAAACAAAGTCTTTGCGCAAAAGTGCCGTGTTTGGACGGTAGTAATGCATGAGTCCATATTTTCCTGTCTCATTTGGAAATGACTACATGGATAAGCAAGTCCTAATTTATGTTTTCAGACAAGTATAAAAATCACTCCTCGTTTTCTCAACAAGCAAATATGGAATGGACAATTATAGATATTCTTACCGTACATTTTCTGAGATATGACTTTATTTTCCCTCTATTCCAGTGATAAAGACAGAAGGTATTGCCATCCATCGTTGCTGGTGTCCTCTCAATATATCTGTGATACATTTCTAGAAAATAAACCAGGCAGTTTATAGAAAACAAATATAAAGATATATTTTATCATATGTATTATGGCACTGTTAGGAAACAAGGAATCTTTTTAAATGGTGAATTGCTTTACAAAGGATATAAAAATGTTCAGTGCGATTGCTACCTCAAATCTTCTTGGAGATAAGTGGAGAATAAATTTAAAACAAACAGACAGACCAACAAAGAAATAAGTGACTGAGTGACGACTGGAGCAGTATTTGTGTACGAAAATTTGAACGGGAAAAATGGTTTATAACCCAGGATATGCTCCAAGTGTTTCTTAAGATACGTGGAGACGTTATTATCAGGCATGCTAGGTAGAAATAATGTCTAAGTTAATCCAGGTCACTGTATTAAATTCTGCTCCTCCCTGACCCAGTACGGCCCACGTTACGGGCATCCTGCTAGGCCCCTGCCCTGGGGATGGGAAAATATAGTGTTGGAAAAGACCTGATGGGGATCTATTAGGGAAGGTGCATTAAAGCAGAACAACCAAAAAAAAAAAAAAAAAAACTTGATAATGTCAAAATAGGTTTGTTTCCTTTCGATAAGGAAAAACATTCGATAAGGAGACATGTAGATTCACACACCACATCAGGCCTTTTGCCTTGCCCTTAAGTTTTTTACATGTGTTTATAATATCAATTCTTTCAGGACTACTAGTTAAATGTTAGCTTTAGGTTGTGGTTAAACATAAGAGTCAGGCTACGTGTCTAAATTTTATCTTTATTTTTCACCTACGTGTAAAGAAGGTGGCGTCGTTTGTTATACAATACCAAAGAACCCAATATCGGTCTCTGCCAAACATCTAGGAAGTGCCAGAGATTCTTCCCTAAGCACCGAGAGAGGCAAAAACCAGAAGGGAAGCGTGGACCCCGAGTAAAGGTTGGACCTCGGAACTACACTGATCCACTGGTCATTTTCATTCTCTTTCACTCTGTTTGACTGCATTTCTTCTTACCCATTTCCTTGCCTATGTTTTGTGCTTCCTTTCTCTCCTGGGCAAATCCCTGGATAAATTCATTCTATAGTCAAACCATCAATACCTTCATTGATTTGTTCCCGCCGTGATTTAACACTTCTTATCTGCTATGTACCAGGTAGTGTTCTAGGCTCTCAGGTACCAAGGTACAGATATAAGACAGCCATGGCAAAAAAATGTGCTCAGTTTAAGGAGTGAGAGAAAGGTATAAAGAAATGGTTATAATGCTCTCTGGCAAGCAGGGTGTCCAAGTCAAGAACAAGGTGCTTTAGAGGACAAAAGGTGGAGTGAGCCCCCCAGGACCACTATGGCTTCCCATCAGTGTGGAAGCCCTGGCTTAGGGTTTGGTGGTAGCAGGAGGCATTTGATGTTATTTGAACCTGAAAAATATAATGCAAAAGCAAAATAAAAGTGCAACTCTGATACAAGACGCATGTATGTTTTCTTTCTAGAATCTCTTGAGGGCAGGAGTTGAGCCACAACATAACCAATTGTGTGGTTCAGAAAGTTCTTTCATAAATTGACAAAGCTCAGTGACAATTTTCCATCCACGAAGAATCTATAGGATTGGGCCAATATGACATATTCTCAGAAATTGCTTTTGGCATCCATGAAAGATTCATGAACATCAAGGGAAGTATATACAGTACATTTCATTTTTAGAAAGAATGTTAAGGAAACAAATGAAATAATTTGATTCCCCTTTTGGTGTGACTTGAGACTAAAAATATCCCTTATTCCTAAAGAAGACATTCATAACAGGTCAGGCTCTCTCGTATTGCCATGTGCATCCTTCCCTTGAAAATAGATTTAGGGAAGTCACAACCACATACTATTTCCCATTCAGGCTTTTCACCAATCTGCCTGGAAATTTGTGAGCCGATCTCTCCTTTTACCATGGGTGCTTAATGCTTGTTATTTGATGTCTGTGTGTCTGCGCATCTGTGGGAGTGTTTATAGTTTATTTGCCCTGTGTCATTCTGCAGAAATGGATTCACTCAGTCAACTAGCTGGGAGAGCTTTGAGCTTAGCTCTCAGCTGGAGGAACAAAGGGATGGCAATCAGGAGAAGCCCCTGAAGGGAAGGTAGTCTACTCACGCAGTCCCTTGAGGGTCCTCATCAACACTGGAGAACTGTTTTGACAGAACCACTGAATTGGGTGCAGGAGTCAAATTCCTGGGACATCAAACCAGGACAGATCTGCTCGTCCACAAACAACAGAGACCCCTCTGCCTTTGGGGAATAGAAGGAGCCCACTCTGAGGGGCACGCTGGCTTCCAGGGTTGGTTGGAATAACTTGCTGTAGGCAAAAGGGCAAGGAACATTGAGTAGCAGAAATGGAAGCAAATAATTTATTTTTTTTTCAAATTGCAAGCCCTGATGTCTGGCCCCAGATATCTGAGCATATTCTCCATTCTTCTAACAAAAGAAACACACATGCTTATTCCACCCTTTTCCGCCTCATCTGGCAGCCGCTTTCTGGTCCAGCAGACACTAACATCTAATGAGTCAAACTTCTCATTTTCAGACTAATCAGTCGGCTGCACTAATTGCAAATGCAAATATGCAAATTTATATTAATTAATTACTCTGCTAATTAGTTCTGCGGTCTTTTTTGGGTAATAAATCATTGTGCAGTGGAAGGGAAACAAGTCCTGTCCCATTTCACTCCACATAAAAATTTAATGTACTCATGGAAGAAAAAAAATATATATATATATACATATATATATAAAAAGACACCCTGAGTTGATCACTGTGCCTCTACTGATGAGTCCCCTCCAGAAAGGTGCAATTGTGAGAGGGCTTTCACATCTTCAGCAAATGCCATCACTAAGGTGCCTGTTAGCAATTTAATTATCACATTATGAGCTTCAGAAAAAGCCGGTTTGCTGTGCTGCAGGCTGTGACACGGAGCTCGGCAGTTCACCCACTTTGCAGCAAAACACTTATAAATAAAATGAGAATATAGAGAGGGAATCACATTTCTTTGCTGGAATGCTACAGCTTGTGATCCAATGTTTTCAAGGGTTTTGTCGTTATCGTTGTTGATTTAAGCCAAAATGATCATCTTGCTTTCCTGCGCCCTTGAATGAAAAGTTTTATCATTCAGGTTTAGGGGCTCATTGAAGAAACTGTATCGGGGGAGGGGGCTCAGCAGGAGGGAGGTGAGGAAGAGCTGGTAGGGGAGGGAACTGTCTTCCACATGTCTAGGAACGATGAGCCCTCGATTTATTTCATGAATTCTTATTGGAGACCTACTGTGTTACCAGCTACCCGCTGTGGGGGAGAGAATGATGTGCAAGTGATGCATGGAAATGGTCTCTCCCAATTAGACGGTGAATTCTTGGAGGATAAGAGGCTATGTCTGATTTACCTCTGTGCTAATAGCTTTATACCCAGAGAGAACATTTAAGAAGTATTTGCCGTGGGGCACCTGGGTGGCTCAGTGGGTTAAGAGTCTGCCTTCAGCTCAGGTCATGATCCCAGGGTCCTGCAATTGAGCCCCATATTGGGCCCACTGCTCCATGGAGAGCCTGCTTCTCTCTCCCCTTCTCCCTCTGTTTGTGTTCTCTCTCTCTCTGTCAAACACAAATATAAAATCTTTAAAAAAAAAAAAAAAGGAAGTATTTGCCAAATGAATGAATGAATGGATGGATGGATGGATGGATGGATGAACAGCTGCAGCCTTCGAGGACTTCCAGTTTAGTTAAAGTAACAATAACTGTTACTCATGGACAGTCTTGCCTTTTTGTTGGGTAGGTGCCAAGTGCTACTCAGTGATTGGGAGATGAGAGGAAGGAGCCATGGTGGTTAAGAGTGAAATCCTCACGTGTTCAATGTCCCTTCACTTCCTTCTCCTTCTCAAGAAGGTATTTCTACTTTAATTCCCCATGCTCCTTCCTCTCTATTGTGCCTTCTCTGTGTGGGATTTGATGTGTAAGCAATAAAGAGGAAGCTGCTATCATTACAGCTGGGCAACTGGCTGTCATGCTCTAGCTCAGCCACTGGAGGTCTGGAGATCTTGGGAAAGGCATCTAATCTCATGGCATCCGTTTCTTCGTGGGCAAAAGCAGAGTGATGGTTTTATCACCCACACTGTGGGTGCCAGGGCTTTGCAGTCAGGCAGCTCAGCACCCATTCCTCACCTCCCACCTGCTTTCTATGTGACTTTAGTTCTTGATCTTTTGTTATTTATGGAAATTCTTTACTTTCAGATTTTTTGAAAAACTGGACTGTCAGACACATGTCCATGGTATGAAATTTTAAGACTACACAGGAAAATTAATAAAAAATGAAGCTCCTTCCTTGATCCCCTCTCCAGTGGCAACCGCTAACCCTGTGCCTCCTCCCAAAGATACAGAGATTAGGGTGTATGTGTGTGTGCGTGCGTACATGTGTGTGCATGTGCACATACACAGGCACATGTGTGTCTTTTCCCAAATACAAATGAATGACAGCATACCATAATGCTCTTCTGCATCTTACTCTTCACATACTGATACATAAAAATTATGCCACATTTTTTAAGCCTGCATGTTTTCCACCATATCAGAGCACAGTCATTGTTTTTATATTAGGCACCAATTGGTGGACATTCCATTTTTCCCCATTTTTCTGCTACCACAAATAATGTTGCAATTAATATCCTTGTACGTACAAGATTTCACCCATGTGGAGGTAGATCTGTAGAATGATATGTAGAAAAAGATTGCTGGATCAAAGGATGCATACTTTAAAGTTTTGAAACATGACTAAACTCACCCTCTCTCTGAAGCACCTTTTCCTTCTTATGATATTTCAGTGTGTGTTAATAAACTATAAACAACTTATGTCTTCGTCTATGCCCTGTTAGTAAGGACAATTTGCCCAATCATATGTGTACGAGAGATGCTCATTGATGGACTGGTGGACCCCAAAGTGTTTCCCATGCTTGTGATAGCCCCCATCTTCCCCAGCGTGGCTCAGTTTTCTTACTTTCTGTCTTGAGGTGAACACAATTTGGAGATTATTTTCTCAAAGATAAAACAAAATAAACTTCGTTTGAATGTTCCTTGGCTTGTGATGATTAACAGTTCTTCAGCAGAATCCTCCAACCTGCTGGTCTGGGAACAGCCTCAGGAAAGGCCTGTGAGGCCCTTCTGTGGGTTTATGTGTGTGGAAGAATTCCTACCCTTCCGCTCTGCAGGGCATATGGCTGTGCTCTGTGGGGCCCAAAGGGGAAAGAGCTGGGCTGATTATTTATGTAATATGAGAGCCTGCGAGCACTAACAATCTTAGATCATAATTAGACTGATGAACGTGAATAGTGATGCAGATTTTTAAGAATACAAAAGGGTATGGTTCAAAATCTGCAGCACTGAACCTTCAAAATTCCATCCGAAAGAAAAAAATAAATGTTCTTAATCAACGCTTTACAAAGGTGAAACTGAAAAAAATGTAAAGATGTTTTCTTCAGAAAATTACATTAGAAACCCTGCACCATATATTAGATGTGTAATGTGTTTGAGTCGTACTTTTCTCAAAGAGGAGATATTTTTCAACAGATTATTTTTCCTAACCCATGTTTCGAAAGGGAAATGACAGAGTTTTGTTTTGTTTTTGATCTCACCATTTCTTGGCAATTCTTCTGAAGTTAAAGGATGACGCTGAGCTGAGGTTAAGAATGTCATGTCCTAAAATGACCAGCGGGCTTATCACAAGAAACTCTCTTCTGTACCTCCATCCTGTAGCCGCCTCGTCTGAAAACAGGTTCTGCTGCTTATAAAAGGAAATGCCTTAGGTTTCCAGGAAAAGCAGTTTAAAATCTATGCCCTTTTCAAACACATTCTTTCGTATTCATGTTTTAGAATAAAGAAAAATGAAAATCACCCTACCCCCAAAAATGAAAATCTTACTACCCAGAGATGACCACCATGAACATTTAGGATTACATCCTTCCAGACTTTCATCTGTAGCTACGTCTAGAGCTGTGTTTATGTACATTCGTACTTCTCTACACACTTGTCCCTGGTGTTGCTGGGGTTTGCATTGATGCTGCATCTGGACCAGTGGGTTAAGTCTCCTTCTGGTTGGTTAAAGTCCGTGCTTCCCTGGTTGATAAATACGTTGAGAAGCACCTGGTATTTGTTTAACAAAAGCGCAGTCAACCCCTCGCTGCCATTTTGGGGTATGTGTGTGTACGTGTGTGTGTGTATGTGTGCACATGTTTGTCACTCATTGGTGACACTTTTTCAAAATGAACAACCTCATTTTTATGGCTGCAGAGTATTCAGTTGTGGGAATGGAGATGCCACAATTTATTCAACCAGTCTTATGTTGCGGGACATTCTGAATTGTTTTCAGTTCAGTTTTTTTTACATTTATATGTCATCCTATTTTATGTTTGTGAGCCTCCCTTTTCCTTTGTTATCTCTGTTGCTTACGGTTCTTTGCACTAGTGGTTTGTTCTACACTTATTGTTCTCTAGTACTCATTATCTTTTTATTGAAAATATTTGAATCAATCTTTATCAGCATTAGGATTTAATCAATTTCTGCTAATTTCCCACCTCCACTTTCCTGTGAGAGAAGATACTTTTGCTTTTATTATCTCTTCCCACTTCCAATTCTCAGTTGATGTTTAAATAATTGGGGGTTCTGAGATTCATTTCTTGAAATACAGTTTGTAGCTCTGCTTTCCAGAATGGTGTTCAACACTTGCATTGCTTAGATTCATAGTAACAATTGTTTACTAGTAAGTCGGGACTTGACTGCTCTCATTGGTCACTGCCATTTGTTTTAAACAACATTTGACATATATTTAAGTTCTTTATTTTGATACCTTTCTCAATGAACTGAAATACTTTCTGAGGACATTTTTCAGAAAGGGTATGTGGGTGATCAGCATTTTTAGCACTTGCATATCAAAAAAACCCTTTATCTTGCCTTCAAACGTAAATGGCACAGGATTTGTTTTGAAGTTTTTCTTCAAATTTCTTTGCATATTCCTCCCAATTAGTTTCTGGCTTTGAGTTTTGATCTGTTTTTTTTTTTTTTCTTCTTCTTCTTCTTGGAATACCATTTTCAAAAAAATTACTCATGCCTAAATATATATATATATATTTTTTTTTTCTTTGTCTTTCCAATAGAAAACCATAACTAGAACTTGAGTGTGTCTGTGTCTGTGTGTCTGCATGTGGGTTTGTATCTTTCTTCCTACCTGGTGGAATGGACCCATGAAATCCAGATTCATCTAGCATTTTTTCAACACAGGAATCTTTCTGTTGTTATTACTTAGACAATTCATTCTCCCGTGTATTTCTATTTTCTGGTGTTTTTCCCATCGTCTTGTGGCTTTAGCATCCATGTCACTGATCTCTCTCTGCTTAGCGTTTATTCTGTGTGTCCTTTCCCACTGAGTTCTGCGCAAAGCTCTGAAGCTGTCTCCTAGTTCAGGGATTCCGTTTTCTGCACTCCCTGTTCTGCTGTTCACTGATGCACCTGCACTTCTGCATCGAAAATCCTGCTTTTCATCTGAAAGCATTCTCTCCTGGCAGTGGATTTTTACCTTGTACAAATGCAACTGCTATATACTGCCTGGACCCAGGATATATTGTCATAGAAACCAAACATGCAACTTCGAATGTACAATGTTTACAAGCTTTTTTTTTGTCATAAATCAGTATCGTTTTGGGAATTTGACTCTGCTGCTTCTTTTGGCCCAGCGAATCTTTTCATTTGTCTGGTGAATGTTTACCTTTGAGGGTCGAAGCGGAGATTGATGCTTATTTATTTTAAAGCATTGTGATGGCTTCGTTGGCAGTTTTATAAATCACCATTCACAGGTATTTTAGTTCCAGACAAAGAGAATGACAACAGCTCATGGTTGGGGAACTCTTATTGTGGCAGATAGAGGTTCCAGATGCTTGAGACAAGGAATTCTGAGTTCTGGAGCCCATGACTTTCTTCTTGGTGTCCCTTAGTGTCTGGCCGGCCCCACGCAGCCAAGGCAGCAAGATGGGGATGACCCCTGTTGTCATCCTGTTCACACTTTCTGGGAGACCCCGTCAGGGCTTTCTTTTCACCCTGCTGACTCTGTGTCCCTCACTCTTGCTTGAAGAAGCTGGCTACTCCAGATTAGAGGCGGAGACAGCCCCATAGGCCATTGTGGTCTCTACTGGTGTCATTTATAGTGACTCCACATTAGCTTTGCACTCCAACTGGCCAAGTTTAAGTTCAGAGAGAGGTGGGTAGCTCATAAACTGCACTATTTCCTAGCATGATTCATAAAATTGAGATTTGTTCCCATGGCCCACCCATTACCCTAGCCCCTATTCTCATTGGTCTGGATATTTGTGAGGCTGGGCCGGTGACTCACCTTCCTCTTAGGAAAGTACATCCTTCCACAGCCAGAAATTTTACCCTGGGTATTCCATTCCTCAATCTCGACCTAGTCAGCTTCATGTCTGGCGTTCATCCTATGACATTCTTGGCTTGCTGCTAACAGATCTTCACCTCTTTTTATGTTCAGGGACTTTGCATAGTTGAGGCCATTAATCAAAATACTGAATGACTGTAAAGGCTGTTGAGAGCTATGACAATTTCCACCTAACAACCTTGTTGGTCTGCAGGACACAGTAATGTCTGAGTGAACAATTTGGGAATCACCATGATCCATCATCTCTGTGATGTGACCCATTTGCCTATATATAAATATGCAGGCTTTGGGTTTTCTTTTTGACATTTGGCATCATAAAAATATAGACACCACCCATGGATCTTAAAGATCAAAAATCACTTCCCCCCAAGTCCTAAGATCTTTGAGGCAGAGGTACATTCCAGTGTGGTTGGTGGCACTGGACCCCTGGGACTCTCTCCAGAAGGTCTGGAAAAGACCAGAAGTGATAGTTTGTTTATGACTTGCATTCAAATTCTTTGCTCTTACTCCCACCTTGTCTTATGGTGCAAGCTGAGTTCAGAAGTCAAACACATTAGAACATTCATTTAAAGGCCACCGTGCTTCCTGCCTTTTCCGGGAAGATGGGTTCACCATGTCACTAGACACCCCCCCAGCAAGAGTGCATTCACATTGTGGTGGTGGCCCAGCCTGAGGGCAGGGTTCCCCTGTTGTCAGCAAATGGTTTCCTCCACAAATCTTTTCACTCCACAAGTTTGCAACCATTAATTCTTAAGGGTTTTGACAAATCTCCCCAGTTAAATATTAAATAATAAATATGGACCTGATGGTAACAGGGCTTTGTGAAGTCTGTTTGAAAAGTTCTTTAAAATATTAAATTCAAATAAATGATTGAATCAGAACAAAGGATATATCTTAAGACAAATTCAGCCAAGTCTCTTTAACCTTTGAGTTTTCAACATAGATTAGAACGCTAGGGCAGCACATGCTTTCATAGCAAATTGAAATGGGATTTTTGAAGCAGATCTTGCAAATACAGGTAACCCATACCTAGGTTTGATCTGGCTTTGCCATTTTGGGGGAGAGATTTTGCTGCCTATTGTTTAATAAGAATGTGTGTGGCTTTAAAAAAAAAAAAACGCTTACATTCAAAGAAGCAAATCCTTGAAAACGCTAGCTTTGGGCACTATGTTTATTCCTTGTCAATGTCTTCCATATGAAATCTGTTCTGCTTATAATATCTACCACAGTTGGAGCCCTGAAAAAAATCTGTTTCATATCTGCCCTTTGCACTTAGCTTATTTTGTTTTACACTTCCCCCAAGTTATCTGTCTGTAAGCAATCTTGCTTATAAGCAGGCAGTCCTAGGAGAGGGAGGATGTGGTGAGACTGCCTTGCTTTCACGGAGAGCAGGGACTCCTGACACTTATGTGGGGAGCTAGTAAAAGAGAAAAGGGTGGCTTCTGCAGCTGGGATAAAAAGACCAGTAAAGACTAGTAAACCCAGATTCTGCTTCCTTCTTACTCCCTCACCCTGTGCCGGGCCAGTCCACCCATGATGTCTACTCTTGGGCTTATGCTCTGTCACTGGGTCTCCATCGGCACCATCTGCTTCCTCGTCACGGAGCAAAGCCCATAGCTCTTGACAGGGTCTGCTCAGAACAATGGCTCCATGTACCCAAGCTTCCCAGAAGTAAGTGTGACACAGCTGGCTACAGAGCCTGGACGATAAAGAGACCTAGTTGTAGTAGGATGTGGGTGGCCCATTAGGAGCAGAATGGTTGACTTCATGGGGGGATCAGGAGGTTACTCACCAAACACCTCTGCAGTGATGCCTGTGGGCTGGCTTCTGAAAAGAGTGCGGATGAGAGTTGTTTCTCATATGGGCTGCGCTATGGAGGGCCGGGGCATCTGTGCCCAGCCTGGGGACAGGATGTTCCAACACAGCAAAGTGTGGGTTTGATGTAGACCTTGTCCTCCTTCCCCACCCTCCCCTTCACTGGTGCTCAGTCTGGGGTCAGGGCTCTCCCTCACTTCCGAGGTAGACAAATAAGCCAATTAGTGGGGTCAAGCTAGCTTAGAACTTATCCAAACCAGGAAAGGGAGGTTTAAGATCTAGAAAAAGAAACCTCCCTTGGGAACCCAGGAATAAGGTGTTCATCTTTCTTCTACAAGAAAGAGAAATGCTCACTTTGGGGAGAGCTCCGTGGTGTGAAGCTATGCTGGATGGAGCCTTGCTTGGAGCCTGCTTGTAACTTGCTAGCTGGACTTCTCCCAGAGACCAGGGTGCAGACCTGGATCTCACACCTCTCCCCTGAATGGTGTTGGACTGTTTCAAGACACTGCTTTTGGTTCCTCTATGTCCATCTTACTTGCACCACTAGGGGTCCTCATTGGTTTACTCAGGACAGAGCAAAAGCCAGTTTTTGAACTAGAAACCACCAGAAAGCAGCTTTGATTTGCATTCTCTGTCATTTCAGGCTGTGTGGTCTTGGGCAAGTTACTCAGTGCCCCTGAGCCTCAGAGTTCTCATGTTCACAGTGGGAAGAAGAAGGGGTCAAGAGTTTTGCATTAGTTGAGAACCTACTATGTGCTAGGCATAGCTTTTGTTTGGGTTGGAATTCCTCCAGACAAAGCCAGAGATAAGGACTTGGGTACAGCAGCTTATTTGGAAAGCATGGAGCAAGCAGGAGTGGGGGTAAGGGTGAGTGTGGCAGGAACAAGGAAAAGCCAATAGAAGGGGATGTTATGGAAGGGTTGATGAGGACCACCTCAATTCCAGTGAGGCCTCCTCAGAAGGGTCTCCGGGGACAAGAAGCTAGGTCATTTAACTACTGGTCCCCATCTTATGTGGGTCGAGGGTGCCTCCGAAGGGGATGCACTTTTGCACAGAGTGTAGAAGGCCCTGGGACAGAAGGTGGAGATCCATGGTGTCACTGAGGGTAGGTGAGTCTGAAATCCTGGGACAGAAGGGGGAGACCCATAGTGTCACTGAGGGTAGGTGAGTCTGAAATCCTGGGACAGAAGGTGGAGACCCATGGTGTCACTGAGGGTAGGTGAGTCTGACATTAGATGAGCTGGCCCTGAAATTGGACCTGAGCCGAAGGACGTGATGCTGGTACCTGCCTCGGTGCTCAATGCTGTACATACACACACGTACGTGCGGAGAGCCTGCTGGTCCATCTGACACATGTGCAAGGATCTGAGATCTTCCTCCTGGAGTTGAGATAAGCACTTCATGCAACAGTGACAATTATGCCTGCCGCAGGGGAGTCTTATAAACAGAGTGTGGCTGCTCTTTGGGACAGAAAGAGTGTATGTCCATTATCAAAGAACGTTCCCCTCCGCTAAGGATCATTGTATTTTGGGGGAGGCAGAAGTGTAGGGGAAGAAAGAGGGCTATCCACCAGCAAATCCTTCACGAGTGCTCCAGCAACTCCTCTAGCTGCAGAGAGCATCCCAATGGATGCTTGTTAAAGGAAGGATGTAGTCAGAAGACTTTTTCTTTGCTTGCCCCTGGAGGGGTGCCATCCTAGATGTTTTTGAGATGATTGAAACAACAGTCTGGAAACATTCACCATCAGGTATGGCACCCATAGAATGGGACCAGCACTATATTTTGGGTATTTTAGTGTAATCATCACTACATTCCACAAAGTAATGTTTTTCCAAACCTAAATAAATAAATAAATCTGTATGAAATAGATAGAACTTATGAACATATCTGTTGGAAGAGATTTTTTAAATTAAAATTTTTTTTAATTTTTAAAAATTATTATTTTTTTAATCCAGTGGAATAGGTTGTGGGCCAAACAGCAGGACTAAGTTCTATGTGGGTTGTCAGAGCTCAGACAAAGCTTCACTGTAGGGCACAATTACCAATGTGCTTCTTCCCTGGGTCTGACTCTACCTGTTCAGCACACATCTATGTTATGACTATGATCCAAACCTCCATTTATCTGAAACGGATTGCTTGAAATTCATAGTGAAATTTTTCAGAGTTTAACAAACTTCAATCATTTGCCATCTCTTGTTTAGCTTTGCTTCCTTTGGAGCTTGCCATCCGCAAAGGTATTTTTAGTAGAAATACATACTTACTCTAAACCAGAATGTGCTCTGTGCCCTCTTTTCTGTCCCCCAGCCTCTATCCTAGTTCAGATCACTCTCCGCTGTCATCCAAATTATTGTGACCTTCAGCATACTAGCAGTAGCCTCTTGGCTTTGCCTCCCCCCCGACCCCCACCCATTTTGAGCTCCTGCCCCAAGGAAGCCTTCCAAACTGCAGGTGGGAAGGTGTGTTTGAAATCTTTCAATAGCCACATACATTTCAGAAGAAAATGAAAACTTAAGACCTCACATGATGGTACCCCGCCTGCTTTCTCAGCCCACTGTAGTCTCCACGCATTTCTGTGATTCGGGCCAGACCCCGAACATTCAAACACCACACCCCACGCCCACGTATTGCCTGGAAATGCTTTCCGGACCTTTACCTACCTCAGCCCTTCTGCCTGGTCCTCCCTCCATATTCCTCTCTGCCCTGCTGGGACCAATAACATTGCTCAATGAATTTGACTGTGCTTGACTGAGCCACAGATAAAATAAAAGAAGCCTGCCTCTTTCTAAGAGGGGGTTTGGTCAAATTCCAGCAGGGCAGGGAGAGGTAGATGAGAGCTCCAGGCACAGGTAAACAAAGGAAGTGATATAAATACCCAGCTCTTCCTGAACCAAGTCTCCATCATGTGTTTTAGCTGTTTTATTTAAACTGAATTCCAAGAGCGCCAGACTTCTGTATATTTAAATACGAACCTTGGACGTTTAAGCAAATGCTACGTTAGTGATTCTTGGGTTTCCACCACTTTATATCATCTGATACCCTTTATTATTTCTATAATATCTCTATAAAACTTGATTGACTACCTATAATATAATATTTCTGGGCTCTAACTAGTGAACTAATTAGGTAACACAGACATTGCTTCCTTAATATTCAATGCAATATTTCAAGGCAGATTGAAAATGGGTCTAATCTTGGTTGAATAAAGGTCTTGAAGCTAAGTTCTTGTCATTCCATAGGTATAAAAATCAGTAGATCTACAATATAGTTTGCTATCCAAAAGTGTCCTTTTTTCTCCAAGAAGTAAAATTACCCTAGTTCATCTCAAAATTAAAAGGCAGTATGATTACTAAAAACACTCCTTTATGACATTTGCATTATATAAGAAACTGAAGATCCTTTTTTTTTTAATATTTATGGTTCCAGCTTACATATCTAACTTATATTACAGTGACTTAAATAAGAAGATTTTTGTGTTAAGGTTTATTGTTACTTAAGTTTCTTGTAGCCGACCCAATTGGAAGCAACCTTCATTTAGGAACCCCATTAAAAAGTCTCTTTTTCATCTAGGCACTAATAATACCAAACATGAATTCATTCATTCATTCATTCAATCCTATTTCAAAATATTTATTGATCATTTGGTTTTGGCCTGGCGTGCCATGACAATGAACACTTCTCTCAGTGCCCATACAATGAGCTGGTTATCTACCCTCCGTGGGGAGAGCTTAGTTCGGACTGTCCTTCATGTCAGAGGCACTAGGCACATACTGGGCAGAAGTAGTTTCTAAAACATGTTTGGAACAGGACTACCACGCAGGACCAGGCCACGGGTGAATTATTCACCTCAGGATCAATGTTAAGTGTGTATGACTAGCTGAGATGAACAAAATACCAAAACGTATTTTTTACATTTTGCCGCACAATATTTATCTTGATTACTAAGTTTTTGGGTGTGCATGTGTGTGCCCCCATAAATTTCACACCCGAGGCAAGTGCCTCACTTTCCTCTCCCTAGTCCCAACTCATGACTGCCTATGTGTTGTGGAAACTGGGATGGTATCTCTCTCCCTGCTCTCCTGAGCACCTGCTTTAATGTATCTATCTAGGGATAAAGCAGTTCACTTCATTCCACAGTAATAGCTTCCAGACTTTGTATGTCAAGGAAAAGATAGAAGAATGCCTTTGGTTTACATTATTAAGTAAATGACTAATATCAATTCTTTCCAAGGTTCTGATTTAAGATAAAGAGGAAGAGCAAAGGGGCGCCTGGGTGGCTCAGTGGGTTAAGCCGCTGCCTTCGGCTCAGGTCATGATCCCAGGTCCTGGGTTCGAGCCCCGCATAGGGCTTTCTGCTCAGCAGGGAGCCTGCTTCCTCCTCTCTCTCTGCCTGCCTCTATGCTTACTTGTGATTTCTCTCTGTCAAATAAATAAATAAAATCTTTAAAAAAAAAAAAAAAAAAAAAAAAAGAGGAAGAGCAAAGGGGACCCATGTGCCCTGGAAGCAAGAACATGCACAGACAGGAAGGGCTGGGGACAGATTTGACAGATACATCTGTGTTACAGTCAGGTTGATTCCAAGTGATGGAACCAGAGCTTTTAAGGCAATGGTTATCACTGTCATATTTTTCATATCTGTATATATGTTTTCTTTTTCCATGGAGGAGGAGCCATGGACACAGCTTTGTGTTTCCTTCAAAATATAGCTAATTTTAATGGACAAGAACAAAGAAATTTGGAGTTAATGGCGAACATCTGTCTATGATTAACCCCGATTGCACTTAGAAATTAGAGACAATCACCCCGTTTTAAAATCCTATTACCTTCAAGTGAACCAGCTAGCCTCAGTTCTTTGTCTCAAAAAAAAAAAAAAAAATCCTAGTACTCAGTTTTAAATGGTAAGGGTTTTTGAAAGGTATTTCTTTATAAATGTAATGTTTATATTTTAAAAACTTTGTGTGCTATCTGCCCCCCTGAACAAAGGAAAAAATACTTCATTGTCCCCATTTTCTAATCAAGAGAACATGTAAGACAATCAAGTAAACATTATTTAACCAATCTGAACATAGATCATCTTATAGACGAAAAAAAGTCTTCTTTTGGCAACAGAAAGCCTCCATCCTACAGCCCCTACCATCCACCTCCACAAACAACATGGGCAAAGTCGTAAAACTTTCACACAGAAATCCAAGTTCAGTCCTCACCTCAAGATCGAAACCCATTTAAATGCCAAGAATAAGTAGCTGACAAAGATAATTTTCATAGATTAACATTTTTCACCTGGGTTTTATATTTCTGGAAGAAATATACACTGCATTGGTTATGCATTGATCAAACTTTTATTGTGCCAGCTGTACTTCATAGACCTGAAAAAGTGATTCAAGCAAAACAAAAGAGAACATAAAAGCACAACTATAATGGTTTTAAATCCCAAAGAGGCAATTACAAGTTTGATTCCAGGGATGCAGCTGGACTCCATTGGAAAACTAAACACCTTATCCATATTAAGTAGTTATGAAGGCTAGGGCTTGGGATGTAAATAATAAATCTGCACTACAGTCATATTTGTAGAGCACATCCCTTTTAATAAGTGGAAAGAATATGGTAATAAATTTCACACTAACTCATGGGCAAAGGAGAATTTTACAGAGTTCAAATATGTTAAGGCAGGTAAAAAAAAAAAGTGCAGTATGAAATAACTAATCATTGGGATAAAACAAATGAAAAAAGATTAGAATCATGTGCACAGGATTGGATTGTAACTCTTCAACCACTTGGAGCCGGATTCCGCCTAATGCAGCTTTTTGTATGCATGATGTTTCTCTGCCTCTCTTTAAAAGAAAAATGAAAGTAAATGGGGCATTGTGCTGCTTCCCAAATTAATTCACAAAAGCCTAGGACAAGACACTTCTAGAACTAATTATTGCACAGTTTAGAATATCTTTCTCTTCCCCGATTTTTAGACGCAGGAATGAGAAGAGTAAAGAATTTGTACAGGATTCTATCCAGCATTAAGCAAGCCGTCTGCGGCTCTTCCAAGCTCCCCTCTGAGTTCTCCAAATATGCTCATTAATTCATTAATCTGCCAAACGTTTAGTGTCTATTACATGTAAGGCACTGGGGTGCAAAGATCAGAAGGCTCTGCCCTCGACCCGAAGGTGCCACAGTTTAGTGGGGGAACTAGGAGGGCACACAGATATCCCAGTAAAAAGAAACACTTGCTAATAAGTAGAAAAATTCAGCGTTAGCTTGCGGAGAGAAGAGCCACTTAACTGTTTGTCTTACAGAAAGGTTTTCAGACAAAGGCTCAGTAGAAGAGCTAAACTTGAGTAGTTTAAAAATAATCCTTAGAAAGACTTTGCTCCAAATCTTGCTGTTTGTAACAAATTACTGAAGGTTGCTCAATACTGGCTCATTTTTCCTCAATGGACCATTCACAAAAATCAATCCCAGTTCTTACCAAGACAGAATCTGATGATTACCCGTAGAGTAAAATATAAAATTGAATTCCTTCCTCATGCCAAACATAAAGATGGAGTTAAAAATGAAATGCAAAAAGTTAAACGTTTGGAAGAAAATCCAGGATGATGTTTTATGAAGTTGGAGTGGGAAAAAAAAATTCTTAAACATTCTCAAATAATGGAAGACCAAAGAAAAAGATGGACCATTTTAACATCATTAATACTAAAATTTTATTTTCACCAAAATGCAAAAAAAAAGAAAGAAAATTTGCAAAGACAACACAGACTGGAAAAGATATTTCTAACTTGCATAACCATGTATATTAGCCTCCAGAATATATATTTATAAATCAATAAGAAGAAAAAATTTAAAATAGAAAATTGAGGAAAGAAATGAAGGAGTAGTGGCAGCTGGGTGGCTTGGTTGGTTAAACATCTGACTCTTGATTTTGGGTCGGGTCAGGTCATGATCTCAGGGTCATGAGGTCTGTGTCCTTTGTGGGGCTCCATGCTCAGTGGGAAGTCTGCTTGGAATTCTCTCTTTCCTTCTCCCTTTGCCTCTCCCCTCACTCTCTCTCTCTCACACACACACACTTTCTCTCTCTCAAAAAACAAAGAAAGAAAGGTATAAAGAAACAAATGAAAAATGCTCAACCTCATCAGTAATCAGGATAAATGTAAATAAGCCACAAGACTTCACACCTGTCAGACTGGCAAAAAGACAAAAAGACTAATGATGCAAAGTATGGCGAGAATGTGGACCACAGACACACTCACGTACTGCTGGTGGGATTATCGATTACTACAACCACTTTGAAAACACAATGGCAAAATCTAGCTGGGGTGAAGATGTATATGGCTTATGACCCAGAAATTTCACTTCTCAGAATATATTCTAGACACACTCTCATATTGGTATACAGATAGCATGTCCAAGGAGAACATAGTTTAGGTTTCAAAGAGCCAATGTGTCCATGAACAGAGCATAGAGAAATAAAAGAGGCATATTTGTAAAGTGAATACTATATAGCAGTGAACATGATGAACATGAAAGACATTAAATGAAAAAGGGAGGTCATAGAAATGAAAAGAGGCATGAAGCCTGAGTAAGTAAACAGAAGATAATCCTGGAAGCAGCTTATAGATTTTTCAGAATGGAATAGAAGATCTTGGATGGACATGTGGAGTTTGGCTATCTATGAAGGGCAGGAGATGGGCTATAGCCCAACCAGAACCAAGAAACAAAGAACAGTGCTCTACATATAAAGCTCCAGTGTCCAAGTTATACCTGACCTCAGCATCTAGAAAATCTCCACTCCCCGGTCTGACAAAGGGGCAAAAGAGTTTGCCCTGTAAGAGAAGAAAGTCGCTCATGAAAACTTGAAATCTTAGCCTACACCACAGTAGTGAGGGATCCTGCATGTACCAAAACATAATGAGGAAACTCCATGCTGAATAATTGACATAAGTTGTCATCAAATGACAAAACAATACTAATGTAATAAGTGACTCTGTTTACCACTGCACAGACCCTCATCGAAAGGATACTAAATAAGGTAAATTTTAGAAGAAGGAAATTGGACCAGAAGACCAGAACGGAGAATGAAATCACGTGGAAACAAATATAGTAAATCTATATAAAATGACTATAAAAGCAAAACTGCAACAATAACAACTAAAGAGTGGTAAGGTAGTTAAAAACAAGTTAGACCTAAGATATGAGACAGAATAAGATGGCAGAATGAGAATGGAAAGTGGGTATAAAGCTTCCCAACGGCACACAATTGTAGGATAGACAGATCTGAGATTTAGACTTCATTATAGTGAAATAGACGTTAACTCTCTCCAACAACTTCAAAATAGTTCCTTTATTAAGCTTTTATCAATTGATCATTTGAATATAATATTTCTGTCATAATTTCATGACTCATTTTAATACAGACTTATAAACTTATGCTAGAAATTAACAAAGGTTATAAACAAATGAGCTAAGATTTTAGTTTAAAATGTAAATCCAAGGAAATGGAATAAATAAACTAGTAAAAAAAGTTAATGATACAGGAACTAATCATACAATGGAGAGGATCAACAAAATTAAGTCCAGTTCTTTAAAGATATTGAAAAAAATGTTATCCTTTTTTTTTTTAAAGATTTTGTTTATTTATTTGACACACAGAGAGATCACAAGTAGGCAGAGAGGCAGGCAGAGAGAGAGGAGGAAGCAGGCTCCCTGCTGAGCAGAGAGCCCGATGTGGGGCTCGATCCCAGGACCCTGGGATCATGACCTGAGCCAAAGGCAGAGGCTTAACCCACTGAGCCACCCAGGTGCCCCTATCTTTTTTTTTAATAAAAAAATTATATCGTTCAGGAAAAAGAAAAGAAACTCATATTAGAAATTGCAGAAGGGTCACAACTATGATGAAATCAAATAAGTCATAAGAGGATATCTGGAAACCTTTAGGCCCATAGATTTAAAATTTAGGTGAAGTGGAAAAATTGCCAGAGTTGGCTGGAAAATTAGTAGAAAACCCTAATATCTTCAAAGAATTTAAAGCATTAATGAAGACCTACTCCTCAAACTGCCACACTCAGTTTTATCAGAGTGCCAAGGATGTGAATGCGTCTGTCTTATCCAACTGTTCCAGAAAATAAAACAAGAGAAAAAGATACCACCTGCCTCCGTGGGCCTGATAAATAACCTTGATGCAGGAAACCGACAAGGATAGCATAAGAAAAGGAAACTGGGCCAGACGCACATGCGAACATAGACCCAAAAAGTCCTGAATAAGTTATGGTCAAACCAAAGTAACATATGCAAAAAAGATAGAACCAAGAAGTGTTTATCCCAGGGAGGCAAAACTGCTAATAGGCCTATGGGTTAACAGTGGTCTGCTGTTTCCCTTACTATCTGAGATCTAAAGGGAAGTCTCACAGAAAGTTCTTAAAACCTCTTAAAGGAAATACTAAGAAACACCAGTGAAGTTTTAAAATGCAAGGTTAGCAAATTATTTTTAGATTGACTGGCCAGTGACTGCTGAATCCCAGTTGTACTTCATTTTTTAAATGAAGATCATGTTGCGAATCAGCAGAACAGAATTCTAGCACGACATGGCTGGGGCAGACCTGAGAGGTTGTGCGGCTGAACCTCTCTTTTGGGACATAGGACACATAGAGGTGAAATCAATGCCTAAGGTTACACAGTGCACTGGATGCAGATTCGGTCTGATGAGCTAGGTGAACTTACGGCTCCAGTACAAAGCCAACAGTCTCCCACAGTGCTGACCCATGGAGATGGACAATTCCATCTCTGACTATGTGAGGGATTAACTCAGTGGACAGACCCTCTCACCTAGAACAACTAGAAAGGCTGGAGATGATGTATATATATGTGTACATGTGTATATACACATGTGTATGTGCACGTGTGTAGACATATGTGCACATGTGTGTGAACACACACACGTACATGTATCAGAATATATGTAAATATCAGGGTTCAGTCAGGTCAGTCAGAAGATAGCTGGGGTTTGGGGCACCTGGTGCCCCAAACATGGAGGTATGACCAATTACCTTCCAGGAATCTGCCAATTTCTAAGAGACTGAGGCTGAGAGGTTGAGAAGGTGGGCAGAACTTTGGGGAGACAAGAAAATTGGAATTCAAGGCCTTCTGTGAGTGCAAGTCCTGGTAAACATCTCTAGCTATCACCTGGAGTCAGTTTGGATACCTGAAGGACTGTATGTAAGAACTATGAGTTAACAGAATTTAACCAGCCCTAACAATGGAAATCAGCTAACTTCCATATTGGACTAAAAGACACTGTGCCTACCTACCTGCCATCCAGAAGCAAAATAAATTATCTCTGAAAGAAAATAACATCACTCTGAACCTTGAATTGTTTTCATACACACTGTCTGCATTTAACAAAAAAATCTCAAACATAATTAGGAAAAGAAGAAATAATGAAAAACTGAGGGAAAAACAGAGCAATAAGGCTACAGGTGATCCAGATACTAGAGTTATTCAGCACAGACTTTTAAATAACTAATTAGTGAGTTCAAGAAAATACTGATGAGGGATTTCCCCAGGCAACTATAATGTATATTTTTTAAAAATCACATGGGAATTCTAGAACTTAACAATATATAAGAAATTAATTAAATTAAGAAATAAACAGATGGGTTCAATAACAAATTAAATACAGCCAAGGAAACGATTAGAGAACTGGAAACAAGGCCAGTAGAAAATGTCAGCATTCAAATATAGAAAAATAGATGAAAAGCACACACACAAGGAAACATAAGGAACATAGGATGCACAGTGGGTGCCTGAGATGGGACACTGTCAGGATGTTTCAGGATTGCTCACAAAAGCTGCACCGCAGGTCGGAGGTGGGCCTTGGGCATGGGGCACCAGTACCAAAGCACACGTTACAAAATACAGTGGTACTATTATCCTCCAGTGAAAGCATAAGGATTATCCAAGTAGATTAAAAAACAACCACCATATGCTACTTACAAAAGAAACATCTTAAAAATAGGATGCTGTAAATGGAAGTCAAAATATAGAAAAAGATATATTCGAGTCCTATAAAGTAACACCGTTTTATAAAAAATAAAAGACTCAATCCATTTAGGAAGAAGCAGTCATTCTAAATGTGTGTAGATTTGAAATACATAAAGCAAATATGATAGAAATACAGCTAATCAGGGCAAAACTAAGTTAACCTATTCATTGAGGAACATCAGCATATTCATAAAGAAAGAGTATCTACTGTGATGAAATTAAAGAAGGGAATTGTCCCCAAGGTGTGAAAACAAGGGTATAAGACACCTCTCATGGTGCTTGGAATTTCACATATTGGGATATGTTTCTTTCTTTTTTAAGATTTATATATTTGAGAGAGAGAGAGAGAATGAACATGTGAGCAAGGCCAGGTGTGGGGCTGCAGAGGGAGAGGGAGAGGAAATTTCAGCAGACTCTGCTGTTGAGCACAGAGCCTGATGCAGGGGCTTGATCCCTGAGCTGAAACCAAGAATTGGACACTTAACTGACTGAGCCACCCAGTTGCCTCTGGGTTATGTTTATTTATTTATTTTTTATAAAGATTTTATTTATTTATTTGACAGAGAGAGAGATCACAAGCAGGCAGAGAGGCAGGCAGAGAGAGAGGAGGAAGCAGGCTCCCTGCTGAGCAGAGAGTCTGATACGGGGCTCGATCCCAGGACCATGATCTGAGTCGAAGGCAGAGGCTTTAACCCACTGAGCCACCCAGGTGCCCCTGGGATATGTTTCTTAAAGAATTTTTAGTCTTGGGCTTTACACCTGAGCATAGAACCTTGTTGTAAGTGAGAACATCATGGGCTTGGGGGAGGGGAAGTGAAGCAAACTTAGGGAAGTGGACAAAACAGATTCATTCTATACTTTTGCCATTGCTGGTTTATACCTGGAATCTGCATGGTCAGTTGTTTTCTTCTCTACATGTGAGACAAACGTTTGCACATATTTTGACTGTCATTTACAGCTTCTTACAAACTCAGATACACATTTACCCCTGTCTAGTTCCTTCCAAACATCAGGTAGAATGATTATTCTCTGCTGTCTTACTTAGAACCGTTTAGGTCACGGAATTAAAATTTACACTGTTTCCACTCCATAAAGCAGCGTCAAACAATGACATCTAATTTCCTATGGCCATGTTCTTTGTAGCTAATTGTCTTATAAAACTGAAATATTAAAAAAAAACATTTCTGACATGAGCATACACTATTACTATAAGGAAGTCCACATTACCGGTATGCATGTATTATGCTAATTCAGTTTTGGGACTTTCCAGACTTGTAACATGCCACTTCTCTCTACTTCATACAAAGTTGCTGCTAGCGGTGTGATTGGGACTGGTCCATAGGAATCAAAAGTTGTCAAGGGATACCATAAGCTCTGAGGCAGAATAAATTATTTTACCATGTCCCTTTCCTTGGGCATTCCATTTAAAGGAATGTAGTAGCTTTAAACCCAAGCAAGGGACAGCCCTGCACCCTGCATCAGGACCCCTGTCAGTGTGGCATTACCTCTGAAACCCACTGTGTCTAGCTGTTAAGAGTTTCAATCTTGGAGCACAGAAGACCTGAATATAAATCCAGACTCCATAATATCCTGGCTGACAAGTGTTGGGCGAGGCTCTCACCTCTCTGAGCCTCAGTTTCCTCATGTGTTAAGGGGAGATAATTTCCATCCCAAAGGATTATTGGTTCACTAAAGAAAACTCCTCTGAAATTCAGTGCTGGCAATAGGTCAAAGCGCAGTAGTCATTACTATTCAGACAGTTATTTGGAAGGGTCTGTACAGAGGCCCTCCCAGGAAGGAATTTATACCAACACAGAAGCGATGTTTGGGGTCTGTTTGAGGTTGTCATGCAAGGGGATGGGTGATTCTGGCTACAGTGGTGTCTATCACGTGGACTGTCCTGTGGCCCAAGTCTCATGACTTCTGCCTCATCTCAGGAAAAGCAGTCTAATACAGAACAAGAACGAAGCAGAACAAGGGCTTGAAGTTGGCATGAGCAGAAGTCAGCACCGCTGTGTGGTTGCCCAGGTATCAGGTGTGGCACATAGCGAGGTAGACACTGTCTACATGGCAGCCTCAGCATTGGCACAAGTGGTAGACATGGCAAGAAGCTATGGGAGACGTGGGACCACCTCCTTCAGAAGCTCGGGGTCCTGTCCGCAGCAGATGTACCATACACAGAAGCAGGAGCAGGAGGAGATAAGAATGACGGATGCACCAGCTGTAAAGACCCAGGAACCAATATGGAGATATTTGAGGTCATGCTCAAATTTCTACCAAGTAGTAGGTAAAGGTCGAGCCAGAGAAAAATGGACTCTTCCCAGACTGGTGTGGCTGTGCGAACCTGGGATACCTTTGCATCCTAAGTGATACTTCCCAGGCTCCTCCATTCCACATTTCACATTCTAGTTCCTCTCTAGAGGGCTTGTCACCTATTTTTCCCTCTTTATACCTGTCTGGCTATCATTTATGTCATTCTTAGACTACGGTTAGCCTCATGTCACATATATGGATTTGTTATTAGTGGGGGTTCACCCAACCTTTGTAGTGTATAGAATATGGAATAAACAGCTTTCACACTTTCTCACTTTTTTCTCAGCATCTTTTCCTCTCCCTGTCCCCTGACCTGCTCCCTGAATCTCTCTAGCCAAATATTCTTGCTTTTCCCCCGCGACGCTTCCCTTTCCTTGTATTCAATCACCTGCACTCAGCCATCATAATGATGTCTTTGCAGATCTCTCTGCGTCAACATGAGCAGACTTGTGGATCAACTGTTCCCTTCTGTACGGAGGTTACAAGTCATTCCAGCTCTCTTTTGTTTTTCTTCATGTTGCCCAGAGTACTTTTTAAATTTTTTACTTAAAAATTTTCTAAGTTAAAATGTTGGAACTATTTATTAAAAAACATCAAACAAACAAACAAACAAGCATCTCTGGTGTTTCTTAGTACCAAATGATGATTTTAGCAGTGTCTTCACCAGCACAGTGAAATTGGATGTAATTGTAACGACAACCAAAGCAACATTTTTAGAAAACTAAGAGTTCTTTTTTTTTTTTACATTTAATTTTTTTATTTTTTCAGCATAACAGTATTCATTATTTTTGCACCACACCCAGTGCTCCATGCAATCCGTGCCCTCTACAATACCCACCACCTGGTGCCCCCAACCTCCCACCCCCCACCCCTTCAAAATTCTCAGATCGTTTTTCAGAGTCCATAGTCTCTCATGGTTCACCTCCCCTTCCAATTTCCCTCAACTCCCTTCTCCTCTCCATCTCCCCTTGTCCTCCATGCTATTTGTTATGCTCCACAAATAAGTGAAACCATATGATAATTGACCCTCTCTGCTTGACTTATTTCACTCAGCATAATCTCTTCCAGTCCCGTCCATGTTGCTACTAAACTTGGGTATTCATCCTTTCTTTCTTTTTTTTTTTTTTACAGCTTTATAAACATATATTTTTATCCCCAGGGGTATAGGTCTGTGAATCGCCAGGTTTACACACTTCACAGCACTCACCATAGCACATACCCTCCCCAATATCCATAACCCCACCCCCCCTCTCCCAACCCCCTCCCCCCATCAACCCTCTGTTTTGTGAGATTAAGAGTCACTTATGGTTTGTCTCCCTCCCAATCCCATCTTGTTTCATTTACTCTTCTCCTACCCCCTCAACCCCCCATGTTGCATCTCCTCTCCCTCATATCAGGGAGATCATATGATAGTTGTCTTTCTCCGATTGACTTATTTCGCTAAGCATGATACCCTCTAGTTCCATCCACGTCGTCGCAAATGGCAAGATTTCATTTCTTTTGATGGCTGCATAGTATTCCATTGTGTATATATACCACATCTTCTTTATCCATTCGTCTGTTGATGGACATCTAGGTTCTTTCCATAGTTTGGCTATTGTAGACATTGCTGCTATAAACATTCGGGTGCACGTGCCCCTTCGGATCACTACGTTTGTATCTTTAGGGTAAATACCCAGCAGTGCAGTTGCTGGGTCATAGGGTAGTTCTATTTTCAACATTTTGAGGAACCTCCATGCCGTTTTCCAGAGTGGTTGCACCAGCTTGCATTCCCACCAACAGTGTAGGAGGGTTCTCCTTTCTCCACATCCTCGCCAGCATCTGTCATTTCCTGACGTGTTAATTTTAGCCATTCTGACTGGTGTGAGGTGATATCTCATGGTGGTTTTGATTTGTATTACCCTGATGCCGAGTGATATGGAGCACTTTTTCATGTGTCTGTTGGCCATCTGGATGTCTTCTTTGCAGAAGTGTCTGTTCATGTCCTCTGCCCATTTCTTGATTGGATTATTTGTTCTTTGGGTGTTGAGTTTGCTAAGTTCTTTATAGATTTTGGACACTAGCCCTTTATCTGATATGTCATTTGCAAATATCTTCTCCCATTCTGTCAGTTGTCTTTTGGTTTTGTTAACTGTTTCCTTTGCTGTGCAAAAGCTTTTGATCTTGATAAAATCCCAAAAGTTCATTTTTGCCCTTGCTTCCCTTGCCTTTGGCGATGTTCCTAGGAAGATGTTGCTGCGGCTGACATCGAAGAGGTTGCTGCCTGTGTTCTCCTCGAGGATTTTGATGGATTCCTTTCTCACATTGAGATCCTTCATCCATTTTGAGTCTATTTTCGTGTGTGGTGTAAGGAAATGATCCAATTTCATTTTTCTGCATGTGGCTGTCCAATTTTCCCAACACCATTTATTGAAGAGGCTGTCTTTGTTCCATTGGACATTCTTTCCTGCTTTGTCGAAGATGAGTTGACCATAGAGTTGAGGGTCCATTTCTGGGCTCTCTATTCTGTTCCATTGATCTATGTGTCTGTTTTTGTGCCAGTACCATGCTGTCTTGATGATGACAGCTTTGTAATAGAGCTTGAAGTCCGGAATTGTGATGCCACCAACTTTGGCTTTCTTTTTCAATATTCCTTTGGCTATTCGAGGTCTTTTCTGGTTCCATATGAATTTTAGGATTCTTTGTTCCATTTCTTCGAAAAAAATGGATGGTACTTTGATAGGAATTGCATTAAATGTGTAGATTGCTTTAGGTAGCATAGACATTTTCACAATATTTATTCTTCCAATCCAGGAGCATGGAACATTTTTCCATTTCTTTGTGTCTTCCTCAATTTCTTTCATGAGTACTTTATAGTTTTCTGAGTATAGATTCTTAGTCTCTTTGGTTAGGTTTATTCCTAGGTATCTTATAGTTTTGGGTGCAATTGTAAATGGGATGGACTCCTTAATGTCTCTTTCTTCTGTCTTGTTGTTGGTGTATAGAAATGCAACTGATTTCTGTGCATTGATTTTATATCCTGACACTTTACTGAATTCCTGTACAAGCTCTAGCAGTTTTGGAGTGGAGTCTTTTGGGTTTTCCACATATAGTATCATATCATCTGCAAAGAGTGATAGTTTGACTTCTTCTTTGCCGATTTGGATGCCTTTAATTTCCTTTTGTTGTCTGAACGCTGAGGCTAGGACTTCTAGTACTATGTTGAATAGCAGTGGTGATAACGGACATCCCTGCCGTGTTCCTGACCTTAGCGGAAAAGCTTTCAGTTTTTCTCCATTGAGAATGATATTTGCGGTGGGTTTTTCATAGATGGCTTTGATAATATTGAGGTATGTGCCGTCTATCCCTACACTTTGAAGAGTTTTGATCAGGAAGGGATGCTGTACTTTGTCAAATGCTTTTTCAGCATCTATGGAGAGTATTATATGGTTCTTGTTCTTTCTTTTATTAATGTGTTGTATCACATTGATTTGCGGATGTTGAACCAGCCTTGCAGCCCTGGAATAAATCCCACTTGGTCGTGGTGAATAATCCTTTTAATGTACTGTTGAATCCTATTGGCTAGTATTTTGGCGAGAATTTTTGCATCTGTGTTCATCAAGGATATTGGTCTGTAGTTCTCTTTTTTGATGGGATCCTTGTCTGGTTTTGGGATCAAGGTGATGCTGGCCTCATAAAATGAGTTTGGAAGTTTTCCTTCTATTTCTATTTTTTGGAACAGTTTCAGGAGAATAGGAATTAGTTCTTCTTTAAATGTTTGGTAGAATTCCCCCGGGAAGCCGTCTGGCCCTGGGCTTTTGTTTGTTTGGAGATTTTTGATGACTGTTTCAATCTCCTTACTGGTTATGGGTCTGTTCAGGCTTTCTATTTCTTTCTGGTTCAGTTGTGGTAGTTTATATGTCTCTAGGAATGCATCCATTTCTTCCAGATTGTCAAATTTGTTGGCGTAGAGTTGCTCATAGTATGTTCTTATAATTGTCTGTATTTCTTTGGTGTTCGTTGTGATCTCTCCTCTTTCATTCATGATTTTATTTATTTGGGTCCTTTCTCTTTTCTTTTTGATAAGTCTGGCCAGGGGTTTATCAATCTTATTAATTCTTTCAAAGAACCAGCTCCTCGTTTCATTGATTTGTTCTATTGTTTTTTTGGTTTCTATTTCATTGATTTCTGCTCTAATCTTTATGATTTCTCTTCTCCTGCTGGGTTTAGGGTTTCTTTCTTGTTCTTTCTCCAGCTCCTTTAGGTGTAGGGTTAGGTTGTGTACCTGAGACCTTTCTTGTTTCTTGAGAAAGGCTTGTACCGCTATATATTTTCCTCTCAGGACTGCCTTTGTTGTGTCCCATAGATTCTGAACCGTTGTGTTTTCATTATCATTTGTTTCCATAAATTTTTTCAATTCTTCTTTAATTTCCTGGTTGACCCATTCATTCTTTAGAAGGATGCTGTTTAGTCTCCATGTATTTGGGTTCTTTCCAAATTTCCTCTTGTTATTGAGTTCTAGCTTTAGAGCATTGTGGTCTGAAAATATGCAGGGAATGATCCCAATCTTTTGATACCGGTTGAGACTTGATTTAGGACCAAGAATGTGATCTATTCTGGAGAATGTTCCATGTGCACTAGAGAAGAATGTGTATTCTGTTGCTTTGGGATGAAATGTTCTGAATATATCTGTGATGTCCATCTGGTCCAGTGTGTCATTTAAGGCCTTGATTTCCTTGTTGATCTTTTGCTTGGATGATCTGTCCATTTCAGTGAGGGGAGTGTTAAAATCCCCTACTATTATTGTATTCTTGTCGATGTGTTTCTTTGATTTTGTTATTAATTGGTTTATATAGTTGGCTGCTCCCACGTTAGGGGCATAGATATTTAAAATTGTTAGATCTTCTTGTTGGACAGTTCCTTTGAGTATGATATAGTGTCCTTCCTCATCTCTTATTATAGTCTTTGGCTTAAAATCTAATTGATCTGATATAAGGATTGCCACTCCTGCTTTCTTCTGATGTCCATTAGCATGGTAAATTCTTTTCCACCCCCTCATTTTAAACCTGGAGGTGTCTTCGGGTTTAAGATGAGTTTCTTGTAGGCAACATATAGATGGGTTTTGTTTTTTGATCCATTCTGATACCCTGTGTCTTTTGATTGGGGCATTTAGCCCATTCACATTCAGGGTAAGTATTGAGAGATATGAATTTAGTGCCATTGTATTGCCTGTAAGGTGACTGTTATTGTATATTGTCTCTGTTTCTTTCTGATCTACTACTTTTAGGGTCTCTCTTTGCTTAGAGGACCCCTTTCAATATTTCCTGTAGAGCTGGTTTGGTATTTGCAAATTCTTTCAGTTTTGTTTGTCCTGGAAGCTTTTAATCTCTCCTTCTATTTTCAATGATAGCCTAGCTGGATATAGTATTCTTGGCTGCATGTTTTTCTCATTTAGTACTCTGAATATATCATGCCAGCTCTTTCTGGCCTGCCAGGTCTCTGTGGAGAAGTCTGCTGCCAATCTAATATTTTTACCATTGTACGTTACAGACTTCTTTTCCCGGGCTGCTTTCAGGATCTTTTCTTTGTCACTGAGATTTGTCAATTTTACTATTAGGTGACGGGGTGTGGACCTATTCTTATTGATTTTGAGGGGGGTTCTCTGAACCTCCTGAATTTTGATGCTTGTTCCCTTTGCCATATTGGGGAAATTCTCTCCAATAATTCTCTCCAATATACCTTCTGCTCCCCCCTCTGTTTCCTCTTCTTCTGGAATCCCAATTATTCTAATGTTGTTTCGTCTTATGGTGTCACTTATCTCTCGAATTCTCCCCTCGTGGTCCAGTAGCTGTTTGTCCCTCTTTTGCTCAGCTTCTTTATTCTCTGTCATTTGGTCTTCTATATCGCTAATTCTTTCTTCTGCCTCATTTATCCTAGCAGTGAGAGCCTCCATTTTTGATTGCACCTCATTAATAGCTTTTTTTATTTCAACTTGGTTAGATGAAAACTAAGAGTTCTTATTTTTAAATCCAGAATGAGGTTAGGTACACAGTACATTTCTGAATTAGTAGCTTTTTATTCATTGAAAATTAATATAATCACACATGAATAAAGAATGAGAGAAAGAAGGTAACGAGAGACAGGAAGGAAGGGGAGAGGGAGGGACCATCATGCATGAGTAAATATTTTCTTTGGACATTTGAAATCACATAAATTTCATAGTCTTTCTCAGAAGAAACTATGGACTCCAGTCACGATGGACTGATAGAATGGGAACATTCTGGAAGTCATACAGCAGCTCAACCATGAGCTTTTGGAATATACTTAGGCTGGGGGTCACTATTCTTTTTTTTTTAATATTTTATTTATTTATTTGACACAGAGAGAGCGCAAGTAAGCAGAGCATCAGGCAGAGGGAGAGAGAGAAGTAGGCTCTCTGCCGAACAGGGAGCCGGATGCGGGGCTCATCGATCCCAGGACCCTGGGATCATGACGGGAGTTGAAGGTAGCTGCTCAACCAACTGAGCCACCCGGGTGCCCGTGAGAGTCACCATTCCTTAAACAGCTTTATGTGCCAGGGCACTGGGTTTGGTTCCAGAAAGAGAGACACTTGACCTCTGCCTCCATTCAAGTGTTTTCAAATGTAACTCTTGAACAATTCTTATGTGGGGAACTAGATAAGAAAGGATTACCTTTCAAACAAAATAACAAATGCCCCTGACTCAAGAGTTTGTGCCTAGCTATTTTTCTACATGATGAGAGGTTTTGGCACAATTGACTCTATTGTGTTATCTCGCACTGCCATCAAAAGAGATGGTTTGGACAAGAGAACGTGTTGCAGGGTCAAGGTGTGGTTGTTGGCCATGAAACAGAGTGGAAATGATAAAACAGAACACAGCAACACAAAATCAATACGGCCTGTACATAGATAGTTTAAGCTCATAATCTCATTTGTTTTATGTTCTGAAAATTCATAAAAATCTTCATGAATGATGTCAGCCTGTGTCAATCCTGTTGGTTTAATGTTCTCTCCGATCTATAGTACAATAACATGATGAAATAAACTGGAGCAGAGGGATATACGTTCAAAGTGCAGAAGATATCATCATCTTTAGTGACCTCAGACCCATCTTTCTTGGAGTATAACTGAGGTGAGGGATAGAGGATAAATAAGATGCTGAGATGTGGGAGATCAAGAGAGGTAAATAGAGGCCCCAACCAATGGTGAAGCTGAAATAGAGGCCAGGAGAAGAATGTCTCCATCCAGACAGATCTAGGCATTTGCTTTCTCTCATGCCAAGGTGTATCACTGCAAAGGCAGCCATATTGGCAGGGAGTCCATGAGCTGTGCCACAGAGCTCTGTCCTCACCTTCAGTGGATCTAAAGAGGGGCATGAGATAAGCAATCCTTTGACATTGAGTAGTGATAGATACAAGGAGTGGGCAGAAGGACAAAACCTTTTATTCTTCCTACTCTTCCAGACTATGACTCTCCTTCCTTCCAAATCACTTATACTGTTCCAAATTCTTCAGTTCAAGAGCATGTTTAGCTCTTAACCACATTTCTGTTAATATTGACCTTCACTTGGAGAGTCATATTGATTTCGTATTGAGATTATATATGTGCTCATCATCTTTTTTTTTTTTTTTTTTTTAAGATTTTATTATTTATTTGACAGAGAGAGAGATCACAAGTAGGCAGAGAGGCAGGGAGAGAGAGAGAGGGGGAAGCAGACTCCCCACCAAGCGGAGAGCCAGATGTGGGGCTCGATCCCAGGACCCTGGGATCACGACCCGAGCCGAAGGCAGAGGATTTAACCCACTGAGCCACCCAGGCGCCCCTGTGCTCATCATCTTTATAAGATCTTTGTTTTCACAAATCTTGACATTCTTATAGAACATGAACGTGTCAGCTCAGTTACTTGACTTTTTTATTTCTCCAGGAGATTAAAGTGATAAATAATGAGTGAGATATTTATTACTTTCTCTTTTGCCTAAAAGCTTTACTCCCATTCCAAAAGCTGCATCATCCTGCCAACTTTAGGTCATAGAATGAAAGGGTAAAATATATGTATGTGTAAGCCACCTGATAAATATAACTTTTTTGGTCTAAAAGCTATTTGTTTTCCATAAGCTGTATATAGATGATTGTCTTTACTATCTTATTCTAAGGGATTCTCTCTGTTTTTGAGCTTCCAACTATGGAAGAATTGAAGAACTTATTATCAGTTTAGAGGAGAATTGTAAAATTAACAACTTCTAGGCAAGACTTCTAAGGAAATTTGGAGAGTTTAAGGAATTTAAGACTGGGGTGAAATCTGGAAATGGGGTCCTCATGTTTGAGGTCACAAGGGACATTAGCATTTCTGCTCTGAGCCTTGCTCTCTCACACAATGGCTAGAATAAAATAGAAGTGAGGCCACAAAGAACCATGGAATGGGGGTTCACCTCCTTATCCTGAGTCCTGTGTAGCCTCTGATGGTCCCTTAACCTTTAACCTTTCTTCTGCTATGAAAGGAAGATGCTCATGGCTCCATTCTAGAGCTGTTGTGAGAAGGAAATGAGATCACCCACTTAAAACGAGCAGCTTGCCTTTGTGGGCAAGGCACTATTCCAAATGCTGTATGTATTACTTTATTCATAACAACGGCGTGAGAGACATGCTGTGTCCGTCCCTTGGCAGGTGAGAAAAGGGAGGCACAAAGCCTAACTTTGTTTGCAAGTCTGCATTCTTCACCACTCTTTACACTTAGAGCATCAACTCAAAACACTGCAAAGTCTCACATCGAGTGAACTAGACATACTATTATGCCTTAGCTTTCCATTATTCCAAATCTTCTCAAGGGTATCTTTGGAAATTCCTGCAGAAACAGAATGAGTGGTGTTGGGGCGCCTGGGTTGCTGAGTGTTAAGTGTCTGCCTTCGGCTCAGGTCATGATCCCAAGATCCTGGGATCAAGCTCCATGTTGGCTCCCTGCTCAGTGGGGAGCATGCCTTCTCCCTCTCCCACCTCTCTCACGGTCTCTCCTCTCTGTCAAATAAATAAAATCTTATTTTTTTTTTTTAAAGAAAGAAGGGTGTTAAAAATCACCTTGCTTGCACAGTGGGTGTAGGAATGCATTTGAAAGGAAGTTATATAATAATTACCAAATGTGACACATTCAAAAGTGACTGCAAAAATACTACCTCATGATTTTGATGGAGTAATTAAGAGGTGCTGCTGAGAAAAAGACATTTATTTCTTTCCTTTGCTCCTGAAAAACTAAGGCCATTTATTTATCTACTTATTTGTTTGCTCATTTATTGGCAGATGGGGCATTATTGTTTAAATTCAGGATACTTAATTTAGGAGTCGAAAGAGTGATGCCACTCATGCAACGATCACAGCCTTTAAAAGTAAATTTCCTATTGTCAGACACCCAACTGAACTGGCATAAATACATGACAAATTGTGAAACAGTTGATTAAACCAGTTGCCAAATAGAACTCCATTCAGATAATAACTTGGCGTTCAACACATTTAGCACAGACTATATGAAAAGTCTTTATTTAGCAAAATCAGAGATCAAGATTGTTATCCTACACGTATTTTCTCAAAAATAATGTGATTATAATAATAACAATGCGATGAGCTTTGGTATGAACAGCTTCTGGGCTCAGTTGACTAGAAAGTGCATTTATTTTTGCCAGTGAAGGATGTGGTTACATAGTAGAAAAGTAGGTGAGTTATTGATTTTTTTCCCTAGAGACTGCTTATGTTGTAGATGATGACCACAAAAGTCAACTGATATTCTCAAGACTACCCAGCAAAGGTGGGCCAGGATCCAGGACTCTTGCTTGCTAGGTCTTGATCTTCCCATAACAATAAATTACCTCCTTATTTTTTGGATTCCTCACGCTTAGTAAGTCCATAATTCCTTGGAAATATCCTCCAGTAGAGACAGTTTGGGGCCAGATTTGCTGGAGGTACTTTCTTCCCACAGTGCGGCAGGCTTAAAGGAGGAAGGACAGGGTGAGCTGCCTCCTTCTGTGCATTACCGGTGGCCGGCTCCCTGCTCTCACATGGCTGATGCACCACTCAGGTTGGTTTTCATGACATCCCTCTGCTGTATGAACCGATGTAACTGTAATCTCCACTTAACACGTCCTGAATTAACTTAAAGCTAAGGGGCTTCATTAGAAATAATGGTAACATTTTCCCCTTCGTTCCAGCAATTATTATATTTGATGGAACTTTCAGAAAACGTTAAGTAATACCATGAAAATGAAAATCCTAATCTTAGTCTTGATTTCATGACATCATGAAATGTTCTGGCCCTCCCCAACCTTGCACTAATATGGTGGAAACTGGGACTCAATTTCAGAACTCTTTCTGCAGAACACCATACCTCTGCTCTGACAGCTACCTACAGCTACTGCCAACTGGCAGGAATGAGCAAAGGCAGAGAAAACCATTTGCCATTCATACTCCAGTTTTGCCATGCATGGAAAGTGCTCTCCTTTATCCCATTTACTTACAGATTTCTTCTATTTTTATATTTTTTTCTTTTTTTAAAACAGGCTTGCATATATATGCAGCATTTTCCAAAGTGATTACATGCTTTTTGTTTCTTTGGCTATTATCAGCATGGATTACATTAATTTCAAAATGTTAAATCATTCTTCAGTTTCTAGCTGAACTATTTTTTGGCCATGATATATATAGTCTTATATATGCTAATTTTTAATTAGGGTCTTGTTTCTCTATTAGCAAGTGACATTTACCATCAGTGTTGTGCAACTTATCTTAACATTTTTTTAGTGTCAAGGCTTTGCTACCTTACTAATATCATTTGAGGAATTTCCACCTCTTAATATGTCCCAGAGTTATATAAAATGTATCTACTTTTTACAGGGTCTACAGTGAGGCCTATAAAACCATCTGAGCTAAGTGATTCTTGGAATGTTCTCAATTTTGTCCATGATTATTGATATATTCAAATTTTCTTCTTTGCTTAGATTTTGGTCATTTACATTTCTTTAGAAAATTACTCATTTTATCTGCATCTTTACATTTAGTTTCAGAGAATTTTAGTTAGTATTCACTTACAGGTGTTATAGTCTCTTATTCATACTTTCTATTCTAATTGTGAATGTTGCACATTTCTGTTTTTTTTTATATATAATTTTTACCCATCTTAGAATTGCCTATTTCATTGGTCTTAACAAAAAAAAAATTGTTGCATTAATTTATTAATTCTATGGACCTTATCATATATTTTATTTAGATGGAAGTTTTTTAAAAAGTACTACTTCTATTTTTCTATAAAATATTTTTGTATTGATTCCAAGTGTTTTCCATATTTCAATAAACTTTTCTTTGTTACTTTTACTCATTGATTTATTTCTAACATTTATAACACTTGTTCTTTATCGATATAAACAAGGCCCTCTATTCAAGACTTTTTCTTTCATTCTTTCTTATATTAACATAAAATAGGTTCTTTTTGTGTTGCTATTGCTTACTATGACACACTCCATTAATTTAAAGCTTTTTCTGTCATTTTATTTTGTGTATGTTATAAAGATCAGCAAAGAATGTTTTTAGCCATAAGTCAGAAATCAGAACTAACCAAAGCTTAAGCAAATAAAAATAGTGTCTTTTGCTCTTCTATTTTGTTTTGTTTTGCCTTTTAAGACCTCTAAGGCCATAGGTTCTTTTAATATGCCATCCATTTTTAGCATGTTACTTTGTTGCCTCGTGTTTGCAAGATGGATACTGCAGCTCTAGACATCACAACAATTTCCAAGCCAAGACAAAGGGTAAGAATGGCACCATTATTATGTTAGTTTCTTCCATGTGAAAAGTAAAAACTTTCCCAGACACCCCACACTTCCCTGTCCTTCACTAGAACTGTATGACATGACCAGCCATAGCTGCAAATGAGGCTAGAAAGTATTTATCTATTTAGAGTCTCTGGTAGAAGATAAAGAAGAATGAGTCGGAAATATCTGACTAATTAACCAATTAACTCTTGTCTGCGGCAATATGTCTATTGGAAGTAAAAATTATGATTTTTTAAAGCAATCTGAAATGTGACTTTTAGATTTATTATTATAATTGATTTTAATCCTCTCATTATGCTTCTCCCCTTTTTTATCTTTTAGCATTATATAGTAGATAGTTTCTTTCCTTTTTCTCCTCTCTTAGAATTTTTACTATTAGTTAATGTTTGTTGAAAAAGATTTTTAACCTGTTTTTCCTATAAGATTCAAAAATTGAATTAAATCTTCAATATCTCATTATTTAAGAGAAGTAATTATTAATTCCCAACTTTCCCTTTTGTTATATTTAATCACACTCCTGTTACCTGACTTATATGAATATTTGAGATTTATATCAGAATACAATATTCTGTATCATGCAGTTCATTGGTTTTCAACATATTCATAGAGCTATGTGCCCATCACCAAGATCTATTTTAGAACATGTTTATGACTCTAAAAGGAAATACACAAAAATGCATTGCATTATTAGTTCTTCCTTTATATATATATTTTTTTCAGTATATTCATTGTTTTAGCTAGATTTTCAAATGTTCTTCAGGCTTCCTTCTTTTAATTTAATTTAATTTAATTTATTTATTTAAGAGAGAGAGATAACAAAAGAGATAGAGAAAGAGAGAGAGAGAGATCACAAGCCCTGGGGGCGAGGGAGAAGCAGTTTTCCTGATGAGCAGGAAGCCTGACTCTGGATTCGATCCCGGGACCCTGGGATCATGGCCTGAGCCAAAGGCAGACTAACTGACTGAGCCACCCAGAGGAGGGACCCCTAGGCTTATTTCTAACTTAACTGGTTGCAATACTTAAACTCACTGTTTCATAACCTTTGTTAGCTGGAGAGTAAACTCAACAATGTGTGGCAGAAAACTTAAATAATAGTTGCTTAAACAAGATAGCTATTTGTGTTCTTTTGTGTAACAAGAAGTCTAAATGTAGGGAAATCAGAATTAGTATAGAAGCTTCACAATATCATTGGCTACTCAGGATCTTTTATACCATCCCTGGAATGTGGTCTTTTTTCTCCAAGGTGGCTGCATTGGATTCAACAGTTATGAAGGAAGGGTCTTGGGAAGGAAGGAAGGCTGTCCATGTATCAGGAGAATAATACCTTCACAGAAGCCCACCCAGCCAGCTCCTGCACACACCCCTCTTCCAGGAAGACTTGTGGCTTTTTGATGGACACACTAACATTAACACAATTAGAAAGGGAAAATCAATATTGGACAGGCAACAGTCTTGCCGAATTCCTCTTTTTTGACCTCTTCTGAGGTTAGTTGAAGTAGATAATCAATTAATATTTTAAAGAGTACATTTTAAAATTTCCTATGTATCTGAAACTCTAGTTCCATGTTTTCACATGTAAGAACCCAACTTTGCCTCAAATCATGAAGTTTCCCATTCAAACCTGTATTTATTTTCTAAAGCTTCATTAAGACATACCTTACATAGCATAAAATTCCTGCATTGAAAGTGTGTACTTTAGTGATGTTTAGTGTATTCATGAAACTGTCCTTCCATTGCTACAACAATCTGTTGTAGAACATGTTCATGACCTCAAAAGGAAACTCCATTCACATTAGCCATCACTTTTCATTCCCTTCCTCTTCCCAGCTCCTGGAAACCATAATCTACTTTCTGTCTCTATGGATTTTCCTATTCTAAGGAATTTCATATAGATAGAATTATATAATACATGGCCTTTACAACTGACTTCTTTCACATAGTGCAATGTTTTCAAGTTTCATCCATGTTGTAGCATGTAGGAGTACTTCATTCATTTTGTTGCTGAATAATATCCCATTGTTTGAATGCACTATATTTTATTTATCTATTTCATAAAATTACCATCCCATTGATGGATATTAGACTTGTGCCCACTGTGGGGCTATCATGAGCTTTCATGTGAAAGCTTTGTGTGAGTATGTTTCATTTCTCTTAGGAGTATACATAGCTTGGAGTGGAATTATTGGGTATTAGGATAACTTTATGTTTAACTTTTTAAGAAAGTATCAAACTGTTTTGCAAAGAGGCTGAACCATTTCACATTCTCACCAGCAGAAGTGTTCTAATTCCTCCACATTCTTGTTGACACTTGTTATTGTCGGTCTTTATTTTAGTCACTTTGGCAAGTGTAAATTGACATTTCATTGTACTTTTACATTGCATTTCCCTAATGACTAACAATGTTGAGTATCTCTTTGTGTATTTATTGGACATTTATATCTCTTCTTTGGAAAACTATCTATGCAGAGGCTTTGCACATTTTTGATTTGGTTATTTGACTTCTTATTGTTGAGTTGTGAGAATTCTATATGGTATACATATTCAGGACACAGGTTTCTTGTCAGAGATATAATTTGAAGATATTTTGTCCTATTATATGGGTTGTCTGTTCAATTTCTTTCTGGTGTCATTTGATGCACAAAAGTTCATCCTTTTGATGAAGTTTTTTTGCTTTGTCATTAAGTGACAATGCTTAAGGCATAAGAGACCATTGTCTAACCTAAGTGACAGTGATTTACTTTTATGTTTTTTTTCTAAGAGTTTTATAGTTGAAGCTCTTACAATGAAGCTTATGATCCTTTTGAGTTAATTTTTGTGTATGGTATGAGTTAGGGGTCCAAATTCATTCCCTTGCATGCAGGTATCCAATTGTTCCAGCACCATTTGTTGAAAAGACTAATCTTTCCCTGATTAATTTGTCTTGCACCTTTGTTGAAAATCAATTGACCATAAATGGGAGGGTCCATTTCTAGATTCTCAATTCTATTCTGTTGTTATGGAATAGGTCAGTATGTCTATTGTTATACCATTACCACATTGTCTTGTCTTCTAGAGTTCTATAATAGCTTTTAAAATCACGGGGTCTCTCAACTTTATTCCTCTTTTTCAAAATTGCTATTTCTAGGTTTCTCCTTGCTTGTGTCTCTGACTGGTAGTGCTTTGTTTTGAATGCAGCATACCACCATTGGCCCGGCCCTCCCCTAGCTCCTTTTCTTGTCTTGGATTTTTTCTGGAATTTTCAGCCCCTGTGTGGATGTGGGAAGACAAGATAGGGATCTTGTCAGGCATTTATCCTCCAGCCACCTTCCAAAGGACTTCAACAGCACAGAAGTAGAGGGGATGTCTCATTCTTTCACAGATGTAGGCATCAGAGTGCCAGGGGATAGACAGCATCTTTCTCCTTCCTCTTTGCTCATGGTCTCATTTGGTTTCATAAAGCCTCCTTTAACGAAGCCTGGGTAGATTTCTTTTAACCCCATTCCCCCTTCTGTATAACTGATGTTTGCCCAGTACCTCCCACTATGACTATTAGAGTCTGTTCATGGCCAGCATCTGTCTTGGTTGATTTATGCTCATGTCTGGATGATAGTATTTTGAATAATACCCTGTTCATCACACATGGAAATTACCCTTAGATACTAAGATGTGATTACCTTTCAGGCTAAGCTTTGCCACTGTTACAAGCTTTCATCTAAGCTGTGACTTTAGAACTGTAAACCAGGTGCCACTTGGCTTTGGAGGTCCCCATTGGATGGGACATGAAATCGTGGTGTAGCTGCAGTTTCTGACTGCACTGAGTAATTTCATTTAATAATCATTTTGATTTTCCTCTGTGTAAATTTTCCCTGAGAGGAGGTTAGTCTCACTGGGAGGTGAATTCATTCTCTCAAGTCATTAAGGTTCCAGTTAGTGCTCCGTAGCTATAATTAATTAAACTATACTCAACTTCCCTAAAAATTAAATTCTCTATATCCCCAGTGAATTTGAGATTCACACTGCATAGATTGAGGCATGAACACACCAAAACCTGAATTTTTCTTGAGGCTTATATTACCTAATTTTTTTTTTCTTTTCCTCCCAGTTTGCCTTGATGAAGGTATCTTGTAAGTCGGGACATGATGAAGGTGAGGTTTCATTTCTACTTTTGTACTTCACAGATTTTTTGTTGGTTAATCTAAATGTCTTAACCGATAATAATATCTGAGAAGAGGGTGATAGTAAAAAGGAGGAAGTATTCTTTATTTTAATTAAAATGCTAACATAAGGCATGATCATTGAGTGATCGTATTATAAAGCAGCTACTTGTTCTGCCATAGTTAAGTGTGATTTGATGCGTCCATTATGAGCCTCTATTCTCAGGGGTTTATATCTTGGCCAGAATAGTCCCTCCAGGCTGAAACTTGGCAGACAACTCAGCCTAATTACAGTCATTTTCCTTTTTGGATTAAGAAAATGGAATTATTACAGTGCTTTAAGCCCACCCATCCCCATATTTTCAAAGGTCTGTATTTATAACCTCATAAATTGTGGGCTTTTGATCCTTTCAAATAAGATGGCAACTTAGCAAGAACCAAAGGAGCTCTTAGTACCTGTGGGCAACTTGACCCAGACATTCCACTGAGAAAGACTCATCCTTCTGCAAGCAATTGTAGCCAGGACTCCCAGAAGTCACTGCATTAGTAATAAGGTTCATGGGACTACCAAGAAGGCCTGTGCTGTGGGTTTTGCTACCTTCAGTAAATAGGCAAGGTGTATTTCATACTCCCAAGTCATGAGTCCACAGCCCCATCACATCCCTCCCTTGCCTTTCAGCTGCCCTAGAATTGTCTTACAACATGTCTGACCTCCATGTTCCTCATTCATATTTACCCATTAAGAGGGGTAGACAAAATTCAAGCAGCTTAGTGGTGATTAGTAGGTTCTTGGGGCATTAGCAGAAATCCTGGGCCAGCGAGTCTTCTCTGCAGGAGTCACTTGTGCTGTAATCTTGGAGACCTCAGGGTTCAGTGGCTTTACCACCTCCAGAGGGCCAGTAGGTGATTTGTTTGCTTCCATGAATTATCATTTTATTCTTTTTGTCACAGTTATTTGACACATAGATCACCAGGGAAAGTATTAAACTTTCACCACTTCTTAGGTGCAATAAGTGAAATTGGACTTAAAATTCTACATCTTACCTTTTCTAGCCCACTTGACTTTTTTCCTATAACTCGAGGCATGTCATGTCCTCTTTGAAATACTTTCACTTAAAGTGAATGCATTGAAGGTAGTAGATGAAATGCTTTTGCAACTTTTAGACAGCTTCCCTAATGAAAACCACAACCCACAATTTGCAAACTTTTGTGAAGAAGTCAGTGTGGTTTCTGCAGTTTACAGCTTGGAATTCCCTGGGTTCTTGCTTGTAAATCTATCTAGATCTATGCCATGAATATGTAACATGCAGACTGATGCTGAATGTAGCACTGTGATATAAATAGGCTTCTTGGGCTTTTCAGAAAAGCAACAGGAGTTAAAAAAAAATTCAACTCCGTTTTCTGCACTGTGCAACCCATTAAAGAGACTGTAGAATCAAAATGCTGAAGATGTTAGACGGAAAATGTTGCTGAATCAGTCCCTTCCAAGAGGCTGGTATGAATGAATCACATGGTGCGGAGGGAGAAGATGCTGGACACACTCCTAGGTGTCCAAGGTTTACTGTAGTCAAAAGGTTTGGTATTTGTGTGAGTGCAGTGAGCAAATAAGGTATGTCAATGATACATACAAACGAAGTCACAGCAATTAAATTAAAAACTAAAAAGGTTTTGAATGTTAAAACCGAAAACATTTTAATTGAACATAATTCTATGGAAGGCTATTAAATTACCACCTTAGAACAGAAGCACAAACAATGTGATAATGAGCTATGGAACCAAAATTTAGAACAGATAAGCTGAAAAAATTACAGGTACCCTGGTGTAGGAAATGCACAGTGCTGATGATATGAAAATATGAATTATTTATACCTTCTTTAAATGTAGAATGTAAATTTGCTTGGAATTAATTTCTGTTGGGAAATCACTACACAGTAAACATGGCTGTCTCTTAGGGTAATATTTTTCCTCCTAAATGTTATTATTATTATTTTATTATTGTTGTTGTTGTATTGGGAAGAAGAGGAGATGAAAAAATTCTCAAGATTGAAACTGCCAAGTTATGGTTACCCTGGAAAATTAAAATATTTTATTTCTAGGCAACAATGTAGGTGCTTACGAAGTGAATTATCCTACACCTTCCAACAAAGGATAGCCACACTGAGTGTTATGGACTGAATTGTTTTCCGGCCGAAGATTCCTGCTGAAGCCCTAACCTACAATGGGATCATATTTAGAGACGGGATCTTTGGAAAGTAATTAAGGGTCAATGAGGGTATAAAGGCAGGGCCCTAACCCAATGGGACTGCTATTCTTGTAAAAGAGGAGGATCTCCATGTGTGTATGTGTGTGTGTACAAAGGAAAGGTCATGTGAAGATGTAGCAAGAACATGGCCAGCTACAAACCAGGAAGCAAACCCTTTGCAGGAATGGAATTGTCAACATCTTGATCTCAGACCTGTAGCCCCTTGAACGGTGAGAAATGAATTTCTGTTTTTTAAACCACCTGGTCTGTGGTGCTTTGTTATGGGATCATGGGCAGACTAAGACACTAGGTCGGTAAGATGCACATTTAAATTTACTTTGAAGACATTTTTATATTTACTAATGTTCATCCACTGAAGACTGTAAAGGCTTTTGTTATTTTCAACCCTCTGAACTGTGTGTGCATGAATGCCCCTGTATACCACCCCTCAATTACTTCTGTTTATTGATTCATTGAATGTATATTTTGTTTCTTGAGAACTGGAAATTCAATCTGTAATCACTGTAAAAATTGTTGAGATAGTTTAATTTTTTTTTTCTCCAACTAAGTCTTTAAACTCTGATGGGTGTTTATATTTTCAGCCCATAGTCACCAAGCAAATTTCAAGAGCTTGTAGCCACATGTGGCTAGTGGCTCTCATATTGGACAGTACAAGTTTAGATTCGTTCAAATTAGTTAATTTCATGCAAAAGTAACCTGGAATAAGTCTATCATACCTATAAAAGCATATTCAGTGATCAGCCAATAAATTTTTGAGTCTTCTTAAATATGTATACTGACTCATCTCAACTAGAGTCTAAAAGGAGAAAGGAGAAAGAACATTTGTGATTATCTAAGAGGCATGAACATGGAACCACTGATTGTGGTCTTGGGTCCTGGCTTCTGTCTTGACTAACATCTTCCTCCTTAACTAACCTTCCAGGAAACCTCAGTAGCTTCTCACCTCAATGCACTTCACAGGTGGGGAAACTGAATCCAGAAAAGGAAAGCAATTGGTTTGACAAAATTATATAGTTAATTAGTAACAGAACTAAGACTAAGACTCAGGTCTTTCATCCCTCTATCCATTAATCTTTAATAAATCATGACATTTCTGAATTGATGCCAAAATGTCTTGTAATCCTTACCAAAATAACTGTACTTCAGAACATACTCAAGTCATATAAATCATGTGTGGAGATGGTGGGAGGAAGAAGAAGGGAAGGGGTTTAATGAATAAGTTTTGCTAATTAACATAAATATATACTGATTTACCTCAGCCTCTCAGAATATTTTTAGGCTCTCTTGCCATTTATTTCTCTTCTCTATCCTGGCTGAAGTCCATGTTCTGAAGTCCTTTGGATCAGATGGACTAGCTGTGAGGTCTGGGCTTATAATTTCTCTGTGATTCAATTTCCTCAACCTATACAACAAGAAGAAAAGAGGTACTTCTCTTATAATGTGACTGGAGGGATTTAATAAAATAAGACATTAAAAATCACAGTAGAATCTGGTACATATTAAGTATTTAATATATGTCTGTTGTTATGGATGATAAAATTGCCACATAACTGAGTTTTGAATGATGATGTTGATTACTTTTTATTCTCTTCTAGTAAGAAATTGTTTTTGGCTGGAATGTCTTCCCATCCTCCCTTTGAGAGTGTTGGTGGGAGGCAAATGTAATGGAGGTCACATTCTAGAAGCCAAAAGGTAATACATGTTTTCTCACATATTCTCACTCAAGACCAAAGCCGAACACTCCCTAAGAGCAAGAGGAGAGTATGTGGGTGCCCTCATCATTAGTGAAGGGTTCGCTGGCTGTTTGTGCTTGTAGACTTGTACGGCATCTGACGAGTTCTCTCTAAGTGTCTCTGCTGCCCATCTCCCCCTTCTCCCTGCCTTAGCTTTACTGGACCTTCTTCCCATGAGCACCCCTTGCTTCTTCCACATTGAACATCTCAAAACTCTATCAACTCATCAATTCCTTATCCATGCTGTGTCTTTGCACCTAACTTTCCCTCAGCCTAGAACATTCTTACCACTCTCCACTCTCCCTACCTAAAACCTCTCTTCACCTTTTCTTGGCAATGTACAACTTCCAATACCAGCTCTTCCTTGAATTCTGAATGCTACTGGGCCCCTCCGGTATTTTGTTTTGACCTGTCAAGTTACCAGAAGATGTGTGTTCAGCTTCTCTTCCCCACCAATGGGGCTCCTTCTGGAGGTGGGGACCCACTTTACTCACTTCCCCATCCCCAGCTCCTAGCACATGGCCTGGTGTATCCTAAGTGCCCGTGCAGATGGGTTAGATAAAGGAATTAAGGATCCTGCCCACACCTGACCACCATTCTTACCATGATAGCCCCAGAGCTCTTTCCCTTCTGTGCTCAGTCTGGCGCTCAATTAGGCTTCCAAATGTAAATTCTGTCTTTTAATTATGAACTGTAGAAAAATCTATGTGTGAATGTGGGTGTATTTTAAACCTTGGGTGCCTGCATTCTTTCTACCTTTGCCTGTTTTGGAAATGCTTGCCTTCCCTGGGATCATGCCTCTCTCTCTCAATAAATGGACATGAAAACGAAGACGTGAATATTTTTATCTGACATTATTTTGGAGCATTGCTTTCCTGTTTGCTGCTGTTTCCTTTTCATGGACCATTAGCAGCTTCCAAAGGCAATATCCTTTCACTGTCACACTATGCCATGGGGGGCCATTTCAACAACTTCAGACTAGGGCATTAAGTGCAATTCTGGATGAGAGTCAGCACATAACCAAATAAAAATAATAAAGGGAAAGCTTGTAGGAGCCATTTGGAACGCTGTCCCGCGCTGAATTCATTTGCAGCCTCGCAGAAACCTACCCATCACCGGTGATCAGCCCCAAGCCCGACCGTACCTTATTTAATTGTAAAGTATTTCATATCCTCAGAAACAGCCCTGCTCATTTGCTTTTCCTTTTTTGGAGATTGTCTTGGTGGAATGCTGAGATTCTAATCAGTGGGAGAAGGAGAAAATGCAGGTTTTGATTTTAGTGGAAAAAAAAAGAAGGTGCATTTCTTACAGCTTCTCTCCCTTTCTTCAAATGAGCATTTCAGAGGCCTCTTTGGAAATTCTTCTAAAATAGGTGCTTAGCACAGAGGAGAAAGAGACAGAAAAACAAGGTGAATTAAGCTCAAGTGCCTAATTCAGCATGAGCCACTGTCACTCCTGGTCTCCACATGGATGGCAGCTTCTGAAATGAGCGGGAAAAACCCAGCATGGGAATTGGTTTCCAAACCAGTGTCCCTGATGGTCAACCCACTTGAGAGCGTTCTCAAGTCCAGCCAACCCAGGGAATTTCAGCTTACATCAGTGTATCCCTAACATTTCTGACATTTCGGGTCCTCCAAGAGGCCAGTTGTTGAAGATACTGATTCCTAGAGACCTCTCACCTTGAAATTCTGACTTGGTCGACCTGCGGTGGGTAACAAGAATCAGTATTTTAAAGGGTTCTGGATGAACCTTATGATTTGGCAGGTGAGAAAACACTGCCCTAATTTATTTATCCATTCTCTAAATAAACTTCTTTGATAACCAGTTTTGCACTAGGAGGTTTCCCAGAAACTGTGGGGACAAAGCAGGAACAGAGGTGGATCCTGCCCCCCAGGAGTCCAGAAACTAGAAGTCTATGGTGATCCCAGAAAGCTCCAGTTCATGCTTTTGTCTTCAGCTTCTCTACAACTCAGGATGCAGATGAAGAAACACTGGTGGGGTGTTTTCATCACCCAGTCAAGAAACACTTGGAGAGTTTTTGTACTAGGTACCATTCCTAAGACCCAAAAGGGTCACACCCCAGAGCTGATCCTTCAGTTCAGAATATCTAAGGACAGACTACGTTAGAAGACCAGAGATGTCTAATGAATCTATTTAACTAAATAATGCTAATATTCATATAAATAAATAAATAAATAAATAAAGCTAATATTCATCACATGCTTACTATGTGCTGAGATCTGCACTGGACATCTTCCTCTAAGCTCCTTTAGGTGAAGGACTGTTTTGTTCATTGTTATATCCCCAACTCCTAAGACAGGACCTGGCACATAGTAAATGTTCAATAAATATTTGTAAATCAATCAATCAATATTTGTTAAATAAATAAATATTTGCTAAACAACTGATAAATATTTGTTAAATAAATATAAGTAAATACATTAAATAAATTCGTTAAATAAAAATTTGTTAATAAGTAAATAATAAATAAATTAGCTGACCTAATCAGAAAGACAGTTCTCTGAGCTAAATACTAAATACTCCAGATATTCTGTAACTTTGGGAAGGAGCATAGAGAATCTGAATTTTTATCAAGGTCTTTGAAAGCTTCTTCAGGTCAGCCAGGTTGGGAAGTAGGAAATCTGGACCAACTCCCTAACAGTTATATAAATCCCCTGGATTATATTCTCCTTCAATACTTCTTTGACTTCTCCTTGAACATTTCAAGGACAAGAAATTCACCACCGATTATGCTAGCTCTTACGGTAACCCATAGCAAAGTCCAATCACTGTAATTATAGAAATGCTCTTCCTTAGGATTACCGGAGTCTGACGTTTTCTTCACTACTTCTATCCTGATTTTCTCTCCAGGTAAAGGATGATGCATACATTTAGCTTCTGACCACCATGTATGATGAAGAATTGGATCATATCATCATACCACAATCTAGAAACAAGGGAAATGTTGAGTCCAAGCGGATCGTAGCTGAGAGACTTAGAGCCCGGACTCATTAAAAATCAACACTGTGCTCTGAGTTGGAAGTACATGGACCCAAGTCCCATAAACTCAGGTTTGAAACTTGACCTACGTATTAATTATATGACCTTGTACAAATTCCTTGGGCTCTCTGAACTTCAGTTTTCCCATATGTGATGTGGCAATAATAAAATACACTACTATGGTGTGTGTAAAATATAATAGGTACCAATAACAAAATAAAATCCATATGTAAAAGTGAAATAATATCACATAAAAAATAGCTAATATTTTTCTTGTGCTTATTATGTGCTGAGCAGTGTCTTAGCTAATCTTCCCTTGAATTCCTTTGGCTGTTTGTTTGCTTTGCTCATGGTTGTATCCCAGCACCTAGAACAGCATCTGACACATAGAAACTACTCAATAAATATTTGTTAAGTCAATGAGTCCACCCATTAGCTTACCTAATCTTCAAAATAGCTCTGTGAGCTAAATGCTACTGGTAACCCTATTTTCACAGTTGGGAAATCTGAGACTGGTCACTCAACCAGGAGGTGATGGTATGGGAGTTAAAACCCAATATATTCCCAATGCAAGTTATTATGTGTCTTTCGCCATTCATTGCTAATGTGAGTTAATATACCATTAGATTTTGTATCCTTATGCCTTGTGACATCTGTTGCTGGAGAAGGCGTGCATGAATTTTGTTGGGGGGCTGGACCTTAACCTGTCATTACTCCATCCTGTGGGTGAATGTGGGAAGCTGGCGGCACCAAACCGGGGCAGCGTTCTTTTTGTCCAGCTCCCGGTGGCCTCGCCGCCTGCCTTGCGAGATGCCATTCTTTGCCCAGAGCCTTGGTTGTCTTTTCCTCCCACTGAACAGCCACTAGGAAAAGCGAGAACTCTAAAACTGCTGGACTGAAAATGAAATATGCAATGGCTTCGGGCTATGTGTTCCCTTTGCTGGGAAGCACTGCCAGGATAATTGTTTCTACAAAAAGAAACTACAACTCTGGCAAAAAAAAAAAAAAAAAAAAAAAAAAAAAAAATCAAACCCTCTGTTTGCTTGAACCTATCATAAAGCATTGCTGGTAATTATAGAAGCTGATTGTGTGACGGTTTAGTTTAACTTAATTGGCAATTTTTTTTTTTAAGCTGCAACACAATAAAAATAGTAAAGAACGAGTCAGGTTCTAAAGATGGAACATTTAGCTTTGGTGAAATGTCAAAGATCTGTACACAGTGCCAAAGGTGTGGGAACGTAACTCTCGGCTGTCAGCTCTGTTATTTAAACCTTTGCTCCTTGCGTTTTAAATTCTGTTTCCTGAGTGCAGAGTCTGATGTGGGCTTTAGCCCATTGCGGCCTAAACAGGTCTTTCAGGGGTTGTGGGAAGAAGTGTGCCCCACAAAACTAATTCAGAACCATGAGAGTTCCTGTGTCTGGGAGAGGTGGCTTGTGCCAGACGAACTAACTATGTCCCATTTGGGGGGTTCATTTTACTTGGTTAAAAATTGATTAAATCTTTACCTCTTTTTCCATCACTGGGGAAGGTCTCATCCTTATTCCCCTCCCTTGGCCTCTTCCCGCATTCTCTCCATCATCATGTTCATCATCTTCATCTCCCTCATCATTACCAGACTAACTTAATAATAATAGTGACAACAGTTAGCCCACTAGGTTATGATCATTGCCATAGGCCAAATATGAAGCCAAGGACTTTGGAGAGATTATCTCATCTACTCCTCACGGCAACAATTTAGAAGCCATTCATGACAAAGTGGCAGAGCTTAGCCATGACCTTACCTAGCACCAAGGCATATGATTTTATCCATGATGTTATTATATGACTTTTAGAGTTTTGTCTACAGTTTGGCCCCCATCTCTGGAACAAAGCATAGTGCTGGTTCACAGCCAAGGCAGAAAATGGAGTGAAAACCTCAGGGCCACCATTCAGTGAGGCTTGAAATTGGTCTTACCACCTGTAGAGCTGGTATCTACTATGTCAGGGATGACCCATGGTGCAGAGGGGCATATTCTTTCCTGGTGGCAGTCTTCCTTGTGCAATAAGCCCTCCCCATGACTCCTCCTCCAGGCAGGACTTCTGCCCCCTTTCCTGGCCCAACTTGCCAGGTCTCCAGTGGGCTTGGGGCTCTTCCCTGAACTCCAGCCCACTATTTGGGACCAGAGAGACTCCTCCCTGTTTTTATCAATTTTTTGCCCCGTCCCCAGACTTGGAGCCCCTGAATCCTGTATATAGTGAAGACTAGCTATTCCTTTTAAATGAAAATCTCAGTAATGGTGATGATCCTAGTGATTTATTGAATGCTACTTGCCAATGCTATGCTAAGTGATTTTCCTTGTACTGGCTGTCCTCACAATGAACCTAGGAGGTTGGTCTGTTGTTCCCGCCATTTTCCAAAGGAGGAAATGAGATAGACAAGTGTTCATTTACTTGCCTAAGGTCACACAGGTAGAAAGTGGCAAAGCCAGATACATACCCGAAGTGGGTAAGCTTAATTGGAACACTAGGCTGTAACGCCAAAGTAGCGTGGCCGGTGGCTTAGGGAACCAAGCTTAAAATCATCAGACGAACACAACAGCTTCCAGGTCTACCACGCAAACTTGAAATGGGTGGGGTTCATGCAAAATTCAGGTTCCAGTCTCCTGATTCCTCAAGGTCTTTCCTGCATTCAAATCACATTTTAGAATGCCTTTACATTACTCGACCCACAGTGGTGTGTAATGATTGGATTATAAGTACAGTCATATGCCACATTGTTACACATACAGATATCTTCCTATCAAAACTAGAAATAACCATACTACCACCTATATCTATATGGGACTCATGAACATTCAACCATGCCACTGACATTCATATATATTATTGATACTGATTAGCCAGTTAACAAAGAGTGGTAAGATTTTATGTGCTTGGCACTTGATATATATTCAGAAATATCTAGATGAGTAAGAAAATTATTTTGATAAGAAACATATACATGTATAATTATATGTACACAATCTTATTCATTTGTAAAACAGTGGAGAGAGGGTTCTTACTAATGACACCCTAGAGGCTTAGCTGTGGGAAGTCATCCAAGGGAATCTGAGATGGGGAAGGAGCTAGGTCAGGACTGGGGCTCTGTCTCTTTGCAAGTGAACTGTGAATAAGAGGCAATCATCAAATAAGAAAAGGGAATTCAGTAGGTGGCTCAACAGGGGTCACAAGCTCTGAGACAGAAGAAATGAGAAGTTTTATATTCACAAACAGGGCTGGATTGAGTCTTCACGTTCAGGTCCATAGTACCCACTTAGAGGCCTCATGGCAGCTAATACAATCATAAAACTAAAGTGGGCATGCCTTGGGAAAGATGAATAAGGAAGAGAGGAACAGATTAGACAAATGACAAAGGTGTCACCGGGCAAAAGCCCCAGAAACCTCCATTTCATCACAGAACTACACTGATCTCTAGGGCCAGCACCAGGCACTAAGAAGGGACTGGCTTGCTTCCCAGACTCAAAGGACTGAGTCTGAGGGAAGAACCATCTAGATCATTGTTGAGTGACAGAGGGAGTGGCCAGAGAAAGTACTTTCTGAGCATATCACCAAGCTGTCAGTGAGCCAGTCCAATTCCTTCCATGAGGATTCCTAAGTCCTTGTAGCTCCAGGTGAGAAAGTCTGCATAAATAGAAGGACTAGAGGTCAGGGCCCCTGAAACGGTCCTGTGGAGCCCACTGATGGCTGAATGAAACCAGCTCTGTGGTTCTGGGTTTTGTCTTCACATGTAATGACTGCTTTCACAATTATTAAGCAAGTGTACCTTAGATTTCTTATTTAGCAAACTCTACCCTCCTGGGATTTTTCCTGGAGGAGATGTCACCTTTTAGGGGACACAGAAAAGAGGCCAGCTCTTGAGATAGGACTTGGGACACAGAGGCTTCCACTGTGGTTGGGGTTTCCAGATAGACATGGAGGGAGGGACAGAAGAAAGGACAGAGAGCTGGGCCCATACTAAGATACAGAGATGGACAGACAGACGAGAAGACCCGCCTTCCTACCAGGACACCCCTGGGGAACAGTTGGGCCTATGCTGGGGACGGGCTGTGCCAGGGTATGTAGACTGGCCAAGCTGTGCCCAGGAGCAGGGGAGATGTGAGCTGTGGGGTCTGACACTTGTTCTTTCTCTGCAGCTTGGGGCTCATTCCCCTGTGCACGCACGTGGCCCATGCCGGGTGATGGAAGAAGCTGTGGGGGGTGGGAGGATGACTGCACAGAAGCACAGCTGAGTTTCTCAGCTGCCAGGCCTTGGGCTCTAGAGAGAATGACACAGAATCGGCCTGATGGCTCGTCAGAGACACCACGTGCCTGCAGCTTTGTCACCTCTCCCATGGAACCCCTCTGGGAAGGAACACAATTACCAGCTTCCTCTTCCTGAGCTAAGTTACTCACATGGTCTTGGAAAGAGATAAGTCTCCAAAGTTCTTGGACTTACCAAGAATATGAGGCCTTGGAAGAGAACTATAAAAATAAAACAAAACTAAGAACAAAAAGTTTAGAGAATAAAATAAATAATTATATATCCAATACCCAGATTTAACAAGCATTGAGGTTGTAGCGTATTTACTTCAGATTAAAAACCAAAAAATTACTCAGACAGCTCAAGTCCATTTTGATCCCATGTTTGTTCCCTTTCCTTCTTCTCTGTTTCCTCCTTCCTTCTCTTCTACAGGTGGTACAAAACTGCTTAGCCATGTTTTCTGTTGGTATACATGTGTGTGTCCATAAATGATATAAAGTAGTCATGTGTTTAAAATTTACATAAATCTTGACATATTTATGTTTCTGTCTTCAATTTCACCCAACATTAACTTTTTAAAGTTATCCATTTGATTCAGAACAAGATCTTGTTCATTTGTTTTAATTTTTTTCTTCCTCTTTCTCTATATCTACCATCTATCTATCTATCTATCTATCTATCTATCATCTCTCTCTAGGGAGAGAGATATGAGATTCCTCTTTCTCTAGAAAGAGAGATGAGAGAGAGTTTGATTAATTTCTAATTTCTCACATTCTCCCATTTAGTTGTTAAACTCAATTAGAATTTATTTTTGTATAATGTGTGATATAGAATTTCCACATGTCAAACTATCATTTATGGAAAAGAACATCATCTCCTCTACTGCTTTATAATGCCCCCTGTGTTCTATTTCAAGTTCTGATACACCTATAGGTCTGCTTTTTGTCACTTTCATAATCCATTAATCTATGTCTCTGTCTCTGAACCAACATAATATTCTTCTAATGATTATAGATTTCAGTAAGATTTGATACCTGTTAGGGTAAGACCCATGTCTTTTTTCCCTCAAAATGGAACGCTGTGATTCAGGTAGTAAGAGTAGACTTTGACTGACTTTATTGGAATCAAAACCAAAGTGTGAATTCACTCTGAGCCTAAAGAAGTGGGACATATCATACTGTCTGCAATTAGTCCTCAAAATTGAAAGTATTATGCCCATCTTGGAAATGATGAGGCTAGAGCTGGTGATGTTAGGTAACTTGTCTTCTGAAGACATTTAGAAAGTGGCATGAGCAGAATGCCTTTGACTTCACGTTGGTGCTTATTAAAGATACTTTTCACCAAAACTTGGTGCCCTTTGAAGCACTGTGAAAAACAATTTCAGCTGCCCTTGGGTAATACGAACTATATATTTTCCTCTTTGGAGTCTAGGAAATTTAAATTCAAATTTGTGCTTAACAATTTCACTCAAAGGTTCCTTATGATTTAATTATCTATGCTCCTATTCTTAATATCCTCTTCTAATAGGTATTTTTTTCCTGTCCTGATTTTAAAATATTTATTCCTACTGTACTGTGTGGATGCATGTCAGTTTTAATAGCTAAATTTAAATAATTTACCAAAAAATTAATGAATACATGTTATTTTTCTAACAACAATGCCTCTCAAACTGCAACATACATCTTTATGTCCTGGGGTCTTATTGAGATACCCAATCTCGTGTAGTAAGTCTGGGCAGAGCCTGAGACTCAGCATCCCCCAAACCAGCTTCCAGGTGATGCTGATGCTGCTGTGGACCCAGGACCACACTCTGAGATGCAAGACTCTGCCCCCAGGTGAGAAGATTATGCAGTCACATCTCCAGGGAGTCCCAGAGGAGACATAGATCCCATAGTGGGCTGAGAATTACTGATGACTGTTCACTGATTTTCTGTATTTTTAGATATCACTGGGAAGCAAAAGTATTCTTGGGTGTGATTTCCTGTCAGTCACCTTCCACAGCCAGGACACAGGCCTCTTTGGCTGAGGAGGGCCATACGTAGTGAAGATATTCTTCCTTTCTGATCAGGTCTCAGTCCTGGCTGTATGTTAGAATAACCAGCAAGGCTTTTTTAAAGACCCCACATAGCCAAGCCACCTTCTAGCCCAATTCAATCGGGATTTCATGGGGATAGGGTCTCAAGAATTTTTTTCAAGTCTCCCCGGTGATTCGAAGGTGCAGACAAGCTTGAGAACCACTGCTTTGCAAGGAGGGGGAGAACGGTCCCTTTTACCCATTTTGCAGAGAATCCTGCCCTCCTCTTGGACCCTCTGCCCTCAGGAGGCCCCACGGCCAGGACAGCATCAGGCCAGACCCTTGAGGTTAATTTTTTAAGGCTATTTCAACTCCCAGCCCCTTGAAATTCTCCCTGTTGGGATCCTTTATTAAACTGGGCTCTTTCAGAATTTTCCTAGTTTAAGATCCGAAAACAAATTACAGATTGAACATCTTAAATAACAGAACTGTTTCTGTACTCATGAAAGGTAAATTACGGGCTGAATCCATTTCCCCTTTTTCCTTACCTGCCCCGGTCTGCATCTTCCTTTCTTTCTGCCCTTGTTTTCCAGGTCCACGTTCACTATGCCAGAAGGCAAGTGTCAATGTTCTGTTTCTGGGTTTTATTTCTATGAAGTGGAAAGTAGGGAAATTGAAGTCCACATGACCCTGGAGTTGCTCTTATCTCCCCTAAATATTCATTGTGTGTTGAAAAGCAAGGTTCCTCTTCATATAAAAAAGCCAGGATAATACTGACTTCACATGATTGTTCAATGAGTTGGAAGAGTTAAACAAATGATATGAGAGTATGTGACGGAATTTCTTTCACTTCACAAGGACTCAAATCTTAGTTTCCTTCCCTGCATCCCTCCATTCCCACTTAGAAAACAGTTGCAATATACCCTTTTGTATAATTGATACCCCTCCTTCTCCTAGAGGAGATTTGAGGAGACTAAAAGGAACAACAGAAAGCCAATATACAAACAAATATTTAATGGAAATCATGTGCCTGAATGAGATCATTCTTTTAGAGAGATAACTGTCACATGCCACCATAAGAAGTAATGTGCTCTTCGTAATCTTAATTCAAATGAATAAGCTTTGAACAGAAGAATTGCTACTAAAATTCCTAATGAAACATAGCAATTACTTTCTCATTTTTTCTTTCTTAATTTTTTTTCTTTTAAACTGAGGTCTTGGATTGCAAAGAAATTAAAGACAAGTATGTTCACCAGGTTTTTTTTTTTTAATTTCAGTGCTTTTTTCCAATTTTCAAAACACCACTTTAAATACAAGTAAAGGTTTAGATTTATTGTTATAAAAAAAGAAACCCATTCCTATTCCATTAGAATACTTCATAGTTGTAGAGTTTCTTTTCTCCATAAGAGTAAGCAGATTCACATTTCTTATATCCTCAGAATTTAAATTATGAGCATATTGAGGTACGCAGTTGTGAAGTGATGACAGAAGATTGTCTATTCTCAGAAGGCCTTGGTTCTGAGCTGTCCCAGGGATAATCTGGTGTATTATTATTTAATTTCATGACCACCCCAACTTGTTTTTACCCTCATGTTGAAAATGCATTGAACAACATATTTAATATTTAAGTTAATGAAATGTTTTGTTTTGAGGAATTTTATGGCTCCTTTGTACTAATTGGAGACAGTGCTGAAAGGCAGCATCTCATATATAGACACTATACAAAGGGACATTGAGGTGATTAAAAAAAATCCAAGTAAAATAGCACTGCATTTGCTTTAAAACACAAAGGGATGGTTTTCACTGCCACCAAAAAAAAAAAAAAAAAAAAGCAATTCAAGCCTATTTTTCTTTAAACATGTGGTCCTTTGTTTACCGCTTTTGATAGAGATGTAGATACAGAGAACTATTTCTCTACAAAAAGAGAAGGCATGATACAAGCATCATGCTAAATGCCATATGTCACCATGACCTTTAGGTCATGGAGACATTAGGGAATGGTGAGGACTATGGTGAACCACAGAGTATGTCCAATTATTACCATGTGAGAATGGAACCCACATGGTTGCCAGATCTTTTGAGTTTGCAAGGAAAACAAACAGCCTGGATTTTTATGTTAAAATGTCCTAAGTTTTAAAATACATATTTTCAAAAACAATTTATGGGACAAATAAAACATGACTGCCAACTAAATACAGCTAAGGAACCACAAGTTCACTATTGCTGCTTTAAAAATACCACAAAAGAGTCCTGGGAAAACAATTTCAGTGATGTGTTTGGTATGAAGTCTAGTTCCTTTCTAGAACAAATTGTTGATTGTTTAGGAGCAATGTGAGGTGTGTGTGTGTGTGTGTGTGTGTGTGTGTGTGTGTGTATGTAGATAGCAGGCTATTGGAAATCTATTTGGTTGAATGGGACATGATACAAAGTACGTCACCTTTTCGTGATGGAATGTTCAGGGTTGAAGGCACATATCTGAAACAAGTGGGGAAGGAAGTAGTATGGGGAAGGGCACAATTGTTGTGTCACTGGGGACAGAGTGAGGGTCCCAGAGAAATTGCCAGGACATAAGAGAGAAAGATAGTCCAAGTGAACAATACAAGTCTTGGTGAGACAGCGACATGTCAAAGATGAACTACTTTGGGAGGTGATTTTTAGAAATCAAACAAATGTTAAACAGGGTGTTTCTATTCAGGATATAGTGGACTAAAAAAGGACTCAACGTTTCTTAAGGATTTTCACCTTCATCTTCTTCTTAGCAATTGCCAGTTGCTCTTTCCACCCTCCCTGTCTGTCATGCTCCTCTACCTCTTCTCTTTTTCTCTAGAGAAGTACAGAGGAGGCTCCTCGAGCTTCGCATGACCCCCCCGTTCTGTGTCCAATCACCTTTCCATACTTATGTACTGAAAAGGAGCCACCACCCTGCACACAGACTTAGTGAATTCTAGAAATGTACTACACGCATTTGTTGTTGTTTTCAACAGGGACTTCCCCATGTGAGAGAAAGAAAGAGGAATTTGTATTCACACTGTTTTGTAGAGTTCTAAAATGTGTTTGGGGGGGATATAATTCAAACACTAAAATAATCCATTTCATGCATATTAATTGATTTTTACATGAAAACAATTCCCATTTGCATGAGAGCTTTGGCAAGTGTTGAGTCTAGGGAAGATGTTATAAAGAGTGGTGGGGAGAAAATGAAACCAAACATCACACTGTATTGGCGAAAGCTTAGAAAACCAAGTGCCCTCATAAGAGTTTTCCTTGCTAGCAATGGCAGTAGTCTGCTGGTTCTCCTGGCTCATTGCTGACCACTCTGTGTCTATCATCGTCCATCCAGAGTCTCAAGTTTTTAGTTCCTTGGGTTTGAATCCTAAGCCTCTTCTGTTCTCTAGCAATTTGTCTCTTCTTAGGTGAGTTTATTCTGTCCTATGGATTTAAAAACGATCTTTGCATTGCTGTCCCCCAAATGTGAATCTCTAAGCCCAGATAACTCCCCTGGTTTCCATCTTCTTGACACTCCACTTTGATGTCTTATCAGCACAGAGAACTTATCTCCTAATGACTTAAACAAAGAACATTTTATTGGCTCAAACACCACATACAATGACAAATCGATGGGCTTCAGGATAGACATAATCCAGAGGCTTGGCTCCATTTGTCTGTACTTGCCTGTTCTCTCCTCTTCCCACACCACATGCTAGTTTTGTCTTCTCACTGGTAGTGAAACAGCTCTAACAGTTCCAGACCTTAGCCCTTTTCTCCACAATCTCCAGAGGAAGTGAGAAAAATGCTCTCATCCTAGATCCACTCTCATAAAAATGAGGAAGCTTCTTTCCCCCAAATCCCCAGAAAAGCTTTCTTTGAGTTTGCTTGGTTTGAACTGAGACATGCCCATTCCTTACCTTTCTTTCTAGGACAAGTCCCATGCAAAGACTGGTTTAGGTCTCCTATCTCTAAGTCACCCACATCTCAAAGATACTTGATGACCTTGAAAGTTTGGACTAATATTCTCAGCTCTATAAGATTTTGCACCCCTTTAAAAAAATATTGAGTTTTTGTATTGTTTGCTTTATTATTGTGAAATGAAATCCATAAAGAATTAAATTAACCTACATATTTAATTGATTTAATGCCCTCATTACAACATAAAAGAGAAATGAAAGGTATTAATGGTGAAATAATATATATTTCAATATACAAGTGGTAGGGTACAGTTACATTAGAAACTCACTACTCAAGTGTGGTTCATGGGCCAACAGCATCAATAATACTAGCTGGGAGCTTTTTAGAAAAGCAGAATCTCAGGTCCCAGCCCAAACTTACTGAGTGAGGATCTGGTTGTAACACCATCCCCAGGAAACTCGTGAGTCTGAGACATACTGTGCTAGAAGACATAATACAGTCAGATATTTTTTCCTATTTGTAGAATCACAGTGAATACGGTAGCCACAAATGTGACTGATAAAGATGTGTTGTGTTGGCAACTCAGACATCCATTGGTGGTATGATTTTTGGAAATGATGAACAGCACTTGAGACAAGAACACAACAGAGTACCACATGCCCTCAACTTGCATAATAGTTACAATCCTGGAAAATACAGAGCATAATAAATGGTGCAAAAATATCTTAGGTTTATATGTAAAATGGAGTTTTGTTTTTAGGGTTATATAATCACAAACATGTTTTACACCTGATTCAGGTTTTTACTTTTGATTTTTAATATCAAGTAGGACATGTGAAAGCAGTATGAGATTATGGGACGATTCTGCAGATTTTCCATTATTTGCTGTCAGATCTTTTGTCCCCCATGTTGCTAGCAATAAGTTTAGTTGGAGGTGGAGAATTCAGCTTCTCTAAACTGGCAAAGCTCAGTTTACATCAAGTCAGATTCAGAAAGGGTCTGTTGGAAATTTTCCAGGGATTTCATACAGAGGGCAAGCCCAGGCTATGAATCACAGAGGGGAAACATTCACAAGTATAAGTAGGCAAACTATATTTAGATGCAGTCTATTAAAGTTAGTTAAGATAAATGCGTGCAAATGTGTCTGACATACTGATAATTACCATGAATCTGCGGACCTTGTCATTTTGTTCAATACAATATTCCCATTTCTTACCCTCATGATTCTCAAATTTAGCAGATATTAGAATGCCCTGGAGTGTTTGTTGAAACAAAGATTCCTGAGCCCACCTCCAGAATCTCTGATTTGATAGGCCCAGCATGGATCTGAGAATTTGTAGTTCTAAGGAGTTCCCACATGATGATTCTTAAATTAGCCAAAGTCCAAGGACCACACCATGAGAACCACTGACCCAATAAATCCATGTGAATGAAGGAATTATATTCAACTAGTCAACAAATACTTCAAAGGTGTACTAGTGCTGAGTGCAGTACACAAGTCACCATCTTGGCCCAGAGAAAGAAATGCCCAAGTCAGGGGAAATAAACAGGTGTGGATAACCGTGCCAGTGGAGGACAGGGTACTCAAAGTGGGAAACTGAAGAAAGATTAAGAAAGATGATTCACAGAGGTGTGGGCAGCATTCGTGGAAATACAGGTATGTGGGGGGCCCAGTAATTAGCAGGAACAGGAAGTTTGACCCTCTCTGGCTCTGAAGCGGCAGGACTGGGAACTGTTACAGTAACACTGAGCACTGCAGCCCTGGGAGATGGGCTGCCTGACGGGGTTGAGGGATCAGGCAGAGGACCCCAGAAACAACTACACTGTTGGAGTGGTGGGGGACAGAATACCCCCTTTCTCCTCCCTACCCTCCAATCTCCTCACTGACTTCCATGCAGGGTTGCCAGATAAAATATAGGGCACCCAGTTAAATTTGAATTTCAGATAAACCATGAATTCTTTTTAGTATAAGTGCGATACTTAAATATACTTCTACTAAAAAAAAATATTTCTTGTTTATCTAAAATTCCAACTGGGTGTCTTGTATTTTATTGTTGGTGTTAAATCTGGCAACCCTCTCCCCATGGGCATACTTAACCAGAAGCCAGAAAGCATGGGGTAGTGAGAGTTTCAGTCCGTTACACTTTTCAGGGCATGTTGCTGACAGAGACAGGAGGTCTGGAGTCAAAGGAGGGATTTTGGAAACTGGAGAATAATTGCATGTTTGCATGATCTGGTAGAGAGAGAAAGAGAGAAAGGGAGAACTGATGATTCAGGAGAGATTAACGTCATTTGTGAGAAGCCCTGGAGTGGAATGTTGACATGTTGTCCATAGTGACAAGAGTAAAGGCCTCACATGGGGGCACAGAATCTTTGCAGTGGCTTGCAAGCTCAAGAATCCCCTCCAACCCTCCCACTGTCATTCTCTTCTCATCTCTCCCTCACTTTCCTCTCCTCCTCCCCCTTCCTGCTCCAAAACCACTGGCCTCCTTGCTGTTCTTTGATATGGTTTAATAAGTAGGAGTTCAAAAATGGCATAGATGCTCATTTGGGGATACTTGGACAATGAGGTAATTGGGACTACCTTGGTTCTGGCAGGAGGGGCTGTCCCAAAACTTAGCTCCTCGTGGGAATAATGGCTTCCTTTTCCTGGCAGGAAGGGCTACAAATTGTCGTGAAACCAAAAACTTCCATAAACACCTGGCACCTAAACCCTACCTGCCTGACTCCAAGCTTGTTTATTACCCACCGAGAAGGTCATTCTCACAGGAAATTAGGTCCTTCCATTGGGGCACAAACCCACTGTGTGCCCGAGCCCAACACACCTTTCCGTGGGATGCGGGGCAGGGATTGTGTGCCTCATCTAATCCTGTGGATCTCTCACTTGTAAGATTCCCCAGTAAAGCCTGTTTATTACACACTCTGTGGGATGGGGTAGACTTTACCCTGAGCAGGGTTGAACCATCCCATATCAACATAAAGATCTTTAATGTGCATGTCCCTTGAATATTCCACATTTGTTCCTGCCTTTGCAATCAGTATATATTCTGCCAGTAATATCATCCCCCAAGATGTGTATATGGCACATTCTCTCTTTCCTCTCTGGTCTCTGTGAAAATGTCTCATTAGAAGGACTTTTCCTGACTACCCAAGGTGAAGTAGCAATTTGGTCCACTCCCAAACTTTCCTTTTAAATTCTACATTTTGTTGGGGTGCCAAGTGGCTCAGTCAGTTATGAATCTGACTCTTGATTTCAGCCCACGTCATGATCTTAGGGTCATGAAATTGAGCCCTGTCTCAGTGCTCAGTGTGGAGTCTGTTTAGGATTCTCCTTCTCCCTCTTCTGCCCCTTTCCCACTTACTTTCTCTCTCAAATAAATAAATAAAATCTTTTAAAAAATAAATAATTCCTACATTTTTTTATCCTCTGTACTACTCAATTTGATATAAGTCCCTTGAGGTTGACACTTTATTTCCTGTTATATCCCAGTGCCTAGAAGAGTACCCAGTATGTAGCAGATGCTCAAAAATATTTGTTGGCAGAATGCATAAATGAAAAAAGTGGCTATTAAGTGGACAATGAAATGTAGGCATAACAAGATTGGAAATGGTAACTTCATTTAGAAAGTGAGATCTCCAAGGAGGCAAAAGACTATAGTAAATTGGATGAGGTTGGGGAAATAGGGTCAGAGGGAATCAGATTAGGAATGGTTTTGGAGAGAAGGTTGGTAGGAGCTGCTGGCAGATTTGATTTGGTAGATGAAGAAGAGGAAAGGCTCAATGAAAACTCCCTTTAGGAACAACTGAATGAACGGGATTTCCAATAGCTGAGATGGGAAAGGCTTATGAAGAGGCAGATTGGAGTGGGCTGGGAGGAAAATCAGGAGTTTGGGTGTGTCGAAGTTGATATATCCAAGCAATTGGATATACTAGGTTCAAGTTGCAGGAAAAGGTCATGGTAGAGATATAAATTGGGGAGTTTTATTTGGTTTTCAAAACCAAGGGGACTGCTTTAATTAATGTAGGGAAAGTATATTAATAGCAAAGAGAGAGGAGGGCCAGAGAGAGTCCTGTTACCCTCTGATATTTAGGGGCCAAACAGAAAAGAAATGTCAAGCAAAATGGATTGAGAAGGAATAATCAGTGAAGAAGGAAAAATAAAAACAGAAGTATGAAGAGTCTTTTTAAAATTAAATTCAATTAGCCAACATATAGAACATCATTACTTTCAGATGTAGAATTCAAGAGTTCATCAGTTGCATATACACCCAGGGCTCTTCACATCGCATGCCCTCCTTAATTCCTGTCACCCACTCGCCTGTCGCCCGCCTCCACTCCCTTCCAGCAACCGTGTTCCTTTTCCATAGTTAAGAGTCTCTCATGGTTTGTCTCCTTTTCTGATTTCTTCCCATTCTGTTTTTCCCTCCCTTCCCCTGCATGCGGCGTCTTGAATACCAAGGGGAAAAAAGTGAGGAGGCAGAGGTTAATTAGTACAAATTTCATGAAGGGAAAATGGCAATATGTATCAATGTCTTAAAGATAATCACACTTTTTATTAAGTAATTCAACTCCTAAAAATCTAGCCTATAAAATTCAAAAAACTATGCAACAAGATTTATGCACAAGAGATTTTCATTGAAACATTACTTTATAATAGCCCAAAATTATGTACAACATAAATGTCCCAAAATAGGGCATTACTTAAATAAATTGTGATGTAGTCATACAATTGAATATTATGTAGCCATTAAATTATGTTTATGAAGAGCTTTTAATGAGCTGGAAAAAAATGCTTATAAGATGATATGATGTTGAGTGAAAAAAGAGCATGCAATATTTTATGTACAGTATGATCTCAATTATTTTATCATACATACTCATTGAAAAATGACAGGAAGAAATATCCTGAAATATTAATATATTTTTAGATTATGGGATTAGGAAGAGTTACTATTTTTCTTTGTGTTTTGAATTTTCCTCAGATCTTCTTGTATTTCCTCTACAAATGGAAAACATTGAAAAAATTCTTCCTTAACTTGAGTGGGAATCTGTCACACTCTTATCAAGTTGACTGGTTCTTGTTGTCCCTTTTTAGAAGTAGAAAAGCAAGCAAATATTACCTCTTTGATCTATGACAACCTTCAAATATTGAAGAGAGCTGCCAGCCAAGAGTTTTAGTTCCACCTGTGATTCCATGTCCCTCTGCCTTTTAAGCTGCCAAGGAAAGAAATCATCTGGTCTCTTTCATAGCTTCTACTAGAGAATCTTCTACATCATTTAGCACTTGCACAGTGATTAGTCCCTCTAAACTTCAGTGTTCTCACATGAAGACTGTTGGGGGGACTACCTTTGATGGGATTTATATATAAGTGACTTTATAATCTAGCCACTATGTACATTTGAAGGAACAGATGCTCATGGGAAGATTGTCAGACAGTGGAAGGAGGGAGGAGGGACATAACATGAGCATGCTCAGCTCTGTCCTTAACCACAGCAAGGATCCAGGCCAGTCATAAAGGCTCTCCTCCATCAAAGGGATTATAATAGCTTCTTGCACTAGCATCTCCCAGGCTTGGCATCAGGAAGCAGGTGAGAAATACAAATACTGTTCGTATGTCAAAAAGTACTCCTTGTAGACAGAAACGTTATTTCCACATTGGGACCTTCTCCCTTATTCCATATTCCTTATCCCCTCGTGTGACAGGAGCTACTGGGAACTTGTGATGCTTTTTACCAGGGGATATCATGGCAAGGCAGACATGACCCTTCTCCAAGGAGACCGAGTTTTCCCTTACTTCTCTAAAAATCAAAATCCTACCCATTCTAAAAGACACTCAGGCCGTGAATGTTCACTTAAGCCTCCTTGAAATTTCTTTTTCCATTGCACACTTACAGGACTTGTTATTCCTCCCTCTGAGGACTCATTAATTTCTAGTTTGCACTTGTAGTTTGTAATTTTTTTTTTACTGACTAAAATTGAATTCCTTGAGAGCAGGAGTGGCCTACAGCATGACACATCTGTAAGGTCTTGTAATCTGCTCATATCTTTTCATTTAAATACGAAGAAATGGGGACTCAGAGATACGAACTGGTCTTCCAGCAACACATGTTTAGTTGGAGACAGAGCCAGGATAGGGACAGAACTTCTGATACTTTTTCCATTGGTTCCTATCAATGCAAGTGGATGAATCACTAGATTCTCTTTCTCCTCAAACTCTCTGCCCAGGACTCTCCTTCATTCGAAGCCAGTAGGGTGGCAGTTTGGGACTTGAAATATGAGCTCTGTGAGTGTTGCATAGATATTGCTGCTGAGTTGTGGAGAATTTCTTAGGTCATTCCATTACTGTGGACTAGTAAACTATTGCTCCTCTCCCTCCCTACCTCCTCCCTATCAGTCTCTTACCTCCACCTTAGGAAGATTCAGCCATTTGAGAAAAGAGGTATAATACAGGGGCAAAAATTGTATGGCACTCCCACATCAGGACAATTCTTGAGTTTGATTAAGTGGACAACCCAACTACTTTTGGTGGGGATGTAGACCATAACTAAAAGTCTTTTCTTGAGTTGAGTTATTCTATTTTTCTCTTGGTGGCCAACTGATGAGTTTCCATGATTTCTCTTTTTCCATAAAGTTGTTTTCCCCAAATCTGGAGCTGAAAATCTTTGTATAATACTGGTTTATCAAACTGGTTATTGATTATTTACAGGATAGGGCTCAAGCCCTGCTGCAGTTTTGTTTTCAATCCAAGGATTCTGCCTTCCTTACAAGGGGTCCCTAATTAATTAGCATGTAAATGAGGCTTTGGAGCTATGGGTTTATCAAGGACTTCACATAGTTCTCAAAGACTTTCTCATCTCATTTTCAAGGCAATTTGCATACTTTCACTCAGTTCCTCTTACACATTTCTTTGAAGAAACCCCTTATGCCCTTGGGTGTTCTCTGTATACAACTCCCTTGACCTAACACTTGTGCTTTACTTTCCCCTGAGCAATGACATTGCCTTAGGCGAAAGTGACACATTTCCATCACTGATGAGCCTCCTGAAAGCTTGGAGAGTGTCTTGGGTACTGGCTTGAATGTATCTAGAGCTGAGGTTGTGCATGCTGTCATCTTTAGAGATTCCATGCACAAATTAAAGAGAAAATGCACTCCTCTGTGTAAAAAGGTATAATAATCCTTCACAAATAAAGTTCCTTTCTTTTTGCCATGCTAATTAAATTTAAGTGGGTTTGGTGAAGCATGGATTATTTTTTCTTCTTCATTCATATTTTTAAATGACATTAAACAGTGATATCTTCATGAAAGATGAGTTACTCTGCCTCTTGACCTACATTTTGGTCACATTCCGCTGGTGTAGAAGAAAGGAGAGATTTGTCTTTTTCTGACATTGAAGTTGGTACTTACTGGTCATCACTTCTAGGAAAGCGTAAGCCATGTCACTTTGAATGCTTACCTGCTCATCATATCATCCAGTCATTCCTTTACTCAGAAAACAAATGCTACTGAATGGCGCTACATATAAGACATTCTACTGGGTAAAAGACAGAGTCCACTGATCAGGGCATGGTGCCTTAGCACAAGCACTCTGATATATGGGAGGGAATGGAATGGCCAAGAACTAGGGAAGGTGGATCATGATCCCAGATTAGTCATGATCTGGGGCTCTGGATATATCAGAAGTGAGGAAATGTGGTTCAAAATGTAATTCCATGTTCCATTAATTTAAGATGCCATCGAATGGGAGATGAACCTTATCTTATGTACCACTAAGAAACAAACAAAAAAAAACGTTTACTAAACCATGATAAAATACTTTCTTATCTAATTGGAATTTTTGTTTGATATACTGACATAGTTCTTTTAGACTTATTTAAATATAGATTCCTGAAATTACATTGTGTGTGTGTGTGTGTGTGTGTGTGCATGCACATCAAAGGAATAGTCAAGCAAAATAATACAAAGCTTCTTCCAAATTGAAATCTTCTGAGTGACTTTTCAGCTCAGTGTTGCTGATGCTCCCTGGTCCTCACCCGCAGTCTTCAGAGCGCTATCTCAAGAGCCCACTGCTTTGGGTTCTGGTGTTTTCTAAGCTACTGATATCCATCTGCAGATTCTGACACTGGCAGTTTCTTGGTCTTAACCAGAATGTGTCAGCTGGTGGTTTTCAGGCAACTACTGGAACTCACAGCCCTCAACAAATGCTTTGTTGACTGAAGGGTCCAAGAATTGGAACTGTTTGGTTATTCCACCACTAATAACATGTTTTCTCACACACAGGCAAGCACAATAATTTCAAGCTTACCACCTGGCTTACGATAATCGGATGACATAGTTCTCAGAGCTGTTAAAATAAATGTGTGTGCATATGTGTGTGAGTTCATATTGTAAACAATGGCATCAGAAACAGCCTAAGAGGAGACTCTAACCTACCAGTGCTAATTGGGACAGCAGACATAAATGTGGCATGGCAAACCTGGACTTCTCCAAAGTTCCATCCCCAGGGAAAAGGATGAATCAGATTGGGCACAGTGCTCTGTGTTATTAACTTCCTGGAGATGCACTGGCCCTGTGGGAGAGAATTCAGAATAGGAAGGATGTCTGAATCTTCTTAGTCAAAATTATGTTAATAGGCGGGATGTAGATTTCTTATGTATACTAGAAAAGAAGGGGGTGCTAGTAGGGAGTTAATTCTAATGGTAGCCAAACACATTTCATGTTGAGTGTGCTGAGCCTTGTTTGTCAAAGCATGGTGCAAAGACCAGTGGCATGTGACACCACCGGAAACATGATGGAAATGCAGAATCTCAGGTCCCGCTCTAGATGCACAAAATCAGAATCTGCAGTAAGCCAACATCTCCATTACAGTTGGAGAAGCACTGCCTAGGGGAGAGTTTTCTCCCTCCAGGCAAACACATGCACACACCATCAGGAACACCAGAGCTCATCAACCCTTGAGAGGCAGATATTTGACACCATAGGCTATTAAATATGTAATCTACTTGAAGATTTTAATGCTAGCTGAGTTTTAATCAGTTTGGTGGATAGGAATGGTGAGTTCCGGTTGAGCAAAATGGGAGACAGAACAGGACCCTCTGTGGAGGGTGCAGTTTAAAGGAGAAGGCTGTGGGATGTGGAGAAGAAAGTTTGGCCACGAGAAAAACTGCAGTGCAACACCTTCTAAAAGCCTGGGAGATAATATTCGAGAACCCTCTGGGAAGGGGGAAGATCTGCTTTTGTACTGGACAGGGAAGAGCCAGAGCAGTATGTCATGGGAGGACATACTGGGGGAAGGGGGGAAGAGCGAGAGTAGATAAGCCTAATTTCCCAACCTCAGTCTACTCTACAGAGTTGGTAACAATCTTTGAGCCTCTCAAGTGAAACATTACCTAAAGCAGTGACTTTCAAACTTTCAAACTTTTCAAATATTTTTGACTTGCAATTCATAATGAGAAATACATTTTACGTTAGTTATAACTGAAACAAATATTTCACAACATTTTATTCATCCTGCCTATCTAATGAATTCTGATATTTTATTCTACCATATTTCTTTAAAAAAAACACACACACCACTATGACCTACTACCGTGATTTCATGACCTACCACTATGGTAACACAATCTGCTTTCACTTGGAGGAAAGGGGAATCCCTGCCTCCCTCTTCTTCTATGAGATCAGGACTATCTGTCCTTGGCATAGACCCCTGATCAGCTTTTAGGCAAGAGCTTACAGATAATACAGTGAAGCTGCTCCACTCTCTCTCTAGGGAACCTGGGGACACATTCTGTGGAAGACAAGAAACGAGGAGGAGAAGGAGCAACAGCAAGTCACTTCACAGGTTATATCAGTGATTTGGTTGAAGAGAAAACTATTTGTTTGCACAACAATCATGACAAAGTATTTTTATGGGCAGGACAAAAAATTAAAAATATTTACCACATTTTCTTTCACATGAAGAGGTTTTGAGGAGATTTAAGGAAGGACCAGATTGCTTTCCTTAACAAAAAAGATGGTCACTGTCTTAGTCCATTTGGGCTGCTATAACAAAATACCACAGGCTGGGTGGCTTATAAACAACAGAAATTTGTTTCTCACAGTTCCGGAGGCTGGAAGTCCAAGATTAGGGTGCCAGCATGGTTGGTGAGGGCTCTCTTCTGGGTTGTAGACCTCCCAGAATGTCCCCATGTGGCAGAAGGAGCAAGGCAGCTCTGTGGTGTCTTTTTTTTTTTTTTTTTTTTTTTTTTTTTTTTTTTTTTAAATAAGAGCACTGATCTCATTCACGGTGGCTCCACCCTCGTGACCTAAAGCACCTTCACCCACAGGGGCCAACCTCCCAACACCATCACACTGAGCATTAGGATTCCAACATGTGAATTGTGGGGAGATACACACATTTAGGCCAGAGCAGGCAGAGAGGGAAATGATCAGAAAGAAGGCCAGAAGACCAATGTGGGAGAGAGGGGAGGAGGAGTGAGCAGAGGGAGTTTAAGGAAGAAAAGAGACAGGGAAACTTGCTATGTAGTTCAGGTTTTTATAAAAGTTGGGTATATCAAATAAAGCATAATTCCTCCCATGACATACTGCTCAGTTCTAAGAAAACCTTTAGAACAGAGTTTTCTTACTGTTTAAAGCTCTTGTAGATGTGCGTGTATTTCATGTGTGATGAAACAAGGCTTAAGGCCACCACCAAAGGGCCAGTTTAATTTGGATTACAGGAGTAAAGTAGCAATTTTAACTAACAAGTTGACTCTTTGCTGATTGAGCAGTTCATGGGGTTCCCAATAAGAATGAGTGAGTTACAAGTGGGTTTCAAAGATCTGATTGATGGGATGCCTGGGTGGCTCAGTTGGTTAAGCAGTTGCCTTCAGCTTGGGTCATGATCCCGGTATCCTGGGATTGAGTCCCACATTGGGCTCCTTGCTTGGCAGGGAGCCTGCTTCTCCCTCTGCCTCTGCCTGCCACTCTATCTGCCTGTGCTCACTCTCGCTCCTCTCTCTCTGACAAATAAATAAATAAAATCTTAAAAAAAAAAAAAGATCTGATTGACACAAGTATTTGCATTCAAGACTGCAAATGTTTCCCTATAAATGATTTTCTTGGCAAGATCAAAGTAGGCCTGGTGAATCATTCGGTCTTCATAGCTTTAAATACTTAAATGGGGGCGCCTGGGTGGCTCAGTGGGTTAAAGTCTCTGCCTTCAGCTCAGGTCATGATCCCAGGGTCCCAGGATAGAGCCCTGCATCAGGCTCTCTGCTCAGCGGGGAGCCTGCTTCTTCCTCTCTCTGCCTGCCTCTCTGCCTACTTGTGATCTCTGCCTGTCAAATAAATAAATAAAATCTTAAAACAAACAAACAAAACACTTAGATGGCCTTGTAAGTTTCTGACGACAGATCAATACTGGCTTATGAGGTCTATCAGTGGACTATAGGGTCTGATCTCACCTAGGTCAAAGTCTTAAAGGGAAACAGGATTTTCTTCATTTCTGAAAAGTTGAAAGAAATCGGTAATGTATAAATAAGAGGATACTCCCCTCTCCATAGAATAAAGTTCTCACAGCACCTCAGTTCGTCAAAAAACAAACAAACAAAACAAAACCCTCAGGATAAGAAGGGAGGCTGAAGCGACATTTCAAGGAGACTTTCGGGGTAAAACTCAACATCATGAAGTTGCATGGCCTTCATTTCTCGAAGACCAGAGCAAGACAGGGTCAATGTGTTGAGATGACTGAGAACTGTCACCTCATTGAAACTGAAGTTAACAAAAGAAAAAATACTGATTGAACTTTCCTTGAACTTGAGGACTTGATGTGACCTGTAACTCCTCCATGTTTAAGGAGCAGGTAAGACTATACAGCTGTATGTGTGACATCTGTGTTTCTTGGGAAGCCTCCTTACAAGTCAAGTTTTGGGCATCATGATGAGGAAGTAAGCAGATGTCCCCCACCGACCTAAAGACAATAGCTGAGCTCCCACCATGCCCCTGGATGTTGGGAGGCTCTCCGTGGAATCTGAGAGGTAGTGGGTTTCGCAGCCTTCTCTTACGACTCCCAGGTAAACACCCCCAAAGATCATTTCCTTCTTTTGATTTGTTGTAGGAACGTGTCAACTTGAGTGCCCATGCAAACTTAGAGCCTTAGCATCTGTGCTGGTAGCTAAGGAAAACAGAACATAGATAAATCAAAACCTAGAACAGAAAACTGCCACCAACCCTATTATCCTTCTGTGGTTACCGATCATCATTGGGAATTCTATTTCTCTCACTGGAGATGTCATAACTTTCTCACTCTTCAAATGGAGTGTTTTTGCAGCACACACTCTGTCCGGGTATATAGTGGCTGAACCCCCGATGCTCTGCTCTTCTGCCTCCAAACCATCCTGCTACTTTCAAGAACTCCACTCCATCCTATGTCCTATTGCTAGTCTCACTAAATGAAGGATTTTTTAAAATGAAGGATTTATAAAATGAAGGATTGAGCCCAAGATTTTTAAGGGTTCTCCCAGCTTTACATTTCCTTTGATTTTCAAATATCCACCCCTGCCATCTCCCAGTGCTGTCTCCTGGCTGAATCTAGCTCCCAGAAGTCCCCTTCTGGCTGCTTTTCCCAATCTGTGTTCCGTGACATCAGACTGATAGCTTACAATCAGCCCAGGAAGGAGCTGTTGTACCCCGGGCAATGGCAAATACGACAGATCAGAGTGCTTTTGCTGCTGGAAAGCCGGTGGGTAAGCACTTCCTAGCATACCACCATGACCCCCTCATGTCCGATTCTAACTTTGATTCTAACTTTGATGCCTAACAGATACCACTCTTTGAATTTATCATCGTCATCTCAGACTCTCCTAGCAGAAACTAAGACCTAGGTCTCAAATTTGTTCCCCTCCCCTTCTTCACCTCTTGTCTCTTTTTCAGAAAGTAATTACATATTTTTCAATCAGCTAGCCACAAAATCTTGGTATCATCTTTGTTTTATCTCTCTGCACTCACTGAGGATATACAGAGTTTTAATGGTTGTTCCTTTGAAGTTTCTTTAAAACCATCCTTTTCTTCATTTTCCTTGCCAAACTTCATCATGTCATACCCACATGTACTCAAGAGACCCCCCCAACTTTCTTTTTTTTTTTTTAATTTGGGTCTCTCTAAATCCTATAAATGACGACAAAACTTTCTTAAATCCTATCTTCACCCCAATAAAAAACTTTCATGGCTCTAACTATCTCATCATATCTCATGTCTCATACTCCCTGCCTGGTTTATAAGACTCCTATCATTCTGGCCATGCGCCAGCCATCTCACAGTTTTCTCTGACTCCGTCCCATCCCCTCTGGTAGACTGACTCTTCCTGTCATCTCTCATGAGCCTCCTCTCCCAAGCTGTTCTCTCAAGGACTCAGGACGCCATTGCCGGCAGCTTCAGGAGAGAAATAAGAGGGTGTAGCAGCTGCTGGCACAGCGGCTGATTAACTTCCCAGCCTTAACCTTAGGGTGGGCTGTTCTGAGTCCATGTATGCCCAGCTCCTAGGGGCCCCTCTTCCCCATCCAGCTGATCTCCACAACTGGGCATTGCCTTTTAGTTTGGACTCTTTTGGAAATCCTGACCCAACTCTGAACTGCTTTCAGCACTTCTACCAGCTGAGAAGAGAGCCCTAGAGGATGTCTGTCCTGGGCTCTGTGTGTGCTCTGTTCACAATGCTGATAAGTCCTGGGTCCTAAACCACGTGCACAGAGAGAACAGACATGCCTATACTCCTGTTGCCTGTGCTCTTTCCTTTCTTTATTCATTGATTTGAATCAGGTTTATTGAGCATATACTGTGCCAGGCACCAGGATGGGCAACAGAGATGCAAAGCTGGAAAGATATGATCACAGCCTCTGGGGTGAGGGTTGGCAATTATAACCCATGGGCCAGATTCAGCTCACTATCTGGTTTTATACTGCTTGAGAGCTAAGAATTGTTTTCACATATTTAAATAGTCAGAAAAAGTCAAGAGAAGATTATATTCAACTCAGATTTCAGTGTTGATAAATAAAGTTCTGTTGCAGCGCGGGCATGCCCATTTGTATGATACCGTCATCTATGGCTGCTTTTCCACTCCAACAGCAGAGCTGAGTAGTTGTGGTAGAGACTTTATGGCCCACAGAGCCTAAAATATTTACTGTCTTGGCCTTTGCAGAAAAAGTTTGTTGACCCCATTCCAAGACTTCAACATTTAGTGCGTGAGATAGATATGTGAACAATTATAATATACTCGGATGACTAATTTGATGGCAGGAAAGATGAGCGACAAGCATAGGAGAGAATAAAGCTCCTGCTAGAAAATGTGTCTGAAGGGTGACGTTTGAATTGTAAGAAAAGTGAAAAGATGTTCAACATTTGGATCAGATAGTGGGGGGAGGGGAAGGCATGCGAATATTATGTCTAAAGTATGAGGGCAGGGAGAGAGATGCATGATTTGGGGGAGAGAAAATTTCCACTTATCTGTAGAGTTGACTATATAACTTTTAAAAACATAACATGCTGAAGTTGCAGAATGATATCATTTTTGTAAAGTTTAAATAATGCAAAATAATTTATCTCACATGTGGGTGATACATACCAAAATCAAGATGGCGGCTGCTTTCGAGAAGGATGGGCAATAAGACTGAGGATGAGTATCTCTGAAGTTTCATCTGTACTGAGTCCTTTATTTCTTTTTAAAAATTATGAGGCAAAGATGGCAAAACTATTTAACTCTACAACTGCTAAGGCTAATTATTGGGTTCACATGTGCATGTTAATTATTTCTCTCTTTTTTTTAATATCTTTGAAATATCTTTTAAGTAAAAACACTGATTTCACCCTTTGTTTTAAAGACACTTACAGGGGCACCTGGGTGGCTCAGTGGGCTAAGCCTCTGCCTGAGGCTCAGGTCATGATCTCAGGGTCCTGGGATCCAGCCCCGCATCAGGCTCTCTGCTCAGCGGGGAGCCTGCTTCCTCCTCTCTCTCTGTGTACCTCTCCGCCTACTTGTGATCTCTGTCTGTCAAATAAATAAATAAAATCTTAAAAAAAAATAATAAAGACGCTTACAGCCTTCAGTTTAAAGGTGGAACATGAGACCTGGAACTGGTTTGTATTGAGCTTTTTTTGATGAGTAGAACAGAGAGTCCCTCAGTCTAGTTTCAAAATGGGTACATTTATTATAAACTCACACAAAGGACACTTACTATGGAAATCAAAGGACAAAAACCAAAGTATAGCCAGGACTCCTGGGGACTGGAACTGGGAACTGGAAAGTGGCCAGGAACCTGGACAACCTTTCACAGAGACTGCAGATTTGTGCTTATTTTCTCTTTCTCTCTCTGATTTTCTCTAGGCATCTGTTTCGCTCTGCTTTCTGCTTCCTGTTAACTCCTCTGATTCATCTGTACAGTCATAAAAAGAAGTTGCCCTCCTATCACTGACAACTTTCATCTGTGGTTCTGTTCAGATTTAAAATGAAAATAGGTAATTCATGTATATCATCATTTCAAACCAGGACACACAGTCTATGTCCCTGCCATATTCATGCACCTTCTTGCCTAATCTCTCCTCCAATCCTAGTGGCCATCCCAATGCAAATAGTGCCCAGGGCTGTTTCCCTGAGCAGGGCTGTAGGAGGTGTCACTTACTACCACTATAACCTCCTCCTCCCCCTCCTCCTCCTCTTCCTCCTCCTTCTCTTCCTCCTCCTTTTTTTCTCTGCCTCCTCCTCCTCTCCCTCCTCCTCCTCCTCTTTCTTCTACTATTGCTACTACTACTAATAAAAGTACTTTTTTTAAAGCTTACTGTGTTCCAAAATCTACACCAAGCACTTTACAGACATAACATTTGTTTCATGTGGCAACCGTATGAGATAAAATACTATTATCCCCATTTTACAAATGAAAGAAATGAGGCAGGAAGAAACTAAACAACTTACCCAAAGTCATACTGTGAATGGTAAAGTCAGGATTCTCAGGCAATCTGAGCATAGCTGGTGGATCGACTGGCATTTCTTGCTCTTTGATTCAGACTGAGCAGGCTGAGATGGTTGTTATTACAGAGATGCAGAGAGTGGAGGGGAAGGGGGTAAGGAGGTCATTTAAACAGAGCACTGAAGGATAAATAGGACTTCTTAAAATAAGGAAGAACAGTGGATTTGAGAAATGAAACAGATGAACATGAGGGAACAAAAGAGAGAAGTAAACTGTAGAACAGATTCTTACCTACAGAGAACAAACTGAGGGTTGATGGAGGGAGGTAGGCAGGGGCTTGGGCTACATGGGTGATGGACATTAAGGAGGGTACGTGCTGTGATGAGCAGGGTGTGTTATACGTGTTAGGTCCATTATTAAACGAAACGAGACTGAGACAAAGTGAAAGTTATTTAATTTTAGTATATGTGCTGCCGAAGCGAGCACCAAAGTGAAAGTTATTTAAAGCTTTATTTTATGCCAAGTATTAGAAGTCAGACTGATTGGCCAGGGGAACGAGACTGAAACAAAGTTAAAGTTATGCAAAGCTTTATCCTATGCTAAGCATTAGAAGTCAGACTGACCGGCCAGGGCCACCTCTGAAGAGAGCGACCCCTTCCAGCCTCACAGACTAACTTTTATAGAGCAAAAGCCTGGCCACACATAGGTGGCCAATAAGATTGTAACATTGCATAGTCATGTTAGGTCACACGCAGGTGGCCAATTGAATAACAATTTACCCTATAGTAGTTGTTTGAACTAACCTATTACTCTGGTCAGAATTGGCGCCCTAGTTTGGCACCCAAAAGGCGGAGTTTACATTCTCTGGTGGTTAAGGAGACAGTATGTGTGTTTTACTGATTGGATGTCTCCCCCTGGCCTGACTCGTCCTTGTATTCTGGGCTCTGTTATCAGGAAATTGCTGACCTGGCCTTGTATTCTGGGCTCTGTTATTAGGAACTAGCTGACCATATTTTTACTGGATTCCCAGACTTGCTTCTAAGTAAGTTCCTCTTGTGAGGGGGAGGGGCAGGGTCAGTTTAAGTTTTACTGCACAAACAACAAAATGACTTTAACCAAGATGGAGTCGCTCTGGCTAAATAGGCGCTCACAATATGGACGTGATGAATCACTGAATTCTACTCCTGAAACGAATATTACGCAATATGTTAACTAACTAGAATTTATTTTATTTTATTTATTTGACACAGAGAGAGAGAGAGATCATAAGTGGGCAGAAAGGCAGGCAGAGAGAGAGGGGAAGTAGGCTCCCTGCTGAGAGGAGAGCCCAATGTGGGGCTTGATCCCAGGACCCTGAGATCATGACCTGAGCCAAAGACAGAGGCTTAACCCACTGAGCCACCCAGATGCCCCAACTAACTAGAATTTAAATAAAAAATTGAAACAAACAAAAGAAGAACAGGGGGACACAAAGGCAGGAGACCAGCAAGGAGAGTTCAGAAACCTTGATTCAACCCTGGGCTTGAGATGATATGAACAGGAGGGAGTAGGGAAATCACAGCAGGGATACCCTTCGCTTAATGACCTGTGGGTGGAACTGGCCTCTTCCCAGCAGCCTTAGGACAAGCCAGCTGCAGTGCAAGCTGCCTGGCTCTTATAGGCTCACCCAATGAGGAAATACAAGGAATAGGAATTTTTATTTTCAAGGACTTTGGAGAAATAATAGGTATGCAAAGATAGAAGAAGATGAATGCCATTTATTACTATTATAGCTAATATTCACGGGGTGTTTACTATGTACCAGGACCAGCATTAGTATATTTATAGATATTGGATCATTTCGTTTCACAGCAACCTCATAAAGTGTGTACCATTATCATCCCCATTTGACAAAATCAAAAACTGAGACTTAGAGTGACTTGTTTGAAGTCCAAAGACTTGACTTGGCAGAACCTATGTCTCTCTTACCCCAAAGTCAATGATCTTAGTCACTGAATTATAACACACAAAGGTACAGGCCCAAAGGTTTATCTAGATGGTTTATGAAACACCCAAACTGTGGACTATCATGCAGGCATTCCATGACATTGTAGTCCTTTATTTTCATGAGATGTTGTTAGGTAAGAATAATAAGTTGCAAAGTAGTATGTATGTATGGTATAAATGCATTAGTGTTATTAGGAATATATATGTATTAGAAATACATGTTAGAAATATATAAGATATGATATCTATATACATATATGTATGTATATATATAATACACAGAAAAATCTAGAAGCAAACATATTAAAATATTAATAATGATCTCTTAGTATTGAGATCTAGGATCTTTATATTTAACGTGGATTATTTGTATAAATTTTAGTGGTCCTGCAGTATTGGTAAATGGCTATAACAAAGAGGCTCCAAAATGCCAAAACTCTCTCATGTGATTTAGTCATCTTCTACACATAACCTTCAAAGTTGCCTCCAGCATCACTCTTTTCCAGACAGCTGGAGAGGAAAAGAGGGATCCAGGACAAGCAGTCTGTCTTTAAGACGATGACCCAGAAGATACACAACCACTTGCATTCATACCTCATTAGCCTAATGTGAGCAAGAGTGTCAGGGAAGTGTAGTTTCTAGCTGGACAGCCACACACCCCGTTAGAACATTCCTTTCAGTAAAAGCAAGAAGGGGCCAGTGAGCACTAGGGGACACTTGGGTGTAGTTGGACACTTAGGAAGCGTGATTTCCAGGAATTGCAAAGGAGAATACTGTTCTATCTCCTCCCCTAAATCTCCACCCTCCGAATGTGCTAGAAGCTTCCTTCTCTCACACCACTTTTCAGAACCATTGGACAGATTTGCCCTGCACAACTAGAAGGGACATTCCCTAATACAGGAGGCAAATGGTGTCCCAGACCAGGCCCAGAGGTGGCCCAGCTTCCTTTCTGTTTCAGCCTGGGTTCCTCCCAAAGTGAGCAATTCTTAGCAATTTGCACAGCTGTGTGTGTGTGCATGTGCTTCTGACCTGTCCTTGGGGACTAGGTTTATATTGGCTGAGGCTTCAGCAAGGAGGCCTCCTGTCACTACAGCGGAAACCGAACTGCTCTCCCACTGCATCTCTCATGGCCCCCTGCACTGCACCCTCTGTGAGCCTCGTCCTCCAGCCCTGTGCTTCTCGATATGCATCCCAGCTCACTGGGTGTCCACCAGTCCAGAGCAGCTGGGAGGGGCTTGTTGGCACTGGGATTAAAGTATTGAATACATGTACATGCTCTTCAATCCCCTTGGCTTTCTTTGGCCTTTTTGACTTGATGCCTTGATACAGTTCCTCTACTTAGCATCCTTATTGATAAAAACTTTTGAAATGGGATGATACTTAGAATTCATCAACTTGAAGTGTCTAATTTGTCCTGGGGCGCCTGGGTGGCTCAGTGGGTTAAACCTCTGCCTTCGGCTCAGGTCATGTCTCAGGGTCCTGGGATCAAGCCCCGAATCGGTCTTTCTGCTCAGCAGGGAGCCTGCTTCCCCCTCTCTCTCTGCCTGCTTCTCTGCCTACTTGTGATCTCTCTCTCTGTCAAATAAATAAATAAAATCTTTAAAAAAAAAAAAATGGTAAGACCTATGCAGAGCAGGAAAAATCCAAGCAGGTCAAACATAGATTTCTCCTGACTTCCGTCCCCAGTCTCCCTATTAGGCAACCATTTTGCTGGTGTCTTGCCTAGTCTTCCACAGGATGAAGGGCCTGGGGGAATGGGTCAGACACACCCCAGTCACTGCATCTCTCATTTATGCCACAGTCAGGGGTGGGGTCAGAACCTGCCAGGGAGTCCACCGAAGATGACTTCCGCACTCAGACCCTGCTCTTCCTCCTGCTGTTCAACCCACAGCGACAAGCTCCTTCACGAGCATGCCAGTCAGAGGCGCCCAGCTCTGTGATGACCTCCCTTCTCATCTCATCCTGCCCACTGCTCTGACTCTCCAGGAAGAGCCCCTTACCCCTTTTGGTGCTCCCCGCGTGCTCTCTTCCAATACTCTAGCATTTCCCCAATAATCATAATTGTCAGAAGGTTCACTCTCCTCTGTCCTTTTTCCTTGTAAGTTCCCTGTTGGCAGAAACCCTTCATCGCAAATCTCTTGAGCTTTACAAAGAAGACTGCTTATCACATAGTACGGACTCAGTAAAATTTGAGAAGTAGAAGAATACAGGGACTAGCCCTTCCACCGGTGAGTGCCATCTAATTGAGATGTGATTGAATCCCAGGAGCAAACCCTGGCCAGGCTCCTTCTCAAGAAACTGAATTTCTCATTGCAGCTCTCCAGAGGGGCCTGCTTATCAGGGCTCAGTGTGTGGTCTAGAATCATGTGCCCTGGCATATTGCAACGCGGTATTTTAATGATGCCTTAGGTAGGAGGCAGCGCTGTCACATATAAAATGGCTACAGAAAGAGATGGCTCTTCCTCTTCCCGTTTTGAAAGTTATCAGATATTTTGGAGGAAGATGCAAATACCAGATCCCTTCAGACACACAGATATGGGCAGAGACACATACGCACACGGAAATGCTGTGTCTTCGCTAAATATAACCCTTTGTAGCGACAGTATCTCAATAATTTTCAAGTGAAAAGATAAGGAAGGAGAGCCAAGTCTTTCATAATGAATGCAAGCCTATAGCTTTTAAGCAGGGCTAACATATGGGCCACTGATGTGAATGTGAATGCAAATTAGATATTTTTGATTGCTTGAAATAAAGTCAGCAGAATCAAAGCCTCACACAGCAAATGGTGCAGATTTAACTACGTCAGTGCCAGGCTGGGAACGAGAGCTCTTAACACATCCTCGGGAAAAAAAAAAAAGGGCTTTCAGGCTGGCATTTTGGATTGAGGCCTCTCTAGGTAAGACAAAGATAGGGCTTTATTGCCACTCTGGCTCTTCTCTCATAGGAGAGTTTTTTGTTTGTATCGCACAGCTATAGATGAAAGATTTTCTTTGACCTCTGACCTTTTGGCCTGAAGGTCAAAAAGAGCCTGTAGAGGTCATATTATCCAGTCTCCTGCCTTCAAGCAACTAAATTCATACTCATTGGGGTAGGCATCATTCTAGGTGCTGGAGGTCCAGAAGAGACTACAACAGTCGCTGTGTTCAAGGAGGCTCCTGGTGTTTGAAGTTGTGAGACCAAAAATCTCACTCTGGTGTAGCATGATTCTGACTCTGGTGGAGGTGAGCCCAAAATGCCCTGGGAGCACAGGTGTAGGGCGCCTTCCCTGGGAAAGTGTGTGTGTGTCTGTGTGTGTGTGTGTGTGTGTGTGTGTGTGTGTGTGTGTGTGTTTCATGGAAGGCTTCCTGGAGGAGTGACTCATGAGCCAAGCCTGGAAGGGGAAAGAGTAACAATCCAGGCAGAGGAGAAGCGACTACCCCCACAGAGGTGCAGAGGTGAGAGAGATCTTATGCAGCAAGCACACAGTCCCTTGTGAGGGAGAGCATGACAGGGTAGTTGGCAGGTAGACTGCGTAAGCTGCGGGGTCCTTGCTCCTAGGGGCGCAGCCATCTTTTGGTGCCCAAGAGCTGTAGGTATAGGAACAGAGATAAAACTTTTAATAATGGGAGTCTTTTGCCCCCACAAAACCATGAGGCACTGGCCAACTAGGCTGCCCGTGAATTAGGCTCCTGCCCAGACTCAGGCAGATGAAACATGAGAAGCATTGGCCAAGTGGCCCCTTATCCTTTATTTCCAGGCTCGAATCTCAGCCTCCATAGCTTAGCATTTGTAGGGCCTTCTACTGTCAAATCAACCCAACACTTCTGTCCCCTTCCAGCGAATGCAATCTTCTCTCCAGCGCTTCCCCACCCCCTAGCTTAGGGTTTGTTTCTAAACCTCACCACTATCGACATTTTGGACTGGATACTTTTTGTCGGGGGCTGGGCTGTTCTCTATATTGTAGGATGTTTAACAACATCACTGCCGTTGACACCTTAGATGCCAGAGGCATGCCCCACACACTTGGCGGGAACAATCACAGCTGTCCCCAGACATTTCCAAATGTCCTCTGGGGGAGGGGGTGGGGACCAAATCATCCCCACCCGAGAGTCCCTGTTGTGACCTAATCACAGAGATACAACTGTCCTCCCAAGGAGAGGAACTCTTCCAAGTGTCCTTAAAAAAAAACTCTGCTTCTTTTCTCCTGAATGCCCACCTTTATTCCTAGTATCCCAAACATCCCCCAGTCCCCAAACATCTGTGATGTATTTCAATTCCCTTGCCTTGGACAACCCTGATAATTTAATCATAACAACAACATGCATGTCGTCATAGTCCTTGACCCTATGTCTTTGGAGGAGCTCATCAGCCTCTTGACCATCGCTGAGAGGTAGGAGAAAGGATTAAGAGATTACACTAGCTAGCACCAGGCCACCCACCCCTGGCTGAGCCCTTCAGTCCAAAAGGCCTCAAGCAGCACGTCAAGCTCCGCTGGTTAGGAGAGCCTTCCCTGATCTAGAAACCAGCCCCACGCCAACTGTGTTTTTCCTATGGGAATTTACCCACCAAGAAGGCAACTGCCTAGCTGCTTAAGGTTCCTGAACAAGCTGTTCTCATCCAAAAAAATTCCTTCTCCTGCTAATACCAGATCCTACTAACAATACATGGGCCATTGCTCACCAGGCCTGGGGCTGTATTTTGTGTTTTAAGGCTAGCTGGGATTCACTTGAGTCAAGTATAGAAAGACACGCAGACACAGAAATGGCTCTGCCATGAAGCTAAAAACTGCATACAGTTCCCTGGAAACAGGAAGCTTGGTGTGCCCTGCAGGCCCATACCGAGGAGTCCTGAGGTCAGGCAGGAGGCAGAGGGAACAAGGTAGGGTGGCTGGGGTTGGAGGAGGAGGAGGTGTGTAGAACTCTGGGCAAGAACTTTTCCTGTGGTTTCCATGGGAAGGAAGAGGCAAGGCATGCTGAGCAGATTTAGGGTTGGTTCCTGGGAATAATTTCAGCTGGCTCTGGGGCATAGAGGGCTGCCCCTAATGCTCTGGTACCTGGCTCTGGAGTAATTAGGGCAGGGAAATCATAGCTGGGAATGTGAGGCCCTAATAAATACTTTTTTTTTTTTTTAAGATTTTATTTATTTATTTGACAGAGAGAAATCACAAGTAAGCAGAGAGGCAGGCAGAGAGAGAGGAGGAAGCAGGCTCCCTGCTGAGCAGAAAGCCCGATGTGGGGCTCGAACCCAGGACCTGGGATCATGACCTGAGCCGAAGGCAGTGGCTTAACCCACTGAGCCACCCAGGCGCCCCCCTAATAAATACTTTGATTGGGGTTATTGTTTGGTTTGCCTATGAAAGGCTTGCTCCTGGCTAAGTCATTAACCATCTCTAGGAATTGACTGATGCTGGTGCAGTCCCTCTGGGGTCCGTGATGACCCCCAATGTCAAAGTATCAAAATATAGTAAGTAAGAAGATATGGCTGGTACAGTTTTCCATTAGGGATAGAAACATGAAAATGGTGGTTCTCAGACCTGGTTTGTGTTATGTTGTTTGTTGTTTGTGCTACAGAATTCTTTACTCAAATAAAATGTCAGATGGCCAATATATGAACCAGTTAAAGGATAGCTGCTCTGGTTGAAATAAGGATCTTTGGCCCAGAGACTTAAATACACAGCCTCTTTGTCCTTTCCCCTGGCTGGTTCTTGAGGCAATACTCGAGGTGTATGGATAGGCTTGGAAACAGGGCACCAGAGTCCTCTCCTAATGCCAGCAGGACGTGCCACAATGTGGGAGTCAGCTACCCCATATTCTAGTCCTCTGCATGTACTGCTTGGGTCCCTTGGAGGTTCACCAAAGTTTCCAGGAACCCATCACCCAGGTTTGTTCTGCCAGAACACGGCTCCCATGTACACCATCCATGCTGAAGACAAGGCCGGGAGAGGGGATACCCCAAAGCAAGCCGGCACTTGTATTGGGAATCACATTGTGGAGCAGCTTATAGGGGACCCAAGTCCAGGACTTAGACTGCACCATGCACCAGATGCTGATCTAGGATAAAGGGACTTCAGCGACCACCACTGCCCCTTCCTCCTGAGCCTCTGAATCTCAAGTCCTCAAGTATCTTCCCTCTCCAATGGCTAGGAAAGGCCAGTCTGAAGATGACCCAGACAGCCACAGAGAAGTAAGAAGAGCAAGACTTTGTCTCAAGTCCAGGCCAGAATAATCATGATGACCTGCCCCAGACCTTCATTCTCAGGTCTGTTTCAGTTCACTAAATGCAAGTAAGCAATACAAAGAAGAGAGTAAATCCACATCTTGCCCTCATTTCCATCATCATCATCATCACGGATACTGTTAATTTTTTGTAATCATCATTTTTTTCATAATATCCCTTTCTTGCTCCAAGGCAATTGTTATTAATGAAACTTTAATATGCTTTATCGCCCTGGAATGGCTGGGAGAAGCTATAGCTCTCTGTCTTGTTAACCTGAATTTTCTGTCTGTGTTCTCTCAAGTGACTATGGCAGTGAGGTGACATTGTTTCTGTTATTTCTCTGTTCACTTGTTTTATCACATGCTTGTAAGTGTGCTGAAAACACGGGCTGGAGAGTCAGTGTCCCACTCACTGACCTCTGGAGAACCTCACCTCATCCTTTTCCCTGTGCTCAAAGAGGACGGTCTATTGTCCTTGACTGTGCCTCTGTACTCTGTTGCTTCCCATGGTCTTTTCTTGTGAGAAAGCATCCATTGGAGGGAAAGAGTGACCTTTCTATTCGGAACCTGGTTTTAAAAATGAACCCCCATTGTTTTGCACAGTGGAAACTTACAAGTAACATCTTCTTAGAAACAGAAGCACCTGCTGACCTACTTAATCACTTATTAGTCGTATCAAATAATCAAGTTTTCAGTTTATTTCTTCTGATTTTGAATTCAAGGCTGTGTTCTAGAATGAACTTGCTGAAAGTGTATCCTCTGAAAAAATAGAATGAGATCCTGCCTTTCCAGAGGCTGCTCTTTGGATCGTAGAACATCCTGAGCACAAGGGAAAAGTGCCTAAGTTGAGAGTTGGTTATATGCTATGTGGAATTAGTGTCACATTAGCTCCAACCAAACCGGAGACAGGAGATTCAAGGTGATGTTTTAGAGTACTTAGCTGACGCTTAGGAAACTGTTGCTCTAATACAGGTGAATCTGTGCATTGGTTGCATGATTTTAAACTCCTCTCTTCCTTTTGTTCAAATTGACTTGAACGTTGCATGGTCAAGTGAGATTATATAAAAATTTTTGAACTTTATAAAGTATGATCCATGTGCAAATTGTTATTGCATGGTTATCTAAAATGAAAGTAGTATACATGCAATTTTCAACTTACTTTCTTGGCTTCTTAAGTAATAGAGAAAATTAGAGCTAAATTTTAACTCATATGGACGGGTAGGTGAAGTAGAAAACAAACTCATGTGGAGATAGAAAAGAACTGTCCTTGAGCAAATGAATAATGAGAGAGGGAAGCAGTGGGTGATGGCTTGTGTTGTTCCCGGGCCTTCCTGATTCTGACAAAGTCACCTTGCACATTTCCAAAAACGTAGGGGCAAACACTTAAATATATATCAAAAAAAAAGCAGAAGCATTTGAAGAATATGGTAGTATAACGTCAAGGTTAATTTAACAACCATATATTTTTTTAATTTTGTAGGATCTATTCACTTATAATTAGCAAATGAGGTTTTGAAATACACTCAGAAATGTCTAAAACTCATTGATGTGGAAACCAGCCCGGAAATTGTTCAGAGATATAAAGTGGAGATTCTGAAATGCTCTGTAATTCAGTGGCCGGGTGGCGGGTGGCGGGGTCGTGGTGGTGGTGTTTTCATTTTTGTCACTTTGAATTACCAAATGGTAAACGGACAAGTGACATTGGAGATAAACTAGTCTAATTATCACATGGCAAAACTGATTTTCAAGATGGGAACAGACCTTTCCAAAGTCACATCCTAAATCTGTACTGTCCTATATGGTAGACATGAGTCACACATAGCCACTGTGCAGGTAGAGACACTGAAAAACTGAATTTTAAATATTATTTTATTTTTATCATTTTAAATTTAAAAACTAATGTTGATTCAGTTATTGGAAAATTCTAAGTGTGTCTAGACCAACTTGGCTCTGTTAATCTACTTTCCAACTACAAACTTCATGAAATCTAAATACAAATCAATTATTCCTGAGGAATATTTAGCATCTAAATTGAGATGTGCTCTATATGTAAAATACACATTAGATTTCAAAGACAGTATGAAAAAATGCAAATATTTCATCAATAAGTTTTATATTGATTGTATGTTGAAATGATATTTTGGATATATTGAATTAAATAAAATTAAAGTTACTTTTACCTGTTTATTTGTACTTTGTTTTAATGTGGTTGCTAAAAATTTAATTATGTATGTGGCTCACACTATATCTCTACTGATAGTGCTGCTACAGAGGATAAAACAAACGAGTGCAAATAAAATTTCTTGATTCTTAGTCTCTTGATCTTCACTGAACTATGCTACTTCTTTAGAACATTTTCTTATCTCTTCCATTTTGCAAAAGCTAGTATGTGATCTTTCATCAAAAGTTAAAATAAAATGTTAAAAAACCCATACTTTCTGCTGGAGAAAGCATTCTGGGAAGATGGTTGAGTAGGAAACACCAGGAATCTGGGTCCTCACGGAGACAACAATTGCCTAGCAGAACTTGTCTAATATAACTCTTCTGGGATTCCTGAATCTATAGGAAGTTTGTAACTTCCAGGGGAAGTTTTGAAAGGTAATTTGCCATTAATTTCCATCAATATCAGCTCTCACGATAGGAGCTACTCATCTCCCATCTTCACTGCCACAGTGGACATGTGCTCCTGGGGCAGCCCACACACAGCTTTCAGGAGCCAGGGGGAGCAAAAAGAACTCTATTCCACATATAGCAGAGATCTGTGCTCTGACTGCTGACTGCTGTTTCTGATCACAGAGGTATAGGCAAAGAGGTAGGTGGCCTATGTTGTGGCAGGAACATGGCACTTTCCATTGCGTGAATTTTTCTCCTTCTGGCTGAAATGACTTTCAGGAGATTTAAAGGGCCAGCATCCTTTCCTTTCTCCCTCTTCCTCTTTTAGAAACCAGACATTAAAGCCTAGGACATTCAAAAGCAAATGCGGGGGTGCTTGGGTGGCTCAGTCAGCTAAGCATCTGACATTTGATTTGCGGTTGGGTCATGATCTCAGGGTCATGAGATCAAATTGTGATGGGTAGGGAGACTGCTTAAGATTCTCTTAAAAAAAAAAAAAAAAGCAAATGCATACATGGTGAAATTTAGAAAGTGACCACACATGTGGAGGAAAAGGTTCCTGTTCAGAAAATCTGAAAAGACCTTAAGTTTATTCTTCAGGCTGATCCTTGATACTTGGTATAAATAAATGAAAATGAAAAGATGGAAAAAGGTATTCTATGCAAACTGTAACCTAAAGAGAGCAGAGTGGTTGTACTAGTATCAAACCAAACAGACTTTAAATCAAAATGTTCACAAGAGACAAGGAAGGACATTATATATTAATAAAAGATCAATAAAGCAAAAAGATATAAAAATTACAAACATCTATGTACCTTATAATAGGCCATCAAAATAAAGAAAAAAAAATAACAAAGTTGAAGGGAGGAACACAGTTCTGCAATAATAGTTACAGACTTCAATTCCCGCTCTCAATAATGGATAGAACAACCAGACAGAAGATAAGTAAGGAAATAGAGGACTTACACAACACAATAAACCAACGAGATCTAACAGACATACACAGAACAATCTACCCAGCAACATCATACACGTTATTCCTAAGTGAACAAACATTTTCCAGGATAGAAGATACATTAGGCCCCAACTAAATACCAATAATTTAAAAAGGTATATATCATACGAAATATCTTCTCCAACTACAACTGGGTGAAGTTAGAAATTGAGAGCAGAAATAAAACTGGGAAAGTCAGAGATTTGTGGAAACTAAGCAACACAATCTTCAACTACCTATGGATCAAAGAAGAAATCACAAGGGAAATTAGAAACCACTTAGCGATGAATAAAAATTAAAACACAACATACCAAAACTAATGGGATACGGCAAAAGCAATGTTAAGGGAGAAATTTACAACTATACATGCCTACATTAGAACAAAAAAGATCTCAAATCAAAACCTAACTTTATAACTTAAAGAACTAGGAAAAAAACCTGACTAAACCCAAAGCTAGCAGAAGGAAGGAAATAATAAAGATCAAGTAGAGAAAAATGAAATAGAATTTTGGGATAATAATAGAGAAAATCAGTGAGACCAAGTTGGTTCTTTGAAATCAACAAAACTGACAAACCTTTAGCTAGAAGAATTATGAAAAAAAGAGAAAAAAACACAAATTACTAAAATCAAATGTTAAAGTGGTATTACTACCAGTTCCACATAAACAGAACTGATTTTAAGGGAGTACCATAAACAATCGTATGCCAACAAATTGGATAACCTGGATGAAATACACAATTCCTTGAAACACAAAACCTGTCAACATTAAATCATGAGGAAATAGAAAATCTGAACAGATGTAATTAGTAGGGAAGATGATTACTGTGTTACAGTGTCTGCCAGTCTGGAGACCTCACCCTGTTAAGGGGGAATGTGTCCTTTCATGCTGCTTTGGGAAAATAACTTAAAAACACAAACCCCACACATGGTGCACTCCCGGTAAGAATGTAAAATGGCACAGCCACTGTGGAAAACAGTAAGGTGTTTCCTCAAAAAATGAAAAGTCAAATTACCATATGACCCAGCCATTCCATTTGCAGGTATATAACCCAAAGAACTGCAAGTGAGATCTCAAAGGTCTGTTTGAACCCATGTACATAGTAGCATTATTTGCAATAGCTAAAACATGGAAGCAACCTAAGTGTGCATTGATGAAATTGATAAGCAAAATGTGGTATGGATCTTCCTCAACTTATGTTGGGGTTACATCCCATTGCAAGTTGAAAATATTGTAAGTCTGGACCACATCTTAACTCCTGAACTTCACAGCTCACCCTTGCCTACCTTCAGTGTGCTTAGAACCCTTACATTAGCCTACATGTGGTCAAAGTCTTCTAACACAAAGCCCACCTTACAGTAAAGTTCTGAATATCTCCTTCAGTGTATTGAATACATTACTGAAAGGGCCAATCAGAATGGTTGTGTGGGTACAGAACAGTGATGTGTACATCACCTGTTTACTTTCGTGGTTGTGTGGCTGACTGGGAGCTAAGGCTTGCTGTCATGGCCCAGCACCGTGAAAGAGACTCATACTGTGTATTGCTAGCTCGGGAAAAAATCCAAATTCAAAGTTTAAAGACCAGAGTTTCAATTTTACAAGATGAAAAGAGTTATGGAGATGGACGGTGGTGATGGTTGCACAGTGTGCAATACCACTGAACGGTACGTTGAAAATGGTCAAATTTATGTTATGTGTATTTTACCACAACAACAACAACAAAAAAAGTAAAAGGAGAAAATAGAAAAAAAAAAAAGCTTTCTGACTGCCTTAGCCTCTCTGCTTTGCTATATTGCTTATTCCCCATTGCTGACCCTTTATTTTAAATCTTGGTATTGCTCTCAGTGTGGGCCTGATAATTGTCTGCATTTCTTTATGTTATTATTAACCCTATTCACCACCCCTGCCTGCAGGAGAACTAGATATTCGTCTCTTGATTAGGCCTGACCGTGAGAGTCATGTTGACCAGTGCAGGCTGAAGAAAGGTAATGTCCAACACTTGTGGGTGGGAGATCTAGATTCCTGTGGACTTGACATCCTTTCTCCTTTCTGCTGTGGTAACAGTTGGAGGTTATAATGTTCCAGGTGGAGACTGTTCATCATCTGGGACCTGGAGTGACGGTGAGAACTTTGAGTCCCTTAGAGTGACCTTAGAGGACCTTAGACTGAGTGTAGCCACTGAGGACAGATGTGTTGCATGAGTGAGAACAGATCTTTGAGGCTGGAAGCCACCAAGATTTAGGGGTCACTCACTCTTGCAGCTTAATCTAGTCCCCAGTGCCAGTGGATTCTGGGAAAGGCAGGTGGAAGGAAAGCAGAAGCAGCAGCAGCAGCTGGGTTGCTGAGCAGGGAGGCAAATCCCAGAGTTTCCTTATAGAGGTTTATGGGCATTTGATGAAAAAATATCCCATCTAAATGATTTTCACCAAGGCTAGAGGGACATAAAGAACTTTCAGTGCTAAAGAGTCTTCTTTTAAGACTTGGTTGGGTCAAGGGATGTTGGGGTGGCAGGGGACTCAGTCGGTTAAGCATCTGCTTTCAGCTGGGGTCATGATCCCGGAATCCTAGGATCGAGTCCCACATTGGGATCCCTGCTCAGCTGGGAGTCTGCTTCTCCCTCTGCGTGCTATTCTCTCTCTCTCTCTCTCTCTGACAAATAAATATATAAAATCTTAAAAAAAAAAAAAAAGACTATGGTTGGGTCGAGTTTGTTTTCATTCCAGAAATAAAAAGACTGGTTCTGCCCATGTACTACAGTTATAAGGTTTCCAAGGAGAGACGGTGCAGCGAGTAAGAACTGTGTGGCTATCACTCGAGACCAATCCTGCTGTTAGGACAGAGGCTGAACCACGTCCTTCTGATGGTAGATGTCAGGGCTTCTGAGATTTCTCAACTATTAACTATTTCTTTCTGTCTTTTCCAAAATGATATAAGAGGTAAAGGATGGAAAGGGAAAATAGACTTAGTGACTCTGAGTTGTCTTTAACTGAGTGTTTTTTAATTATGAAAGAAGTAAAAATTCATTTTCAGTTTAAATCACTCAATAAGAAACAGAGTAAATAGTAAATGTCTTCTCCTTCTCTGCCCAAAGCGGCCAACCTTGTTCCCCAGAAGCACTGAGGTTAACATTTTTTCTGCCCTGCAGACGGTGTCGAGCCTGTATGGGACACAGACATAGCTCTGGATATGCTTGCTGGAAGAGCTGAACATTATTTTTTCAGAGCACAAATGGTACCATACTCCATAAGCTATTCTGTAATTTGCTTTAATCACTTCATGATGATACCTCGGGAATCCTATCAACAAAAAAGGAATCTATACCATTCTTCCTATTAGCTATATAAATTCGTCTGCTTGTACAAACTATAATTTACTTACCTAATGTTTTTTTGATGAGCATCACTGTTTCCATTTTTTTCCCACCTAGTGTAAAAGTATTGTAATGAACACCTTTCTCTCTTCCATCTATAACATTCTGCATAGGTTTTTCTGCATGTGTGTTAACATATCTGTGCGGGAAATCAGAAGAAGGAAACATAATTTGATAGTACTTTAAAAATTAATAAATATTGTCAGATTACACCCTAAAATGTAAATGTGAGCAAAGCACCCTTGAATATCTTGAGAATTATAGTTTCTTTTAAATTTTTACTAATATAATTCAATGGTAGTGATATCTCATTTGATATAATTTGCTTTTTACTAGGAACGCACTTGAACTTCATATCAAACATTTATTGACCATCAAAAAAGCAAAAGGATGGCAACACCTCTGCAATCTCATGAAGGGACTTCAGCTCAAAGGTTGGTACCTGATGTCCTTTGGAGAATGACTCTGTGCCCTGGGGGATAAGATTCATCACCTATATATCTCTGTATCTCCAGCTTCCCAGCACATCTCCTGGCATATGGGAGACACTCCTTCAGTGTTTAACAAATGAAGGAATAAAAATGGGTGTGATAATGTAGGAAAAAGCTGAAGAAGGTATACACATGTCAGAACAGTTGGAGATGTGGTGTTTGGAGTATAAGGAATTAAAAGAAAATTCTGTAAAATTTATACACACAGTCTGCTCATGGGTGTGTGACCTGTGCCCCATGTCTGGAAGGGCCCCAAACTTAATTTAATGTGTAGCTGGCACCATCTTGAAATTCTTAATAGTTTTTAACAAGGGGCCCTGCATTTTCATTTTGCACTCGACCTTGCAAATTATATAGCTGGTCCTGGGTATAGAAGGTGAAAGTAAATGGTAAGATAAATATTTAGAAAGTGTTTGGAGAGATGAAGTTGCACTTGAGGGTTATATCTGGGTAAAAGTGAGAAGTGGGGCCTCTGGGATCTTTTTATCACATGTTTCTATTTCAACTAAAATAGATCAGCATATGCAGTCCTTTCTAATAGTCATGTTTAAATTAGGAGGTAACCTAATTTATTGGCTGATCTGTGGCAACAGAAAATTCTGGCTAATATTCCCTCAAAACAAGCATCAGTGTCAGCAGCTGTCCACTGAGTGAGGAAACAAGAAATAGAAAAAGAAAACTCAACTGATTATCTGCAATGGTGGATTACAATTTAGGCTGTAATTACAATAATTACAATGGAAATAATTGCAGTGTGTGGAGTTAAATATTTTACTTGTACAGAATTGAACACCAAGTCCATTTCTTTGTAATAAGTGATTTTTATTTACCTCAGTCCATAAATGAAAATGGTCATTAAGACTCTGAAATTTAGCAAGTGATAAAATGGGATTCATTTCTGTGTATTTGACAACTGGTAAAAATGAACACATACGTTTATACATTGTATATATTTATATAACACATACTAACATGGAAGAGAGAGCATCATATGCCATCCTTCTTGGAAGGGGAGGAACATGGTGAATTCTGGCCATTCACTGACAAAGGAAACACTAGAAAAAGACCAAGTTCATGGTGTGAATCATAAGTTTGATTTCAGAAGCACACAAACGGTTGAATCCAAAGTGCCTTTGAGAGGTCTCAAAAGAGCTGTAATAAGTAATCTTTTGGGCACACGCATTTAGAGACCAAAGGAAATGTCTGAAGTCACCTGTGTATCACTGGTGATTGACATCTTGACCACAGACCAAGCAAAGAGAAATGGGAGAGGTAAGAGCACAGTGGTCACTCTTTGCAGAACATAGTCCTGCCTGTGGGACTCAGAAGTGGGAGGAATATTTCCCTTGTGTTGAGAGCAGACACCAAAGGAAGAGGTTCTTTTAGGAAGAAGAAATGGTCAGTGGTGCCGAAATGAACTAGTGGGTGCCATAAAGTCATGATGGGATTCCTTAGAATAAGGAGCAGAGAGGCCACCACCAGAACCAGAAGAGCTGTTCAGGGGCCAGAAGCCAGACCCAGGTAGGTGGGGAAGCAGATGGGGTAATAGAAGTGAAAATATACACATGCTGTCACCCTGTCTCTCTCGCTCCTTCTCTTGTTTAAAGATACAAAGGATCAAGCCATTTGATCCCCCATTCTGCTCACTCATGTTGCTGAGAAAGCGTGAGATGTAGTGGAGGTGTCCAGGAGAGCCCAATCTCCCCGGGGGACGAGAACAAAGGCAAGGCCATGAAGGTGACACCCCTGGACTTTTAGCCCTGCCCTAAGACTTAGTCTGGGAGTGATGTTTGAAGCTGGGGAAATCCCTGAGTCTGAAGCTTCATTCCTACTTTCAGAAGACAAAGACATTTGGGGAGCACCACTCTCTTCCAGAGGAAGACGAACCCTGTGTCTAAGCTGAGACTTGGCCAACAGAAAGTATGTAGCCAGAGTGCAGCGTCTATTAGGCCATGGGCCTGGTGAGCACTGTGTCAAGGTCCTGGTGTTCATGCATAGTGTCATCTCGATTACTTGGTTTATTTTCTTAAATATACTGGAAGCTTAAATCGAAGTATTTTGGGGTCTTCTCTACTCTGAGCAGACTTGACAATGGTGGCTCAGTAGGACTTGCATATGGAAATGGAACATGGGAGAAAGTGGCAGTCGGCAAAGGCAGGGGGTCTTCACAATTGCAGGAGTTCTCTTGAAGGCTCAGCCTCCACTGTTCTTTGAAAGTATTTGAAACGGTGATGCTGTTGAAGAGCTTGTCAGTGTTAATGTGAGTGCTGTCAATGTTAGGAGAATGGCCAGTTCCCTTGGAAGACCTTCTTCTGGACCACCTGGACTAGGTGAGCTCTGAGCAGGTCTGCAGGCAAACGGATTTGCTAAGGGTTGCTTTGTGAATTGTTATATCAAAAATTAGTTTATGGAACGGCAGTTCACAAGGGATATTAATATTTCAGGTGCTTATCAAGTAGATTTAGAGCTTTCTAGAGGCTGGAAACTCTGGGGGGAAAGGAAGAATAAAAAGCTTGTCCAATCTAGCTTGATGGTCAAGCAGAAGACTCTTTTCATAGAAAGAAGGAATTGCTACAAGAAAAGATGAATTACTGAATATGGTTGTTCAAACCAGACAAATTCAACTTTGGAAATTTGGAGTTCACGGAATATATATTTTATGAGCAACAACAGCTTTGTTCCTTTTTACTGTTGTCAAGTGAAGAAAATATTCTCATTAAGTGACGGTATTTCTGAACGTTAATTCATTTCTTCTAAAATGTGAGGTTTGGCACCCACCTTGGACTAATAAGGGAACAGGTACGGTACTCAGCAAAGTGAAAGCTTTGGGCTGGGAGGGGAATGTTCATAAAGATTTTCGTGGAAAGAAATCCAGACCTGATGCAGGTAGAGGCGTGAAGGAAGGCAAGAATGGCTCACATTTCCAGGCTCTCTGCCGGGGACCTCTGCATTAGCAGAGGGCATCTTCTTAGGAATAATAGTTGCATTAACCTGGTTTGGAAGTTGAGGAGATGTGGGTAAAGGGGAGTGACTGACAGCTCCCTTCTTGGTTCTGGGTATGCAAGCACTCATTTTATATCATTTTTATTTACCTAGAGGATGGGGAGGACATCCACATTTAACAAATGAGAAAACTGAGGCTCAGAGAGTATATGTGACTGATCCCACGTCACACAGCCTACAATCTGGTGGGTGGGTGGTGCTGGGACCAAACCCATATCTTTGCTCATTATGCCTGATCTTTTTTGCTCCATCCAAACTGCCTCATCGCACAGTTGGGTCCCCCCCAGTTTGGATATCTCCTTTTAACGATACTTGGAGGTGTTTTCCAACTAGTGAATTACAAACACAGATTACATGAAAATGGCTAAATCTGCATCATGGGATAGGAACTATCTGCTGTTTACTCTTCAATTGACCTAAATGCAATCATTATATCCCTGCTGACATTGTTTGCCATGCCTACTTCATTGTAACAAATGAGTTAATTGGCTAATATCTACCTTGATTATGAAAGGGCACAAACAGTGTAACAAATAAAAATATTACAGGGGAAAGCAGAGATAGCAGAGAGAAGAAATGAGAGAAAGTTACAGAAGGGACAATTGTTCCCACTGGTATTTGGCTGAGGACGTGACTTTGCTCCACTCATTGCTATGGCCTCTTCTTTTATTTTCTGGATTCCACTGATGCTCCTGCCTGGTGTCCACTCGGGACTTATGAAGCTAGTCGTACAGGGGTGGCTGTTTCCTGCCCCCTTAAACTGGAGACTTAGAACGGATGATAGAGAGTGGCCAATATCAGCTGATAAAATAGATCAAAGTTCAAAATTTCCCTTATACCGTTAAAATACTGGTCTATTTCCTTCTAATACCTGTGTGTGTGTGTGTGTGTGTGTGTGTGTGTGTGTGTGTCTGTGTCTGTGTCTGTGTCTGTGTGTGTCTGTGTAAAAAACATTTTTGCAGGGTTGAAATTATACCCTACACATAATTTTGTATTCTGCTTTCTTTTCACCCAACATTGTGTTGTTACAGAATACAAAATTCTGTGAAAACAACTTGGGAAACAAATTTAATTAGTTGTTTTTTTTTTAATGGTGGAACATATATATTCATATGGTGGACACCAGGCAGGGTGTACAAGGGTGTGGTCTCTCCCTACCCATACCCAGCCCCATGTCATCCCCAGAACATGGACTCAAATGCCTGCTAGGCCTCGAGCTAGGTCTCTGAATCTGGGCCTTTCCCTGCTTCCAGTGGAGTGGAGCAGAGCTGGCAAATGGGAGGGGGTGTTTCCATATCGTGTCTCTAGATCCCTAGCCTGGTACCTTTCTTTCTTGATAGTTTTTTGTTTAATTCTATAGGATAATCCCTTTGACCCTGGCTGCCAAACGTCTTTTCTACTGCTTGGCATTTCATAATGACCATAATATTGTGCACTTGGAGGATCTGGTTGTATCTGCCATTTCGCTCTACCCTTAGGCCTTTGGGTAGGAGACTTGTGAGTTTGTTGGGAAGATGGGAGCTGTATGTGATTCATTCACGTTCATGTAGGCTGATCAAAGCAAATTCAAAGCCGGACTGTGCCCAGGCCCTCTGCTCACCTGTCCTTGCTCCTGGAATCATGGCTTCAGTTTCTGAACTCTGTATCCAATTCAGATTGCTGTCTCTGGTATCCTTTGGCAACTTTTCTACCTCTTTTTACTTCTTGGTCTTTGGCTCTGGCTTTTGTGTTCCCTTTTGTCACATTGGGCTTGTTACACCTTTACCTCATGGTCATATGGAGTTTCAGCTTTGACCACAGTACACCTCTTCTCCATTTTCTTCCATTGCAATGGGGTGGCTTCCAACATTTTGCCTATGAGTGTTTTTGGTTGCTCATTATCTACCCTAGGCAAAGAGTGAGGTCCCAATCCCCCTTTCACTGCCCATACCTGGGCAATTCAGTGTGACAGGAGGAAAAGACAGTCATTATCATTGTTCCAAAGAAAGAGGAAGAGATAATGGGGTTGATGCTCAGGTTACATTAGCCACGCCCTGCAGCCTCACCACTACCTTGCCCATACGTCTCTTCTTGAGTAATACTGGGGTAGTTCCAGTAAATGTCTACATTCCCAAGCCCAAGAGGGAAGAGCTGCTCTGTTAGAACAAGACAGAATCAACGGCCCCTCTGTGAAGGCATTCTGCAGCTACAATTCCCTTGCCCCCCCTAGAATGTATGGTTGGCTACACTAGCAGTAGGACAAGTTGCAGAAAGCGTCTCTTTAGGGAGGTCCCTCTTTCCCTTCCATTCATTGGTGATGTGAGTGAAATGGGCAACCTTTCCAGAGAACAGCAAGAACTACAAACTATAACTGTATATCCGTAATCCCAGACATACTATTTCTAGGAATTTATACTTTATGAAATCACTGGACAAACTCTAAGAAAGTGGCAGTGGTTAACAGTAACAATGTGACAGTAGAGTTGACCTTAAAAACCAAAGATACTTAAAGAGGGAGGGAGGATGGGTAGGAAGAAGGAAACGGAGAGGGGAGGAAGAAGGACCGAGGAAAAGCAGAGACAGAGAGACAAAGAGACACAGAGACAGAAAGAGAAACAGAGAGAGAGAGAGAGAGAGAGAGAATGCACATGTGAAGAACTTTAATGCCCACAAGAAATTTAATTGGTTAAATAAACCGTGGTCCATCTATAAATGAAATACTGTAATATTATGTAACATTAAAAATGATTTATATGTGGTTGCTAGCCCAGAAAATGTTCTTGCTATATTGTTAAGTTACAAAAAGCAAGTTACCAAACAGTATCCTTTTAAGGATATGCTCTAAATGTTAACAGTGGTTATCTGTGGGTGGTGTGATTTCAGGTGACTTTTAAACATTTCTTTTTGTTTATATGCTTTTTAAAATAATCTACAAAAGCATGCACTGCTTCTGTAATTAAAAATAACAGTCAAGGAGGGAAAAGTAACTAAACCCCTTACCCCAGCCATTCTGAACTCCTTTCTTTGTGTGAGAAGTGATAAGTACCGGGGGCACCCAGACTCTTATTCCTGTATTTGAAACAAGGCTCTCTCCAGAGAAATCTGGATGAGAACCTCATACTTGCCAGACATTGCCTCATATGAACCTCTGGTCTTGACAATCCTAAGCCCACACCAGAAGACCCACCTGGGGGCCAGCCCCAAGGATGGAGTTTTCCAGAGCCCAGACAGCCACCTGCTATTTCACAGATGCTTCTGCACAGCGCCTTCCAGAGGACAGTCGAGGAAATCTAATGATTCCTTACCTCTTGGGACCCTTTTCTATCTCAGGAAAAATAGTTGTCTCTCCCTGCACAAATGTCTGTCCCTAGTGCCCTTGGCACACCAAACCTTGCAGGACCACCTGGGAATGTATTAAAAGTGCACTTTCAGGTGCCATCCCAAGTGGGATTAGAATCTCCATTGGCAGTGCTTAGAATTGTGTCTTTTTAATAAGCTGTTCTACACACTAGGACCCGGAAGGCAGTGAGGTTACCCACACAGCCCTGCCCTCTCTGTGCCATTAGAAACGCACGCCATGCTGGTCTTATTCGTTCTTTCTTTCTATAGCAAGGTGGCGGGGTGTGTGGGCATTCGGATGCACTGAACCCTACCAACAACTCAACGAGTCCCTTCCTTCCTTCATTTCCACCGCTGGCCGCTGGTGTGGAATGAGGAAGCCACGGCCACCACTCCCCAGGACACTGCACGCAGAGGGGATGCCGGCATGTAAATGCATCACTATTGTGCAGGGGATGGGCCTAGTAGTAAAGGTCAGGAGTAGAGAAACCACATGTGACATCATCCAAGACCATGAGGGTGTGGTGTATGCAGAACTGGAAAGAAAGTCCAGGGCTCCAGAGACCCGGCTGCGTGGGAAACAAAGGGCCGTGGAGTCCGTGAGAGACAGACTGAGCCCATTTCATAGCTGAGAAACAGAGGCATCCAGTGCTCTAGGCATTTCCTTGTTGTAATATAGGAATTAGGATTAGAAATAACTGTTTTCTTCTCTCCATCAATAGAACATGGGCTGGGATTCCTACTTCCCACCCAGATTGGTGTGTTTGGCCCTACAACCCCAGGGAAAGAGATATAGTAGGGCATTAGCTTTTAATCACTTCCATGTCTTAAAGGTCCTTGGAGACTCTGATGGAGTATGCCTATGGACCTAGGCTTTGGGAAAAATTGCAAGGGCTTTACTGACCCCCTGAAGCACTTCTACCGCCTGCGAGGTAAAAACTCTTAACCCCACACAAAGGACAGAGGGAGGTGTGGAAGGATAATGCAAGGAACTGAAATCTAAGAAAAAGATGCTCATCGTTCCTGGGAGAAAATGCCTTCTGAAGGGCAGGAGGAGGAAAACAAGAAAATGAGTAGGCTGTGTGATGCGCTGCCAGCAAGACATCCAAAGTGATGACAGCTGACGTGCTAGCGGTATTTTAGGATCTCTCTGCCACTTGCACATTTGTTCCTTAGATACACTGACAAAGGCCCACATTGAAGATTATTGACTCTCTTTCCATTGAGGCTTTTCTATCGAGGATGACAATAAGAAAGCCATGGGCCTGGCAAAAACATCCAGCTATTGGTGTGATGGAAACCACGTAGTGCATATTAGGGAAATCATCCCGCGCCTTTCCCACAGGATTCCAGAACATTCTCTTGTGGTGACATGGCTTCCCTGTGATGCCTCTGTCCTAGGATTTACCTGGGACAGCAACCACCCTCTGTGATTGTCCAGCCTGGCCTCTGCTGTTAGAGACTTGTTCCATTAAAATAAATAGGCTAAGCTTCCTCTGGGTAAGTTACGACAGCTGTTCATAATGTCGTGAGTGGCTGAGCTCCGGTGATAGCAGAATTAAAGCGCAGGTTTCAATGCCTCAGTGAGGAGACATGAGGGATCTAAGAATACCAAAGATGAAGAGAAGGTGGTTTCATTGCCTGACATGGCAGAGCTTATCTCGGATAGTGCCGGCCTTGACATCCAGTCTGAGGTCAGGTTCAAAAGGACTTAGACCAACACTAAGAAGCTTTGCTTGGTGGAACTTGTCCTTTTCAAGCATCTCACAGACAAGGCTTTAGCCAACAAGTTCCCACACCCAGCTTATAGGAGCTCTGGAGGAGACTTTTAGAGAATCTGTTCACCAACTTCCGATTCATAGTTTGCAAGGTATAGGCTATGATTATCCCTGCTTAATAGACAAAGAGAATTTCCTTCCATCTGTAAGGAAAAGAGCATGGAGTTTGACACTATGGATTTCTGGATTTGTGTGCATCTGAGCCTCAACATTCTCACCTATACAATGGGTATAAACCGATGCAATCCAATATTATTTTGGAACTGCATCAGATACTTGAACTCAAGTCAGGTAGACCATAGGTGCTCAAAATATAGTTGCTTCTCTTCACTAACTGCCCAAAGTTACTCTTCTGGTGAAAATGGCAGAGCCAGGTGTTCCAAAGGCAAGTCCAGGAATCATTCCCTGCATCCTATCCAGCCCTGCCTACATCTTCTATCTTCTCTGAGCCACTGTGGAAAGAGCTTCAGATTCCCATAGGGAACCTTAGAGATTCACCTTTCATGACAAAGATTCCCGCAGAATTAATTCACAGCATCGCTAAGGTGGGGTGCTGGTGGATGTGAGTAATTTTTTTTAGAGTGTTACAATAATTTATCATCCTCTCTCCAGCAGCCGTACTCTGGCTGGCGGCTCTAAAAACCCTACAGTCCACGGGAGAGCAGTGAACAGAAATATCTTCAAGAGCAGATGGGACGTACCTTCAAAACGCAGGATTGTCCCACTGAAACTGGGACATCTGGCAACCCTAAAAAAGCCCAAACTAGATGAAATAAAAATTATGAGATGGAGAAGCAGAAAAATATGTCTTTGCATTGATTAGCAGGGAATGTAATTAATCTCCTTCAACTCCCTTTTCAGTCCTGTGGTGTAAAACAAGGAGAAATCGCAGTCTTGCTGCATTCCCCTGTGACAGTTCTTAGGTGATCATTTCAAAGTAGTACGAGTTTTAAAACTTCATAGTAATGCTTCCCCTTCTATTGCTCAGCACTGTTTGGGGAGGGATAAAATTCATGCCCGAACTTCCTCGGTGCAATGCTCTCCTTATGAGCCTGGCCAACAGCGGGGTGAGAACACTCAGCTGACTAGAGTCAGGCCAACCTTTACCATTTTATTAGGAAATTATACAATCTTTCTTTGCCTATTAGATGGTTTTATGCCCGTTCCTCTTTTTGTGGAGGGCAGTGGCAAAAGAGGGAGTGCAGGAGGGAAGATCTCCAGCTTTTCTTCTCATCTGCCCTTCCTTTTCTCTCTATATTGACTCCTAGCATCCGACGTTAGGTTGGTCAATTTCTTCTTATTGAACCTGTGTTCCATTTAGCCGAAATACCATTAAACTAGACAGCAGCACTGGTGTGGAGCTGAATACCTTTGCCCCCTTTCCCTGCCCCATGTGGGTCCAGCATAATCCCTGAAACATTTAAGTACTTTCAGGGAAAATGTTTGTGGATTTGAACAAGCCAAACACTTCCCATGGACCAACAACCCTGTATTTGGTCTGGAAGAGGACTGGATGAGGAGTCAGTACCTGAGTTATTTCGTCACCTGCTAGTGGACAGGCCACAAAAGTAAGGAGATAAAATCTAAGAAACTAATCTATTTAAAGCCAGATAGCCACTCCTTATAAAGGTGTATTAAATATATATAAAATACGTATATGTAAATACATTAAATCATTATATATTATATAGCTCATAGTATATAAATATCATATACATTTATATATGTGTGTATATATATACATGCATATACATATCTATATATATCCTTATTGAATTGTACTTTGTTTTCCCAAATAATCTATTATGCCCACTTCCTGGATCAGAGAAGCATTATGGACTGAATTATGTTTTCCCCACTCCCCAAATCCGTATGTTGAAACCCCACCCACAGTGTGAGAGTATCCAGAGAAGGTACCTTCTGAAAGTGGACAGGGTTAGATGAGCTCCAATCCATCAGCCAGCCATAACCAAAGTTTGTGGAGTGCCCTGTGCAACGCAGTCAACTTAGTGGTAAAGACCAAGGATTCTGGTCCGAAGTTCAAGATCCAGGTTTGCCACATACTAGCTATATGATATTTGCCTAGTCAGTTAACATATTTTCTTCCATTTCTTCATCTGTAAAATGGGAAAAATGATAACAGTTACCTCACAGGATTCTTGTGAACATTGTGAAGACACATTCAAAGACACAAACTTACTGCTGGGAACACTGTAAGTGCTAGGCAATGATAGATCCTTTATTGTTATTTTTATTAATATTACATACCAATTTCTAAGTCTTAAGCATACAAAGAGCTCTTTAAAATGTTCACAGTCTAGTGGGAAAATGGGCATATAGAAAAAAAACTATTAAGATATATCTTTCTAAGTGTTTGGAGAACCCAGACTCTCTAGGTGGGGGAAGTTGGGAAGGCATTTATTTTTATTTATTTATTTATTTGGATTTTATTTATTTGTTTGACACAGAGAGAGAAAGAGACAGCGAGAGAGAGAATACAAGCAGGGTAAGTGGGAGAGGGAGAAGCAGTCTTCCTGTGGAGCGGAGAACTCAATGCGGGGCTCGATCCCAGAACCCTGGGAACATGATCTGAGCCAAAGGCAGATGCTTAATGACTGAGCCACCCAGGTGCCCCAGGGAAGGCATTTTAAAAGAAGCCACATGCAGGTGCATCTTGGGAGAGGGCTGGGATCTTTAGGCTGGTGAGGGGGCAGGGCGCCTAGGAAGGGTCTGCAGGCTTGGCTATCTCAAATGGCAAGTTGTGTTTGGAGATTGGTGAGAAGTTTGGTGGGGTCAGAGCATAGGTCAATTCTAGGGAGAGGAGCCAGAAGGGAGATGGGAGAGGGAAAGCCAAGATACATTTGGGAGTTGGGCCCATTTCCTACAAGCTCTTGGAAGCTGGAGAGCAATCTGCTTCAATGTGTCCTCTGAGGAGACCATTGTGGTACAGGTGGAGGGAGGACTGGAGAGGAGGGTCATTGCAAGAGGAGTGGTTAGCAAACTATGGCAAGCATGGCCTCAGATCTTGGGGCTGGATCTAAGGCAGACGGGGCGGAGAAAGAGAGACAGGAAGAGACCAGAAATGTGAGGCTCCGCAGGTCACGGTGACAGACTGGTGGTAGGAAGATGATGAGGACAAGATGGAGGCTGACTGTTCCCTGGTTCATAGCCTAGGTGGCAAGATGGATGGTGCCTGTGTCAGGGAAGCCTGAAGATGGTAAAGAAGGAGGCATGTACAGAGCTTCTTGAACACATGGGGAGACTTCTGGGAAGCAGTGGAAGGGATGAGTCTGGAGCTCAGAAGGGAGACATTGGCTGCTGATAAAGCCTTAGAGGATTCATCAAGCCTGTAGGTGGTCATCGAAGACACAAGAGTAGCTGAGAACACGCACCCAGGTGAGAGCGTCAGCCATGTTTGGGTGTGAGACCCGGGTTTCCTGCGGGATTCAACGAACACTTGTGGTCAAGTTGGAAGGAGTCAATGACAGAGTCTATTTTATTTCATTGTTCACTGTCCACCTCATCCACAGGAATGTTAGTTTCATGAGAATAGTGTCTTTGTGTTCTGCAGCAAAGGCACTGAGTATACCACCAGTATCCTGTGATACAAACTGGTGCATGTTGGGGAAAATTACAAGCAGAAGGAGAATTGAATATACATGATCATTCAAGGTTCATTATCCCAGAGCACGGTGCCGAGGTCAGGTGCACCGTGGCTCTGGTGGAGAGAAAGCTGCCACTACCTTGAAGTTCCAGAGAGTTTTCAGGGTGTGGAGTGGGCAACCTGATAGAGAACTGTCCTCATTAGAAAGTCTGCCTTGGTCCCAGTGAGCTAACTCTCATTGTTAAGCCATTAAAGGGAAGAGGTAAGCCTCCGGGGCCATCAGATCTCTATCTCCTCCCTGGGTGTCCCCAACACCTACAACAGTGCTCAGCACATAGGATGTGGTCAAAAACAGTCATGGAAACAATAGTGTACCCCCAAAGGATCTAGCACAGTCCTTGGCACATAGTGAGTGCTCAAGGAGTGAACTTTTCTTCTGTCTTTCAGACACTTACAGGACTCATGCTAATTCAACTTATTTCTTCATGCCCTCTTTCGTGTTCATACATCCTAGTGGGGTCTGATCCCCCTTAGGGAGCCCAAATAACCTGGGATTCTTTCTCTGTTTTTTCTCCAATAGCATCTGCTGGACTCTGTGTCCCATCCCTCTGTCCATCCCCTTCCTGCTGGACAATAACACCTTATAGCAAATAGGGACAGCTGCCACCAGTTTTCAGTTAAGGAAACAGACTCCCAGGGTTCAATATTTTGCCTGAGACCATGGGGTTGGTAGGTCGCCCTAGGGGAGCATCTAAGCCTTTTGACTCCAAGCTCATGGATCTGCCACCACCTCCTACAGGAGACACTTGGAGTATGGTTCACAATGATCCGTGAGCAGATCTCTGGGAGAAAATGATGAAATGGTCATCAGGCTGCATTTCCGGAAAAGCCACACAACACAGGCTGCTTAGGGTGGAATGGTGGAAAGAATGTTGTTTGTTAAGACAGCTGGGTTCCTGGCTTAGCTCTGATAATTAACAAATGTGTGACCTTGGGCAAATCTTGGCAGAGCTCTGGGCCTCAGCTTTCACTTCTGCAAAATGAGAATAATAATTCCTTCCCTTTCTGCCCTCTAGGATTTTTAAATCAACAATTGCATAGTGCATATGCACAACAAATACAAAAATAAATACACAACTGAGTGGAGAAAGTTGAGAGGATTGTGAAATTGTCCATAGTATCAGGAGCCTCATTTTTCCATTATAAAAATAGTGAATAAGGGAAAGAGTACCATTTTGGGTCTCTAAGGATTGAATCATAGTATCCATTTATGTGTTAATTTCAATTCTAAATAAATTTTTCCTAAACGGCATGGCACATGTTTGAACTATGCTTTAGAAACTTTTTTTTTTTTTATCAGACAGACGAAATTTCTTATAGTTCACTCGGGCAGAAATAACCCTTTGTCATTGTCATCACTTTGATAAACAAAGCTTAGAGGGCTTAAAACACCCCGGAGGATAGAAGTGATATTTACCAAGGGATCCTTTGGTCCACGAGTCTCAACGACTTGTTCCTTGTGCAGTTGCATGAATGAGAAAAAGAGCCTGGCTCTTGGATCTGGGACATCTGAACTGACTCCTGCCAAGTGGCAGGGACAATTTTAGTGCTGCTGCGAATCTGACTGCTGTTTCCGCCTACTCCCGCCTTCCTCCTTCCTCCTGTCCTTGAGCACGCAGATGCTGCCTGCCTTCTGCTCTCTCCTTTACCAGTTTCTTGTATTGCCATGTCTCCTTGCACCCGTTTTCCACACTCCAGATTCTCACTGTTCTCCTCCTTATCCCTCTCGTGTACGGTTATATATTGCTTGGTTTCTCCAATAGACCTGTGCTATGTCTTTCCTTATCCTCGCGAGCACAGCAGGGCATGGATGGGGAGTAGCAGGCTGATTTCATTCTTCTCTTGAACCTGAAAATGCCAGTATAGGAACTCTCTCTAAATCTCCACTTTCTTACTCGTCTTTCCCCTGGACTGCTACAACCTCCTGTTAACTGGGCACCTGTCTCCAGTTCGGCCCACTCCAGTCTATCGAATCACCCTCTTGCACTCAGAGTGAACTTTCCAAATGTTAACTCTGACTGTGTCACTTCTAGAATGCCCCAGTAACTCCAGATAAAATCCCTATTCCTTGACCTCATATTCAAGTTCTTCTCGCCCCTGGCCCCTGCTCACTACTCCTGCCTTACTCACTGAACCATTAAGCTCTTTTAGCCTAGTTTTCTGATATACAACAGTAAGTCTTTTGCCCTTCCTCCAGGCCAGGACCAGGGAGAGGTGAATAAAGACTTTGCTTCGGGGCGCCTGAGTGGCTCAGTCACTAGGCATCTGCCTTCGGCTCAGGTCATGATCCCAGCGTCCTGGGATTGAGCCCTGCATTGGGGTCCCTGCTCGGTGGGGAAGCCTGCTTCTCCCTCTCCCACTCCCCCTGCTTGTGTTCCCTCTCTCTGTCAAATAAATAAAATCTTAAAAAATAATAATAATAAAAAAATAAAGACTTCCCTTTGAACAAAAAATCACAGGGGACACCAAAAACTCAGTAATCAAGAAAATATTATTTAACATCATAGTTTATAGAGGTCAAAATTAATGCAAAAGAACCGCGTGGGGAATACACTCTGAAATTTAATAAAAACAGTTTCTGGCCCTGCCCTTACAACTCACTTTTCATCCTGCTCTTCTCACAGGGTGACTGGGAGAATTCCATGCAGGGGGTTAACCCGCACGTGGCCTTGAGCCTCGTCTTTCACTTGGACTTGAGTCCCCGTAAGCATCGATGCTTGAGCCTGGCTCGAAGACCCGTGTTGATCTATAAACCTGCAATAGGCTAATTACAGAAATTAAAAGTGTTTGTATATTTTTATAATAATAGGACAGAGTGATTTTATGTCTGTTCAACCTGTTTACGAGTTTGGGATTTTTATCTTGCATGTCTTCTGTTTCTTTCTTTTTTAGCAATTCATTTTTGTTGTAGTTTATAAAAGTTTTGGTGAGCAACAGTTTGGAAATCATCTTACAAAACCAGTCCTTCACCCCAGATGATTTAAGCACTGATCTCCAGTTTGAAACAGCTCAGAAGGTGTGACTTTCTAGATGGGATTTATTTGTTCCTAAGGTGGCATGGACCAAACTGTGGGAGGATATGATCTGGGCCCCCCAGTATCCTTGTAGTCTGTGCAAATGGCGCCCCCTGGTGTTGCAAGCAAAGGAGCCCTGGGTGTGTCCCGCACTGCCCATCAGGATCCACTCAGAATCCTGCTGCTTCCGTTTCGGGCTGGATTTCATTTTCCCTTTTTATTCCTTGCTTGCCGCTGCATTGCACTGGCCAATATATCCATCTCCATCATTCATCTCTTCATTTGGTGAATACTTATGAGCCCCTACTACGGGTGGGAACATTCACTGATGCTGGGAACGTAGCAATGAGAGAACCAGACATGGCACCTACCCCTTAACTACGCTTACAGGCCCGATGAACAAGGACACGAGCAAATCAATATATCGACCCATCCTGATGAAGTAGCATAAAAACTAAACGAAGTGCTCTGATAAATTTCAAAGCAAGGCTTACTTAAACAGAGGGTTCCGGGAAGATTTCTCTGAAGACAGGAGGCCTGAAGTTCGACAAGGTCTCAACCGTGCAAACAGCAAGGGAGAAGCCTTTCTAGGCAGAAGGTATGAAATGCGTTAACTGCACAGGAGGGAAAGAACCTGTTGTGCTCCGGGACCTGGAAAAAGATCGGTGTGATTGTACAGAGGAGGGACACCAGTGTCCTCAGGCTGGGAAGCGATATGCCACCTCTTGCAGCGTCTGCAGGCTGGAGTGAGCTCTTCACACGCCACCCAAAATGCAATGAGAAGATGTCCCCAACTTTAAAACGTGTGTCCCATCTTTGAAATGTATATTATTTGGGATAGTAAGTGTGGTGAACACAAGGCAGCCTGCAGTCGCTGCGTGGTGGACATCGTGTTCATCCGTGCGGGTACTGCCCCTGCTGTCTTCCTTAGCTGCCCCTCCTTCCACTGCTACTTATTTTTGCGCAGACTCTGATTCTGGGGAAGCAGGCTGAGCGGCATGATCGGCTTGGCCCCAGTGACTGGTGAAGGGAAGAATGTGTGATCCAAGCTGCACTGGTCAGATTGCTTCTCTGAGGTTTATTCTAACTAGAACCAACAGGAGGACAATGTGCCTTTGGTGCTTAGACACCAACTGTGAGCATGTTCTCTGCCTTCAGGAGAAAATTTGTGTGCACGGTGGAGTCAAAAGCAGAGGGGCTTAACGACTGAGCCACCCAGGCGCCCCAACAATTCTGTATTTTAAATACCACGAGGGAAAGTCTGTGCTTCCCAAAGTGGATCTGTCAGAAACTTTTTACCACTGGGATACTGAGTTCTATCATTTCTCAGTGTTTTGAGATGCCCTTTATCATCGGGGAAAGCAAATTCGAAGATTGTTAAGTCGGTATTCTTCACAGATTCTATGAGATTCCTAGGAGTGGTTATATATGTGTATATATGTATCATCTCTTCACAGATACACACACACACACACACACACACACACACATACACATTGGAGTGCATTCTTAGGGATGTTCAGAGCAGTTTCAGTTGTAGCTTTTATGACCAAATAAAAGGAATACCGCTTTCCTCGATGTTCTATAAATAAAAGGCCTTTTCTTGGGCTCTGGGTCAATTTCGAGTTCTTCAAAACCATCTGGACCATGATTTCCTTTCTTCTTAACAATTTCTTTGCACTATTTTTCTTTAAGCTCAACTGTAGTAGGGGGGAAAAAAAAACCTCTAGAAACCCAAGCCAAAAATCGGTGTGAATCCTGACAGCAGGCTCTAAAATGCCAAATGGGAGAGAAAGAAAAGGAAACGCTGATTTTTTCCAAAGCCATCTAACAATCCATCCACATAACAATACATCTATCTCAATGTGTGGAAACTTCCAGAGGCTGGCCTGGGCCAGCAGGAGCTGTTTGTCTTGGTGTCATATGCCCATCTATCCATCTACTTCTACCACTCTGAATCTGGTGACCTTTAGGATTCGCTGCAAAATCCAGATGTTCAATCTGGCTCGGAAACCCCCAGAGGACTAACTATGGGGGTATCGCAGAGATGCCTGGAGATATTTTAAGCTCGAATGATAAGTTAATGAGCAAAGTGGCTTGTGGAAGTCTTGGAAGCAATGATCTACTGCCGGAGATTGGGTTTTTCTGTGGTTTATTCCACTTTTAAGAATAAATTCTGCTAGCCCGAGATTTACATGAAATCTCTCATAAAGGCTGCATTGTGACAAGGATGGTGTGCGCACTTTAGGAGAACCACTTATACAAAATTCTCAACTTCAAAACTCACTAAGTAGGCACTAGTTATTTGCATATCAAAATAATTCTAATACGTTTTTCCTATCAAATGATTCTAATAAATATCTAGCTTCTCCAGTTTGTTTAAAATTGATTATTTGTGGCTATTTTCACATCTTTAGGAGAAAGAAATGTTTTGAGTAAGGGGAGGAATGCATATACTCTGGAACAGAGGTATCAATTTAAAGACTTTAATTATGTGGCTGTCACTATGAGACTTGATGATTGTCCTCGTCACTTCTGATCTTGGGAGGAGGTTTTGGAGTTCTGAAGCTTCAAGTGACTCTATGACTGAAACCAAGATTCTGGTTGGCAATTAGTTAAGTGTGACAGGCTCTGTGAGCTGCCCCTGAAGATAGTAGCCTGGTCCTGGAGAAATGCCCCTGGATTCCCTGGTTCATCTGCCTGCTAAGGGACAGATGAGGGGGAAAAGAACCTGAACTTGAAGCCAGAAACCTGTATTGGAAATAAGGCTCTCATATTGACCATCCATGTTACACTGTGGCAAGTCATTTATCTCTCAAAGTTCCAAGTTCCCAGTTTGTAAAATGGGAATAATACCTACCCAAAATTTCTGTGTGGTCATGGGACTTAAATGAAGATTAAACATGTAACCGCACTTCTAATCTATTTTAAAAATCACACGAAGAACAGTGTCATCCTCTTCATTTTGTCCATAACATAATGGTGTTCTCTCTGCCTCGAATGCTTGGTCCCTTCATCTCCACAAGGTATATAGGTTTAGATTCCAGCAAGGAGCAGATTTCACCCCGAATTTCTTTTTTTTTTTTTAAGATTTTATTTTATTTATTTGACACAGAGAGAGAGATCACAAGCAGGCAGAGAAGCAGGCAGAGAGAGAGAGGAAACAGGTTCCCTGCTGAGCAGAGAGCCCGATGGGGGGCTCGATCCCAGCACCCTGAGATCACGACCTGAGGCGAAGGCAGAGGCTTAACCCACTGAGCCACCCAGGCACCCCCATCCCAAATTTCTTAATGCAAAGATTATAATGAAGGGATAGATGTGTGGATACGCTTAAGGGAACAACTGGGAAAACTGAGAAACCAAGGAGCGAGCAGAAATGAGAAGCCATTGCTCCCTCTAAGGCCAGGGGACTGAGGCTAGGATGAGAGGCTCCCAGTCACAGAGCTGGAGCTATGGGTGGCACCCCAGGGGAGACACAGCTGTGGAGGACCACAGTCTCCCCCCAGGGTATAAACACTCAGGTGCTAAGCAAGGAAAAAGCAGGAGATGCCGTGTCCCAACTTTCCCTCCTCCTGCCTCTTCATGTCTCCTTTGGCCAAATCCCTTTGCAAACCAGTTGGGAAGGGAGTCAGGGAAGAATAGGGCATGGATGGGGGTAAATGGTGAATCACCAGCTCACTGGTTAATTCCTTCTTGTCATCCAAGTCTAATCTCTTCAGAATGCCTTTTCCTACTACCCGATCTGAAGGATCTTTTGAACCAATCCCTTTCAACGCCATCATCTTATTATATTTTATTTTTTTGGTAACACTTCTTATGACTTGAAATGACTTTATCATTTCATTTGCTTGATTATTTATTGTTTACCTCCCTCTGCTAGAAGGTCCATTCCATGAGGTGAGGGTCTCATTGGTTTTGTTCACTACTCTAGCTGTAGAGCCTGGAACAATTTAGATGTTTCTTATATCAACATCACTGGGGAAAAAAAAAACAATGAATAATGATGGTAGAGTAATAGAGGAAGATGATCCATTGATCAAAAATGCTATCAAATGAACACACGATCTGCGACCAACTATATCGACAGAAATCGTCATTGTTCCTAAGCCCGGGCTGAAACGCCAAATTTTCTCATTCTAGAAAACCCAGATTGCCCACTCCTGCCTGGGGCTGAGGGATGTCATGAATGACTTGCCTCAAAGACTAGTTGTTTCCTCATTGTTTTCTGCACACTGCAACAGGAATAGGGTTTTTTTATGACCGAGTGTCAAGAAGAACCAAGACTACTCATTTTCTACTGGAATCTGAAAGTGAAGACTCTACCATTTCCTCTACACACTCTTATCATTCTGGCAAAAGGGTAGCTCAGATGACCCAGAAGCTCCTGCTCCCAAGGAACTGGGTGCATCTTGTAATGTACTTGTATAAATTGCTTAGCCATCGTGCTTTAATTCTGATACTACCTATGGGAGAAGTGTCATTTTTTCACTTCTTAGATAAGAAAGTTGAGGCTCAAAGAAGTTAGATAACTTGACCCGTAGGCAAAATGGACATTGATCTCAAACTCAGTTCCCTTGGGAGCTGGTTCCTATGTCAATATCACTGAAAAGAACAGAGAACTCTACTGGCAAAACCTGTCACTGACAAGGAAAATCCATGAATGGGTGATCTGGAAGAGTCTTATCTGCCAACTGGCATGAATTCATTCAGCATCTATTCATTGATCAGAGAGCTTGGTCAAGTAACAGAGAATGGATTTTAGACTCAGACTTAAGAACTTACCTTGGAAATACTTTTGCTTTTTGATTTTAGTTAAGTCACTGTCTTTGAGTCACAGTTTTCTCTTCTCTAAATGGGTTATCAACACCTGTCTTCCAGAGTCATTTGGGAATTAACTTGGCCCAAGTCACACTGTTAGCAAAGGGCAAAACCAGAATTTGAGCCCAGTCACTGAAGCTAATAATAGCATTGAAATAATAGCTTTGAAAATGAGACTGGACATTCCTCCAACATCTCATTTGCCTTCTCAGCCAATCCAGTGATTTGCCCACCCACTGTTAGAAAAGTGAGGGGAAGGCAGGGAAGAAAAAGAGAGTTGGTGGAATGGGTCCTTGACCTCCAAGTGGGGGTTGAGTCCAAGCATAGGGAAGACAAAAGATAGGAGCAGAGGCGGAGCATTCGCCCACATTAATCCTGGTAGAAAATTTACCTCAAGTAATCCGGGGCTTGAATCTGTCCCTTCCAAATATAGAAGAAAGAATTTTCCAAGATCCTTAACATGCCTATCCCATCCCCACTTCCTCTCACTGAGGGGAAAACAGAAATCCTGTGGCTCCTTTGGACACAGGCCATGAGAGCCCAGATGAAGCTAAGGACGGGCAGCTCTCCTCCTGCTGTTCCTGCTGGACAGCAATAAACAGCCAACTGTCCCCAAGGGGAGCAGACCTCCCCGCTGACGTGAGCATAAACTGCCAAGGCTGCACCCCGTGATGACAATGGGAAGGGAGTCCTTGCAGCTCAGGAGGACAAGTGGACTTTGCAGTTAATCAAGCAGCCGAACGGACATCATAGTTAATCATGCCAGATGTTGTGGCATCAGCTCTATTTGAAACAAAAGGAGGGCGGAGGTCACTAGTGGTACCAGGCAAAAGGAATGGCAGGTAAAGAGGAGTGTTTTAGCTATGAATTACTGTTTAAAAAAGGACAGGGGAAAATATGCTGGCTGTGATTTTAACATGGGTCAGGGTTATTTGAAATGTGCATGAAAGTTATTTTCTTAAAGCACAATTGGCAGTGTTGGATACCCCCGTTCCCCCCCTAAGAGAGGAGATTTGACCATTACAGCCTCTGAACATGGAATCAGCTATCTTGGAAAATGGAGAGATCTTCCTCGTCATTTAGGTGTCCAGCAGAACCTGGGTGATCTTTAGGGAACTAGGTGGAGCGGATTCGATCACTGGATGGAAGAACATGGATTAGAGTGACTTCCAAGGTTTGGAGGACCTAATATTACATAAACAATGGCTGGACCTAGTGAACACATCCCTGTAAGGAGAGTAAGAACTGTAACCCCAGTGTCCGGCCCTGAGTCATTGCTCACTTAATGAGTCTCTAATAATAATGAAACATACATCCTTTTAAATAAGTACCTATAATGCATTAGGCATTGCACTAAGATATTCATACATTATTCATTCCTATCCCCAACCAATGAGCTATAGAGCAGGGATTCAAACGCTGCATCCCTAAGGTAGGCCCTTACACACTATATCTCTCAGCCGCTGCTCTCCCTCGGGGCCTTGTTGGTTAGGAGATGTTAATCTGAGAGGCTGACTCACACAGTAGCATTAAGTGTTCTCATGACTTCGCAAGAGCCTCTGGATTTTACATGGTCCTCAATGCTCTGATATAAATGTCCAATATACAAAGTGTTTGAGCAGTTTGGCAAACTTATGGAGGTTTGGGGGACCATGGGAGATTTTCTTCGGGGACCAGCCAGTTGCTGGAGATCTGTGCCTTTTGGGTGGGGTCCATCAAATTCATTGTCATTTTTGAAAATGTTTTATAAGAAACGAATCTTTAGGGGAAAGGAGACAGGCCTTCTGCTAGGCACTTGAGTGGACTTATCATTTAATCTTCACAATGACCTCATGAAACACATTATTATTTAAATTCTTGTGGAAAAGGAAACTAAAGCTGAGAGTGGTTTACCAACTTAACAGAGGCCACATAGGGATGAGCGGAATCTGGTTTTAAATATAAGCCATCAGGACTCCATAGCCCCCAAATCTGGAAGCTCTGGGGAAAAGTGGGGAAGGTGTTTAGTCCGCGCTTCTAAAACTTGCTCTGGGTATACACTGTGAAATAATCATGTTTCAGTAAGGTGGGACATACTTCTTACTTTTCCATGGCTTTAGAGATTCTTATACCCATCAGCTCAGGAAAGAGCCTCAGAATTTCTGCTTACAGGGACTATTCATGCTTAGTCAACACTCACCAAATGTATTCGATCACCAAGCCTTTCCCCATGAGTCTGCATTGTTGTTCTTACTGTGCAAGGATTGCTCTTGGTTTCCATGTAATATGGATGAACATTCCATAGACCTTGGGCTTTACATTGTGAGACTCTGGTTTATTCTGCTTTTATGAGACAATCAAGGCCATGGCAGGAATAGCCAATGATTAATGCTTTCTTTGTGTGGATGTACGTGTGTGTGTGTGTGTTTGGTGTGGTGTGTCTGTGCACATAACAGAAACAGAAAGAAAGAAAGAGAGAGCCTGAAAGTCTTAGTGCTACCACCACGTCTAACTGAGAACAGGAAGAAGGTGAATACAGATAAACAAATTCTGTCACTTCACTTGCTTCCCCTACTGAGCTCAATGACTGTCCCAACTTTTCTTCTTACCCTTTATTATACGAATATTGCAAATGGAAATGTGATGGGAAATCACATTGTTAGGGATTCGGCATGAGTTCCTGGAAGTGCTGGGAGTTGGGATGGGGATGGAGGAAGGTAGAAACATGAATCCAACTCCTGGTATGGAAAGATGAGACGAAAGGCTGAGATATGACAGATCGTATCAACTTCTCTTAGGAAAGCTGGCAAAGGGATTGGTACCTAGCTTCTCTGAAGCATTACATATATGCCCCTGACCTATAGCCAGGGGTAGAGATAGAGGCTAATGGGAAAATTTTAGGATCTCCTCCAATAGAATTGCAGATTTTGGAGAGTCTGCTGGGGCATAAGTTCTTCTACCACATTTCAGTATCTCAGATAGATGGACCATATGGCATTTAAGCTTTCTAACAGATTAATGCCCAATGACTCAATGATTTTAACCATCTTTCCCAAAGGGTTACTAAAAATTGATCATTACGGAATTGTTCAGACTGTTGCTTGGTAAGTAACTCCCAATATAGTCTCTCCCACCTTCTTACTAAAATACTCAGGAAGAGGCAGAATAAGAGAAAATCCAAAGCATTAGAAACTGAGACTTATAGACAACTTATTATCAAGATTTGGAATGCCTTGTTACTAAATAAAACACAAATGGAATTATTTCAGAAAAAGGAGACCAGTTTGTGTCATGACCTGCTTTAATGTAATGAAATAGTGTGATTAAAGAAATAATAGATGTTCCCTTCCTTCCATATTATCTCCTGCGGATTTAAGAACTAGGACTGTACCCACAAGACTAGCAGTGTATATACTCTCCAATCCTTCATTTTCTACTTTTTAAACTCTAAGGCAGAGACCTAAAGCCCATGACCTGAGCCAAAGGCAGAGGCTTAACCCACTGAGCCACCCAGGTGCCCCTCTTTTTGTTTTTTTTAAACGCACATTTTATTTTTTAATTGTTTTAAATTTTATTTATTTAACGGAGAGAGACACAGTGAGAGAGGGAACACACATAGGGGAAGTGGGAGAGGGAGAAGCAGGCTTCCTGCTTGAGCAGGAAGCCTGATGCGGGGCTCGATCCCAAGACCCTGGGATCATGACCTGAGCTGAAGGCAGCTGCTTAATGACTGGGGCACCCAGGTGCCCCTAAATATTTTATTTATTTATTCAACAGAGAGAGATCACAATTAGGCAGACAGGCAGGCGGTGGGGGGGGTAGGGGGTGGTGGACTCATGTAAGAGGTGCAGAGGGCAGGACTTGGGCAGAGTGCTTTCTAGAAAGTTCCATTTTATGAAGAAAATAGTGAATGAGGCAGCTGAATGACTCAGTCAGTTGAGCATCTGACCCTTGATTTTGGCTCAGGTCATAATCTCAGGGTCATGAGATCGAGCCCTGTGTTGGGATCCATGCTGAGTGTGGAGTCTGCTAAAATTCTCTCTCTCTCTTTCTCTCTCTGTCTCTCTCTCTCTGCCCCTTTCCCCACTCTCTCTCTAAAAAAAAATTAAACATTTTTTAAAAAGATAGCTTATAAAGAAATAAGTGAAGCCCAGGGCTGAGGAAGGAAACTTATAAAGCACAGCAAGCTCGGCATGAGCGATTTTCACATATTGTTTGGGATTGTAGCATGAAAGAACTAAGGCAGGAGAATAGCAGGAGGACTATCCACGAGCTAAAAGCTTCTCAGAAGAAACTGATCAAGGATCTGGAAGATGAGCTCATTGACTTGCCCTTGCACTTTAGATTGGAGAAGGGAAATCAGTAAATGGAAACACCCTGTGTGAAAATAAATATGGAGAATGACTAGATCTCATCTTTCTTGAAGGATAGACAATAGCAGTAAGAGAGCAGTGTGGGGACCATGAAAGCAAGTAACAGCCAATGACTCATCTAGCATATCATTGGAGAAAAAAAGGAAAGGAAGATATTTCTACAAATCATCCCTTCATGATCTGAAGGAAAATTTTGGGAAGCAGTTAGGTTATTATTCAGCATGAAGAAAAAAGACATGGTCTATGTGAAACACCAGCAGGAGCCATCAAGGGAGAACAGATTGAGGTTAAAAGGTTGGAGCATGGGATTAAAATAGATTTAAATGAGATAATAGAGAATTTTAAAGAATCTTAAAAGACATAGCAGCATTAAATTTTACATTGGAGAAGAGTAGAACTGATGTGTAAAAAAAAATCAGCAGTGATATGAATGACAAATCTGTGATTTTCTTCCAGAAAGCAGAGCCAATATGAAAAAAAAATGAAAAAAAAAAGGGCTATAGACACTAAAGACAAATATAGATGGCCAACTTGCAAATTATTATTATTTCTGAATGAAACCCTGGAAAAAGTAGAAAAGACATAAAATTATAATAAAAGAACATTTTCTGCATATTCTATGTGAAGTCAAAGAAATGACACACACATCTAGGCCTTTGGATAAAGACAAACAACTAGGATAAAGATAAAAATCAATTATGATCCAAATAAGAGAAACAGGTTTTCCTCAAGGAAACAAACATTAATTTAGCTCAGTTTCTCATTTGTAACCTTAAGTGTCAGTAGACAATAAAGCAGTGCTTTTTTCTCTGTCAATGAACAGTTTTTAGACTCAAGAATTTTAGATTCAGTCAATTTTGAGAAGGCAATAGAAATATGTCTTCGGATAAATCCCTCATAAAATACATTAATGACACACGTATTCCACTTGATAGAATTATTTGCTGACCCATTCCAATTAAACAAGAAGGTAAGCAAAATTAGGAGCGCAAGAATGAAGAAGTCATAACATAAAAAGGAGTGGGTCTGGATACAGCCTGGCCTATTTAAAAATTCTTTGTCAGATGAAGTGCACAATATAGTATATATATATAAAGTTACAAGCAAGATTTTAGGTGATGTGAGTAACATAACTAATACAGATAATCTCAAATATACATTTCACATTTACGTCCTTACAAACTGGGAGTCTGATAACCTCGTGTTCCCATGTACACAAATCAATTACACATAAACTCATATACAGAGAACCAGAAATCCCAAAGAAGGCATATAGTATAGGCCTCAGTGTCCTGACCGCTGCCTAATGCAATGACACTAGAATTTGATAACAAAAGGTTAATGTATGAAGGCACCAGTAAAGGAAAAGCAAATTTTCCAAATAAACCAGGTTGAGTTTTTCGATTTTGTTTTTCAGCTCAAGGGCCAACTGTTGAAAGTCTTTGGAAGATGACTGCTCTGGTCTCAGAGATGGATAAGTGTTGGAGAGGATGTCACGTCATTGGCTTAAGGAAAGGTCAGTTGTGGGGCACCTGGGTGGCTCAGTGGGTTAAGCCTCTGCCTTCGGCTCAGGTCATGATCTCAGGGTCCTGGGATCGAGCCCTATATCGGGCTCTCTGCTCAGCGTGGAGCCTGCTTCCCCCCTCTCTCTGCCTGCCTCTCTGCCTACTTGTGATCTCTCTCTCTGTGTCAAATAAATAAATAAAATCTTAAAAAAAAAAAAAAGGAAAGGTCAGTTGTGAAATTTACAGAAGACTGGGTTGGTTTGTTTCTTTGTTTTCTTAATAGCTCCTCTTACCCAGCAGCGCCTCACCCTTCAGCTCAACTTGCTTTTGTAAGTGATGTAAAATATTTTATAAACCTGAGAGAAATTTGCTTCAAAAGAGCAAGTGTCCTATAGAGAATGAAAGAAACAGCAAACATTTGCCCAATTGCCACCCATCTTATAAACATTCCTTTCCTGCCCCCAAAGGGTGAGCCTTGACTGGTAAGGGAAATATGTGTCTTGGCGTGCCACCCACAAACTTCTCTGAAGTATTTATTGTTCTCTATTTAAGCTAGAAACCCAGTCCGTCAAGGACTGTCAAATCTTCCCAGAAGTTCAGGCCCTGGTTTCTGGCTCTTCTCCAAGTGTTAGGTGGTAGTAATGCCTGTAGTGTGGGTCCCAGGCCTGAGGGAGCTGACATGCCAAGGAGAGCCCCTTGGCTATGCTCAGGCTGGGTGCTTTGGGGTGACTTTGCTTCCTTACATCTCAAGTGTCCATCAGCTTCCTACTGTGGCCTTGATGTGCTGCCCCATAGTTCATAAACCTAAAGGGAATAATTCCACAGAGTTTTTCAAAGGAGAAGAATGGTTTTATTCTTAAACAGTTCTTGAGCACAGTGCTGATGCATCCTGGACATTGAAAGTTCTAGAGATATTGCTTTGTTGAACCATAATGTTTAGTGATTTGTAGAGCGAAAAAAAAATATGTAATTTGGCCTTGAGTTGCAATGCTGTTCCTGTTGCTAGGTCCCTTTGCTAGGACTTGGGTGTTGGAACTCCTAACACAGGAAGTGAAAACCGTAGTTTTTGTCTATGACTGGCTCTAATTGCTCGTATTTTGAGTTTCTTTATCTCCTAACACAAACTGAAGAATACAATAGACATTTAGTAAATGTTTACTGAAAATATTGGAGCCTGAGAGGAAGGTGTGTGGTAACAATACAAAATTTTTCCAGAACTTTCTTCATTTTAAACAACCCACCTTATTATGCATAAAAGTACAATTTTGTCTTGATTATCAAGTGAAGAAGTGTGGTCCCTTTGGTGTGGGTTTCAGGTAGCTAAAGGAAGAGAAGCTTTGAACAGGCTGTCGACCTGTGTGAGCCGCACACATAAAACACCTTAGCACAGTGATATCGTGATTCAAACCTCTCAGCTTTGAAAAAAGAAAGGCCTCGGTTTGCACACAAACTTCACTAGTTATGACTTGCATGACCTCTGGTAAATCGTGGTGGGGAGAACTGATGTTTTTGAGGCCATCACCGTGGAAGACATATGGGGAGTGGGGAGGGAGAGATACTGTGGAATCATATTTCCTGGGACTGAAAGTCAGAAAGCCCTTGTTCCCCATACTGCACACATTGTCCTCATAATCAGCTCTGGGCTTCCAGCTCTGCTTCCATGAGAAGAGCTCAACTTCCTAAAACAATGGGAGAGGAGAATGGAAATTGGTAATGTCTTAATGCCTTTCCCTGGGAAATGTTTACTGCTACTCCTGCTCTTTCAACAAACCTCTAGGATCTTCACAGAGTGGCCTATGGTTTTGAAGTTGTAAAAACATAGTTTACTCAACATCACTGCTCTGTGCAAAGTTGCAGGTCCATTCAGGTTTGACGGAAGCAGGAAAGGAGAGAAGGGAAAGTTGTGCATATGCGGATACCTGGATGGCTCAGTCACTTAAATGTCTGCCTTTGGCTCAGGTCATGATCCCAGGGTCCCACATTGGGCTCCTTGCTCAATGGGGAGCTTGCTTCTCCTTCTGCCTGCTGTTCCCTCTGCTTGTGCTCTCCCTCACTGACAAAAATAAATAAATAAAATCTTTAAAAAAAAAAAAGTTTGTGCATATGGGGAAATCTTCTACAGGTAAATTATATGAAAATGAAAGCCCAGGATAGCCTCTTTATTTAAGGAGGCCAACACTTTTTTCTTTTTCTGGGGGAAATATAATGCTCTCTATCATCAGGCAGCACTGCTCCCTACCTCACCAAAATGGAATAACATCATCATAACTGACTTCCACCTGTGCCGTTCTCTCGCCACAATGTTTGGCCAGTGGCCTAAAATACTTGGCTTCAGCTGAGGGAAATTAGACTGTGAGTAACTGGTATGATTAACTCACCTCTAAACTCAGGGTAAACGAAACTCCCTTTGGCAGGGGGGAAGGGGTAGGGGTTGTAGTAGTTAGAGCATGTGTTTTCAGCCCTGAAGAAGAAATTAGCAAATGAACTTGAGCCCAGTGATCAGGGATGCATCAGTAATTAAAAAGTGCCAGATTCAACCATGCCATCTGACTGTGTTTAGGACTGAGAGACGCCTTCCACTTGTCTGTAGCTCACCGTGGGTCTCTGTGCCACAGTGAAATCTTCTAATGCAGGTGCCAAGCTATCAATACAATGCATTTGGACTGTTTTCAAAGCAACTGAATTATCTATTGATCTTTTGCACCTCAAAACCACCCTCTGAGGCAGGCAGGCATGACATTATTATCCCCATTTGGCAGATAAGGAACCTGAGGATCAAAAAATTAGATAACTTGGCAATGCCACAGAGCTCATAAGGGGCTGGTCCAGTTCTTAAATCCAGAACAATCAGTACAATCCAAATTTATGGAGTCCCTACTATGTTCCCCATTTCATGTCTTCTCTTAGTCTCTGTCTTCTTGCTCTTCCCACCAAATCACAATGTGGTGTCGTCAGGTCCAACATCACTGTCACTCTGGGTGCCCATCAGGCTCTCTGGTTACAGTCTTGGCCCTACTTTTCCTCAAGACAGATGCTCATGCCTGTCAGTTGCCTCTCTGCCAAATCGAGTAAGAGATATTGGCAAACTCACAAAGACTTTAGAAACCCTTTCCTTTCTGAGGCTTTGTGGACCCTCTCTGTTTCAAGTGGGTGTATGCCCCTTCTGCTACGCACACTGGAATACTCAGTAGTTTGGGTCATGGGCCACAAAGCAAGGCCTATATGGAATACATCTTGCATCTTTTCATCCAGAATGGGGTCTCAAATGTTGGTGAGAGTATTTATTATAATGCAAAATTAAAGGTTATTATGAATTATGACAATAATAATATTCATATAATAATATTAGTAGCGGATACCATTTACTGGTGACACACTGTGTTCCAGGTGCTTTTATATAATGAATTCACTTAATCCTCATAAAATCACTACACGGGATGAAAAGTAACATGGCCTGTGGCCCTCTTTCTGAGACTGAGCCCTGGAATGACCCCAGATGATAGAGAAAGACAGCCCTGACCAACCTACACAAAACCCACGGAATTCCTGGGCACAGAAGGACCAACAACCATGGATGAGCCACTAGGTAGGGAAGAGGATTTCACACGTGCTCTTTTTTTCTCCCTACTCTACCCTGGGCAGATTACTGTTCACTCCACCATCTCTAAAAGACAAAAATCAGCAACCAGCCCAATTGAGGTGAGGGGATACCTGGCCACGGTAGGGCTGGAGGCAGGCCGCAGGGCCAATAGCAACAGATGCATGACAACTGGGCCAATCAGTAATTGAGATTTCCTCCTTAATTACCACCTTCTTTGATCCCAAGGTGTTGGTTAGATGATGACAAGTGAATGAGAGAACCATTGAAAAGGAGCAGAGTCAGCACACAGGTACAAAGAGAGGTCAAGTAACTCATCTGACCAAGAGGCCTTCCTTCTTCCCCACCATTTAAACTCTTGTGGACATAAGGAAGCATCCAAGCTTTTACTCTTTCCCATAGGTTCATACCGCCAGTCAAATTGTGCACTATATCCAAAGGGCTATGAATTCAGAGGGAAAAACATCAAGGTAGCTAAAGAGCAAGGAACATTAAAAGGAAGGCAGCAGAGGCACCTGGGTGGTTTGGTGAGTTGAGCATCCAGCTCTTGGTTTCAGCTCAGGCCATGATCTCATGGGTCATGAGATCAAGGCACTTTTGGGCTCCTTGCTGAGTCAGGAGTCTGCCAAAGATTCTCTCCCTCTGCTCCTACCTTCACTCTCTCATTCTAAAATAAATAAATAAATAAATAAATAAATAAATCTTTTAAAAAATGCAAGTCTGGGGCGCCTGGGTGGTTAAGTGGGTTAAAGCCTCTGCCTTCAGCTCAGGTCATGATCCCAGGGTCCTAGGATCGAGCCCCAAATGGGGCTCTCTGCTCAGATAATAAATAAATGTCTTTCAAATAAATAAATAAAATCTTTAAAAAAATGCATGTCTGTTCACCTAGCAATTACATTTCAACAAAATAAAAAATCCAAAAAAAAAAAAAAAAAAAAAGGAAGACAACAACTTGAACAGCATACATTGAATACAGGAATATTGATAGACCAGGGAAAAATGTCTACCTACCTGGCAAGACATCTCCTTAAAATTATCACTGTTAACATCACCAGTAATGGGACAAATTGACTTCATTTGACTCTTGACACAGTGCACTGAGAGGAATACAGTAGACAGAAACACTTCAGTGGTATTCATGCAAAAATGCATAACCTGAATCTAATCATGGGGAAATATTAGACAACCCAAACTGAGGGACATCCTGCAATTTAATGCTTTAAAATGTTGTTCCCACTATATTTAAAATACTTACAGATGTTCCAGATGAAAGGAATAAAGAGACATAATAACTGAATGCAACTCATTATCTAAAATTTTCTTTTGTTTTAAAGGGCATTTGGGGAACAACTAGTGAATTCTCAGTAAGGGCTATAGATTAGATAATAGTATTTTATCAATATGAATTTCCTGATTTTGATCACTGTATTACCATATAGTGGTATGTATTAACACTGAAGGCTTTTGGGATAAGGAGGTATCGTGTCCATAATTTTCTTTCAGGTGACTTAGACCTGTATATCTATAAATCTACCTGTATCTGTAGATTGATAGCTAAATAAAGATACCTAAACTCAAAGAGAGAGAGAGAACAGCAAATGTGACAAAATGTTAAGAATAAGGAATTTGGGGCGGTGGTGCTCCTGGTGGCTCAGTCATTTGGGCAACCAACTCTTGGCTTCGGCTCAGGTCATGATCTCAGGTTCGTGTGAGATCAAGACTTACTTCAGGCTCCCCGCTCGATGGGGAATCTGCATGAGGATTCTCTCCCTCTCCCTCTGCCCCTCCCCATGCTCTCTCTCTTTCTCTCTAATAAATAAATAAATCTTTTTTAAAAAGAATAAGGATAGGGGGTAAATGGCCTGTATACATTCTTTGTACTATTTTTATAAGTTTTCTCTAAGAAGGAAATTATGTTAAAATAAAAGGTTTAAAAATAGGATTTTCACACACATTTCCTATTCCTTTCTTTGTTTCAGATTTCTTTTCTGTGCTTATAACACCTGACATATATTTATTTGATTATTTGTTTGCTCCCCCTGGTATAATATAATTCAGTGGGACATGATTTGTCCCAGCCATATTTCCAGCCTGCAGAATAGTACCTAGCACATATTAAGTGCCAAATTAACAAATGAATGTGCAATAACTATTCAATGAATATTCTCACAGGGGATAGAGAAGGAGGTTGGAAAAATGAAGCCAGAGCAAGAACTCATAAAGAAGAGTTTTAAGGTATAAAGTTTGTTACAGTTGTGGTGAAATTTAAGAACATGAAAGAAAAGAGAAAGTTCTGAAACCTTCTGAGAAGAAAAAGATCATCTACAGAAGAATAATAATCTGAGAGATAGCAGATTTCAATCAGAACACTAGATGCAAGTATACAATGGAATGTAATTTCAAAAGCTTTAAAGAAAAGATTCAGTCTAGAATTTTATATCCAGTTAAATTCTCACTTAACCTTGAACATTAAAAAAGATACTCTCAGGTCCCATGTTGGGCTCCATGCTCAGCAGGAAGTCTGCTACTCCCTCTCCCTCTGCCTGCTGCTCCCCCAGTTTGTGCTCTCTCTCTCTCTGTCAAATAAATAAATAAAAATCTTAAAAAAAAAAAAAGATATACTCAGGAATGTAAGGAATGTGAGAACTAATAGCTATACAAAGAGCTTGCAAAAGAGAAGCTCACACTACTTACAATATTACACAGAAAATTCACAAAAATTCAAGTACGATTCATCAATTAATTTCATATCATTGGCATCATGGAAACTAAAATGTTTATAATTACTTAAAAGAATGTCTGTAATTTTAAATATATGATCAATAAGCCTGATAGGTTCAAAACAAGTGATCTAATATATAATTCAAGAAGGTAGATATAAAGCAAGAAAGTAAACCCTAGAAGGAGGAAAGAAGAAATAATAAAGATTAGAGCAGAAATAAATAAATATTAGAGCAGTATAGAATAAAAGAGCAATACAGAAGATGAATAAAACCATAACTTGTTTTCTTTTCAAAGACTTATAAATTAGAGGTATTTGGTAAGACTAATCAGAAAATTAAAAATGTTTATCTGCACATTAATTATACTTGAATTTTCAAAAATTTAATTTAAAAATGCTTATCTGCAAAATATTTTAGAAATTTGAGAAATAACTATGGACAAAGTGGAAAGCTCTTACAGTTTGATAGAATATCAGAGACAGTACAGGTAACAACTTGAAAAACTTGAGACAAATGCATTATCAAGAAACATATAGAATACCAAAATTAAATACCACAAGAATAAATAGAAAACATGAATAAATCCCATTATCAAAGAAATGTTTAAAGACTTGTACCTCCACTCTGCTTTTGCCAGCAGAAAGCCCCAGGCCCAGATGACTTTAAAAAGAGTTCTATCTATTTTTAAATAATGTGTTTTTGTTTTTTTAAAGATGGAAAGGTAATTAAATAATTCATGAGGCTAGTATATTTGTAATATCAAGGCTAGAGAAGAACAAGAAATGGAAATTATGTGGACATTTCACTTAAAAACAGATTAAAAGTTCAAATTAGGTATTAGCTAATGGAAAATTTAATGTATTTCTAAGGTAATACATCATAATCAGTGAGGATTTATCTTAGGAAATTAATATCTAAAAGGAAGACTAACTCAGAGAAATTATTTGAAAACTAGAATTAGAAGATCATTGCCTTAACTTGATAAAGTCTACATATTAAAGACATCCAAGAAACATGCACAACAAAGAAATACAGACTTGGTCCTTTTAATATAGGAAATAACACAAAGATACACCCACTATCACTACTACCGTGTTGTTTAAAATAGTATTAGAAGTTCTGGCCAGTGCGATGAGAAAAAAAATAATAATAATTAATGGAGGAAGAAAAAAGAAAAAAAAAGCTATGAATAGAAAGGGACAACATGGCTATTACTGTAAATTGCAGGATCATCTGCACAGAAAGTGTAACAGAATTTTCAAAATATGGTAACAATAGAGTTCCAAAGATCGTCAGGTACAAACTTAGGTACTATATATCAATACCACTGTTGATAGGAATGCAAGCTGGTGTAGCCACTCTGGAAAACATCATGGAGGTTCCTCAGAAAGTTGAGAATAGAGCTACCCTATGACCCAGCATTTGCACTACTGGGTATTTACCCCAAAGATACAGATGTAGTGATCTGAAGGGCCACATGCACCTGAATGTTTATAGCAGCAATGTCCACAATAGCCAAACTATGGAAAGAGCCTAGATGTCCATCAACAGATGAATGGATAAAGAAGATGTGGTATAGATAGATAGATAGAAAGATAGATAGATAGATAGATAGATATAATGGAATACCATGCAGCCATCAAAAGAAATGAAATCTTGCCATTTGCAATGACGTGGATGGAACTAGAGGGTATTATACTGAATGAAATAAGTCAATCAGCGAAAGACAATTATCATATGATCTCTCTGATATGAGAAATTTGAGAGGCAGGCGGGGGGTTTGTAGGGTGTAGGGAAGGAAAAAATGAAACAAGATGGGATTGGGAGGGAGACAAACCATAAGAGACTCTTAATCTCACAAAACAAACTGAGGGTTGCGGGGGTGAGAAGGGATAAGGTGGCTGGGCCCAGGACATTGGGGAGGGTATATGCTATGGTGAGTACTGTGAAATGTGTAAGCCTGATGATGGACAGACCTGTACACCTGGGGAAAACAATACATTATATGTTATTAAAAAATAAATTTAAAAAAATTAAAAAATAAACAGTGATATCAATACCATTCTTCTATACGAGTTTATTAGCCAGGGTTCTTCAGAGAAACAGAATGAACAGGATGTGTGAGATAGATAGAAAGATAGATATTATAAAATCTATCCATATAGACAGAGACAGGCAGAGAGACAGAGACAGAGAGAGACAAAAAGGGAGGCAGAGAGATAGAGACACATGCACACAAAGATTTGATATAGTAAAGAAATGCTTCCACAAACAGGAAGAATAAGAAGTGGATTGATTGAAGATTGTTCAGTAGATGGTATTCGGGAAACTGGCTTATCATATGCATAAAAAATAGGTTTGGGTCCACACTTCATACTGAATATTAGAGTGAACTCCAGGGATTTAAAAGACCTATATATTAAAGGTAAAGCTATAAAATGAATGGGGGGCATGATAATTTATTTAATCATCTGGTGGATAAGTACTTCTTAAATAAGAACCCCAAAGCACAAACCAGAAGGCAAAAATTGGATTTGACAACATCAAAATTAAAGACCTCTGTTCAACGAACCGCTCTATAGATTATGTTAACATATGGATGGCAGATTAGGAGAACATATTTGCAACCTCAAAAACCAACAAGGGATTAATCTAGAAAATACAAGGGACTCTTATGAGTCAACCAGAAACAAAAACGAACACAGTAGAAAAATAGGCAAAGGTATTATGATGCTATAGTTCAAAGAAAGGAAAGCCTGGAAAGATAAAAGTAGTGGAAGAGATTCTCAACTTTGTTAGTCAAAGTGTAACAAGAGAAGTAAAAATTAAAATAATGCAGACATACCACTTCTGTCCATCTAAGTGAAAATCAGATACCACCTAGACTTAGCAAATGCTTAGGAAAGGAGATCACTTCCTGAACCCTGGTGGGAGTACGGACAAGGCAACACCATTCTGGAGAGCAATGCAGCAGACATGGGTCAAATAAGAAATGCATAAACCATCTAAGGTAGGCAATGGCCTGACCTGTAGAGATGAGAAGGAGCAGTAATACCATAAGGAAAAAAACAACAGAAAAGCAACCAGATCATTCAATTCTTCTATGGCATACAATTCCCTTTGTGGTAATAGGGTGGATCATGGATGTTGGTGTTAGCCATGCCCACCTTACAAAGAACAAAATAACAAAGAAGATAGCCCAATACTCTGGGCCTCTCAGCTATGGTTTGGCCTTCACTTCAAGGCTAGCTGAGACCTCAAAACTTTGGAGGTATCCTGAGCTAAAAAGATACCCGGGAGAGCTATGATCATTCACAACACCATGATCTTCGATTGTAGGTACATCATTTACCCAAAAAACAAAGTAAAATGTAAGGTTGACCATATCTGAGTTACCCTTCTCACTAATCCGTGACTCTAGACTAGCCTCTGTGACTTTGCCTAACTGACTCTGATCCTGACCTCTGACTACAAAGTATATATCCCAGATAAACTCATATACAACGTCATGAACACCTGCCATGAGAGACATAAACATGAATGCTCAAAATTTCATTGCAGGCGACGGGGCAGTGCTGGAGCCCAGCTGAGATTTTATCAGTGGTGGAATGGATAAGTAAAATAAATAGACTTGAGTCTTATATGATGAGTGGGAACTCCACAAGCGAAGAAGTAAAGGGAAGTTCTTCTTGATCTAGGAAGGAAGCAAAATCTACATGGGTGTGATGAGTGAGGAAAACAAAAAACAGAAACGACCTTCAGGTTGTTCCAATGAGTCCGATGCTGAGTAAGTGAGTGACGTAGTTGGATCGTGACTAGCTGTGACGATAGACTGGAAGGAGGACCTAAGGAGGCAAGAGTGACCTAAGACCAGCAACGTGGCTGATACGATCCAGAAATGTGCAGGCTTGAACAGGTAGTACTGATGAGGAGCGAGGAAAGGACAAATCTGAGAGGAGTTAAGGAAGAAGAATTGGCAGGGCTTGGTTGTGATAGGAGTGAGGAAGAAAGGAAAAATCTAAAATAATGCCACATCTCTGTCTTGGAATTTGAGTCAATGATTATGTCATTAACTGAGATCAGAAGACAGGAAATACATGGGAATATTTTCGGGGCTTAACAAATACAAGGCTACAAACAAAAATAATGAAGTCATTGGCTCTGCTGTCCAGAATCTTCAAGTTCAGTGGGGAAGAAAGCCACAGAGACAAGTGACATTGTAGTAAAACTTCAAGGTACAGTAATGGCATCAGGGAAGGGAAATTAGCTACTTTGGAGGGTGCATACTGGCTGTAATTAAGAGCAGAGACTCTGGAGTGAAGCAAGTACTGGGGTTTGAGTCCTAATTCCTCCATTGAGAGTTTGTGTTCCCTAATTTTTCCATGTCTCAGGTTCCTCATCTGCAAAATGGGAATAACTATAGCATCTATAATGCAAGTCTGATATGAGGTTTTAATTAAGACAGTGTTAGGAACACAAGCGTGTTTAGACTGGTGAGTAACTTAATCTCAGGAAACAAACTGAGGGTTGCTGGAGGGGAGGGGAAAGGAAGGATAGGGTGGCTGGGTTATGGGCATTGGGGAGGGTATGTGCTATGGTGAGTGCTATGAAATGTGTAAGCCTGACAATTCACAAACCTGTACCCCTGGGGCAAATAATACATTATATGTTAATTTTTAAAAATAAATAAATAAACTGAGTAAGTGAGTAAGTCATGTCCTTGAGGCCATATGATATTGTGAAAACAGGAATTCAGATTCTGGAGGTAGAAGCACCCATTGTAGTCCGGAGTTCAGGTTATGTATCCTTGGACAAAGCAACCACCTTTCTGAGTCTTAGCTTCTTACATGTTAAATATAGAAAGAAAAAGAAAAAAAAAAATCTCTCCTGCCCTAGGTATCTAACAGGTCTTTAAAAACAAAGTAAAATAATGGATGCATTTAAATGAAGCTGTAAAACCAATACCAATGGAGCAAATTATAATCATTAATGCAATTTCACTGAGGGAAGAAATGCTAACAATAGAATGTACTTGCTATTTTAAGGGTTTGCCAGTCTGTGGGAACAGGGAAATATCAAGGACGGAGATCTGACCTAGGGATAGAATTACCAATTCATTCCACCTTCCTTTCAGGGTTCTTATGACAATTAACTTGCCAAGTTTCAACCACAAGACCATATGTTTACTAGATCATGTGGGGAAATGTGGTTTATTCTGATTATTTGTTTGTATTAACATTATTAGTGCAGTGCTTCACGTATTACATTGGCTCAAATTCAATCTGTCAGGAGGCTTCACAGCACATAAAGTGTAAAAATATTCTAAACACAAGTGATTTTTAAAATAGGAGAATCCTAAGTTCACATCCTCCCTCATGGACCTTGTTGGCAATCACCTTGGACCTCACACAGAGTGGGAGTCATGCTGATTACAGTTCTGACCCTTTCTGAAGTCTTGAAGTTCCTTCTGAAGTGTCAAAGGAGTATTCACATGTACTAATGGCAGCTTTAATATTTAATGGACTTTAATTATTCTAATTATTTGGAAGCTGGTATTCAGTGACCTAATTCAAGGTAGGTCGTTTGACCAACAAGACCACCCATTTTCTGAGCACACAGAGTAATTAAATATACATCAAACTCCTCCCTTCAATGCTTCCCCCTTGCAATTACAAATAATATGCTAAGTTCAGTCAGTAAAGTGTAGAGTCATTATAGTACCCAAATTCACAGTTGTTACTTTCTAAGTTGTAAATCAGCCCATGATGTGAGACTTCCTACTTCTTCGGCCTCATTTCTCCCCTTTGTTTCCACATACTCGGTTTCTGCCATACAGAAGACTTTGCAGTTCCTCAAATGTATCATCCTGCTCAATAATTTATTACCTTTGTATACTGATATCTTGGCTTTCAACATCTTTCCCACCACCCCAAGCCTAGCTCAATCCTCATTCAATAGGAGAACTCCTACTCATGCTTCAAAACCCATTGCAGACACTACTCCTTGGTGAATCCTTCCCAGATTCCCGGTTGATAATATGTCCCCTCTCCCATTGTGTCCTCAACATTTCTCCATGGGAGTTACTGAATGTGACCCCTCCAAAGTCTGCAAGATCCTTGGGGAGAGGAGAGTGATTTGTTCTTCACTTCTTTCTCTAGTCCTGGGCCTGGCTTGAAGTAAACCTCCCCAAATTTTGCGGTGCCCACACATATAGGAAGTCCCCTCTAATTCGGATCCTTTGTCTGAAGGAGCTCACTGTCTCAGCCCCTTGTTTGGAATGTCTCCTGATACAAAAAGATCAGGAAACAGGTTTTTCCTTTGGACAAATGGGCGTGGATTATGAAAATATTATGCAAGATTAGGCAAATGCTACACTGTTTCCTTTAGGAACTGTCCAGGTACACAACTGTCGGTCAGTTCAGGAGTGGATCTTTCTTTGCAGGTGGATGGGGGCCGGTGGCGGGGGCTGTGACGATTGGCTTCCTTAGGGGATGGGCTTTGCTTGTCCCCTGAGCTCTACGCCACCAGGCAGAGGTAAGATTGTTCGTCAAGAACTTCTTTTTGTGTCTTAGCAACCTAAATGTTCTTCCTGGTCACTACAGAAGGGACACAGAAAGTCTCCTTCTTCTTTCCTTCTTCCTATTTCTAAGTGCTTTTTGTTTATAAGTATTTTTTTTTAAGAGTTTATTTATTTTGACAGAGAGAGAGAGATCACAAGTAGGCAGACAGGCAGGCAGAGAGAGGAGGAAGCAGGCTCAGTGCTGAGCAGAGAGCCCGATGCGGGGCTCGATCCCAGGACCCTGAGATCATGACCTGAGTCGAAGGCAGAGGCTTAACCCACTGAGCCACCCAGGCGCCCCTGTTTATAAGTATTTATAAGTCTCTTTTGACTGTGACCAAGCTAACAGGCTTGGGTTGCACGCAGGTGACATGGATGAGACTGCCTTTGTTAGAAATGTGTAGAACAATGAGAAATCCTGTTGGTGATACAGCGGCTGAGGAGTTCCCTGAGGAGACAAAGGGAGGAGAATGAAGTCTGAGTCTCTCTGTGGGTCGAGACACATCACTGATGATCATAATCTAGAGCTGTTGCTAGGAATTGACAAACACATGGTGTGGTCATGAGAGCTGGCTGACTTGGGGGAGGGGAAGGGAGAGACAGAGAGAGAAAGAGACAAGTAGAAAAGTCCAGGAGATAAGAACCCCCTGTAAGCATGATGCTCCATTTCTGGTTTGCAGATGGTGATATTTTTGTGTGAGGATGTCGTTCAGAACAATGTTCAGCACGCCCTAAGCAGAATGATGTTTTGGTACCTCATCTTTAGCAGATATAAGTTGTTAATTAATGAAATATGCTAAGACTAATGAAATTGAATGTTCCAATATATTTGTATATCAACATATGGAAACACAAAAACCTTTGTTTTATATATGTGTGTGTATCTGTCTGTCTTGCTGCATAATAAAAGTAACTATTTTCAGCAGATATTTTTCTAAAGTCAGCACAGGGCTCCCTCCCCCTCCTCCTGGTTCTGACATCACCATTCCCGGGGTATTCTCACAGAAGTGCCCTAATAATTGTTTATTCATGGTGGATAATACGATGCTAAATAATAACTTTCCTGGGCCACTCCCTCAACTCCTCTATGATGAGAGATCAAGAAGTGAGGGGGTTTGGGATAAAGGATTTTTTTTTTTTTTTGAAGGAAATAGCTCTAGGGCTGCATTTGCATTCCTTTTTAGTGCTTCTCCCCTGAAAAATACATGGAGTGATAAATGCAATGAGACAAACAGTCTGCTTTCTGCGGCAACAGTAAAGAGAGCACTCGAGAGAAACAAATTGTGATACGTCCATGCAATGGACACCTACGTGGCCACTAAAACATAAGTCAGATCTATACACTTGGTCATGGCATAATGTCTAGCAGGTGTATACAGACGAAACATCCTGGAAGCCAAAATTGGCAACACTTTTTATCATGATTACTTCACAAGATTGAGAAGATGGGAACATTTTCCCACTTTGTGTTATATACATTGTGTTGTTCAAAATGTTGGCAATGAGCCAAAGTGTTGCTTTTCTTACAAAAAGAAAAAAATGACTGAAAGAGGGAATGTGAATGAGAGAATGAGAAGAGGGAAAGAAAGAATCGAAAGAAAGAATCAGGGCACAGATCCCAAGAATGTGATCGAGGAGTTCTCCTTTGCAGATGGGGCTGATTGTTTTCTATTTCATGTTATAAGATGCCAAAGACATTGTGCTAAGAAGAAAAATAAGTGTATATATATATATATGTATATTGATTATATATAATCAATCCTTAATAAATTATATTGCTAATAATATACTAGGCTCCTAATTAAACATTGAGTTTTTAACCAATTCAATATAATATTAATAAAAAGGGACATTGGGGAAGGACAGGAATACTTTGGGAACTTAGTTTAATTTTCTTTTCAAAAAAAGGAAAAAGGAGCTGGACCCCCAAAACCATGGGGCACGCAGAACAACTTGAACAAGATACAGAGAATCATAGAGACACAGGGTGAGGTAAGGAGTGAAAGGGGCCAGAAGATTAACAGTAAACTCCTTTTTATAAACATCATATTTTATAATGTGCATAATATTTCATTACCTTAGGGTCTTACTGAAACTTTAGGTACGTTTTCACGGTTTTGTTTTTTTTTTTTTTTTGGTAGGTGTTTATAGGTTCTAGAAAATAAGAATTAAAAATGTTTTCAGAGACAGGATTTGAATAAGTCAAACTTTAGGCTTCATAGAAAAAGCCCACCCACATTATATGATCTTGTTTGTTTTCTGCTTGTTTCTGTTAAAGTCTATGAAGTTCAATTATGCCCCTTACTATGTAATTTAAGACACCCTGGCTATCCTTCAAATCTCAAGAGAGAAATCTCAGGGATGGGGGAGGATATAGTATAAGGATGACAGGAGTTGTGGTTGAGTCAGAGATAGCAAAGCTCGGAAAAAACCAAGCCACCCACTCTAAGTGACAGAGATCGTAGAGGGTGGAGCCCAGATTTAAATCTAAGTGTGTCCCACCAAAGCTATACTCTTAAGAAAAAAAAAACAAATTCTGCCTGATACGAAAGTATCATATGCTCACAAGGCTATAATTAGAGCCTCCTGTATCCTTTTACACTTTCTAAAAGGGCAAGCTTTATGGAACCAACAAAGCAGTGACTTCTCTGGGACAAGATGTGACTAGTACCAAAGATGCCTGACTCAGAGGTTACATGAAAATAGGGTTTCACACAAGAGATGTCCACTCCACTGGCTAGTAAAGGAAAGATGGATATATACTAGACAGAATCATGGCCCCTGTAGCACAGATGTCAACACATTACCTTACGTATCAGAAAGGACTTCAGAGATATGATTTGGAGTCTTGAGATGGGAAGATTCTCTGGAATTATCTGGGTGGGCCCAGGGTGATCACAGGGTCCTTGTTCAAGAGGGGCAGGAGAGTCAGCGTTAGAGAGGAGATGTGATGACACAGGCAGAGGGTCCATGTCAGAGAACTCCAAAGATGCCACCCTGCTGGCTTTGAAGCTGGAGGCGCAGGCCTGAGCACGCAATGGTGGGCAGTTTCTAGAAGCTGGGAAAGGCAAGGAAATGGGTTCTCCCCCGGGGCCCCCAGAATGGAATGCAGCCTTGCTAACGCCTTGATTTGAGCCTAGTGACACCAATTTTAGACCTCTGACCTCCAAAACTGTAAGATGATAAATGTGTGTTGCCTTCAATCAAATTTGTAGTAATTTGTTACAGCTCAGTAGGAAACAAATACCGCTGCCATGGGCTTTTTTATGTGAACTAGTGGTTCCAAGCAATCAGTGTCACTGAGGACAGGAGTGGGATAGCTGGAGAATATTGCTGATCAAGACAGGGCAGAATCACCGAAGCTGGAAAAGCCTCAGAGTGTGACTTTTAGAGGTGTAGACAGTGAATCGTGCTTTTCCATCATTCTTCCTTAATCCTTGGGTCCCAGGAAAAAGCAGCATCATCTGAGTGACACACATAGAGCAATACACTCACTTCATCACACAGAGATTCTCTGCATAGTGTAGAAAATTTAAAAAACATATTCACAAAGATCTTACAAAATAATTATCCTTGTATTTAATCCTTTCATATTTTAACCATTCTGGTTTGTTCAGGCATTTGTAAATTTTCAAAGACAAATTTAACTGCAGATAATAAATTATTTAAAACTTACAGAAAAAGGCTTTCTGAGCCCATTCCCACAGAGCCGACATTTCCTGAATCTCGATCTTCCATCACCTTCCAGAAGATGCAAAAGAAGAATTTGGGCAAGTCACATAATCTCCCTAGAGTTCCTGTTTTGTGAAATTATGCCCAATTCATTGAGATGGGAAAAGAATCTTGAATCCTAGATCTGGAAGGAGCCCCAGAAATGGCAGTAGCCCACATTCTGCTTTTTCATGTGAAGAAACCCAAGCAGTCACTTGTCCAAGACCTCACACAGCGCTGCCCTCTGCCTGTGCCCCCAAGGACACAGCATGCGTGCCAGGCTTTCTAAGGTGGTAGGAGTACGGATTTTTTTTTTTCCTGGAGAATTTTGTAATTTTGGAAGGAAGACAGACAAATAATGTAAACATATAAAGCAGTTTCTCATAAATACAATGACAGAGGTAAGCACAGGGTGCTAGCTGAGTTTGGAGGAAGGACACACAGCCCCAACAGGCCCCATTCACCATGGATACTCATTGTTTTTCAAAATAAAAACTTCCATTAACTTCTCTTTAGTTGACAAAAATAATTGTGTCCTTGGTAAATTGTTTTTCTTTTTTTTTTTTAAAGATTTTATTTATTTGAGAGAGAGAGAGAAAGAGAGAGCACAAGCAGGGTGAAAGACAAAGGGAGAAGCAGACTCCCCACAGAGCAGGGAACCTCACGGGGGACTGGATCCCGGGACTCTGGGGATCTTGACCTGAGCTGAAGGCAGACACTTAACCAACGAAGCCACGTAGGCACCAGGTAAATTGTTTTTAAAATACTGTCACAATGAAATGAAGAAAATATTGTCCATAATCAGAATGATAGTGTCCAGAGATTATAGTGCTATTATATCTCTATGTAGATGTGTGCATATACATATACATATGGATTTCCAGTCTCTCAATAGATGTATAATTTTAATGGATATATATATATAAAATCTCCTGCTACTAGTTGTCACAACGCACTCTCACAGATATCTTATTTAAAGTCACTAAATCTCAGCATTGGAGTGGATACACTAAATGCCATCTAGGCCAATTTCCACATAAATAAAACTTTTTATTTTTTAATAACTTGAAATATATAGAAAAATTGCAAAGGTAGTACAGAGAGTCTCCCAGATCTGTTTTCCCTATTATTAACATCTGACATGGGTGTGCACATTTGTTACAATCAATGAACCAATATTGATACATTATTGGTAACAAAAGTCCATGGTTACATTCCCTTAGTTTGTAACTGATGCTCTTTTTTCTGTTCCACAATCCCATGAAGGATGTGACATTACATTTTGTTGTCTCATTTTCTTGGGCTCCTCTTGACTGACAGTTTCTCAGACTTCCCTTGTTTTTGATGACTTTGGCATTTTTTTTTTAAAGAATAGTGACCAAGCATTTTGTAGACTATCCCTTCGCTGGAATTTCTCTGGGATTTGTCTCGTGATTCGAGTAGGGTTATGAGTGTGGCGGAGGAAGAATTCAGAGGTAAAGTAGCACTCTACTCATATTGGGTCAAGGCTACCTAACAGTCGACATGATATTCCTGCCAATGCTGACCTTGATCACCTGGCACAGGTACTACTGTCTGCCTGGTGTCTCTACTTTAAAGTTACTCCCCAAACACACCTTACACTTTACCCTCTAAAACAAAGTCACTATGCATAGCCCACCTCCAAGGAGTGGGAATTTAGAAAGTGGTGTATCAACCTAAACTATTTGGAATTCTTCTGCATGGGAGATTGGTCTCTTTTCCCACAATTATTTATTTATTTATTCAATCACTCATTTATATCAGTGAGGACTCATGGCTAGTTATTTTTTTAAAAGATTTTATTTATTTATTTGACAGAGAGAGAGATCACAAGTAGGCAGAGAGGCAGGCAGAGAGAGAGAGGGGGAAGCAGGCTCCCTGCTGAGCAGAGAGCCGGATATAGGGCTCGATCCCAGGACCCTGAGATCATGACCTGAGCCAAAGGCAGAGGCTTAACCCACTGAGCCACCCAGGCACCCTGTGGCTAGTTCTTTTAAACTTTTGGTCTTGATCTAATGCTGTTTGATTCAGTGTGTGCTCAAATTGTACCAGCTTTGGCCATTAGAAGGCTTTTTTTTTTTCCCAGATGGTTTTTGGATCTCCGACATTACACATCAGTGTGTGTGTGTTTGTGTGTGTGTCTAGCACTTCCTTACCTTCTAGCACTGTCAAGAGCTGTAAGTTCATGTTTTATATTTCCCACCCTAGACCTAGAATCAGTCAGCTCTCAAGGAGCACTGATTCCTTTTATTGAAGAATGGTATCAGAAACCAAGTTCTAGGTACTAGGCATGCTTATTAATGGTGGGGTATTTCGCTTCTAGGCCTTCTCAGCTGACAGAAGGAGGAAATATATATGTGTCTGTCGACCCTTGTATACAGACATACCTATAATATGTCCATATGTAACCATCTGTATCTACAGTAAGCTAATCATGAGTTAATTCTGATGTCCCCGAGTCTAATCCCTTACCACCTGGGTCACTGCTGCCTCTTCCCCTTGTTCACTTGTAAATTTCCACTCCAACTGTGAGAAATCTGGCTCCTGCCTTACATTTGTGTCTTTTCCCTTTTATTCTCAGCCTGGCTAGAGATTTATCCCTTTTATTAATCTTTTCAAAGAAATGGCTTTGGTTTCATTAATTTTTTTCTAGTATTTTCCTGTTCTCAACCTCATTGATTTCACTGTCATTTTTATTATTTCTTTTCTTTTCTCCTGCTTGCTTTAGGCTAATGTCGCTCTTCTTTCCCAAGTTTTCTAAGATAGAAGCTTAGTCTGTCCATTTTTTATCTTTATTTTTTCTAAAATAGGTACCATAAATTCCGTTCTAAACACTGCTTTTATACTTTTGTGTTTTCGTTTTCATTTGGCTCAAAATATTTTAAAATTTATCTTGAGATTTCTTCTTTAACTCATGTTATGTTGCTTAGAATTCTGTTGTTTAATCTCTCTTTTGAAATTTCCCAGGTTTTTTCTGTTTTTAATTTCTAGTTTGATTCCATTGTGCATGAGAACATGTTTTGTGTGATTTCTAGTCTTGTAAACCTATAAAGTCTTTACATTTATCTCATCTTGTAACTGTATTATATAGCCCAGAATGTGGTCGATCTTGCTGAATGTCCCATGTGAGCTTGAGAAGAATGCATAATCTTCAGTAGTTGGATGCAGTTTTCTATAAATGCTATTTGGATCAAGTTGGTTAATAGGGGGCGCCTGGGTGGCTCAGTGGGTTAAGCCGCTGCCTTCGGCTCAGGTCATGATCCCAGGTCCTGGGTTCAAGCCCCACATCGGGCTTTCTGCTCAGCAGGGAGCCTGCTTCCTCCTCTCTCTCTGCCTGCCTTTCTGCTTACTTGTGATTTCTCTCTGTCAAATAAATAAATAAAATCTTTTAAAAAAAAAAGTTGGTTAATAGTGTTGTTCAGGCTATCAATACCCTTACTGATTTTCTGCCTGCTTTGTGTATCAGTTACTGAAAGAGGAGTGTTGAAGTCTCTAACTATGATAGTAAATTTGTCTATTCCTATTTTAAGTGCTGTCAGTTTTCACATCATGTGTTCTGATGCTCTTGTATTAGGTGCATACACAAGATTGTTATGACTTCTTAAAGAATTTAAACCTTTATAATCATATAATGCCCGTCTTTATCCCTGATAATCTCCCTCGCTCTGAAGTCAGATTTGTTGGAAATAAACATAGCTAATTCAGCTTTCTTTGATTAGTGTGGTATGTCTTTTCCCATCCCTTTTACTTTTAATTTATCTGAGTCTTTATATTTAAAGTACATTTCTTGTAGACAGTATATAATCAGGGCTTGTTTTTTTAATCCACTCTGACAGTATTTGTTTTTTAACTGGTGTATTTAGACCATTCACATTTAAAGAGATTATTGATATAATTGGATTAGTATCTACTGTGTTTGTAATTGTTTTCTATTGGCTGCATTTGTTCCTTGTTTTTTTTTCCTCCCTCTTTTTCTTTCTTTGGTTTTATTGAGCATTTTATATGATTCTATAGTTCTTCTCTTAGCTTGTCAGTTATATTTATTCTAAAATATTTTTAGTGATTTCCCTAGAGTTTACAATACACATTTTAATCTAAATTCACTTCAATTTTTTAAAGATTTATTTATTTATAAATTATAAATAAATAAATAAATAAATTTTAAATAATTCAATAAATTTTAAATAAATAAATTTTCTCTTCGAGAAAGATAGCACAGGGGAGAGGGGCAAAGGGAGAGAGAGAGAGAAACTGAAGCAGACTCTGTGCTGAGCCCGGAGCCTACGTGGGGCTCGATCTCACAGGAGATCAGCACCCCAAGATCATGGCATGAACCCAAACCAGGAGTCTGATGCTTAACTGACTGTGCCACCCGGCCACCTCTAATCTAAATTCACTTTAAATAACACTATACTACTTCCTTTGTCATATGGATACCTTCTGTATCTGTATGGAATAGTCCCAGTTCCTCCCTCCTATCCCATTTGTGATATTACTGCATTTATTTCACTTATCTGTATGTTATAATCACCCAATACATTGTTACTATTATTATTTCAAACAGTTATATTTTGGATCGACTAAGAGTATGAAAAACAAAACATTTTATTCCACCTTTATCTTTTGTTCTTCCATCATTCTCTTTTCTTTTATCGATCCAAATTTTGGACCTAGATCATTTTCCTTCTACCCAAAAACACTCTCTTAACATTTGTTTCAGGACAGTTCCACACGTGATGAATTTTCCCAATTTTTGTGTTTCTGAGAATGTCTTTACTTTCCCTTCATTTGAAAAATAATTTTAGTGGATAGAGCGTTCTAATTTGGGAGGGGGATTTTCATTCAATATTTGAAATATTTCCCTTCACTCCTGTTTTGTTTCCACGGTTTCCGATAAGAAGTCTGTTGTGATTCTTACCCTCGTTCCTTTCTAGGTACATTTCCCCTCCTCTGGCTCCTTTCAAAATTTTCTTTTTGTTTTTAGGTTTCTATGGTGTGAAGATGATATAGGTAGGTGTGGTTTTCTCACATTTATCCTACCTGGTGCCCTCTGAATTTCCTGAATCTGTGGTTTGGAGTCTGTCATTAATTTTGGAAAGTTCTCGGCTTTTATTGAAATATTTTTTTTCTGCTCTGTTCTCTCTTTGCTTTCTGATATTAAAATCGTATATGGCACATCTTAGAATTGTCCCATAGTACTTGAATGTTCTATTTTAGATTTCATTCTTTTTCTCCTTTGACTTTCAGTTTAGGAAGTTTCTCCTGATCAATCCTTGAGCTCACAGATTCTTTCCATGGCTGTGTGAGTCTACTAATGATTTCATCAAAAGCATTCTTCATTTTTGCTGCAATATATATTATTTCTAGAATTTCCTTTTGATTTTTTTCTTAAAGTTTCATTCTCTCTGCTTACGTGACCCATCCTTTTTTGCATGCTGTCTACTTTTTCCATTATACCCTTAACACATTAATCATAGTTATTTTACACTGTATATCTGATTATTCCAACATCTGTGTCATACCTGGGTTTGTTTCTAATGATTATATTGTCTCCTCAGACTATGTTTTTTCTTGGCTTTGATGTGTTTTGTAAATTTTTGTTGAAAGTCATACATGTTGTGTCAGGTAATAGGAACTGAGGTAAACAGCTTTTGGTGTGAGAATTTATGTTACTCAAACTAGAAGTTGACCTATGTTTAATGATTGCTATAGCTCTAAGTACCAGAAGTTTCAAATTCCTCTAGTGTCTTAGTTTTGGGCTCCTATTTTGACTTCAGTCTTCCTTGGAGAAAAAGAGAGACAGAGATTACAACTCTTTCACTGTAACCCACTAGTATTATATAGGAACCCTGTTGGTGTATTGGATAAATGTTGGGGAGAGGAAGCATTCTATAATATTCTGATTAGATCTAGTCTTAAATGGCCTATGTGTTAGGGCTGTGATTTTCACAAGTGTTTCTCTAGTGGGATAACCTTTTCCCTCCTGCCCATAGTTGCCCTACCTGGCAGCAGCATTCCCAGTCTATATTCTTAGAGATCTGACCTCTGTTAACTATGGTTGTTGTTTTTTTCCCCCCCTTAGGTGAGACAAGGCTAAAATGGTCTAATAAAGGAGAAATTCTCTTCCACAATTATCTTCCCGTAAATTGGGGTAAAGTTCTGGCAAAGCCTTTTTCCCCTGGAAAGTAGACCTTTGCTGTGGAGAAGGATCTGAACATATTTCATAATGATTACTTTTCCTCTCCTTCTCTCAGAACCATGAAGGGATCTTTCTTACATCTTCACTGTGAGGACCTGGTGGGTTTCCTGGAGGTAAAGTCCACAAAAATATGAGATTCTCCTGGACTACTTCCATGAGAGATCTTAGATGACTTCAAACTGTGTCATATTCAGTGTGTTCCTATTGCAAAATAGTAACGAATACACTATCCCTCATTAGGATTGTGTCAGAAATCTGGACTTTTTTCTTACTTTGTGAGGCTTGTTGACAGAAATGGTAGTTATAAGGGTGGTGGTCCTTCTTGAACTACTGAAGAAACCTTTAGACTAAAATGGCTTGGAACCAGTAGAGTGGACAATGCCGACTACATTCATGGAAAGGAACATGACAGGGATAGTGTCCAAATATATCTAATATAACGTAAGATAACTAATATAACAGCTATCTAGTGATCCTGATATTTTTCAGTTCTCAAGACAATGTGTAGGCAAAATGACTCCATTTACTGTTTTCTATGAAATGTCTCTGAATATTTGGCACTCTCCCTTCCAATCAAACTTGGTAGAGGAAGGACTAAAACTAATGCCCCCTTCCTATATTACCATGTCACATTGGTTCAGTTCATCAGACCTTTATTTATTGATCATTAATTATTTCTTATGAGCACAAGAAATGAGATGATGATCCAGCTGTCTGGAGTGTCCTAGAACACTTTCCTCAAATACCGTTCTTTTGCATTCTGAAAGCATTTTATACCTCAATTACAGTGATAAGCAATTCACAGTGTATACAGCTGTTTTGCGTCATGGCTAGTGGTCCCATTTCAGGAGTAAAGATTAGGGAGCTGCCTCCATTGTGTTACTTTCCTATATGGTCAGATTTAACATATTCATTGTTAGAAAGCAATTTCAGTTTTCTTGCCAACTTTCATCTTCTGTAGAGTGGGTAATCTAAGTCATAAGAATGTACATTTTCCCCCATGGGGTTCAGTAAAGGGAGAGAGTAAAGAAAGGGTTTTTGTTGTTGTTGCCAGCAATAACGCAGCCCATCAACTTTTAAAATATATTTTGAATTGCTCTGCTTCTAAAAAATTTTATTCACCTATCCTCTGTTATCTTAGATTATTTCCCATAGTATTATAACTTTTTGTTTATACCTTTATTTCCATCCTAAAAAGAGAGCTCCTTAATTCAGGGAGAATATCTTATTTTTATTATCTGTAGTACCTGGAAGAAAGCTATCTCAGAGATATTGCTCAATAAATACCTGTTGAGATGAAATTAAAACTAATAAGATTCTACTTAGATTTGAAGTCAAGCTTCTTTCATTACTGAGCTCTAAAGCCATGTATCCAAACTGCCTGCATGATGATTATTATGATTGTCGTCATACATACCAATCACCATGCATCTAACGTGATTTTAGTCAGTTTAAAGAATATTTTTCATACATTACGGCCAGTGATGCCTACAATAATTGTGTGAGGGAGCACCTATGAAATGAATGTTTGCATTTTACTGGTGAGAATACTGAGACTCAGGGATTGAGACCTATAGGGTCTCACGTATAGTACACATTGGAACCAGTGCTGGGACTAAGCCCTTGGGGCCCTAAGTCCTAAGCAATTTATGCTTCTCTTTTGTGTAGTATGGGGGTCTCAACACTCTTTTGATACTTGGAACTGAAAAAATTTTTGTCGTTGGGGGAGGGTAGCTGTTCTGCTCTGTTCAGCATATTGAACAGTCTCCTTGGCCTCTGGCCATTAGATTCCATTGGTGTCCTCCACCCCACTGTGACAACAAAAATGTCTGCAGACATGGCCAAGGTCTCCTTGGCAAAATCAGTTCCAGTTGACTCAGTGGCCTAATAACAGGCACAACGTTTTAAGTGCTCTGGGACCAGCATTAATAAATTGAGAGGAAAATGGGGGGGTGGGGAGGAAGTCTCCTTCATAGTAGAGGCAGCTTTTAATCTGGATCTTCACTGTGGAAAGACTGAACTGATCTAGCAGGATTATTGAGATGAGAATGAATGACAAATATTTGTTGAGCAGTCACGATGTGTCCAATTTAGCTCTCAGGGCTAAAATATAAAAAGCATTGTTAAATGTCTTCCTAAAATGAAATCCCATCTTAATGTCCATCTCGTGGAATATAGAGCTATTTGGGGTCACTTAATCTCATAACAAGCATTAGCATCTAGATTTATATTATCTGCTAAAGATTACTTAGGAAAGAATTGCCTCCCATTTATTTTTGTAGCTTACTAACTTATAAATCAGTCCCAATCATCATTCAATTGTACTGTACATGGAGATTATATTTCTCGTAAGTTTCTGGCTCCTTGGGAATGTACAAAACTATTGAACTGGAGCATATTTGCACAAATGTGGGAGGAAGGAAAGGCTACCTTTAGCTCTTGTCTCTGTTCAGCCAGGTTCTTGGAACTGCATAGAAACTCTCTCAGCAGATATGACAACCATCTCTCTGCCTCAGCTTGATGAGCCCAGGGCTAAATCTACTTGGAAAACTGACATCTCTGAAAAGATATGCTTCTCTTCCTTGAACTAATAATTTTGGAAAGTGTATAAGAGCTGTTTGCATATTCCTTTTGAGCTGTGGAAATATGTATAATTATTAAGAATATGAATTTGGGGGTCAGATAGAGATAGATGTGCCTGCCCCCTGCTTCTATCCATATGACTTATGTGACTGAGGACAAATTGTTTTAATATCTATGAACCTCAGTTTCTTCATCTACAAGATGAAGATAAGAATGACTTCTACCTTGGGGTACCTGGGTAGCTCAGTCAATTAATCATCCCACTCGATTTTAGCTCAGGTCACAATCTCAGGGTCCTGGGATCGAGCCCCATGTCAGGCTCTATGCTAAATGGGTAGTCTGCTTGAGATTCTCTCTCCCCCTCCTTCTGCCCCTCCCCTCTTTCTTACCTTCTCCTTCCACCCCCTTCCCCGTCAAATAAATAAATCTTAAAAAAAAAAAAGAAAGAAAGAAAGAAAAAGAAAAAAAGAATGACTTCCTCCTAAGTTTCTTGGGAGAATCAAGTAAGAAAATCTTGTAAACTTTTAGTGTGGGATTTAGCACAAGTAAAAAATAAATAGTGGCCATTATTACCATCATCTTATCATCTTATTTTTATCACAACTCCTAAATACAGAACTCCTACATGGAAAGGACTAGCTTGAAATGAGAGTGAGTATATCTTTGAAGTTATGTTGATATAATCTTTTTTATAAAACAGGAAACACTTCAATGGGTCTTGGTAAAGGATGTGGGTCAGATGAAGATTCTGGGAAGGCTGTAGCTTTCTCTCCCTACCCCAGGCTTTGTCTCTGAGCATTAACCCACCACTCTTCCAATCCACCTCTTCACTAGTTCACTAATTCACTTCTTCTCTGCAAAAGCAGTTTTCTGAGGGTGAAAGTGGGAATTGTAGCACTCTTCTAGCCTAATCAATATGTCTTTTTAAATGTTTAATAAAAGAAGGTGAGTGTGTGTGTAGAAGAACAATGACAAGAAGGAAAACTGGTCAGAGCTCAACCAGGGGAAAGGATTAGCCCACCAGAGACAATGATTCTGAAATGCTGTTGTTGGGATTCACTACATCTGCTCTGTTCTGGAAACTTGAGGAAAAAATGCCGATTTTCTGATTCCACCCCGGATCTACTGATGGACTAGAGAGCTCTCGCCAGCAACTCCCATGCTCATTCAGGTCTGAGAGGCCTTTTACTAGCCCTTTTACTGTTGTCTCTCCCTATGAGAGTTAACTCCCAGTAGACATTTCAACAATGCCTCTGACTCTATTCTCCACTCCAAGCAACATGATTATAATGTGGCTTCTCATGTAAGTCAAAGGTTTCAGTTCTTTAGAGCCCACGTCTGCTTCTGCTTTGGCATTCTTAACTCTTTTCCTCATCATCATGGTCTAGATTCTCCTCTCACTCTAGACTCCATCCTTTAATGAATTCATCTGTCACCTTGGTTCACATAGGAGCCAGTCTGTGGCTGCCCCGGTATGTTAGCCCCGCCTTCACTACTGAACTCTGGACTTAGTATCCAAGAGGCATATTGATACTTCCCATCAGGATTTCTACGGAAACCTGAAGCTACATTTGCAAAACAAAACACACTAGATCCCTCCATAAACTGACTCCTCCTTCTGTAATCCCTGTTCAATAAAGAAATGGCACCAACCACTTGCCCAAGTTAGAAACCTGAGAAAAATCTTTGACCACTGTCTCCCCCTACATAGTGGACAATTAATGAAACCTACTGATTTTTCTTTTCTCCCACATGAGCCCCAAGTTACTCACATTTTTATTTCTAATCTTGGGGCCATGATTGTAGTCACAATTATATCTCACCTGGCTTCCGGGCTCCCATCTTTCAGTTCAGTTCCTTCCACTTATTCCATTCTCCATATTGAAGCAAGAGAACATTTTTAAAATATAAATTTGATCATGTCACTTCCCACTACCCTCAGAATAAAGTTTAAAGCTCTTAATAGCACATGACATCTTTCACGATCCAGTTACTCCTTCTCTTTCCAGCTCAATGACTTGAAACACCTCTTCATAGTTTTTGCAGTAGCCATACCTAGATTCTTGCAATTCTTCAAGTGGACCATTTCCTCTCTTGTCCCACGCACATGCTGTTCCCTCTACCTTCCTCCCACCCCATGCAGAACTTAGGGGTTAACATTTACTTACTGGCACTTTAAGAAGGCTATCCCAGACAAAGGGGTTTACTGGTGAACTCACCTGATAACTGGGTTTCTTTTAGCCTTTTTTCCCAGGATGACCCATTAATGGTAGAAGCATTACACAGAGGCTTCCTGACACCTTAGTTCTAGTGCATAATATACCAAAAATTCATTTTGCAAAACTGTGAAATCACTTAGCTTTTCCAGGTCTCATTTTCCTTTTATCCTTGACATTCCATTACAAGATTACTGGGTTAATCCAAAAAAGTCAAGGCTATGAGAATGACCTACTTATTGAAAATATGGAAACTGCATGGCATCACTTATCCAATCTCACTTTTGTTCTACTCTCACCTCTCCGCTAACCAGAGAAACTCCGCCTTTTAGTTTGCCTCCCTTTTCCCTCACCTCCTCCACTCACTTCTATTCTCTGTTAGGACCAGGCTTCAACTTGGTATTTTCCAGGATTTTTTTTCCAAACCCCCAAAGCTGGGCCAAGAACCCTACCTATAAGGTCCCATAATACTTTCTTTTTCTCCAGAAAAACTTAGCAACTCTATTGTCATTTTTTTCTCTATTGTCATTTTGATCTACTTTCTTGCCTCCTCCCTCAGAGAGTGAACTCTGTTCACTCACTGTTAAGTTTCTATTTGTGCCTGAGTGATATTCTTCTGCAACCTGAAGAACAGACCCTGCAGGAAGTGTTCTATTTGGGAGGCTGTTCTTAGCATAACAATGCACTGCTATCAATTGCCATTTCAAAGTTTCACAGACTTTCTCACTATTTTTTAAAAAGATTTTATTTATTTATTTGACAGAGAGAGAGAGAGATCACAAGTAGGCAGAGAGGCAGGAAGCGGAGTGTGGGGGGGGAAGCAGGCTCCTTGCAGAGCAGAGGGCCCGATGTGGGGCTCCATCCCAGGACCCTGGGATCATGACCTGAGCTGAAGGCAGAGGCTTAACCCACTGAGCCACCCAGGTACCCAACTTTTTCACTATTATATCTTCTTTAATTTTCATGCAGAAAGGTTGTTTGTTTGTTTTTTTTAATTCAGTGATGTACACATTTCTTTTTTTCTGATTTGACTATGGATCTGAAGAGGAATTGATTTTCCCAAGACCTTTCTTGTAGGAGCTATGTTTAGATAGGCTCCTATTTTCCTATTTTCAAATGCAGATTTCCATGCATGTGTACGGCAAGTCTCAATAAATGAGCTACATAAATAAATACATGTGTAATTAATGGATAATCAAAATATGGGTAATTGAGGGCTTCTTTGTGGATATAAGTGCATGCCCATTTTTATTTAAAAAACCATTTTTGAAAAAATCTTCTGAGATGAAAACTGTTAAAATAGGTATTTCATCTTCTAAGTGTAGCTCTGGAAATAGTATTTCAATTAACATATGTTTCGTCAATTAGCTTTTGTCCAAAACTGTCATATCCTAATAAGTGATGCAGAGGTTCTAATCTTCTTTTTCTTTTTTTTTTTTTAAGATTTTATTAATTTATTTGACAGAGAGAGAGAGAGATCACAAGTAGGCAGAGAGGAAGGCAGAGAGAGAGGGGGGAAGCAGGCTCCCCGCTGAGCAGAGAGCCCGATGCGGGGCTCGATCGCAGGACCCCGGGATCATGACCTGAACCGAAGGCAGAGGCCCTAACCCACTGAGCCACCCAGGCGCCCCAGAATCATTTTTAAATAGTGCTTTAGTGTTGTGTCCTTTATAAGGATGCATGGTGAATGTGACTGTGAAATTTAATTTTTTAAAAATGAAGCTGCTATTGTGCTTATTTACCTTTCTAAAGTGGGATTGTCTGATCTTTCAATTAAAATTCTTCACAAATACTGAAATCCCATGGAAGGTAGGACTGACTGTTAGCCCTGACAGCTTGGTCCCTTCTTTATGGGTTTGGGAATACGCACGTATGTTTATGTTTCGTTTCCTCTGAACTTTCCAATAGAACTTCCTGGGAATTGAGTCTCTCCACCTGGAATATCAAATTCTACTGTCCTCATCTCCAGTGATGGTTTGCAATGCAAATTGTCGGGTTGGTTACACACAGTACCATAACCATGGTAACCAAATGAAGACAAGTTTGCCTTACTTCCTCAGTGAAGTACTTTCCAGCCCTGCATTCAGACCTGATGTTACTGCCAACAGTCAAGGGCTTTAAAGGAACAGCCCGATGGTTCAGAGAAATAAAAACACAACTGGAGCCATTGTATTCCTTCCCCCACACTCCTCCCCTGAGTCCAGGACTTGCTACCAATCTCTCCTGCCATTTCTAACTACTTTCAGCTTTCTTGGAGGGGAGACTAGAGAGAATCCCTCTGTATCTTTATCCCCAGCTTGACTGTAGATTTGGGCAAACCCACTGCCCTGGCTTTCCATGTCTAGCTCCTAAACAGGAGCAGATAGAAACCTGCTTCTGTGTTCACAAGGACTTTTTAGTGTTAGCAGCTGTGATGCTCAAGGAGACAGGAAGGCGTCCAAATAGAAGCAGACACTTTCTGAGAACAACCACAGCAAGTTGCAAGGGCCACTTCTCTGCCAAAATTCCTTTCTTCTGGTAGAGTCATTCTTACCATTTGTTTGTTTCCAGCCTGTGGGGGAAGGGTCTCAGTCCTCTGTTCTCATTTTCTGTCTGTTGGAATGGGAGGGCAGCTGTGGTATGATCTGAAACTTCTGTACCCGCAGCAGTGTGACCCGGTGATGCCCAGGAAGAAAGACTATAAGCAATAAGGTAAGCGATCTAATTGCATGGATTCTGGCCTGGATGATTTCCGCACTCCCATGACTACCTGGGTGGCTGCCATTAACACGGAAAGGTAAAAAAATACAGGGGATGGGAATGCTCTAGGCACAAAATTCTTAGTTTACTTCCCTTTGGTTGTGAATACCATGTTAAGCAATGTTTCTGAAGTAAGAGGAAGAAGGTATTTTTACTTTCTATTGTAACTAGTGGGACTTGTGTGTCATTTTCTCTGGTACTTATTACCACGATTTGGTTCAGAGGATGATTTTTTAACTCTGTCATTCCTTCTATCATTATTTGTTGGGATTCTCTAAGAATAGCTTTCCCATCTCCCCACAGGTCTGCCTCCTTTAGATATTAGTACACATTATCTGAGCTCTCCAGGAGGTTTCCCTAATTAATATTTCCACAATGACGAGTGTCAATTTCCTATCTTCTAGGAAGATAGGAGATAAGATAGGAGATAAGATTTCTGAGAATCTAATATGGTAACCTATTGTCTTTTTAGTCCTCATTTCCTTGAATATTTATAAGCTTCACTACATTTACATTCTTCAGCCCTTCGTACATGCTCCCCCCATTTTAACTAGGCTCCATGCCCAACGTGGGGCTTGAACTCACAACCCTAAGACAGAGACCTGAGCTGAAGTCAGAAGTTGAACACTTAACTGAATGAGCCACCCAGGTTCATTTGAATTTTGAATTGCCTCATTACATTGTTTCTACTTCTATGTGTCTTCATTTTATTGATTTATAATTGCATGTCGTACATCAAGGATAAAAACGCCTTTCATGTCACATATACTGTCAACATTTTTATAGATCTTTTAGCATTTTGACATTTTTATTATTTTTGCCATAGGAAATTTTTAAACTCTTTACTGGTTAAATCCATTGCGATTTTCCTTCATTGCCTTTGGTGTCATTTCACTATGAGCTTTTACCACCTCAAGATTAGAAAAACATTTACCAATATTTTCTTTGAGGCCTATTTTCATTTCATTTTTTTCACATTAAATCCTTAACACTGTTGGAACTCATTTTGATGAATTGTGTAGGGGTCTCTTGTTTGTTTTGCTTTGTATTTTTTCCATTAAATCCTAAATTCAAAAATAACTATAAATTCACACACAGTTCTAAAAATAATAAGAAGTTTACCTGCCTTAATGCAGGAATCCTACCAACAATGCATAGGTAACCTATTTCTTCATATCTAGATTTCTATCTGGGATAGGATTTGTCTTCTCAACATACTTAACAGCTATAAAGTTGTAATATCAGGATAGTTTCTCATAATCACTTATAAGGAATAATATCTACTTTCTTCTCTATGTTCCCTGAGATTTTTATGATTATGATCATGGTGGGAAAGCAAAAATGATGACATCTTTGATGTCAGAGGAGTAAAGAATATGTTAGAATATGCCTTTGTGAATAATCCAGGTTGGAAAGAGGATTTAGACCCAGGGGCTGGCTTAAATCTTGATCTCTTCTCTTCACTGCTTGCTATGTCTGTGTGTTCTTGGATGGAACACATTCTCATTGTAGTCAAGAATTTAACCATTATGATGGTTTCCTATTGGACTGAAATATGATGCAATTTTTATTGTGTAACAGTATGTTTTGAAACTTGAGATGTGCACACCTGAAAATCTTTTTAAATTATATTTTAAAGACTTTATTTATTTGAGAGAGAGTGAGAGAGAGAGCATGGCGAAGTGGGGGGGGGGGGGTAGGTCAGAGGGAGAAGCAGACTCTCCGCTGAGCAGGGAGCCCAATGCAGAGCTTGATCCCAGAACCTGGATGGTGACCTGAGCCAAAGGCTGATGCTTAATCCCCTGAGCCACCCAGGTGCCTTGTACACCCTGAAAATCTTAAAGCAAATTGATCAGTTATTTTTTAAAGGTATTAGGAAAAGTGTATAGAAGGAAGGTATTATAGAGTCCAATTAAGAGTATTTTAAAGAGAAATAGCCATCTGCATTGGTTGGTCAGATTCTCCAGAGATGTGAGCTAGTACATATATATGTGTATATGTATATCATATTAAAATAATTCCATATATTTAATTAGAGAGAGGGGGAGGGAGGAATTTATATCTATCTATCATCTGTCTATCCATCTACCTACCTATTGTTGCTCACACAATTGTAGAGCCTGAGAAGTTCTATGACCTTCCATGTGCAAGCTGGAGACCCAGAAAAGCCAGTGGTGTAGTCCAGTCTGAGTGTGAAGCTTGAGAGCCATGAGCATCAATGGTGTAAACCCCAGTTCTATAGCATGAGGATTCTGATGTCCCAGCTCAACAGTCAGGCAGAGAGAAGGAGAAATTTCTTTCTACCTTTTTCTTCTCTTCAGGCCTCAACAGATTGAATAATTCCTGTCCACACTGGGGATAACAATCTGCTTTACTCAGTCTTCTGATTTAAGTGCTAATCTGTTCTGGGAACACCCTCATAGACACACCCAGAAATCATGACTAGCCAGATATCTGGGCATCCCCGGCCGAGTCAAGTAGACACAAAATATTAATCATCGCTCTATCAGATAAGATGAATTGTGATTTCAGTAAGCTAACATTGAAGAACAGCTGTTTAATTGTTGCAAATCCACTGCTGAATAGCCCTTTGGTGAAATTTATGCTATAATTTTTCACGTGCATTTTAATCCCCCTGTCTGGAATGTTTGCCTATCCATTACCCATCTTCAAGAGCCAGAGCCAATACTTCCTCTTCAAAGGAACCTTTTTTATGTCCCTAAATGAGCATTTTCCTCCTTTAATATTTGAGAACAGTTGTTTTATACTTCTCTTAAAATGCATATTATGTTCTACTTCACAATATAGTTAATAAGTACTATTTTTTATAAAGGACTGTAAGCTCCTCAAAGTTTCTTTGTATACCATAGACAGTAAGATGTTTCATTGAATTAGTAGATGTTATTATTGCATTTATGTAATAGTTCATGCATATAATGCATTTTTATGAGGAATGACAAGTGCACATTACTGTCTCTGATATGACAGAGACTGTGAAGGTAAGTCATAATTCTCACCTCCTGAGAACAAAAACAAGAGTCCAGTATCAGAAAAATCATTCATTTATTAACAGTCATGTCTGATCCCCCATTATTACTCATGGTCTAGGCTAAGTGCCAAGGATTAAAAAAAAAAAAAAAGTCACGGTCCTTGTCTCCAGGGGGTCCATTTAGTTGAGTGGAAGGGCAGAAGTATAAATAAACTAAGTGTGAAAAGTGCTTTCATAAGGAGTTGTACAGGTTGCTGGGAGTGCCAGAAGAGGGCTAGGATGGGAGTGGAGAGTGATAAGGAAAGAAAGTTCTATGGAATGAGTTCCACCTGAACTCAGTGGAATGGTATCCAGGAAAGAGGGAAACGCAGCACCAGCAGAGGGATCTGCACCCCGTAGCAGCAGAGAGGAGGGCACGCTGAAAACAACAAACAGGTCTGCGCATCCAGAATAGGATGTACACGAAGGAACCTGGATGGCAATGTTACAGGAATGGAAGATAGCCCCACCACCTTTCATTCTCCTTCCCCAGGATGAGGCAAGGCAAATATGGAGAAGACAAGAGTAGGAATAATGAAAAAAGAAAGAATCATGGAGAAGAAAAAAAATCTCCTTGAAGTTGGAAAGGGACTGGAACAGGGCTCGCAGTAGGTGAATCTGTTGATTCAGTGTTCCCAGCCTCAAAGGCATTTCACGTTTCTAGGAAGCTGTATATATGGTTCTTGACTGTCGTCTTAATACTCTTTTGCTTATTTCACCAGCAAAAGATGAAAACTCCAAGTCTGAGAGAACTGATTCTGGATTCCAACTTGGGTGCAGCTGCCTTGTCTTTAAATCTAGCTTGCTCCTAAATGGCAGGAGAGAGCACCCTCCACATATTTCACAGTGGGAGGAAGCCACCCACGGAGTAAATCATCACAGACTGCGTGTTCCTCCTAGCAGAGTGTTGACAGAACACTCTATTCTCTAGGCTCTGTTTCTACTTCACTGAATCACTTGGAAATCTTCACCCATATTTATGGGACTTTGATACTTGGATAGGGAGGAAGAGCAGAAGGGCATTCCTGGCCTGGCTTTATTGCTTGAGTTTTTGAGTTGTCTTCTAAGTAATAGAAACAGTGTTTTATTCTTATCCCTTGTATAGTTTTGATGGTCATACCTTTAAAATATTTTTTTATTTATTTATAAAGATTTTATTTATTTATTTAACAGAGAGAGAGAGAGAGAGATCACAAGTAGGCAGAGAGGCAGGCAAGAGAGAGAGGGGGAAGTAGCTTCCCTGCTGTGCAGAGAGCCCAATGCAGGGCTCCATCCCAGGACCCTGAGATCATGACCTGAGCCAAAGGCAGAGGCTTACCTCACTGAGCTACCCAGGCACCCCTAAAATATTTTTAAAATATTGAGCTCCATTGGTCAACGAATAGGTTATGTGGAGGCTAGAAATAGAATAATCATCTTATGGAATCATCTCATTTCATCCATTTTTCTTATGTCATGCAAGAGGAAATTACATTCCATGACAACTTGAAACCACATACCCAATGTCATGCAACCAATGAACTAATTGTTGATTAATTAAAATAAATTACCTTTTGTTTCCCTGGTGATGAGTTAAGATCTTTCATCTGCTGTTAGCTTGTGGAAGGCACATAAGAGAAGGTAAAAGAAGGTATTTACTCAGATAATCTTGGTTGAAATAGTGGAAGTGGACCTCAAGTGATAGCCCAGAAAATTTTGCTTCAAAGTGGAGGTAGTATATATATTTATATAGTGAATATATATTGAAATATATGTGCATGTATGGGTTCAAATATATATGTATCTGTATAATAATCTGATCATTTGAGGATGCCTGGGTGGCTCAGTCGGTTAAGCGGCTGCTTTCGGCTCAGATCATGATCTCAGGGTCCTGGGATGGAGTCCCACATCGGGCTCCTTGCTCCGCAGGGAGCCTGCTTCTCCCTCTGCCTCTACCTGCCACTCTGCCTGCCTGTACTCTATCTCTCTGACAAATAAATAAATAAATTCTTTAAAAATAATAATAATAATCTGATCATTTTTCTAGTTCAGATTACATTGTTTTCTGATACCACATAGCTATCCTTGGCAAGTTGTACCTTTAACATTGCTGAATATCGAAGTTTTATCAAAGATTTCATAACCAAATTTGCAATGATACTTCTCAATTCCTTGCTAGCATCCATTTAAACATTAATTTATTCAGCAAACATATATTGAGTACATTATCCTACAATTATGGTAGGAGAACTAAGATCTGTCCTGAAGAAAATCTTACATGGTCAAACAGAATTGTAAGTACAAACTTATAAAACAATGTGAACATACTTTGTAGTGATTTATACTAAACTATTAGATCGAGGAGCAATCAAAGCCATACTTACATAGGGAGAGCATGTAGATAGAGGAGATAAGAGTGGGCTGAGGTTTGAACACTCAAAATTTAGGAAAGTCATGGGCTCCTGGGTGGCCCAGTCAGTTAAGAATCTGACTCTTGATCTCAACTCACGTCATGATCTGAGGGTGGTGAGATCAAGCTGCATGTCAGGCTCTGTACTGGGCATGGAGCCTGCCTAAGATTCTCTCTCTCACTCTCTCTGCCCCTTCCCCCACTCTAAAAAAAATTTAGAAAAGCCAACAAAAGATCTTGAGAAAAAAAGCCTTGAGTGAGATAGGAGGATATCTGAGAGAGCAAGATATATTAAAAAGAAAGAAAGAAAGAAAGAAAGAAAGAAAGAAAGAAAGAAAGAAAGAAAAGGAATGAAAAGATTGTTTCCATTAAGAGGAAGTGGTAAACTACTGAAAATTCTGAAATGATAAGAACAGATAGTTAAGTGTTAGCATACTGATTGGGGTGGGTAATAAGAGAGTGGGAGGTGTGGATAGGTCTGTACGTGGGAGCATTTGCTATGTGATCCAAATGAGACTATAAGTTCTCATTCACATACAGTTAACAGCAGCAGAAGTCAATGTGAGATATACTGTAAGGGCCTCTCTCTCACCCGCTTTTAAGTGACTTGATGTGAGATGTAAAAGGAATAGAGGAACTAAGGAAGACTCATAAGTTCTTGGCCTGATCAACTGCCTGAATAGTGTACACCATTTATTGAGATGGGGACCAATGGAATAAAGGCAGGTATACAGGAGATCAAGCAGAAGTCAAGGAAAGAGTAAAGAATTCAGGGTGTTACGTATTATGTTAAAAATGTAAGTATCCAAGTGAAGATGTCAAGTGACTAGGAATACCCCATTCTGAAGCTTAGGTCCTCTATTCTAAGATGTGGAAATATGAATTCAGGAATCACCTTAAGAAAAATAGAAAACTAGAGTAGGAGTTGGAGAGAAGTTGAAGGGTCAAAGGAGAATAATTTTAAGATGAGAGACATGATAGCATGCTCCAAGCTTAAAGAAACAATCCAATAGGGAAGGAAAATGGTATCTAAGCAAAGTTTGTGAGTAAAATAGAGGTGACAAAGGATGCTTGAAATTGGGAATTTGGAGGTTGTTCATTTATAGTGATGAAGTATGACCATGGGAACTGAGTGGAAGGAAGGGATACTGAAAGTGGAAAGATTACTGAACTCAGTGGTCGGGTGTTGATGGGTCATCTAGATTGACAATGAAATCTTCCAGGAGGATGACAGAAATACCGTTCCATTTTCAGTAAATGAGGGTGAGTGTCCTGGATGTTGATGACAACACAGTCTGAGAGCTTATGCTTCGAAGGAGAGAGGAAATGAGATCTGAAAGCATCATTGAGGAACATGGAGGAACTCTATACTATCTCCAAGATTACGGTCCTTATTCAGTGGGTGAAAAAAAAAAAAAAAAGCCACAGCCTGAGAAAGAGGAGAAGGAAACCATGTTCAGGTTTCAATTAGAAAAAGGGCATGAAGGGACATTCAATGAAGAGCTTAGGATAAAAGGGATTTGGTAGGTGACAGTCCCTGAATTCCAGAGGGCACAGGGTTTGGGAGTGCCTGTAGAAGGTGGAGATTGGGCTAGATGCGGCAATGTCCACTGCCACAGGAGCATGGTTCAAGGGCATGATGGGATTAGTCCTATGGTCTCCAAGAGTAAGAAGTATGAATCAGTTCTCTTAAAGTGTTAGCCTCCCAGGACTGGTATCTTAGTCTTTGGAAGGAAGTGAGTGATATTAAGGCATATGGTAATCATCTTTTTCAGAGCACATGGGGCTCTCAAGGCTTCCTTTTCAAACCTCTGTGAGTGATGTCACAACTGGGAAAGGGACAGGTCTTCATGGAGCATATGGCTCTATGTAGACTTCTCCTAAATTTTTCTGCTGGTGAAAGTCATTGTAATGGCAAGTGGAAGGGAGCAAGGAAACCAGGACACCATTTGAGATCTTTTTTTTTTTTAATTTTATTTATTTATTTGATAGAGAAATCACAAGTAGGCAGAAAGGCAGGCAGAGAAGGGGGTGGGGGAAGCAGGATCCCTGCTGAGCAAAGAGCCCGACTCGGGGCTCGATCCCAGGACCCTGAGACCATGACCTGAGCCGAAGGCAGAGGCTTAACCCATTGAGCCACCCAGGTGCCCACCATTTGAGATCTTAACAGAAGGCTTGAATAGAGGCACCCATGACGAGGATCCATTGTAGAGACATAGGGATGGTGAGATTCCTGTGGACCCAGAATGCTTGTGGAATTTTTTTTCCCATTATGATGTTCTCTTCTTGAGCACAGGTCTCCTTCACAAGTGGGGCCAAGGCTAGAACTACAGCCTACAATTATCAGTTATAACCTTGAAATTAAGACTGTAGTTGAAGGTATTTCCAAACTCTTACATGAGTCTCTAGTCTCAGGTAAATCTGCATTCTCATGGTCACAGAAATATTTTATTCTCATACTCTCCAACTATATCTTCACAATTATTCAAACTAAGTAATCTCAAGATGACACAGGTTATCCACAAACTATGAGTGCCGAATTGATCTCCTATGGAAAAAGAACCCAACTATTACATTGACTGGTGATTCTTTTCCTATACTTGATGGTTATTGACATGAAAGTGACCTAGAGAGGCAACATAAAGAAAGAAAAAAAAAACTGATCAATATGGGTATTGATTGTTTTATATACACTTTGCACTAATTTTTTTCCAACAGCCATATGAATGGTTATTTCCTACTAATTACAGAGATGAAGAAATAGATTATCAGAGATGTTTGAAAATTTCCCCAAGGAGATGTCAGAAAAGCAGCAGAGCTGAGATTAAAATCTGGAGTTATCTAACCTGAAAACATTTATTATTTTAACCACATAAGAACCAAGAATGCGGGCTAAAGCAGCTGGTGTCCCTTTACCAAATAACCAAGCAATCAGTTTACAGTTACAGATTATTTACCCTGGGCAGAGTTCTGTGCTGGGATCTATGGGGAACACACAGATAAATAAGGCACAGTCCCTATTCTCCAGTCTGAACAAGATGTTTGGCAAGACAACCTGTTTGCAGAGAGGTGAAACAAGTTAAATAACCCCAGAGGACAAGAATGTAACCATTGTCCCTGCTTCAAGAATCAAAGTATCGAGTTCTGTGATTTCACTGTGGGCCGAAAGCTTCACATCCATGGTTGCCTTTGCTCAAGTGAAAGAAAATGTCATGGAAAGTTAATGTAACAACACCAATTTTCTTTCTCATTGTGAGTATTTTAAAAAATCGGAAACTTGATAATATTTCAGTACATTTCTCTTTTTTGTCTTTTCAAAACACTTCACTTTAGTTTTGTTTTTACAAAATTGAGTTCTTGCTGCATATATTGTTTTTCATCCTCTTTTTAAATTAAACTTGATAATATAAGAAATTTCCCACATTAAAGGAAGTTCTTTATACACATAAGGGTTAATGGCATTATAATTAGGATGGAAAGGATCTGAAGACAGGGAAGGGACCTTCAGGCACAGACGGCAACATAATCTGAGATGAAGATTCACTTCGGACCAAGTCAGCATTGGCAAGAATTTGGTTCCAAATGGTCCTGGAGATAAAGGGGTTAATCAGAGGATCGGGCAGAGACCACATCCCGAAACCTGCCACCTGATCCCTGTCCCTTTACAAAGAACTGCTCTTCAGGTCAAGCCAGTGGAGGTCAAAGGAAGGACACTGGAGCATCCAGCATGAGCATTGAAGAATCCAAAGCAGATTTGTTTACTAAGCGGAAAGGGATTCACTGAAACAGACCGGAACAAAACGGTTTTTCTTTACAAACTGGTCCCTGACCCTCGCCTTTAGCAAAGGTTCCCACTTTTCTTGGCAGGTTTTTACTGCTCTAAAGCCAACTACCACCGAGCTGGCAGGGAGCATATCCTCACCGGTTGTGCGAGCCTGGTGGCTAAGGTCAAACGTGCCATTTTAGAACGGAAGTTTGGGGACAGACCAATAAAGCAGCACTTTTATCGAAAACTTTGATGATTTTTACAGCGTTCTTTTTGAAAAAAGGTGGTAGCTCGGTTAAAATTGGACATTGTAGTATAGACGCAGCAATTTGAGGAATTCAGCTGCTTGAGAACTCCGGCCCCCACTACCGAGCCGGAAGCTTTTGTGCTAAATATGACCCCACTTACCCCCGAGGCTGGTGGAGGAGCAGGACTCTCTGGGGTATCTTATTTTTCCATAAATCATTATTCTTTTCTTCAAACCCTGAGCACTTACTGAGTCTGAGCTCTCATGAATCTTGTTGAGCACGATTTTGGAGATTTTCCTTCCTTTAGAAATTGTGCATTGTCGGAGTTGAATACACACACAAGATGCCTGGCATTGCCAAAGAGGACTTTTTTTTACTCAAAAGAGCCAAAGCGTGTGTAAAATTAAATAGCCAGAAATTAAATGCAATTCCTAAAGTTGATTTTGTCTAGTGTTATGCATCCTACTATACCAAACAAAAGTTAGAAATAGAATCTTATCTGTATCATTCTTGCTTTTATTATTTTATTATTTTTGTCTTGTGTTTGAAATTTTTTTAACTTTTTTTGTTTTCATAGAATATTCTGAGAGTTCACTTTCTTTTTTTTTTAAAGATTCATTTATTTATTTTAGAGAGAGACAGAGACAGAGAGAACCCTTGCAGGTGGGCAGAGTGAGAGAGAGACAGAGAGAGAAAATTTCAAGCAGATCCCCTGCTGAACTTATAGCCCAAAGTGGGGTTTGATCCCACAACCCAGAGATCATGACCTGACTTGAGCCAAAATCAAGTATCAGATGCTCAACTGACTGAGCCACTCAGGCACCCTCCAAAATTTAACTTTCTTAAGTTGGCTGACTAAAAGACTCACTGTTAATTTAGATCTCACCTGTCCACCCTTTGCCATAATTTTTAAACAATTGAAATTTCTTAGTATTTGCTTTTTTGATCATAAAATGAACAGTCATCACCATTGTCATTGATTTTTGCAGTAATTTACTATTGTAACCATAAATGTATATTTATCCTTCAGTTATATTACAGAATTCTAATGTACGAAGCAGGGAAGGAAACTCTACCAACTGCAGCAAGAACGCTTGCATATACTTAAAAGAAAATATTCAAATGTTTACAATATATCTGAATGACTTGCCTTGATTAAACACTGATCAGAAAAGATGGTTTAAGTCACGGAGCCAGTGATTATGGGTGAGTTTAGGGATGCAAGACATGCTGCTGAAATAGATAGTTGACTATTTAGTCATTTCTCTAAACTTGAAGCATAAATGAATGCAAATTCAAGTAGATGCCATGGAAAGGATTTAGAAAGTGTGGTTTTGAAACAGAGCTTTGCTACTTTAGCTCTATGTGTATTTATTTAGCATCTATTCTGTGCTGGGAATTCAGTCAAATACTGGAGACAGATTGATGAGTGAGAAGGAGGCCCTCTTTCTTAATGTCCTGATGATCCAGGGGGTTGTGACAGTTTACTCCTCTGCTCTAAGCTTCTGTCCCCTCCTCTTACCCTGCAAACTTCATAATGATATTAACATGTTAATGATATTAACAAAGGCTAAATGAGATAATGGGGGTGGTCAATATTTCTTGAGCCGTATGCATAATATATTTATTAATATTCTAACTGTCCCAACCATCCTATCGGTTAGATGGTCTAGCTTACTAATCACAGGAATATGCTTGGAGTCCAGTGCCTGGTTTGAGTGCTCGTTACTGGGCTGTCTTGGGTATGCAACCCCTCTGCTTTTCCAATTTACAATGAAATTGTGGCAGTTAGATTGCTTCCTTTGTTGGCAATTATTAAGTAATGGATGCATAGAATTCAGCATAGATTCTAGCACATCATAAGTACTCACTGAGGTCAACAGTAATTACCACTCAGTACAATTTATACCCAATTAAGAAATAAGAGAATGTAGGAAGATTATATCATTTACACAAGGCCACCCAACAAGTTGCAGAGGTGAGACTCATCCAGGTTGACCTGTTGCCAAAGTCCTTATTTCTTACATTTTGGGTTCTCTGAAAATATTTTTATAGATGTAACTGTTGGATAAACTTGAAGGATACTGATTATGTTAATCAATACTTTCGATCTTTCTTCCTGGCTGGAGTGCCTTCCCAGTCCACAATTTCTTTGCTCTCCATCCACATCGCGGACCACCCAATTGGATCCACCAGAGGGTGGATATGGCCTGACAACAGGTGAGGCCACATTAGTCCCCAGTCTCCAGCTGCCGCTCCACTGAGAGGGAACCATTCTTCCTCACTGAGACTGGGAACTCTGATCAGATGGGTGAGCCAAGTTCCAGAAGACTGCGGTGGCCTACGAGCGCTCTGGCTTCTCCTTCTCACTGAATCAAGCCAGAAAGCGGGCTCTTGGGGTCTGATTTGTTTGTCTCCATGTTTTAGTTTACCGAATTGCTCTCTCACAATGGCGGAGAGGTCACATGGATTCGGCAACTCCCAAGGAGGCCAAGAAAAGAGCAGGAGAGAGATCCTGAGGTCCACCAAGAGGGTGTGGGCCCCCCTAGATGAGCAGCTGCCTCCTGGCTCTGAGGAGGAAAGCCAGAGTGTCACCATCCCCACACTGGGTGAGAACAGGCCCTCAGGGCTATTGAAAACATTCTGCTTCGGGTGCTGAGGGTCATGGGGGCTTGGCTGGGGACGGATGATTCTGGAATAAACACTTGTCTTTGAAGATACCAGTGTTCCTGGCAGGAGGCTACAAACTTCTATGAAATGGGCACTTCTGACTTCCACCCACACACATTCAAAACACACATCTTCTTGATGGAAATGGACCAACTTCTCCCTTTCTACTCCAAGGTCCCCTCATCTCAAGTTCCTCAGGACCCTGAAGGGGCACATGGAATCCATGCCAGAGACATGACGCTTCCTTCAGAACATCAAACATTCTATTGAAAGGCTCTTTTTGCTGGGTCTTGCATGAAGCGTCCGTAATAATTTTAATAGTTCAAAGAGTCGTAAGTAGGAAAACACTTTTCCCTCCGCAGTGATATAAAACTGATGGTATTTCTTCTTTGCCCACCACCCAATTCATTCTACCTCTCTAGAGTCCCTAAGTTGAAAAATAAGCACCTTGCATGCCTACTTGGCCTTTCTGGTTCACCAGACCCCTTGTGATGGGCTAAGTCAGGTACTTCACTGTTTGGTGGGATAAAGTCAAAGAAAATCAGCCCAGAGTAGCCTGTAGCCAACCAGAAAGGAAAGAAATATTTATTGGGAAATACTGCTTTTCCATCCTCTCCTTTTTGCCCTTTGACTATTGGTTAAGCCAATGACAAAGATCCACCTTAAAAGACTTTAACACAGGGTGCCTTTGGCAATCCTGGGACTGTAGTGCAATTTGTCCCTGGAATGAATGCAAATTTGGTTTAGAACCTGGCAGAGAACTCCTTGCAAATACACATCACTGGCTAGCTGCCTTAGGTAAACGTCGTGGTTCAATAAGGAGAGGGTCCATGGTGATCTATATCCAACAAGAGAAAGACAAAAATCTGGTATGCTTTTTCACTCTTCATGTTCACACTAAGGTAATTTAAAAATTATTCTGACATCTCTTGTACTTCGGTGTTATTCTTTTTCCTTTTCACACTTTCTCTTCTTTCTTTCTTTCTCTCTTTCTGTTTTGATGTCAGTCATTTGGCAAGTTTATACTTCATTCTCAGGAAAGACTGATTATGGAAAGCAGGAAGTTTTGCCTTGGGAAAATAACTGAATATGCTTCTAGAACATGTGCCTAACTATGTAGGAAATAGAGCTATGGGTGGTGGCTGGATAATGGGGTAGCGTTATTTTAGCTGGTGTGCTTTGATTGATGGTCTGTTTCTTTCCCCTTCATAGAAGATTCCAAACAAGCAAGTATTCAGCAGTGGCTGGACTCTGGATTCTTGTAAGTGTTTCTTTGTGCCTTTATACATATCTCTTGCAAAAATCTGTGAAAACAATGTGGATAACTCTTCTGGGGCAAGGTGAGACAGGCCTACCTTTTCATTTTAACTGAGTGTATGAAGGATCTCTATTATTGCAAAAGTTATATATCAATTTGAAAGTACTCAACAGAATACTGTTCCAGTCCCTGGCTGTTGATTGCTTTTAAAAAGTCCCCCCGTAATAAAGCCTAGCTTTGCATTTACTCTCATATATTTAATTAAAATGCAATTTAGTATAATTGAGTTGTACACATTGTTTGACTCGCAATATTTTTGTTTCTTTATAGGGTCTCTGTAAATGAAAACTTTCAGCAAGTCATCGACCACACTGGTAAGACAAGAGAACCAGAAGCATTTAGGCTTTGTGGACCTGAGTAAAATTATTAAAACATTTATGTGAATAAATCTTCTTAAAATGAGAATTATCAAAGCTTTCTAGAAATGTAATGGATCTCAAAAACCATCCAGCTCAATTGCTTTGTTTGATATATAAATTAGAGTCTCAGGAAGGATAGGGGGTCATCAGCAGCCTGTGGGGTTGCAAACCAGGCCTCCTGCCACATCATTATCTCAGACTCTACCAGAAAACACACTGGGTTCTATGAAGACATTTTGCAAGGATGTAATTATGGAAATGCAATTGTCTAACTTTTCCTCTCACTGTATGGTACTTTTATGTCTAAATCTAGTTTCTTTCTATTCTCCAGTCTCAAAATTATATCTTCCCTTTCTAATGGTGCATTTGTTCTCAAAAAGAACAGATGACTGAATTCTATGGCAAACAGTGAAAGTATGTATTTCTGACGCAGAGAATGTATCACACTTGTTACACTGAGATTTGATAAGAATATTATAAAAAGAAAAAGAAATTAATTGCAGATCTCACAGTTCCCACATTCTTTAAAGAAAATACTGTATTTCATAGAAATACGATTATAAGATGCACTCACAGTGCCCCCTACCCCCACCCTGGCTGGCTTAGTTGGTGGAACATGTGACACTTGATCTTGGGGTTGTGAGTTCGAGCCCCACCTTGGGTGTAGAGAGTACTTAAAAATGAAAGGAAAAGAGAGAGAGAAAGGAAGGAAGGAAGGAAGGAAAGAAGGAAGGAAGGAAGAAAAATACATTCACATATTAAGTACTACTCGGGAAAATGAAACAGCAAGCCCTGGCAATTATAAATGAAAGGCAACACTGACTACAAGACACTTCCTGATTTCATAGATGTTAAAATGTGACAAAATGCGTGTTTTAAAACTGAGGAAACACCATAAATAATGTATGTAAAAAAAATGACATAAATTAGGAGTTTAATGATTAGAGGGGAAAACTATTAGTCTACTGGTTACTTACTTGGCTGGTTTTAATTATTTCACTTCCTTCACTGACATCTTAAATTAAGATTGACCACTGGCTACAAACTAGTTTAAATTTAGACTTTTTTTTTTTTTTACTGAAAATAAAAACAAAAAACCAAGTATATCATTGAAATTTCCTCTTTCTCCAAGCTTCTTTTTTTTTAAATATAAAATTTCCATGATCCCCAAATCTCTGAAGATGTTTGCCAATAAACTGAATTCTCTATTTATAGCAGTACAGAATCAAGAAAAGGCAAGAACTTGGGGTGCCTGGCTGGCTTCATTGGTAGAGCATGTGACTTGATCTGTGACTTGATCTATGAGTTCTAGGCCCACACTGGGTATTTATTACTTAAAAATAAAATCTTGAAAAAGAAAGGAAGGAAGGAAGGAAGGAAGGGGAAGGGAAGGGAAGGGAAGGGAAGGGAAGGGAAGGGAAAGGGAAAGGGAAAGAGAAGGGAACGGAAGGGAAGGGAAGGGAAGGGAAAGGAAGGGAAGGGGAGGGAAGGGAAGACAAGACAAGGACTTAAGAAATGTAGCCAGGATGAGATGTCAGATCCCCCTGATGTTTCAGGGCATGCCCAGGGCATGGTGGGAGGCCTGGTACTAACTCTGGGGTTGTCAGTAACTGTATTATTAAAAGCTTCACTTCCCAGAAAGAGACACCATGAGACACCATGGTCTTTCCACCTCTGAATCAAGTCGATGAAGTGTAAAGGCACAGACAGGAGGTGCGAAGCTGGAGGAAAGAAAGGCTAGCCCAGCAGAAATGCACAGTTCCCACTTGCCAGGTCCTTTATCTTCAGCGAGGGTTTTAATAATAATGGAGTAGCCTCTTACAAGTTTAATTGAGTCTTCACTTTTACAAGGCTCTTTATGATCTATCATATTTTAAACTCAGTAACCTGTGTGGGATCAAGGCTGGTATTCATCTGAGTTTTGCAGATGAAGATTCTGGGCCACAGAGTGATCAAGCACAGTGACTTGGGGGCCCAGCTGGTTAGAAGGGGGCAGAGGAACTTGAAGCCCAGCGTCCTATCAGCCCTCTGCGTGCTGGTCACAGCCACTATGAGACCAATAAATGAGGAGTTCAGAGAAGCCAGCAGTCATACTGAAAACATGTGGAAACTAGAACAGGATGAGCTGGTAACCTGAAGGTCGTGGTGAGGGTGGCAAGAAGAAGAACTGTGGTGAGATGAAAAGAAACCGAAGAGAAGAGAAAAGATGGGTCGCAACCTGAGGGAAAATCCCAGAATAACACGTGCAATCCTAGCATGACCCAGAGTGGTACATTCGTTCCTAGGGCCACCGTACCAAATTACCACTGACTTGGTGGCTTCGAACAGAAATTTATTCTCTCACAGTTCTGGAGGCTGGAAGTCTGAAATCAAGGTGTGGTGATAAGCTCATTCACTCTCTGAAGGGTCTAGAGAAGAATCCTCCCTTGCCTCTTCCTAGCGGCAGGTGGCTCCCAGAAATTCTGGGCATTCCTTGGCTTGTGGTGACAGTCCTCCATTCTCTGCCTCCATCTCCACACAGCTGCTTTTCCCTGTGGGGGGAAAGCTTTTGTCTTTTCATAAGGACATAAGACCCACCCTAATCCAGTATGACCTCACTTTTACTAATTACACCTACAAAAACCCTATTTCTAAATAAAAGACACATTCTAAAATGAGATTTCAGGGGTGCCTGGGTGGCTCAGTCAGTTAAGCATCTGCCTTCAACTCAAGTCATGATCTCGGGGTCCTAGGATCGAGTCCCACATCAGGCTTCCTGCTTGGAGGGGAGTCTGCTTCTCTCTCTGCCCCTTACCCCACTTGTGCACTCTCTCTCTCTCTTCTCTCAAAAAAATAAATAAAATCTTTAAAAATTTTTAAAAAAATAAAATAAGATTTCTGATACAGAAGTTTGATTCAACCCAGTACAAGTAGAATGTATTCTAAGGCTGGTTTCCCTCATTGATCATGCCTGAGCCCTTCATACAATGAAGCAGCAATGAGATCCAAGTGGCTGCTCATCTTATAGATGACACAGGGCCCTCTATAGGAAGCATTCTAGTGGCCTCCTGATCTTGGACTGAGTCCCAAATAAAATGGGGAGAGGGTAGTTGGCATAAGGCTTTAGAGGTCCTATTGCTGAATTCCTTGTGAGTTTAGAGATGGCCAAGTTGGGGTGTTGGACTTCTATGGTGATTCTGGCTTTCATGCTGCTCTGTGGCCACCTAAAGTCTCATTTTTATTAAACTAGAATCTGGCCCGGGGCGCCTGGGTGGCTCAGTGGGTTAAAGCCTCTGCCTTCGGCTCAGGTCATGCTCTCAGGGTCTTGGGATCCAGCCCCGCACCGGGCTCTCTGCTCAGCGGGGAGCCTGCTTCCCTCTCTCTCTCTGCCTGCCTCTCTGCCTACTTGATCTCTGTCTGTCAAATAAATAAGTAAAATCCTTAAAAGACAAAAACAAAAAACAAGCAAAAAACCCCTAGAATCTGGCTGGCCCATTTCCCATTGTGCTCAGTACCATTATGCTAGATGAAAGCCTTAACCCTGGGCACTTCAGCATCTTCGTCAGGAGAACTAGGAGGGGAGAGAAGGGAATATGTGTGAAGGGCACACAGCCTAGGTACCTCACCTATATTATCTCATTTACCCAAACCGAGATCTCCCAAGGTAAATATTACAGTCACTAACTTTTGCAAGCAGGAAAATGAGACTCAAAAAGTTTAAGTAACTTGCCCAAAGTAGGCCAGTGAGTAGGTAAGGGGGTCAAGATTTGAATTTGGATCTGTCTGACTCAGTAGCCACATTGCCTCTCCAAAGGCCCAGGTCATTTACGCTGTGTGCTACGTACGCATGGGAGCCCCCAGCAGGAAAGCAAGGCCTGCATCTATCTCCCTGCGAGGAAAGTCAGAGGGTAAGCATTGTGGCTGAGTTTACTGGCATGTACTTCTCTCTCCAGGTCATCTGGCTCTGATGCACCTGTCTTCAGAGCCACAACACAGTCCTCCAGAATTTACATTTTTTAGAGTAGAACTAATTTTTTTATGTCAATTGAGTAGTGTCTTTGGAAATGTAAAATGATCATATCTGGAGCTCAAAAAAAAAAAAAAGGTGCATCAAATAATTCCTCTGAAAAGCCACATGAAAGTTGGTTGGCTGCTTGCCTCCCATGACTCACTGAAGTATTTTCACAAAGGATGGTGTCTCACTGTCTGTCCTGTCTTCTGACAAATATTGGCCATCTTGGCTGAGTGGTCTGGCAGTCTTCTTAGTATCTCCAGAGCCTTGTCTGCTCAGTGCACATGCGTGACTTACAGGGAAGACCCTTATAGGCATCCTTCCATTTTTTGGCTTTTCCATTTCTGAGAACCACCACCCCTGGTGCAGATCAGCTCTTCATACTTGTCACCAACAACATAAGCAAACACAAGTTTGACTCTCAGTTTGTGCTCTCTGAGGATCTGTGGACATTCCTATAACCACAAACACAAAGGACAGTTGGAACCTCTTTGAGGTCAATTGGGGTGCTAAACGGTACATAGTCATGGATGTGAAGGCCTGTCTTAGGCTGCTGACTCTTCCTAATCCCAGATTCCATATTTGTGTATAAGAAAGCCTAGGGAGAGGAGTTGGTTTTTGACAAGCCCATTTCCACCACCAGGGAACAAATTAGACTTCGACACCTTTGTCCTGTGAGAGTACATTGGAGTTACCCTGCTGGGACAGACACCTACATGAATGCTTGTGTCACTGGGGAGCTTTATAAAATGTGTGCTTGTTTAATAACACAGCCACGCATAACTGTGAGGGGAGAAAAAACAGATCCAATGTTTACAGAAAAAAAAAAAGCTTTTGTCAAAGATCGCCTTGGATCCATTGATTACTTGGTAGGTGGTTAATTCATTTGTCCTTTTGATATTTAGACATTTCTTCTCCAATCCCCAGAGAGGCCCTTGAGCAATAAAGTTATACCTTTCCAGAAGGAATTTATTCAATAAGAACTACAAAATCAAATTCTAAAATCTGTGGCCTATAAGATGAGGTCGATGCAAATCCAGTTAAACATAAGAGATGCTTATCAAACAAAAGCACCCAGAGCCAAGAACTGTGCTGGTAGAGAGGTGCCTGGGTGGCTCAGTCAGTTGAGGATCTGACCTTGATTTCAGCTCAGGTCATGATCTCAGTGTCGTGAGATCAAGCCCCATATTGGGCTCTCCACTGGGCATGCGGTCTGCTTGGGATTATCTCTCCCTCTGCACACACGCTCTCTCTAAAAAAAGAAAGCACTGTACTGGTGGAGAATACAAAGATGTAGAATGCATGGCCCCTACTCTTACATATGTCACTCTGACTTCCCAGGACCGTTGCAATCTTAATATAACTGTGCCCATGTTTCACAAGACCCTCTTGTCTTATCCCCTTTCATTGCCATCCCGATGCTTCATCTTTCTTCATCCAATGCCTCTTGCCGTAAAGTCTTTCTTGTTCTGTTCTCCTCTTGCCTTCTTTGAGCCATGCCTCAGGTCCCCCATTCTCTATAAGGGGCTTCCTGACACCTGCACTAAGAGCCTCAAGTTCTCTTCTGCACACCTGCCACATCCGTGCTGGGTTCTACCCATATGGTACTTGGCCCGTGCTTCCTCAATTTATTAGGGATACGAGCAGCCTCACTAACAAAATTGTAAATCCCACTGAGGTAGGAACAATCTCTAACACATCTGATTTCCCCAAAGCTAGTCAACAAAAGACCTTCGTACAACTGGTCCATAATGAAGCTGATGTGAGTCAGACTGGGAAATCTTTAAAGAAGAGTGACTTGAGCTAGTCAAAGAGCAATGTGGTTCTGAAAAAAAAAAACAAAGAGGCAAAGGAAGACAATGTCACTTGGTTCAAGGAGCTAGAATAAAGGCACAGAATGAAAAGAAAACCAAATGTGTGCAGGAAAGCATATAGAAGGCGGTCAGACTAGAGAAATGGCTTCGTGCTGGGGAACAAAGGTGGAAATTCTTCTGGTAAATAGGGTGTTGTCTGGTTGTAAATGCCTTAAAATCCAGAAAGAGGGAACCACACTTGATGTATGACGATCATCTCAGGTTCTAGTCAAAGGAGAGGTAGTCGTTACTGGGGTCTGTGTTAGGAGGATTTCAAGACCGTATCTTTGTTCACCTGAACAGAAGGTCATGAATAATTAGTGATAGTTGCCATAGGTGCAGTGCTGGGGAATTGAACCAGGCGTGTTACACACTTGCCATGTCTATTAGAGTGAGTTATGAATGGTTTCTGAGGAGAAAGATGACAGATTCCGCTGTTTATCTTGGCAAGAGGAAAGAAGGGGCATATCTTGGGAAGACGCTATTGAGAACTCGGGCTTGAGGTCTCTTGGGCTGGGGCTCCGCGCTGGAAGAGAAAGGAGGAGTCAGCTGCATCCGGGAACTAAGCAGCTAGGCGAGCGGAGAAGAGCAGAGTATGGCTGGCTTCAAGGTCTTGAGGCTGAGTGTCAGGGAGAAGGAAGAATCTTTTATTTTGAAAGAGTGTAAACTGAAATCATGAACAAACTGGGAGAAATAAACGCTGCTGAGGGCCTCTGCTCCGCGTCTTGGTCATGCAGGAGTTAAATATACAGAAAGCTGCAGAATGCTATTATTTTAGAGCCCTGTGAAAATGTAATTTGATTAGTCTATTGGACGATATTCCAAAGAACCAAATGTCTTCCATGAATCAGTCAGAAATGCTTAGGAAAACCAAAATAAAAAATGCTTTCTAAGCCAATAAAGGTGCTAATTAGTGCCTTCTGCATATCTCACTACATCTTCCACAGTAATACAGTTTGCAGGGTTAAGTGTGGTGTCTGCTGCCTCAGATGGCAGAAGTCCACCTCACAGTCGGGAGGGCGGCTGGAGACTCAGAACTGGCATTTTAACCCATGCGATGGGATGTAGTAAAGTAAAGCGGAGAACTTTTTTCTCACTTTGATTCTCTTCCAACTCAACCCTTATGAGCCTTGAGCCTTGGGGAGAGGAGGACATTATTATTATCCTTTCTTTCTTTCTTTCTTTCTTTCTTTCTTTCTTTCTTTCTTTCTTTCTTTCTGCTTCATCCATCCACCATTGCTTTTAAAGAGTAAAATCTGGTTTTAAAAACCTACTAAGACTGTCATAGAAGGAAAAAGAAATTGGAGAAAAATATTGAGACCGAACCATTAGAGACACAAGAAGGAGGTAAGGAGACCCTAGCAGACAGGGCCTTATGGGATGGATACAGGCACATTTTGCAGGTGTCTCGCTTTCAGCCTGGAGCACAATGCCTACAGAAGCTTGAGGAAACGCAGGGTACCAGGAGCAGTTTGTCTGTCCCGTGGTGGCATTCCCTAGGTGTCAAATTCCTGTGCTCAGAGGCAGCGGACTCAAATGCTCCTGGGAGCCAGGCAGATAACCGCTAATGAACCAAGTGAGTAGGATGGAGACTGCACATGTTTGCCACACACGTGGCCTCCAATGCATTGCTTTCTGAAGAGATCTGGGCTGACGCTGTCCTATCTTGGAGTTGTAAGGAAATTCTAGGAATCCCAGGACTGGCGAGAACTGGGCCGCCAGCTGGTGCCTCTTGGTTCAGGTTCATCATTGAAAAGGGACAGCGGGAACAAGGACCCAACCCTGACAAGCCCAGGAAGTTTATCTTACAAATTAGCAAAGTGGAAAAACAACAACAACAACTGAACTAAACTAAAACCCAACAAACCCTCCAACAGGCAAGGAATAATACTTTCATTCTGTCTTGTGAGACTCTCAACTGCTTGGTCCCAGCGCTGGAAAGGCACATCATGGGTTTATGTTTTTCACTCCCTGTGACTCTCAGGTGACAGAGTTCTATTTGTTCCATAGGGCAGACATTCATGGAAACTGCACCCTCGCTACCTTTTAAAACTGTAGTTGTGTGTTCTGGGCTTAGTTAAGAACTCACTGTCTGCGCATACCTCATGATGCTTCAAGTCTTTATCTTTCTAGACCACTGTTCTTGTCCCATTCAGCAGGGTCACTGAGCCTTTGAAAAAACAGCTGGAAACTACATGTGTTCTTATCTCCACCCTCAAAATTTGGCATTCAGAGGCAAGGTCACAGATACCTAGAGATCTGTTGGTAGTATCCTACCCAGACAAGAACTCTGGCTCTAGACTGAGGAGCCCTTTATTATTTTCAACCTTTTTTTTTTTTTTAATGTTTCAATCATTTAGGCTTGTTTTTCCAAAATTTCTCCCCACCTGCATGTATTTCTTACAGCAAAAAATTTATACTTTCTTATGGGAGTGCTGGGTGGCGACATTTCCAGTTTTATACATGTCACACATTCGCACCCAGAAAAAGCCACTGTGAGAGGAAATGAGAAGGCTGGTGAACTTTCGGAGGAACTGGCCCATGTTCTGAAGGTTTCCCTCTGCATACGTCTGCTGCCGCAGCATTACATCGTGACACAGATCCTGAAGGCTGCCACGGCTAGTTCCAGAGCCTCCCAGTACTGAGCTCTTCTAGTCTGTCTTCAGCACCACTAACCAGACAAATGGACTGTCAGCATCGTCTCTCTCACATTTATTCGTGTGCTCAAAATCCATGTCCCGACACATACATATAAACTCCTCTTTCTGGTTTTCAAATAAGCTACGGACATGCTGTTGTCAGTGTGGTGTTTTGAAAAGAAACAACAGCAACAAATAAAAATAAGCTGTGGCATCCTGCTGGCCGTGCGAAATACATTTAATCTCTCTGAGCCTCAGTTTGCTTCTCTGTTAAGTGGGGATTCATAACACCTATTTCATAGATTTGTCATACAAATTAAAAGGGACGGTGCATGCAACATGCTTAGCCCACTGCCTCCTATAAAGTTAACATTAAATAAATGATGCTGTTATTGATATAATCAATCACCAAGGTAACAATGTATTCCCAGATCTGCTACTTTTGACTGCGTGATCCCGGGCTCATTACTCGACTCCTGTGAGTCTGCTTCCTAATCTGAAAAATCAGGATAGGTCCTAAATTTAAGACTGTCATGAGGATTAGGAGATAGAAATGCGTGGCGGGTGCTGGACAACTGTGGGGTCCTCCGTGTATCCTTTTGCTTGTCCCCACACTCACTCCTTCATCTTGTGGACCATGAGTGAGTCTTCCAAAATGCTCTATGCTCTCATCAGACTTGCTACAGACACACTCTGTGCTTGGCCACACCTCTTTTCCATCTATCAAATTCTACCCCTTCTTAAAAATCCAAGACACGTACCAGTTTCTCCATGAAACCTTTGAAGGCTACTTCCTTTGCCACCGACTTCATCTTGACTGAACAAGTACATTTCTTCACGTAGTTGTTACACCATTTAGCCATTAATTACATGCTGTCTTATTCGCTGCAGGGATGCCTTCTACCTCATGCTGATACCATCTCAGATACGGAAATCAATCCCATCTTCATTCAGACGAGGACCAGAAAAATCTTCTATCTTAAAGGAAATGAAGCTCCTTATAAGAAATGAAGCTTTGATTAATTCCAATCTTTCTTTGTTACAGTTTCTTTACATGAACAAGAAATGGTGCACATGACCGTGAAGGACTACATGAGGTAGGTGGTGGGACCCGTGTGGCTTCACTCTAGTATTTTAGAGCCACATCTTTCACAAATGAAATGGAAGTGAGGAGACTTCTTAATACCACCATGGAGCTTGGGATCTTGTCACTGGTTTAGCCACAGCACCTACAATGCTTTCACGACCCTTGAGAGAGATAGAGGTTCTTTCAATGTCATAAACAGGTGAGCAAATTCAATCAATGAACGCTGGCATGGGGGTGGGGAAGGAATTTAATTAAAATACATGCATGGGGTGCCTGGGTAGTTCAGTTGGTTAAGTGACCACCTTCAGCTCAGATCATGATCCTGGAGTCCCAGGATCGAGTCCCACATCCGGCTCCCTGCTCAGCAGGGAGTCTGCTTCTCCCTCTGACCCTCTCCTCTGATGTTCTCTCTCTCTTTCTCTCTCTATCTCAAGTAAATAAATAAAATCTTAAAAAAAAAAGAAAACACATGCATAAAAGGCATTTGACTATAAGACAACTGTCCAGAAGTACCTGTTCATGAAAGAGGTGCTTTCGTATTCTCACATTGTCAGTGTTGTTCATCACCATGCTCTTCACTGGGCAATAAGACAGTTGACTTCTGAACAACATGGCTTTGAACTGTGTGGGTCCACCTACATGCAGACTTCTTTTCAAATTCAAGTATAATTACCGCACAGTTTTGGTTTTTGGTGTACAATGTAACGACTCACTAATTCTCTACATTTCTCAGTGCTCACCAAGATAAGCGTACTCTTAATTCTCTTTCACCCTTCCTCTTTCACCTCCCCTATATATAAGAGTCTGGGACTTTATGTTTATCTTTTTTTCCTTTGTTTGTTCATTTGTTCTGTGTCTTCAGTTCCACATATGAGTGAAATCACATGGTATTTGTCCTTCTCCAACTGACGTATTTTGCTATGCAGATTTTTTATAAGTGGAATACAGTACTATAAATGTGTTTTCCTTTTGATTTTCTTCATAACGTTCTCTTTTCTCTAGTTACTTTATTGTAAGGACAATTTTTTGTATATGACATATAAAATATGTGCTAGTTGACTCTTCTCAGTAAGGTTTTCGGTCAACAGTAGGTTATTTAGTCATTAAGTATCGGGAAGTCCAAACTTATATGTAGATTTTTGACTATGGCGGGGGTCAGTGCCCCTAGCCCCCATGTTGTTCAAGGGTCACCTGTGCATAAGATTTCAAATGTTACAGGTAGAAAGCAGTGAGAATCTCTTAATATGAGGGTAGACTAAGTCTCAAGGTGGTGCCTGACAGTGGGGAAAACAGCATTACCTCAAAACTTAATAGCCTTGATAATTTTTGAGGCCCATCCCAGACACTCTGAGTCAGGGAATCTGGAAGTAGGGTTCAGAAATCTGTGTTTTTGCAAACCCTTCAGATGATTCTGAGAAACATTCTGGTTTAAGAACCACTGGCATAGACTGCGAGCTCTTTGAGGTTGGGAACTCTGCTCCCATGCCTCAGCCACCCTTGCATTTTCAAGATAATCTCAACTCATTGAAGACCAAATATTCAATACTGTTTCCCTGTGAGTCCCACCAATTCACAATCAAAATGCTACTTTGTCAGTTTTCCCCTCTTAGCAGATTAGCTATATTTGTTGCCCACAGAATCAGAGAGCCCTAAGGGACCCCAGAAATCCCTCAGGCAACTTTCTCATTTTGTTGAAGAGGAAAATGAAAGCCAAGGTCAGTGACTCACTCCTGCTCCCCTGGTTTGCTTAGAACCGTGACTATACAGGGATTCTCCTGGATCCTAGGCCTGCACAGTTTCTGAGTGGCTCTGATGAACGTTACAAAGGGAGGTGTGATCCTCAAACCCAGAATGAAACAGAAATATGGCAGGCTTAATACAAGCTGAGGGGAGGCAATAAATAAAAGTATATCTTCTGCATCTCTTCAGGGCTCCCAGCAAACTCAACCATCTGTTAAAACCAGAGTCTATTATTCAGAAACATATACTTTCTCCACCTTAACGTGGAGAAGCAATTGAACGAAGAGGCAAAGACCAGCTATTCTGACTACCTGTGGGCTGGGGACTAAGGCAAATTCAAGACAACTTAGGTCTCTTAGGGAAACTTGATATCTACATGGTGTTCTTTGCTTAATTCCAATCTCGTGCCACCTGGTTGTTACGACTGATGAGGATGGATGTGTTGATGCTGTAACACTGAACTATGTGACAACAGGGTTTCATTCTGTTTGGAAGTGCTTCCAAAGGACTTGCAAGGCAGGCCTCTTTGGATAGAGTGACACTTTTTTTTGTGGTAGTAGAGGAGTTGGTTACTATTGCATATGGATGGCCCCTGGAGCCCGGGAGACAGCACTGAAAGATTGTGAACCGTGCAATATGGAACCCTTCACCATTATGGGAATTAAGACAGAGTCATGTCAGTGACGGCTCGCCGTACCTCTTGCACCACACAATTTTAACTTCTTCAGAAAGTTGGTGCCTAGCAGAGCTGTGTTCCTGAAAGGTTCCCCAATGATTTGCCATCTGTCAAAAGTGAGACATTCTGTCACCTTTATAATGAGCACTAGCGGGCACCTAACACTTAAATTCTCACACCTTCTGTAACAAGACACTCTTGGAAAGAGGAGCAGCTTCTCCACGGCATGCTCTCTCTTCCTCAAAGGTGTGGCCATTATGGGATTATTAGAAATGAGGAGGAAATGCAAATGTTCGCCCTGGAAGGGAAAGATTCACAATGATCTCCCAGGGGACTATCTAAAGCAACACATCTCATCGTTGGTATTTTCCCCGACTGTAGATCTCTGCATCCGTTTTCAGAAACTCCCACCCTTTCCAGAGGGACCAGTTTCAACTCTTGCCATTCTGCTGCAAGTCTCCCACAAAGGTATGTGATTTCCAGGCACTTGTCAACCAGAGAAATCATTCGGTGTGACAGTGGATTTTATGAAATTATAAATAGGCCCTTGAGAAATAACTTGCTGAATGAACAGATGAGAGAATGAATAAAGGATTTTCAAAATTCCAACTTGCAAGAACAAGGTAAAAGATTCAGTGACATCGAACTAAATATCTGTCCATGGGGAGATGGCCAAACAGACCATTGTCCAACCCATTTTATGGAATTCTATACAATGATAAAAGGAATAGGCAGAGATAACTATATACATTAACTTAGAACAATCTTTGAGTCATATTTTTCAGGGGGAAAAAGCAAGATGTGGAAAGATACATAGAGTATGCTACTATTTATAGAGTGAACCAGTGACAACTAGAAAGCATATATGTAACAGAAAAATATCTGGAAGGTTAAATATAAATTTAGCAGGAAAGGAGTCAGGATTGATAGGTGTAATGGCTAAGGGGAAAGAGAGCTTTATGTATAATATAATAATTTTTTAACAAGGTAAATATAGGCATTTGTTTCTTGCATAATTAAATATAAATAAGAAGAGTTAATGATACTAAAAATATGTTTAGTGACAAATCAATCAATAAATACATTCTTAGACATGAGGTTGTAAGCCTCTGAAAGGCAGAACTATGCCCTGTTCCTTTTTGTGCCATGGGTGACTAGCAGAGAGCATAGAATGTGATAAATGTTCAATAAATATTTGTATAAATGGGCAGGATAAAAATGTTTACAATGATCACAGATTAAACCTTTCAGATGCAATTTAGATTTCTTGCAAGAATTTTTTTCTCCCTTGAAACTTTTTTATGTTAAGATATCAAGGGATGGGAGGAGGGGGCAGGGAGAGGGTGGTGGGGTTATGTACATTGGGGAGGGTATGTGCTATGGTGAGTGCTGTGAAGTGTGTAAACCTGGCGATTCACAGACCTGTACCCTTGGGGCTAATTATACATTATATGTTAATTTAAAAAATAATAATAAAAATAAAAAATAAAAAAAAAGATATCAAGGGATTGGTACCCCTGTTCTCCAGTTATTCCAATGATTAGGATATCTAACCTCAGCCATTTAAGTCCTCCAGTAAGAGTTTTTGGCTTGTCTTTTCTTCCTTGATCGAATCAGGAGGCAAAGCACCCTATCTCTATGTTACATAAGAAAGTGTGAACGTGATGTTGGGTAATGTGTGGTAAGTGGGACTGCCCAGGGAGACTACAGGTGACTGTTGCTCAATGTGTGAATGGCTAAATAAATGAATTGTAATTAATCCAATTTAAACGATGAAGTCATGAAAGTAAATCACTCAAACTATCTCAAATAAACTCCTTAGGGTTGCGTGGAAAGTATAGGCAAACAGGGACTTGCAACAAAAGAGACAAGCAAACCTAGGAAAACCTTATCAAAAGTTCTGCTTCCCATACGGTCCATGAGTTCTAAAAGGTCAAGAGCACATCACCAAGGAGAAGGTCAATAATTGGGAAGAGTTGGTAGACATAAATAGAATTTCCAGATAACCAAAGTTTATTATTTTAATAATAATAAACTGAGTCAAACTAAGCCAAAACTAAACCAAACGAAGCCAAAACTGAGTCAAACAATTTGAAGAAACCATGTCTTATTTCTCACCCATGTCCAAAAAAAACCCCAAAAAACAAAACAAAACAAAACAAAACAAAACAGAACATATTTTAATTCTACTTTGGGACTGAAAATCATTACTTGTATCAGTCCTTGCAGTCTGCATTTCGCACTATGGTCAGCAGATCTGTGTAGCTGATGAGGCCCCCAGACTGATTCTCTTTAAAAACATTCTTTTTTGAGTTCCACTCCCTACAGGTTTTTGTTTGTTTATTTTCTTCTGTTTCCTATTGCCATAAACTACCATTTCTTTGTGGTTATCAGTGTATCGCTTCTGGCTTCTGACCCACAATCTCCCTGCCCTACCTAATGTAACATTTGCCTATTATGAAATGGAAAGTCAGGTAAATAAACTCATGGCTCTTGCACAGGAAGTACAGACAAGCAGTCCCTGAGTGGAAGTGATGGACTGTCCCTTAAATAAGTACGTATGAGCTCTGGTAGACACACCATCTTGTTGTCTATTTAGATTCCTCTTTACTCAGTTTCTGGAAGACTGGGGCAGGAGTGGGGGCAGGAAGGGCAGGTGACTAGAAAAAAGACCAGATTTTGTTAAGAGAACTGTTACCGGATAAAGATATTCATATTTTTACCACAGCATTCCTGAATGGCTGGAATTTTGGGAAGAAGATCCGGTGGAGATTCTCTTGGATCTGGGGTTTGGTGCAGATGAGCCCGACACCTGCACACAAGTCCCAGCCAGATTCCTGGGTTGTAGCTCAGCCGCCAGAGGAATCAACATCCGGGTCTTCCTTGAAGCTCAAAAGCAGCGAATGAACATTGAGAACCCTGACTTCTACAGTAAGTTGGGGCTGCATGGTTTCCGAATCTCAGCAAGGGGGCTGAGTGTCCAGATGAGAGCCACAGTATCAGGAGGAACTCTCTGGAAAATGTGTACTGTAGCAATCGCCCCTCTCTTACAGCAGCCTAGAACAGAGAAGTGTCTGCTGCAGGTTCATGTGAGTGTTTTGGGGAAAGGAAATATCTCCATGTTGTCCTCCTATGTGGACTTGGCCCTGTCATCTGGAATGTCACTGGTTGCAATAACAAAGAAAAGGTAGAAATGGAGAGTCATACTTGTCTCTTACCTCTTTCTGCTCAGAATTTACCCAGTGATATCATTGTCAGATTTATTTGTCCATAATCAGTCACATGGCCACACTTAACTCTAAAGGGTTAAGAATGTGCCATCTCACCATATGTCCAGGAAAAAAAAAAAAAAAAGCCATACCACTGAACAGCACTAGTATATACCATAATCACATACCCCGGGGGCAGAGGAACCAGGAGCTGACAAATCTTATCACCAGTCACAAGGTAAAACCTTAATTTCCTCTTGTCTGAGGCTAGGAACATTTCTTATTCCACTATGAGCTATAAGTGGTAGGTGTGAAGCTGTCACATCTCCAGATTTGTGGACTAACTCTGCCTAACCCTCTTCATTATCATGCATGCTGCTATTTTTTTTCCCCAACTGGTGGTCAATGGAATACTTTTCTCTAGGAGATTACCAGAATGTTCTTGGAGCGTTTGTACTATGCTCAAGTAACTTGGGGGAAAGATACCTGGCAGTTGAACAGGTTTATTTACTTCAGAATTTGCTTAATATGCCCAAGTGCACTCTCAATCTCCTAGAGAAGATACCAGGCAGCATTTTCAAAATTATTTAAATACGAAACCCCCTCTTGGAGGAGCATTGAAGAGCATCTCCTCCATGAGATAGAGTTAGCAGAATTCTGGACTGGAGAAAATGCCAAAATTCTGTTTCTGAAATACATTCTTTAAATAAATTCATGAAAGTCAAGTGAGATAAAGTGTTTTTCTCAAACAAATATCTCAGATTTTTCATTTTAGTCTCTGTTTCCCCATTTTCATGTGGGTGAAATGGGTCTCAAATCTCAGCTGCAATTTTTTTAAAAAGAGTATATATATCCCTGAAGGTGTTGCAATGCCATGTTTCTTTACCTTTTAGAGGAAATTAGTATCCTTTGTGATCTCGTCCTCCAAGCCTTAGAGAGATGCAAGTTCTTAGACCAATTCTTTTTTTGGAGACAATAATAACACTTCTTGTTATTTGGGGAGTGTATGACCTGAGCTGTGAAGTAAACATTTTGCAGTTGAAATTGACACACGGATTATAGAAGACCCCGGAGATGGTCCCTAGTCTTGTGATTGTGCCCCTATTCTTATTTCCACCATCAACACTGTGCTAATAATGCACACTAACTGTTCTCACTGAACACTTACCTGGACACTTTTGATTCAAGAAAACTGAGATGGTCAAATGTAAAACAAGCAATAATAAAATGAGTTGGTTCTTCTAGAAACAGAAGGGAAAGTATGTCTCATTCAGAGTCACTAAAATAGCTTCAAATTCAAAGGGATGACAATCAATTGGTTCATTGCTCAATCTCCCCAAAGGCAAAAACAAACAAACAAGAAACAAAACAAACAAAACAAAAAACTCCCATACATCTAATACCACAAGATGGTGTTCTTTGAATTAACTTAACCAGTTAAATGGATAGATTTTATCTTGGTCTAAGTATAAAAATTCTGCTATGGGATGGATGTTAAGACAATCATAGAAGTACAATTATGATTCAGTAATACCCTGAGGCTCACAAAAAAGAGATTTAGTTTCAACTAAAAAGATTGCATTCTGAAAATGCAATCAGAATGCTTCTAAAAATACCCAGAACCCAAGAGTTCCTCTTGGTCTTAAAAGAATGTCATGATCTTCTGCAAAAAGTCTATTACAGTTTTTAAAGTAGAAGGATCAGTAGTCACTGTCCCCCTTTCTGGTGAAGGGAGCAGGTAGGTGGAAGGATATGCTCATGGGAAAGTCAGTAGCATTGCTCTGCTGGTGCAAACAACAGAACAGAGGCCAGCATCCTTACCCACCAACATGACCCTTGACCACTGTTGAGCTGTGCAACCTGGCATGCTATTACTGGGGTTGAGAAAAAGGCTGTGTAATAAAAGCAAAATTTTTTTTTCTATCATTTTGGTTTTATTATCTGGAGATACTAAAGCTGTTTTTCACTATTTTCTTTCAAAATGGCAATGTGTCCCACTAGCTGCACTGGGTCCCATCCATAAGATAATGAAGTCAATATTTGCGTATTGCCTAAATGAGCCATCCAGAAAGACTTACAAGTTGAAGAGCTGGTTCATGTGAAAAGGCAAATGGATTTTCACATTAATGGCTGTTATCTCTTGGACGGTTGAGGACAATATATTCCTGTCCTGAGACTTACACATTTATAACTCTAACTACTGGTATTTGTACAACATTGTGCTTTCTATGCAGATGTGAGGGACACATAGATGGGTATTATTACCCTCTTTCTCCAGATGAGGAAACTGACCATTTATTATATGCTTGGCACAGGTGCTAGGCACCATATTTCTATTAATTCATTTACTCTGACATCACACTTGCAGTGATTGGTTGACCTGGGATTTAGAACCAGGCCTTCTGACTCCATATTCCATGATCTTTGCAAACTGTAAGTGACAGTGTAGGTGGAGATGATGGAGCTGATGATTAGGATATCTACTACCTAAAGCCATGGAGGAATACATAAGTTCACCCCATATGAAAGAGCTAGGTTCACTCTTTGTCATTTAGTTTAATATACAAGATTCAGATTCATCCTCACCTATAGTTTTTATGAATTCACACATAAAAACTACAGGCATATATGAATTTAAATATTTATATTTATATTTAAATATAAGAGGTGTTCTCTTTCTGCATGACACAACGGCATCTCCTTATATTGGGGAATCACCTCCATAATAACCAGTGGCATGTACTGAGAAAAAGTTCAAGAGCTTCAAGAGCTTGTAGTCCATCCGACCTTGAAAATCACATATGTCGGGGCGCCTGGGTGGCTCAGTGGGTTAAGCCACTGCCTTCGGCTCAGGTCATGATCTCGGGGTCCTGGGATCGAGTCCCGCATCGGGCTCTCTGCTCAGCAGGGAGCCTGCTTCCCTTCCTGTCTCTCTGCCTGCCTCTCTGCCTACTTGTGATCTCTGTCTGTCAAATAAATAAATAAAATCTTTAAAAAAAAAAATCACATATGTCACCAACTTTTTCAATTTTGACTACATTTATGCATTTTCATGGAAAGGACCCAGTCTAAAAATTCTGTGTTCGTTGTATTGTTCAGGTCGTTTCCAACAGCTGGAGATCCTGGACCATGTAGCCAATGCCTTCTCATCTTTGCTGAATAATGTTAACATCCTGCAGAACAAAGATGAAGCGGAAGACAGAGGGGAAAATGTGCAAAGAACCTCAGTGAGTGAAGCCAATGGACATCAGAAGAGAATGGGTAAACTTTTCAAGAGAACTTCAAAGCAGAGCATTAAGAGAGATTATAGCCCAGAAGCATCAGAGTCACTGAAGATGAGGGGCAAATTTTCCATCACCTCTGCAAAATCAGGAGGGTGTGGAGCAGAGTTACCAGTTGTGACAAACAACCATGACCAAAGCCATTTGTTTCCTTTGGCAGAACACTGGTCTCTCCAAGCCTGCAATGATTTGGTGCCCTGTCATGCTCCCCAAGCTCTTGTGAGCAAACAATGGCCTTGCTCATCCCCATTGGCTAAGAGGGCTCCTCTTTCCTGTACATCTGAGGGCTCAGTCAAGGACAGAACTGAAAAGGTACACTCCATTCAAACTAACAAGCTCAAGAGCTTGTCTCATCTTGCAAGAGAAGCACTGGACTCCTTTGAATTGGAAGAGGTCAGTGTTATCCCTACGCGTTCAACTTCTAAGGGAACAACCCTCCCCAAGGCATTTTCTGCCTACTGCATTCAGTTGACCCCTTAATCTTTTAACTTCCTCAGGGTTATATGTTATTGGTCCAAACTCCTGTTTTTGTTTTGTTTTATTTTTTTGTCTAGGACATTTAAGGCCATTCTAGCTTGCTTCCATCCACTCTCTAACTTTCCTTGTTTCACCGTCTTAGAGGGTCAGTTCAGCTACTTCCCACTCAATGAAATTGCCCACCACTTCCACTCTGGGTTCTCACAGCCTTGGTAGGGAGCATTTGTATAACAGAGACTGAATATGTGTGTCGATGATATCTCCCCTGCTGGTCTATCAGCTCCCCAAGGCCAAGGTTTTGACCTTAAGATGCGTCTTGGAAATAGTTTCCCCATGATGCCTCGTGCAGGGTCTTGGACAAAGAAGTAGGGACTTGGGTTTGGTTTTGATTTTACAGGACTAGTATTTTATTTGTTTGCTTGCTTTGGAATTTATTGATAGTCACATAACTTGACCTCCCTTGCACAAATATATATATTCACCATTCTGTGCAAAAAGAACTCACTGTATCAGCCTCATTCCTAAGCCAATACACCTTTCTGGGGCTGATCCCACCTTCTTCAGGAGCCCGTGCCATTGGCATCGTCAGTCTCATTCTATGCCGCCATGACTCAACTCCAGAAAAGTATGAATGCATTTGAGGCTGAGGCGTAGGCGTATTTCTCCCATTTCTGGTTCTCCCTGGGCTGCACCATGACACAGCGCCCTTTGGCATGGCTTTTGTGGGTTGACTGAAGTTCACACATCAAGTGACTTCTTGCCTCCATCCTTTTTACCACATCTTATGCCGCCTGGTCACCATACATTCTGTTCTTAAAACATGGGCGTGAAACATGTGACAGGGAAAAGATTATATTTTTACAGACCCTTTCCCCACTCATGCCTCTTCACACGCCTGTTTTCTCCTCTCCAGACCATTAATTTCCCATTCACCCATGGTGAGAGCCTTGTAACCCCACAGGCTTCTCTCTCCTGAGTGGGAGAAGGCTAACATTGGTCAATAAAGAGTTTTTGTTCAACAAAACAAGAACAACAACGTATTTTGCAATGTGCTCCTTCATCTTTACCTTCCCTCACTTGTGCTGATTTTCACCCCCATTTAGAGGACACCCCCATCCACTCCTCAGTCTTTTAAAAAAAAATACACATTTTCACACATTTCTCTACTCCTTAATATAATGATAAGGAAGAACAAAAGAGCAAAAATTTTCCCTTTATCATGTAAATTATCCAGAAGTGGGGCAGGATATTTTTATGGAAATTCCAAGGTGGGCCCACCTTTTCTTTGAGCCTGGGACAAGCAAGACACTCTAATGGGTTGGGGGTGGAGGCAGACTCTTCCCCCAAGGGAACCTCTGTGCAGTGACAGGGATGGGCATAGAAACCAGTAACATGCAGGGAGAGGTCCAGCTCTACTGGTAAACTTTTATATCACTCTAGACATGTCTGGAATATCTGAGCAAGAAAAGAGGTTCTTAACCTGCCAGGGGACTGAGAGGACCAGCGAACTTGGGGGAAGTAAGGCTTACCCATTGCCCTAAAAGAAGAGAAAGTAGGTGAATATGCCTTTGAGTAGCCCTCCCCAGCCAACAGAGATAAAACAGTTGCCTCAAAATACCTAGCTGTCAATGATCCTAATACATATGTATATGTTTATATGTGTACATGTCTTATGTTCGAAATGATTTCAAGAACCTTAAAATATTTTTAAAAAGAACCTTGAAATATTAATCTGAATGTAAACCAGTAGCCTACAAATGAATAAAAATTACAAATGGAGAGAAAAGCAGACCTTTGGTCTCATGCCCTGATTTGAAGATAAACGGATGTGGCACTAAGAAAAATTATTTTCTTTTAATTCAATCTTGCAAAGATTATTTAATTACCAAGCTAATACTTGAAGTTCTATAAAGAATATCAAGAAAATCTGCAATCCATTTGTCAGTCTGCTATTATCACCTACTATCTAAATAAGAAATGTCACCATCTCCAGCCTGTTGGCAGGCCACACAAATGCTACTGTCCCTTACAAAGTTTTTTATGCTTCAGGCTAGACTGAGGAATATAATGTCCATTAGATACTACCTATATGTGAGAGTACAGGGAGAGATTATATGATATTATGCTATATCATATTCAGCATAAAAAAGACTGAGAAAAGAATGTCAGTTCTTTCATGATACACTTTCAGCTATTCATAAATGACAATTATTCAACAAAAAGCGATCTAGTAGTGTATGTGGAGGTGGGAAGAAACTCAGACACCAAAATGAAAGAAAACAAACTCATGTGTTCTTAGGCGTATAGTAGGTACTCAGTAAATATTTATGAATGAGTAAATCAACGTGAAGAGTATTTAATAACATTCATTTAGTCAGTGGGTGGCATCCGTAGAGAAACAAAATATTCTGTTGAACTACATAGCCAACTTTGTGTATGGTGTTTCTTTAATATTTGCCCAGATTGGTGTGTGTGAGAGTCTGTCTCTGTATCTAAGGCAGAGAGAGAACCCCCAAAACAATATAAAAGAAACTCACTACTTGAATTTTGGTTTTCTAAAAAATATTTAAAATATTACATCCTCATCCCAGTCTGGGAGAAAAATGCTTGTTTCACTCGATACCAATGGATGAGTAAATGAAGCTTGGGTATGTTGCATCTTAAACAGGAGCTAATGCCAGATTTAATAGTCATTTTTAAATAAATAATTTCTTATAACAATTATAAGAAATGAAAACTATGTGTGAAATTGGCAGATTTTCATGGCATTTAAAACATGAGCCAATGTCCTTAAATATCTAGCTATCAGAATTTCAACTGGAATTGGCCAAAATTTTCCTCCAGATCAATCTATGATGCTTTCCCTAACATCCTACTGAAGGCTGAATTTGGCAATATTTGGCTCACTTTTCAAAACCATGATTTTAAGAAAATTATGCATAGATGTTTTTAATGCACAAATCAACATATTTTTGTGTTTAAGTTTACTTAGTAAAACTGAGTCTGTTCCTTTCTTTTTTAACTCCCAAACATATTGAGCATTTAATACTGATGAAGCATATACAATTGTAAAGTCAATGTAAGGTGCTTCTTAATATCCAAAATAAAGCATTTTAATCTCCCTCTGACTTCCATACAGGAATCCTGCACTCTAGAACTCATATGTGAGAATATGGCCCATATTATTAAACAACGCCAGTCGGCATCCTGATTAGGTGGAAAATGTTTCCAAAGTTAATAATTATTTCTTTATTTTTAATTTTTAAAAATGTGTTAATTAGTTTGGCTCAGGCGGAATAACCCAAGAATACACTCAGTTTTCATTTTAAATTGTTGAAATTTTGTTGTTTGAGGGTTATTTCTCGACACGTCACACTAAATGGGCTTTTCTCCATGCTAATAATCAGAGCAAAAGAATTTTCTTATTATACTTAAAAACTTCCGTGATTAATGCTGGTTTGAGTTACAAAACTAATAAAAATAATGGTAGGAAGTATGTCTAATTAATTATAAGTATAAAACAACTTTTTTGAGGGAAAGAGATGAAGGATTAAAAAGAAGGAATAAATAGTTTTTCTTACATCATTGGGCTATATCCTTGTGGTCCTCTCTTCCTGAGTTAGAGGTCATTTTTGGCCACATGTACCATAATGTTTAAATGTCCTTTGATTCTGCTTTCACTGTACAGATATCAGTCCAAATAAATAATATGACATGTAGAAAAAGATTTCTGTACAAGGATACTCATCTCACCATTATTAATTACTTTTATTTGCAAAATTCAGGAAATAGTCCAACCTTAGAGAACCAGTAAGTAAATTAATGTAGCTTCCAAATATGGTCTATTGTAAAGTCATTAAAAGTGGTATTTTCAAAGAAATCTTACAAGTGAGAAAAAGTTCCCCTTCTAAGTTTTGAGTGAAAATTTTTGATTACATAACTACATTTAGAAAAAAAATATTAAAAAAGAAACCTGCAAATACACATTCCAAAATATTAACAGTCACTGTTTTCTTACCTTCTTTAATTTTTTAAATTTATCCAGCTTCTATAGTAATCTATATTATTACTTGTAAAGAAATATTTATTATTTTGTTTTAACTATAATTTTACTCATAATAGAGTAATATTTATTAATTTCTGAAAAGAATTTTAAAAGAAATTTGGAAAAGCAATTTTCTTTGAGCTGTCTAAGCTCCGTATAGCAACTGAGTTGTGAATTTTCTGAATTGCTCTCCATAAATTTACCAAGTCATAAATAAATCCCTTAGAGAGATAAAATTAAATGTGGAAAATAACTTGCTTTCTCCAAATATATTTAAAGCTCTTTAGGAGAAAAAAAAATCTAGAATAATAATATTATTATTATTATTTCTGATTTACTCAAATGCTACATCTTCCACACAGGGTCTCTGTTCCTCCCACCAGGAAGTGATTCCCCCATTTCTCTCTCCTGATCTCCTTTAGTTCCTTTAGTCTTTACCCTGAGTGCCTTGTACATGCCATCTGCCTACAGAGGACTTGCAAGCTCTTTGAGTTCAGAAGTCATGGTTAATCCTCTTAGCAGTAGCCAGGAGGCAGTCATTATATGTTGATTAAACAAATGAAGTGAATTTATTATGAAAGCATTCCTAATGAGATTGATGTATTTTGGTGTCTCAGGTCCAGAGCTTTGAGGAAGAGACTGGTAATCCTCCTGACATGACATCAGGAATTACAGGTAAGATTTAGCACAGTGTGCAAAGTCATCAATGGCCTTTCAGAAAGAGAATGTAAATAACTAGTACTCAACTTTCTTAATATGTAGAGCTTAAATAATCTTGAGAAAATGGCATGGCTTCTACTACTGTTATTTACTGCCATTATTATTTCTACCTACTACCATTGAAAACCTACTAGCAATGCCAATGTACATGTAAATTTCAAACGACTTACTACAGACACATCCCACATCCCTGGGGCTCATGCAATATGCGGTTTTCTCAGATTAGCTCTGTGTGATTTGATCAGGAGAGCGGAAGGGATTCCACATAGGACTGGGACTAACTGAGTGAATACTTTCTAACTTCTACTGACAACTGCTCGATGTGTCAAAAATCATATCATTGTACTGGCCCTTAAGGAAGTGGAGGTAATTTTTTTTTTTTTGAGCTTTAATTTTTATTTTTTCAGCATAACAGTATTCATTATTTTTGCACCACACCCAGTGCTCCATGCAATCTGTGCCCAGTGGAGGTAATTTTTTAAGTTCTCTGCTTGCCCTTACATTCTAAATTAAGTGATGGTAGGACCTTCCTATTAACTCTCTGTGGAAAAAAGTAGCCTGGATGTCACTTTCCAAATAATCTCTCAGGATCCTGTTATAGAATCCTAGACAGCAGAGAAGGAGGGCTTTCTCTACTCCTCATTCTTATGCTTCCATTCAGCCATCATTGTGATTCAGCATTTCCATGATCCTATAACAGAACTAAAAGTAGACAGGGATTAGTGAAGCAAAATAAAGCAGATGAAGCTAGTGCATTTCCTGGAAGAAAATATGCAAATTTTTAATTTAATTTAGTGTGGTGTCAAACACATCTTTTTCATTACGAAGTGTATGTATGGGCCTCATTTTGCTAAATGCTGTTTAGAAATTATGCATTAGTAATTATAGGGTCCTGCTGATTACATAAATTGTTATCCTGCTCTTCGAAGTAATTACCACATAACCTGCATTGAGGTTTATAAGACAAAAATAAGCATCTGTTTTCCATCTAATTGAATGCTTCTCAATGAAGCTGGAGGTCCCTGTGCCAATAGGAGCTGCCTTCCTTGACATTCAATTAAGAGGTCTGCTGATATCATGTAAGTCTCCCCAATCATTCCAAAAAATGATTTGGGAAGTTAGGCAAAAGCACTAGCCTACATTTAATTTCAAATTCAGAGAGCGAAGTAAAATGGGTGAAGGTTAGCCCAATGGAGAAAATCTAAACTAAAGTAAAGCAAATATAATTTATTACTTTCAAAAACAGTGTCATTAACCCAAGAAAAACTAGGACAGGGAAAAAATTTTTTGTTATTTCTCTTAATGGGAAAAAGGGAAGAGGATTACTTTTATGTATATATGCATAAATGAATGAATGAATTCATTATATATATGAACTAACTATATATGTGAATGAATTTGTATATGTATCTGTATATGAATATCAAGGAATGAATTTTGACTCAAAGTTAAAAAGATGACTTCTTTCAAAAATGATAGTACATGGACTATTTTGACCAATAGGATATAGCAGAAGTGATACTGTGTTATGTCTAGAGTGTAGCCCTTAACCCACCTGGCTGGTTCCTGGCTCTTGAGATACTTGCTCTGGAACATTCCCTCTGGGAACCCAGCCTTCATGTCGTGAAAATCCCAAACCACGTGGGAATGTCCACTGTGGTAGACACCCTTGACTGAGCCTCTGTGTGAGGCAACCTAGATGTTCAACCCAGTCAAACTTTCAGATGACCATCCCCCCCACCAGATGTCATCTAACTGCCACCACATGAGGGAATCCAATAACCACACAGCTGAGCCGAGTCAACCCAAAAAACCATGACAAATAATCCTAACTGTGGTTCTAGGTCACAAGTATTTCAAGTTTAGTAGTACCAAGAGATAGTAAAAATGTGAAACAAACCTACCCATTGTTGGTTGTCAGTTAAAATCATAATAATTACTTGAAGTAGACTCTGTCAGTGTCACATAATTGTAAATGTATGCAACTATTCCAGTTGTGCATTTTGAACCATCTGTAGACCCCAGTGTATACACAAGGATTTTGACTGCAAAAATATATTTATAATAACAAACAGCTAGAAGCAGCCTACTGACCCAAAAATATAAATTAGCTTTAAGTAATTATGGTACATTTTTACATTAAAATCTACTCAGACTTCACTTTGAAAAATGAAGCAGATATTTATGTGTTGAGGTCTCTGAGATATACAGTTGTTAAATGAGAAAAAAAATGTGCAAAGTATTTTATAGAGACACCTCTTTTTATTACAAAAGTTCCCTATTTCTACTGAGGGAAGAAAGTATGCACAGAATGCTTCTGGGAGAATATATAAGGAACTGCTAATAGAAGTGACTTAACAGAAGGGAAACTAACATGTTTTAAATTAATTGGCATCTTTTAATTTTCTTTTGTTATCATGTGCATATGTTATTTTCATAACACTATTTAGCAAAAAATTCTGGTGATACTATAGGAAATTGACACAATAAAAATGGGAGATTTTGTTGTTACTAAATCTCTGCTCCCCATGACAACCAGTCCAAAACTTTTGGACACTTCTTATTTTTTTAATTTTTAAATAAATATTGTGTGTATTTGAGGTATGAAACATGATTCAATATACATATGCATATTGAAATGATTACCGTAATCAAGCTACTTAGCATATCATCTCTTCACACAGTTTCCATTTTGTGTGTGTGGTAAGTACACCTGAAATCTACTCTTTCAGCAAATTTTCAATATTCAATACAGTATTATTGACTATAGTCACCAGGTACCTTAGACCCCTAGATTTATCCATCCTACATAATTGTAACTTTGTATCCTTTGACCAACATCTCTTCCAAAATTGAAAGATTTTAATATTCCCCTCAGTTTCCTGCAGACCAAATATGACATAGTAAAAAGTGACAGATAATGTATTAATATTATAATTGATAACATGAGTATAATAGAAAATATTGAAACAAGTGTTCTTTCTCAGTGTTCTTGTTATATTTTATTAAAAGAGCTAACAATTTATAAGCACAAAGATTATCTCATTGATTCCTTACATATGCCCATATTATGTATAGGCCACCTTAACATGGATAAATGCAGTAATATTTTAATTCAAAAATAAAAATATAAGTAACACTTCCTCCTCCTAACAAAATAAAACACTAAATCCAGAACTTGGGGACTGAGTTCTCCATCCTACAAAGAGTGCAGAAGTTGCTCATTTAGAACTATAAGTTCAGATCATTTCAATAATAATGATGAATGTTTCATATAAAATTGAAGAACTGGAACAGAAGCAGTAATCTGAGGCAAATTCATAGCATTAATTGCTTTCATTATCAAACAAGCAAAAACTAAAATTAATTATTTGGATCACAAAATCATCATAAAAACAATAAAATAAACATAATTAAAAGTTAGAAGTTAATAAGCCAGAAATTAATCATGTAGAAATCAGAAAAAAAATAATTTGTTAAGTAAAATCAAGCACTAGTTTTTTTGGGTGGGGAATAAAAACAATAGAAGCTGTCAAACAACAGAAGAGAGAAAGGTGTGCAAACAAAATTAGATAAGACAAAATTAGAGAAAAGACAGAACCACTGATATAGAAAAGAAGTTATATCATATGCAAAACCATGTTTAAATTTTAAAGGAATACTAATACCAATACAAGTGGTATAATTAAAATCAGGGATAATTAATATGGATGATATTTTAGAAAATGTATGTATTTATACTACCAAATTTTATACTGGTATTATGTTGTCAATATTTGTATATACATATCTATTTTAAAACAAAAAATTAACAAAGTAACATAACTGTTAAGTAAACTAATACCAGAAAGGGGGGGAAAACAAACAAAACTTGAGTTTACCAAAAACTCTCTCTAAGAACAGCAATGAATAATGCCAAAATAAAACCAAAACAGTTACATGGGTAGACTCTCAGTTTTTCAAGAGATAATTGCCCTTCTTTATAAATCTTCCAGACAATGTAAACATTCATAAATCTTTCCAGTTCCTTTTAGATTAAAAACAAAACAAAACAAAATTTTGATTTCAAAATTGACTAAGATAGCTCAGAAAATTGATCATTTTTACTTATGAATACAGATATAAACATTTTTCAATAAAGTAATGAGGATTTAAATGCAGTAAAACAGGGGTGCCTGGGTGGCTCAGTGGGTTAAACCCTCTGCCTTTGGCTCAGCTCACGATCCCAGCATCCTGCCCCACATTGGGGTCTTTGCTCGGCAGGGAGGCTGCTTCCTCCTCTCTCTCTCTTTGCCTGCCTCTCTGCCTAATTGTGATCTCTGTCTGTCAAATAAATTTTTAAAAAAATCTTTAAATGCAGTAAAACATTAAAAGTACACTAATCCTTGAAAACTAGCTTTCATTTGAAGATTTCAGTGTTTCAAAAATTGAAAAACTAATTTATCAACTACAATGATAAATTATTAGAGGAAATAAATGATATGATCAATTTGATAGCTTAGGAAAAATATATGTGTACTTACAAAATATTTCACTGTTTACCAACAGAAATTTAGATGAATGAAATTTCATATAGACACTAAATGCAAAAAACACACTCAAATTATCACAGGGCTAAAAATATAAATGCAGATGAATTGTATATGATTTTGGAATAGGAAACTATTTTTAAAATGTGGCTTAAAATGCAATATCTAATTAAATTAATCAGTTTTCACTACCTAACATTGAACATCTATGCATGAAAAAAATCATAAAAAATTAAAAGGTAAATGACAAGCTGAGAGTGTACTTTCATCATAAACAATAAAGGATGAACAAAAACTCTTTGCAAGTAGAAATAGAAGGAAATTTTCTTACTTTAAGTGGTGTCTATTAAATCTTGATAGCAAGTATCAATCAACAACGAAACCTTCAAGGAAATCCTATTCAACCAAGGAAAAAAAATCTGTTGACACTCCTTTTATTCAGCATCAAACTAAAGGTCAAAGCAGAACTACAACACCATGAAAGTAAGATGTATGTAAACTTAAAAACTGTGCATCAGGCACCTGGGTGGCTCAATGGGTTAAAGCTCAGGTCATGATCCCAGAGTCCTGGGATCAAGCCCCGAATCGAATCGGGCTCTCCGCTCAGCGGGGAGCCTGTTTCCTCCTCTCTCTCTGTGCCTGCCTCTCTGCCTACTTGTGATCTCTGTCTGTCAAATAAATAAATAAAAATCTTAAAAAAAAAAAAACTGCCCACACTTGCAGACAAAATAACTGTCTACATAGAAATCCCAAGAGAATTAATAGACATATTCATAGATTAATAAAGTGTGGCAAGTTTGTTGAATGCAAGAGCAAAATGTAAAAATCAATATTATTTTCACACCACCAATAACCAATGAGGAAACCATTAAACTACAGCCGTTGTACAAAGAAGTTTAAAAATCAAATAAAAAAGATCCACAGACCCTTTGACTCAGCCATTTCATTTGTAGCATATGCCCTAGGGAAATCCTCACATATACGCAGATGAATGAACATATAAAAACATTTTTTGCAACACCGAAATAGTGAAAAACTTAAATAGTGAAAATAGTGAAATAGTGAAAAACTTAAAACAACCTAAAGGCAATCAAATCAATAAGAATAAGGTTAATGAGGGACGCCTGGGTGGCTCAGTTGGTTAAGCAGCTGCCTTCGGCTCAGGTCATGATGCCAGCATCCTGGGATCGAGTCCCACATCGGGCTCCTTGCTCGTCTGGGAACCTGCTTCTCCCTCTGCCTCTGCCTCTGCCTGCCATTCTGTCTGCCTGTGCTTGCTCTCTCTCCCTCTCTCTCTCTCTGACAAATAAATAAATAAAATCTTAAAAAAAAAAAAGAATAAGGTTAATGATATCATAGCACTGTCGCAGAATAGAATATAATATACCACAATGATGATAAACAAACAAGTTAATTCGTCCATATGAAAAAATATCACATATATAAGGTGGCGGTAAATAAATCACAATTAGGTGCATGTAATGTATAAAATATATTTACCTTAGCAACACTTGGTATTACTAATGCATATAACAAGTAAAAGCACAAAAATGTAGAGTGGAAATATAAACACCAAATTCAGGATCCTGTTAACTCTGGGGAGAAAGGTAAGGGGAAGACAATGGGATTAGGAAGGGATAAAACCAGGTAAATAACACTACTGTATCTGTAATGTTTCCTTTTAAAAAAAATCTAAAGTAACTATGGAAAAATGTTAAATTTTAATAGAACTGGTAGGTGGTTACAAGGGATGAATGCATGTCATGCTATTTTCTATACTTTGTACATGTTTGAAATTTCCCAGTGCAAGAGAATTGAACAAAAAATAAAGATGTCAATAGGAATTTTATTAAATAAGCTATTGCAAATGAAGCAGTTTTCAATCTCAGTAGTAATCTAAGAAATACACACTAAAATAGGCAAATGAGTTAATACATTGATAGAGATTTCAGAAGTCATATAACATAATATTGGGAAGAATACACATTGCTTTCTGGAAGGCAATATGCAACAATATGTATCAGAAGCTTTGCAGCAGTGTTTCTCTTCCTACCTGGGTATGTCCTCTTGGAAATTATCCTAAGGCAATTATAAAGAGGTGTAAAAAAATTAGAACTGCGTCAATGTCCAATATAAAGGATTGTTTAAGTAAATCATGATACATTATATGGAGTATCAAGCGGTCATCAAAAATGAGAACTGGTATTTCATGCCACAGTGGTTTTTAACAAGTCATAAAATAAAATGTTTTTACAGAAAAATCTCTCAATTTGCTTATATAAAATTACATATATAATCTATATAATACACATTAAAAATTGCATGATGAGGGGCACCTGGGTGGCTTAGTCGGTTAAGCATCTGTCTTTGGCTTAGGTTATGATCCTGGGATCCTGGGATCGAGCCAGGCATCTGGCTCCCTGCTCAACAGGGGGTCTTGTTCTCCCTCTCCCTCTGCCTGCTACTCCCCCTATTTGTGCTCTGTCTCTCTCTCTCAAATAAACAAGCAAAATCTTTTTTTTTTAAATTGCATATGATTTAAACTACAGTTAACAGTTTGGTGACCATCTCATGGTGATGATTCTCAGGTAGTATTTTTTCTTTTTCTTTTTTTTTAATATTTTATATGCTACAAGTTAAATTTTTTTTTAATTTTTTATTTTTTCAGCATAATAGTATTCATTATTTTTGCACCAAACCCAGTGCTCCATGCAATCCGTGCCCTCTACAATACCCACCACCTGGTGCCCCCAACCTCCCACTCCCCACCCCTTCAAAATTCTCAGATCGTTTTTCAGAGTCCATAGTCTCTCATGGTTCACCTCCCCTTCCAATTTCCCTCACCTCCCTTCTCCTCTCCATCTCCCCTTGTCCTCCATGCTATTTGTTATGCTCCACAAATAAGTGAAACCATATGATAATTGACTCTCTCTGCTTGACTTATTTCACTCAGCATAATCTCTTCCCGTCCCATCCATGTTGCTACAAAACTTGGGTATTCATCCTTTCTTTTCTTTTCTTTTTTTTTTTACAGCTTTATAAACATATATTTTTATCCCCAGGGGTACAGGTCTGCGAATCGCCAGGTTTACACACTTCACAGCACTCACCATAGCACATACCCTCCCCAATATCCATAACCCACCCCCTCTCCCAAACCCCTCCCCCCATCAACCCTCAGTTTGTTTTGTGAGATTAAGAGTCACTTATGGTTTGTCTCCCTCCCAATCCCATCTTGTTTCATTTACTCTTCTCCTACCCCCTCAACCCCCCATGTTGCATCTCCTCTCCCTCATATCAGGGAGATCATATGATAGTTGTCTTTCTCCGATTGACTTATTTCGCTAAGCATGATACCCTCTAGTTCCATCCACGTCGTCACAAATGGCAAGATTTCATTTCTTTTGATGGCTGCATAGTATTCCATTGTGTATATATACCACATCTTCTTTATCCATTCGTCTGTTGATGGACATCTAGGTTCTTTCCATAGGTTGGCTATTGTAGACATTGCTGCTATAAACATTCGGGTGCACGTGCCCCTTCGGATCACTACGTTTGTATCTTTAGGGTAAATACTCAGCAGTGCAATTGCAGGGTCATAGGGTAGTTCTATTTTCAACATTTTGAGGAACCTCCATGCTGTTTTCCAGAGTGGTTGCACCAGCTTGCATTCCCACCAACAGTGTAGGAGGGTTCCCCTTTCTCCGCATCCTCGCCAGCATCTATCATTTCCTGACTTGTTAATTTTAGCCATTCTGACTGGTGTGAGGTGATATCTCATGGTGGTTTTGATTTGTATTTCCCTGATGCCGAGTGATGTGGAGCACTTTTTCATGTGTCTGTTGGCCATCTGGATGTCTTCTTTGCAGAAATGTCTGTTCATGTCCTCTGCCCATTTCTTGATTGGATTATTTGTTCTTTGGGTGTTGAGTTTGCTAAGTTCTTTATAGATTTTGGACACTAGCCCTTTATCTGATATGTCGTTTGCAAATATCTTCTCCCATTCTGTCAGTTGTCTTTTGGTTTTTTTAACTGTTTCCTTTGCTGTGCAAAAGCTTTTGATCTTGATAAAATCCCAAAAGTTCATTTTTGCCCTTGCTTCCCTTGCCTTTGGTGATGTTCCTAGGAAGATGTTGCTGCGGCTGACATCGAAGAGGTTGCTGCCTGTGTTCTCCTCGAGGATTTTGATGGATTCCTTTCTCACATTGAGATCCTTCATCCATTTTGAGTCTATTTTCGTGTGTGGTGTAAGGAAATGATCCAATTTCATTTTTCTGCATGTGGCTGTCCAATTTTCCCAACACCATTTATTGAAGAGGCTGTCTTTGTTCCATTGGACATTCTTTCCTGCTTTGTCGAAGATGAGTTGACCATAGAGTTGAGGGTCCATTTCTGAGCTCTCTATTCTGTTCCATTGATCTATGTGTCTGTTTTTGTGCCAGCACCATGCTGTCTTGATGATGACAGCTTTGTAATAGAGCTTGAAGTCCGGAATTGTGATGCCACCAACTTTGGCTTTCTTTTTCAATATTCCTTTGGCTATTCGAGGTCTTTTCTGGTTCCATATGAATTTTAGGATTCTTTGTTCCATTTCTTCGAAAAAAATGGATGGTACTTTGATAGGAATTGCATTAAATGTGTAGATTGCTTTAGGTAGCATAGACATTTTCACAATATTTATTCTTCCAATCCAGGAGCATGGAACATTTTTCCATTTCTTTGTGTCTTCCTCAATTTCTTTCATGAGTACTTTACAGTTTTCTGTGTATAGATTCTTAGTCTCTTTGGTTAGGTTTATTCCTAGGTATCTTATAGTTTTGGGTGCAATTGTAAATGGGATGGACTCCTTAATTTCTCTTTCTTCTGTCTTGTTGTTGGTGTAGAGAAATGCAACTGATTTCTGTGCATTGATTTTATATCCTGACACTTTACTGAATTCCTGTACAAGTTCTAGCAGTTTTGGAGTGGAGTCTTTTGGGTTTTCCACATATAGTATCATATCATCTGCGAAGAGTGATAGTTTGACTTCTTCTTTGCCGATTTGGATGCCTTTAATTTCCTTTTGTTGTCTGATTGCTGAGGCTAGGACTTCTAGTACTATGTTGAATAGCAGTGGTGATAACGGACATCCCTGCCGTGTTCCTGACCTTAGCGGAAAAGCTTTCAGTTTTTCTCCATTGAGAATGATATTTGCGGTGGGTTTTTCATAGATGGCTTTGATAATATTGAGGTATGTGCTGTCTATCCCTACACTTTGAAGAGTTTTGATCAGGAAGGGATGCTGTACTTTGTCAAATGCTTTTTCAGCAACTATGGAGAGTATCATATGGTTCTTGTTCTTTCTTTTATTAATGTGTTGTATCACATTGATTGATTTGCGGATGTTGAACCAACCTTGCAGCCCTGGAATAAATCCCACTTGGTCGTGGTGAATAATCCTTTTAATGTACTGTTGAATCCTATTGGCTAGTATTTTGGCGAGAATTTTTGCATCTGTGTTCATCAAGGATATTGGTCTGTAGTTCTCTTTTTTGTTGGGATCATTGTCTGGTTTTGGGATCAAGGTGATGCTGGCCTCATAAAATGAGTTTGGAAGTTTTCCTTCTATTTCTATTTTTTGGAACAGTTTCAGGAGAATAGGAATTAGTTCTTCTTTAAATGTTTGGTAGAATTCCCCTGGGAAGCTGTCTGGCCCTGGGCTTTTGTTTGTTTGGAGATTTTTGATGCCTGTTTCAATCTCCTTACTGGTTATGGGTCTGTTCAGGCTTTCTATTTCTTCCTGGTTCAGTTGTGGTAGTTTATATGTCTCTAGGAATGCATCCATTTCTTCCAGATTGTCAAATTTGTTGGCGTAGAGTTGCTCCTAGTATGTTCTTATAATTGTCTGTATTTCTTTTGTGTTCGTTGTGATCTCTCCTCTTTCATTCATGATTTTATTGATTTGGGTCCCTTCTCTTTTCTTTTTGATATGTCTGGCCAGGGGTTTATCGATCTTATTAATTCTTTCAAAGAACCAGCTCCTAGTTTCATTGATTTGTTCTATTGTTTTTTTGGTTTCTATTTCATTGATTTCTGCTCTGATCTTTATGATTTCTCTTCTCCTGCTGGGTTTAGGGTTTCTTTCTTGTTCTTTCTCCAGCTCCTTTAGGTGTAGGGTTAGGTTGTGTACCTGAGACCTTTCTTGTTTCTTGAGAAAGGCTTGTACCGCTATATATTTTCCTCTCAGGACTGCCTTTGTTGTGTCCCACAGATTCTGAACCGTTGTGTTTTCATTATCATTTGTTTCCATAAATTTTTTCAATTCTTCTTTAATTTCCTGGTTGACCCATTCATTCTTTAGAAGGATGCTGTTTAGTCTCCATGTATTTGGGTTCTTTCCAAATTTCCTCTTGTGATTGAGTTCTAGCTTCAGAGCATTGTGGTCTGAAAATATGCAGGGAATGATCCCAATCTTTTGATACCGGTTGAGACTTGATTTAGGACCAAGAATGTGATCTATTCTGGAGAATGTTCCATGTGCACTAAAGAAGAATGTGTATTCTGTTGCTTTGGGATGAAATGTTCTGAATATATCTGTGATGTCCATCTGGTCCAGTGTGTCATTTAAGGCCTTGATTTCCTTGTTGATCTTTTGCTTGGATGATCTGTCCATTTCAGTGAGGGGAGTGTTAAAATCCCCTACTATTATTGTATTCTTGTCGATGTGTTTCTTTGATTTTGTTATTAATTGGTTTATATAGTTGGCTGCTCCCACGTTAGGGGCATAGATATTTAAAATTGTTAGATCTTCTTGTTGGACAGTTCCTTTGAGTATGATATAGTGTCCTTCCTCATCTCTTATTATAGTCTTTGGCTTAAAATCTAATTGATCTGCTATAAGGATTGCCACTCCTGCTTTCTTCTGATGTCCATTAGCATGGTAAATTCTTTTCCACCCCCTCACTTTAAACCTGGAGGTGTCTTCGGGTTTAAGATGAGTTTCTTGTAGGCAACATATAGATGGGTTTTGTTTTTTGATCCATTCTGATACCCTGTGTCTTTTGATTGCGGCATTTAGCCCATTAACATTCAGGGTAAGTATTGAGAGATATGAATTTAGTGCCATTGTATTGCCTGTAAGGTGACTGTTATTGTATATTGTCTCTGTTTCTTTCTGATCTACTTCTTTTAGGGTCTCTCTTTGCTTAGAGGACCCCTTTCAATATTTCCTGTAGAGCTGGTTTGGTATTTGCAAATTCTTTCAGTTTTTGTTTGTCCTGGAAGCTTTTAATCTCTCCTTCTATTTTCAATGATAGCCTAGCTGGATATAGTATTCTTGGCTGCATGTTTTTCTCATTTAGTACTCTGAATATATCATGCCAGCTCTTTCTGGCCTGCCAGGTCTCTGTGGATAAGTCTGCTGCCAATCTAATATTTTTACCATTGTACGTTACAGACTTCTTTTCCCGGGCTGCTTTCAGGATCTTTTCTTTGTCACTAAGACTTGTAAATTTTACTATGAGGTGACGGGGTGTGGACCTATTCTTATTGATTTTGAGGGGGGTTCTCTGAACCTCCTGGATTTTGATGCTTGTTCCCTTTGCCATATTGGGGAAATTCTCTCCAATAATTCTCTCCAATATACCTTCAGCTCCCCTCTCTGTTTCCTCTTCTTCTGGAATCCCAATTATTCTAATGTTGTTTCGTCTTATGGTGTCACTTATCTCTCGAATTCTCCCCTCGTGGTCCAGTAGCTGTTTGTCCCTCTTTTGCTCAGCTTCTTTATTCTCTGTCATTTGGTCTTCTATATCGCTAATTCTTTCTTCTGCCTCATTTATCCTAGCAGTGAGAGCCTCCATTTTTGATTGCACCTCATTAATAGCTTTTTTTATTTCAACTTGGTTAGATTTTAGTTCTTTTATTTCTCCAGAAAGGGCTTTTATATCTCCCGAGAGGGTTGCTTTAATATCTTCCATGCCTTTTTCAAGCCCGGCTAGAACCTTGAGAATCGTCATTCTGAACTCTATATCTGACATATTACCAATGTCTGTATTGATTAGGTCCCTAGCCTTTGGTACTGCCTCTTGTTCTTTTTTTTGTTGTGAATTTTTCCGCCTTGTCATTTTGTCCAGATAAGAGTTTATGAAGGAGCAAGTAAAATACTAAAAGGGTGGCAACAACCCCAGGAAAATATGCTTTAGCCAAATCAGAAGAGATCCCAAATCGTGAGGGGGGAGAAAGGGGATAAAAAGGGGTTCAGAAAGAAAAAAAAAAAGAAACTATTAAAAAAAGAAAGCCGATAAAGAAAAAATATAAAAAGAGGAAAAAATATATATATATTAGATAAACTATTTAAAAAACGTTAAAAAAGAAAACGGTAAAAATTAAAAAAATTTAGCAGAAGAAGAGAAAAAGAAAAAAAAATTGAAAAAGAAAAAAAAAATTAAATTAACTGCAAGGCTAAAAAATCATGGGGAGAAAGCCATGAATTCCGTGCTTTGCTTTCTTCTCCTCTGGAATTCCGCCGCTCTCCTTGGTATTGAAACTGCACTCCTCGGTAGGTGAACTTGGTCCTGGCTGGGTTTCCCGTTGATCTTCTGGGGGAGGGGACTGTTGTAGTGATTCTCAAGCGTCTTTGCCCCAGGCAGAGTTGCACCGCCCTTACCCGGGGCCGCGCTGAGTAGCTGAGTAATCCTCTCGGGTTTGCTTTCGGGAGCTTTTGTTCCCTGAGTGCTTTCTGTAGAGTTCCGGAGGACGGGAATGAAGATGGCGGCCTCCCGGTCTCCGGCCCGGAGGAGCCGAGAGCCCAGGGCCCCACTCCTCAGTGCGCCCTCAGAGAACAGCGCCCAATGACTCCCGTCACCCTGGCCTCTGGGCGCGCTCTGAGCTGACCGAGCCTGCGACCGGTTCAAGGCAACCCCAAGCTGAGAGTCACTCCTCGGCTCTGTCTCTGTAGCCGGCTTCCCCGTTCTAATACCGGTAAGCTCTGCAACACTCAGACACCCCCGATCCTTCTGCGACCCTGCGGGACCTGAGGCCGCGCTGACCCCGCCTGGGCTTCACCCCAGTTAAGCCTCTGGAGCGATGTCCCTCAGCGGAACAGACTTTTAAAAGTCCTGATTTTGCTCCGTTGCTCCGCCGCTCGCCGGGAGCTGGCCCCTCCCCCCGCGGTCTATCTTCCCGTTGCTTTGGATTCACTTCTCCGCCAGTCCTACCTTTCAGATAGTGGTTGATTTTCTGTTTCTAGAATTGCTGTTCTTCTTCTCTTCAATCTCCCGTTGGATTTGTAGGTGTTTGCAATCTTTATATAAGCTATTTAGCTGATCTCCCGCTACCCGAAGTAGTCTCAGCCTGCTACTTCTCCGCCATCTTGACTCCTCCCTCCAAATTTTTAAATACAAGTTTCTAACCCTCAAGTTTACACACACACACACACACACACACACACACACACACACACAAAATAGAGAAAGCCTAAGTGTACATGGATAAACGATGGCAGTCTAGATGATAAGAGACATCTGGTTTTTCCTTCTTTTGCTTCTCTGTATTTGCTAATTTGTCCACAACAAAATAAATAATCACTCAACCAAGATAATGCTAAGTGTTCATTTTTACAAATTGGGTGTATTTGGGGATTGAGTGAGAGCTAAATTATTAAAGTTCTGCTAATGGGATTTTTCTCCAAAGCAGATTTGAAAAAAGGTAGCTTTGAAGAGATCTCTTATATTCTGTCTCCTAGTTGGCCTTGCGGTCTTCCTTGTCAGTTACCACTAAATTCTGTTTATTCTCTTTCAATTTCTCATTCTGATTCTGTCCCTTTCTCTTATCTCCCTGTTATTTCAAAGGGGCTGATATTCTAATTTAGAAGAACACCAAAAACAGCCCATTCTCTTTTCTTAAGCAGGCAAATTCCGCAGTCCCTACAACTATTCCTCCTTTCTCTTCTCAACCTATAAGCTCTCCCTATATGCTATTGTTAGCCTTGGTAAATAACACCTCTACAGGACTTACCTGGAAAACCGCTAACCATTTGCTTATGCCTCTCTCCTTTACACTAAATAATGCTCTGCTTGAGAATACGAGTCTTGTCTCGTTTACCTGCCATCCCCATACCTCACACAGTGCCTGACCCATCAGGGAACCCCATGCATGACACAATCTAAACTTCTCTTACCTTAGCTGGAAGAGTTTCTATTCGAATTCACCAGTGGTGATTTAATGTTGCAATGGTGGACTGTGGGCAGAGTATAATGATTATCTTAAAATGCAGCACATGGTATTTTTAATGATTTTACTGGCATGAATTTCAGTATTTGTAAATTAGGACTATATCCAATATGTATCTTCCTTTCAAATCTATGAATTGGTGCTTTCTTTCTGCAGGTTGCACTTAGTCCTAAGTAATGTAGACTTAATTTATTTTGGTTTTGCACACATTCCAGCAACATCTCTCAGAAAGTTGTTTTCCCTGAATATACACGGAATCTGTTGCTTAATTCAATATTCTAATCAATTACAATTATTATTAGGAAGCAGTTCGTTGTTAATTAACAATTTATATTTGATACCCACTTTTGCAGTGTCCTAAGCCATTTCAATTACATTATTTAATATAGTCACCATATCACTCTTTCCTCTTTAGAGATAAAAACATCAACAGATTAAGCAACTTGCCTGGGTTTACACAGCTGGCAAAAAAGAAGGACCAAAATTCGGGTCAAGATCTTTTGAATTCAAATCTAGCTCTCCTTCCATACTGAATTCACTTATTCAATGAATATTTAATGAGCGCTTATACATGTAAGAACCTGGTCTAGGTGCTGGGGATACAAATCAAAGCAAAACAGAAGTTAGTCTCATGGAACTTGTGAATTTCAAGAGAAACCAATTAATTATTGAATTAAAATTGCGATGTGTCACGAAAGAAAAACAGGAGATAAATCGAAATCTACTAACACCCAGAAAAGAGCCAAGTGTAAATTTGCGTGCCTTGCTAAAGCATCCCTTTAAATTCTTGGCAACATTTATTGAGCACTTACTCCATGCCAGATGCCATTCCAGGCACTTTACATGTGTTACTGCATTGAATCCTCCCTTGAAGGTGGATTCGATCACTACTCTTCCCATTGCACAGATGAGAACAGTGTGGTGGCGAGATGGTGTAACTGCCCACAGCCACACACCCCAGAGCTCCTGACTGCCTTTCATTTCTGGCTGGCTTCTGAATTAACTTTGAGACAATGCACCTGGTCATAAGCTCTTAGCACTTGCCTTAACTTCTAGCGCAGAAAAGCTATTTCAGCAACGAAATTGCTCAAAGATTAACTTAGATGATGAGACTCAGAAGATACTGGTTTCCGTGGTAATTTACACATGACTCTACTTTACCATCTACAGTTTTATACTTGGATTGTCGCCACTGGCCTCCCCGATGATGTAGGTTGCTAACTTGGAGGTAAAAAATGAACTCCGCTGGCACTGAGAAGAGGGGCTGGAGTGCCCATCTCTTTTGTTGTTTGTTTGGTTTGGGTAGTGTTCCTTGTTTTCAGAGAATTAGCACGCAGGGAAGAGGGATAGCCAAACTAAAGGGAACTGATTGATCACCGGTGACTGCCTGCTCAGAAAAACAGATTAGGACCAGCGCTCTGGGGGAGCCCAAGCCTCAGTGGTCCTGTCCCTTGGCTCAGTCGCCTGGCCTCCATTTGAGTCCAATTGCTTAATTTTCTACGCGCCCCACGAAAGGCAATTCCCATGCTGCTCTGTGTCTTCTTTATATTTCTCCGTAATGCCGTCTCTGGCTGTTTAACGGCAGCAGGCTTTATGATAAGGGTTGTTGTTTGTTTTTTCCTTCCTTGGCAGTAGGCAAAGACTTAATTTTAAAAGACACACTCAAACTCAAACAGCCCTGAACGACTTACAGAGAAAGCAGGGTGTTTTCTGGGCTTGTTTTTGAAATATTACAATTTTTTTATTAGGCAATTTTATCATTGTTATAAATAAGTAATTGTACTGGGGAGAAGGGATAATCCTTATTTAATTAAATTCATCTATACTCCCAGGTTGGCAGCAACAAGACATATGTGAGACTAATACCCACAGCCTGCCTCTTTGCATGTGCAATTAAAAATTCACTCTACAGTAGCACTGGCACTTTAGTGTTGCTTTTGGCATTTACAAATTCTTTTATTTTGTGACTTTTTTTTTTACCATACACATATGCTGGAGCAGATGTTGCTTATTTGTTGTTTATTCAAATCTGTAGGCTCTGGCAGCTAACTCCATTGTTCAGTAATGAAGCTTTATTCACTGTCCTGTATTAGGACCCAGCGCCTGCACGAGAGGCTGCCTTGGTTCCCAGTAGGACGCCACAGTTATTGCCCTTGTAGTTGGCTGTTTATAGTTGGAAGCTTGCATCCGGGGAAGGAAACCACCACAACAAAGAGCTGGGTGGTTATGGTCCATCGGTTGGTCGGGGTTAGTGGGAGGGAAGAGGCGGCAAGGTCACCTTGCAATGCTCTGCTCGGTGGTCCCACCCGGTGGTCTCAGCCTGGCTCCCGGACTCTGCTGCTTTAGGAGTTTGGTGTCTGAAACTCCTTCTCTGGATCCTTTCCTTCCTTGACTTTCTCTCTCCCTTTCCAGTTATTTCATTCATTTGCAAGCAGGGCATCTTTGGTGACTCCCCACCCACACCCCAGTCCCTTATTTTCAGCGCTGCTCCCCTGTCCACTGCCCCCACCCCCACCGGCCACCAGGGATGCCTTAGAGGCCAAGGTCAGCCAGAGGACCTCTGTCTAGCACAAAACTCTTTCTTCCATGTGTCACACCCTCATGCCCTCTTTCCTCATCCACATACTGTTTCTGGCTGCCCGTGTCTTGGGGGAAGCTGCACTTCATAAAGTTGAGAATGTCAGGTCCACATTGACCAAAATAAAGACCTGCTGATCCTTAGAGCTCCAATGCCAATTTTGCCTTCTGGAAAACCCCTGTCTTGGCCAGGAGGCAATCAATCAGAGATGTAACCACCTCCATCTGGCACATTATGACATGGAACCTCACTATTAACACATTTGTGATTCATCTTGTCCCAACGAGTGGTGCCAGGGATCAAACCACATCCTCCCTCCCCGTGGCAGCTGGGAGCACTCTAGCTTCCCAGCATGCGGAGTTAACACATTGGCTCCTGTGACATCGCAAGTAACAATTCTTTTAATTATCACACCTTCCCTCCCTCTCCCCACCCACTCCACAGACATTTTGGCACCATGGGGATATTTTGCAGCCGGCAATCAGTACTTTTCTTAATTGACTGAGTATGTTCTAATGGTGCAAAGCCTGGTATTATCCACGATGGAATGAAAGGGGCAGTTGCTTGATGCAAAGTTCAGTAGATACAAAACCCTACACGTCTTTGGTAGCTTTTGTGTCTTTAAGGATGCTGTCATGTTTATTCATAATTTTTTTTTAATTATTTCTCTCAGTTGTCTCTGTATGAATGAGAATCTCCTTAGGATGGAATTCAAGGACTGTCCCATTCTGGCCCCAGTCCATCCTGTGGTCTCGCTTCCTCTCCCATAGCCTGTACTGCATGTACTGGGTTGCTCAGTGCCCTCCAACATTCCCCACATTTCCATCTCTGCAGTGCATTGCTTCTTTTTCACGGAATCCACCCAATCTCCTATTCCACCTGCCAAATATCACCCATCCTCAGTGTCTCGGTTTGGTGATGACTCTTCTATCACTTCCTCCAAGAAACCTGTTCCCTGAGGATATACCTTCTTCATTGCTCCCCTAAATTTTGACATATGCCTTTACTCCAGGCCTTAACACAGTTTTCCTTGAATTGTAGTTAGCTGGTGTAAGACATATGTCCCTAATAAGACTTACTTCTTTTAAGGATTCTCTCCATGCATTTCATAGCTAAGGGTTGGCATCACGTCTACAGAGGGATGAGCATGGGGAACGGGTTTCAGGAATAAACAGATATCTTCACTGAGCATTCAGTGTGCCAAGCACTCTACAAAGCACTTTACATTCTTAATTTACCCTCAAAACAGCCATGGGGATAGGTGGATTTTACTACCATTTTATAGATGAGAAAACTGAGCTCAGAGAGGATAAGTAATCTGGATCAATCTAGCTCAGATAGTGAGGGACAGAGCTGGGGTTCACAGTTCTGTCTGACCCCAAGCTTTTATTTTTACTAAAACACTCCTCTGTTTCCCTAGCAAAAATTTTAATGTTATGTTAAAATCGCCAAGATGCCCCCATAATCTAAAAAGGTAGGTAGAAGTCGAGTGATAATTCAATAGAGAAAACACTGCTGTATCTCTAAGGAAATATTAAAATCAGAGTATATTTACGTGGTTGAAATCGTCCACACCAACAAAGGGAACAAAGTAAAGTTTAGGACTTAACCAAGAATTGAGTCTATTTAAATTCAGACTTAATCATAATAATAATAATTACTATTATGTTAATATTATAATATTATTATTCAAAACCCCACAGAACTATGCTAGATATGAAAATAAACAGGAACGTTCTTTGCCATGCCCCTTATAAAATGTTTTGGTTTAACAAGAGATGTGTTTCGAAGTGTTTTCAGAAGATAGTTCATGCCAGGTATGAAACCAAGAACGCTTTATTTCATTTTAGCCTGAGAGATTGTTTTGGAAGGAGATTCCAAAATCAGTCTCTCACTGATGTTTTCAATCCTGGTTTGGTGATCACGCAGGGAAGGGAGGTGTGGCCAAGGTAGTTGATGGAAGCAAAGATGAAGGAAGGACAGTAAGAGGATGTGTTTCAAATGCTCTTTCTCTTGTGTTTTATCTCCTATTCCTACCCAGCTCAGCCCTCCCACTTCTCCTCTACTCCTTTCTGTGTCCCTTTGGTCATCTTCCAAGAGCTCCTGTAAAACCTTTCAAGGTGAAACAAGGCCATTAATTAACAAGGCCATTAATCAAGAAACTAGGCCATTAATTAAAAGGAGGTGTGTGTGTGTGTGTGTTTAAAGTTCCAGTTTTTATGAGGTAGTCTGCAGATCAGTGGCTTGGGAAAGCACAAGGGGGAAGTCATAGCTTCCCAGCTCCTTTTCCACTACCTGTCAGAAGGAAGTTCCAATTCTTGTCTGGTGTAGCAAACAGCATTCTGTAAGCATGAGGCTCTAGAAAAGGTTGAGCATACAGGGTACCCCAATGAAAAGGAAACCCGTGCTAGAAAAGGCTTGGAGGGTTGGGATTTTTCCTTCTGTAACGGATCGTATTCTGGTTGTTCTCCTCATCTTGGAAGGAGAGTTGGCATCTTCCCCTCCCTGCCTTCCCTGGCAAGTTGAAGCCAGAGGTAAGGCTCATTCTTCTTCCTGGGTAGAGAGGTTAGAGAGAGGCACAGGGCCAGAGCAGCTGAGATTTTGATTGGTTTCTTCCGCTGCCAACTCTAGTCGGCTTCTGGTGCCCACACAGACGTCAACGATTGTATCTGACATGGTCTATTTCCTGCAGCATGTGCAATTTGCCCACCTGCATGGCAGTCCCACAGGTTTAACCTTGATTGGGGTCTGATGCTGTAACCAATGGGCTTTACTGTTTATTTTATAAAGTATAACATGGTATGAAGTTATAGATACTCCCTTTGCATTAAATGACTCTCTTAAAAATATGTAGAAATGGTCTCCAGGGAATTTCAAAGTTCAGTTTTTTATCATTGTTTCTATTATTTTAATGAATAATACTGAGTATACATTCTTCTATTCTGAATGAGAAGGCTATTTCAAAAACCATTATTTGCTCTTTGTTAACTGGAAAGTGAACAAATTATGATTTCCTAGCAGTTGGAAGACCCTGACACATATACCCTTTTAACCTAGTGGGTGCCTGACACCTATTAGAAGCTGCAAACGGTTTGTTCAATGGGTGAATGAGATGGACAAAAATTTCCCAGGAGCTGTACTTCTGTTTATGATAAAAAGACATTCGAGCTCGTCTGGAAATGTGTGCAATGATACAAGACAGATGGACGGACAGAAACTCGTGATGGCCAATCCCCTGAGGCCGAAATGAAACCGAGGTCACACAGATAAAACTTTGCAAAGATAATGGAATCCACTATCATAGCTTCTGTTGATATGGAAAAAGAGCTTTGAATTTAGAGAAAGAAAAGATTTTTTGTGTCCATCAGACTCTCATTTTCAATTATTTATATCAATTATTGTATCAACAGAGGAGTTCATCAGGGAAATTGAAGAAAACTAGAGGTTTACATAGAGATTCTGAATAAGAGATATGGACCAAGATATTTCTGGGAAAGCATTTTTTTCTTGTGGTTTATTTTCCTGTGTAATTAGTGCCAACTCTTTCATACTTTCCAATACCTTCTCAATATTTTTTTTAAGTAAAATTTTACCTCATGTAGACTAGCAAATCTATTAATTTCAGTTTACTCTTGGCATCTACCCTTACGGTAATTTCCATTCTTTTTTTCCTCTGGTTGGGACGATTTCTAAGCCTGCTATGAAGCAGTCAACCTTGAGATTTTTTTTTCTTTTGCCTTTTTCTTGGGTTAGATTCTCTCTTTCCTAGAGCTCAAGTCTTCTCTCTTTGAATTCTCCTTTTTTGTTTTGTTGTTTTGTTTTGTTCATAGACCATCCTCTACCGATTTCATTAGATAAAAAGGATTTAGAATCAGAGAACAAAGTCCTGCCCTCACTGTGCCATTCCCATCAGATGGTGGCCCTTTCATGCCTGGTGCATAGTTGTCGTGCTAGGATATCTTGGCAACATCACCTTGGAAATTCCTTTGGGTTTTATCTTCATTGGATCTCCAGCTTTGTTTTTGTTTTTGTTTGGTACTTCTCTGTCTTGATGGAGGCCTTCACTTTGATGGAAGGATATTTCTAGTAACTTCTTCAGATGTATGCAAAAAGGGTAAATTTCTTAATTGTGTATCTGAAAATGTCTTTATCCTGCCCTCACACTTGATTAATAAATTGGCTCAGCATCAAATTCTACGTTCATTTCCTGCGAAATTCTGAAGGCTTTCCTCCACTGTTCTCTTGCTTCCAGTGTTAAACTGTTAGGAAGACTAAAGCCAAGTTGAACCCTGTTTTATTTTTCTGTCTTGTTAGAAATTTAAAGATTTTCTCATTGTTTCTAGTGTTCTGAAATTTCATAATGATATCTGTGAGCCTATTTCTATACACTGGACTCAGTGTCCAGGGTCCATTTTAATCATAAATACATGCCTTCAATTTCAAATTATGTGTTAATAATTTTTAACACTTTTTTCTCATTCTGAAAATTCAGTAATTTGTATATTGGCACTAACAAATTAGTCTGCTTTTCTCAGATTTGCTCTCCTGTTTACCTTTTCTAAAAAGCTGGATTGAATCTTTGTTGGATCCCTAATTTTTTTTTTTTTATACTTCTTTGTCTCATGGGATGCCTTCCTCTGACGGAGGAATATCTCTAGTAGCTTACCAAGACATATGCTATTTTTTTTTAAGATTTTATTTATTTATTTGACAGAAAGAGACATAGCCACAGCCACAGCGAGAGAAGCAACACAAGCAGGGGGAGTTGGAGAGGGAGAAGCAGGCCCCCTGCTGAGCAGGGAGCCCAATGTGGGGCTCAAACCCAGGACCCTGAAATCATGACCTGAGCCGAAGGCAGACACTTAATGACTGAGCCACCCAGGAGCCCCGACATATGCTATTCTTAAAGTTAGGTGTTTGCATCTCTTTCTTGTTCTCCCCTCATGCGTTTTTATTTATTCTTCAATTTATTTTCATAATAACTTTATTGAGATATACTTTATATATTATAAAATTCACCCTTATAATATGTACCAATTCAAAGGTTTTAGTGTATTCACAGTTGTGTGAATAACCACCATCACTAATTTTAGAAGACTTTCATCACCCCAAAAACAAGCTCCATACCCATTATCAGTCACCTCCTTCATTTCTGATGCTCTCGCTCCCTATGACAATTGCTAATCTACTTTTTAGTTCAGTGTCAATTCTGGCATTTCATGTCATGGAATTTGTGATCTTCTGTGACTGACTTCTTTCACTTAGCATAACACTTTCGAGTTTCATCCACGATGTAGCATGTATCTATACTTTATTCCTTTTGCTATTGATGAATAATATCCTAATACATGGATATGTCACATTTAATTTATCCATTCATCAGCTGATAGACATTTGGGTAGTTCCCACATTTTGGCTATTATGAATATGCTTCTTTGAACATTTATGTATAAGGTTTTGTGTAGACATACATTTTTATTCCTCTGGGAATGTACCTAGGAGTGAGATTACTGGGCCATATGGTAGCTCTCTGTTTAACATTTTGAACAATTGTCAAATCATTTTCCAAAGCAGCTATGCCATTTCATAGTCCTACTGGAGACCTGCCACACAGGTTCAATAGCGACAGTTCTCTAGGAATGGGGCTTTTGCATCCCTTTTGTTTTCTCCAATAAATGCTAGAGCTGTTGGTTTTCATGGCTCTCATTGCTTCAGGGGTCCTGGGTTTTAGGGCTAATGTAGATCGAGCTGGGGAGAGGATGACAGGATTCAGGTAAGGTAAGATGCCACAAAGTGCATGGTTCTTACTTATATTCAGCTACTTTTTTCTTGAATATATATTCCTTAGGTTGTTGTAGGACTTTGGTTAATTTCTAGAGTTCTGAAAGGGTCAATTTTGACAATTCTTGCCAGTGTTCATGTTGCTTTCATGGAGTAACAGGGTTTGGAGGTCTAGAAGTACTTCTCTCCTTTTATGTCTTTGTACTAAAACATTTCTTTTTTTTTTTTTTTTTTAAGATTTTATTTATTCATTTGACAGAGAGAGATCACAAGCAGGCAGAGAGGCAGGCAGAGAGAGAGGAAGAAGCAGGCTTCTGAGCAGAGAGCCCGATGCGGGGCTCGATCCCGGGACCCTGAGATCATGACCTGAGCCGAAGGCAGCGGCTTAACCCGCTGAGCCACCCAGGCGCCCCTGTAATAAAACATTTCTTTACTGGAGCTTTAGTAGGATAATTGAAAGAAAAAAATTATGTGTTCATTCTAACATTTTAGCCCAGTCCGTTTGTGTTATTTTCCAGTAACAATGGATTTTAAATTTGCTACTAGTAGAATATCAGGTAGTAAGACACACCAGAAGGAAAGATATTCTTAGTCAAGGCCATCTTTATTTTAAATTCCCATATGATCAGCAGTCTGTTTTGTTTCAGTCTGAAGCCAGATCCAGTGGTTATGTTTATATTTATGTTATATGCCCAATAACACACTGGACATTTCTGACTTTGAAAAATGGCTCCTCAGAAATTCAGGTATCTTTTTTTTTTTTTTAATTTAAATTGCAGGTATCATTTTGAACTCTTTGTTGCCCTTTGTACAACATAAAGATATTAAGGTACGTTGGTGTCCTTCTTGTCAATTAGTAAGGGGTTCGATATTTTCTAGCTCATAGGTTTGTTCTTCACATCACCTGTGTGATTGCTCAAGCAGTCAGGCTTAGTATCTTTTTTAGGTTCCAGACGTTGGCTCAGAGAAGTTAAGCGACTTGCCAGAGAATAATCCGTTAGTGTGCACCAAGGTTAGGCACTGAATCCAGGTCTCCTATATGAAAACGTTTAGAGATTTCTTCAATACACCATCCAGTGTCCTTGCTCCCAGGTAGGATGGAGTGTTCAATCATTGTTTAGTATCAAACATCTAATGCTTAAAGTAACAGATACAACCTCCAAGATCTTCTTAAGCATCTAAGATAAGGGGCTGGGGAGATGAGTCCAGGGATGTGTCCAATTAAGGATCCTTTACCAGGGAAGGCTGGAAGTAGATACCTTTGCTTTTGGAGGGGAGGAGGGCGTGGAAGGGACTATGAGACTTGAGCTCGTTCGCTTATCTGAAAAATAATTCTGCACACAGGTCTGCGGCTTTATACCTTTTCTAATCATTTAACAAATATTTATTAGGCACCCATTGTATGTCCAGAGCTGTAAATAATACCGACAATGCCTCTACAAAAAGAAAAGATGACATATAATTAATAGGTATATACGCCGCATGAATATAGTAATTTTCTCTGTGCAGTTCAACACTGTATCCCCAGATCCTTAGGACATATGCAGATCCTGGTACATAATTGGTGTTCAATAAATATTTATGGAGTGAATTAACTAACAAGATCATTTTAGATATTTTTAAAGGTTATAAAAATATAAAATGGGGTAATATAGTTTAGAGTGTCCTGGCCCCTGGAGGTATATTTTATTGGATAATTAAGGAATATTTTCTGAGGAGACAGTATCAGACACCATTGTCACCTGACTTTAGAGAAGTCATTGCTTCTATTTTGAAACCAACTCCAGAAAGAACCACTGAGGGCGCCTGGGTGGCTCAGTGGGTTAAGCCGCTGCCTTCGGCTCAGGTCATGATCTCAGGGTCCTGGGATCGAGTCCCACATCGGGCTCTCTGCTCAGCGAGAAGCCTGCTTCCCTCTCTCTCTCTCTCTGCCTGCCTCTCCGTCTACTTGTGATCTCTCTCTGTCAAATAAATAAATAAAATCTTAAAAAAAAAAAAGAAAGAAAGAAAGAACCACTGAGAAAACTCCTGACTTAGCAGCTGCTTTTCTGCTTTCAGATCACAAGGAATCCTGAATTGTCCTTTCTTGTCCCCTGGCGTAGAATGGCAGGGATGGACACTGGATCTCACTGAGGGTCCACTGCTAATAGTGTCCATCCCCATCATCCAAGGGACTAGATGGATATTTTAGCTATAAGCTGCAGGCTTGAAAATGTAACTTAGTTCAGGTTAATCTTAGATTAATTTTTGAAAGGAGAATAAGATAGCTTCCAGAACATATATATTGATTAGCAAAATTGTAGAAGTTACCATCGTCCAGAATTAACCCTTAGAAAAATAAAGTGATAGGGGTTCATCAAATACATAAGGCCAATATATTCTCATTTCTTCTTTGGGTATGGATATTGGACTGGAGAAAACACCAAAAATTTGATATGTGTGCTTTTTTGGAAAAAGGTCAGGTCACATGTATTATTTGTGTGACCAATGATAAGTTATCTGAGGCCCACAAACGTCAATGCTCCTATTTTCATGATGGGCATGATAAAATTTACCTAACTTACCAGTTGCAAGAATGAGAGAGGGCATGTAGGGAACATCACAAGCAGTAACAGCGAACAGGAAATGGTAGCTATTAGTACTATTGTTATGACTATGGATTCATCCCACAGATCATTTGCAAATCATCTTCTGTCATTTCTATGAACAAAGATATAAAGACATGATCAGTGATTATCAATGTATTGTCCTTACTCGTTTAAGGAACATGAAACATTAACTGATTTAAAAAATGGAAATCCTTTCTCTGATGCTGATGAGGAAAGCATGTGTAATTGCTTCCACTTTAAACTTCAGGTAAGATCAAGACTGTTACTAGTAATACTCTAAGTATCGAAGTAAAGATCCGGACTGTTACTAGTAATACTCTAAGTATCGAAGTAAAAACTAATACAAGTAGTATGTTAAACTGTCCTGGGAATTCTAACTCAGTTTTCTGTTAAGAGGTCTGCTTTGACAGTGTTACAAAATGCCTCTTATAATACAGACATGTAAATTGTTGGAATTCTTGCAAATTTCAAGAATTGTGGTTTGTTATCAGTATATTAATAGCATCATCTTTAATGGATCATGGCTTTCAATGGTGGCATTTCTTGATTTTTTAAAAATGTAAGTCATTGTTAATTTATTTTTCTTTATTTATTATATTTATGGTAAGCTCTTCGGGGCCTACTAATAAATATTTATGTATCCGGGCTTTTTGCTTTCAATAATCAGATTTTTTAACAGGCAGGTTCTAGAGCTCAGTTATGAATCATCGTTACTGTTTGTCTCAGAAACTGACCTTGGGGAAAGGTTTGTGTTAAAGTGTTTTATTAAGATGTATTCACAGAAAAAAACAAACAAACAAACAAACAAACGAAGGGGACTGAGGAGTGGGACTGTGATGAGAAGGAGGTAATACAACTTTTTAACACACACTTCCACACAGCAACAAAGATCTAATTTTTTTTCATCATCTCATTGAGTCCACAGGCAGTACCTGTTATTTTAGCTCTGAAAATAGCTAGTAGCTTAAGTCACACAGTAGATTCCCCCAGATAACCGGAAGAGTAGTTTTCAATGGCTTTTTTCTGATTTCTTCTGTGCCCAAAGCAAGAAACAGCATAAGGATTATGCACAAGTGAATGAGACAAAAAACACAAGACCAGGAAGGTTTCTAAAATGCATATGCAACAGTATAAACACATTAGCTTGTCTTTCAAACAACTGTCAGACTCCCCAACTTCCCCTGCCTTCTTTTTTGCCTTTCAAAACCTGTGCAATCCATTGATAAATGCAATGATTTTAAAATCTTGGTGGTTTGCGTAGATGGTGTCACTGGCCTGGTTCCAATCTAGATAATTATGTCTGCTCTTCCTCCAGTCCCCTGTTGCTTCTGTTCTGAGTGGCATTCTTCTTCCCTTTTAAACCAACTACTCCTGGGCATCACTGTGGGATGGGAAAGAGCTGCAAGGAGCTGCCCCAGAGATAGGTGTGAATCAGTAGTGGGTGTGCCTGTCCTGGCACAATTGGTCTATTGACTTGTTCAATATGTAGAGCATTTGGCATCTTGCAGGAAGAAAGGCCTAGAGAAGAGAAGATCTTATGATTACTCCTATACCCTCAGCAGATGCAAAGCATTGCTCTCATTAGGATGGAGATAACACCAATGATTAAGAAGTGGTAGACCTTTGCGGAGAGGGTGATTTGTGTAAAGGAGTTTCTCTGTCTCAAGTGTTCATTGAGAACCTATGATGAAATCAGCCTTACAGTTAGGTTTCCCAAAGGTATCCTACTTCTGTGCAGTATTAAGGATTTCTAAGTTAAGCAAGATGGGCATTGAAATACCAACCAGGTATCCCCAACAATTTAATTGAAAGAAAATGTGTTATTAGCACAAAATCAGAACCATCTTGCTTTTTGTGAAGAAAACTTCATTGTGAGTAGAAATTAAGAGATCACACAAAATTATTTCAGAGAAAAGTCATCCCAATTGGTCTCCTCCATCAACAGTTGTTCTTTGGGCAAATCCTTTACTTTCCAAGTAATTCAATGTCTCATTTTCTTTCTTTCCTTTTTTAAGATTTTATTTGTTCATTTGACAGAGGGAGAGAGCAAGCACAAGCTGGGGGAGTGGCAGAGGGAGAGGGAGAAGCAGGCTCCCCACTGAGCAAGGAGCCCAAAGTGGGCCTCAATCCCAGGCTCTTTGCTTAAATTTACTTCTAACAATGCAAATCACTGCATGAGAAGAAAATATAGTCCCTTTTCTATATTAGCAAGGGAAATGATGGGAAAAGAACTTCAGAAGCACACTTATATTTATTGTGGTTTCAGAGATTGTATGTCTCTTCAGACATTCCCTGCTTGTTGTAGCCTTCCGGTCATCCTAAGGAAGCCTGGAGAAGGCAGAAGCCATGTTGCTCATAGACCTTAGGAATTGTCATGCCCTCTTGAATTTCTTAATGCTACAGGAGCAAGGGTGTGATGTCCCTACCAAGATCAATAGTGTAACCAGTTCTCCAAACCCGAGAGCTTTTCTGCTTTGTGTTTATCTTTCCAGTCACCGCACAATTTACCCCTCTTCCCCTACAATAGGACCAATAGCCCATAACAAATAACTGGGGCTGCTCATGGGACAAGTGTCCATGATTCCTTGGAGTTCCATCTCATGTCCTTTTCTTCTGAGATAACAATCCTGTTGGAGGCATCAGGGTGTTGCCACCTCTGGGTACCCACATTTCACAAAACCTTTGGTCAAGAAAGGTGAGGTACAGAATTTTTTTTTTTTTTGCTTATCCATTGCTCACTTCCAAGACAAAATGCCTCCAGGAGATTCTTCTCCTAAGAGAAGGTAGACATGATGTTGGAAAAGGTCTTGAGCCAAGAAAGCCAAAGGGAGCCAAAAAAAGGCCAGAAGCAGATTTTCAGAAACTTGCCTTCCTTAATTGGGTTATAATGTAGAACACCGTAATTATAGTTGAGGATCAAGACTTACCCACAGTTATTTCTAAATTGTGAACGAGGAAACCAGTACTCGTAAAAGTTAAGGAACTTGCTCAAGTTCACCCAGCTGGCAAGTATTGGCATCAGGACAAAGCCCAGAACTTTCTGACTCCAAATGGCATGCTCTGCCCAGATTCCATGCTGTAAATAACTTTATTATAAAATGTGCTTTGCTGATGCAGATTGCATTCTATTAGAAGCCAAAACAGATACGATGGTTTATCACATGAAATCACAAAGTATTTCAGAAGTCACTCTAGACTACCCAACTGCCCATTGCCTTATATATAGTATGGCGGAGAGAGGAAATCCCTCTTCCACTGTTCCCTGTCTCTGTGTTTGTCATTGTCTTCTCCCAATTTCTAAAATATACTCACATTATCTTTAATTTTTTCATTTTAACCATAATATTTTATTAGTATTTTTTTAAAGATTTTTATTTATTTATTTGACAGACAGAGATTACAAGTAGGCAGAGAAGCAGGCAGAGAGAGAGGAGGAAGCAGGATCCCTGCTGAGCAGAGAGCCCGATGCGGGGCTCGATCCCAGGACCCTGGGATCATGACCTGAGCCGAAGGCAGAGGCTTTAACCCACTGAGCCACCCAGGTGCCCCTTAATTAGTATTTTATTTTTATTTATTTATTTTTTTTATTTTTTATAAACATATAATATATTTTTATCCCCAGTGGTACAGGTCTGTGAATCACCAGGTTTACACACTTCACAGCACTCACCATAGCACATACCCTCCCCAATGTCCATAACCCCACCCCACTTCTCCCAACCCCCCTCCCCCCAGCAACCCTCAGTTTGTTTTGTGAGATTAAGAGTCACTTATGGTTTGTCTCCCTCCCAATCCCATCTTGTTTCCTTTATTCTTCCAAACATTTAAAGAAGAACTAATTCCTATTCTCTTGAAACTGTTCCAAAAAATAGAAATGGAAGGAAAACTTCCAAACTCATTTTATGAGGCCAGCATCACCTTGATCCCTTTATTAGTATTTTAAGAGAGATTTAGTTCCCCTCTCCTTTTTTTTGTCTGTAAATACATGCAAAGTATTCTTTCTCTATCTCTGTAGGCTTCAGGGAACCATGTTGAGCCAATATGCATGCTCATGTTAGATATTTAAAGGCAGAATTGGGGTCATGCTTATCTTCAGGCAATCAAATTTTTGTCATTATAAGATAAAGGGCTTCATGTCTACATCTCTAGGCCAACCCTCATACTTTCATAGAGGGGGAAACAAAGGCCCATGATGTTAGTGATTTGCTCCAAGTGCCAGTGATAATTAGTTAAAACCAGACCCAAGACTCTCAGTTTTGAATCTTCAATTCTGGTTATTTAATGATTAACAAATTCTCTGTATAACGCGATCCTAATTTATTCTTTGTTGAAACTATATGTACAAAGCAAGGTTAAGCCGGTAAATCCACTATACCACAGCATTTTGAGGTTAAGAATAGTGTCTGACTTCTCTTCAATCCCCCTAATTTACCTTAGTGCCTGGCACGGAGCAAATATTTAAAAATACGTATGTTGGCGACCAAACAGGTTTTTAAATAAAGCATGTTCTTTAAATATTTAAAAACCAGAGTAGGCTTTTCTTAGGATGTCTTTTTAAAAATCTTTTCCTCAAAAAATAAAAATAAAAAATAAAAATCTTTTCCTTTAGGAATTTATGTTATAAATGCTTAATCAAAATAAAATGATCTCACCTTAAATTAAAACACTGTATTTCAGATTCAGCTACACTAAATATTAACAAGAAGTTTATTTACAGATATTTAGTGATGATAAAAACCTTCAGAAAACTTTGCTCAGACTTCTTTATCTATGGCTCAATCTGTGATTTTTCCAGTGTTAAAAGGAGCCCAAGTTGGTTCTAAAATCAAAGAACAGACAGAAGTTCAAGTGGGTTGTAATCTTGGCAAAAACATGTTCTACCAAGGGAAAAAAAAAAAAGAATTCAGCCTCCAAATCTGTTGCTGTGCATGCGTCTTCTGGTTTTCCTTTCGTGTGAGCAGAGTCCAGGAAAAAAATCATAGCATCACATAAAGCAATCAAGGATATTTCATGCAACTAAAGATATAAAAATTGCTTGTTTGACATGAGACCAACTGCATGACTCCTTTTGAAAGGGCGATTTGCAAATAGGCTACCTTATGACCACAATTACATTTTAAGTTTGGGTGATAACCTTATGTTCTGAGAACTGCCATTAGTAACATTTTATTTATTTATTTATTTTTATATTATCATAATTTTTTTTTATGATGTGATGTTCATCGCCATACAGTACATCATTAGTTTTTGATGCAGTGTTCCAAGATTCATTGTTCGTGTACAATACTCAGTGCTCTAGCAATCCATGCCCTCCTTATTACTGATCACTGATCTCACCCATCCACTCACCCCCTGCCCTTCTGAAACCCTCAGTTTGTTTCTCAGAGCCCATAGTCTCTCTTGGTTCCTCTCCCACTCCGATTCCTGCCCTTCATTTAATTGTCCTCCATGCCATTAGTAACATTTTAAATTGCGGTCACCAAACTGGGGCTACTAGATAGAAATAAGTTTTCCTAATACATTTCTTGTTTCTATTTTACTATTTACCGATCTGTGGTTGACCTTTCCGTTTGTTATCATGCTTCCCTTTGCTATCACGAATATTGCAAAGAACAGCTTTATTTGAGTTCCCTCCTGTAGTGATTTCTCAGGATTTCTCTTCTGAATAGTTTTTAGCACTTGAATCCAGTTTTCCCATGTCAATGAAATCATGCTCTACTGGAGCAGCCAGTGCTGTTGGGTTCCCAGATAAAAGGGCTTAGTTTTAAATGTGCCCCCGAACTCTTGTTATAAGGCAGCTTATTCTTTGTAAGGGCCACTAACATCCTCAAAGTTCATTTTCAGAACATCGATCTGAGCTTCAGAGAGGAGAGGCATGGTTCTATTCACCATGTATCGCCTGCATCTAGTACACTAACACACAGTATGCCCTCAGTAGGTAAATATTTGTGGAATGAATGAACAAATAGGGCAAGCTTCTTCTAGAAGATAGCTAATCATCAGTTTTAAGATGATTTTTATTGCTTAAGAGGCATATTTTGTGAATTGTGTGTTTCTAAAAAACAGAGCTTTGGAAAAATATCCTGGGATATTTTTCATTGCTATCAAATTAAATTAAAAGGCGGTATTAGAATTTTTGTTTAGCATCTACTCTATCCTTAATCTATGGCTCTTCCACTGGACAAGCTCATCAAAGCCTGGGTTGCATCTTTCAATTCTCCTCACTGTTCATCCAGTACCTGGCACAAAGCAGCCATTCAGTAAGTGGTTGTTGTTAAATGAATGAGAATATGTATGAAATAATTTTATCAGAATTTAAAATGACTTGGGAGTAATAAAAAAGAACATGAGTATTGCAAAACAGAAAAGAAAAAGCTGACATGGAAGATATTCTTTAGAGAATCATCAACATAAACAGGACAAACAGAAGAGAGTAGATAGATATGACAGATATGGAAGACAATGCCCAATTCTCTGTTCATCTTTTCTCCAAACTTGAGTGAGCCGAGGTCTCTAAAAACCCAAGGTGTGTTTTTCTTAAAAAGCAGATTACTCAGGATTAAAGGAAAGAATACAATACTCTGTCAAAGTTAATCATGGCAAGGCATTTTTAGTTGTCTGATTGATTGTATTGTGTCTATCACTCAGGTAAGAAAGAGAAAGTATATTCAAAAGTTTTGACTGAAAAAGTTTGAAAAGGAACTATTTGCCAAGGTGGGCTGGATTCAAGGGGCCACGAAGAGATGGGGAAGCACTCCAAGGCTAGTAAGAGTAGAAGGCCTTGTCTGAAAAGACAAAGGGAAAGAATCATGCTGCTGGAGCCAGGTAAAAGTGCAAGGCTGAAAAGAGAACACACATGTGCACACACACACACACACAAAGAGAGAACACCTCATCAAGACTCTTACTGTAAAGGAATGCAGCCACTTTCAAAAAACACCCTGAAGGAAGTGGGTGAATAAATGTGCCATGTTCTTTCTCCTGCCCTTCTACCTCCTACTTCTATTGGCACCTCCCAAGGACTGAACACAAGTGCAATCTTGGAGCACAGATGGGACAGAGAATGACCAGAGTGAGGCAGTGGAGGCAAGGAAAAGCAATTGGAAAGCAACCAGCACACACCTGGCTTCCCCAAGAGTCCCCCTCTGTCCCTGATGCAGCCATGAGTCCCACATCTGTCCCCTAGACTGCATCTAGATGAAAATCATAAGCTGACTCTTGAAGAAAATCTTCCTTCTCCAGCTTGGTGAACCAAAAATTTTTCCCCTTTCTTAATCCTGGATTATTACTTTTGATGAAGTAGGCTACCACATGAAAGGACTACCTCCTCCTACTGTCTGAGGATTTGACATAATCACCTGCATATCAGCTGGTTAACTCAAGCAACAATAATGTTTGCTCCCAGACTGCTTCACAAGGAGGAAAAAAAAGATACAAAAAAAATCATTGGGACTGCTTGTCTCTAGGCCTGTGGTAGTCAAATCAGTACAGAAACTAAAAATTCCAAAGAACCTGGTATTACAAAATTTGCAATCCACCCATTGTCTCAAATGGTGATGGGGACATCATTCATTTCACCCTGGAAACTTCTAATTTTCTCTTTTCAAATATAGGATAAGCACTGGATCTAAATTTAAATGTGTCATTACATTCTCCCAAGACAGTGAATGCAGGGTTGCTATTAAAAAAACTGGATCTGTGCTCCTCTTTTTTGACTCATGAACATCTAATAAGTAAGGATCTATGTACACAAAGAAGATATGTGTATTGAAATATTGCAATTTTTATAGATTTTTATAGATTCATAGAATCTTTATAAATTCATAGAAATGTTCTGTTTTAGAAATATTTAATTGAATTAGACTTCTAACTTGTTTCATTCCAAAATTCTGCATGACCAAACCCTTAATTACTTTATGCCACTTAGCTCCAGGCACACTGGCTTCTTTTCTCCTGTGGGTAAGAACATAGCTTGTGGGGAGGAGGGAGCAGAGAGAAACATCACAAGTCACTCCCTGTGAATATATTACTCTAAAGTGTCCTTTTCAACAGTTGTTAAGGTAATTTGTTGATATGACAGTTTTTAAGAAAATGGTATTGAAAAGATGCCAGAGGAAGCAGTGTGAATTAGGCATTAAAAATACCATGGTCAGACAGTGGGACCAATAGAGAGGTTTTCATGCTCACTTACTTCTCAACAAACAACCTCCTATTAGATGCCCAGAGATAACGGGGGCACAGTTTAAAGTGGAAATTTTGTAGCTTAAGAAATCTATACCCTTCAGAGTTGTCATATTTTTAGTGAAGACTCATTTCAGATAAGCAAAGTCTCAGGAATCATAAATCATATATGCATAATGCAAATACCATGAAAAATCTTGAAAGAGAAGAAACATGAATAAAAGAATTCAACAATAATATCCTGGATCTAAAATCCTAGATCATATCCGAAAGCTGAATGTATAAGAGAAAAAGCTGAATATAGAAGAGAATAAAATTGTCAGCAAATACTGATTAACTGGGGAGTCAATAGATACTGCTTAATTCTTGGATGTTGATAATTGCAGTTTGAAATGCTTGGATTTTTTAAGTTATCACCAATTAAGTTTAAAAACACTCTACATGCCTTGTGAATTACCAGAGGGGAAAAGCAATCATTGAAAATTTAGTCCACATGGCAAAAGAATAAACATGAAAAATTAATTGTATTAATAATACTACCACATATTGAGGCCAAATAGCCACATTTTGAACATTCGGATAATAAAGAACTATGCTAAATATTTTAAATTACCTCCTTTAATCCTCATTTAAATCTCTGAGATAGCTGTTTATGGTGCAGTTCAAAATCAGGTCTATTTAAATGTGAAGTTTGGGGTTTATTAATACAACAGTAAGATAGCAAATATAGATTATAACTTGTGTCCCAATTTTCATTGATTTATATTAGCCATTGGTAATGTTGAACTGATAAATATTCTGAGGCTGGATTCCAGCTCAGCAGAAAAGACTGTTATGGACTATTAGTGATGCTTATTTTCAGATTTGCGTCAAGTGTGCCACATATTAGCTACATCAATCCCAGTTCTAAAAATAGAAAACATAAAATTACAAGCAGTAAGACCCAGTACATTCTTATGAAAATAGCTATAGATGGAATAAATGCCTCTAACAAAGGAAAAGACTCAAAGGTCCTTTAAAAAATGTTATCCACATTTATGGGGAGATTGGGTGGCTCAGTTGGTTGAGTGACTCTTGATCTTAGATCAGGTCTTGACCACAGCATGGTGAGTTCAAGCCCCATGTTGGCCTCCACACTGGGTGTGGAACTTACTTAAAATATATAAAATAAAAAATATATATATAAAGTTAAATAAATAAATTTTGTAAAACTGTTAGCCACATTTAAAATAAGGAATCACAGAAAAACTAAAGGAAAAATGAATGGGCAGTAATATATCAAAAAAGCATGCCAGTGCGAAAAAGAAAAAGAAAAGGAAAACGAGCACCTGGGTGGCTCAGTGGGTTAAGCCTCCGCCTTCAGCTCAGGTCAAGATCTCAGGGTCCTGGGATTTAGCCCTGCATCGGGCTCTCTGCTCAGCGGGGAGCCTGCTTTCCCCCTCTCTCTGCCTGACTCTCTGCCTACTTATGATCTCTCTCTCTCTCTCTCTCTCTCTCTCTCTGTCAAATAAATAAATAAAATCTTTAAAAAGAAAAAGAAAGAAAGAGAAAAGGAAAACAAGAATGATAGCACTACCATTAGATAGAATGGAATTTTTACAAAAATCTAGGAAATAAAGCCAAAGCTACCTTAAGAGGCATAGACATAGTCTTTTCTCTTTTTAGAGACCTCAGAATGAAAATAAATAAATCATTTGACTGAGGGCATTGGAAAATAAGTAAGAAAAAGAAATACCATTAATCCAAGAAGTAGGAATCCTGAAATATCAGTACTTATTGTCGAAATTAAAAGTTGTCAAAGAATTTCATCTTTTAAAATGTACCATGGTTAGTGGTTTTAATGCTGAGCTCTTTTACAGGTTTAAGGAAGTAATACTACATCAGTTCTCCATGCTGCTTGAGGACATAGAAATAAAGACAGAAGCCTGTCCAGTTATGTTCTACACAGCAACCCAGTCATGACATCACAGTCTGAAACAGAAATGCACATGCTTGCAAACACACACATGTGCACACACACATTATAAAGAACTTTTGATAAAGAAAAACTCACATATGTATGCAAAAAAGCATATTATAAATTGTGTATTATTTTTATTTTACAAAATACACACATACATTTGCACAAAGAAACTGGGCTGGATTGAAAGATCTATAGACCCAGTCTTGTTATTTTCCTTCATCCTTAGATGATAAGTGATTTTTATTTTCTTATTGGCATTTTTTCATTTTCCAAATTTTCTTCACCACCACATACTATATGATCCTAAAAAAAAACTAATGGTATTAAGGCAAAAGAAGCAGTTTACAGAAGCAACTTCTTTTCTTCTTTTTCTCTTTTGTAATGATGAAGGAGGGTAATTCTCACTAAAGAACAGAAGACAGGGCACCTGGGTGGCTCAGTTGGTTAAGCGACAGCCTTCAGCTCAGGTCATGATCCTGGAGTCCCAGGACCCAGTCCTGCATCAGGCTCTGTGCTCAGCAGGGAGTCAGCTTCTCCCTCTGACCCTCCACTTCTCCTGCTCTCTCTCTCAAAAAAATAAAATCTTAAAAAAAAAAAAAAAAAAGAACAGAGGACAGACTGCTAAACCTGGAGCAATACACAAACAGAGGGAGAGAGAAAAGAAGGAGGAAGGAAAGGGAAAAAAGAAAAAGAAAAAAAGAGAGAGAGAGAGAGAGAAGGGGTGGGGGAGGAAGGAAGGAAGAATCCCCAGGTAATAAGAAAGAAATTAAAACAAAAATGTCAGCAGGGCACTTGTGGAAATTATGAAAACGTTATGTAGAAATTTTTGTAGGATAGGAGCTCCTCCGCCCAAGTATGCCTGGCATAGAAGGAAGAATTAAATTGCTTCAGGAATATTTGCCACAGTCACGAATGTTCTCAACCATTCTTCAGTTCTAGGATCAGAGTCAAGATAAATGTAAGCTCTGTGAGAGTGGGTATCTTTGTTGACATTATGCTGGAATTTCTAGAACAGCGTAGGACCCCACAGGTGCCCAGTAACATTTGTGAAATGTGGAAAACAATAAAATGGAGGTTTGCAGTAAACCAATCCCAGGCTGTGTGGTGTGGCCTATTCTCTTCAGAATATTAGCAGTGGCTTGGCCCACAGCAAGAACGGGTGGCAAGGCCTCAGATGACACAAACAGATTTCAGAATGAAGATCAAAATCATCTTGAGGCCATAGAAATGTAGTCTCGACTGAGCTAGATTCAATTTCACAAGAGAACAAAATAGAGACTGAGCTTAGTGTATAACCCAACACTGGGAGCTCAACTTCTGACTAGGCAAAGGGCAGTCCTCTGTTCCATGTTGGTCAGACCCTATCCTAACTCCTAAATCTAGTTCTGAGTGCTGGATTTTATGGCAAACATGACTAGATAAGCACTTAACTGAAAAGCCCAAGACACAATAACTTGAAAACTGCCCTGTGAGGGTTGATTTAAAGGCTCTAGGGAGATTTAAGCTGAGGAAGAAAGGCCTGCAGAGTACAAGCGAACTGTCTTGAGGAAAAAGGGTTAAACTGTTCTGTATGACTCCCTGGATCAAACTATGACCGGGGAATGGAAAAATCAATTGTAGATTCAGCTCAATATAAAGAAGCATTTCGTAAAAAGTGTGATATGTTCCGACCAGAGAGAAGTAGGTCTCTGTACCACAAATGTATAATCACTAGCTAGATGGCCATCTGTAAGGAATGTTCTGGAAGGGATTCCTACTTTGGATGATCGGTGGTACCATCCTAACTTCCAATCTGGAGGACGGACTGTGGCCCACAGAGAACTTTGTTTGTTCTACCAAACATTTAAAATTACTTTTTAAAATGCCTTCAGGGGAACACACCCTCTGGCGTCCAGGCAGTCCACACCGTCCCTATTGTCTCGCATCCTACCTGCTTAACAAGCTTTAACCTGCCCCGTTTGAGTTTGCATAATCTATAATGTCCAGTCCAGTTCCAAGATAACTTGTTCTGTGACTCAACTTCACCAGCACTGTCACAGAATTTTCTACCACTGGGGGAACAGAAGAGAGGGGACCATGGCAGAGAAATCCGTGAAATGGCATAGATCAGTGTAGACAGTGAGCCCCAGGCTAAGGCTGGACTATTTCTTTTGCTCTACACAATTCTAGCTTATGGTGCACCCCCAAAGACGTCTTGCCCTTTTCTCCCTCCCTCATTTATATTTTGATTCCATAGACTTTCTCTTTCCTGAGCCTCTGGGAACTCAAACTACACTAACCTTAAAACTCTCTACTTAGGATTCAAAAGTCTTTATTATCAACTCAGGTCAGGAAAGCAAGCCCTTGCGGTGGACTTTTCTCGCGACTTTCAGCCTTTCCGGGGACTCTGGGCAGGGTCCAGGCTCCTCAGTCCTGTGGTTGGTGTAATGCTGCCACCTGCTGATTATTTGGACAAAGTGCCTGAGGCATCGGTCTCCGCGGACGGAAAAGTTGCAAACTTCTTAGGCAGCAAAGGGGTCCCGCCCAGGCGGGGTCCACCTAACTGGGAGGGTAAAATCTGACTCTGGGAAGACAGGCCTGTGCTGGAAAAGGTCATTTCTAACAAATACTGATATGAATAATAGTACACAAGAATGATATTTAACAATGATATTCATCGTGATTGAGTTCTAATTGATAATATTAAGAGGATGTTCTGCAGCAAAAATTTATATATGTGATTAGATCATCTTTTCCTGTGCCTGAAGTCTTCATATATCTAGTATATCTTATTAGTATCCTCGCTGCAACCCCTCAAGTGACCCATCATCCCCGCATTTATTCTTTTCTGCGTGAGGAAACACTCCGCGTGGACGTAAGTGGCATGCCCAAGATCACACCGCTAGTCAGCAGCAGAGTCAGACTCTGAATCCAGTAGATCTGGTTCCAGATTTTCTAAATGACTCAGTTAAGGGTCAGGCTTGGATCTCAGTAGCCTACCCTGCAGAGAAGCCCCCCCCCCCCCCCCCCCCCCCCCGCCTGAAAGTATGAGATTGGCAGAGTAAGGGAGCCAGCTGTTTCGAGGGACGTGAAAACCCATAAGGGGATTGGTGGTGGTTTGGAGCAGGATCCCTCCAGTAGTGGGGGGGGGTTGAATAATTAGATTCAGCTAGGACAAAAGGACTGGTAGGTAGAGGTGAGGTGGGAAGTCAAGGCCCTAATCTAGGGAAGTAAGGAAGAACTGTAGCTCCTTGAGCATATTAAAAGCCTGTGGAAAATCCCATCGATGAGGCTTCTAAAATTCTCCCAGTCTTAGTTAGCCTAGATGGTTTCAGGCACTGGGCTGGGTTGGCAGGTAGGCACTGGTGCTACTTCCATTGCTCTTAGCCAGATGCCTTACTGCCTTCCCTTAAGTCATGCCCCTCGGTGTGAGGACATGGGCAGGACAAGCAAAGCACATTTGCATTAGTCTGTTTGTTTAATCTATTGTAGCCATCCTGAGCGAGGAAGTGTCTCATCCTTCGTATCATTTAACTGCCACAACCTTAAGAGAATATTTAGGACACTCAAACCCATTTTTGAGGTTTTTTCCATCTAGTTGCTGAAAGGCTGGTTTATAGGCGGGGAAGGATTTCTAGTTCTCTGAGGAAACTAAACCATCTGTATATTGGCCCACACTTTGCTTGGTAACGCTCTCTAAATGATTCAGATGCGTGTCTTTGACTTCTAAAATACAAGATAAACAGGCCTCTAGTCCTGGGAGAACTACGCCCAATCCCATCACTTGATCTCACCATCACAGAAAGGCTTTCAAAATCTGATTATTTCACAAATTCAATGAGTTTTGGAGGTTATTTTTGTTATTTGTTCTTGTTCGTCGTGCTTTACACTAGTGCCATTAACTGATGGTAACAGTTATAATTTAAACACATCCTTCCTAGAGGAAATCACTCTTTCTATCTTTTAGGGACCCTTTACTTTGGTGGTTGTTTATTTTCATTTGAACCAGATTGGCATGGACCAACCAGCACGTGGAGGAATGAACTCTGACATAGAGTTTTGTTCTGGTGCTCGAATGTATAATTTCATCTTAAGGTTGTAAGAAGGGGGGAGGGGCGCTTGGGTGGCTCAGTGGGTTAAAACCTCTGCCTTCAGCTCAGGTCATGATCCAGGGGTCCTAGGATCTAGCCCCGCATGGGGTTCTCTGCTCAGCAGGGAGCCTGCTTCCTCCTCTCTCTCTGCCTGTCTCTCTGCCTACTCTTGATCTCTGTCTGTTAAATAAATAAAATCTCAAAAAAAAAAAGATTGTAAGAAGGGGAAGAGCGACCATTTTAGATGAAGCTTATACTAGAATAATTGCTTAGGGATCATCTGGAAAGTTTAAATGATAATGACATACCAGGAGTCCTTCACAGCTTACCGTGCAAATCTTGCACCAAAACATATAGATAGAAGAGGTTTCAAAGCTGTTTTGTCCATCCTTCCACAAGTTTCAACCCTGCTGCTGAATATCTCTGGGCCGCCTGACACTTATATGGTTGGGGATGGAGAGTGAGGGGTACAGTCAGTCCCATCTTGCTCCCTCCTGTTCCGTGGTCTGTCTACGGCAAACCGGCTTTGGGGGCCAAGTAGAAAAGCTGCCGTGAGTCACCAGCACAGAAACTGAGATGGGAGGTTGTGTGGAAAACTCATGAGGAAGAGCTGCCCACTTGGTGAGGCTGTTCAGTGGAGGGGTTCCAACGGAAGTGGCCAGAGCCCTTCATAGAGTACCAGAAAAATACTGTATATTCTGCTCTGGCCATTTCAGAGGTTTCTGCCATAATCACCACTGATTTCATACCCATAGGTGTTATAAGAAGAAAAATAGGTGATTTTTTTCTAACTCTAAAAGGAGCTGGAAGACTTTTATAGCTCATTATAACAAGAGCCGTGAAGTCTTAAATATTACATCATATTGTGTAAATATTACACAAGTAACGTCCTATAATAAATACACAATGGGTATACACTATTTCCTTTGACAACAAGTAAACAAGTATTCTATTAGTCAGGCTAAAGCCTCTGTAAAGATTGTACATCATAGTCAAAGGAAAACCTCACAGGGAGTTACTTCCACAAAAACTACTCAATTTTATAACAGGTGTTTTCTTGGGGCGGGGGCTGGTTTTTCCTTTTATGCTTCTAAGTCTTTGCTATAAACCTCACACTACAGTATTATTATTTTTTTGTTTAAATAGTCTGTTGTTATTTTAAAAGATTTAGGGAATTTTTTTAAAAATCTCTAAAAAATGTATCCACACTCAGGGCATGTGGATGGCTTGGTCAGTTAAGCACCCAACTCTTGATTTCAGCTCAGGGTATGATCTCGAGGTCCTGGGATCCAACCCTGCATCGGCTCCGCACTCAGCAGTGAGCCTGCTGGAGATTCTTTCTCTCTCTCTCTCTCCTTCTGCCCACACCCTCTGTGCAAGCTCTCTTTCTCGCTAAGTAAATAAATATTAAAAAACAAAAACAGCAACTTACCCAGGGGTGCTGGGGTGGCTGTCATTAAGCGTCTGCCCTCGGCTCAGGTCATGATCCTGGGATCCTGGATCAAACCCCTCAATGGGCTCTCTGCTTGGCGGGAAGCCTGCTTCTCCCTCCCCCACTCCCCCTGCTTGTGTTCCATCTCTCGCTGTGTCTCTCTCTATCAAAAAAATAAAATCTTGGGGCGCCTGGGTGGCTCAGTGGGTTAAGCCCCTGCCTTCAGCTCGGGTCATGATCTTGGAGTCCTGGGATCGAGCCCCGCATCAGGCTCTCTGCTCTCTCGGGGAGCCTGCTTCCTCCTCTCTCTCTGCCTGCCTCTCTGCCTGCTTGTGATCTCTCTGTCAAATTTTAAAAAATAAATTAATTAAATAAATAAATAAATAAATAAATAAATAAAATCTTTAAATAAACAAACAAACTTACAGACACTTTTTTTCTTTCGGTACTTTAATTTTTTATTTTTTTTCAGCATAACAGTATTCATTATTTTTGCACCACACCCAGTGCTCCATGCAATCCGTGCCCTCTACAATACCCACCACCTGGTGCCCCCAACCTCCCACCCCCCACCCCTTCAAAATTCTCAGATCGTTTTTCAGAGTCCATAGTCTCTCATGGTTCACCTCCCCTTCCAATTTCCCTCAACTCCCTTCTCCTCTCCATCTCCCCTTGTCCTCCATGCTATTTGTTATGCTCCACAAATAAGTGAAACCATATGATAATTGACTCTCTCTGCTTGACTTATTTCACTCAGCATAATCTCTTCCAGTCACTTTCGGTACTTTAAAGATGTCATCCCACTGTCTTCTCTCTTGGATCATTTCCAGTGAGAAACTCACTGCTTTCCTTGACTTTGTTTCCCTTATGTATAATGTGTCTTTTTGTCTCTGGCTGATTTTAAGATGTTTCTTTATCATTGGTGTTGGACAGTTTTATTCTGATGTACCTTGGTATAGTTTTCTTCATATTTTTTGTGCTTGGGGTTTGCCGAACATCTTGAAACAAACTTTTCTTCGAAACATTTCTTCCAGTGTTTCCCCTTCTCTTTGGGATATTCCAGGGACCTATATATTCAGCTACGTGACGTGTCCCACAGCTCACTGATGTTCTTTTTATTTATTTATTTATTTTTTCTTGAATCTCTGTTTTTGATTTGGGGTAGTTTCTACTGTTATGTCTTCAATTTCACTATTTTTTCTTCTACAATTTCTAAAATGCTGTTAATCCTATCCAGTATAAATTTTGCCTGAGACATCGTGTTTTCATCTCTAGAATTTCAGTTTGAGTATTTTTTATATCTAGCAGTTTCCCCTTAACATAGTTAATCTCTCTTCTAGCTTCTTAAACATATGGACTGTAGTCATGGTAATTGCTTTAAAGTCCTTTCTTGTGAATTCTAACATTGTCAGTTCTAGATTGGCTTCAGTTGACTGGGTTTTTTTTCCCTCACTATGGGTCATATTTTTTTTTGCTTCTTTACATGCCTGGTATTTTTTGTTAGATGCCAGATATTATAGATTTTACCTTATGGAGGCTAGATATTACTTTATTTCTATAAATGCACTTGAGCTTAGGTCTGGGACACAGTTGAGTTACTTGGTCCTTTCAAGTCCTTTCAAGTCTCATTTTTAAGATATGTGGTGTGGGGGAAATGCTCATTCTAGGCCTAATTATTCCTCAATCCTAAAGCAAGACACCTATGAGTACTCTGCCCCACCAGTGCTCTGGGAATTGTGAGGTTTTGGAGTCTGGCTGATAGAAGCATGCACTATTCCCAGCCTGGGGACTCCTAGGCACTGTGTCTTCTAAGCCTTTCCAGTGGTTCTTTCCCCAGCCTGTGGTGTTTCTTCACACACATGAGCAGTTCAGCCCCCAGCTAAATACTCAGGAGGGTTTCTGTGAGTTCTCTCTGTGAAGATCTCTCCTCTCTCCCACTCTTCCCTGCAAACTCTAGCTGGCTCAGTCATTCCAGACTCTTCATTTTGTCTCTTCAACTCAGAGTATCTGCCAGGTTCTGCCTGGGTCGGCCCTCCCTCGCTACACCATAGCCTATAAACTATCTCAAGGCAGGAAGCTGGGTGATTATACGGCTTGCATTATTTACTCCTACATCTCAGGGACACCCATTTTTAATTGCCTGATGCCCATATTCTTCAAACTGTTTTTCACACACTTTGTCCAGTTTCTCAGTTGTTTCAGGTGGGAGGAAAGTCTAGTTCTTATTACTTCAGCTTGCCAGAAGCAGAAGTCTTCTTTAGGTCAATGACCAGTCAATATTTTCCATATTTTACCCTTACCTATACAGTAAGAGAGGTAATAACAAGATCCAAAGACATTGTTTTCTCAAATTTCTTCCATGTGTCTAGGATTCAGCTGTTGAAATTTATATCCTTTGATTTTTATTTGATACAGAGAGAGAAATGATGAGAGAGATATAGCAAGGGGGAAAGAGAGAGGTTGGGGAGCTGCAGCCAGAAGGAGAGGGAGAAGCAGACTCCCCACTGAGCAGGGAGCCTGATGCAGGACTCAATCCCAAGACCCTGAGATCATGACCTGAGCCAAAAACAGACGCTTAACTGACTGAGCCAACCACGTGCCCCAAGGGTCCTCTTTCTACTTCTTGTAGAAGAAGGGCTACACTCCAACCACCCTCCTCCCAGGCGACTTCCTCTTCTAGCCCATAAAGTATTTCTCATTAGGTAAGAGAAAAAAATCTTCCAATTTAATCTTTATCAGGTTCATCCTCTAGTAGCCACCCATATCCTCCACCTCTGCTAATATAACACAATATCTATGGTAAAAGTTCAGATAGATTTAGAATTTCCAGATGCTCATATTTACAGAATTGTTACCTGCCCTCACTTCACGTAGTTCTTTCTTTGCTCCTTCCAGCCTTTTGCAATGACAGGAGAAGCAGTCTAAAACATGAACAAGGCCTTGTAGTCATATAGAGTGCAGATGAAGCTAGTAAGGTTCTTATCTAACATTTAGTTAAAAAAAAAAAGAATATATATGTCTTAGACAGAGCTGCTGTAACAGAATACTACGGACTCGGTGGCTTATGAACAATAGGAGTTTATTTTTCACAGTTCTGGAGGCTAGAAGTTCAAGGTCAAGGTGCTGGCAGTTTCAGTGTCTCATGAGAACCCACTTCCTTGTCCACAGATGGTCATCTTCTCACTGTGTTCTTACATGGTAGAAGGGGCAAGGGAGTTCCCTTCTCTGGGGTCTTCTTTTAAGGTATTTTACAAAGTAGTAACCCCACTAATGAGAGTTCTGCTCTCCTTATCTGTCACTCCCTGAAGGCCCTGCCTCCTAATACCACTACCATGGGAGTTAGGATTTCAACGTATGATTGGGGGGAGGGGGTTGCATAATATTCAGTTCATTGCAAAATATATACAGAGATATATACATTTTGTTTTTTATTGTGTTGTCAGCATGGAATTTAAGGGCTATGCATTTCCTTCTGGATTTTCTTCCCCTTATTAAAGATGCATCTGCAACCATTTGCTATTTTGTCTTAGAGATGGTCATCCTTTCTCCTTTATTTTGTGTTTTACTCCTTGTATCAGGAAACCAGTGACCCAGTTTTACCTGGACCCTCTGACAATCTAGAAAATAGACACTTGGAATTCCCCACTCATCCCTATCTCCATGCATTGGGCATTTATTGAGGATCTATGGCCTATCTGGCACAGAGAGGGTTTGATCTCTGTCCTCCTGCCACCCCACTTCCCTTCACTGACCCCAGGCCTCGTGACTTCTTTCCACAGATGCCACAGTGAACAGAGAAAACAGCTTCCAGTCCGACAGCAGCGGATTCCTGGATGACCCCCTGGAACCATTCTCCTTGCAGGTAGAGGGCCACTGGTGGGTTGGAATAGGAGTAAAAGGAAAGATAAGCAGAAAGCACACCACACTGCCATATTTGGGAAGGGCAGCCAGCCCATAGAAGACATGCATCACAGGTACCCAAGGGGCGGGGGATTGGAGTCACACCAAACAAGGTGCCAGAAAGCTTAGCATTCCTTTCCTTCTTATTTTCTTTTGATTTTACCAAACAAGGAAGCGAGCTTCATAGACAGAAGGGCGTAGTTAAAGTGTGACCTAATGGAAACCTGAGTTTGTAACTTTTATCTCCGGACTCCTAAGTTAAGGGTAATGACAAGGGACAGACCCAAGCACATCTTAAACCAACCCCTTCCCCACCGTCCTCACCCATTTGCCTTTATCCTGGTTTCTCACACAGATGCCTTCCTTGCCAAGCAGCCAGAGTCCTGTTGAGAATGGATGTAGAGAGCCAAGGGATCAGAGCCAGTGCTTAGTGCCACCCCAGGACTGCCAGCAAGAGTCAGATGAATCTGATTCCAAGAATATGGTGAACACAGCCTTTTCAAATCAAGACTGGAGTGTCATGGAAGAAAAGGCCTCAACATCTACAGTGGAGGAAGAGTCTCTGTTTGAGGATATGGAGAAGCCCCCAGAGCCATTGACCCCATATACAGCCCTTGACAGGACCACCAGAGGGGGAGAACACCCAAGGAAAGACAGCCATCCAAGGCAGGACTTGCCCAGGCCCCAAACTGGAACCGAGGCCCTGGTGGGTCCAGCTAGCTCCAGGTGGGACTGTCCTCTGGGGTTTAGGCTGCCCCACAGCACAGAAGCCAAGGATGGGTTTCTGAAGCTTGAGGGAGCTGAGGAAACATCCATGCAAAGCCACCACTGCAAGTCCCAAAGACCCCGGGGAGCTGATCCTGCTCACAACAAGCCCCTTCATGTAGATACTGAGGCAACCTGTCCTGACACCAATGGTACCTCAGTGACAGGAGAGAGCCCACCACAGCATGTCCCCAGGCCCAGTAATGTCATGTCCTATACAGTTGACCTTATTCAAACATCTGCAAAGTTCATTCCCCACCTCGACAAACCTGCTGGAGATACTCCCCATGCAAAGCCAGTATGTCGTGCTTTGGGTCAAATACCACATCAAGCAGAATCTGAGAGGGGAAAGCTTCCTCCAAACGCTGACTCAAACGCTGCTGGTTCCAAGTCGGTGACAATCCAGATGTCCTCCAACCTGGCATCTGCTGCTCCGGATGCTGGGGCTTTGGGGACTGATTCTAAAGGAACAACTTTAGAATGCACCATGGGTGAACTTGCTCCCACAGCAGAACCAGGATTGGAGACAAAATCAAGACAGTGCCGTGATGTTTCTGTTCAGGCTGATATACGTGAGCTTAGACCCTGGCACTGCTGTTCAGGGCAGAATAACAAGGCCCGGCGCCTCACCAAATCCGTCTCTCTGGACACAGGCTTCTCTTATATCTGCCCACCGGGCATCTGCCACGCTGAACCCACCCACGGCTGTGTCTGCTGTCATCACCGGCCCCACTGCCATTCAGAGAGGCAGAGCCCCAGCCCTGTGTCTTCAGCCTGTAGACACTGCCTGTGCTCCCATCACCATCTGGAAGCCCAGTTCATGAAGACTTTGAACGTCCTTCAGGACACCACAGCGAAGGAGCTATGCTCGGTAAGTATTCCTCTCTGCCAAGACAGGGCGGAAGGCCGCTGGAGCAACACCACCTCAGGGAGAATGTTCGGGCCACCCGAATGTGAGCTCTCAGGGCAAACCCTTCCATCTCAAATCATGAGTAATATCTGTAGAGTGCTTTATAGCTTACTACATATTCTCACAAATTTCTCTCTTTTTTTTAAGGATTTTACTTATTTATTTGACATAGAGATCACAAGTAGGCAGAGAAGCAGGCAGAGAGAGCGGGGGAAGCAGGCTCCCCGCTGAGCAGAGAGCCCGATGCGGGACTCGATCACAGGACCCTGAGATCATGACCGGAGCCAAAGGCAGTGGCTTAACCCACTGAGCCACCCAGGCTCCCCTCTCACAAATTTCTTCTTATCTGATGCATCCAATCCCCTCCGGAAGTAAGGAGGCAAATTTCATTATTAATCTTCATATGACAGAGGGGTATAGAACAATAAATTCACGTGTAAGTTTATAAATATTAACGCATCTGTACATCATCTCCAGTTCAGTCTAACTGAACAATTCTCTGTCTTAAATTCACTTAGCTGAATAATCTTGCACAAGCCATTATTACATCTCTCTTGATTCTAGTTCCTGCTTTGCAAAATAGGGAGACTCTTTTTTTTCTAATAAATTTTTTTTTAAGATTTTATTTATTCACTTGACAGAGATCACAAGTAGGCAAAGAGGCAGTCAGAGAGAGAGGGAGGAAGCAGGCTCCCTGCTGAGCAGAGAGCCCTGATGCGGAGCTCAATCCCAGGACCCTGAGATCATGACCTGAACCAGGCAGAGGCTTTAACCCACTGAGCCACCCAGGCACCCCAAATAGGGAGACTCTTAATGCCACAGACACAGGATTGTTTTAGGATTAAGCAAGAGAAAGCTTGTAAAGCACTTGGCATGCGCAGACGCTCAGCCCAGTGCCCAGCCCACAGAAGGCCCTAGAAAATGCTAATTGAGTGGCTCCTGTTCTTCTTACTCATTTTTGTCATTATTTTATTATTGTTCAGCTCTTGAATCTAGAGCTTCTCTAGAAGCTCCATGTCAAATGGAGGGACTCCTGCTCCATCGTGGGTGAGTTTATTTAAAAGTGGACGTTGAGTTTACGGAAAACTGCCTGACCCCCAACCTGTTCAGCCCCTGATAAATCAATAAGCATTTAGTGAGTCCTTCCCGTGTCCCCTCTTCCTTGATTCTCAAGGTGAGAAATGATCTAGGCTTTTTTTCTTAAAAAAAAATTAAGAGCATCACACATGAAATCACCTGTATTGAAAGTGAAAAAACAGAAAGGTGGCACACATAGGGCTACAGCTGTTCAAAGAAGAGTGGAAGGCAACTGTTATTTATTAAGCACCTACTGTTGGAGGCCTGATGGGTTACCCTCCCATTCTTTTAATTCCACAAATATTTATTGGGTGCCTATGCTAATCACTTTATTTACCATATGTTGCATAACCCTCATTTTCACCCATACCATAAATCCTGAGTCCCTCATACATATGCCAGGTCCTCCCTCTTTTACAAATGAGGAACCTAGAATCAAGAGAGTATAAGTTTCCAACTTCCTCTACTAATAAGTGGTTAATTCAGATGCTAATTCAGATTTCCCCTCTCTCTCTGCCTGCTTAGCTGACACCAGATTCTTGGACAACATACTCCAGGCAATGGTGTGTCTAGCTTTAAAATATCTAAATCTGAAGAAGTGTAATGGCAACATGAGAAAGTGATTATGTGAAAGACAAGGCAATTACTACCTAGCCCTGCAACATCTAGAAATCTGCATAAATGTTATATAAACATAGAAAGAGAATCAATGAAAGATAAGTGATTTACTCATCATTTTTCAAATTGCAAGGTTTCAGGCATTTGGAATCGAATTGATCTGAGATTATACACCCTGAAATACATACTATCTCAGGTTTTATTAGATGACAATGCATTTCTCCTTACTTAGATTCGAGGAACCGCAAACATACACTCAAAGAAAACAGTCTTTTTACATGTGCATTATTATACTTGTGGGCAGGTGCACACACAGGCACATAGAGACCAGCAGAAAAGCAAGTGAAAATGGGGGATTGCATTTGCACACAAGAGCAGGCTTCTTAAGCCAAAGAACATACTCAGGAACAGAGAGAAAAGGTATCTGTGGTGAGTGAGCCTGGGTTTGTAAGGCCCAAATAATATTGTGGAGAAAAATATCTCTAAATCAGATGCCAGCTGCTAACTAGGGTTACAAAAATTATTTATAAAAAAAATCTGGAAAATGAATTTGGACTAAGTGAAGATTATAGGCAGGGATAGATACTATCTACCACCCGTTCCAAGAAGGTGTTGAAAGTAAGAGCAAGTTTAGGTAAAAGACTCAGAAAAACATTCCCACCTCCTCCCCTTAGAGAGGAGTGCATAACAGTGCAGAGATTCACTTGACTTACTGGTAAATGTTATTTTGGTGGTCTTGTGGGTCACCATGGTTTGTTGATAGGATTAATTCTTTTTTCTTTTAAATATTTTATTTATTTATTTGACAGACAGAGATCACAAGTAGGCAGAGAGGCAGGCAGAGAGAAAGGGGAAAGCAGGCTCCCCGCCGAGCAGAGAGCCCAATGTGGGGCTCGATTCCAGGACCCTGAGATCATGACTTGAGCTGAAGGCAGAGGCTTAACCCACTGAGCCACCTAGATGCCCCTCGGATTAATTCTTATGTATATGTGAATTCTTCATAATAATTTAGCGATTAAAAAATACTTTCTATACAAGAAAATAAGAACATCTGAAATTGGATTTTTGGATATTAGAAAATTCTTCTATAATGTTGATGATTTAGATTTAAGTAAAAAGCATACACAGCTTAAAAAATAAGATGAACCAATTCAAAAGTGGCATTTCAATGTTTCTCATGGTATTGCTCTTACTATTGAAGTTAAAGTTTATTTTAATGGACTTGGGTTAGTCAAGTAGACCTTGCATTGACTTTGGGTTATAACCCAGCACTTACATTGGAAGAAAGAGTTCCAAACAGCTTTTTTTTTTTTTTTGCTTGCCTAGTGTTTCCTTTTTTCTGAAAACTACTATACCTGTTCTAGAACTGAAATGTACTTTTAGTACTTCCAAATGACCAGAAGATGGCAGTGTTTCAGAATCTTCCACCTCACACCCTCTGGGCCAGCTATCAGTACTCCTGAATCCCAGACCCCTGTGCCTTCCAATCACAAAGAGTTACCCCAGAATAACTAGATGAAGCATAAGCTTTAATGTTTCTAATGCTCAGCCTACTTGAGCACCATATTTCCATCCCTAGAGTTTGGTCGTCCTGTAGGAAATCTACTAGGACCATTCAGCCAGCTTAGTCCTAAGCGACAAATAGCTTGTCCCCGTGTCCAGGCACACTACTGTGACTCAGTTAGATCTTGAGAAGAAAAGATATGACTCAGGCTTGAAATCTGTCCTTTTGGACCTTGGACAAGTCACTTTGCCATTCTTTGTCAGAACACCTCTCTATAAAAAGAGCCCTTCATCGTCTCAAAGATCTTTTCTGGTTTCAAGAGCCATAATTGTAGTCACCTTTCAAGCATGCTTGCCAACATCAATAACACTTCAAATACTCCTCTAACTGGTTCAAATGCACTCACACTGAAGCAAAAGTAATTAGAGAGTTTTGCCATGTAAAATATGTTATTCATACATAAAAATTAGGGGACAGAATCAAACCAAACTCTCAGAGCAAAATGATGAGGAGTTTTCAGTATAAGAACATCACTTGTAGGAAAGTATTTCCATTATGACAATTCCAGTAAAAGTAGAAGTGAAGCTCCAAGGATCTTGGCCATGGGGTTTGGGGGAGAAAAGTAAGAAATCTGGGACTTCCTTAAAACAGGGCTAAGAGGAATTAACACAGCTGTAAGACTGGTCTCCATGGAAGGAAGAAGAAGATAAGGTTGAAAGACAGCTGCCAGAAAAACTAGTTTCCCTTCAAGAACTTTCCAGAAGCCCCACCCCATGCTTTCCACTTTGATCTCATTGCCATCCTACTGCAGGGGATGCTGGGAAATGTCATTTATTAGACACATTGTTACCCTAAGACATTAGAAGTCTCTTCATGTGAATAAAGGGGAAAAAAACAGTGAGCAGGCAACTAACAGCCTCTGCTATGCTACTCTGGGCGGTGGGGAGGGGAGCCAAACCCATACGCATGGTAGAGAAAGCATTAGGGTCTAACAAGTATTAATGTCGCTTAAAGTCAGATGGGTGGAGATGTTGGGGTTCTGGATCATGCATCTATATTTACTTATTTATTTATTTAACAGAGCAAGAGAATGAGTGGTGGGAGGGGCAGAGAGAGAAACAGACTCCCTGCAGAAGAGAGAACCTCATATGGGACTTGATCTCAGGTTCCTGGGATCTCAGGCTCCTGGGATCAGATGCTTAAGTGACTGAGCCACCCAGTCACCTTCATGCATCTGTTCAAAGCATGATCCAACCTGGGCTGGAAAAGAAGGCGGATATCTAGTAAGAACTCAGCAAATCATCAGGTTCTCAACAAATGGACTGGACGTAGGGGCTTCAGGAAGATATATAAATTAGGACACCACGGCAGAAGCAGAGTCACACAGAGAAATTTAAGAACAATTTAAAGAACAATTCACAGATGAATGGATAAAGAAAATGTGGTGTATATATACAATGGAATACTACGCAGCCATCAAATAAAAAACTGAAATCTTGCCATTTGCAAAGATGTAGATGGAACTAGAGGGTATTATGCTAAGCAAAATAAGTCAATCAGAGAAAGACAATTATCAGATGATCTCTCTGATATGAGGAATATGAGAAACAAGACAGAGGATCATAGGGGAAGGGAGGGAAAAATGAAACAAGACGAAACCAGAGAAGGAGAAAAAACCTTAAGAGACTCTTACTCTCAGGAAACAAATTGCTGGAGGGGAGGGGGGGTGAGAGGGATGGGTGGCTGAGTGATGGACATTGACTGGGGAGGGTGTGTGCTGTGGTGAGTGCTGTGAATGGCGAAAGGCTGATAAAGCACAGACCTGTACCCCTGAAACAAATAATATATTATATGTTAATTGAAAAAATAAAAATAAAGAACCATTCACATCGGGAACAATAAGGAGCAGGATGGGGAGCATAGACAGAGTTTAATTCTAGATTCCAATTCACAAAGAGAGTAGGATGCCTAACTGATGCCTCCCTTACTCTGGGTGAGCTTGTCAGCCACATGGAGCTGGTCCTGCAGATTTCACCACCAGGGACTGTGGTTAAGCAGGGATAAGACTGATAAGTAAATAAATATATATATATATGTATATATATATATATTATTCTAAGCAGACCTTCTCTAATCAAACACATAGCATTGAGACAGATGTGTTCGTTATTGAGATTCAGAGTGAGGCAGTATTCAATGCCTGCGTTAAACAAGATTTAACAGGACTCAGCTTTCCTAAGCACAAGCCATCTCTCCGACACTTTCCCCCTGATTTCCGTATCTGTGTCCTTGTACCCTGACATCACCTAGTTCTTCAGACAGCCGTCCTATCTCCGGGACATAATGTCTCCAAGAGCCGGTCAGCAACCAACTGCTGTCCTTCTGTCCCAGGTAAATGTTGCCTCTGCTCACCCGGAGAAGCCAGAGGCTGGGCTTTCCATCTATTCTTTCCCTTGCCTTAGCGATGGGGCTTCACTGTAGACAAGGGAGCCCTTGGGAGGCAGGCAGGCTCCACCATCGTGAGGTTTTGCTGTGAATCAGAAAGGACTTCCTTTTCAGCTCTTTCTAATTGTTCTCAGTGCACAGTCCAGGAGATGGAAGTGATGAAGATGGTGTGCCAGAGTTTCCAGGAGCATTTGGAGGAAATTGAACAGCACCTTACAGGACAGCAGGCACTCTTTTGCAGGGACATGTCAGAGGAGGAAAGGTAATTATCGAAGAGAGTCATAAAAGTAAGTAGAGCCCACACACCTGAAGCAAGGAAAAGTAATCAGGGCAGGACAGATGAGCACCCAGGAGCAGGACTAATGAGAAATGAGTCCCTTTCCTTGGCTTTCCTGTTCTTGTTCTTGCTTTCGCAGTAGGAATCTGTGAGAGCTGTGCTCGCTTCGGCAGCACATATACTAAAATAGGAATCTGTGAGAGCTATTTGTGAGATAGCAACACTTACTCTTTAAGTCCAAGGCTGTTTGAGGTCAGAAGATGGGCAGTCAGCTGAGAAGATGGAGGATAGCCAGCAGGATATCTTCCATTGATGTGAATGGAGCTTATGCAAATGTAAGTGTTGGATGTTATTAGAGTTTTGGAAATCTGCGTTATTTTCACATAGCTGAAAAGCTTATGCCCCAAATGTAGATTAGCTGCTGCCTGGGCCTGAGGGGTGAAATAGGGATCAATCGTAAAGGGGCATGGGAGTTTTTATTGGGCAGATGGAAGCTATCCCAAACTGACCAGTGGTGAGTGATGCAACTTGGCAAATTTATTAAAAATCATTGCATTGGACTGTTAAAATAGGTAAACTCTGGGTATACAAATTATTCTGCAATAGAGTTGTTTAAAAAAGAAAGAACACCTGCCCTGGTGACATACCATATCTGATACAAATAAAGAAGGTGACGGTCCCTTGTAAGAGATGTCAGAGGCGTGACCTACCTTTTGAGAGGGACGATGGAGGACTGAGCTAGGAGCTTGGAGATGATGGGAAATATGGTCAATCTCTGTTCTTTAACTGCAGGCAGGAGGCCAAACAGCTGCAGACTCTCCGTTGGGCCCTGCAGCAGCAGGTGGAGGAGCTGGCGTTTCAGTTTGGAGACCGGGCTCAGCAGATCAAAGACGAGATTCTATTGGTACGGGGCGGTGGAGGGTGACACTTGACTCCATCCTGCAGACCGCCAGAGGGATGCATTAGATCAGAAACCTGATTGTGCAATCCTTTCAGATTCTAGGATTATGTGCCAACACCTTCATTTTAAGTATAAAGACGTTGAAGCCTTTGCTCAAGGCCACGTGGCTAGTTGCTGGCAGTTGAGGATTAGAACTCAGGTCGTCTAATTGCTATGCCAATCTTTTCTTCTGCCCTGTAAATAAGCAATACATATTAATAATAATAATTATTATTATTAATTATAATTATTATTATTATTGGCCATTTTCCCAATGAGAATAAGAAACACAACTTTTGAGTCGGCTTAGCCACTGCCAGAATTTGCTGCCAGCTCACAGAGCCCACTCTAGAGAATTCCCCACCCAGGAGCACCTTTCCCACAAGTCTGGCTTAACTGTTTGGTGCCAATATGGTAAGCTGCTCACTCTTTTTGTTCTTATCTTCCACTTAGCACTTTGAGCTTCTCACAGAGGAACTCACTGAACACTATCCAAACCTGCATGACTGTAACTGGACAGAAGAAAAGAATGACCAGACTTCATGTGCTAAAGTCCACCCAGCCATGGCCCCCCGGGTTGCCTTTCCTTCCCAAGATGGCCAGCAAACTCTCAGCTCAAGGGTGACCCATTTACCTGCCTTCTCTTCACCCACCTTGGAGAGCAGCACCAGGATGTCTCCTCCAGCTGGGGCAGAGTCAGGCCCAGCCCCCTTGTCAAATTGTCCTATTGGAGATAGGGGTACAAATGTCTTCCTCTAGATCAGAGTGGTTTTGATGACCTTCCTGCAAAGTGTAAGAGCACATTCCAGCCAGACAAGGAAATCTAAATTGACCCCCAGAAGTGTCTGTCAACCTGCTTCAGCTATTTTTAAAAATATTCTACTCTGTGTTTCAACCCAGGAGAAACTCAATATTTCAATATTTATTCAATACATAATAAGTGAGCACCTACTATGTGGCTGGCACAGGGAATACATGGGGGTCAAAATATGTATACATATCTCTAGATATAAATGATAGACAGTCTTTGCCCTGCAGAAACATAGAGTCTACTGGGTAAGATAGAATGTGGATACATAAAGACATATGGATTTGAAAACTGTGAAAGAGATTTGAGGGAAATCACAGGGTTTTATGAAAGAGAACATAGCAGGGAATCTGACTGAGATCAAGCTGTCAGGAGTGCCTGGTTGAGGAAGTGACAACAGAAGAGGGAAAGAAAATCCAGGGCTCAGAAGGGCCAGCCTGTCCAATGGCCTGAGGCAGTCGGCCCCTGGAAGCATTGATGAAGCTCCCACCATGACCCAGGAGATCCTGGGTCAGGACAGTTGTAAACAAAGACAGTTGTAAACAAGACAGACATTCGACTCATAAATAGCTGGATGGAGAGCGGAGAAAAGAAGAACAACCAACAAGATAACTTCAACATTGACAAATGCCATGGAGAAGACAGCGTGTGAACTATGTAGGGGGTGGTGTGGAAGAGAAGCGTACAGAATTCCTGAGGGTGACAGGCAGGGCCTTGCTGAAAGGAGGCTATTTGGCTAAACCCTGGATGGTGAGGAAGAGGAAGCCATGTGAAATTCTGAGGGAAGAACCTTGAAAGCAGAAGGAATGGAAAGTTTAAAGGCCCTGAGGCAGAACCAGCCGAAGTTGCTGAGCACATGAGTGATGGGAGCGTGGAGGGCGAGGATGTCCATAGGCTGACTGTATGCCGGGGTCTGAGAGCCAGGATTCTTCTTCCTTGTGGAAGCCATTACAGGCTTTAAGGTGGATTGTCAGATAGTCTGGTTTACATTTAAAAATCCCACTGACTGCCTGTGGGGAGCATGCGGTTGGGGACCTGCAGCTAAGCAGTGCTCCCAGGGACGAGGCTGTTGGTGTAATCCCTGTGGTAAGAAGCAAAGTGTCGAGTTGCTTCCATGCAGCTGGGGAGGCTTGGGAACCCCCCACCCCACCCCACTGAAACATGGGATGCACTGGCAGTCTTAAAGCCCTGGAGGAGTTCTAAGAAATGGGGAATGAAAGAAGAATGGGACAGTCAGAAGAACTTCATGGAAAAAGTAATCCCTTGAGAGAAGTTATAACGTGTAGGAGATGGGCCAGTGGAGGTCACTTCCTAGCAAGGAAACTCAGAAGCTATTTCTTTGGAAACTAGCCACTACCAGATTGGGCCTCCTAGCCTGTCTCATTCTTCATCCTCCTTGCTTTTTGAAAACCCTTTGGCTTCAGTGGAACCCTCCTACCCTCTGGACCATTCCAGTTTCCTCTGTTGACTGCCCTTTCTCAGACTGGGAACATTCCCCTTCCATCCTTAATTCTCTTTTTTTTCTCTCTCCATACCAATTTCCCCAATATGTGTAATCTACAGGCACCCGTCTCCAGTTCCTGTCCTCTCCAGAATTCCTGCCCAGCATTCTCTACTCTCTATAACATATTTGCACTTGGAAGACTTGCCTGTCTCACTGAGCCTCCAACCTGATCCTGTCATTTCCCAGAATCAGTTCATCTTCCTGATACTTTCTGTCCACGGCATTATTGTTCTCCTTGACGTGTAGACTCAGAGCCACAAATTCATGTTGTCTCCTAGTCCTCTTCCCTCAGAATCAATGATCACATCAACGCTGAGGGTACTGCTACAGTGTCATTCCCACAAGCCCCCTCAGAACCTACTACTTGGTGAACACCCAACTGAGGGGCCTTCTAATTGCCTCTAGCTTCCTTCTCTCTGAGCTATACTGGCCTCTGCCAAAGTGGTCTCCCTTGGTCATCACTTGAGTCATAATACCCTGGCCTAGGGTGAGTAGCCAGGGAGTCAGGGAGTCCTTTTAGGCTATTCTAGAGAACTAGAGAGAAGTCTCAGGATCATCCTGCCCAGAGCAGTCTTGCCCCAAACAAGCTCTATGCCCCCTCCTGCATCCTGCTGCCTCATTTCCCTGGACCACATCCATCTTTTGGCTTCTGCATCATGGTTCAGCTTCCAGCCCTAACTTGGCTCCTGATATACTGCATATATATGTGCATATGTACATTACGTATGTATATGGTACCCCTCAAATTTTTTCCCTTTCTAAACTTAAACTTAAATTTAAATTAAACTTAAAATTTTTACTCTTTCCCTGGGTCAGACGCTAGGCATCCTTGTTTATCTCCATTTTTCCAATGTAGACTTTGAAAAGTTTGCCATCATTTCTGGAGATGACTTCAGATGTGAAGGGGGAGGCAAAAAAGACCCATTGCCTTCAGATGAAGGGTAGCATCTGAAATCTCTAAGGATCACTAAACATCTCATGGTATTTCCTTGTTTATTCTCCAAACTCTCCAACAAAGAGCACCAAAGGGGAACCAAGATGTAGAGAGCTGACCATCAACCCAGAACTTTTGCTGTCTTCGGCCCATCATGACCTGATTGCCAACACTACTTCCAAATATCATCTGTAGTTCATGTCCTTCTTCCCATAAACATGAAACCTCTAGAAGCCCAGGCCACCTGGCGATCTATGAAGTAACTGCTAGTGTCCCCAGGGGTTCTCTATCCTGAACACCCTTTAGACTCACTGGGGAGATTTAAAAAATACATTGAAACCCCACCCCAGATCAATTAAACAAGAATCACCAGGGATGGGATCCAGCTACCCACAAATTTTAACAGCTCCCCAAATTATTCTAATATGCAGTTAAAATTGTTGCTCTGGATGAAAAGGCCACCTTACAATTCAACTGTTCCTGTTGTTTTCTAAGGACTCTCTTTTATTTCCCATTTTTTCTTTCTATACCACCCCTCTTAGCTAAAGAAGTCTTTCATGATTCATTGACAACCATTGAATTAGGAAACTGGGAGAGAGGAGAAATAAAAATGATGTGTGGACTTCATTTCTATTTTTTTAGCATTGACTTCTACCTTGCTCATCAGTTCTTACATTTCATCTTTATGTATAAAGAAGTAGTAAACAGATGACTTTGTTCTGTTTTCCTTCCTTTCCCAGAAGTCCTATTCCAAATTTGACAAACCAGATTAAATACACATATTTGATTCAGTAGGTCAGGGTAAGGATTATTTGTTTCTTCTATTTAACACCTTCCTTCTCTTGGAGGAAAATGTCTGTATAAAATAGTCCATTACAAAAATTATGGATATGTAAGTAGTCTTCTAAATGTATATAGTTCTTTCACCACTAGGACACAGCACAAACATTCTAGAAAGATGAATAATTAGACAAATTTCCTTTATGGCGTAAATATTAAATATAAATGTAAAACTGGGTGTTTTGAGTGTTATTTATAGTACATGAGGATATAAAGCAAGTTTCTCAAGGACAGAATCTACAACACACATTTAGGTAACTCAAATACTCTGACCTTATGATCTCCCCTTGCATTCTTCCACGTTTCCATAAATAAGCTTCTAAAATTCATGTGCATATCATACTATTTATAGCAGCTACAGTGTTTCACTCCAATATCAATGTACTCAACCTAAAATATCATAAAAACTTACGGTTATGGAACGAATGTTGAAGCAAAGTAAATGCCTTCCACCTTGAACCTTCAGGCATCCTTTGCTGGCCTCTTTATTCAAGGTGATACACAAACAATGTACCATACTAAGCACTTACCTTATAATCTCTTGTTCTCAAACGTGGGTTCACAGCAAAACTGCTCACTAGGCTTGGAAAAAAAAATTTTTTAAGATTATGTATTCATCTGAGAGAGAGAGCAGGGGGAAGGGCAGAGGGAGAGGGAGAAGCAGACTCCCTGCTGAGTGTGAAGCCCAATGCAGGGCTTGATCCCACAACCCCCAGACAAAGATGCAACCTCAGCTGAAACCAAGAGTCCAATGCTCAACCACTCAACCAACTGAGCCCCCCAGGCACCCCTAGGCTCAGAAAATTTTTCTTCTGAGAACCTAGCTTAAAGCTAAGTAAGATTCCACTTTGGAGTCCAGATGCATTTTGACGAAGTTCAGAGGTGTTTTTTACCTGAGTTGCTTCCACACAAATAGATGGAAACGAGGATTTGGTAGTTACCAGTTTATATGACCAAACTGGATAAAACAGATGGACAGACCATGCAGGTCACCATTTGTTTACACAAAAATAGTTGTCTTTGCCTGTGACAAACTTTTACCTCATTTGAGTCTCACAGTGCTAAAGGAACTATTCCCCATCTGAATGAGGAGGAAGCTAAGATACGGAGAGGCTGACCTCACAAGCACACACTGAGTCTTGTGCTTTATTAAGAAGCAACTGCATGCTGGGAGTAGGAGCTCAAGCTCTGGAGTTAAATCCAGGGTCTGAAGCTTAAACCCAATTCTACTACTTATTATCTGTGTTGGGTAAACTTCTTAATCCCCAAGCTTCAGTGTCACCATGTATAAATTATCAGAGTGAATACATATATAGTCCTTTAGAACGAGTCTGGAATATGGTTCAGTAGGATTCCATACCGAGTATGGCTCAGTATGATTAAGATTCTGATGACAATAATAAGAGCGGAAACTCCTTAATACCTACTTCCATGCAAGGTATTGGGCTAGACATTGTATGTGCATTATCACTTTTCTTCACAACCATCCTGAAAGTCAAGAATGAATACACACACACACACATGCTCAGAAAGATTGTAAATTGTCTAAGTTCTGGAAACTAATAGGAGACTGAGTTGACTCTCTGATTCTCTGCTTTGCCAGTGGTTCCCCTTTATGGCTCTGCCAAGATTTGGAGCTTATGGGGAACCCACTGATGGGTCCAAATCAACCAGAATAGCCCTGCTCTTGACTACATTACATAGTGGTCTTCAGCAGAGATTTTTCTTTAAAAAAAAAAAAAATCCTCTCCTTACTATAGAAAAGTTTGAAAAGCACGGTACTATGCTAATCACACAGGACTCTTACAGTCAGATACAGGCTCTGAGTTGCTTTCATACAAGGAAATGGCTTCCACCACATAAGAATCCTCAAGAACCTAGCATCCTAAAAACTCTTAGCTTACTACTACTTGTCCCACTGACAGGAATAATGGCTAGAACCCCTTTGCAGCCTCTGAATGATTTTCTGGGGCATCTTTCTGTTCTATCATCAAGTCCCAAGATCCTAAATTCTCTTTCTTTGAAAGTTGCCTGTATTCAAGTTGACTATATTCAGGAGAACACAGGCCATGTATTTGAAAAACAGAGGAGATTATTGCAATAAATATTTGTAGGGAGTTAAAACAACAATCTCTTTAATTCTGAAACCCAATTCAGTGTTGGAGCCATTTCGTTTCAATGAACAAGAAGGAAAAAGTAAAACCATACTACCTGTTTATTATCAAATTTAGAAATTGGAAAGGGAACAGCTTAACCCCTTCTATATCAAAGGACAAGGGTTGCTTCCCTGTATTAATTTCATTCTATCCAGATGCCATCTCTGTATTCAAAGCCAGAGCTTTGAATAGAGAAGACTGACTTGAGAAACAATATTGGGAACTCAAGTCACGTATTTTCCTTGGTTTTGTTATGCATGAGTGAAGACCCAGGTTGCATGATGGAGACAAAAAGATAAAACCTTGAAGGCTGCTTTGAACCACAGCATATGCATAGGCTGTATAGATTTGTCTAAGAAAATATATTTTTTTGTCCACAGATAAACATTTCTCAGAAAAGTGTCACATTAGATTTTAACAGATATTACTGTATATGTGGATTTTTGTCTGCAAGACCAGAGTTATTTTGTCTTCAAAAGGAAATAATTCTGTTGAGGGAAAAAAAAAGATCAGAAGACTTCCTAATGACTTGAATAGCTGCTCTATTAAACTGTTTTTTTCTTTGTTAAGAAAGTCATCCATTTCTGTAGTACAACACTAGTCAAATAAAATGGGACATTTGTGTAGAGTTTAAAGATAGAAAGTAGTTTCTCTTTGAGAAGAAAAGCTTCAAAGTGTTTTATTGTGGGTTGGTGGGTTGCAAATCTAATTTCAAATTGTAATTAAAACAACCAAGAGCAGCCATAATTTGAGGGATTATGGGTTACTAAAAATGATGTCAAATTGCTTTTTTTGAAAATTGAGAGAGTATAAGCAGAAGGCAAAATATGGATGCAACCTTTCTTTACCTAAACTTATGGCACCTTTCTCTATCTAAACTCAGTCTCTAGTAGTCTAATTTTAAAACATGGTAGTTTTAGTAGACCAGAAGTTTAGTATGGGATGTGCCCTTCTGATTCTGCCCCACGTTAAGTAAAAGAAGAGCCCTCCACATTGGAGATGATTTCTTATTACAATCACACTGAAGAATTTTCCCTTTGGGTACTCCAAGAACTCAGTGCTTCACCAAGAAAATGGGAGTGAATGACAACAATTCTTAAATTGTACCTGCACTTTTTTTTATTCCTGTTATCCTTCAATAATTGCTTATTTGTTGATGACAATGTACCAGAGTCACAGGATATCTGTGTTTTCCTTTTTTAAATCTTAAGATAAGAGGGACTATTTTACAAGTGTGTAGCTAATATGATTTAAGAAACATAATAGGTGTCCAGCATTGAGACATATCTTTGAATATTCAGCATAATCTCCTGTTAAAACTATACCTGGTTCCCTCTTTTTGCCTGAATAGAGAGACAACTATGTTGTCCTTTGTGTCTCCAGAGTCCCCTCTATGGACTCCAAACTTAATTCCAAACTCTACATGGCACTTAATTGCTCACATTTCCACCTTTCCCCAGGCTTTACAGTAAGTTTCTTAAAGTGAGAGGTTGAGTCCTTATTTTTCTGAAATTGTTTGTACAGAGAACTGTAATCAGAACATGATAGGGGCATTTGGTGAAAAAATAAACATATTTTAATATATGGGAACTGATCTCAGAACTAAATTCCTGAGTGATACTTTTAGTGGGCATGGAAATATGCACAGACAGTTATTTTTCTTACAACAGTTTAAAATGTTATTCCACTATTTCCTTTTCCATTTTTTTGCTTTGCCTTCATGATTTCTGATGAGAAAGCTTCCTTTGAATTACTGATTCCTTATGTGTTGTTTTCATCTGGCCTTTTCAAGATTTTTTGCTTTTAGTTTCTGTTCTTTATGATGAGTCAGTGCATGGCTTTCTTCAAGTTTATCTTATCTGAAGTTTGATGAACTTCTTGCATCTGCAAATATATGTTCCTTTATAAAATCTGGAAAATTTTCAGCCATTATCTCTTCAAATAAATTTCTGCACCATTTCTTTCTCCTCACCTTCCAGGGTTACAATAACATTCAAGTAAGAAGCTCTGATACTGTCCCACAGTTCTTTGAGGCTCTGTGCATATTTTATCAAACTTTTTTTCTTCTATGTTTTCCAGATTGGATAATCTTTATTGATCTACCATCAAGTTTACTGATTCTTTTCTTTCTCATCTCCATTCTGCTTTGGTGGTCCTACAGTGGACTTTCTATTTCTATTTTAGTATCTATCCATTCAAAATTTCCATTTGGTTCTTGATATCACTTCTGTTTTTTGCCTGAGAATTTCTATCTTTCCATTTTCAAGAGGTTCAGCCTTATTCCATATTCTTATATTCCATATAAGAGGCTCTTTAAAAACTTTGTTCAATAATTCCCACATCTGTGTCATCTTGGAATTTGTGCTTGTTGATTACTTTTTCCCTTGGTTTCTTTGTATGTCGAGTAATTTTGGATTGTATCCCAGACATTTTCCCATTATGCTAGGAAACTCTGGGTTCTGCGTTTAACTTTGGATAAAAAATTTCTGGGGAGTGTCTTGTTTTGTTTTGTTTGTTTGCTTTAGTAGGCAACCAACCTAGCTAGGTTCAGACCACAGTCCTTACCCACTTGCACACTGTAGCTCAGTTTCAATTTAGTATTTACAACCTTTCTGTAATATCTGGCCTACCCTGTGCATGCACCATTCAGGGCTCAGTCTAAAAACCTGGGTAGTGGTCTACACTAAAGTTCAGCTCTCAGAGTGTTTGCTCTGTTGTTTATGATCAAGTTCTATGCATGCACAACTCGTGATGAGCCCAAGACTTTGTATACAGAGATCCCTTAAAGGATCCCTTTCTCCAGCTACCTCCCTTCTGTGAAGCCACCATATTCACTGACTCCCAGGAGCTCCTTTTCATGGCTCTACCTGGAAAACCATTGTTTTAGCATCAATGCACTATATGGAACTTCCTGAAACTAGATCTATCTCAGAGTAAAGCAGCAAGAGGAAAGAGTCTTCAAACCATGTGCTGCCATAGCTACTTTTCCTAGAACACCTCCACTGTCACTGCTCTTGCCACTACCATGGGAATGCCACTTCATTACTCTGACACATCTCAAATAGGGCTTGAAAAGGTAATGATCTCTCTTTCCCAGGGGCTCCTTTCCTAACTTTCTAGCCTAAGAGGGAGAATTTTTCTTGCAACAATTTCTAATAACACCTACTGCACAGTTTCAAGATTCAGGTTTCCCTGGAATCTATGCCAGGAAATATGGGAGGAAAGAAGAAACAGAAACTCTTCTCCATAGGTGTTCTTTGAGTTTTTTAGTCTCCTTCCCAGTTAACTTGTTACTATATATCCTTCAGAGTCCTCAGATGGTGTTTCATGTTTTCTGTTCAGGACTTTTTGTTGTCATCTGCAGAAAAGCTAGAGTGGCATGCATCTACTCCATCTTAACCAGAACTAAAATTTGCCAATCTAATTGTTCTTCATATTCTTTTATTATAGTAAATAATGCTAACAACAGTTGTTTAGTATGTGCTAAAAAGATTAAAACTTTGTATGCATGATTTACACGTAGAAAAGCAGCAAACATTTGTCAAAAACACCATTATCCCCAGTTTATAGATGAGGAAACAGAGACTTATGGGGGTTAAGTGACTTGCTCAATGTCACACAACTGGAAAACCAAGTATGACCCTAGGCTGCTCTGACCCCAGAGCCAAACTCTGAATCGCTCCGCAATATAGCCATGGCTAGCTCTGTCACGCAGCCCCCTGAATGTGGTCAGAGCTGCAGACGCTCTGATTACATGTGAGGATCAGGCAGCAGTCTTCTCTGAGACCCATGTTTTCATAGCTTTCAGCATTGATTAGGTCAAGTTGAAAGATGTACTTATGCACAAGACAGGTTGAGATTTAATATTGCTTTGTGTTGGTTATTGGGCAGGTGTTTGTTTAAAGGAAGTGGAAACAGGTGTGTGGGCTCTGATTCAATTACATGATGGAGAGGAACACACTGATCCATGGCCATTTTCAAGGAGAGATGCTGATTGTGCTAATTAATCATTTGTCTGTCAGAACAAAATAGAACATAATAGAAAATGATGTTCCAGTTACCATAGGTATGGAACACGGACTCATGTGTCTGGCACTCCAGCAACCAGATGCAACTGTTTATGATGACAGCAATTAAGATGCAGTGCCTGGGTCCTCCTGGATTACTGTGTCTGAGACGGTGTTTTATAGACTCTTGCCAACAGCATGGGACATCATCCAACAGGAATTGCATCTCAGAGGAACTTTTCCCTTCAAAGAGATTAATTGAGTCCTTTTAGATCATAATGATGTCCCAGAGATATGGCTGAATGGAATATTTTTCCATCCTGTGTCTTGGAACACTCAATCTACCTCACCTAACCAAGACGTTTATGCTCATAAGAGAGTGTCCTAATGATATTTCGTTCTTTCATGTTATTCACTTGCCACCCAATGGCCAGAGTAGTCCTTTAAAGACAAACCAGGTACTTTGCTCCCCTGAATAAGAATTTCCAATAGTTTTTCAGTATATTTATAATTAAATGTCAGCTCCTTACCAAGATCTGCAGTGCTCTACATGACCCAGTCTTGCATATGTCCAAGAGTTCATTTCATGCCACTCTCTCCCTTTCTCACTGTGATTCAATTTCATAGATTGTCTTGCCAATGCCTGAACATATTAAGGGCACTCTCACTTCCAGGGGAATTCCCTTGCTGTTTCCTCTTTGCATTTGCTATTCCACTTTCCCCAGACATTCAAATAGGTGGTACTTTTTCATTCAGATCTTCAGATGTCTTCAGAAAGGCTTCCCTTACTAGCCTTATCCAAAATAGGGTTTCTTCCTGCAAATATCTCTATATATGCTCTGTACATTTAACCTACTTTGTTTTCTTCATAACATTTACTATCTGGATTTGTATTCATTTACTTGTTCAATAACTATCTTGGTCAGTGACTATCTTCCTTACTAGAATGTAAGACTCATGGGGGAAAGACTAGTCTGTCTACTCCATCCATATTTTATCCACAGGCCTAAACCACTGCCTGAAACATAACAAGTTCATAAAGACTTTGATGAGTAAATAGACAGGAAAATTAACTAATCATGTATCTACAGATATTGGATATACATAAATAAGGCACAGTCTAACCCATCAAGGAATTTTTAGTTTGGGGAGGAAAACACATACAGCCAATAACCTGTCCATGTTACTTCTTTGCTTAGACCTTTCAGATCCTCCTTATCCACAGCAAGGTTTCTGAGCCCAGGATCATCATTTTCACCAGACAGTGGAGAAGTTGAGAAAAAGATAATAGGACATATGGCAAGTCTTTAATAAAGTGAGTGTAACCCAAGTCACAGTGTTCTAACTCTTCCTTCACGGTTACAGCTCCCTTTAAATAGGAGGAGTTTCCTCTTGGTTGCAGGTAACCAACCTCAATCCATATTCTATAATCTTTGTCAAAGATTTTTTTTCTCCATTCTAGGCCCCCACTTGCTTCTCTAGCACCTGGAACTTGCTACCTGAATTCCCCTTATTGTAAACTCACCCTCTCCCAGGGGCCTGCTTCAAAGCAGAATGTAGTATGGACAGGTTTCCTTTACCTTTAGGACCTCATGTCTATATTGGCTTTTCAGATTATAGTAAAACATCTAGTCAATGATTTTCAATATGACTGCCCATTAAAATGATCTGAGGTTTTCAAAAAGCTACCATTGCCTAGAAAAAAAACACCCAGACATGTTTATATAATTGGTCCAGGATGGGAACCAAGGACTGGCATTTTATAAAAATACTCAGAATAATTTTAATGTGTACACAGGTTTGAGAACTTTTGGTATAAGTAATCTTTAAGGAATTAGATTTATAGGGAAATTATTTTAAACATGCATGCCAAATTTTACTTTTCTCCTAATCTCACAAGTTAAGGACTTCTTAGGAGGTCTCTTCACAGTATGCCTATCAGATGGTGTCCTTGTACACCTGCCCTCAGGATTTGACTTTTTCTCACACCTTCTCAAAACTTCTCCATGAGAATTCCCACTAAATTTTTTTAAGAAATTACATCCCTTAGCTACAGATGTTGATGTCACCCCAGGATCCACCTTCTGTTCTAGTCTACATTATGCAGACTGGCCCTGTATCCCAGAGTGCCACCATAACATTCAAACCTCTGCTCTAGTCTCAAGAATAAGAGTAGATACCGGGAATGTGAACTTGTTCCCTGGATTGTGACTCATTTCCCCATGAAATGTCTGAATTCAGAACCAACTAGCTACATTAGGGATTGATTTTTGAGAGATTCCCTTCTTCCTAGAATGCTAAATAAATAAATACCAAAAACAAAAACAAAAAAATCCTTAACAGTGAGGAAAGCCAGATAAAAATTGTAATTTTTGTAAGCTTCTCAGAGAGCTGAGATCACAGGGCAAACAAGAAACTCAAAATTCAAGGAGAGACAACCTCCCACCTTTTCTCTCTTATGACAGAGCTTGAGAGGGAAATGATTTTTGGGTTTTGTTGTTGTTGTTTTTGTTGTTTATATGAAGGTTATTAATTTTGTGTATTGGTTTTATAACCTGATATCAAAAATTTTTAAAAAGATATTCCAAGAAAAAAATTAATCTGATCAATATCCCTTATAAACATAGATGCAAACATACATGTCTTCATGCCTAATCAGCTGAAAGGACTTAGAAGCATTCCAATAGCAACAATCACACCAAGCATAGAGACCTTAGATCCTAACATCATTCTCCAATGAAAGAAAATAGGACTGCTTAGAGAAATGGCTGATTCTAGGACTGGGGCAGGAAATAGATAAGATTAGCCTGGAGCATCTTGGGATGCCAGAAAGTAAGCAAGTGTTCAAAAACATTCTGATTGCATGGGAATGTGTCAAAGGGACATTGGACCAATTGAAAAAGATCTCAGTGGCAAAAGATAGAACAATTTGAGCAACAAAATAAATAAAGTTATCTTGATTGTAACTCTAATTATAAAATAAATACCCACAAGTTCACATCAACCTAAGTAAATGATTAGAATGAATAAATAAATGGGAAGAAGAGATAATACACCCAAGCAGAAGAATTTCAGATAATGTAAGTAGACACTCCATTCTCAAGGAGGTGGACTTTATTTAACTCCCTCATGTGCAACTGTGGGGTGTGCACAGTAAAACCCTTTAAGACAACACAGTACAGAAAAGAGGAAAAAGAAATAACTTGATAGAAAAACCTGACACATACTGTCTTAGCCAGGAGATTAAGGGCAGCCTCGGCAGTGATAATGTGTGTTTGATATTATATATCCTTAAATGATATCATGAAAATGACACTTCACTTCCGTGGTCTTCCTTCTAAGAACATATAACCCCAGCCCAATCATGAGGAAGACATTAGAAAAATGTCAGTTCAAGGGAATTCTACAAAATATCTGACCAGTACTTTTCAAAACATCAAAGACATCAAAACAAAGAAACTGGGAAATTGTCAGAGCCAAGAGGAACCTACCAAAAACGGAGGACCAACTATAATGTGCTACACTGAATGGGATGCTGGATCCAAAAAATAACATCAGGTAAACACTAAGGAAATAAAAATGTAGCCTTCTGAATAAAGTACAGACTTTGGTTTGTAATAATGTATCAACATTGGTTCGTTAGTTGAGTCATAAAAGTGAAATTTTCTAAACTCTCACAAATGAAAAAATTACTGACAAACTAAAAAAAAGGAAAGAAAGAAATGCACCAAGCTAATGGAAACTGTTAATAATAGGGGAAACTGGGTTCAGACATATAGGAAGAACTTTCTGTACCATCTTCACAATTTTTCCGTAAGTCAAAAATGTACCTAAAAAATAAAGTTGATTGTTGGAAAGAGAGAGAGAATAATACCAGGGTCCAACTAAAAAGAAATTGAAAAAATAAAAATAAATTCTAAAAAGAAGAAAGAAAATGAAGACATGCTGTAGATGGGGAGGAAATACTTAGAAAATACGTATCTAATAAAGAACTGGCATTCAAAATATGTTAAGCACTGCCATGACCCAATTAGAAAACAGCCCAGTTGGGGAAAACAAAACAAAACAAAACAAAAAAACAACCATAAGATTCAAACAAATACCTCAAATAAAATAACATATGGATGGCAAATAAGCACATGAAAAAAGACTCAAATTATTAGTCATTTAAAAAGGCAAATTAAAACCACAATTAAAACACACACACACACACACACACACACACACACACAATGACCTAGCAGAACACACCTACTAGAATGACGTTAATAACCATAACAACAATACTGATAATAAATTGACAAGACTAAGTACCAGCAAGGATGTGGAGCTACTGAAAGTTTCCTACATTCCTGGTGGGAATGCACACTGCTACAGCTGTTTTGAAACAGTGTAGCCATCTCTTATAACATTAAACACACACTTCTGAAACAACCCTTGGGATTCCACAGATTATATCAAAGGCAGAGTCTCTTGTCTCCTGTCAATGTATATTTCAAGGAAATTCTCCCAAACTTGCCTTGATAACTATGTTACTTTACTAATTTATTTTAGTTCTTTTACTTACTTTACTGGTCTATTCATTAAATAGCAATTCAGCACATATTATATGCCAGGAAGCATTGCAGAGTCACAAACATACAAAACAATACGGACAACATCTTCTTTTACGTGACTTACATGCTGATGGGTAAGGTTAGACAATAAACAAGTAGACAATAGACAAGTAAACAAGTAAATAGACAATAAACAAGTAAACAAAAATAGCAACATTTCAAATAAGTGCTTTTAAGTAATCAATACATAAAAGTACATGATGGTGACTGTAGAGGTTTTATTGTGCTGGTCACCAAGATGGACCAGCTCCATCACTGGAGTACACACCAGAATAATGGGACAAAACCAGATGGCATATATGTTGGCAAGAATGTAAAGAAATTGGAGCCCGCTTACATTCCTGGTGGAAATGGAAAATAGTGCAGCCACTACAGAACACTACATCAAAAAAAAAAAAAGAATAAAAAGTAAATAAAAATATGAAACAGGTTTAAAAAATAAAAAATTGAAGGTTCGCATCTTAAAAAAAAAAAAAGAAAAGAAAAGAAAAGAAAACAATTGCTCAACATGCTAAACCCAGGATTACCTTTTGAGCCAGCAGGTCCACTTCTGTCTACCCAGGAAAATGAAAACATATGTCCATACAAAGACTTGTGCATGAACGTTCACAGAAGCACTGTTCATAAGAGCCAAAAAGTAAAAACAGCACAAATTACTATCCACTGATGAATGCGTAGATAAAACGTGGTATATCAGTACCAGAGGCTGCTCTTCAGCAATAAAAAAGAACAAAGTAACAAAGTACTACTAATATGTGCTGCAACATGGGTGAACCTTGACTACATTCTAAGTGAGAGAAGCCAGCCAGGAAAGACCATATACTTTATGATCCCATTTATGTAAAAAATCCAAGATAAGCAAATCTATAGAGGCAGAACTTAGATTACAAATTTTCTAGGGCTGGAGAAGGAGGCAGGGAATGGAGGTGACTGTTAATGGGTACAAGATTTCTTTTGGAGGCAAAAAAATATCCTGAAATGAGATTATGGGTGATGGCCACACAATTCTGTAAATATACTAACAACCATTAAATTGTTTACTTGTATTGTATGTAAATTATATCCCAAGGAAGTGTTAAAAAAAATAATATGGTAATTATGCAAACACCTGAGGCAGAATGTTTCCAGGGAGGGGACAGCAAACAAGCCACCTGAGCTGGGAATAAATCTGGCCTATTTAAGGAACAGAGAGAAAGTTAGGCTGGAGCTATTTGGGGAAGGAGAAGCAAGTAGAGACCGGGGTCAGATAGGATCTATTAAGCCAGAGTGGGAAGCTTGGATTTTATTTTGAATGTAATGAGAAGCCATCAGAGGGTTTGAAGTACAATAGTGACAGGATGTGAGGCATGATAAGAGGAGTCTGACAACCTTGAGGTGATTGATTTGGGAGCATAAAGGGAAGCAGGGGAGGCCAGCCAAGACCTATTATGGCAGTTTGGACAAACTCAGAAGTGTAGTAGATTTCTTCTTTCTTTCCTTTCCTTTTTTTTCCTTCCCTTATCTATTATTTTCTGCTCTTCTCTTCTTTTTATCATAAACAAAAAAACAAGGTCACTCTATATTAGCAGAACAGTTCTCATGAGTTATCCCAGAAAAAGACACTAGCCAAAATATTCGACCCTCTGTTAACCTTTAGTACCTCTAATAAGTTGTACGTCACTGGTCACAGGAGAACAATCTATTAATAAAGAAAAATTTAGACTACTTTTATATAAGTGGTCCTTATAAAAATGGTATTATCCCAATTTAGTATCAAAACCTGCTTCTTCACTCCAAATAGCACTGTCAAAGTAAAACACAGGCCACTTCATGTGTCTGTGACAACTCTTTCCACACCAATTTCCTAGCTCACAGCAGCCAAATGATTTTCCTACATCGCAAACAAACTACAGTCTTCAGGGTTGTATTTGGAAAAGGAACAATAAGGCATCTGTAGAAAAACAGCATTTGCATTAGATTCCTCTTCTGGCCTAAGGAATTATTTGCATTGTACAAGCTCAAGTGGGTGGCAAAGAATAGGCAGGCTTTGTTAGACCATTACTCATGTAATGAGATTTGAGGTCTGCTATTCAACGCAATTTTTCAGTGGGCACTTTCCCCAGGCTTAAATTGCTGCTTACAGATATTTTGATTATCAAATAAAATTTAAAAATAAAAGAACACAAAATGCCCCTTCTTTTCTCCAACCCCCTGCCCTGCCCCTCCTTTTGAGTCTCATTTTATCTCATAGAGGAGGTCTGCTCAGCAGAATACTATGCTCAACCTTGGAATGTCTGACTCTCACTTCCGACTCCTCCTCCAGCCCCCCTCCCATCCCGCGACGGGTCCCAAGGTGTCTTTCCAGTTAACCCAGATATTTCTGTGTCAAGAGCCAATCAACCTTGAAATTGTGAGTGATTTGATACCTTGGGTTTCAACCAGCTCCAAATATCCTTATACCCCATGCCCACTCCTCCATAAGATTAAGCCACACCTATGCACTGGTGATTGTAATTATTTTAGAGTCTGTTTATTCATTCTAAACCTGCCCACGCTTCAGTGCAATTTTCCTCCATTTTCTCTTTTATGATGCTGCACATCTCCCTGTGAACTTTGTTTTGCCCAAATCTCTCTGATAACTTTTGTCTTATTATTGCTTGTGTTCTAGAGAAATCAAGCCAGGCTTTAAAGTGGACTCTCAAGAAACTTGAGAACTTCAGGCCCAGGCCCTGTCTATGATCTGCTATAAGACTATCGTACCACATTTGTCGCAAAGCCCCATTGTCCCTCACTGGTCACTCATTCCCTTGTGTCGTAAGGGCCTATTCAGCCAGAGCAACCCCACCCCGGTTGAACTGCCATTTTGTTGTAAAAGTTAAATTGACTCTGCACCCCCCCCCCCCAGGGGAACTTACTTAAAAACAAGTCCCGGAAACCAGTCCCAGGTAACAAAGTCCAAATACAAGGGTGGGTCAGGCCAGGTGGAGGTATTCAATCAGTGGGGGTGCATACTGTCTCCTAGCTACCCAGGAGTATGGGCCCCGCCCTTTAGGCACCTTTTGGGCGCCAATTCTGAACAAGGTGATAGGCTGGTTCAAATGTTCATCCACTGATAAATGGATAAAGAAGATGTGGGGGATATCTATCTATATCTATATCTATAGATGGATATATAGTATATAATGAAATATTACTCGGCCATAAAGAAGAATGAAATCTTGCCATTTGCAATGTGGATAGAGCTAGAGGGTATTATGCTATGCAAAATAAATTGTCAGAGAAAGACAGATAACGATTACCATATGATTTCTCTCATGTGTGGAATCTAAGAAACAAAACAAATGAATAGAGTGGGGAAATAGAGACAAACCAAGACACAGACTCTTAACTAAGGAGAACAAACTGAGGGTTACTGGAGGGGAGATGAACAGGATAGGTTAAATAGGTGATGGACATTAAGGAGGCCACTAGTGATGAGCACTGAGTACTGTATGTAAGTGATGAATCAGTAATTTTGACACCTAAAACTAATATTACACTGTATGTTAACTAACTGGAATTTAAGTAAAAACTTGCAGGAAAAATCTGTAATGTAGACCACAGTGTCATATGTATTTTTCCTTTGATCCAATCATGTCACTTCTAGGAATCTTTTCCAAAATAAGATATAGAATATTTACATCACTCCCAGAATGTTTCCTATGCTTAATTAGCAACCTTCCTACGATAAGCAACTTCCCAATTTTTTCACCATAAATTAGATTTGTCTATTCTTGAATATCATGTAAAATATAATCATATGCTATGTGAGCTGGATTCTTTGACCAACAAAGAGGTTCATTTATATTCATTTATATCCTATATAAAGAGGTTCATTTGAGGTTCATTTATATTGTTTGGTGTAATGGTTGTTTACTCCTTTTTACCATAGTATAGCATTCGATGGTATAAGTATGCCATAATTTCTTTATCCATTTTCCTGTTGGTAGACATTGGGCTATTTCTGCTTTGAGTCTTTTTTTTTTAAAGATTTTATTTATTTATTTGACAGATAGAGATCACAAGTAGGCAGAGAGGCAGGCAGGGGGGAGGGGGAGGGAAGCAGGCTCCCTGATGAGCAGAGAGGCCGATGAGGGGCTCGATCCCAGGACCCTGAGATCATGACCTGAGCCGAAGGCAGAGGCTTTAATTCACTGAGCCACCCAGGCACCCCTGCTTTGAGTCTTTGATGAGTGATGCGATTGAAAATTTATTGAAAAGTCTTTTCATTGAACTTCTTTGGCAGCCTTGTCAAAAGTCAATTAGTGATGTAAGTGTGGATCTGTCTGATCTGTTTCTGCAATCAATTTATCTCTCTCTGCTATTTCTATGCCAATGGTTCTCAACCAGAGTGACTTTTCTCCACCCCTGGAGGGACTGAGAGAGGGAGCCACTTGGTGACGTGAGGATAAATTTAGTCTGTCACAATTCAGAGAGGGGGTGGCTACTGACATCTAGTAGATAGTGGCTAGAGATGCGGTTTAACAATCCTATAGCATATACGACAATGCCTATGACCAAGAATTATCTGGCCCAAAATGTCAGTAGTGCCAAGGTTGAGGAACACCAGTCCACAGCAATAGAACACTGCCTTGATTATGGTAGCTTTACAATAAGTCTTAAAATCAAGGGGTGCCTGGGTGGCACACTCAGCTATGTGTCCAACTCTAGGTTTCAGCCCTGTTGTGATCTCAGGGTCATGAGATCAAGCCCTGTGCCGGGCTCTGAGTTCAGTGCAGAGTTAAGACTCTCTTTCCCTCTGCCCCTCCCCCACAGCTCTCTCACTCTCTCTTTCTCTCTCTCTCTCAAATAAATAAATTAAGCTTTTAAAAAAATAAAATAAAATAACAATAAAATCAAGTAGTGTAAGTCCTCCAACTTTGTTCTTTTTCAAGATTTTTTTTGGTCTCTCAAATTTTAGGGTTTTGAATGGGAATTGCATTGAATCTTTATATAGACAGGGGAAAACAGGCTTCTTAACAATACTAAGTCATCCAATCCATGAACATGCTCCTGGATGCTACACTGGTTGATAGTTTTCTTTTCTTGTAATGTCCTTGCCTAGTTTTTGTATGAAAATTATGCTGGCCCTATGAAATGTTTTGGGAAGTGTTCCCTTCCTTCTATTTTCTGAAAGATTTTATGTAAACTCGGTATTATTTCCATCTTCAATGTTGGTAAATTTGGTGGTGAAGCCATCTGGACTGGCAGGCTGTGTGTGTGTTGTGTGTGTGTGTGTGTGTGTGCGTGTGCACGCGCGCAAGATTTTAATTATGAATTAAATTTCCTTATAGACAAAGGGCTAGTCAGATTTTCTAGTTTTTTTTTCTCTTGCATCCATTTTGGTAATTTGTGTCCTCTAAGCATTGCTTTAATGACACTCTACAAATATTGATATATTTTTATCGTTCAGTACAAAATAGTTGTCTTTGATTTCTATTTCTAGACTAATAGACAATTTTGAGATTTGTGTCTTAATCGTCAAGTATTGCAGGGTTTTCCAAATATTTTGGATTCTTTATTTCTAATTTCATTACACTGTGTCTAGAAAATATACTCTGTATTATTTCAATCCTTAGAAATTAAGGGGTGTGTGTGTGTGTGTGTGTGTGTTTATGGTTCAATATATAGTCTATACTGGTAATATTCCATATGAACTTGAAAAGAATGTATTGTTGAGTGGAATGTTTTAAAATGTCCATTAATTTAATTTGGTTGATAGTGTTATTCAAATCCTCTGAATTGTTATTGTTTTTCTACATGTACTATCAATTACTGAGAGAGGGTTAAATCTCTAACTATATTGTTAAAATATCTAACTATACTTATGGATTTCTCTATTTTTCCTCTATTTCCATCAGTTATTGTTTCATTAAACCCTGTTACTAGATATCTACACACTTAGGACTTATGTGTATTCTTAATTAGTTGACCTTTTATCATTATGAAATGTCCCTCTTTATCTCTGATGATGCTTCTTGTCCTCAAGTCTACTTTTCTGATATTAATATTCTAGTCTGAACTTTCTTAAGCTTACTCTTTGTCTGATATATTTTCCCCAATTTTTGCTTTTATTTGTTCCTTTATATTTAAAGTCTGTGTCTTATAAACAATATACAGTTTGACCTTTCTTTTTTATACAATTGGACAATCTCTGCCTTTTAAGTGTTCATTTCATTCACATTTATTCTAATTAAAATATTGTCCATTTTAATTCTATAATCTTAATATTTACTAAGTAGCCCCTCTGTTCTTTGTTCCACTTTCTCTCAATTCCTGCTTTCTTTTGAATTAATTATTTCTTGGGATTCCATTTTATCACTTCTCTCAATTTATTAGGCATACCAATTTGTTTTTTTAAGGTGTTGCTCTATGGTTTATAATATGCAACTTTAATGTATTACAATCTACTTTCAAATTATATCATGTCATTTTACATATAATGTAAAAACCTTATAATACTATTCTTCCTGTTACCTGTCCTCCAACCTTTGTTAGTGTATAGTCAGACACTTTACTTCTATATGATGTAATCTCAATAATAGTTATTCTTTACGTTTTCAGTATCCAATTGTCACTTTAAAAATTAAGAAATGATATCCAGGATCTATAAAGAACTCCTGAAACTCAACACACACAAAACAGACAATCATATCAAAAAATGGGCAGAAGATATGAACAGACACTTCTCCAATGAAGACATTGGCTATCAGACACATGAAAAAATGTTCATCATCACTAGCCATCAGGGAGATTCAAATTAAAACCACATTGAGGGGCACCTGGGTGGCTCAGTGGGTTAAGCCTCTGCCTTCGGCTCAGGTCATGATCTCAGGGTCCTGGGATCGAGCCCCGCGTCGGGCTCTCTGCTCAGCGGTGAGCCTGCTTCCTCCTCTCTCTGCCTGCCTCTCTGCCTACTTGTGATCTCTCTCTCTCTCTCTCTGTCAAATAAATAAATAAAAAAAAATAAAAAATAAAAAAATAAAACCACATTGAGATACCACCTTACACCAGTTAGAATGGCCAAAATTAGCAAGACAGGGAACATCATGTGTTGGAGAGGATGTGAAGAAAGGGGAACCCTCTTACACTGTTGGTGGGAATGCAAATTGGTGCAGCCACTTTGGAAAACAGTGTGGAGATTCCTCAAGAAATTAAAAATAGAACTTCCCTATGACCCTGCAATTGCACTACTGGGTATTTACCCCAAAGATACAGATGTAGGGAAAAAAAGGGCCGTCTGCACCCCAGTGTTTATAGCAGCAATGGCCACGGTCGCCAAACTGTGGAAAGAACAAAGATGCCCTTCAACGGACAAATGGATAAGGAAGATGTGGTCCATATACACTATGAAGTATTATGCCTCCATCAGAAAGGATGAATACCCAACTTTTGTAGCAACATGGATGGGACTGGAAGAGATTATGCTGAGTGAAATAAGTCAAGCAGAGAGAGTCAATTATCATATGGTTTCACTTATTTGTGGAGCATAACAAATAGCATGGAGGACAAGGAGAGATCGAGAGGAGAAGGGAGTTGAGGGAAATTGGAAGGGGAGGTGAACCATGAGAGACTATGGACTCTGAAAAACAATCTGAGGGTTTTGAAGGGGGGGGGGTGGGAGATTGGGGGATCCAGGTGGTGGGTATTGTAGAGGGCACGGATTGCATGGAGCACTGGGTGTGGTGCAAAAATAATGAATACTGTTATGCTGAAAAAATAAAAAATTTTTAAAAAATTAAGAAATGAGAAAAATATAGGTGCCCGGGTGGCTCAGTCAGTTAAGCATCAGACTCTTGATTTCAGGTCAGTTCATGATCTCAGGGTTGTAAGATCAAGCCTTACCTTGAGCTCCACACTGGGTTTGGAGGCATGGAGTAGCCTTGAGATTTTCTCTGTCCTCTCCTTTTGCTCCTCCCACTGCACTCAGGCTTTCTCTCTCTTTCAAAAAAAAAAAAGAAAGAAAGAAAGAAAGAAAAAAAGAAAGAAATGGAAAAAATAATGGTATTTTATGTTTATTTACATGTTTACTATTTCCATGTGTCATATTTTTTTGCCTTTTTGCATGCATCACATTTTTTATTATATGCCAGATATCATGGGTAAAAGAACAGTAGAGACTGAAGCAAATAATATTTGCCCCAAGGAAATGGGCACCTGAGTAGCTCAGTTAGTTAAGCATCTACCTTTGGCTCAGGTCATATCCCCAGATCCTGGGTTGGAGACCCACATTTGGCTTCCTGCTGAGAGGGGAACCTGCTTCTCCCTGTCCATCTGCAGCTCCCCCTGCTTGTGCTCTCTTGCCCTTTCTCAAATAAATAAATAAATAAAATCCTTAAAAAATACATATTTGCCCCCAAGGAAAAGGCACACATATTCTTCTGTTATGTCATAACATGGGGGTCTAAATAAATCTAATTTGAGGTTAAGCTGGTTTGGGGCTTAGTTATAGCTTTCATTCACCACTGACTCCAGATATTTTCAGGGTAGTATAAGGACCTTCTTTCTCTTCACCAGGATTTGAGCTCGATGCATTAATGACTTCAAGATCTCTTTAAGGTTCACTGTCCAGCTGCTCCCCTTCAGCACCACAGGAGAGCTCTCTCTGCTCAACAGCTCAGCTCTCAGCTTGAGTCACTGAGGGCTTCTCTTTGCCTTTCAGTCCTTCTGGTTGTGTCCATTTCTGTAAGATCTCTCTCCATCCCACTGCCCCAATTCTCGTCTTTCATAGGCTCTAAAGTATACTTGGTGATGGCCTGAAGTGCACTGGAGTGATTTCTCATGGTTTTCCTGCTCTGCTCCTTGCTTTCTGTAGGTTCCTGCCTTGTATTAAGGGATGGTCCGGGTGACTCAAGGAAAATTTCCTTCACTCTCCTGCCCCACACACAGCTATCAGTGGAGTGGACCACTGCATTTAACTTAGAGAAGGTGCCAAGAGTCTTAAGTAGAATATTTTGTTTTCCTCCAGCCCTCAGCACACTACTTATCCTCTTGCACTCAAGGCAAACCCTTGGGAAAGTGTAGTGCTCTCTGGCCAGGGCTTTTCAGGATTCTAATTCACCACTATCACCACCGCCAGCTCATACCCAGTCATTATGAATTCTTTTCACCTACAATGAATTATTCTTTCTCTTTTCCCTTCCCCAACAATAAAGGGAGCCATTCCTCTATTTTCTCCTAGGAAAGATTTATCACTTTCTCTAATTTTCAGCTCATTTAGCTTCCTTCGCCTCCTTGACTCTCTGGAGTCAAGGTTAAAAAAACAACAACTATGATTTTTGTGGTTTATCTTGTTTGTTCTCATTGTTAAGACCTTGCAACATTCTATAGCCTAACTGGCAGCAGAAGTCTCTCCTCAATTTCAATTTTAATGAATGCACTTTGAATAGTCATGGAGCTCTAACCTCTTATAGATGTTCTCACACATGATTTTCCAAGTTCTGCCGAACCTCCGGATACAGCTTTTGTCTAAGTTGATCCAGAAGATTCTTATCTTAAAACCAATTAAACTTGGTTTTACTATGAATGGGAATGTGAGAATAAAAGACAAAGCAAAGGAAAGGGAAGAGGAGGAATATTTGTTAGGTGACTGCTGTAAGCCAAGCATATCAGATATGTCTCTGGTATTCTCTCTCTTAATGCTGATCACAGCCCCGTATTACTACCTTCATTTTAAAGCTGGGAGACTTGAGTCTCAGAAACTAAATTGCTTGTGTTCTTGAGTGTAACTAGACAGGATAGAATCTAAACCCAGTTTTCTCTGATTGCACATCTTGTGCTTTCTTTCATAGAATGTTATATGCTCAAGACAAGAATGTATGTGGGGAAGACTGAGGAAATGATGTACTCAGTAGTGATTGACCAGGTTGGAGAGGTAATACAGAATCAGATCAAATGAACTGTGATTCTAGTTGTAGATATTTGAAATTGACCTCAAAGACAATTGGTATCATTGCAACGTCCTGTATTGTGGCGGGAATGTAAGAAAAGTTTTTCTGGAAACACTAGATGAGTCAGGAGCTGGTTGACTTAGTCTCCACACTGTGTGCATCATCAATCCAAACCCAAATGAACGTACAATGTGGTAATAACCTCATGCTTGCTTGTAAATGCCGCTTAGAGGCAGATCTTCTAACCTTCCTTTCCCACCAGAGTGCACCCCGGGACCACTCTTCTGCAGGCATTCTAGGCTGCCCCTGCCAAGCCAGGGTAGACAGGAGGAGGGGCCAGAGCTCTGCCTAGAGGGCTTTGCCAGAAATCACATAGCTGACCTCCTCATTGGCAACAGTCTGGAGAGTTTCCCACTGGGCTTTATGAGGGTAGTAATATGAGGCATGTAATTTCCTTGAAACCAAGTGCAGAAGTTATAGCTGCTATTTGAAATACATGCTGAGTTTAAAATTTGCTTTCACATATTCCTAAATTGTGTGTCATTTTTCATGCAGTTGAAACTAAAGAGGCAAAGTCCCAAAACTTAAAAAAAAAAAAGTTCCACATCGTAAAAACCTTAGTCAACACTTTTCCTTATGCTCATAGAGTTAATGAACTTACTTATTAATGTTTTTGTAGCACAATTCAAACATGATCACCCTTCATTTAACTACTTCTCCCTGAGCAACAGAAGCTTTAAACTACATTGCACATACCTTAAAATTCTATGTGCCCTTCGGGAAAATATATGTGCTGGCTCCCTCTGTGTTTAGAAGCCCCCATAAACAGTGAGGCACGTCTGCCACTATTACCATCTGGTAGCTGACACCAATTCCCTTGCTGGTTTCCTCCAACAAGGCAGCCTTATATGAACACTTGCAGTAATATTTGCCAGGCTTTGGTGACACAGTGGGAATTAGGCTCAGTTCCTTTATTTTCCTGCCTCTGAAGGAGGTTTCTCAGGATTCAGGCAGGTTTCAGCTTTGGAGAACTTGAAAACAGCTTAGCTGGAAGGAGGCAAGCATGGAAATGGTGATGAATCCATTCTCCGCAGGCCTATTCATTCTCGCGGGCTGTAAGAGATAACCAGTGACCAGAGAGCACTCAGGCGCCCTTGATGACTTAGAGCTGCATTAGTCAGCATATTTTCAGCATGTTTTTCATCTTCAGTACACTTACTTAATCGAGCATCAGAGAAGCCATGATAGAATTAATATTCAAGCAAAGCTTTGGATTAGGGACCGAATAAAAGCCACATGGCTCCCTTGTTGTTCTGCTGAGTGGTGATCACCATTTTATACAGTAGCCAGATGTCCAGCTTTGAGAGCATATTACTCAAAAAGAATAAAATCAGCTTGATTTTTTGAAGGGAACAAGTGACAGGTCAGATTGGTCTGTTTCATTGATGCAGGGGACTACAAGAGCATGAAGCATGGAGAGGCCACCAATGCAGCTAGGAAGTTTCACATTCATTAAAGAGCAAAGTAGAGGGAAGAACACTGACTCAGGAAAGACCTGGGTTCAAATCACTCTTTTACTCTTTTCAGGATTGACAAGTGGTCTAGGTCTCTGAAAGTCAGGTTTTAAATCTGTAACATAAAATAACATATACCTGATACTGATGTGATGAGAATTAACCAGAATATAGTTAGGAGATTGAAATAGGAACTTAATAAAAGTTAGCTAGGTCAAAGTGAATGAAGTTTCGATCAGAATAATGCTCAAAATCAGTCAGTGTGATTATGTCCCATGGGGTCAAAATGCTGCTCAATGTCAATGAGATGATGGCCCTTTTTGTCAGAATGAGGCTTAAGGAAATCACAGCTCTAACTCTCCACTGGATAAGACAAATTGATATAAGCCAGATAGAAGACTGGAGACTAGATAAACAAGCATCTAAGTGGATCAAAGCTTAGAACTGAATCAGCTGCAAGGAATAAGAGAAAATCAAGGTAGAGATAAAAAAAAGAGAGAGAGAGAGAGAGAGAGATCAAAGATATGGTATGTGTGGAAAATGGGGAGGTAGGATAAATCGAATACCCAATCAAGCACCAGAAGACTTCAATGTCAGGTTCAGTGTCAGCTGAGTGTCACATCATCAGAGACATTCAGACAGCCAATACACATTGGAAAGTAGGGACCAACCCACCCCATTTAAATGCAATTCACCCATAATTCTGGGGAGAGATCATTATTGAGGCCAAAATATCAGAAATAGTTCACAGCTTTATTTAAAATTTGATGATTCTTGAAACTGTATATAACACTGTCCCTACAGAAAGACTGCAACTTCTTGTTCTTTCTCAGAAGGACAGATAAATAATTGCTACATTCTTCCAACTTTCAAAACTTGGCAGTCCTTGGCTGTCACCCCTGCCATATTCCAAGTAAGGAACTTTGAGACTGTGGTGACATTGTACTTGCCACTGTATTTTATTTGCTACTGTACCTGCAGTACCTAACACACTTCCTGAACATAATTCCTCAATGTTCAGCTGGATGGATGGATGGATGGATGGATGGATGGATAGTTGGATGGATGGATGGATAGCTGAATAGGTTATTATTCCTTCATTTAGATTATCTTTTTCTGCCTTTCATTCAAAATCAGTCTTCCCTTTTTTCAAAGACCTCAAATTATCTTCAAAGAAACAGATCCTTGCTTCTTTCCTGATGATCCCACAGCATTTGGCTCATATCTGCTAGAATGCACAGTGTGTCCATCATTTTTTCTATGCCAATTTACCCTCATTTCTACCAGATTACAAGCTCCTAAATGGTAGGGACCAAATCTTATTCATGTTTAACTCCCTAACCAGGGGTTAACTTAATACCAGGCATTGCACCAAGTTATAATTTCCAAACTATATGGCATAGGAAAAATCTTGACAGCAGCCAGAAAGAAATGACAAATCACACATGGGGCAAGACCAATTTAAATGATAGTGAATTTCTCATCTGAAACCACAGATGCCACAGGAAGTAGCATAATATTCTTCAAGGATTGAATTGAAAAAAAAATATCCATTTCAAACTCTATACCTGGTGATATTATCCTTCAGGAATTAGAGGGAAATAAATGCACTCTCAGACAATGGAAAACTAAAAGACTGTGTTGCTAGCAAATATATTCTTTAAAATTTAACCTAAGGAAGTTCTTCTAACAAGAAAGAAATGATAAAAGAAAGAATCTCAGAGCATCAGGAAAGAAGAAAGAACAATGGAAAGAGTAGAAATATGGGCACTTATAAAAACCTAAACTTTTCCTTATGAGTTTTATGAATAATATTTGATGATTAAAACAAAAATTAGAACACCATTTGGTATTCAAGACAATCCCATGTTTAAAAATGGGAAAGGGAGGGCGCCTGAGTGGCTCAGTGGGTTAAGCCGCTGCCTTCAGCTCGGGTCATGATCCCAGGTCCTGGGTTCGAGCCCCGCATCGGGCTTTCTGCTCAGCAGGGAGCCTGCTTCCTCCTCTCTTTCTGCCTGCCTCTCTGCCTACTTGTGATTTCTCTCTGTCAAATAAATAAATAAAATCTTTAAAAAAAAAAATGGGAAAGGGAAGGGACCTAAGTAAAACTCAGGTTTTCACACTTCGCTTGAAATGTTAGTGTTGATACTAGTAGACTATTATATTCTGAATGTTTCTGGGTGTTTTTATGAGTGTTTATGTCTGAGATTAACATTTAAGACAGTGGACTTTGACTCCATAATGTGAATGAGCCATTTGCAATCAGTTCATAGCTCAAACAGAACAAAAATAACCTCCCCTAAGTGCTGGCAGGTGGCCTTTAGACTTGAATATACTGAGTCTCTAGTCTGATAGCCCACCCTGAATATTTTAAACATGCTAGCCTCCATAACTACATGAGCCAATTCCTTAAAAAAAAAAAAAAAAAACCTTCTATATGTATGTTGGTTCTTTTTCTCTGGAGAATCCTGACTAATACAGAGATATGTTCAGTCTCTAAACAAATGAAGGTGGAATCCTAAAACATGCTCAACTGACCTGAAGGAAAGGCAAGAAAACAGAAACAGAGGAACAAGAATCAGAAGAAATAAAAAGAAAACAAATAATAAAATATCAGAGTTAAATGCTAATCTATCAATAATTGTCTTAAATGTAAATGGTCTAAATATATCAAATAACAGAGATCTGAAGAATCTTTACCCACTATATGTTGCTTCCAGTTCACTTCCAGTTCAACAATATAAATAAGTTAAATGTAGACAGATGGAAGAAGATATGCACCACAAGCAATTATTAAAAAACAGGAGTGTCTATATTAATATGACAAAATAAACCTCACAGCAACAACAAAAATCTACTAGAAACAAAAAGGAGCATTACAAATAATAACAAGATTAATATATCAGGAAGATATAACGATCCTCATTGCCTCAGCAACAAATGACAGTCTCAGATACATAAGGCACAAACTAATAGAATGGAAAGGAGAAATAGACAAATCCACAATAAAAGTTGGAGACTTCAACACTCCCATCTCTGCAACTAGACAAAAAGTTACCAAAGAACTTGAAGATCCAAACAACACAATCAACCAAAAATATCTAATTGAAAAACAGAGAACACTCCCTCCACATTTTTTTCAAGAAATCATAGAACCCTCACCAAGCTAGACTATTTTGGGGGCCATAAAACAAACCTCCAAATTTAAAGAATTGAAATTATGCAAAGTGTGCTCTCCGACTACAATAAAATCAAACTGGAAATCAACAACAAAAAGACAATAGGAAAACCTGCAAACATGTGGAAATGAAATAACCTTTGAACAACCTATTTTAACCTTTTTTAAACAACCTATGGGTCAAAAGGGAAGTGTCAAAAAACTTTAAGTACATACAATAAAATAAAAATAAAGCTACAGCAAATCAAAATATGTGGAATGCAGCTAAAGCAGTGTTAGAGGGAAATTTATATCATTACTACTTACATTCAAAATGAATAAAGTTCTCAAATCAGTAACCTAAGTTCCTACCTCAAGAAACTAGTAAAAGAAGGACAAGATAAATCCAAAACAAGCAGAAAAAGAGAGGTAATACACAGAAGAGGAGAAATCAATGAAATTGAAAAAAAGGAGAATAATAGAGAAAATCAATAAAACAAAACTAGTTCTTTGGGGGGGGGTCAATAAAATTGATAGGCCTTTAGCTATACTGACAAAAATAGAAGGCAAAATCACCAGTATCAAGAATGATATAGGGAGTATCTCTACATATTCTACAGCCATTGAAAAGATAATAAAGGAGGAACTTAGGCTCATACATTCAATAACTTAGAAAAAATGGACCAATCCTTGAAAACTACCAACTGCCAAAATTTAACCAAGATGAAACAGCACTGGAATCAGTAATGAAATTGAATTTGTAATTTGAAGGCTCCCCAAATAAATTTTTGGGCCCAGGTGGTTTTAATGGAAAATCTACTAAATATTTGAATAGAACGACATGAGCTTATCATAGTTTCTTCCAGGAAGTAAAAAAACAAAACAAAACAAAACAGGAATATTTCCCAAATCATTATACAAGGTCAGCACTAATTAGATAGCAAAACCAACAAATGACAGCACAAAAGACAATAGAGAAAGGAATCTGTATTATTTCATGTGTATCTACAATAATCTCAAATAAATTAATAACATGACCTCTTATTTCAACAAGCACTTACTAAGTATTTGTCAGTTTATTTATGAAATATAAAGCGTGTTTTATATTTTAATTTTTAATCCAATGAGAATAAATGATATCAGAGTTTGTTATTGATCAATTCAAATAATCTTCTGTTACAAAGAGCTAAAAGGTGTTCAGAGCTGCCCAAAGCAAGACATAGACACTTATTTACCAGAAGATATTGATCCAAAACAGTTATTTCTCCTCTCTAAGTGCTAAAAGAGACAACCAAAGAGATCTAGCAAGATGTCTGGGATAAAACCAGCGCCTGCAAAATTTTCATTGAGCTTGCTTTCACTCTCTCTCTCTCTCTCTCTTTCTCTATCCCCTTTGATTGAGAAACTGGAGCCCCATCACCCCTCAACACAGAAACCGCCTTAGATTGATTTCAGAAGGCAAATATTTCAAGTGCACACTTGATAGCTATTGACTAAGATAAATTATCTGGAAATGTTCATCACTGTGATCATTCTCATTCATAAAGATTGAATATTTGTGATTAAAGTGAAAATATATTCATTTAAAGCTAGTTACCATTAGGCAACCATCAGGAATGAAGCCAGAAGCCAAATGAGCCACACATCAGAGGGCTCTTGGACCTACAAATCATGTCGTGGACACAATGGCTCTTTGCACTTACACTGGGAGCACTGTAGGCCAAGGGGTCTATGACTTCAACACTGCACATATGTGGCTGTTACTTAGAGCTCTCTGAGGTATAGATTTACATTACCATCTGCCATCTCAGTTGCTGTTTACATCTGCTTTAAAAGGGGGGTGGTGGGCATAATGGATTAAAGTATGTGTAGAAAGCCCTGGGAAAAAAAAAAAAAACACCACCATCACAACAACCTGAACTTGGGATAAGTACACATATCTGTCCAAAGGGAAATAAGGAACTCATACTCTCTTCTCTCTTTGAAAGATTCCCTTGAGTTGGGGAAATTAAGTGAAGAAAGAGTGTTTTAAAATTCCTAACACAGTCCAGCTTCTCTGAAGAGCTTCGGAAATATTCTCAACTATCTGTGTTTTAAAATTTATCAATAAATGTATTGGTAAATGAGATTTGATATAAATTTAAAACTTGAACTCTATGAAACATGCTGTTAGGAGTTTGAAAAGACAACTCCCTAAACTGGGAGAAAACATTTGTAAAACTGTACTTCTTAGAAAGGACGAGTATCTAGAATACATAAGGAAATTTTAAAGCTCAATAGTAAAAAGACAAACAAAAAATCCAGTGAAAAAACGGGCAAAAGACATGAAGAGACGTTTCACCAAAGAAACGTTCAGATAGCAAATAAGTCCAGGAAAAGAGGTTTAACATCATTAGTCTACAGGAGCATGCAAACTAAAACCACAGTGAGACACCACTACACCTATACCTACGAGAATGACTTTAAACAAGTCTAACAACACCGAATGCTGGCAAATATGCAGAGAAACTGCATCGCTCCTAAGTGGCTGGTGGAAATAGAAAATGGTGGAGCCACTTTGGAAAACAAGTTGGCGGTTTCTTATAAAATTGAACATGCAACTGCCATGCAAGCCAGCAATTGCACTCCTGGGCATTTATCTCAGAGAAATGAATACTTCTGTTCATACAAAAGCCTGTACATGAATTTTTATAACAGCTTTATTTGTAATAGCCAAGCACTAGGAACAACTCAGATGCCCTACAACAGGTATATGGTTATGTGTTAGCACATACCATGGAAAATCAGGCAGTAATTAAAAAGGAACAAATTATTGATGCATGAAACAATTTGGATGAATCACCAGGAATAATGCTGAGTGGGGAGAAAAAGCCAAATCCAAAAAATTTCATACTATATGATTCCATGCATATCACATTGTGGAAACAACAACAGTATAGAAATGGAGACTAGATCAGTAGTTGGGGGAGTTAAGGGGTCGGTGGAAGCAGGGAGAATGAGGAAGGGTAGGGGAGGCAGGTGTGACTAGTTAAGAGCAACACGGGGGATTCTTGTGGTGATGGGATCATCCGATATCTTGACTGTATCAGCACCAATATACCACTTGGGATACTTCCTATAGTCTTGCAAGATAGCACCATTGGAAGAAATTGCTTAAAGGGTACAGAAGACTTCTCTGTATTATTTCTTATAACTGCATATGAATCTAAATTATCTCAAAAAATGTTTAATTTTTAAAAAGAAGTGAAGAGTTTAGGAAGAAAGTGTATTTTTTCCACTCAGATTTGGAAACAAAGATGTTGCTAACCCACTGGCCAAAAAGGCTATTGATAAGAAGATAAAGTAGGCAGTTGAGAACAGAGAGTTGTTTCTAGGGACTTTCTCTTAGCATCCAGAGCCTCCCTTCCTAGCCAGGAGCATTGGCAGCCTCCATCTTTCTCCAGGAGATTCCAAGAAGGACCAAGACAAACGGCTCTAACAAGGAAGCCTGCTCCCTGCAGATTTGTGACCATGACTTCTGAATAAATTCTAACCCTTGGAGTCAACTTCAGGTTGAGTTTCATATGGTTCCAGCCCTATTATTTGGGATGGTGGCAAATGGAAAGAGGGAGTCAACCACTCAGTACTGGTGATAACAGGTGATTGAAGCCAACGAGTGGCTTCTCGAGACCCATGCTGCCTACAGCCTCTGGAAGGAGAGGAAACCCCATGCGTGGATTGCACTGTACCTTGAATCCATCTCTCGGGCATCATTGGTGGGTGGTCTCTTGGCTGCCCTCAGGGATCTCAAGCCCCTCCCACTGATCCATACCTCATCCCCTAGACTAACTGCCCTACTCTTCATGCCCAGACCACTGACTACAAACTGCTCCTCCAGTCAGCATAGGACATTTCCTCCAGTGAGCTTGCCCCTTCCTCTCTATATGACAGCACATCACACCACCAGCCTCGCTTCAACAACTTTTGCTCCCCCTGCCCTTTCCTGAAGTGCATGGTAATTCCTCATATTAGAACATTTGCTTTCATTCCTTTGAAGGAGCAAATTTTCTCTGGCCTCTACACCCCACCCCAGATAGTGAGGGCTGCTTTCTTCACCATGAAATGCTCTCTTGGGCGAGCAGTACTACAAACTGGTTAAGAGCATGGACTCTAGATCCCACTGCCTAGCTCAAACTCTGTCCTTACCATTTACTAGCAGAGAGGTCTTGCACAATGATTTATCAACTCAGCACCCCATCCGTGAAATGGGGATGTGAACAGCTGCTTCTCTGGCAATGATTTGGTAGATATAAAGGAGAGTGATTAGCACACCTGAAGCCTACTGTAAATGTCAGTGATTGCTTGCTACTATTCTCACCCCGATACTACTCCAGGAGGCCCAGGTGGTGAGTGAAAGTACTTGGAATTTAAACTCAAGTAGATTAAAGCATTAAAATCAGCTGTGGTACCTTTTGGACAAGTCACTTAATCTGACTGTGCCCCATCTACTGTATTTGCAAAATCAGCCCCCTCCTCCGCCCAAAAAAGGCACCAAAAACCTTACTACATAGGGTGGTTTCAGAGATTAAAGTGTCTCTCCAGCCTTGCAAACTAGGTACTCAAAGCACAACTCCATATTGTGTTTTTGAAACGGACAATTATTGCAGTCGGGAACAGTGGCAGCGAGATCAGTCCTCTTTCCCTCTCCATCCCCCTTGCCCTGGCGCCTGTGAAACGGAGCATCCCCATGGCAACAGCAGCAGCTGGTCCCTAGATAAGAGGAGCTGGAGCCCGGCAGCAGCCACTGCTGTAGAAAAGCCTGCCCAGCTTCAGGGAGAAGGCTTGTCCTCCCCATCTCTCGCCTCATCCCAGCGCCTGCACTCATTGGTAAGTGCCTCCGATTTTTACTCCAAGAACTTTCATGGCAAGAAAAGCAAATTCCCAATAAGTTACAGGTTCTTTATGATTGCTGGGACAAAGAGGGCTGCAGCTGGTGGAGCAAGGGTGGTGGGTAGGGGGTGGGGGCAGGAGTGTGCTTTCTGGAGCAAGGCTAAGCTGGGGCTAGATGGGGAACGGGGAAAGTTATCACCCTCGAGACATTTTTTTCTAAGGAAGGTAGAGTCCTGAATTCTGTGAGAGTCAGAATTTTTGCAAATTCAGTTGCTAAGTTTCCAGAGGAACATTGGTATATCTGTGTATTCAAAAGGTGAAGGAGGCTGGGGAGAGTGTGCTTAGTAAAAAACCCTTTCCTCCTAGGAGAGTCACTCCTAGGAAGAATACTGCACATTTGTCTTTTAATGAACAAACTTGATTTTAAAATGTAGTACTTTTTGACCTGAATTCAATCCTCTAGTTAAAAAGAGATTTGACAAAGGATATGAATTGTACATCATCAGACACCACATTGGACTGTGGTCATAACCTTCTAACTTTTTATTCCATCGAGAAAGTCCAGAATTGATTACTTTGGGGAAATTCTTTAGAATTTTTTGAAATTTCATTACTACTAAGCCAAGTGTCATCTCGCTCCTGACAATCAGTAGTACCATGTTTGCCAGACTTGGAAAGTGGGGCAGGGTGGGGGGGTGTCCCCCATTGGTTTGTAGCTTGGAAGCTTGGATCGCACTAATCTCATTACTAGCTTCAGAGAAGGCCAGAGATGGGGCAAGGAGATGGTTCCAATGGTTCAGTTGAGATATACATGTCATAATCACAAAGGGAGGACGGCAAAGAATAAACAAAGCAACCTACACTTCTTGAAGTGTCAGCATGCGCTGGGATCTGGGCTGGAACCTTACACACAGTGTATTGTGAATACTCTCAGTCCTGGAGAAAAGCCACCATCAGCCCACTTTACAGATGTGGAAACTAAGTTTCCAGGAGGGCATACCACTTTTCCAAGTTCACCCAGCTAGAGAGTGGTACAGGTAATCAAACATTTGCTTCTATCCCATATTGCACCAAATGCTTGCTGTCAGTGACCTTGAGTTAAACTTCATATTCTAACATCCAACTAAGGAACGTACTCGGTATCAAGAAGGGCAAAATGCCCAGACTCACTTCCGACCTCAGATTGAACTGATGGATGTTTTTTAGCTGAGGAACTGGCACTCCTGCCCTAAACCAGGAGCGGGCTCTGTGCTGGTGGAGGTGGGCTCCCCCCACGCTGTCCTCAGCTTCAGCAGCCGCCCTGCCTTGTCTGTCCTTCTACATTCTTCTGGAGTTCCTTCCCAGGTCCCTGGTATTCCAGGTCCTATTCTCAAAAGAGAGGGTGACTCTTGCCATTCAATGCACAGGTGACCTGTGTGTCGTGTGATGTCAGTTACTGTAGCCCCTCCCTCAGTGGTATTTGAATTTGCAAGTGTCTCTCTGTGAGAAGAAGGGCTTTGTCTCTTGTGAAAAGGAAGGTAAAAATTAGCAAGAGGAAGTTGCTAATATTTAATATCGGGCCCTGAAAACCTCCTCAAACCCCTGAAAGCCTATTGCTTGGTTTCCCTCCTGCACATGCTACACCAAGCCGTCCTCATTCTCTCAAATGGCATCGAGAAAGTTAATACAGACCCACCATCCTTTATTCTCTAATTGAGAAATCTAAAATACTCTGAAGACCAGAAGTTCTTAGTTGTTCTTAAATTCAACATAAATGCATCTGGTAGCAAGACCTGAGCTGAGAGGATATGAACCTTGGTGTAGTTTTTATTCATGGCATTTGGTGCTCATGTTCATATTTTTGCTATGGAAGTAGTGGGTGTGACTGTGGGGTTTCCTGCGACCCCTCTTAAGAGGGTCATGTAGGAAAAATTTCCTGATTCCCATGGCTGACATGGCCCCATGCTTTCCAGGGGAGGCAGGGGAGCATGACGGCATCCACATATGTCACCGTGTGATTGTTAAAATCCAGAGATCTCACCAGGCACACAAGAAACCACAAGAGAAGGTTAAAGGGTCGCAAACCTTTGTGCTAGAGAACAGTTCATGCAATCCCCACAAGGCACCACGTACGAACGGCCCTAAACTGGGGCACCTGGGTGGCTCAGTGGGTTAAGCCTCTGCCTTCCGCTCAGGTCATGATCTCAGGGTCCTGGGATCGAGCCCCGCTTCCCCCTCTCTCTCTGCTTGCTGCTCTGCCTACTTGTGATCTCTCTCTCTCTGTGTGTCAAATACATAAATAAAATCTTTAAGAAACGGGGGGGGCTAGCCCCCTGGTTGGAATCTGAACACCCGAGGGACCAGGAATTTAGGAATGCAAGAAGAGCCAGCGTTTCAGAAGCTCCTGAACAGAGAGCTGCTGAGGGAGACGATGAAATCTTCCTGGGCAGCATGACCAGAGCAGGGTCCTCTGGCCGGTGCATGGAGTAGGGAGGCTAAATTAATGAAAGGAAAGCATGGGTAGGATCAGGAATCATAAGTGGAAATATTCCATTTCTTTTTTTTTTTTTTTTAAGATTTGTTCATTTATTTGCCAGAGAGAGCGAGAGAGAGAGAGCATAAGCAGGGGGAGTAGCAGGCAGAGGGAGAAAAAGGCTCCCCGCTAAGCAGGGAGCCTGATGTAGGACTGGATCCCAGAACCCTGGGATCATGACCTGAGCCGAAAGCAGATGCTTAAGCAACTGAGCCACCCAGGAGGCCCCCAGATATTCCATTTCTTAGTTCAAGAATTAGACTGGCTCACGTCTAACAGTGTTTTCACTCACCAAGCGCAGCCCTTCTCCCTGAGGAGAGGAGTGGTGAGTGGGTGGGGAGGGGTCATCTTACACTAACGCTCAACAGGCAGGTAAAGCGACAGTTACTAAGGTGACACTACACCAAACCTCCATCTCCTTGCAAATTTGTTCCTTTCTCTGTGTGCAACTTCTCTGCCCAGAAGAGCTTAATGACATCATCCACCATAAAAGTCTCTTCTAATCCCCTGGGCAAACACACCCTTGCCCAGCTCAGAGTATTTTTTTGCTGTAAAAGCCCCAATCTGAAAACTATCTTTCAGCCCCCTAGCGCACGGAGGCTGGGCAGTCCGCTGCTGGCACCCTTGCAATCACACTGGTTTAAACCAGTGTTGTTTCCCCCGTGGACACTAGGTGCTATCTTGGGGGGAAAGCATGGGCCCTTGCCTTGTCCAGGGACTTCGGACACTGGCACGACTCCCCTGTTAGGGGGACGCTTCTCTCTCTCTCTCTCTCTCTCTCAAGTCCAGTACTGTGAAAGCTGTTTTGCTCCGATGAAGCCTGGCTCTCCTGTGGTTTGGTATCTAGACGAAAATGAAAGATTTGATTATTTTTAGCACTTTTTGGTTATACAAGCTGGACTTCATCAGCTACAGAACAATGACTGTCATAGACTGAGTACGCACAGTGTACAAAGCAGGGAGCTATTCTAGTTAACCCTTATATTAACTCAGTGAGGTAGATACTGATATCTCTATTTTACGGATAGGAAAATGGAGGATAGGAATGGGATAGGGGGACAGAAAGGGACCCATATCCTTGGGTGCCCAGCTATGGGTGCACCACAAAGATGCTAACTAGCTTTCGCTCATTCTAGCACAGCAGCTGTCGCTTGTAAGAAGAAAGGGCAAATGTGATTATATTGTACTTGGGCTCCATTCACCCTCACTACATCCCAAAGATTTCTTCACCGAAGTCATACAGTTTTTTAGGTAGAGGGTTGAAATTTTACCTGGATCCACTGGAACTCAAAACTCAGATTCAGATTAAATAACCCACTATTGGGCACACAGAAGAAGCCATATGACCCAAGTACAAAGAAGAGCTGACTCTTCAATGGGGGACCATTGCCAGATGGGACCTAGAGTAGAAGGCAGGAGGCCTGGGTTCAAACAATTACTCTGACTCTGAGCATGACACTAATACTAGGTGACTTCAATCTTTTTGAGCCTCAGCTGACTTTCTGGAGAATGAGTATTTTTTGACTAGGTCCTCTGTGGGGTGACTTTCAGCACAAAGTCAAGGACAGAGCTCTTGATTTTCTGCCCAAAGAGGAGGAAGATATAGCTAAGTAGTTGCACAGGCCGTATTTGAGGCTGTCACTTCGCCTGGAGGCCTCAGCATTGAGCCCACTCATCCGGACTGATGGTCCCATAGCTCGCCCCTCTACTCAAGCAGGTGGGAGCTAGCCTCCCAAGTGAGCCACATACCTCCTCCTGTTCCCGGGGAGCTGGCAGTCTCTATACAGACACTAACGCAATGGTCAGAATTGATTTATGCTAAAGTCACTCAGTACAATCAGTGTGCTCAGAGTAACACTAAAAGCCAGGGTCAAGGAACCTGTGAACAGCTCCATCTGCTATGCAGTGATCTCAGCTGGTAGGGGGAGAGGCCCTCCAGGCTTCCTGGAGAAAACTGGCTTATTCTTCAGAAGACGACGGAGTTGAACTCATTCTACTCAAAATGTTAACACCACTGGTCTCTGTGTTCATCCATAGACCAGTGATCCAGGAATCTTAAGAAAAAAGGATCAGTTTGGGTCATTTGAATCTTATTCCTCTCTAAGCTTTCTTATTATGATGGGACATGAGTAATAAATTATCAGAAAGAAACAGAATCAAATTCTGTAAGTCTCAATTCAAATGCATTTCTCATTCAGACCTGACACATGTCCATTCCGGATTTCCACTCCTCCTGGACAAGGGCTACAACTAATAGCTCTGGAAAGTTCAATGGATTTGTGGTTTAGGAAAAATGGGGGGAGCAGACTTGCTCTAATGTCAGAACTCTCTAAGGAGAAAATAATAAGGATCCATTTCAAGAGTTAGATTTTTTTTCCTACCAGGACTTTACCACCTGGAATATGGATAGGGAGGAAATCTCTTTACTTTGTAGTTAATTTACAGTGTACATTGCATGCTATATATGTGTAATGCAATATTTACATACATGCTACATATATTTAATGCACATGTGCATATAAAACATAGCACTTAATGATAGAAAACCAGAAGCTTGGTTCAATTTACGTTCAGTGGAATCATGTCCTGAGAGTCTTGCGTGTCTACTGGAAATCTTCAGAACTAGATTTGGATCCAGGCTATTTAGTAACTTGGATCTTGGCTATTTAATAGTTATGTGACTAAACAAATTAATTGTGTTTTCTGATTCTTGGTTTCTTCATCCGAGAAGAAGGCATAATCTTATTACACAGAACTCAATAGAAAAATATAAGCAAGAGTTAATCAAGATTTTCTGTAATTCTCAACTAACTCATTTCTAATTCAGAATTGACAAGTATTCATTCTGAAACTCCCACAGTGCTTCTGAAAGAAGATAAATATTGAACATTTGATGCATGACAATTACCAACAAATCCGTGTGTGTGTATGTGTGTTTGTGTGTGTTGTTTCAGTTATTTTGACTTAAATCTTAAGTTAGAGCTTCCAGTAGGTAAGTAAGAGAAGCAGATTTGAAAAATAGGATTAAATTGAAAACACAGTAGTGGGGCGCCTGGGTGGCTCAGTCGGTTGAGCGTCTGCCTTCGGCTCCGGTCATGATCCCGGGGTCCTGGGATCGAGCCCCACGTCAGGCTCTCTGTTCGGCGGGGAGCCTGCTTCCCCCTCCTTCTCTCTGCCTCTCTGCTGCTTGTGATCTCTGTCTCTCTCTGTCAAATAAATAAATAAAATCTTAAAAAAAAAAAAAAGAAAGAAAACACAGTAGTAAGTGCTCAATAAATATACTTATTTCACAAGTGAACAAATGAGCAGAGGACACACTAGTAGGCTTGTTTCTTATGCTTCCGTAGTGCTGGAGAAGAAACACCTCCTTCGATGATGTCCACTGAGCAAATGCAGCCATTGGAGCTCTCAGAAGACAGACTGGACAAGCTAGACCCTCGTTGTGACCACTTAGGTAAGAGCTCCAGTGGGAATGGCAGTAGCAGAAGTCAGAAAGGAGGGGCCTCTGCCATTGGGTTTTCAGGCAAGTCAGAGGGAGGCCCCCTGAAACCTGATCATGTGGGCCTTCTGGTGACAGCCAACACCAGATGGACAGGCAAATAGCCATGACTCTGTGGGGTCTGCCATGTAAATATTAGTGGAGGCACTAGAGAGAGGTTCATTAGAGTTAGAAAAAGCGAGAAAAGGCATTGTCCTCTTTTTTGGGTCTGATGGAGTCCCAGGCAGAGCATTTTTGAGGCAATAAATGGGACGTGGCAGCACGGTTTGTTTCCAATATTTGTCGGCACAGTTATACCCCATGTGCCGTGCCAATAAAATATTTCAAATATCTCTCTTTGCCTATCAAGACAGAATTTTAAATAGCCTTTTTCTGCTTTATTGTCAATCTGTTTCCTTCCCAGAACTGACTTTTTGCATAACCTTTGTAATGAAAATACCAGAAACATTTCTGCCTCTACCCATTTCTAAAAATGAGATGCTCAGACTTTTGATGGATGGGCTTTTTGCATATTCATAGCATTTGTTTATGTCTCGCCTGGTTATGACTCCCCCCCCCACCTCTCCCCTCTCCCCATTTGCCATCAAGATAGTTTATGTTCAGGATTTCTCCAAAAGTGGGGAAAAAGTGCAATGGAAGTAAAAGTCAAAATCGTAGCAAATCTCTTGCTCCCTGTACTGTGCATTGAGTCGTATCCTGGGGTGGAAGGGTGACCCATGACTGGTCCACATCCAGCCTGTACTTCCAGAGACCCCACAGCTGGGCAGCACCCATTCTGAGCAATATGTATTCGTTCAACAAACGTCCATGGTATGTATGATACGGGGAGAAGTTAACTGTGCTATGGGGCAATAAATTTTTAAAGTTGTATTTTCAGCCAGGCCTTAAGAAACATAGGGGAGGGGGGTTAGGGATGGGGTGATGGGATGATGGGCATTAAGGGGGGCACTTGATGGAATGAGCACTGGGTACTGGGTGTTGTATGCAACTGATGAATCACTAAATTCTACCCCTGAAACTAATAATATAGTGTATGTTGATGAAATTGAAGTTAAATAAAGAATTTTTTACACTAAAGGATGTGAAATCATCTAGTATATAAGCAGTACTCAATTAAGTTCCCCTCTCACCTCTTTTTTCTTGTATATGTAACCTTAAAAGCATATGGTTCAGTACCTTACATGCAGTATGATCTCAATAAATGTTTATTAAATTGAAATGATTGGATGGATTTATTCAAATCCTTTAGGTGAAAGGAAATATTTATTACTATTAAATATGGCTGAAGAGAATCATGCTGTTTGATTTTTTGGTTATGTACTGTGATCTTTGGATGATGGAAGCATAATAATGTGTGGTTACTAAGTATTTCTAATGGTGGTTTTCTCATGTATATTGGGTTTTCTAAAACAAAGGACCGTCCAGACATAAAGCCCAATAGACCATAGCAACTTGAAAAGAAGAACTATTTCTTATTTGTCTTTTTAGTCCTAGAATCTTGCTCAAGGCCTAGCATAGAGGACGAGCTTCATCAGTTTTTGTCAAATAAATACATTATGAATGACACAGGTTGTCTCTAGACCCACAAAACTGAAGTGAACATGTTTGACACATTTAATCCTCCATATTTTAAAGACACTGACATGAATATTTTCATAAAAAGAAATAGAGAGAGGGGCACTTGGGTGACTCAGTCAGTTAAGGACCCAACTTTTGATTTCGACTCAGGTCATGATCTCGGGGGTCCCAGGATTGGGCTCAACGCTCAGCAGGGAGTCTACTCAAAGATTCTCTCCCTCTGTCCCTCCCCGAAGCTCATGCACTCTGTCTCTCTCTCTCTCTCTCTCAAATAAATAAACCTGGGGCACCTGAGTGACTCAGTAGGTTAAGCAACTGCCTTCAGCTCAGGTCATGATCCCAGGGTCCTGGGATCGAGCCCTGCATCAAGCTCCCTGCTCAGCAGGGAGCCTGCTTCTCCCTCTCCCTCTGCCTGGCACTCTGCCTACCTGTGCTCTCTGTCTGTCAAATAAATAAATAAAATCTTTAAATAAATAAAAATATAAATCTATCTTTTTAAAAAAAGGAACCAAGAAAAAAAGAAAGAAGGAAGGGAAGAAGGAAATGAAGAAGGGGCTGGAAAGATCGAGTTAATCTCTAAATTTCCCCAAATTCATTCACAGTTGTAGATGTACCAGACGGTAACCAGACCATAGTGAGTTTCCAGAGGACGCAGACAGCTTCATTGTCTGTGGCTTCTTTGAACCTTAATGGACTACCTCCTTATTCATAACATGCTTGAGGTCATTCATTCAAGCATACATTCAACAAATATTAATTTTTTCAAGGGGATAAAATACAAGATATCTGTCATCAAAGAAGGCAGAGAAGACTTATGCAGAAAAAGTGCTACATGAGCAAAAATCCTGTAGATATCCAGAAAATGAGAAAGGACGCCCAAGACTGGGAAGACTTATGGAGACAGGGCAGGGAGGTGGACCTTCCTTTGGACCCTGTAGGTTAGAAGGTGAGCAATGACCAGAGTGAACATTCTCTTGAGGATCTAAAATATATCAAATGTAACAACTGCTTTTCAACATTTACCAAATGTAGTCATCTCTCTCTGTCTCTGTCATTCACATACACACACACACACACACACACAAACACACACACACTGATTTAAAATTATCCCCACTTTAGAAGTTGAGACAATATTAAAGTTCCTAGAAATTAAGGGCCAAGTTCTCAGAACTAATAAGTGACAGAGTCCGCAACTGAACTCAGATCAGTCCATACCACTTATCCATTCAAGATGCATTTATGGGAGGGAGAGGCAATTAAGAATTAAATTATCAAAAGGATATAATCCTTAATCTCCAAGAAGGCTCTGTCAAGAGCAGGAGATAAACCACGATAGATTAAACAAGTGTCATTGTTAACATGGAGGACATGGGGAGATGGAGAGGAGAAGCGAGTTGAGGGAAATTGGAAGGGGAGGTGAACCATGAGAGACTATGGACTCTGAAAAACAACCTGAGGGTTCTGAAGGGGCGGCGGATGGGAGGTTGGGGGAGCCAGGGTGGGTATTAAGGAGGGCACGTATTGCATGGAGCACTAGGTGTGATGCAAAAACAATGAATACTGTTACACAGAAAAGAAATTAAAAAAAATAAAAAGTGTCATTGTCTAGAACAATGACAGAGATGCTCAAAGAAGCACGCCATCACCCAAAGCATTGAGGAGTTGGATGGAGCAGAGAACATACTCTCATGGGCGAGGAGTGATCAGATTGGACTTATCACACACACTGACATCTGATGGACATGATACAGAATCCAAGCTTCATGAGCTCTGGGGATGGAGGAAGGTAAAGAGCTGAGTAAGAAGACAAGAGGACCTGGAGTGAGGATGGGCAAATGGGAGAATTGCAAAGCCAGGGGGGAAGTGAATGAAGAGACCAATGCTGAAGGCAAGTGTGAATGGTCAGTGTGACCCGGCTGGCCCCAGAAATGAAGGCAGGTGAGGAATTTGCAGAGAACCTTCCCCAAAGACTAAAGAGCATGCATGGCTCTGCACCAGCCCATGCAGTCTTCAAGAGAGCAAGCCTTGAACAAAGGATATTAAAGAGCATTTAGCACAGAGAACCTATTCTATCAGAAATTTAATTCAAGCCCACTCTGACTTGCCTAACTGTATTTTAAAGTTCTTCTTTGCTTTGATTATCCAGCCACTAGAACTCTCATCATTTGAAGTCTCATAGACGATTCCAGTTTTCTGTTTAATTCTATATATTTGTGCAAGACTATGAAGGTCCTCTGTAGACTAGCCCAAAATATATAAATCCTTTTCTTTTTCAGACCACATGGCTTCTACAAGTAATTGGAAACCAACCAGTTTGTGTGTAAACCTTACTCATGTTATATTCTTTTTTTTTCTTTGCATCCTATCAAAATCAGATGACCTTTCAGACCAGCTCATTAAAGACTGTGATCTCAAAAAGAAGCCAAGAAAGGGAAAAAATGCACAGGTTGCCCTGAATGTTGAGTCAGACCAAAAGAAACCAAGGAGAAAAGATACACCAGCATTGCACATCCCACCTTTTATACCAGGTAATGGACAACAAGGTCAGTTTGCATGTCTGTGAGGGGGAACCGCTACCACTAGATCACATTGATCTTAGAAAAATTTCCTTACCTATTTGGGTGTTTTTAAATCACTGGTACTATCCCTGCACCTGTCTTCGTTATAATATGGCCAGCTGCTGTAGAAAACGAATTCCAAAATGTTAGCGGTACAACACAAGGGTTTTTTTCACTCATCAGTAGTGTGAGCTGGGGAAGCAGGTTCTGCTCCAAATGGTAATTCAGGGACTCCAGCTGATGAGAGTTCGGACATCACTGGCACATGGCATTCAAAGTCACCATGAGCATCAGCATCTGGCAGGCAGGGGGACGAAGGAAGTAGGAGAGGTGGCAGGGTTGGGGGGAGGGGCAGAATAGACTGGAAAACTGGCCCACTCGAAAGTGACCCACAAATGTCCCCTGACTGCAAGGGCAGCAGAGAGATGTCGCCCAGCTGTGTGCCCAGGAGAAAAGCAAAATGGTCTGGGGAACAGCTAACATGTCTCTGTAACAACCTCATGTGTGATGTGTGACTCTCTCGTTTCCCCAGAGTTTTGTGTGTTCTTATTTCTTTCTCTCCTTCCCTCTGGGCCACTGATGTAATGTTCTCTCCACTCACAAGCCACTTGGAGCGAGACAAAACAAATAGAACACAGAGCTTCCTGAGAAGGAACCGTCAGTCCTCTGAGAAATAATGGAAACACATAAATGGCTGAAATACTCAGTAAGCTGTAAGGCTGTAATGACGTCCTTCCAGAAGGACCTCAGGAGCTCAGCCTGGGCAGTGGATTGTGGAAGGTTATATAGAAGAGGCTATTTTCAGGGAGTTTGTAAATGATGGAGAGAAATGCCATGTGTGGGAGAAGTGAGAAGGCAGGGAGGTCACTGAAGAGCCGAGCATATGGCTTACAGAGAAGCAAATGATCCACCACCCTCACGAGGACGGACCTCGGAGGAGGACAGACCTGGGCTGGCTTCCTGGCTTGGCCCCCTACAAGCTGTGTCACTGTGGGCATGTTTGCTTTGCCTCGCCTTCCCCAGATAGGTGATAGTGGTAGTAATATTAAATTCCTCCAGGTTTTGTGAGGCTAAAATAAAATCAGGCATGCAAAACCCTTTGTGTCATAGATTCAATAGATGTGAATTTCTAATATAAAAAAAGCTCTTGTTAAAATAAGTTTGAAAAGCTATGTTGACTACCATCACTAGGGATATGTGCAAATACGCATGCATCGTCCTTACGTATCAGGATAGATGTATTATTTTTATTTATTTATTTATTTATTTGACAGACAGAGATGACAAGTGGGCAGAGAGGCAGGCAGAGAGAGAGAGGAAGGGAAGCAGGTTCCCTGCCAAGCAGAGAGCCCAATGCAGGGCTCGATCCCAGGACCCTGGGATCATGACTTGAGCCGAAGGCAGAGGCTTTAACCCGCTGAACCACCCAGGCATCCCAGGATAGACATATGTGACCGTATTTCTCCCTCTGTTCCCCTAACCATGCAGGTGTGCTTTCAGAACACTTAATTAAGAGATACGACATTCAGGAGAGACACCCAACGGGCAAGATGAGTCCAGCTCTTCATAACACTGACCTGGAACCGAAAAAGCCAAGGAGAAAAGACACACCTGCCCTGCACGTGTCCCCCTTTGCAGCAGGTAAAAGAGCTGATGCAAGGCACTTGCAGGGGGTGATGGGAATAGCTCAGGAGCCCTGCCATCTGGAGGTACCACGGGCATGGCCTCTGTCCTGTGTCACCAAAAAGCTTTCTGTGGGGGTAGCAGAGTTTACTGCTGCCTTTCAGGCTTACCTTCCCTGGCAGCTCCCCAAGGACTGACTTGGAACTGGGGTGGGGGGTTTCAGAGCATTCCTTGTGCTTCAGCAGATCTGGGCAGGTCCACTGAGCCAATGAAATAGAAATGTCAGTGGGTCCTTGAAAAGAGTTGAAATCTCCTCCTCCCCAGCCTTCCTTCCATGGATCATGCATCCTACAAATGATGGCTGATTCTCCCAACACCTGGCTGGATGTATTGACCAGATCTTCACTGTGAGAGACAGAGAGAGAGAGAGAAAGAGAAAGAGAAAGTGAGGCATAGAAATAGTGAGAGCTACCTTTAGTAGCAAACTCTAGAAATGATTCCTGAAAGTATCATCTTTTTTTTTAGATGAAATTGTGTATTTATTGTTAATTTTTTCTGTTTATGATAATGGCAGTTTAGTTACTGTTTGAAAAAGCTTTTAGTGTTAGAGCTATATATGGAAATGTTAGAGGGAGTTTGCTTTACAATACTCAAAAATAAAGACAATTAGATAAAACAAAAATGACAGAATGTTAGCAAGTATTAAATACATAGTTCTATTTTGAAAACTCCCATAATAAAGTTAACTTATTTTATTTTTTAAATTTTATTTTATTTAAGTTCAATTAATGATCATATAATGTATTATTAGCTTCAAAGGTAGAGTTCAATGATTCATCAGTCTTGTATAATACCCAGTGCTCATACATCACATGCCTCCTTAGTGTCCATCACCCAGTTACTGCATCCCTCCACCCCCCTTCCCTCCAGCACCCCTCAGTTTGTTTCCTATGATTAAGAGTCTCTTATGGTTTATCTCCCTCTCTGATTTTGTCTTGTTTTATTTTTCCCTCTCTTTCCCTATGATTCTCTGTTTTGTTTCTTAAATTCCATGTAGAAGTGAAATCATATGATAATTGTCTTTCTCTGATTGACTTATTTCACTTAGCATGATACCCTCTAGTTCCATCCATGCAGTTGCAAATGGCAAGATTTCACTTTTTTTAATCCCGAAAGAATCGTCTTCATGAGAGCTATATTAATATGTGTCGAATCAAAGCCTCAAATCTTGCCGAACTCTGTGCACAGCCCAAGGCTATATACAGCAGCCGGTATGTGAAGTGTAGTCTTCTCCCTGACAACTTTATGGGGAGGTTAGGGAATAAGACATGTACACTCATGATTAGATCATTAGACTGAGAGTGAGTGTGTGTGTGCATGTGTGTGAGTTTTATATAGATATTTAGAGGGAGGTGGCAGAGAAGAAAATGTACTCATGTTTATTGAGACCCTACTAAATATTAGATACTGAGTTTGGTATGTCTCATGGATTTTTTAAAATCAGCTAAATAATGCAAGAAAAGTAGCTATTAACTCCCTTTACAGATAAAGAAACTGAAAGATGGCATTGATGGATGGATAGCTTGTTGGCTGATTGGTTGGATTGATGATGAGATGATTAGGTGGACAGATAAATGGACCAAATTATGTTCAAGATCAAATGCAATGAGTGGCAGAGCTGAGACTCTAAGCCAGGTCTGTGTCTCCTGTGGGCAGTTTCTCACTGTACTGTGGTATAGTTGGGACTTTCAGCACTATGGCACTCAAGAAGGGACACTTTGGGAGATGAGATTTTGTTGTTATAGAACTATGTTTGCTCATTATTTTATTTAATAAAGAAAAAAATGAAAGAAGACTAAGAAGAAGACATCATGAATAGGCAGTCAGGGGTGCAGACAAGGTTACTGATTTCTGTGGAGCAGATCCAGGCAAAGAGGCATGGGGCCTGAGGAGGCACTTCTCTGGAGAAATGGACTGAGGACCAAGTGGCAGGATCTGAACTGCCTCAAACACGCTTCTCATAAGCGACATACATTCCTACCCGCACTGATCCTCTGACACACCACACATTTCCCCCCTAAGCTCTGCTTCTGTCCTCGTTCCAGTCACCTTTCAAGACTCAACCAGTTCAGAGCCTCTGCTAACAGACTCCTCCAAGTCCAAAATGAATCCTTTCCATTCTCAACTAACTCTGTCGTAGACATGAGCATGCAAATACCAAGTTTTTGTCATCTCTTTCAGTATGGTCTTCATGGCTCTTGCTGCCATTATCAAAGCTGTCCTTAACGTTGACTTACATTTGATGAATTCATGAGAACTGTGCTAGCATTGACCTTGATATCTAGTCCAGTCCCTTCTATATAGCAATGCTCAATAAGTATCTGTTGATTTGATATTCTATTTGGAATCGCAATTCTGCAGTTGCAAGTTTTTCATTGGGAGACTTTATTTTTTACCTATTTTTGCATTTGTTTTTGTTGAAGTCCTCCTAGGGGAAGACTTGGTAGTGGAACAAAAATATTTACGGGCAGAGAGTCACCTTAGCACACAGCAAGAAGGTCTAAGTTTGATCTCTGGTTCTGATCATTCTAGCTTTGTGACCCTGGGCAACTAGCACAAACAAAAGAGTCTCCTTCATTTCATCCTTCTCTGAAAGGAGGACCATAAAATCTGTCTCCCAGGATTGTTAACATAATTAAATAAAGCACATAAAGCACTTAGCACAGATCCTGGATTTTTGAATGTCCTCAGTAAATGTCAGTTTCCTTCCATTCCCCTCAGCCTTATATTCCTTGAGATTACTCAAATCATTTCTAAAGGTAAGAATGTTCCTAGCCACAGTGTTTTACCTTTCCATATAAACCCACTGATTCAAGGGACTTCCTAGAATGTTGAGCCCTATTTATCTGGCCGTGGATGCTGCCTGCATCCCAATATCTACATCTTAGGAGAGCAGCTTCCTAGTTGAATAAAAAAAAATGTTTCTCAAACAGGGCAAAGCACACAGAGTTGGAGAGGGAGGCTGTATATTCATGGACTCTATACACATTATGGAATTCCTTGAATCAGCAAATCTCTGTGTTGTATTTGCAATTATAGATGGTGTTCTATGACTCTAGCTTTTATTAGCATATTAGCTGAAGCACTTTATTTTTGAAGAGCCTTTTAGTATCTAAAGATTTGGCAGTAATCGAAATGCTAGTTAAGCTGATAAGGATAGAGCCTTCGGCAGATGTTCAGAGAGACTCATATTGGTTCTAATAAGGGTGTTGAGAGGAACTCACAGACAAATGCACTCTGGAGACATCTCCTCTCATTAGCCCTTGGCAAGTGAAGACTGGACAAGGATTATCTCTCTCTTCTAAATCTCTTGCTAACTACCTTCATTCCCCTAGGTTAATGAGCTTATTTGACAGGTTCCAACTGCCAGGCAACTCCTCAGTGAGAAGTCATCTCTGGCTTCCTTGCCAACCTAACGTTTGTTCCCAACTTGGCCCACATTTGCCAGGGACCCCATCTTGGCGACTACATGGCAGGGTTCACTGAGTTGTGATTAGTAAGATCCAAGTAGCTGAGACCTGCTTAAAGGAAAAAGAAGTCTTTAGTTAAGCTCTGTGGCAAAGGGAACCAGAGAAAGTAAAGAATCATGAGGCCAGTTTCGCGGATGAATAAACTGAGGCTCAGACACGTTAAGTGACTTTCTTAAAGTCAAATGACAGCCAAGGAGGGCAAAGCTTTCTGGCTCTAGTGTACATTCCTTCAATGACACATCTCTGCTTCCCACAGAACAGAGGATCAGGACTAAGGAAATCAGACCTTAGTGTATATCAACCTCATTCATCTTCAAAGGAACAAAGTCGAAGATCTGAAGCATCAAGAATAAAAATGTATTGATGACAAAGGAGTCACTGATTTCAGCCTCTAAAAAGAATGCTTGGGGCGCCTGGGTGGCTCAGTGGGTTAAGCCGCTGCCTTCGGCTCAGGTCATGATCTCAGGGTCCTGGGATCGAGTCCCACGTCGGGCTCTCTGCTCAGCAAGAAGCCTGCTTCCCTCTCTCTCTCTCTCTCTCTGCCTTCCTCTCCGTCTACTTGTGATCTCTCTCTGTCAAATGAATAAATAAAATCTTTAAAAAAAAAAAAAAGAATGCTTAATTCTACCAATACAAATGCTAGTTCACTTTCCACTTGAAATCACCTCCTGTGTCCCTGTGGAAAGCCTAGCCTACTTTGGGAAGGGCTGACCTTGATGACTAAACAGGCTCCTCCCTTCCCTGAAATCCTAGGACTTTTTTTTTTTTTTTGGCCCAGATGCTCATCTGACTATGTTTCAACGATACCCCAAATAATCAGAAATTTGACTGGGATCTGGGAATTTATTTTTCTTAAGATTTTATTTATTCATTTGAGACAGAGAGATACAAAGAGAGAGAGAGCATGGGCAGGGGGAGAGGTAGAGGGAGAGGCAGACTCCCCTCTGAGCTGGGAGCCCTACATGAGGCTCTATCCCAAGATCCAGAGACACTGACCTGAGTTGAAGGGCAGATGCTTAACCATGCCCTGGGATCTGGCAATTTAAATACTCTTGCCCACTTTGAATCAACTCAAATCTGGCTTAATGTGAAAAGATATCAAGGAAATCAGAATGGAAAGATTGGGGACTTAGCATTAGTTTACTTCTGTTCTCCTACCATGATAGCCTTAATTCCAAATAAAAATCCAAACCTCCTTGCAGCTGGTAGAAGAGAAAATATCTCCCACTGTGCTTCATAAGTGATTTATGCAAAATCCTCAGTTTCAACCAGACTCTTGAAATTGTTTTTCTCCTCCAATAAATATCAGCTAATTGGTAAAGAACCCATATGAACAAACTAGGAACTGAATCAAATGAATAGTCATTAAGATCAACACATAGTTTTCATTAATTTGCCACTCTTGAATGGAGTCCAGTGTTGTAGAAAGGCCTCTTGTGGTGCACAGCTTTCTACCCTCATGTTTAGATCTTTGTAAAATGCTTAATGAATGGAAAGGTCTCTAGTTGTGAGAATGTGGAGGCAATGCAAGGCAGTGGTGGTTGCCTGGAGAGGATGACAGAAATCATGGAGAACTCGCCTTGAATCATAGCTTCCTTTGTCTTTTTATTAAAATGGCCCTACTTCATAATTTACAGGATGAGCAGAACCACCCAGCCCTCCTTGGATGGTCTTCACTGGGCTGATCAGTCCAGAAAACTGTGCTCAGTCCTCTGAATTCCAACAACCAGTAAACTTTTAAAACATAAACTATATTGGAGCCCAACACAGGGAGAGTTTTGAATTTTGCCTAGTAAGACTACTAAAAAAACAACCATCTGATGCTCCTAAAATTTCCAAAAAGAAAGGATATTTTCATTCCCAAAGAAGAAAATCAAATAAAAACGAAGAACCTTTTCAAATTGTAGCCAGAGAACTTTATGAGCACTCACTGTGCTTCCTTGAACTTCTCCTTTTGCTCTGAACCATGTAAACTTTATCACCCACCGGTCCTGACGTTTAGGAATGACATGTCCAGAGCCCCAGCTCAATCTTTTCCCCAGGTGTTAGAAGAACATATTTAATTCTGACTTCCTGCTGCTGACCCATTCCTTTGTTTATTTATTTGACAGAGAGAAATCACAAGTAGGCAGAGAGGCAGGCAGAGAGAGAGGAGGAAGCAGGCTCCCTGCTGAGCAGAAAGCCCGATGTGGGGCTCGAACCCAGGACCTGGGATCATGACCTGAGCCGAAGGCAGTGGCCCAACCCACTGAGCCACCCAGGCGCCCCTGACCCATTCCTTTGAAAGGGGAACTGAACTAGCCCGTGTGAAGGGAAAGGAGAAGGGGACTCGGGCTCACAGGTGTGGCTCAACACTGTCTGTGTATCTCGTTCAGGTGCCACAATAACCCTTTACATAAGTATCAGGGCACTCCTTTTCTATCCAAGAAAATTCAGGTGTGAAAGTGTTATCTGGCCCAACCCAGACTGGATGAGTGGCAGAATGAGAGGTCCAAAGCAGATGGATTCCAAAGCCTGTTTGCCTCTCGTCTTCCTGGTCTGCAAGCTTCAATGCAGACCGTGGACTGGGAGGTCAACATTGCCTCTGACTCCCAGGTCAAGCATCTCCTGGTCACCAGAATGGTGGCTCATTGAGTCACAGCTCCTCTGGGCAGGCCAAGTGAGGCACCCAGAGCCCTGACTCAGGCAGCACCTTTAACACTTAGCTCCGCAGACACTAGGGGATTTCTGGGTTGCCATGCTCTTGTGCGCCGTGTCTGTGCTGGAAGGTTGTCTAATATTTTCATTAGAGGCACTTAATTGCAGATCGGTGCTTTGTTTTGCAGGTGTGACACTGCTCAGGGACGAGAGACCCAAAGTGATCATGGAAGATGACGAAAAGGATGGTGACAAGATAGCTATTTAAAGAGAGTTCCCCTGAGACCACTTGTAAATAGGTTAGATTGGTTCCCGGTGGCGACCTAGAAAAAAAATAGACTTGCTTCTGCTCTCATTTTGTGATAGTCCGCCTTTGAGATCCAGACACCTTTCCCCCAAGAGGCACGCTGTATCAGATTGCCAGGCCCTCTTTGTCTCACTCCTCTTTCTTGAATCCGGTTTCTATTCCCACCTCTTGAATTTTCATTTTCTGAGGCAGTTGAAAAGGGAACAGATCATTCTAAATTAGGAGGTAACAGGGAAGCTCTAGTGTTCGGTTTCTGCATCTTCTGGATCAATCCATGGAGCAAAGAATACGAACAGCATGGAAATGCTTTTCTTGGTTTATGCTGGTGGGCAGGTCTTGACTTCACATTATCCAAACAGCAGTTCAAGTGCAGACAGCCTGTTGCCAGTTAGAGAGCTGAGAATGTTTGGGTAGAGACTCACTGATTGCTTTGGAGAACATGGTCTTTTATCTTTTTTGTCTTTCCTCAAGAGTCCAAGAGTCTCTGGTGACATTTCCAAGGTCCTTGTAACCAATCCCATAACGGTGAGTGAACCAGGGGCGTCACTGCAATCAATCATGCATTGGCTGAAAATGCCAGAGATATAGGGAGTGCTGGTCTACTGAGAAGCTTAGCAACATATCCTATTTATTTTTATTTTTTGAAACATCTCTTAACCACATTGTCCTGAGATTTGTGAGTTGGTCACACGTGAACCATTGCTAATGATAGAATATTATTTGTGATGAATTTACTTTTAAAAAATTAATTAAGGCCAGTGGAAGGCCACTCCCATATGTTTAGCATTCTCACTTATGTAGGCCCCCCATGCTTTCTTGGATGGGAAGGAAAGATGTAGTGTTCGCTTCTGAGCAGGGGTCTGTACAGAACCTCTGCTCCAGCCTGCTGTCTGTGGCTGCCGTAGGGAGACTTTGCATCATCCAACAGACAACAGACATAGGGAAAGGCAAAAATTGTTGTTCAAAAGTAGAAAGGGGGCTATTCAAACAGATCTTGCCTAAAAATGGTCATTTCCAAGCTCTGTCCACACCCTGGCTCCAAGAGGCTTTCTCACAAATGTGGAAAAGACGCAGGACACTTCTGAAAATAAAAATGCTTCTGACCACATCTTTCTGTCCTGGTGCATTTCTTCTAAAAATTATTTACTTGAAAATATAAAGAGAAGAGTTTGCAAAAGAGAGTCACAGGATTGATTTGTTTGCTTTTGACCCACCTGGGCTTAACAAGGTTCGAATCCGCTATTAATATTTAACAATCCAATCAGGAGAATTTGCATCAGATTCTAGATTTCCAGATCCTCTTAGAAAAGCACCTCAAGATCTGACAACCTTGGGCCTGATTAGAAGCATGACACCTGTCAGCTGATGCTGGGCACCGGACGCCCTTTCAGAAGGAGCGCACGTTCCACTCGCCCTCTGCCCCCGCTGGATTACATCACCCGCTGACTTCACCGACCAGCCTTCACATTTGGGTTTGGAGCCTCTGGTGAAGGCTTGGTGTTCCCCCTGATCTCTCACCTCTTTGATCCCAGGGCTCCCCTTTCACTTCCGATGGCCTCAGTCACTGTGTCAGGGGGTGTTCAAGCTACTGGTTTAGGTGTAAGCAGTGCAACAGCCACCATAAATTCTTTTAAAAAGCCGAAGGCAGTTAATGCACAGAATAGGATTAGATTATATCACCACCGGAAGCAATTTTTACCAAGGGATTCTGCCTAGAAAAACCCAGAGGCAGTCTTGTGCTGTCAGATTTGCTGATAAGCCCGGTGCGTCCCTGCGGCCATGACTGCAGAACATACTCGATAAACTCACGGCCAGGCTGGGAAAGCCCAACCCGATCCTGAGGTCTGGGTGGTGAGGAGAGCAGACTGACCGTTGCAGAGTCAAAGGCCTTGGGCTCCGATCCCAACAGTGTGACACTGAGCAAGTGTCAGAGATCTCTGTTTCTTTATCTTGAAAATGAAAATAATAATCCCTATTTGGTTTTCTTGATGGTTTGAGAATTAAATGAGATAATGTATGGCAAATGGCTTCATAAGTGGAAAAAAAAATGGATCGATCTGTAACATGGGATAATTTTAAGAGATTCTCAGAGCCTTTTCTATTGCCAAATCCCCACTGCCTGGGTATTAAATGCGTAGCTGTTATATAGAATTTGAGCCGAAGACTCAGCACCTAAAGAAGGACTTCTAATAAGGCGATCCCATGGCTTGTGCAGGCTTAACTGAAAGACCAGCCCTCCTCTTTCTGGGAATGGCCTTAGTAACAGTCCTAGCTGCCAAGGAGCATTTACCAAGCAATGAGGACAAAGCCAAGAAAACTTCCAACCAACCCTGGACATCACAGGGGTGATTTGGATTGAAGTCTAATCTCCCTTACTCCCCTTGACCCATGTGACCCTTTTCTGGGTGGGTCACCACTATTAAGTAGAGGCTTAATAATGAGGATACATTCTGATGAAAATAGTTCTCGGTGTATTGCGAATAACTTCCCACCAGCAACAAAATATAATTAAGAAAATAAAAGCATTACACTGGAGCCCATTCAGAAAGAAGGCCCAGATTAAAGGCACCCCAACAGAACTGGCAAACCATTTGGCCATTTGTCCCTTCTGAAGGCATCCACCAACCCCAGGCTACCTGACATGAGGAGGCACCAGACCTGAGACACTTAGCTCTCTTTCAAAAGCACCAACGATGGGGAGCCTGGGTGACTCAGTCTTTAAGCATCTGCCTTCGGCTCAGGTCAGGATCCCAGAGTCCTGGAATCAAGCCCTACATCGGGCTCCCTGCTCAGCAGGGGGCTTGCTTCTCCCTCTCCCACTCCCCCTGCTTGCGTTCCCTCTCTCGCTGCCTCTGTCAAATAAATAAATAAAATCTTTTAAAAAATAAAAATTAAAAAAAAATTCAAGTTCAAAAACCACAACAGGACTGGTGCCTTTCTTGAAATCCAGACCCTCTTTAAAAGCTATTGCCTGAGATCACACAGCCTCCTTCACATGTTTAATTATCAACTAGGAGAAGCAAAAAGGACCTGGTGCTGAAGGATGGGGATAGAACCATAAAGGACTCAAGCAGTGTTCCCTTTGAACTCCAATGAAGTGAATTCTCCCTCTCAAGCCTGTGTCGTCCTGGGCTGATTCTTAAAACAAGGATAGACTGAGATAGCATGTTCGTCGAGCACTTACTTTTCCTAGCTGAGGGGAAGAGGCTAGTTCCATGATGGACTTTGTAGACCCTCTGTCATCTTGTGGAAATGACGCTCTCTTGCCACTTGTGATTGGTCAAGTGTGAAAATGTTACTCGAAAACTCTAAGGCAGAGAATTTGATGAGCAGAGAATATTCTCCTCCCGCTCGCCTAGACACAGGACTGCTTTGAACTGGCTTTGAGGGGTTCGTCTCTGTACGGAGGTTTCAGATCCCTGGGAGGACTGTAGTCTCTGACGGCAAAATCAAGGCAAAAGACTCTTTATGCATAAATGTGTTCACAGTTGAAGGAGCTCTGCCCTCGAAAATCCCAGGTATCAGCTTGCCTTTCACAAGAAGAAAAGGATAGGTAACTTACAGTAGCAGATCCTGCCAATAAGATGAGAGCCCTCATTCTTCAGGGGACTCACCGAGAAGAAGAAAAAGAAAAGGGAACGCATCACACCCATCCTCACCAATGTCACTCTTCCTCCTGAAGCTAAATGTGAATTTTCAGGGTTGGATAAAACAGCAAACTCCAGATCCTCTTGTCCTTATGTGAGAGCTTCAGAAGAATAATACATACTTTAATATTTATCCACCGAATCACATATAAAGTATATTTAAAATGTATTAACCGCTACTTAAATAAGGTCTTTCACGAAAGGAACAGCATGCTCTGAGCCTTTGTGTTTGTTTGCCCTTTTTCCTCTGTCATCTTATTTCATCCTCAAAAGCCATTATAAGAAAGCTAATGAGCCAGGGAGATAGACTTGGAGGAGAGGCCAAGATGGGAATTCAGGTCTCTGAGCTCCTAGCCCAGCGCTCTTTGTAGAGTATGAAATTGTTCTGAAAACCCCCCTAAAAGCAGTGTCTGGATGTCAGAGAAGGTTAAAGAAGGAGATTTTTCAGTGACCCAGACAAAAATGCAATACATAAGTGGTTCCTTTTAGTGACTTTTCCCCACCCTCTCTGTGGAGTTTAATTTTTGAGTAAGTACATAAGTAATATGTTCAACTTCCAGACACCCAAAATTTGATGATGGGGAGCAGACCCTACGCTTTAGGGTGGTGAGCAGATGATTTTTGTCTTCTTATTCCACTCCAGCTCCCACATTATCCATTCTCTGCTTTGCAGCCAGAGTGACATTTTTCTTTGTTTTGGGTTTTTGGGGTGGTTGTTTTTTTTTTAAGAATTTACGTATTTATTTGACAGAGAGCAAGTGAGCACAAGTAGGGAGAGCAGCAAGCAGAGGCAGAGGGAGAAGCAGGCTCCCCACTGAGCAGAGGATCCAACATAGACATACTCCGACTGGGGCTCCATCCCAGGAGCCTGGGATCATGACCTGAGCAGAAGGCGGACCCTTAACGACTAAGCCACCAGGTACCCCAGAGTGACCTTTTCCAAAACACAAATCTGACCATGTCAGACCTCTTCTTAACGTCTTCTCCTGGCTTAAAATGAAAGCAAAGATCTGGAGCCTGGGACTGCTCCCTCCACCCTCTGCGCTTGGGGGGCATTGGTCTCGTGACAGTTCCTAACATGTGTGGTGTCCCCTAATATGTACGACACCACAGTGTCCTGCCGCCGCCAGGGACGCTCCTTACTCACCCCTCCCCTCCATCTGATTCTGCACCCCTTCCACCCTGTACCTGGTATAGAGTTTAGCGTGATCTAAATGCTCAAGAAATATCAGCGAGTGAGTAAGTGGGTGAATGAACTTCGCCAGCAGCCAAGCCCCATAGCGCAAGGTGCCGCGCCATATGCCTGCCTGGAGGCACACAAGGTCACTGACTCTTGCAAAGGACCAGATAGTCACTACAGCTGAATGCAAACACCAGCTACAACAAGCTGGGCTGTGCTCGGGACCCCAGGTCTTCCAGTTGGCTGCAGAGAGTTCTCTCAATGCGCAGCCCACCTCCCCAAGAGCAGGGTTTGCTGTTATCAAGTCCTCTCTGCTCAGAATCAATGGTGGAGTCGGAGGGAAGGGCAGCTGCCCAGTAACCTCACGCTTAAGAGGTGACCTCGCAGACGCTGGAGTAGGGCACTTCCAGCATGAGGGGTTGGGAGGGGTCGCTGGGTTCCAGCACCAAGGTTCTCTGCTTTTACGAGAGGCTGCATTGTCGACTTACGTGCTCCCCCTAGTGGTTATGCAGAATGAGGAGAAAATGCCCATCATCCTTGAGGTTTGAGAACTGGTAAAATGACTAGAGAAAAGTTAAGATGTTGGTTTGACCATGTAATTAGTGGGAACAGTTTATTATTCATATATGTGTATTATTATTATTATTTCAATAACAATTGGGTTCCTCATTGATTATATGTTAAGGCATCTTTATTTTTTTTCTCATCACAGAAGGAACTTCTGTGTACTTCGAGTCCCTTTTCCAGTCTGTGGACTTTCCAGAACAGCTTAGGCTAGGAGCCATGAGCTATAAGATGTAGTTCCCATCAGCCTTGACCTTGGGCCTGCAGAGTTTTCGTCCATCCCTCTGTCTCTAGCCCAAGGTCTTGTGGGTCACGCCACTGAGAACGCAAGCCTCCTTGTACATCAAATGCCTTAACTGGCTGAGGTAAACAGGAACAGTGTGGACTGAGACTCATCAAGGCCCAAGTCATCCCTGCTGTTCCAGGTAACGTCTAGGTGAGTCGGCTTGTCCTCTGGGATCAAGGCCCTCAGAGCCCATGCTCACCTGTGCCTGAGTCTTAGAAGAATTCACATTTGCCAGGAGGTTTTCTAGGACCTCCTGTTACAAAAAGTCCTAATGTCTTGACAGTTTTGTACAGCTAAGGACCAACTGACTGCCTTATGCTATGATCCTGGCAGCCAGGTGTGGAGGAATGACTGCTGTAGAGAAACTTCTTCGACTCTGTGACGGCTGTGGCCGGGCCCCCAGGGTACCCCCTCTGGGCTGGTCCCAGGTCCTGGGACCATCTTAGGGGAAAGTGTGTGAAACACCCTCCAGAGTGAGGATAGTCAAGTCCAGACCGCTCTTACGAGCTCTAGAACCAGAGCCTGAACAGCAAATGGACCATCCATTACCAGCAGGGGGCCACGAATAGCTTCATTTGCTTCCTGGTAAGTCTGCCCCTCAAGGTGCCTGAGAGACAGACGCTGCCTGTGCTAAGGGCAAGGGAGCTTCTATGAGCCGAGGCAAATCTTTCACCATTTTTTGCAGTGCTACTCCAATATCATCTGTAGTCCCCACTTTCACTGACCGGCTTCTTTAGCAGCATGATTGATGAAATTAAAAAGTGAACATTGGGGTGCCTGAGTGGCTCAGTGGGTTAATGCCTCTGCCTTCGGCTCAGGTCATGATCTCGGGGTCCTGGGATCGAGCCCCGCATTGGGCTCTGTGTTCAGCAGGGAGCCTGCTTCCCTTCCTCTCTCTCTGCCTGCCTCTCTGCCTACTTGTGATCTCTGTCAAAAAAAAAATAAATAAAATCTTTAAAAATAAAATAAAATAAAATAAAAAGTGAACATTAATAAGACAGGAGTACCTGCTTCAGGAAATTTTTAAAAAGACATCTTCCCTAATTTCTGCAGTGCTGACGAGGTTGTCCTTTAGTGTGTAGTGACTGATACAACCCTTTACTGGCCTGGTCAATGCTATTACAATGTCTTGGTGTCAATTCTCATGCATTCCGGGAAACAGCTCTTTTCTTGACTTGTGATCCCTTCATTCTTTCCCCAGTCACACGTTGCCCTCCCTACCCATACCGGCATGCAACCACGTGGCTCTGTGTTCAACCACATGGTTCTGTGCTCCATCTGACAGACAGTAGTAGCAACAAAAATGAATTCCACACATTTGCTGAAATGAGCCATCCTACACGTGAAGGGTTCCAGGCATCCTGGTCAATCTCCACTGCTCTAAGGCTTCTTCTTCTTCTTTTTTTTTTTTTAAGATTTTATTTATTTATTGGACCGACAGAGATCACAAGTAGGCAGAGAGGCAGGCAGAGAGTAGAGGAAGCAGGCTCTCCACTGAGCAGAGAGCCCGATGCAGGGCTCGATTCCAGGACCCTGGGATCATGACCTGAGCCAAAGGCAGAGGCTTTAACCCACTGAGCCACCCAGGTGCCCCTGCTCTAAGGCTTCTATTCAGAAAGGAAACAAGCACTATGGTCAGTTCTGCCTTTCCTTAAATCCCTTAATCCCCCAGGAAAGCTTCTTGCTTTCATTGTCAAGGGTTTGAGGGATTCTTTTTTTTTTGCAAGGAAATGATACTGGGGAGTCTAATATGTAGAACACATAGCGGCAGAGGTGCTAAGTGAGAGTATAGTGGGAAGCCCCCCATTTCCACTCTCCTCCCTCCCTCCCCATCACCTTCTTTAGCCTTTAGGGAAACCTGAGGACTTTGCTGAGCAGGGTTAGAAAGCACAGGAACAAGATAATTAGGGAGGACAAGCATTCCTTCAACTGCCTCCAACGTGAGAGTCCTTGGGAGGCCCCAAGCCTCCCGTGTTGAGTGGGATGCAGGTTTTCATTGTGTGGGTAATGTATGGGTTTTAATATACATGTTTGCAAGCTCTGTCTTTGATATACCCCATGCATTTCTGAATAGGAAAACATTGTCCCTGGTGATTCCTCAGTCTGAGCAGCCGCCAAATCCGCAGCCTGTCTCCTATAGAGCAAAGCAAAAAGCCAGCAATAAAAAAACTAAATAGCAAATCAACAGGGTGTAGTTCTTGAACAAATGCACATTCATAATTTGTAACTGCATAGTTATAAATCCCCTCCTAGAGCTTTGCTCTAACGACCCAAAACAGAGAGGAAGCTTTTATTTTATTTTATTTTTTTCTCCATTTGGGTATTTGGTGAAGGAGCCATGTACGTTTGCCAACAGTACAAATATTTATACTTTTTAGTACTGTCAAGCATTACTTCAGCTAGAGCGGAGTAAAGGAAAATCCATGCCTGATTTTACCAAACTCCGCCTCTGCAGTAAAATTCCCATTGGCCTCAGATATTAATTTTAGAGGGAAAAAAAGAGTATTCTTGATTTGTCGCAAGAGATTTAAAGACATAGGCTCCATGATCAATCCCTCAATTGCGTGCTTGTGTGTGTGAGCATACCATATAAATCTCACCCCAAATCTTCTCTCTAACCAACCTCCAGTACACAATACTTGGCAAAAGGCAGAATGTTCTGTGGCCCATTTCATTGCAAGCTCAACTCTAATCAGGGGTAGTAGGAGGAGAGGTCAACAGAAAGAGAATTCCAGCACAGAAATTACGTTCACCATTCAGACACGATTGGCTCTCAACAACAGGGCTCCTTTATCGTGGCACTTTGTATGAGCAAATAACATCCAATTATCTGAAACAATGCTGGCCCATACTGACCAACCGGGCTCTCTGTATTGATGGAAATGCTCTAGGTCTGTGATGTTCAGTATGGTGGGCACTAGCCACCTTCTATCTCCTGAGCACTTGAAATGTGGCTGGGGAGACTAAGGAACTCAATATGCAATTTTTTCATTTTGATTAATTTAAATGTTAATAGCCACATGTGGACAGTGCCTACTCTAATACGGAGCAAAGGTTTGAAATATAAAGGTACCTAATTTGGGAGGCTGTGGATGGAAACAATCTACCATCCAAGCAGTTGGACTGGGTATAGAGAAGCAGGTGATTTTAAGTTGGAAGATACCTTAGCATTCTTCATGGGGCAGAGACAGGAAGGAGGGTTTAGAAACTCCAAGTGAAACGCCAGATTTTAAATAACCACAATAATGGAATTAGATTTCCAACAACGCTTGGGAAAGCTCTGGACAGGAAACTCCAATCAACAGGCAAACCTGTGCTCAGATGCTTTTGGTCTTAGTGACCAGCCACAGCCAGGGTTGCACAGAGAAGACTCAGCTGAAAGGGGAGGAATTGGAGAGATGAGACCGTCTGACAAAGGCCCTGTGCTGGATGCTTGCCTCCATGGGCCCCCGTTTCGTCCTCCTCACAACAGTCCCACTCACAGGCGGCAGGAAGGGGAAACAGTCTCAGAAAAGTAAGAGCCCAAGTCTCACACGACTAGTAAGTATAACCCCTGGGGTTTGAACCCTGTCATCTTTGCGCCACAATCCCTGAGAAGGTGCTGTGTCCCTCTGCGGATAAGGACTTCCTCTGGCAGACTGCCTTTGTACCTTGCCTCAGCCTTGAACTTGCCCCTCCCCTCCCCGCATACGCTTCAGGCCCGCCCTCTGTGAGCCCCGCACAGGTGCCCTCTGGCCCTCCGATCAGCCCCAGCCCCCACACCCTCCCTCCATGTGGACTGAAGGCACGCTGCTCTCACTTCACTCCAACCTGTCCTTCCAGAGCCCAAGGTCTGGTAAACCACACTGCTGTCACGGTCTTGGACTCAAAGTTCTATGTTCTTCTTTTGGTATAAAATTTAATAACCACATCCATTCAACAAACACTTCTTGAACACAGGGACGGGACACACACCAGACACAGCGGTGGAAAGTGCTCACCGGGAGTTTTGAGTCCAGGAGGATGGGATCAAACATAAATAATTAAGTATTTATACTGACTAAGCCAGGGTTATGGGAACTTATAACCAGGGAGCCTGGCCTCATCTTGGAGGGGAGGCGGTCAGAAAAGTCTTCCTTGAAGGAATGATATTTGCACCGAGGTCTAAAGGCTACGTGAGTGTTAACCAGGTGAAACTCTCTCAAAACGCTGGGAGGACCTGGCTTGGGGTCTGTGTCATTTTGGAACCTATGTCAGAGTCCTTAGGGGCAGTTTTCTATTTGGAACTTCCAGGGGTTATATTAATTTATTCCTGCATTCCTTGGGTATTTAGGGATCATCTGCTGTTTTCTGAGCACTGAGGGTTCAGCGATAAAGTAAGACATGGTCCCAGGCTTCCCAGAGCTCATATCATCCTAGAGGAAGCTGTCAGCAAAATATGATGACCTCCTATGTGCTAGATAAATGTCGGTTCTGGGACCTGGAAGAGTTGGGGTTAGGGAGAGGCTAAGTGTTGCCAGGGAGGTCTTAGAAGAACTCACAAAAGAGGTGACATCTGAGCTTGCTTTGAAAAAAAAAAGAATGGAAGACAAGCACTTCAGTCCTAGGGACACACGAGCAAAAGCAAAGAGGTTCATAAAGAATAGAAACTTTTTAGTAAAAGTTGATTTTCTTTATGCATTCTGTTGAACAACGTTGATCTTCTACTCGGGACTTCCTGGCATGGCTCCCCCTGGCCCAGAGACCCTGGGTACGGGCTCAGTCAGAGTTCACTTGGAGTGAATAAATTCCATTCGCTCCTTACCAAACACTTCACTCTGGCATGAGTGACAAATTTCATAAAACCTCAACTCCTAATATACCACAAGCACGCACAGAGTAGCCATGGGGTGAGGAGCCAGAAAGAGAAAAGAATAAAAGAGGTTTTTGCATTTTCACTGCTTGCGTGACCCCTTTTCAATTTAATAGTAGCAATAAATTTAGCCTCAGCAAAACCTGCTAAATCTGAATCCAAAGGACCCGGTAAATGACTTACTCTCCCACATCAAGGAAAAGCTGCTCACACCAAGGGCACTGGAGAAAGGGAAGACTATAACCTCAAAGATGCCTATCCAGAATGTTGGCTGAAGGCCAGCTCTAGACCCTAAGTTCAGTCCAGTAAAGAGAACAGGATCGGGCAAGCGAGAGATGCTGGGGCTCAGAGGAAAAATACTAGAGATTTCCTCTTTAATCCACGATCCAGAATAGTTATGTTTTTCTGATGGAGTCCACTAGAGGAGGCAAACCAATTTAAACTTTCACCAAAACCATTCTGTAGAAAAAGCCTGCACACCTAATTTTCAAGCACAGAGAGACACCTGGGGAGGACATGTAATGCAATGGGGAGCTCTGGAACTACATCCAGGGGGTATGACTAGTATGACCAACAGCTTGGTCATTCACCAGCTACGCCTTCTGTGGCAAGTTCCTCAGCCTCCCTTCGCCTCAATGTCTTTGTCTGTAAAAACGATTTGGTTAGACCTTCTTTGCCAGGTTGATGGGACAAGTAATTGAGATCTGCTTTAGAAGCCTCTTGTTCCTCGAGATATTAATTCAGTTTTAGTTCATTTCTCCTCCCCACTTTCTCTTGGTGCCTGTGGTCTCACCAACATATACTGTGCTACATGAAATCACACACATGTGTGCAGGCAGGCACAAGAGCTCATACTCAACACACACACACACACACACACACACACACAAACACACACACACACTCTGATCCTTTCAGCTCTACAGAAATGTTTCAGAATCACTGACCTCCAACTTCAATTCTTGGGTTCAATTTCTGCTCCCTCCACTCTACTTCCTCCTCATTCCCTTCACCAGGCTTCCAGCCACGCCCCCGCCAGGGCCCCTCAGGGTCACCCAGTGCCATGCCAGCCCTTGTTCCCATCCACCTGTCACCCCACCACCCTTCCGCCTCTCTGACCTCTGAGCTGTCCCCTAACAGCACGCAGTTTATTTCAGTCCATGAGCCCTGCAAGTGTGGGAAAGAAGAACTAGGGCTTCCCCGCCAGCTCAGTTAAATTAGCATTTGCAAAGTACCCCTTTTTAGTTTTTCAGCTGAAGAGGTGCCTGCACACTCTGGGGCAAGGACTTGTATTAGCTGCTGCAAGGAGGATGAATAATTTCTGTCCTCTGTGAGGACGGGGAAACACAGAAGTCCATAGGATTCGCTGTGATGCCTGCAATACCAGGTACCAATTCGGGGGCAGCGGTCACACCTAGGAGTGGCCCAGAAAAGGCTTAAGGATGAGACGACAGAGGAAAACAGATAGGAAGGGTGGACGAAAGAGGAAACAACACAGCAGAGGAAGGAAACAACAAAAGAAATAGACCAGAAATAGCCTGGTAAGATCTAAAGAGATCAAAAATGCAAGGAGTTTCGGGGTAACGGAACTGGCCAAATGCAGGTGGGCACCCAGAGGAAACAGACCTTCATTGTCCTGTTAATGAGAAGCCCTTGGATGGTCTTGCAGGAAGGAATGACACTGAATGGTTCGTGTTTCCAGCCCAGTGGGGAGTGCCTCAGGGAGGCAGGAGAGGCGCACGCTCACGGGACCTGCAAGACCCTAACCAAGAATCGGGAAGCCCACAGGAATCTTTGAGCCCCTAAGGACAGAATGAGAGCCTGAGAGATCAAGGTGTGGGATAGCTTAGCTCTTCCCAGAAGTTCCCACCCGTCATTAGTCAGAAATCACCTCCTAATACAACTAAGTACCACATGCTTGGTGGGGGGGAGAATGACATTTTTCACTAAGCACTAAGGCAAAATATTTCCAGGAACCCCTTGCATTTGCCAAACTTCCACCAAATTCATCTCTTGTCAGGGGTTGATTTGGTCCATATTCTGGCTCAGGGAGGGGGCAGGAAGGGGAATGGAGGACAATTCCTTTCCCTGATTGTTTGCATTGCTTATTTTCCCAGAGCTCCATAACCTCCTTCAATTCCAAATCCAAAAAAGCAGGGTGTTATTCAGAAGGGACTTGCCCTAGTGGAGAAGGAAGTGTTGCTGTAAAGGGTACATCAACCCAAAGATTGATCGCCTTTTGATGAGCACACACAGACAGATGTTCCCACACCCACTCAGATGTTCCCACTCATGGGTGGGGTCAGCAAGCCCAGATATGGGATGTTGGAGGAGGGACCTGAGTATTTCATTTCCTTAAGACACTTACCTGGAAAAGTTCCTCTTTTTTCTCCCTCTAGGTTTTATTCATCTTACAGTGGTAGCAGCGGAATTATGATAAGTAGCTGATTTGGGGCTGTTTTTGAGGGACTCAGTCATTTTTTGACACCAATGGTGAGGCTTAATTTTATTTGTCTACCTGGGTAGGCTATGGTGCCCAGTCGTGTGAACAAACACTAGTACAGATGTTGCTGAGAAAGTATTATTAAGATGTGATTAACACCGAAGTCAACAGATTTTTTTTTTAAAGATTTATTTATTTATTTATTTGACAGACAGAGATCACAAGTAGGCAGAGAGAGAGAGGAAGGGAAGCAGACTCCCTGCTGAGCACAGAGCCCGATGCGGGGCTCGATCCCAGGACCCTGGGATCATGACCTGAGCCGAAGGCAGCGGCTTTAACCCACTGAGCCACCCAGGCGCCCCAACACCGAAGTCAACAGATTTTGAGTAAAGCATAATGTAAGTGGAACTTGTTTAGTCAGTTGAAGGCCTTAAGAACAAAAACTGAAGTTTCCCAAAGAAGAAGAAATATGGCTCCAGATGGCAGCATAGAAACACTGCCTGAGGTTCAAGCCTGCTGGCCTGCCCTGCAGATTTCAAACATGTCAAACCCCACAATCCATGAACCAATTCCTTAAATTTGTATCTCTGTCACTGTTTCCTTTAAAGAACTCTGACTTACACAACCAGACACTTCGAACTCTTCAGTCCCACCATTTGTGTTTGGTCTATTTTAAATTTAACAATATGGCTAAAATCAAGAATAGTGAAACTGTCAACCCAAGGAAGACATTGGGGATTAATTGCTGGATGTTCTTGAATCTGATTCTTGAAAGATAAATTTGGTCGAGCCCTGAGGCCTCATTGATTAGGGGAGAGGAGGACAGCTGAGTTGGGTGGGTGGGACCAGTGTTTCACCCTGATACTGAGGTGAGATTCTAAGGTGCAGTCTCTTGTTTTAGGGACACATGTCAGGCTCTGAGTTTGGAATTTCCATACTTAAGGGCAAGTTATTCCATATGGTTGTCCCCTGCAAAAGAAGAAGAGTAGTTGGCATTCTGCTGACATCCATTTTCTTTTCTTCCTCAGATGAAAGTGAAAGTTTCTGTCCCAAAAGAGAATCAATCTTCATTAAATAAATTGACTTATAATGCCTAATTTGTTACCTCTCAGATGGATAGAGATTGAGGGTCTCCTTGTCCACTCCTGATGGCTCCTTCCAAATTACCTGGATAACATTTGAGCCCCAGCATTAAAATAGTGACCTTGGGCAGGGATCTCCCTCCTGGTTCAGGCTTTTGGGAGCTGATGACATCTGTTGAACATAGGACACAGTCATGTCAACGCTCTGCAGAGGGGATGGAGAGAGGACCATGGCCATGATGGCTAGAATTCCGAATCCAAAAAGTGCACTCCTATGCAGTACCTTCTTAAATATCCCATGGGAGAGATCAGCTATGATGATTTCCAGGAAACAGATAAAGAAACCAATGTAAGGAGAACCCAGTGACTTGCCCAAATCTGCACAGGTAGTCAGCACTTGTCCTGGAACTGGACTCGACTCTTTTGTTTTAAGTTCTTGTCCATTGCGGGACTGGAAGAGATTATGCTGAGTGAACTAAGTCAAGCAGAGAGAGTCAATTATCATATGGTTTCACTTATTTGTGGAGCATAACAAATAGCATGGAGGACAAGGGGAGATGGAGAGGAGAAGGGAGTTGAGGGAAATTGGAAGGGGAGGTGAACCATGAGAGACTATGGACTCTGAAAAACGATCTGAGAATTTTGAAGGGGTGGGGGGTGGGAGGTTGGGGGCACCAGGTGGTGGGTATTGTAGAGGGCACGGATTGCATGGAGCACTGGGTGTGGTGCAAAAATAATGAATACTGTTATGCTGAAAAAATAAAAAAATTAAATGTGAAAAAAAAAAAAGTTCTTGTCCATTGCTTATTAATATTCCTGTCCTTCTGGGATTCGATGGGACAAATGTCTCCACTATGTATGCATCCTTTCAAAATTACTAGTAAAACACCGGCATGCTTCTTTCACATATGAAAATGTTTCAGATATTTCAAAATAAGAAAAATCTCCACCCTCCCCAGCCTCCTGGAAATTAAGATGTTTTTAAAAGGTGTTGAATGTCCAGCTCTTTATTGAGCAACTACTGCGAAGAAGGCACTGTGAGAGTTGATCTGAGGTGTGGTGGGGTGAGGTCTGGAGCCGACAACCAAGAAAGAATTCTTGAGGCATCTTTAGTGCAAAATGGTGGTTTATTAAATCTCAGGGACGGGACCCGTGGGCAGAAAGAGCTGCTGGAAGGGAGCTGTGCTGGAAGGGAGCTGTGAGGGACGGCTGATTTATATGCTAGGGGGTTGGGGTGGTAGGGACAAAGGGAGGTTTCTGAGAAAGAATTTTCATATGTTAAAGAAGACTCACAGGATCCAGGGGGCCTTGCCATTGTCAAGTGAAGGCTGTTTACCACTCTAGTAAGGCATTAACAGTAGGATAGTTGGGAGCTTCCTGGAGGAATGTCCCCTTCCTCCTATCACAGGTCCTTATCAATGGGCTACAGGTTTCAAAGAAATTCAATTTTATTTACATTTCCTTCTGCCTCAGCCTCCCTCAATTTTATGGGGGGGGGGGGAAGGGTGATGTTAGGCCTTCAGGAAACTGAGTTATGGGTCTCTGGAAGTCAGGCTATTGATATGAAAGCTTCTTCCTTGTCAATCACCAGGACTTGTGGCAACTGAGGGAGACTCAAGTCCGGCAGGACTGTGATCTCTACTAGTTAACTATTCGTTTTTCCTTGCCTTAGCTTTAGGGCAGCCAGGAGTGAGGAATGTCACACATATCCCATTTGCGGGGGCAGGGCTGTGGGGTTTCAACTTCTGCTTTATCCTCAGCTTGCCTTCCGTTCCCTCATCAGTCCCTGCTCTGGTCAGAAAAGGGTCCCAAGACCCTGGCAACCTGCTGAGATCACAAAGTAATTTCCTGAAAGAGTCCCTTGGCTCCCAATCAGAAGTCTTCTCCAGGCTCCTCCCTCTGTTCTTTATTACAATTAAGAGTGCATTAAAGCTATGCTTCCCAAACTGTGCACCAAGAACCCTGCGGTGCCGTGGGATATTTTAATTTCTGAGGGAAAAACAGCAATACTTGATACTACCAGCGCCAGGCGGTTCACAATTTCAGGATGTTTTATCTTTTTGAAGCTGAGTTTTTGATGGTTGTGCTAAAGAGCGAGTATCACACACAAAATACTGATATGGGACAGGAAATGAAGGTGGTGGTGTCCACACTGATTCCAAGGTGTGAGAAGTTGTGCAGGGCTGGGGCCCTACTGTAGGGGCCCTATATCCTACTGGCAAGTAACGGCGGTTATTTAAGAATAGAGTTAATTTACCACAGTTTTCCTTCAATTTATCTATACAATTTTTTCAAATGGCTACTAAGTTATAAGAACAGAACACCGAATACATTGTGTGAAGCAAATAACTTAAAACTTGGAAGAGGAATGTCTTTTGGCTTGGAGTCCCGAGAAAAAGCTCCTGAGACAGAAAGTCTGGGAACCTCTGCAGAGGAAAGCCTGGCTCCTGGAACAGTGCCCCAGCACCTTGCTGTCACCTGGGAGCTCAGGAGAATCATAGAATCATTTGCCCAACCCAGTCCAGAACTGGATTTTTCCCCGGGCCAAAGGGCCCCAGGGCATCCTCATATACTCCATTCACATTCGAAAAGCTCTGCATTCAGTGTCCAAAGGGCACCATAAGCAAAACCAGGACTCCAGGCTCCTAACCAGACCACAGAGCGAGTATCTCCTGGAGTCAGAATTCAGATCCCCCCCGCCCCCGCAACCTCCTTGACATTTACTAGCTCTGGATCTTGGGTTATATCCCGAAGTTTGAGCCTCTGCTTCTTTACCTGCTGAGTGAGAATAATGACCAGATCCTGGCTCTTTGAGATGGTGATAAAAGTTAAATGAGATAACACAAAGTAGAAAGCCTGGCCCAGATAGATAATCTGTAAACAATTGTTCTTTTTGCTTTTTTTTTTTTCCTTGCACCTGTGAAGGGTCACACAATTGCTGAGGAAATCAAATTTGATCGATGATCACATCTATTACAATAGCCAAGCCATTACAAATACGCACTTTACAGGTCTTATACTGAGGGGTGCTTCCTGGAAATGTGTATAGGTTTGCCTTAGGAATTTCATTGTGTCCCTACAATGATGGCAAATGCTGCAGGCATTTGGGGCAGAGGACTTGCTTTGGAGGGATGTGTGTGTGTGTGTGGTAAAATACACACAGTTACCATTTTAACCATTTTTAAACATACAGTTCGGTGGTCTTGCGTTGTGCAGTCGTCACCAGCGTCCACCTCCAGAACTCTCTTCATCTTGTTAAACTGAAATTCTATACCCATTAAGTGGTAACTCCTCATTCCCCCTCCCCCAGCCTTTGGCGACCACCATTCTTCCTGTCTGTCTCCTGAATTTGAGGACTTGACTCTCTGCAGTACTTCATACCAATGCCATCATACAATTCTCATCTTTTTGGAACTGGCTTGTGTCCCTTAGCATAATGTCCTCAAGGTTCATTCATGCTGTCACTTGTGGCAGAATTTCCTGCTTTTTTAAGGCTGAATAAAAGTCCATTATGTGGCTATACCACAGTTTGCTTATCTGTCCTTCTGTCTACGGACTCTTGGGTTGCTTCCTGCTTTTGATTCTTTTAAGTATATACCCAGAAGTGGAATTGGATCATATAGTTATTTTATTTTTAATTTTTTGAGGAGCTACTCTACTGTTTTCCATGGCAGCTGTACTTTACATTCCCACCAGCAGTGCGCAAGGTGTGGGATTTGGTTTTGAGTTGTTTTCCAAAAGCAGCAGGAATGAATGGCCTGCCTGATAGACAAGGGCACATTCTCCCCTAAGACTGTGCGGTCCTCAGGCCTGGTGACCCTGCCTCACTCCTACTGGATCCACTGCACACTTAGGGCGGTGCCTGAAAAGTAGAGGAACCCAGTACATGACTGCAGACTCAAAGAGAAGGTTTCCAGCCAGCCTTTTCTTGTCTATCTTGAAGACCCCTGTCGCGGAGCGCTTCTTTTCTTCCTACACACCACCGCCACCTGCTGGAAGAAGTTCACATTGCAGTTGCCCGGCAAATGTGTGTGTCTTCAATACCCCACAAATGCGGATTTGGAACCTGCATATTCAGATTCTTGTGATCCTTTAGATAGGTTGAGACTTATTTCGGCTTTGTAAAAATTTTTAATTAGAAGTTAAAAGAATTAAGAGAATGGGTGCACAAAAGAAGTGTGTGTGTGTGTGTGTGTGTGTGTGTGCGTGTGTGTGTGTGTGTGTGTGTGTGTGTCAGTGGTATGAGTGGGATTGAACCAGGATAATATTCTACAAAATGAAAATAGCTTATTTGGAGGGAAGCTCTGTGAAGAAATGGAACTTGGCAAAGTGTGGACAATGGTATGAAAAGATGCAAGAGGCCAGGCAGGACAGGGCCAGCCTTGGGGCTCTTTAAAAGTGGCCACTTAGTGGGTGCCTGGGTGGCTCAGTGGATTAAGCCGCTGCTTTCTGCTCAGGTCATGATCTCAGGGTCCTGGGATCAAGCCCCGCATCTGCCTCAGCATCCCTGCTGAGCAGAAAGCCTGCTTCCCCCCTCTGTCTCTGCCTACTTGTGATCTCTCTCTCTGTCAAATAAATAAATAAAATCTTTAAAAAAAAAAAAATAGTGGCCATTTAGGGGCACCTGGCTGGCTCAGTGGATAGAGTATGTGACTCTTGATTGTGGGGCCCTGAGTTCAAGCCCCATGTTGGGTATGGTGTTTACTTAAAAAAAGGGGGGGGACCACTTAGTGCAGGTGATGTTCTAGTTACGAATTATTTGTTCATTGTAACAACTCGTCTGATTCTACCTTAGCTGCAGGAAAAAAATTAACAATCATTACCACCGCTAACCGAGTTTGGTCTTTTTATATTCCTATATAATAAAACTATGACTTTTGAAACCTAGAATCAAGAATTTAGCTGTTAAAAAAAAAAAAAGAATTTAGCTTTTCAGTAGTTCAAACTGACCTTCCCCAAATAATAGTCTGAATTCATTTTCTCACATATGAAATATCATCTCCACTTCAAAGACTTCATAGCTTAGAATAATAAGTCTAAAGCCTAAATGTGTATCTATTTTTTCTGCAATAACTATTCCAAAATACTCTGATTTTGGTCATCATTAATAAGGAGAGAAATGGACAGGAGTTTTAAGTCTGGCTTGCCTCAGTGGAGTATTATATAGGTTAAATAAAGAGATTATAAAGCCTGAAAACCTAGTAGGTGCTTTCTCATTGGACTGGAGTTTCTCTTCCAATCCCCCTTGTGTGCCCCATCTCCCCCGATCCATATTAGTATTAGAAATGTCTCATTTTCATATGAAGAAACTTCAACTTTTAGAAAACATTGTTTGAAAAAAAAATGTAACTAGAAAAAGTCATCATGAATTCAACAATATTAAAATCATATTTTTTACTTACAGTACCATCCACAAAAATTAGAGAAAAAATATATCCTTACATGAATATAGATATGTATGTCTATGTACCTGATATGCCTTCCTTTTGTAAAGTCTTTGGATGTAAATAAAACTTTATCCTGTTAATGATAGGGAGTGAAATAAAATATCAAAAACCATAAAAGAACTCCAGAGGTATTTTAGAAATAAGCAGACTCAGTAATCTAGAGACCAGCAGGCTTGCCCCTTCCATCTGACCCAAAAAAAAACCTAAAGCGCAAATACAGTAATAAGGCATGTAGATCAATTTATCACCAGCCAGAATCCATACGCTACAAAAGAAAGTAAAGCTTTGCATAGTTTTGAATACACAGTTTGCAGAAATTTGAAAGTAAACATTGATTGTTGGGGGGGGTGCCAAGTTCTGAAATAAAGAGCCCCTAGTCTCCGTAGGTTATTACATGAAAACATTGCTTCCTGTCGCACCACAGGGCAGCATGGGTTGGTGGCCCTGCAGGAGGACTGGGGGAGAGGAGGAGGAGACTCTCCCCTGTGCTTCATTCAGGCACCTTCCATCTCAAGGTTCCACTCACCCCTAGCCTCAGCACCTTCCACCACACAGCCCACTGCATCCAGCAGCTGATATGGCCACAGAGAAATTGTTGAGAATTGTACAGAAGGTTTTGGGAAAGAGCTGGAGATGTAGGCGTCACTTCCCTGAGTTCTATTGGCCAGAATGAGTCACACGGCCCACGTGATTGCAAGGGATTCTGAGAAACAAAGTCTAGCAGGTGGCCAGAAGAAAAGAAAACCAGTTTGGCAAACTGTCTGCCTCAGCGCCCCTCATCTCCCTTCCTCCAGGAAAATGTGTAAAATCCTAGAATTACTATCCTCACCCAAAAGTGACCAAGCAGGCCCCAGCTGAGTTTCAAACAGCAGTCCTCAAACGGGACGTGCCACTCCATGTGCAGCACAAAGATTTCCCAAGTGGCACATGGACACAGGACATTCTACATGACTTATTTTCCCAACTTTTAACTTTACTCTCATCCCTAAAACTGAGCTGCCTGAGAACTGGTCTGCATGTTTGCATGGGTGTCCATTTTCCATCTCAGTCTGTGAGAGGAAGGCTCACCACAGAATGTCCGTCAGCCATGGAAGACCCATCGAAGTGCTAAGCAAAGCCTTCTGTCTTGAACATTTTGCTCTGAAGGGTCCCAATGAGACATGCGAACTCCCTTCCTGTTGCTCTGAGGAACTCCCTTTCTTTGGGGGGATGTGGGCAACAAGGTCACCCACCACCCCATGCTCTGATGTGCCCAAAGAAAAGAATAATATTGACGAAGGCATGTTATAATGAGGGTTTCTCTTTTCCCAAGTGGTGATTGACTAACATGTAGACTCTTAATGGAGAAGTTAAAGCAGGAGAACTAGGTTCTTGTCAAATGAAGTTGGAGAATGAATCTCGTGGGCAAAGCAGAGTGAGTAAAGTGATAGAAGTTTATTAGGTGAGGCTACAGGGGAAAAACTCTCAGGACTGAGAGGGGTCCCAACAGGGTTGGCACTGAGGACTTATAGGGTTGGTCTTTTACAGAAAGTTAACCAGGAGACTTAAATCTTTTTGACTTCTCTACTAGCAACACCACTGATTAAGGACTAGTGATAACGTCTTTAATGGCTTCCTTCTTTTTATGGTCTGGTTATTTTCTGTTGACCACAGGAGACTGTCGTAAATAAGACTCCCCCCTCAGACACTTAGGGCAGGGTGGTCTGGTGCATTCCAGGTTTTCTTACACCTCCTTATTTTGGGGATTTCTGAGAGCCTCATCATGGCACCCCCTACCTACTTCTCTCTACTTAGCCCTGCCTGTCTGTTTTTCAGAGTCTGGGTAAAACTTTTTGGTGCACCTGAAAAAATTGAGCGGGTGAGTCACTCTAATGTCTGGCTTATAGATCTTTCCAACTCGTGTCATTTTCACTATTTCACTGGCAGCAAAGTTGAAATAGGACCTATTTAAACTGTCAGAATAATTATTTGGTACTAGATTACCAGTGCTTATTTTTGGCACATTACGCATATGAAGTTCGAAGATTTAAAGAACTTCAATAAAACTTCGTCTATTTCCACATCTTTATTTATGTGAACCAGTTTCTCAAACATTGTCTCAATGCTAAAAATGAGAGTGTATCATTCCAGCAATAGATAATATTTATCAATGGGGCCATAATCTAATGAAGAAAAAAAGATTTATTGTCTCATTAAGAAACACATTTCCATCAAAATTGTACATTTTTATGGCTATATAATATGTATTATATCTTTAAGTTTTAGCCTTTTCTGCTCTAAACCTAAATACATCCAATTATTTTCAGTATTATTAGTTTTCTCACTCTTTTATTAATAAGGACTCTTTTTTTTTGACTCTTAAGCTCTTCTTTCATTTTTCCTTCAGTTTTATTCTACTCTGTTTTTAACTACTTCATATCTTGTTTTCAACTACTTCATATCTTTTTTTTTTTAGATTTTTTAAAAATTTATTTGACACAGAGAGAGATCACAAGTAAGCAGAGCAGCAGACAGAGAGAGAGGGGGAAGAAGCTCCCCACTGAGCAGAGAGCCCCATGCGGGGTTCGATCCCAGGACCCTGAGATCATGATCTGAGCCAAAGGCAGAGGCTTAACCCACTGAGCCACCTAAGTGTCCCTTTATACCTTATTTTTAATTTTTAGTTTCTGGTTTATCTTCAGTTATTTCTATTCATTTTCATCTTTTAGATTCTCCTAACCAGGGGACTGTCTTTACAGAAACCTGCATCCAGCAACGGTTTCTCTCCCTCCTGGGCAGTCGTGCCCATATCCCCCTGGTATGTGGCTTAGCAAAGGACCAAGAAGAAAGGGACTGAGCGGGAGATAAAGAAGAATTTAGCACAACTGGAGTGAAAAGGATCTGGGGTGGGAACTGGCTGCAGGGGAGACAGGGAGGAAGGTGGGAGGCAGGTCATCCATGCCCTGTTCTCTTCCCAAAGCAGTCCCTGGAGTTAACAACTCTTTCTGTTCCAGAAACACTTTATTCACAGCTGGAGCCCAGCTCTCATGCATCACACTGTTTGGTAGGGTTTGTTCATAAAGCTACCCACCCACTGGATGAGAGCTCCATGGGGACCAAGGACTGCCACTCCGCCAAGGTTGCATAGCCTCAGAACACAGCACAGTGAAGGGATTCAATCAATATCGTCCAATAAAACAATGAATGAATGGTGCTCCAAGCCAGGAACAAGAGGCATGAATAAAGAAAATGAAAGCAGCATGGGGCGTGTATATATTCGAGGACAATGAGAGCCTACATCCTATGTATTCCACTAAGAAACCAATAAGGAACAAATGTCTCACAGGACTTCTGTTTGTTCAGGAAAAACCCTAAGGCTGTCTGCTCTGCCGCTATCAATCAGTTGTTAACATCAACCAATAAGCCAACATCTTCCTAAGGTCTTATTTGATGATCGCTGTCTAGACTCTGCTGTTTCTGTTCTTTTAGTAACTACAGATTTCTTGGGTGCCTGGGTGGCTCAGTCGGTCAAACATCTGACTTCAGCCCAGTTCATGATCCCAGGGTCCTGGAATTGAATCACACATCCGGCTCCCTGCTCGTGGAGAGTCTGCTTCTCCCTACCTCCTGCCCCTGCTCCTGAGCTCAAGTGCTTGCTCTGTCCCCCTCTCAAATTAATAAAGAAAATCTTAAACAACCACCACAACAACAAAATTACAAATTTCTTATGAATCAGGACTTTAGGATTATATTTTAACTGAATTCAAAACACACTCCCCAATCTTCCTTCACTGAAACACAGCATTGGCCCTAACTAAGATCTTTGCTTCCCACATTCTTGAAGCTTAATGTCACAGAACCCACCTATACCACCAAACGTAATGCTAACTATCATTGGGGTAAGAGCAAGTAGACCATGAACATTTCAAGATTATGCGATGGGGAATATCCAGCTCTAGCGCAAACCTTCTTCTGAACTCCCAACCAGCAAATCAAACTCCTAATTTTGTGTCTTAATGGAATAACCAGTTTCCATTCTGTCCCTCGATGCTTCCTCTTCACCTCTCCCTTCCATCCTGCCCTCATGTGCATCCATTTCAGAGACCGCTGCCTTCATTTGCCCTCACTCATGTAGACACTCCTCCCTCAACACCCCAGCCCTCGTCTGTTGGTCCTACTTTTCAAGTTAGAATCAACTCGACCTACCTTGCTGTTTCCAAAACCATTCCTAGCCTGGCCTCGATTCCTCCCCACTCCTATGGTCTCTTTTTAATTCTTTTTTAAGATTTTTATTTATTTATTTGACAGAGAGAGATCACATGTAGGCAGAGCAGCAGGTAGAGAGAGGGGGGGAAGCAGGCTCCCTGCCGAGCAGAGAGCCCGATGCGGGGTTCGATCCCAGGACCCCAGGACCATGACCTAAGCCGAAGGCAGAGGCCCAACCCACTGAGCCACCCAGGCGCCCCTAGTCTCTTTATTAGCTTCCCGGTTTTCTCTCTTTACCCTTTCTAGGCTATTCTCCATTCTCCAGCGACAGTGATCTTTGTAAAATAAGAACTTTATCTCACTGGAACTGTGGTAAAAGAAATTTTAAACCTTCCTCTTACCTTCAGAATCACGTCCACAATCTTCAGTCTGCCTCTAGGAGCACGACATGATCAGCCCTGGCTCGTCAGAGAACTTCCTCTCACGCCAGCCTCTCCACTGGTCACTGTGCTCCCGTAATGAGCGCCTCTTCGCATTTTACCAGGTGTATGCTTTTTGTTCTGCACTGTCCCCTCCCCTCCCCTACCTAACCTTCAGTTTTTCCATTCCTATCTACCCATCAGAAGCCTGCAACTCCCACAAGCAAGTAAGATGAAGGAGGCAAGAGGAATAAAAGCAAAAATGGCAGCTTATGTTTTCAATGGTGTCAACAACTGGAGCAAAAAGATTGTATCAGCTCTGGACACACACACACACACACACACACAATTCTGTCCTGCAAAAAAGTAAAACAAATATTTAATGAAACTTCAGGGAAGCAGGGTCTTTTACTTAGTTAAGGATAGGCCTCAGACGTAGCAAGAGAAATGGGAACTTAACAATAACTCAAAGAAATAGTTTATTTTTCTCACACAGCGGTTAAGTTCCAAGGGATGGTGTAGTGGTTCAGTGATGTAATCGGGGACACAGCTCTTTCTGTCTTTCTGCTCCCCTCCAGTTAACATGCTGGGTTTTGTCTCCATGCTCATCACTGCCTCATGGACCTAAAATGGCTGCTGCATATCCAGGTTAAAGTCAGTATTCCAGGCAAGAAGAATTGGAAGAGACAGCTTTCATATCTCATTAGGAAAAACCGTGTCACCTGGCCACCCTTAAATGAAAACGGGGCAATTGAATATTAACTTTCACAGCTTCTCCAGCAAAGATAGGGAAAGGGCTTCAAAATAGAGATTGTGCCAGCCTGAGAGCATACTAGGGATAATCAATAGAAATTAATGGTGCTGTAATGGCAATATAATTAAATGGTGTTAGAAATAAACGTGTTCTTTATTCTCCTATACAAAATGTCATGGACATTGTCTTTTATTTAGAGTTCTGTCTTCAGTTTTTAAAAAATATTTTATTTATTTGAGAGAGAGAGAGAGCACAGAAGGAGAGTGAGAGGGAGAAGCAGACTCCCCACTGAGCAGAGAGGCCTGAGGTGGGGCTCGATCCCAGGACCATGACCAGAGCTGAAGTCAGACGCCCAACCAACTAAGCCACCCAGGTAACCCTAGAGTTCTGTCTTTATTATATTTATCAGGATTTCTATAATTTGTTTCCCAATATTTCCCCCAACTATATTTTCTTCATAGGATAAGGATCCTTCTCATTTATATTTATATTTAATATATAGTTTTATATTCATATATATAATTTTAACAATGAAACTATTCAAGAACCTATGCCCTGTGTTTGACAGTAGACTCCACCTGTACAGAAGTGTAGCAGCATTATCAGAGCGAGCATGGTATTCTCTGCAACCTGCCCGCTCTTTCGAATCCAAGAAGATTCAACATTCATGCCCCTAAAAACCATCCCCGTGAAATGGTCTGGGAACTCAGCAAACAGCTCGCGCCTCTAGAAGCCGCCAGGTGGCAGCACAGCATAAGAAGTGAGTGCAATTCGGTCCCTAACTCCAAGCCACAAAACTAAACCCCTAGGATTTCTCAGTGTGAGCCTCACCCACAGCCTTGTGCCACCAGCTCATCGCGGCTTCAGCCCCATCAACAGAAATGGGCAAGGCAGCATGCCCTTTCAGTGACACGTTGCATTTGGCTTATTCACATTCCCTTCAGGTGGAAGACCGTTGACTGAAAACACAACTGTGTTGTCCAATGCAACACCACCGCCCCAGGCATTTTTAACCTGTTTTAGGAAATGATGAGATCTCACTCTGATATTTGTTTCCAAAACTCTGGGTCTTGTGGGCCCCCATAGGTCAGTGTTTGTGGGACAGAAGGGCCTACGTGAACGACCTACTTTTAAGGGTGAGACTCCAGGGTCTACACTCCATTCTACTCCAGGAATTTTGAGTCTGAAGAAACAGAGACACATAGGAGCAACAAAGTAGGTGGGGGTTTTTTTGTTTGTTTGTTTTGTTTTTTAGAAAAGTATAATGATACCTCAATCTTTAAACGTATACTTCTTTTTCTGAATCAACTGAGATTTTGACATATAAAGTGATATTGAATCAGCAGAGAATTAGAGTAAAAGTGAAACGGGGTTATATCTTCATCCATGGGTGATACATTGATTTTAACAGACTAGAAACTCCAATACATTTGAACCAATTTCATGGAGCTCTGTGTTGGGAAACCTTTTCAGGCTGTGTCTGGACTTGATGAGAAAAAGTACATTGATTGATTAGTAATGTGTGTCGTAAGTGACTAGAGGAGGCGTGGTAATGTGTTAGTCACATATTGACACATTTTCTAACTCTGGCTTACTCTGGTTTGGTGCCATCTTCAGCCATCACAATTTTGAGGACATATTTTGTATGAACCACTGTGTTGGTTGCAAACACAAATATGAGAAAGTGGCGTGGGGAGGATGGTCTCTGCTCTCCCGAAGATGATAATATAGTAAGAAATAATGAAGATCTGTGTGCTTTGAGGCAGCATCCCTCAAGTGTCATTAAGAAGCGAAATAGAGCATTCTGAGGGATAACCGAGGTAAAAGACCAATTCTAGACAAAGGGATCAGAGCATGTGACCCAGAGAAGATGAAATTTTCTGTTGGGTCTTGAATAACTAAGATTTTCATAAGATGTGGAAGGAATTGCATAAAAATGTGAAAGAGTGATGTGAACATACATGAGAACAGGCCTAGTTCAGTCAGGAAATAGTTCCAAGTGAAAGTGAGTAGTATCAAATAGTGCTGCTGGTGATGGGTGTCATTTCATAAGGACCTTTGTCTTCTGGAAAAGGCCCAATTAATACCTTCTCCATATATTCATTTATTAAACAGAATCACCCAGTGATACCCTCATGCCTTTAGGTCCTAGAATGTTTGAATTTGAATGTTTTGGCATTCATCTGACCTCTGAGTGTGGCTGGGGAGGAAGAGGGCAAGGGAGATCTTGTAAAGGATACTGGGCAGAGCTCTCTGCAAACTTGCCAGCCCTCATGGACAGGTGCTGAACCTCAGTCTGTGAAGAGCCCCGTGGATGAGACAGCAGTGGGTACACTTCTCCCACTGGGGAAGACGCACACTGGCAGAGACTTGTTCTTCATGTGTTTCTTGATAGAGCCTCTACCATTGGTCATCAGAAGTTGGTTTTTCTGGAGCTTGGAGGTGTCTGACGTGAGAGGGAGTATCATTTCTTGCTATGAAAAGCCATAATTCCTAACGAAGAGATCTGGAGCTGGTAGTAGAATTCCAGAGAAGTATCAGTGACAAAATGTGAAAACTGATTTGGAGAAATAAAGAAGATAAATGACTTTGAGAATGGGTCGCTAAAAAAATGGGAGGAGCAATAACAGAAATACAGACATCCAGAAGAGCACACTGTGGAAGCTGGAGAAGAATTTGAAAGTGAGGCTACAGAACCTTTAAGACATTCAGATGAAGAAGTCCAACAGGAAGTTGGGAATGCTTGTGTAGGCTTGAGAAGCAATAGCAACCGATCTGTAGAGTTGGAAGTCATGCAGAAGGAGTTGGTCCTTAAAATCCTGAGAAAAGATACAATTTATGGGAAGAAAGCTGAGAAGTGTGATGGCATGATCTTGGGAAAAGTCCTCTGAGAAAGAGAAGTGGTTAGCTGCTAGTCCAGCCTTGAAGTAAAGAGACGAAGACAAATCAGGAGAGTGCAGTGCTCACAGGCGAACGGAGGAGAGCTTCTAGATGAAGTGGTGCGGGCAGCAATGTGAAAAGCTTCCAAAATTCAAAGGGAACATGCCTGTGGAAATGTCATTGTCCTTCGGCCGTTTGGATACTTGTCCACTTGATTGTTGAATTTCATTGCTGGTTTTCTGCATGAGAATCAAATGTAAGCCTATTTGGCCAGTAGAAGAGGGATACGGTTCAGTAGTGGGAGCTGGTTTTAAAGAGGGAAAGAAATATGTCTTTCTCTAAGACATCAGGGACAAATAAAAGGTTGGTATAGAGTCAGATACCCACAGGGGATGGAAGCCAAATAACTAAGGAATGCGTTTTCCCCATGGACTGTGTTTTCTCAATGCTCTAGTTGAGAGGACGGGGAAAAGGAAGCAGGAAGTGGAGGAAAGGGCCATCCACTTGGGTTAATTGATGGGAGGTGAGGAAGATGCATTCAGTGAGTGCTGGTCCATGAAAGACTGAGCTACACGTGTGTGAGTGGTCAAGTTAGCACAGTTGTGGGGCTTCTCCTGGCAAAGCTTCATGACAAAGTTTCAACAAAGGGCACGATACTGGTCCGAGTTGGAAAGAGATACCACCAATCTGGTTTGGGAATGATTGTGCTATGTTTGCTGGTGCTGGCTTCTGTGTTGGAGCCATATGAGAGCGTGCCAAGTGACAGAAGATGCATAAGGACAGTTAGCAGGTTCAGCAAAGAGGTACGTCAAGTGTGCAAACAACACAGCAGGTGGAAACAATATATACTCCCACACAAGTTTGTCGAGAATTAACTATATTATGGGGCACCTAGGTGGCTCAGCCAATTGAGCTTGAACGTCCAACTCTTGGTTTTGGCTCAGGTCTTGATCTCAGAGTTAGGAGATCGAGCCCTGCATCATCAACCTCTGAGCTCAGCATGGAATCTGCTTGGGATTCTCTCTCTCCCTCTCCCTCTGTTCTCCCCACCCCCACCGCTGGCTTTTGTGCAAATGCATGTATGCTCTCATTCTCTCTCTCCTTCTCTCTCTCTTTCAAATAAATACATAAATAAAATCATTTAAAAAATTTAAATATATTAGTACATATTAAAGTGGTTGGGTCTTAGTGGGTTCTCAAAAAATATTAACTAAATTTTAATCTATTGGGCTAGAGCAGTGTTATATAATTTTAGTTTTTAGCAGCTGTAATTGGATATTTGTCTCCGTGTTACCTTTACTTAATATCCTTTTACCGTTGTGCCTTAAAGTGTGGAATCTTTTTTACCCACTGAGTCATAAGAGATGCTAAAAGGGCAATAATCATAAATGAATTGTTTCCATAATGGCTGGTTTCTAGGCAAGGTGCCTCTATAAGCACGGGTCAGCTGGAGCTCTTCCTCAAGTGTACAAAACAAAGCATGCCACAGAACATGCACAGAGAATCCAAGCTGAACATTAAAATACACAATTGAATATAGTATTCTGTAGTTACTATCACTTGCTAGTGCCCCAAAGCAGTTTTCATGTTCTTTAAATATAAAAAAAGCATAATGAATGCTCATAAATCTCCTAAATTAGTCTTTAAACCGTACCACCAGGAAAGGCCACCACCTACATCTACCATACTGCAGAAACTTCTCTGGCTCTCCTGGCCTTTCCCTGGGCACCTGGAGCCAAATCATTAATCCTTCACCCACACGAAACTCCCAGTCCTAACAAATCCTCACACCTAACAAATCCTCACATCTAACTTGACAGACTCCCAATAAATCAAGATGTCAGCCCAATAGTTTTGGGGTTTTTTTAGATTGGAAATGGATCAAAGAGAGTGTAATTGATCAAGTGAAGTTGGCAGTCAATGAGGAAATAAATTCAAACTTCGCAGGTAAATAAGTGGCCTTCCATCTGTCTTAGGAACATGGAATTTTTTAAAAAGATTTTATTTTTTTATTTGTCGGAGACAGAAAGAGAGCACAAGCAGGGGGAGCAGCAGGCAGAGGCAGAGGGAGAAGCAGGCTCCCCACTGAGGAAGGAACCTGATGTGGGACTCGATCCCAGGACCCTGGGATCATGACCTGAGCCAAAGGTAGATGCTTAACTGACTGAGCCCCCTGAGTGTCCCAAGAACATGGATCTTTATGGAAATCCTGTACTTAAAATAGTGGTTATCAACTATCTCCACTTTTCCCCTCTACCTCACAGGAATTAGAAATCATAACAATAAGAGCGCTGGAGGGCCCTCCCTATTTCAAAATCTCAGTGGATGAGTTCCTGGGAAGGTTTAACTGGCTTGGGGCAGAAAGAGGTAGGGAGAGAAAGAAATTAGCGTTCTCTGAACACCTATAAGTGACAGCCACTGCCCTACCCATGTGAAATTAGTATTACTACCAGATGGAAAAACAAAAAACAAACAAACAAAAAACCCCAACACCCCCCCCCACCCCCAGCCAAAGCCTCCAGAACACTTGTAGACTTTTTCTTGGCAGAGGTGTGGTGGGAGGATGGAGAGAACAATTTATACTGCCCTTTTCTTACAGGGGCTGGGCCTGCCTAAGAATTGGATTAGATTACAAGGTAGCTGTGCTTGGATTATATTACAAAGAAAAAAAAATACCACTTGAAGCTTCTGTCAGTTCTCTGTGCTTATAGGAGCAGGACCCAGAGTAAATGCCCTTTGTGCAGCAGAGTGAGTTCATAATCTTTAAAAATGCCTTGAGCTTGTGTGGTGTCGGGAGTAAGAGATGCACTGCTTTGCACATTCACAGGAATTTAAAGTTCAAGAGGGGAGAAAGGTCTTCGTAGAAGGAGAGATCCAAGAAGACACAGGGAAGTCGGTGTCTAAGGAAGACACGACCATGAGAAATCTGAGACTAGCTGATATTGTTGTTGGATTTTTAATTTATGTAGTTGTCCTGTTGTGCCATCATCCGGGCAATGTCCGTTGTACGCCATAGGCCAGTGTTGGTGGAAATTTGGAAAAATTTGGAAAAATTTGGTCGGTGTGGCAGATGAGATGGGGTGAACGGGAACAGATGAGGGACAGAACTGTACGAGTAAGGTGCCAGGGGTGGTCAAGGGTGCAAAGATGTGGAACACGAGAGTGAGAAGGAGCCTTAACAGATAAAAGATGGAAGCCCGTGAACGCCAAGGGTGCGGGGAAACACAGGCGAAGGCAGAGCTGAGAGCCGGGATGTCAGATTTCCAACCAAATGCTGAAATGCACATTAAAGACTGAAGTGCAGTGTGAGGCAGAAATCGGTACCTGGGAGAACAGCCAGGTGGCTAGCTATTATTAATCAAATTATTAGTTAAATTATTAACTTCTTTTTACTGAAGATACAGAATCTGACCAACGTACCTGAGGCCACAGAACTAGTAAGGGACATGGCTCTCAAACTCAAAAGCCTGACTTCTTTTTACTACACTCTACTCTTTCTCCAAGAGATAGTAGCGCCTGTTTAGTGATGCCCTCACCGTATTCTCAGCCCTGCGCTGTGCCGAGCCAGGGGCTATCACTACTCGCAGTTTACGGCGGAGGAAACTGAAGTTCAGAGGAATTCCAAAACTTGCTGGAGCTCCCAGAGCAAACAAAAGGGAGCCAAGATTTAATGGTAGGTTTTTCTAGCCTCAGAATGTCGGTTCTTTCCAACTACATAGCTTCGCCTGGAATGACAGAAACGGAGTTAATCACACAGGTGTTTACCTACAGACTAGCTGGTATTATGGGTAACTTGTACTAACAAAGTAATCGATTGGGTTTGCGGTATAGGGATAAGGTGGGTTTTTTTTTTTTTTTAAGATTTTATTTATTTATTTATTTGACAGAGAGATCACAAGCAGGCAGAGAGGCAGGCAGAGAGAGAGGTGGAGGCAGGCTCCCCGCGGAGCAGAGAGCCCGACACGGGGCTCGATCCCAGGACCCCGGATCATGACCCGAGCCGAAGGCAGTGGCTCAACCCACTGAGCCACCCAGGCGCCCCGGATAAGGTGGGTTGAAAACCACCTACCACCTTTGGGTATTGTAGAGGGCACGGATTGCATGGAGCACTGGGTGTGGTGCAAAAATAATGAATATTGTTATGCTGAAAAAATAAAAAAATTAAAAAAATTAAAAAACAAAAAAACAAAAAACCACCTACCACCTATACAATCAGGAACCCGACTGAGAAGCTTGTTGTGTCATTCATCGTGACGAGATATTCAGGACTGAATCGTGCCACGCATAGGGAAAATCTAACTCTTTCCAAATGAATCCCAGAATCCTGGAGAAGAAAAAGGCGACTCATACAAGAAAGCCCTTTAAAAGCATCTTTTTATTTGCTATAAGAATATAATCTGGCATTTCTATACAATCCATCATGCAAAAAACATGGTAGGCATTTTACAAGCAAAGCAGAATCCCAATAGCTGTACATTTGTTCCATCCACATATTAGCCAAAGCTGAAAAACAGCATCTGGGAATAAACACATACAGAACGAGCCAACCTTTGTCCCTAGGATCATGGCTTCTAATGTCAAGAAGCACAGTGGAGAAAGCACAGTCACCTTGATGTCTCAATGCCTAAGACTGAAAGAAATGGGGGAGATTTGAGGAACATCACTGATGATGCACTGGGTTGCCAGGAGGCCGCTACCCGTGGGCAGTTTCCCTGTGTGCCTACATGGCTCTGCGAAGCAAGCATGGAGGCATCTGGAGACAAACAGGGAGGAATTACCTGCAGAGCTAACCTACTTGAGGCGGAAGAGCCCACAGAAGGATCCTTTTGCTCCAGCACCAAGCTGGGAATTAAGAATTGCAATTGCTTTCCTAACCAAAAGTCACAGTGATTTTTCTTTTGGTAGAGTAATTAAATTTCCCTGAAATACCATCGTCAAGCATGTTGTAAGTAAATTGCTCAGTAGCATGGTGGGCCCTAAACTCTGGAGCTGGCTCAGCTTGCATAACTGTGGTTTGGGGAAGGGAGCTGTGGCGAGAAGGGGAAGGAGAGCACACGAAACCCTTTAGAATCAGACCGCAGATGCTGGGACCGTCCGTGCACAGCTCTTTCTTTGCAGGCATGCCTGAGAGTCCTTTCCAGACGTGGAAGGCTCCTAGTCACATCGGTTGTGCTCCGGTCACTCACTGAGTTCAGCGATAACAATCCAAACCTATGTTATCCTCAGTCTTCACCACAAAAGGTCGTGGGTTTATGCCCACTTTCTAATTAAGCAAACTTAGGCTTTTAAAGATTATACCATTAGACCGAGGAAATGCAACTAGTTATAGACGGGACAGGACTGGCGATCAGGCCCGCTGGACAGCCAACCTAAAGTTTTCCACCGCACCAGAGCATTTCTGAAGGGATCAAAAGCTATTTCTGGCCTTGGACGTTTCCTTACCATTTTGTGTGATTTTAGTCCCAAAGTCAAAAGTCCAGGAGAGATTCAGAAGAGCTAAAAATGCCACAGTGAAGAGAGGTGAGTTATCGACTTCCATTCCAGCAAGACCTCTGAGAGCAACTGAGATCCCCAAGGGCCACAGCTATAGGGTCTGCTGGGAAACTGATCTGGAATTTAACTTAGAGGTATCTCCAACTTGTCCAATTAATGGACAAAAATCTGCAAGGAAGGGATTCAAATTAGGTTCAGGAATTTATACCCTCCTGCCCCAGGCCCACAAGACCAAAGGGACATCTCCTGGGGCAGATCTCAAACCTGGAGTCTCTGAGGCATGGGCATCCCATTGATTTCTAGCATCATCAACTGTAAGTGAAAGTAACAGATTAGAAGTAGAGCCAAAATGTGTCTCCTGAAAACTCTCACGTCTCTAAAGGTACAAAATGAGGCCACCGGGCATGAAGCATCCAATGACAACCAAAGCAAGAGTCTTTATTTTTGACTTGTATTTGCTTTGTGGAGCCTCAGTTCAGAATTCTCCATGAACTCAACTGTTCATCAGTCTTCTTATCCCTCTGATTGTTACATTCAGAAACAGAGCTTTTAATTTTAATGGGTTTACTTTGAAAGTTACATATTTGCCTGAATTTTAAATATTGTCATAGTCACCGTATTTAAGAAATGTACTTCTTTTTTTTTTTTTTTAAGATTTTATTTATTTATTTGACAGAGAGATCACAAGCAGGCAGAGAGGCAGGCAGAGAGAGAGGAGGAAGCAGGCTCCCTGCTGAGCAGAGAGCCCGATGCGGGGCTCGATCCCAGGACTCTGAGATCATGACCTGAGCCGAAGGCAGCGGCTTAACCCACTGAGCCACCCAGGCGCCCCAAGAAATGTACTTCTAAAAACATCTTTTCCTATTGTGTTTAAAATTGGAAAAGCTGTTTTTAAAAGTGAATTTTTTTAAAGATTTTATTTATTTATTTGACAGAGAGAGCTCACAAGTAGACAGAGAGGCAGGCAGAGGGTGGGGTGGGGGGAGCAGTCTCCCCTCTGAGCAGAGAGCCCCATGTGGGGCTCAATCCCAGGACCCTGGGATCATGACCTGAGCCGAAGGCAGAGGCTTTAACCGACTGAGCCACCCAGGCACCCCCAAAGTGCATTTCTTAAATACAATGATTATTATAACAATATTCTTACCGGGGCAAGTCCACTTCTAGGGATAAAAGAAGTGTCAGTGGAAGGAATTTTCTAAAGAGGATACATCATTTTAACTGGGGTCTGATTTAGACTTTGAAAGACCTATACAAATAAAAGCCATATGAGACTACCCTCTTACTGCTGGAGTCTGTGTTGACTCCCAGATCCAGTGATGGATGGGTCCATAACAAAATGACAAAGGGGAGAGTCACACATGGCCTTCACTTTGCCTTGCTGGAGTTGACTACAAAAGCACCAGCCCCTAAAGCCTCCAAGGGTCTTGGAAGCGTATCCCACTCTGGCTAGTGAGAGCCGACAGGCAGAGGAGTGGGCCTCTCCTTCACTCCCTCTCTTCCCCGTGACCTACTTTCTGTTCCAGTTATGGGAGATATTCTGAATCTTTTTCATTTTGATCCTCTGATCCAGCATCTTGTACCTCGCAGGATGGTCATCGGTTTTCTTTGGGACTGAAGGTGCGTAGGAGCTAGATGCGTAAGCAGGGCGTTTAAAATGGCGCAGAGGAGCCTTGATGACTGGCGGCCATGCAAAGGAAGACAGACAACCATTAGCCTCACTAATGACGTGGCACCACCTAAACACCATGGGCCATTGGCTCTCCCCAGACCTGTTTCCTTTCAAAGCAGGAAACAGACAAGTGGGACCCTCTCTGGGGCTCTCACTACAGAAAGATGAATAAACACATTCTCACCTCGGTCATTTACTTAAAATAAAGAAAGACAAATTCCTAGAGAGAGACAACGAGGATGCTGGAAGATGAATGTTTTCTGACAATGAGTGGATGGAGTGAAGGAAGTGAAAGGGAACAGTGGGATCACTTTTGGGAATAGCAAAGCAAACAGGTGAGCAGAGCCATAGGACGGACCAGCATTTAGCACCAGATGTGAGCTTTTAGGGCTGCAAAGTGGCACATGATCCAGAAGTGATTAAAAAAAAAAAAAAAAAAAGACAGTACTGAGAAGTATTTGCCAAACACATATATAAAAGTCTTGTCTCCAAAATATTTTTTAAAACTCTTAAAATTCAGTAAAGAGAAATCAACAACCCAATTTACAAAGGAGCAAACGATCTGAACCGACTCCTCGCTGAGGAAGAGATGCACATGGCCAGAAAGCCACAGCTGCAGATTAAAACAGCAATGATATACACGACACACCTATTGGGACAGATAAAATCCAAACCAGAGTGGGTGACACCCGTCACTGGGGACAACAAGGAGCGGCATGACTCCCATCCTCGCTGGAGGGGTTGTAAAGTATTACAGTCACTTTGGAAGGCACTTTGACAGTCTCTTAGGAAGCCAGTCATGGTTTTACCACACGATCCAACAGTTATGCTGCTAGGTATTTACCCAGCTGATTTGAAAACTGATGTCCGCATAAAAACCTGTACACGAGTTTTATAGAAGTTTATTCCTAATTGCCCAAAACCGTAAGCCAGGAATTCCTTCAATAGTTAATTGCATAAACACATTGTAGAACATCTATACAATGGGATATTATTCAGTGATAAAAAGAAACAAGCAGTCAAGCCACATAAAGACATAAAGTGTTAACTGATCCCTCTTCCCTGTGCCCCTTGTGCTCTGCCCCCCACCACTGGCACCCCCTCTTCCCCTTCTTGGTCCTCCTGGAGAGCATTGTCAGTGAGACAGTGTAAGAATGAATAAAGGGAAAACCAGGTTAAATGATCATCGCAAACTGATGAGGTAGAGTAATTAGGTAAAAGGTATGAAGGACAGAGCTGGTGCTGAGTCATTTCCTCAAACACTTGTTTGAGTTGAAGTGATTCTAACAACACAGGGTGGGCAAAGAAAGGTAATACACAGGTGGGTCAGCTTGAAGGGCTCAGACTGGGGGACAGATCCATGATACAAAAGGTTACCCTTGTGAAAACCAGTTCCACAACTCTCTTCCAATATGGTCAAGCAAAAGATCAGAAACAACTTAAATGTACAAGCAGAGGGGTTGGTTAAGTTCTGGTACATTCTTAAAATACACTACTGCGATACTACAGAAAAGCCATATAGATTTCTGTTAATAAAAATAGATGTTCATGTAATCCTGTTAAATCAAAAAGGCAATAAATATAATCTAATCTCATTACAGCATGTATCAATATGAGCATAAGAAAATCCAGAAGGTCATAGTTATATCATAGCAGTGGTTATCTGAGGAGTTTAAACATGGTTTTTGGTTGGTTGTTTCCATTTTCTAATTTTTCTATGTGGATCAGGTTTTGCTGATGCGACTTCTGAAAAAAAAATACTGCTAAAAATTTCTTCCATAGAATCATACATCAGAGCTATTCTGCAAGATCGTATATAACAAAAAGCCAGCAAACCTGAGGTCACTTGGAGCTTTAGTATGAGACGTCTCAGAGAGCTCAGAGCTGACTAGACTTTTTCCCTGTCTGTAGACTAATGGTCATTCGTTGACTTCTTAGAGCACTTAGGTGTTGCTGACAGAACAGTGAAGAAAACAGACCAAAATCCCTGCCGTCCTGGGACTTCCATTCTAGTGACCCCCCCACTGAGACTTGTCACTTCGCTTACAGAAGAAAAAACTGTTCAGGTCGAATAAGGGACACTATTACTACCGTAACATCCACACCAACTTTGCCTTCTCAGTTAGGCTAACTCGTAGTAAAGACGAGCAGCAAATGGTCTGATAGTGACATAATATGAAGAAGAAAAGAGAGGTGTTTTGTTTTGTTTTGTTTTGTTTTTAAAGACCTCAGAGCACTTAATTCTGAGTTTTACGGTAAACAGCACAAAACACTCTAGGAACAAGTAGAAAAACAGCCCTGTTACCTTGGATAATGGGGTAGAAACGAGAGACTTCAGAGTAAAAGCTGCTTGTTGCAAACGTCTGGGCTAGCTGATTTACTGCTCTTCAAGTCACAGTCCCTCTCCATATTCATTCTATTTTTGCTACTCAGCATGAACCCAGCCAAAGCATTATTGAATTTCTCACTTCTCAGCATGAAGGAGCAGTTACCGTTTGCTGGCATTCTGATTGTCTGAACAAAAACTCCCCTTGCCACCAGTCACTGCAAATAGAGTTGAACCTGCTGATAGAGATCGGCTTCCCACCAAGATTGTGGAAATACTTATATGCCTGCTGTCGCCCTTACTCAAAATGTTGGAAAAAAAGAAAAATTCAAACAGTGCTGTTTTATAGGCATTGATTGCCTTTCTCGTCTGCAGGGGAATGTGATTTGATGACAGAGCAAAACGGGAGAACCGGGGATAAGGACACCATCTTGAATTTAGTGGAGACCTTTGTTCTGGGGCGCTGGCCTGGCCTCCTAGGGCTCTTTCATTTGTCTACTGGCTATTCCCAAGATACTGGAAGAGGATCTGATCCTTCTGCTTTCAACGGCTACACAGGTCCCACACCTGAACCCAAGCAGTAGTGTTAAAATCCACCTCTCCTTCTCTGGGGGTAGAGAAGAAGAACCAAACTGGGCATAGAATCCCGTCTCTCCATATGATTGATTATTAGCAAGTTAGACCATTTTTTTTTTAATCTTGGGGACATATTCACAAAATCTGCTCTCATCTCGTAAAGCAATTTACTTGCTGGAAATGGTCTAATTAGCTAATGAGGATTTGACAAAGGTACATATCATTGCACAGATCCTGGATTTGGGAGTCATTATCTATATTACTTTCAAATGTACTTAGGAAAAGAAAAGTGCAAGACAAAAATCGATACATCACCATCCTTTATTTCACAATTACATACAGTATTTGTTTTTCATAAAAGCAATGCTCTTTGAGGAGTTTTAATCCCCATTTGTTTAAACCACCTTTCTCGTGAACACCACAGTTCTCCCAAAAGTGTGTATGATCTTCTCCCTTTCCTCGGCCACCGCCAACCTATCTGTTTTTCCCTCTCCGCCTCTTTGAGAGGTCTTTGAGACCATTTTGCTTGATGGTTACTTTTCTTGTGGTGTGGGAGACGAGTGTATCGAATTATTCTTCAGAAAATAGATTGAGATTAGTCCTAAATCAAATTAATATAGTTGATAGTTCAGGTATTGCGATGTAAAAGAGGGTTTTTAAAGCGTTTTGTTTCTCAAAATACCCTTCAATAAAGTTGTGAGTGTGATAGGTATTGTTGGGGGACAAGGAGGTTCCTTAGTCAAAACTTACTGGGTTTAAACTACTATCTTCATGGCAGGACCTCTCAGACACCTAAATAGTGGGGATGTGTGTTAGGAATCCTGGAAAGAAGCCAACAGCATGTGGTTTTTCTCCATTTTATTAGCTTAGGGAACTTCTTTACAGGGACACCTCACAGTGTCCAGCAGAAAAGACTAGCCTAATTCCTCATCCTTATCTTACGGTGTCATATCACATACTATCCGAAATCCTTACTTCAGCACACCTTGTTGTTTTGTACTAAGTGAAAGCAGGCTGCACAGAACTATCGCCAGTCCTCACCTACTGTCTGTCCTGCCTAGTCTCCGTGAGGTTAGTAACAATCTGTGTGAGGATCTGTCTCTGTTCCTTCCATCCTCTCTGACTTCACGGGAATCTTCCCCAATCTCTCATGCGGCAGTGGCAACTCCGTGTGGAGAATTTCTGAATCTCTGTTGCAGAACCCTACCTCTGAGAGCAGCAACTTGGTCTGCTCTTAACTTCTGAATAAATTCGAATATTAGCACCTTCTTAAAATAAGAAGTGTTGGACATACGTTTTCTGCCCTTTCAAAGATAATATCATGATACCACCTTTGGGGGAAGAAAACATTTCCATTCTAGACTTTTTCTACCCGCATTCACACACACACACACACACACACACACACACACACACACACACACACTAAAAAGTAATCATTTGTTGCCTCTGAAATGTTGTTTTACATGAGGAATAAAATCCCACTGCCATACATTTCATTTCTCAAAGCAGGTCTACTTGCAGTATCTGCCTGATGGAAAGTTCTTATAAAAAAATGCACAAAAATCATTCACGAGTTTTGAATTGCAAGGGATTGGAATGCTAACATCAGCTCCATCAAGGACGGAATGATGAAAGAACCAAACTTGTCATTTTCGTGTTGGGATTCACTGCGGTAAGATAGTTATGACATCAGACAACACATTTACTAGGCACAATGCTAAGAATTTAATGTGAATCTTCTCTACAATCCTATGAAGCAAGTGCTGTTATCACCCCTTTTGGGGCAAGGAAAACTGGGGCTTAGAGAACTTAAGGAACGCGCCAAAGTCTACACAACTGATATGCAGGAAGTCTGGATTCTGGATTCACGTCCAAGCGGCTCAACTTCAGAGCTTTCACCCGATACTTAAAGCAACTTTGCACTGAAGTTCAGAGTAAGTTTTAATAATTACCACAGTAAGTTATGAGAGTCCAAATTGTACCTCATTTCTACTTTCAGTGTTTGAGTATATAATCTGTGTAATATACAGGATTCTTGAACATGCTCGTTAGTAGCTACAGTCACACTTCCCCCCAAAGCAAAAGCAAATCATCTCCCCCAACAGACACACACTTAATATAATTTGTGGTCATAGTTCAGGAAGGAATTATATAAAGGTCTCTTAAGTAACTGCTTTTATCTCTCCCTTCACTTAGGCCAGGTTGGAATGTTAACAGGAATTCCAAAAGTCACACTGTTGATGAACAATCAAGCCAAGCAGAGCTCCAGGATCTTGGGTGAGTGCTTAACTGGGTGGTCCTTACCCCGGCTGCATGTGAGAACCACCTAGGGAGCTTTTAAAAATCCCAATACTCAGGTCGTACCCCAGATCAATGAATGCAGAATCTATGCGGGTTTGTCTGAGACCTCAGGAGTTTTTAAAGCTCTTCAGATAATCTCACTGTGTGTGAGGTTGAGAGCTACTGTTTTGGTCTCTCCAAATGTCTCCTTCCTTATCTTCACAAAGGAAACAATAGTACCAATGTTTTGCACACACTGAAAGTGTTGTGGAAACTGTGGAGAGCAAGCTAATGTTGCTGCTGTAGTTTGATCACAACAAACTGCCTGGGGTGGGGAGAAGTCTTACATGAATCTGTTAAGGTTACGTGTGGTCTTCACAATTATGCTCTCCCCCAGCCCCTCCTGCCCACCACATTTTGTTCTTCTTGTCGGGTCTACCATGAAGACAAAAGCTCTGAGGAATGAAAAGGCATTCTTTTGTTGGAGAAAGCAACTTTGGTGCTATCATTTGAGGATTGTAAGACCCGTACCAAGAACAGCCAACCCTGAGATGAGCCACTGTTTTCTAAATAAATCTCACTTGTGGGAAAGGAAAAAATAAGACCAAATAGCACGTTCCTGATGTCTGACTGAGGAGTAAGATAAGAGTGAGACCTTTGCAGGCGGAAATCTAGTTTTAAAGCCTGCTTCTACCATTCCTGTTTTTTGTTTGTTTTTTTTTCCTGGGCAGGTCACTTCACCTGTAAGCTCCACATTTTCTCCTCTGTAGCCCAGGTGTACCAGTGCTGTCTATCTTGCAGGACTGCTGGGACGACTCAGCCAGACTGGGTGTGTCAAGGATTTCCTACAGTGTCTGGCATAAAGAATGTCTTCAGTCCATGATGAATTCTCTTAAGACCATCGTAGTAATAGTGATCATGTCCATGGGTAACTCCCGGTGGATAAAGTGGGACTAAACCCTGAACAGACAGATGCCAGAAGACTTCTAGGACAGGCACTGACATTTCTTGCAGGACTGATTTTGGGTTGTGAGTTAAGGTGTTGCTCAGTTTGAGATAATCTGCCTGATGTTTCTCTATGTCTCTGGATTTGTCTCTCTTCTGGACGCTTTCTAGCTTCTTTCTGGATATCTTTTCAGATTATCTGGAATTCCAAACCAGGCTTATGTCTGATTCTGACCAGATCAGCCACATTAGCTAATTTGGCATGAATTAGTGACATTTTGAAGGTGAGCTCATGAGAAAACACAAAATCAGCCAAAAGTCTCCATTCAATGTTAGCATCAGCTTCACAGAGGACTGAATCAGGAAGGGTTCATCGCATTCCCAAGGCAGAAGCATTCCCTCTAAACCTCTAGCATTTGGCTAAATTGGCTTTCCAAGCTGGTCTTTTCCTTAAGGGGTGAGTGGAAGATACTAATTTGTTTCAACAGAAAAACAGACTTGGTTCTTGTTCATTATCTAGGCTTCCCAAGAGATGCTTTAAAAAATGGAAGTGAAACATACAACCTTTTAGAAACCCAAGGCTCTGCTGTATAAGGAGACCAGCAGTAGGGTCTCTGTCCTCTATAGTTTTCGGTGTTTTTACATCCCTGATTGCATCCGCCCCCATCCTTGGAAGGGGCCAGAATCAGTTCTGTCTCTACCCCTCTATGCTGCGGGCACATGATTTCAGTTTCCCACTTAGAAAACAGAGCTGAGAGGGCGCCTGGGTGGCTCAGTGGGTTAAGCTGCTGCCTTCAGCTCAGGTCATGATCTCAGGGTCCTGGGATCGAGTCCCGCATCGGGCTCTCTGCTCAGCAGGGAGCCTGTTTCCCTCTCTCTCTCTCTCTCTGCCTGCCTCTCTGTCTACTTGTGATCTCTGTCAAATAAATAAATAAAATCTTAAAAAAAAAAAAAGAAAAGAAAACAGAGCTGAGAAGTCTCACCACAGAGAGCTATGATGAGAAGGAAAGGAATCACGCATGTGGAGCCGTCATCATAGTACAGGCACGTAGTGGGTGCTGCCTTGCTCTTGCTTTCCATCCCTTCCTGGAAGGTTTGCAATTGCCAAGAAAATTCAGCAGCGACACACTTTCCCAGTTAGGGAATTCATCTGTCTCCTCAAGACACAAACAGCATTATACTGAGGCCACACAGCTCGGTGTCTCTTCCTTTTGTAGCAACACAATTTAGCAACATTAACCCAGCCAGAAAATCACTCATATACTAGGCACATTAGATGTACTGTTGTCTACTCTTAAACTCTTCAAGGTGTATTTTATATTAAAACAACAATAATGATGGGCACGTGGGTGGTTCAGTCAGTTGAGCACCTGCCTTCAGATCAGGTCATGATCCTGGGTCCTGGGATCGAGCCCCAAGTCAGCATCAGGCTCCCTGCTCAGTGGGGAGTCTGTGTCTCCCTCTCCCCTCCCCCACTCAGGTTCTCTCTCGCTTGCTCTGCTCTCTCTCTCCTTGACAAATAAATAAAAAACATTTAAAAAAAAAACTACAATAATGAAATCCATCATCTATATTTTAAAAGATGCTTGGCTCTCTAAGGATTTCACCTCAAAAATGAGAATGCTAAATAATCCACTGGTTCCATATTTTCTTTCTTTTTTTTTTAAAGTTTTTATTTATTTATTTGATAGAGAAAGCACAAACGGGGGGGAGGGGCAGGGGGAGAGGGAAAAGCAGAGTCCCCGCTGAGCAGGGAGCCTGATGCAGGGCTCAATCCCAGGACCCTGGGATCATGACCTGAAGCGAAGGCAAACGCTTAACCGACTGAGCCACCCAGGCACCCCTGGTTCCATATTTTCACTTCACAGAGCAATGAGCACAAAAACTGAGAGGCTACCTAGAAGGAGCTGAGATGACACTGCATGAACCAAACCACTACCTAAGATAGACAGATGACCCCGTCAGCATTTCCAGGCCCCCAGAGGAACCTATGTCCATAGGGAAAAGATAAACCACATGGTTTGTTGCCCTTCATCCAGCCCGAAGCTGTTTGCTTCCACCTGCAGCTCTCAACCTTGGCTGCACCTCAGATCACCTGGAAAGCTTTAAAGTTTACTGACTCCTGCCCCCAGGAGTCTCTGAAGCAATCCAGTATTTTAAGATGGAACCCAAGCATCGGTATGTTGGTCATGTCCAGTGACTCTAACGTGTACCCAGGTAGAGAAATACTGGCTTGAGTGCCAAGTTGGTTTTGAGATTAAGTCAACTTACACTTTGGTATTGAGGGATGCCTGGGGCAGCTGGCAAGATCTTATCATTACCTGCAGGAGCTTCCAACCCTTGGCCATGTGCTAAGATCTGTGACAAGAATTGAACCCATGAGGGATGTCTGGGTGGCTTGTGCATTCATTTCAGGTCATGATCCCAGGACCCTAGGGTCAAGTCCTCCATCAGGCTCCTTGCTCAGCCGGGAGCCTGCTTCTCTGCCTGCCACTCCCCCTGCTTGTGCACTCTTTCTCTTTCTCTCTGACAAATAAATAAATAAAAATATTGAAAAAAAGAATTGAACAGGTGGTATGGTATTATTACAAGAGAAGCATGGGTTGGGACAGCACATCACTGGGTTAAGCTATTACTAGCTGTAAGATTCTAAGGAGATAAACTATCCTGGAACTCAGTTTTTTTGTTTTTGTTTTTTCTCTGTAAAATGGGAAGAATATGCATGGCGCTGTGAGGATTTTAAAGGGGATATAAATGAGATCATGTGTATATAATGTAAATGAGATCATGTATATACAATACCTTGTAAACTTGTGGACTGCCAGGATGTCGTAGGTACGTGGTATGTGGCAACCATTATCCCATAGCACAGCGGTGAATGATCCTCACTGAGGGCCTTTTAATGGTGCCCTCCATGATGGATTTCTTATTCTAGAGTAGAAAAGTCATATAATTCTCCACACAACTGGCTAACACTACCTGGAAGACCTTACCAAACAATGAAGAGGTTAACTTAATAAATTTATTTGTGAGCACTTGGCAGAGAACACGTCATTCTGATTCACGGAAAACTAATCATCCAAAATGTGCATGTATATATGGACATATATATCCGCTACCCGAGGAAATCACTTTGCTGGAACTAATTGTCATTCGAAGCAAAGCAAAAACATCTAGCCCACATTCTAAACTATTTATACAATGTACAAATATGGATGTTCATGCAATCACGATGGACAAAGCCTAACCATGAATGTGAATGAGTGCTGGAAATCCTGGCTGGGACGGGAAGTGTGACTTAGATAACCAACCAGGATGAAAGAAGTTTCAGTCCCTATATTCTAATCTTGATGCAATTGGGAAAATAACAAGGGCACTTTTGATTCTTAGGAATCTTTGCATTTATTATGCTGAAGCATAAACATTCTTCAAGTCACCTTCATTGGCAGCTCTTCTTAAATCAAGGACACCTGTTTTTCTTCAATGCTTCTTTATGCTTTACCCCACAGATAATCAATCCTAGCTACATACCAGGGTATTAGGCACACTTGCATTCCCAGAACCTACTCACAGAACTGGTAACAGTTGATGCTAAGAAATATTTAATGAATGAGTGAACTACTCTGTGTCACATTTGGTAACCTTCATAAACCTCCCGCTTACCAAAGAATAAATGAGTCACTTAGAATAACCACCAACTGGCAAAGTTGATCGGCATCTACAGACCCTGATTGTTCCTTCTTGCCTCCACAATGTCTTGATACCCAGATTTGCTGCCCAGGGTTGCTCCAGGAAGGGAGTCAGCAAGTTCCTTCCCTTTAAGTCTCCAGTCTGAAGCCCGAACACTCCTGCGTTAGACAAACACTACAACCTCGGCTGGTTTCTAGAGGTCTTCCTAGAGTCTGGAGAGGCACTGAGGCAGGGTGTTCGAACCACTTTCCCTCTGACAAAGAGGTGAAAGAGGAGGAACAATTAAGTAGGCTGGAGAACAAGCTCTCTTCTTAGACAATGGCTGGCGATTCAATGCCCTGAGACCTGACCATTTAATGATTAATTGTTCCATTTGATAAATGACTATTTTAATTAATCAAACAAAGAACGAGAAAGTCCTCTCTCAAGGACGGATCATCTTCAGTTTAGCTCTTTCTCTTTGTTTGCCCCAGCAGACCCAATGTATGTGAGGCATGCTGTTTCAAACGAGAAAAATACCTTGGAGAAAAACTAAGTCTTCTCCTTAAGCTTTTTCCGTCCATGTGTGCAGTTGTCCACATAGGCATATGAAATGGGTAGTGTGAGGCTCAGTCAGGAACTCTGCCCTTTGTTCATACCTGCAAGGACCTATCCTAGAAAAAGCCTGAAAAGCTAAATTTCACCAGGTTTCTGAAGCTCTGAAGTGCTAAATCAATACGCCACAAATGAGTTTTGATACAATCTACAGAAAGAATGACAATGGCCATCCCTCAAACTGAACTCAAGATAAAAGAATTACAAAGAGAGCACTCAATGGAATCTTCACTTAAAAGACAGCGCAGGATCCCTCTGCACCCACGGCTGCACCTGAAAAATTAGTGCAGGGGTAATTGGTCTAATCCCCGGGCAGAGTAAGGAAGGTGCTTACAGTACGGACTATTTGACATCAGTCTTTACCCAGGAGCAATGAAACTCAAGCAAAAAGCATGGGCTTGCCTTGCCTTGCTGCCTGCTAACTTCCGGCAAGCTGCTTACCAATTAGGCTCCAGTTCCCTAATTTGTGAAATGGAGATAAGGTACCTTCCTTAGAGAGTTGTCATGAGGATTAAATAAGGTAATGCATGTTAAGAATCCAGCATTATCCCTGATAGTTAATAGATGTGCAATACAAATCAAAGTACTTATTGTTAAAAACCTGTATTAGGGAGATCGGAGGTTACTTTTTGAAGTTTACCACTCATTACTTATAATACACATAATACTTGGTCTTGGTTTAATAATAATAATAAAAAAATCATAAGCTTCCTAAAATGTCTTCAGACCTCAGAGCTGGTCAGTTCTCTTCTGAGGAAGCCTCTGGATGGACGTTTTATCCGTAGTCCCCTAGAATAGGACACACGACAATGTCATTGCAAGCCAGCTGGCATCTCTACACGCAAACTCTTTCTACGTCAGGCATGGAGATCAGAAGCAGAGCTGCATCTACGCCAACACTAGGGTGCATGCCAGCAGCCACACGCACACAGGAGCCATCAGCTATCTGCTTCAGCAAAGGTGATGGTACTATACCTTTCCGTCTAAGGATCGCTTCCAGAAAGTGACGTGACTGAGGCGCCCTGGGGAATCTGCTCAGAAGTCAGTCACTGACTAGGCTCCATCGTTAGCGGTCATGACTGTGAGTAGTGCTGAAGCTCTGGGCCACTCCTCCAGTGAGAGCCGACATTTCCTCAGCTCTCCACCATTTCCAGCCCACCCATGGAGTGTGATTGGGTTCACAGACCTCATAGGGCATAGTGGAAGGTTGTTCTAGAAAAAAGTCAGCTGCAGGTGCTATTACTTTACTACATGAGAGTCACTTTGCTATAGATATGCAACGGATCAAGATGCTGTCCCCAGGAGAGTTTCCCAGTTGCTGGAGTTTTAGGACGACCCCTTTAATAATTTCGGAAGCCACACAAGCAGTTCCTTAATGAAATGGTCTCTGGTGGCTTCTGGATTGAAGCATGTTACCAGCGGGCTTTCTTCATATCTGAATCCTCATATACCAACACCCATCTCTCCCAATATGTTAGAAAGGGAAAACCTTAAATTTCTCCGAAATATATGTGAAATCACATTTATGTGGATGAAACTAAACAAAACTGTCTTAGGACACAGCGATAGGTTTGTCACTTAAAATTCTTAATACATAATATTTTAAGCATATAGAAAAGTATGGATAATAATAATGTCAAGTTCTCATGTATTTTTTTTATTTTTTATTTTTTATTTTATAAACATATATTTTTATCCCCAGGGGTACAGGTCTGCGAATCGCCAGGTTTACACACTTCACAGCACTCACCATAGCACATACCCTCCCCAATATCCATAACCCCACCCCCCTCTCCCAACCCCCTCCCCCCATCAACCCTCAGTTTGTTTTGTGAGATTAAGAGTCACTTATGGTTTCTCTTCCTCCCAATCCCATCTTGTTTCATTTATTCTTCTCCTACCCCCTCAACCCCCCATGTTGCATCTCCTCTCCCTCATATCAGGGAGATCATATGATAGTTGTCTTTCTCCGATTGACTTATTTCGCTAAGCATGATACCCTCTAGTTCCATCCACGTCGTCGCAAATGGCAAGATTTCATTTCTTTTGATGGCTGCATAGTTTTCCATTGTATATATATACCACATCTTCTTTATCCATTCATCTGTTGATGGACATCTAGGTTCTTTCCATAGTTTGGCTATTGTAGACATTGCTGCTATAAACATTCGGGTGCACGTGCCCCTTCGGATCACTACGTTTGTATCTTTAGGGTAAATACCCAGCAGTGCAATTGCTGGGTCATAGGGTAGTTTTATTTTCAACATTTTGAGGAACCTCCATGCTGTTTTCCAGAGTGGTTGCACCAGCTTGCATTCCCACCAACAGTGTAGGAGGGTTCCCCTTTCTCCGCATCCTCGCCAGCATCTGTCATTTCCTGGCTTGTTAATTTTAGCCATTCTGACTGGTGTGAGGTGATATCTCATGGTGGTTTTGATTTGTATTTCCCTGATGCCGAGTGATATGGAACACTTTTTCATGTGTCTGTTGGCCATCTGGATGTCTTCTTTGCAGAAATGTCTGTTCATGTCTTCTGCCCATTTCTTGATTGGATTATTTGTTCTTTGGGTGTTGAGTTTGCTAAGTTCTTTATAGATTTTGGACACTAGCCCTTTATCTGATATGTCATTTGCAAATATCTTCTCCCATTCTGTCAGTTGTCTTTTGGTTTTTTTAACTGTTTCCTTTGCTGTGCAAAAGCTTTTGATCTTGATAAAATCCCAATAGTTCATTTTTGCCCTTGCTTCCCTTGCCTTTGGTGATGTTCCTAGGAAGATGTTGCTGCGGCTGACATCGAAGAGGTTGCTGCCTGTGTTCTCCTCGAGGATTTTGATGGATTCCTTTTTCACATTGAGATCCTTCATCCATTTTGAGTCTATTTTCGTGTGTGGTGTAAGGAAATGATCCAATTTCATTTTTCTGCATGTGGCTGTCCAATTTTCCCAACACCATTTATTGAAGAGGCTGTCTTTTTTCCATTGGACATTCTTTCCTGCTTTGTTGAAGATGAGTTGACCATAGAGTTGAGGGTCTATTTCTGGGCTCTCTATTCTGTTCCATTGATCTATGTGTCTGTTTTTGTGCCAGTACCATGCAGTCTTGATGATGACAGCTTTGTAATAGAGCTTGAAGTCCGGAATTGTGATGCCACCAACTTTGGCTTTCTTTTTCAATATTCCTTTGGCTATTCGAGGTCTTTTCTGGTTCTATAAAATTTTAGGATTATTTGTTCCATTTCTTTGAAAAAAATGGATGGTACTTTGATAGGAATTGCATTAAATGTGTAGATTGCTTTAGGTAGCATAGACATTTTCACAATATTTATTCTTCCAATCCAGGAGCATGGAACATTTTTCCACTTCTTTGTGTCTTCCTCAATTTCTTTCATGAGTACTTTATAGTTTTCTGTGTATAGATTCTTAGTCTCTTTGGTTAGGTTTATTTCTAGGTATCTTATAGTTATGGGTGTAATTGTAAATGGGATGGACTCCTTAATTTCTCTTTCTTCTGTCTTGTTGTTGGTGTAGAGAAATGCAACAGATTTCTGTGCATTGATTTTATATCCTGACACTTTACTGAATTCCTGTACAAGTTCTAGCAGTTTTGGAGTGGAGTCTTTTGGGTTTTCCACATAGAGTATCATATCATCTGCGAAGAGTGATAGTTTGACTTCTTCTTTGCCGATTTGGATGCCTTTAATTTCCTTTTGTTGTCTGATTGCTGAGGCTAGGACTTCTAGTACTATGTTGAATAGCAGTGGTGATAACGGACATCCCTGCCGTGTTCCTGACCTTAGCGGAAAAGCTTTCAGTTTTTCTCCATTGAGAATGATATTTGCGGTGGGTTTTTCATAGATGGCTTTGATAATATTGAGGTATGTGCCGTCTATCCCTACACTTTGAAGAGTTTTGATCAGGAAGGGATGCTGTACTTTGTCAAATGCTTTTTCAGCATCTATGGAGAGTATCATATGGTTCTTGTTCTTTCTTTTATTAATGTGTTGTATCACATTGATTTGCGCATGTTGAACCAACCTTGCAGCCCTGGAATAAATCCCACTTGGTCGTGGTGAATAATCCTTTTAATGTACTGTTGAATCCTATTGGCTAGTATTTTGGCGAGAATTTTTGCATCTGTGTTCATCAAGGATATTGGTCTGTAGTTCTCTTTTTTGATGGGATCCTTGTCTGGTTTTGGGATCAAGGTGATGCTGGCCTCATAAAATGAGTTTGGAAGTTTTCCTTCTATTTCTATTTTTTGGAACAGTTTCAGGAGAATAGGAATTAGTTCTTCTTTAAATGTTTGGTAGAATTCCCCGGGGAAGCCGTCTGGCCCTGGGCTTTTGTTTGTTTGGAGATTTTTGATGCCTGTTTCAATCTCCTTACTGGTTATGGGTCTGTTCAGGCTTTCTATTTCTTCCTGGTTCAGTTGTGATAGTTTATATGTCTCTAAGAATGCATCCATTTCTTCCAGATTGTCAAATTTGTTGGCGTAGAGTTGCTCCTAGTATGTTCTTATAATTGTCTGTATTTCTTTGGTGTTAGCTGTGATCTCTCCTCTTTCATTCATGATTTTATTTATTTGGGTCCTTTCTCTTTTCTTTTTGATAAGTCTGGCCAGGGGTTTATCAATCTTATTAATTCTTTCAAAGAACCAGCTCCTAGTTTCGTTGATTTGTTCTATTGTTTTTTTTGGTTTCTATTTCATTGATTTCTGCTCTGATCTTTATGATTTCTCTTCTCCTGCTGGGTTTAGGGTTTCTTTCTTGTTCTTTCTCCAGCATCTTTAGGTGTAGGGTTAGGTTGTGTACCTGAGACCTTTCTTGTTTCTTGAGAAAGGCTTGTACCGCTATATATTTTCCTCTCAGGACTGCCTTTGTTGTGTCCCACAGATTCTGAACCCTTGTGTTTTCATTATCATTTGTTTCCATGAATTTTTTCAATTCTTCTTTAATTTCCTGGTTGACCCATTCATTCTTTAGAAGGATGCTGTTTAGTCTCCATGTATTTGGGTTCTTTCCAAATTTCCTCTTGTGATTGAGTTCTAGCTTCAGAGCATTGTGGTCTGAAAATATGCAGGGAATGATCCCAATCTTTTGATACTGGTTGAGACTTGATTTAGGACCAAGAATGTGATCTATTCTGGAGAATGTTCCATGTGCACTAGAGAAGAATGTGTATTCTGTTGCTTTGGGATGAAAAGTTCTGAATATATCTGTGATGTCCATCTGGTCCAGTGTGTCATTTAAGGCCTTGATTTCCTTGTTGATCTTTTGCTTGGATGATCTGTCCATTTCAGTGAGGGGAGTGTTAAAATCCCCTACTATTATTGTATTCTTGTCGATGTGTTTCTTTGATTTTGTTATTAATTGGTTTATATAGTTGGCTGCTCCCACGTTAGGGGCATAGATATTTAAAATTGTTAGATCTTCTTGTTGGACAGTTCCTTTGAGTATGATATAGTGTCCTTCCTCATCTCTTATTATAGTCTTTGGCTTAAAATCTAATTGATCTGCTATAAGGATTGCCACTCCTGCTTTCTTCTGATGTCCATTAGCATGGTAAATTCTTTTCCACCCCCTCACTTTAAACCTGGAGGTGTCTTCGGGTTTAAGATGAGTTTCTTGTAGGCAACATATAGATGGGTTTTGTTTTTTGATCCATTCTGATACCCTGTGTCTTTTGATTGGGGCATTTAGCCCATTAACATTCAGGGTAAGTATTGAGAGATATGAATTTAGTGCCATTGTATTGCCTGTAAGGTGACTGTTATTGTATATTGTCTCTGTTTCTTTCTGATCTACTACTTTGAGGGTCTCTCTTTGCTTAGAGGACCCCTTTCAATATTTCCTGTAGAACTGGTTTGGTATTTGCAAATTCTTTCAGTTTTGTTTGTCCTGGAAGCTTTTAATCTCTCCTTCTATTTTCAATGATAGCCTAGCTGGATATAGTATTCTTGGCTGCATGTTTTTCTCATTTAGTACTCTGAATATATCATGCCAGCTCTTTCTGGCCTGCCAGGTCTCTGTGGATAAGTCTGCTGCCAATCTAATATTTTTACCATTGTACGTTACAGACTTCTTTTCCCGGGCTTTCAGGATCTTTTCTTTGTCACTAAGACTTGTAAATTTTACTATGAGGTGACGGGGTGTGGACCTATTCTTATTGATTTTGAAGGGGGTTCTCTGAACCTCCTGGATTTTGATGCTTGTTCCCTTTGCCATATTGGGGAAATTCTCTCCAATAATTCTCTCCAACATACCTTCTGCTCCCCTCTCTGTTTCCTCTTCTTCTGGAATCCCAATTATTCTAATGTTATTTCGCCTTATGGTGTGACTTATCTCTCGAATTCTCCCCTCGTGGTCCAGTAGCTGTTTGTCCCTCTTTTGCTCAGCTTCTTTATTCTCTGTCATTTGGTCTTCTATATCGCTAATTCTTTCTTCTGCCTCATTTATCCTAGCAGTGAGAGCCTCCATTTTTGACTGCACCTCATTAATAGCTTTTTTGATTTCAACTTGCTTAGATTTTAGTTCTTTTATTTCTCCAGAAAGGGCTTTTATATCTCCCGAGAGGGTTGCTTTAATATCTTCCATGCCTTTTTCAAGCCCGGCTAGAACCTTGAGAATCGTCATTCTGAACTCTATATCTGACATGTTACCAATGTCTGTATTGATTAGGTCCCTAGCCTTTGGTTCTTGTTCTTTTTTTTGTTGTGAATTTTTCCGCCTTGTCATTTTGTCCAGATAAGAGTATATGAAGGAGCAAGTAAAGTACTAAAAGGGTGGCAACAACCCCAGGAAAATATGCTTTAGCCAAATCAGAAGAGATCCCAAATCGTGAGGGGGGAGAAAGGGGATAAAAAAGGGTTCAGAAAGAAAAAAGAAAAAAAAGAAATAAACTATTAAAAAAAGAAAGCCGATATAGAAAAAATATAAAAAGAGGAAAATATATATATATATATTAGATAAACTATTTTAAAAACGTTAAAAAAGAAATGGTAAAAGTTAAAAAAATTTAGCAGAAGAAGAGAAAAAGAAAAAAAAATTGAAAAAGAAAAAAAAATTAAATTAACTGCAAGGCTAAAAAATCATGGGGAGAAAGCCATGAATTCCGTGCTTTGCTTTCTTCTCCTCTGGAATTCTGCCGCTCTCCTTGGTATTGAAACTGCACTCCTTGGTAGGTGAACTTGGTCCTGGCTGGGTTTCCCATTGATCTTCTGGGGGAGGGGCCTGTTGTAGTGATTCTCAAGCGTCTTTGCCCCAGGCGGAGTTGCACCGCCTTTACCCGGGGCCGGGCTGAGTAATCCGCTCGGGTTTGCTGGGTTTGCTTTCGGGAGCTTTTTAAAGAATTTTTATTTATTTATTTATTTATTTTTATTTGACAGAGAGATCACAAGCAGGCAGAGAGGCAGGCAGAGAGAGAGGAGGAAGCAGGCTCCCCGAGAGAGCAGAGAGCCCGATGCGGGGCTCGATCCCAGGACTCCGAGATCATGACCCGAGCCGAAGGCAGCGGCTTAACCCACTGAGCCACCCAGGCGCCCCGCTTTCGGGAGCTTTTGTTCCCTGAGCGCTTTCTGTAGAGTTCCGGAGGACGGGAATGAAGATGGCGGCCTCCCGATCTCCGGCCCAGAGGAGCCGAGAGCCCAGGGCCCCACTCCTCAGTGAGCCCTCAGAGAACAGTGCCCAATGACTCCCGTCACCCTGCCTCCGGCCGCGCTCCGAGCTGACCGAGCCTGCGACTGGCTCAAGGCAACCCCGAGCTGAGAGTCACTCCTTGGCTCTGTCTCTGTAGCCGGCTTCCCCGCTCTAACACCGGTAAGCTCTGCGACACTCAGACACCCCCCATCCTTCTGTGACCCTGCGGGACCTGAGGCCGAGCTGACCCCGCCTGGGCTTCACCTCAGTTAAGCCTCTGGAGCGATGTCCCTCAGCGGAACAGACTTTTAAAAGTCCTGATTTTGCTCCGTTGCTCCGCCGCTCACCGGGAGCCGGCCCCTCCCCCCGCGGTCTATCTTCCCGTCGCTTTGTATTCACTTCTCCGCCAGTCCTACCTCTCAGATAGTGGTTGATTTTCTGTTTCTAGATTTGCTGTTCTTCTTCTCTTCAATCTCCCGTTGGATTTGTAGGTGTTTGCAATCTTTAGATAAGCTATTTAGCTGATCTCCTGCTACCCGAAGTAGTCTCAGCCTGCTACTTCTCCGCCATCTTGACTCCTCCTCCTCTCATGTATTTTCAATATGATTTAATCAAATTTTAACATTTTGCATATTAGCTCATAAGTTTATTTAAGGAGATTAAATGTCACAAATAGAGTTAAAGTACCCAGTACACTCTTCCAGGATACTTCTCTTCCCCCCCACCACACAAAAGGCATCATCTAGAATTTGATATCCCTGTGCATATAAACACTCAATTTTTGCATTTGTATGTATCTGTTAAATACCTAATATTTTTGCTTGTTTTAAGGGATAATATAAATTGTGTTAGATGGTATATATCTTGTTGCAACTTGCTTTTCTTGTTGTACATTACATTAAGCATTGTTTATAATAGCAAAAAATGAAAAATAACTGTCAACAGAATGATGAAACATTCTTTGACTCATTGATATAACAGACTGCTGTACAGATGTTAAAATGGACAAGTTTTTCAAAGAAGTACCTTTTTATTTCGGATAGAATTTCTTTAGCAATATGTTAGCAAACTTTCTGTAGGTTTTTCTTAAAAGTGTGCACTTAAAAGCAGGATAGAATTGGATTTTGCTTTCCTTATCTAATCAGAAAATCACTTATTTGTGGAGCATAACAAATAACATGGAGGACAAGGGGAGATGGAGAGGAGAAGGGAGTTGAGGGAAATTGGAAAGGGAGGTGAACCATGAGAGACTATGGACTCTGAAAAACAATCTGAGGGGTTTGAAGCGGCAGGGGGTGGGAGGTTGGGGGAACCAGGTGGTGGGTATTAGAGAGGGCACGGATTGCATGGAGCACTGGGTGTGGTGCAAAAACAATGAATACTGTTACGCTGAAAAGAAATAAAAAATTTTAAAAAAATAATCTCTCATATTTTAATACCAAATTTAGGCCGTTTGCAATTACTATTATTACTGATATTTTTGGACTTGATTCTACTACCTAATTTTCGTTTTGTTTTGTATTTGATTCTACCATCTAATTTTGTAATCATTCTTTATTCCTTTTCTTTCTTTCTGTCTTCTATTAAGTTGATACATTTTTATATTCCCTTTGTTGTTCAGTTCCCCCATTTAAATGTTATAGGGTATATATCAATTATTTTATTGATGATCCTTTGTGTTAAAAAGTTACAAAATTACAAAATTCTGCCCAAACACAAAATAGATTTTAGCAGTCCTTAACTTTCCACTGAATAAGCCTCTTTCCAGCTGTAAGCTGGAAATTGGACATTATTTTTTATAACTATTTGCTCAAATTTACCAAAATGTTTTATTTACTTGTGTATATGCCATTTATTCTTGTATCTCAAGATGCAAGAAGATACACTTTGCTTTGTTGTTTATTTTTTAATGTATATCCCTTAATCTTTCTTTTAATGAAGTCTACAGTTGGTAAACCATGTCATTGTAAACCTGAAAATGTTTTTACTTTGCCTTCACTCATAATTAATAATTGAACTGTTTTAGTTATTATATATTGGTTTACTTTCCCTCAACACATGGTGGATACATTTTCATTATCTTTTGGCATCTACTATTACCAATGCAAATTTTGCCATTATTTGGTTGTCACTTTATTTTAAGTGACCTGCTTGAATATAACCAGCTTCTCATGACATTAAAGAATTTCTCATTCTTGAGTTAATTTTTGGCAACCTCACACAGTAACATTAGATATGCATTTGGTTTTATTTAGGCATGGCAGCTGAGCTGCGTTTTCCACCTAAGGTGAGTTTTTAGAGTCATTTATCTATCTTCCATGCTCTTTCATTTTTTATTGAGATATAATTCACATACCATAAAATTCATCACTTGAAGTGTACAGTTCAATTACCATACTCACAGGGTTGTGCAGCCATCACCAATATCTAATTCCAAAACATTCCCATCACTACGAAAAGAAATCCCATACCCATGAGAATTCACTCTTCATTCTTCTCTCTCCTCAAGCTTTTAATCTATTTTCTCTTTTAGGTAAGCCTATTCTGTATATTTCACATAAATGAATCATAAAATATGCAGCTTTTTGTGCCTGGCTTCTTTCACTTAGCAAATGTTTTCATGGTTCATCCATGTTGTAGAATGTATCAATACTTCAGTCCTTTAGATAGGTAATAGATAATAATCTATTGTATGGGGGCACCTGGGTGGCTCATTCAGTTAAGCATCTGCCTTCAGCTCAGGTCACGGTCTCAGGGTCCTGAGATGGAGCCTCACATTAGTCTTCCTGCTCAGTAGGGAGTCTGCCCCACCCTCTCCCTTTGCCTCCCTCCCAGCTCGTGCTCTCTCTCTCATATAAATAAATAAAATCTTTTTTAAAAAGCTATTGTATAGATTAGCACATTTGGTTTATATATTCATCACTTGGTAGACATTTAGTTTCTCTCCACTTTTTTAGCTATTATGAATAATACTGCTTTGAATATCTGCGGATAAGTTTTTTTTGTAAACCTATCTTTTCAGTTCTCTTAGGAATATACCTAGGAGCAGAATTGCTGTGTCATTTGGTCACTGCATGTTTAACTTCTTGAGAAACTACAAAACTCTTTTCCAAAGTTGCTGCACCATTTTACATCCCCAGGAGCAATGTACAAGGCTAGTAATTTCTCCATATCATCGTCACACTTGCTATTATTGTCTCAATTCTAGTACATGTACAGTAGCATGTTATTATGGTTTTGATTTGCATTTCCCTAATGACTAATGATGTTGAGTATCTTTTCATGTTCCATTTGTATCTTTTTTGGAAATATGTTTATTTAAATCCTCATTCCTCTTTTCAATTGGGTTATTTATCTTTTTATTGTTGATTTATAAACATTCTTTACATATTCTGGATACTAGACCCTTATCAGATACATGATTTTCAAATATATTCTTCCATTCTGTGGACTTCTTTTCCACTTTCTTAATAGTATCCCTTGAAACACAGAAATTTTATCTTTAATGAAGTTGTGTTATATATTTTTCATTTGAGTTTTAGGCGTCATATCTAAGAAGTCACTGTCTAATCCAAGGTCATAAACATTTATCTCTGTATAATCTTCTAAAAGTCTTATGGTTCATGGTCTTTCATTTTTTGATATGGTTCCCTGTCTTGGTTCCCTGCTCTTAAGTCCTAAGGACAACATTAATTCTCTTTTCGGCTGTGTTTCACATTGTTTTTCCTTTCTTTTTCTAAGTTCCAGTGATTATATGCCTGTTTGCTTTTTTAAATTTCAGATTTCGAATGACTTCTTTTGCATATCTCTGTTCTTGGGGTTTTTTTCTGAATAATTTTATTGTATTGTTTTTCAAGGGTTAGTATCCCTCTGTTTGGCTCTTTGACTATCCTTAAACATGATATTTTAAATTGCTTGACAGCCTACACCAAGAGTTTGTGGTAGAAGCATTTGAGTCAACGGAGGCAACATGGTATTCCTGAGGTAGGAAGAAGTAGCAAGCTGGCCATTGTAATGAGTGTTGTGAAGAGTGTCTGCTAGACAAAGCACAGTTAATTATGTCACGTGCTTTGAGAACTACCCACTCCACTTCTGCAGGGTTTGGGATGGTCAGAATTCAGTGCCTAAGACACCCAACTTAGGATCAGTTTGAATTGACACACTAAGGCCAAAGACAAGATGGCAGCAACTCTGACTCATAAGCCTTAGAAAACTAGCAGGCCAACAACAGGCCCCCAGCACAGCCAGTGAGAACAAGATCAGCCGTCCAGAATGATGTCAGAGGTGCCATGTGACCCAGGAATGTTATAACCTTACAGAGAAAAACAAACACCATCAAAACACACTGCATTTGTTTGGTTTGGAGCTGTTTTCCTCCTAATGTCTCTAGTCCTAAAAACACCAAAACCACAAGCAGGAACAAGATGAAAGAGGCTTCCAGAGACCACAGAGCAAGGTCCTATCAATACTAAAAAGCAAGTTAGTACAGTTAGTACATCTCCAAGTTTGAAAGAGTCTTTTCTGAAGGTGTTTACCTTCTATACAGTCATAAATGAAATTGGGTAGTTCTCACTCACACACCCACATACCCAGTCATATAGACAGTAATGAGCAACCAGTGCATGCTTGTCACCTTGACAGGCACTGGGGAAAAAAAAAAAAAAAGACAGTCCCACCCTTGGAAAAGCCACCTGTAAATGGGTAAAGAGATTTACAAGCGAATCATTATATGTCACTACTAATTCTACCCAGATGATTTGGAAAGACCACAAAGAGAAATTATCCAGAAAAAGAAAAGGGTAAGGAGTATTCCAGGTAGAGTGACAGTGGTAAGAAAGCTCAAGGGCTACTCAGTGGACACGGAGTCCAGTTTTTGGACTACGGTAGGGGAGCTACAGAAGTGGAAGTTGAAAAAGCAAACATAAAGATTATATTTCATCTAATCCAAGATGCCACTGATTGTAAAGTGAAGTATTATTTCATCTACAACCAAGAAAACAATGCTGCTCATTCAGTTGTAACACAACATTGCTTGCAAGACATTCCTACTGCAGAGGGACTAAAATGCAAGGCACTGTCCCTCTCAGAATGGATGAAATTCGACAATTCCCAAAAGAAGAAATGCAAAATGACAAATTAACATTAGAAAAGAGATTCTTTTTTTAAAATGGTAAAATGAATGCACACTGCATATGAATATAATTTTTTCTCTTATCAGATTGGTAAAGTATTAGTGTTAGCATTAGCAAGAGCATAGTGAAAGGCAAACTCACCACTAAAAGTATAAAATAATACTACCTTCCTGGAAATCACTTTGACAATAATGTGTCAAGAACCTAAACACATATAAATTCTTTGAGCTAGTAATCCTCCCTATAGGAATCTATCCCAAATCCATACTTACTGACACAGAAGAAGATTTTTGTACAGGAATATAAGGTTATTTATAATAACAAAAATATAAGCTACATAAAGGCCAAATTTATCAATGAATATATAAATAAATTGTGGTATAATACAAAATGTTAGTCTCTGAAATATTACTTAATATTTAATAACACAGGGAAACTATAATGTAATAGTAAGCTTTAAAAAGGAGGAAACAAAATTCTATGTAGAATAAGATTCCAATCTAGGGAAAAAAAAGTATTTAATAAAGACTGGAAGGACAGGCAATTTTGGTTAGCTCCACTTGCTAGCATTACTAAATTTTTCCTTCTTATAACCTTTGTTATTTTTCAAATTTGCCACTGTCTCTATTTATGACCTCTCCTTCCTCCAAAACAAATGTGTTCTTCCAAGTTTTACTTGTAAAAACTAAATTATGGTAGAGAAAATAAGCCTATACCTGGAGATGAAATGACCAACAGGTGCCCCTCATATTAAATAGTAAATACACAGGATCATCATGAATGCTTAAGAATTTCTGGTAAATGTCAGCTGATACCCAATACAGACCGTACATTACTTCCATATTTCTCAGTAGTAGAGATTAGCCACAAGTCAGAACTATGCTAAATTTACAAGCATTACTTCTAACCCTTATTGTCACGCAGACAGATGAGAAGCAGAGGTCCGAGAAGCTGAGTAAGTGTAGTGAGCTTGCACAATGTGAACAAGGCAAAGCCAGGATTTGAACCCAAGTCTCTCACAAAGGCTAATACTCCCTTCCCTGTACCATCTGCCTCTCAAAGAAGTTCTTCTATAGCATGTCCAGACGAACATCCAGAAAGAACAAGATTCTACTCTTTCCATCAAGGAGCAGGAAAGATTATGAGCCACATATGGGTACCTTATGTTCATCCCTGAAGGAATATTACAAATGTTGATGACAGAGGCAAAATCTCTCTGATAACGTGGGGTGGACTGGAGAGATAAGGGGCCAGAGTCCCCGTCCATCAGAGAAACCAGTCCTCTGTTCCCTGTGATTGCTAAGATTATGGTGTGGTGCCATTTACCCACCTGGCAAGGTGAGGCGACTTGTGGAGCTAGTGCTTGGGGCTGGTGAGCCATGAGAGAGCTTCTTTGTGCCTGGAAAGAGGAAAAGAGGGGTAAGGAAGAGCAGGATCATGGACAGACCTGTTGGACGGGAAATGCTCATCTGAAACACTATCAAACGATCCAAATGTTTGGGTCTGAAAACAACATTTGGGAGAAGGCTGGGTGAGCTCATGGGAACATCATGCATCCCGTGGCCCAGAAGAGCCAGGAGCTCGGCCTTTACTTCTGTGTGCATGATGGCTCTCGGTCTCCTGGTTGGTAGGTTGGTATGTTAGGGCCCAACACACCATGGAGGAGGGCCGCACTTTAGATCCACCAGGGAGTGGATCTAAATATACAATATACAATTGCCCGCGCACCACCCCCAGATTCTGTCTTCATTGTACTAGGGCGGAACCCCGGCATCAGTGTTTTTAAAGTCCCCCAGATGATGTTCATGTGCATTCGGGGTAAAGATCTGCTGTTGTGGACAGGAAAGTTCTCAGTTTAGAATCGAGGAATCGGGCATGGGCAGCAGTGGGGGTAGGGGTTGTCCCTATAGCCTTTACACTCTGCTGGACCTCACACAGTAAACGTGAGTCTTTGGAAGCTCAAGTCTTCATCTGCACAAGGAGGGAAATCACACAGTGACCTCCACGCGTTCTGGTGAGGATGAAAGGGACCTTGGTATGTGAGAGTATGCAGGAGGTTACACAAATGCTGGGTTATCGAGGTCTGTGAGCTCCCTGTTCCTGGCATCAGAACACCCACTGGGAAACGGGTTATCTATCTCTGTTCATACAAATGGTTTTGTGGGCCATGAGGGAGTGAAAAGGCAGACCCTGGAGTGAGGATCAGGAAGGAGAGCAAAATGAAGGGAGGGCTGAGTTGTTGTGCAAAAGAACATTTACATAAATGTGTAAGTAAGTGTGTGTGTGTGTGAGTGTATACACACGTATGTCCAGATACATATTATATAGACACGGACATGCACATATCGAAACACATTCACATAGATACACATATATCTTACATATATACATGTATACAAAGATTATTTACTCATTCATTCATTCCTTTCTTTATTTTGCCATCCACAGTGGGGCAAAAGAGGCCTGGATTTCCGAAGCCAGCAACATGGCAGACGCCTGGAGTCTGAGCCCGGCAGAAGTACAGAGAGAATTCTTAAACAGAAGATACACATGATTTATGGTTATTCGTGTTACAAGTCCCCTGACCCTATGCAAACTTTTTGTAAAGTCTACTTGGCACAGACAGGCCTGGGGTCTATAGAGGTTGTGTTCATTGAGAAACTGTGTGAGTCGCCACAGTCCTGGGTAAAAGATAACAAGATGAACTGTGGATTAATCTACATCTGAGGAAGCAGGAACTCGGGGCTGGAAGTGAACCCGAGTCACTGGTGAGATGTGGAGAATTACCCCCGGGATAGTGCTTGAGACAGCTTCATTTTAGTCTTAAAGAACAGGGTACTACACTTGACATTCTGTGTTTATTATCATTATTATTATTATTGGCCGTAGTGGGGAGAGTGGTGTTAATAGTGGGAGGAGGACTAATAGTAAAAATAGAAAACACAAAATGAATCCAAATACCTCAGAGCCACAAAAATGGTTAATGTGCATGAGGTGAGAGAAGCTATATCTGGCAGAACTTCACGTTTCCATTGTCCAGGTCTTGTATGTGCCCTGAATATCAGAGTTGGCAGGGAAATCAGAGAGCCCAAACCTGGCTATGACCGTGATTTCAAAGTCCCTGAGGAAAATTTTATAAATATGGCTTCCAGGGCCCTTTCCTGAGTCTCCTAAAGTGAAATATCCAGGGAACGGAGCTAGAAGTTTGCCTGTCAACAAGTTCCCCAGGTGGGTCTAATGACCATTGGCAGAATGAGGTGTCTCCGACACCCGAGTTGAAAAGATTTGCCCAAAATGATGCTCTGGGTCAGGTCCAGGGCTGCCTTATTGCACAACTCCAGGGGGTCTGATTCATACCATATCCTACAGTCAGCCCTGATCAGGGGTACTACCAGGATGCAGATCCATGCTTCTGACATTGTCCAGAGCCCCTTCTGATCCACGACAAGTGCCTCTGGGTTCCACTGAATCTGCATTTACACGGGGACGCTATGGACTCAAAGCATTTATCTCTCTGCTCACGAAACGCTGTCCTTGTCTCTCTGTCCCTTTAGGATAGGGTTTCTCAGCAGCAGCACACCTGGGCCACAGGAGTAGGCTGTTCTGTGCATAGTGGGATGTTTAGCTGCATTCCTGGCCTCGACCACTAGGTGTCAGTAGCACTTCCCCTGTCGTGATCATCAAAAATGTCCTCTGGACCTCCGACAATGATAAATATTCCCTAGGAGCAAAATTGCCCTCAGTTGAGAACCATTGCTTTAGGATGGAGGCTGGGTTCAGGTTTTTTTATTCAGAGCGGGGATTCACAATTTGACCACTTGGTCATTAGTAATAGTCACTGCTGCCCATCACGTAATTACTCTGTTCTAAGCACCATATTCGCTATAGACATTAAAATGTACATTAGTTATCTTTTCTGATACTAACTCTCTGATGGCAAAATAATTCCCATTTTGTGGAATTTGGAAACAAAATGAGTTTAAACAATTTGCAGAAAGCTACTGAGTGTCTGGGGCAATCCTTAAGCCAGGATCCTTCAGAGTTCAAACCCAGAGAAACTTTTCCCCAAGACTCTTGATGTTTTTTGACTAACCCCTTATCCAGAATTCCTTCAAATGCAGTTATCCTAAATTTGCCTAAGGATGAGAAAAACTTAAACAATAATTTTAATAAAAGGAAAAACTAAACCAGATTTTCAAGCCCAACTGAGCACTGGTGAGCCAGGATTTCCTGAAGGGCCTAGATATTTGACAAGTGCCCCAGGTGATTCTGATCTTCAGGCAGCCTTGGAAAACTGCACCTGAAAGTAATTTCCTTTTTCTTGTCTCATTGTTGGAAAATATGGCACTCCACTTTCTACAGATACTCTTGTGAACCTGGGAGATCAAACGTAATGTTGCCTATGTGAGCACTTGAAAACTTGCAAAGCATTGAATGACAAGCTTCCAGTGTTATTACTTGTAGAAACGTTCCCTAGTACCAGGTGATTTCATAGAAATGCTTGGTGCAATTTTTTTTTTTTAATCACCTACGATGATCTTTTAAATGTCTGCAGTTTTCTTAAGGCTGTCACCTTTTCATTCCCTTGGTATGTTCTTTGCAGGCGCTGAATGAGATGGGAACTTCTGGGAGCCTTGCACAGTGGAACAGTAAGACTGCAAGCCCTCTAGACAGGGAATTAGTTTCTCTGTGTGCTTGATGAAATGCCCAATATGTCAGGTAAAGGGAGAAATCATCCATGCCTCTCCTAATCATGAGTCACAAACAGGTAGCAGGTGGAGACATATAAAATACCTGTTTGCAGTTTCCCCAACCCTTTAGGTGACATCATGGACCACCGTGGGTGCTTAGAGTCTGAGTCAACCTCCCACTGGCTCCCTATTCATTGAGGTTGTGTTCCTGAAACCATTTTCCATGCCGCAGCCACCAAATGACCTACACTTGACTCACAGTTCCATTTGTGGAAATAATATTCAACTTCTGTAAGTTTCGTGTTCTAAAACTCAACCCCTTCCCTCGTTCCCATTCCCAAGGAAAACATCAGAGACACTAGCTGGAAGATCTAGTCTAAGTCCAGATCAGCTTCCAAATTGTGCCCTACTATTCCATGCCAGCAGAACATCTTGGGACTCAGAGAACCCTCTCTGGGATTTATTGCAGAAATCTACTTGGGATGTTCCTCTGTGAGTGACTGGGAACTCACTGTCAGGGCTTTTCAATCCTGGCTACACACTGGGATCGTCTGGGGAGTTGTAAAGAAAATATGCTGATACCCAGGCACTTCTCCCCAGAAATGCTGTTTAGTGGGTTTGGAGTGGGGCCCAGGCATGGGCATTTCTCAGGCTCCCCATTGAGCTTGCTCTGTGGCCATGAGTGAGAAACACACACTCAGTGAATACCTAACAATGGTATTTCAGTCATCAGGGCAAGCGCTCTTGCTTCTGAACAACCATGGTGCTTGATCCTCATAGATGATGTGAATCTTTTACATGGTTTCTTTTCATTTTTATTTAGGTTTCCAGGAAACTCAGATCCAATTTATGACATAATGCTGGGAACTGGGGAGCGGGGGGCAATTCAGCCTGCATGACCACACACTAACATACTCCATCTACGCTAGCTCCTTTCTGTCTCTGATTTTATTCTGCTTTCTTAAATTTTGTTAAAATTGATGACGTTGATGTGATTTTAGAATTCCACAATATTTTATAAATGAAGTAGGTAAAATGAAACCATGAGTAAACAACTACATCAGGGCTGACATTGCCAAGTTTCATTTTCCTCATCTCTAAAAATTCAGAGACATTCATTTCAGGATACAATTGTGAGGATCGAGTCAGAGTTCACACGTACAAGTGCTTAGCAAACTGCTGTGCGATACAGTGTTTATTATTAGTTCATATTCGAAAGAAAGGGGTGTGTGTTTGTGCGTGTGTAGAGTCGCTAATATGTCATCTTTGGAAGAAAAGCATTTTAAGGTCACAGATCACAATGTCCTTGACCCACGGCATGTGAATGTTCAAAGAATAAACAACCAAATCAGTCAGCTTGGGGCAGGAATGTCATCACTGCAGCCTGTGTGACTGGAAGTATCTTTTGACAAACGCATAGCTCTCAGATATTTCAAATTAATGTCCTTGGTTGGTTCAGCTGAAGGGCAATGAAACCAATTCATCAAGTGTCTGGAGCAGAGGACACTGATGGAAGTGACAACCGACCTTGGGGCAGATACACACACCTAAGTCTCAGGACCAAGAGGTTAGCAGTAAACCCCAGGGATACGCAGCTTGATGTCGAACAAATCATTTCCCTTCTGCAAAACAGGGTGAGCACCGCCAAGCCTGCCAGGAAAGGGTATTTTAAGAGCCCTTGAGATCGAGCGTCATCATTAGTAATGGGGCAACAGCAGGAATGTTGTTACAAGCCAGCAGACAGATCCCACGGGCAGGGGCGGTGCTGAAAGACAGAAGTAGGAAAAGTGTTCATCACCCTACTGGGCATTTTCAATCTCCTTCTTTTAGCATTTTGCAATATCTGCCTTTGAGATACCCACAACCTCTGATCTCCATGGCTCAGCACATCTTCTAACACCTCAGTGTTCCACTTCTGGTACAGCAGAAGGCAACAAGACACTGCCTGCTGTCTTGGGACAAGTCCCCATTCTGCCCCTTCCCATCCTTGACAGAAGAGCATCAAGAGAAGCCCACGTTCTGCTCAGGGCTGGGGCATCACTGAAGGAGTTTGGAGGGCTTCAAACCCAGCCATACTTCCCCAAGAGTCATTTTCCAATAGTATATCAATTAGCACCGCATATTCCTTTTTTCCTACCCCATACACCCACTGCGATACCATGCCTGCTTTATAACCGGATCTCTGTTCATCACAGAGAACAATGACTAAAACCACAAGAGCTATTCAGACAAGCAACACTATATGCTTTTTAGATATAGCGGTTTTAATAGGTGAACATGCTTTGGAACTAGGCCAGCAAATGACGAGTCAAACGAATGTTCACAAGCTTTGACTCTATAGCTGTACATCTATGAATTCATCCAATGGAGCTATTCAGAAATGCGACAGAGCCTTATACACAAAGAACTTCCCTGCTATATTATTTACAACGGCAAAATAAATAAGTAAATAAACATGAAATATGTGTGACTTAATTGTCAAACAGCAGAGAGTTGGTTAAGCAAACTGTGCTAGAGCCAAGTGAATTATTATTTTGCTACTGAAATTATATTAATAAAGAGGGTTTTTTTTTTTTAATGGGACAGTGCTTATAATCCAATGTTATGTGAACAAACCAAAACACAAAAGTAAATATACAGCACAGTATGGCCTCCGCAAAGCAAAAATCATACGGAAATGCGGAAGGAACTGACAGTGGATGATTGTTGGATGGGGTATTACAGGTGAATTTAATTTTATTATAGTTTTCTGTTTTTTTCTTTTTTTTTTTTTTAAAGATTTTATTTATTTATTTGACAGAGAGAGATCACAAGTAGACGGAGAGGCAGGCAGAGAGAGAGAGAGAGGGAAGCAGGCTTCCTGCTGAGCAGAGAGCCCGATGTGGGACTCGATCCCAGGACCCTGAGATCATGACCTGAGCCGAAGGCAGCGGCTTAACCCACTGAGCCACCCAGGCGTCCCTAGTTTTCTGTTTTTAAAAATGAGTAAGTTCTGTTTCAGGTTTCAGAAAAAGAATATTAGAAAATATGTTTCAATGCATGGCAAAAACAGCCACTTTGGAGGACTGTCACCGCCCTCTTTGTCAGGGTAATAATCCAGTGGGGTTCTATACAGGAACAGCATAGGGAGGTGGCTGGGCAGGGGGTGCCATCTGTGTCAGATGCATCCTCCCTGCTAGACAAGTCCCTCTTCGTGGCCAGTGAGAAGGAGGCAGGCTGGGTGCCATCCTGGATGTAAATCACTAGTACACCCACAAACAGGGGTAATGACTATTCCCTAGTCAGACCCCTCATGTCCACTGCTGGAGAGAAATAAAATATTGCCAGGTAGGCCCTTCAAGAGAGAAAGATGAAAAGCCTGGAATTTGAAAACTGGCATCATGGGATTGTCAAACCATGTCATTGTACCCAGAAGAAAACGAAACATACGGAGGCCAGCTTCATTCCATGAATGCTGACACTTCTTAAGCCCTGAGGAGCTTTTCATAACCCATCCACCTCATCCCTCAGAAAAGATGACATGAGTCAAGCTTTACTGTGTAGCTTCTAGGGTGCAGGCAAAGGCACTTGGTATGAGTATTACGTGGCGTTCGGAGGAATACAAAAGAGACAGATGGTTGAGTGAGCTCTTGGGCAGCCCCATATCTGGGACAGAACACAGACAACAGCAGTAAACATGAAAAGAAAGAAAAAAACGGCATTTGATTTTTCAAATTCCAACCAAGAGATTAACTCATTTTTTTTATTTGGTAATCAGAAGAACATACAGGTACTTATTCATCACTAGATGATGGGGGAAATTATACATCGACAGACTGTCAGCCTCATCTGTGCAATAAGGATTTACAAGAAACACATCTTGAGTTTATTGAGAGCAGTTTAGCATTTCTGTTTTACATGAATCTTGAGGAATAATTTTTGCATTTCGAGGTGTGATGCTATGGTACTTGAATAGTTTGTTTTCATACAAACCAGCATCATAGGGAACAAAACACTCTTCTTCAGAATGGATGGCCAGTCTCTTGCCCTGTGATATACAAATGCAAATTGGAACCTGCTTTTTATCTGCTAGAGAGCTATTTTACATCATGGAAGTACATCCTCTCACCGCTATAAAAACAAACATAAGTACATTTTACCATCTTCCCTTTTGGAGGAGCATTCTTAGAACACATCCAGAAATCTCCTCCTTATCCCTCAAAGAAGTACTTATTTGGCATGATTTGGACTGAGCTTGGGGGTTTTGGTTCTGCTTGCCTCCCTCTTTTGAGTCTTGTTAAACATTCCCGGTATTAGTCCAGACACCTCTCACAAATCCAGCAACAAAGTCTAAGGCTGAGATGAGCTGAGTTATCCATTCACACAGGGCCAGCGCCCATGCCAGGAGAGGGGCTACAGACCCCTGGTGAGCACCAGGCATTCTTGCGCTCTCTACTGAGGGAAGGTGACGGCATTACATTAGCCTCAGAGTGACTCATCTTGCTTTGGGTAACTGATCTCCCATGAGGATTTTCTTTTTCCTGCTTCCTTTCCTCAATCTTTTCCCTACTCCACAGCTACCTATCCCATCCTTGGCACCTGACATTTCCTCATGTTAATTCCACTGGAAGAAGATGCTTCTCTTTCCCCCATTATTTTGTGTTTCCTTATGCTAAAATGATACCACAGGCAGAATGGCTTGCCTGGACAGAGGCGAAAGAAGGAGTTATGAAGGTAGAAAATGGGAGAAGAAAAGAAGGGAAAGGTAAAAGAAAGGTATGAAAAAGGGAGAAGACTCTTAAATTAGGTAGGGGGAGGAAGCAGGCTGTACAGTGGGCACCAGAGTCGATAAAAACCCAACTGAGCTCTACAAATGAAAATAGCAAATATTTTTTAAAAATTTTTTACAGCATATAAAATTGTATAAAAATATCAAAGCAAGAAATAAAGGAAAATGTATAGTCTACAGTTCTATCTCTAGAATCAGCTACTGGACGATACCTACAGCTGTATGTTTTTACTATAAATCTATGTATATTGGTGTGTGACTCTGTCTCTGTACCATCATACTTATACCCACTCAAAGACAAGGACACAAGTATACAAATACCTACCCCAAGATAGATCATGACAAAGAAGCAAAGACTCTACAATAACGTGCTTCCAGGGCAATCTACTTAAAAGCCAATCCATAGCTATTGGGTTTTAATGAGCTTTATTTTAAATGAATTACCCTGCACCATAACCTGGCAGAGAAATTCTTCTGCAGGTTAAGAAGGCCGCTCCCATGAAAATATATGGGTTCAGGGATCATGGCTGAAGCCAACCAAAGGTGGGAGCCTCCATGAGGGCACCCCCTGGCCTGCTCCAGCCAACATGTATCTCCAGAGATGCACGCTCTTCCCAAAGGAGGTTGAATAAGTGTGCCCCTAGGGTGTTGAAAGGACCCACACACCACCCCCTGCTTCTCCTGGCTCAGTGGATAGCAATCTATGCTGGGTCCAAGTTCATTGAGGGAAGCCAGCCATGGCCAGTGTGGATCCACTTCTACCTGGGGAACAGGATCCAGAATAAATGTAAATTCATCTCAAGTACATCTACAATATCTTAATGAAAAATGGGAGAGGTGGGGGCAGATTAGTTAAAAGAACCAGAAAGTAATAATGTTTAAATGGATTTCCATGAATTTTTCAGTGTCTGGTCTCCCACGTACCCACCCTTGTTTAATGTAAAAACAAGGTGTTCTTTCAATGAAACAATCTTTGACGACTATAGACCTTCCTAGAGAAGTATGCAGTCTCTTACAAAAATGTCGAGAACATCCAAAGGACTACTTCCCATCTTTTTCTAACCTCCCTGAACCCAAATTAACTGAAATCTGTCAAATGTTCTAGGTGGCTCTGCCACCATTCTAATCTACTCTCACTCCAATGCTCAGGGTCTTTGACGAGAGGAAGTCTTAACTGAAATCTGTTCTTGGCAGGGGTAATGTGTCCCCAGTTCTCAGAGGGATGTTTCATAGAAATATTGTGCCATTCATTACAATTTTTTTTTAAAGTTCACTTTCTAAGTGATAATGAGGCCTTTAATGCTGGAGCAATATTGATGAATCATAAGTATTACTTTCCATTTATCCACACATAAGATCTAATATAACATAATTATTGCACCATTATGTTCTTTAATGTCCAATTTTCTGTGGTTCAGTGCTGTACCAACCCTAAGATCAGCAGAGCAAAATTGGGCCATGATTCCCCACGCCACACATATAGGATCTCCTATTTGCTGCAAGACACTCCACTTTGGATTTTAACTATTTCAACTTGGATTACAAATAAGTTCACTGGAATTTCATATAGATTGGTGTCATCATCCCTTTTGGAAGAACAATTTCAGATAAATCCTGTTTTGTTCTGTTTTTATTTTATTTTTCTTAAATCTGAAAGCCATGGAGAAATTTTTATTTTATTTTTATTTTTTTCATAAACTTGCTCTGACAATTTTCCCCAAACCACCTGTAATTTCTATCCCTTATGATAAGCTCCTCGTGTCACTAGGGTATGTCTGCATATCCTTGGAAAGTAAGCCTTTAGCGATATGCTCGGCATAAAGGAGATGTTGGGCTTTGTTGGCACTCACAGGTGGATAGCGGAACACAGCTAGACAGTTGTGCACCCGCTTCCTGAATGCTGACTGTCTCTGGGCCGTGTTCGGTCGTGGTTGGGGTGGAGGGAGCAGCACTGCCGCTCCCGTTGGGATGTGTGGGGATCTCAGAATCAGAACAACGTCTCCAACTGGAATATCCTTTATTGGGGACATAATACTGCATACATAGGCTTTAATCTTAGAATCTCTCTCTCATTATGAGAAAAAGACTGCTTTTTTTCTTTTGTTTTTCCCTATAGTCCACAGAGGACATTATGAAGTCATGTTTATCATGTCTCTGCTCAATGGTGAAGAATAGAAGAAAATATATATTCTATCTATCTATCTATCTATTTATCTATCATGTATCTAAAGAAAAGTGATCCATCACAAAGGGATACAAAAAGACCAGTATTCTTACTCCCAAAATATGGATTAGGATTACAAAATTGGTCTCCATCTGTTCGTCTGCCTTCTGCCTCATATCCCATCATAATGTTGCTCTTGACTTGTTCACTCTCCAAATTTACTAAAGGCATGGTTCTAAGTGGAAAATACAATACAGTGGCTTTAGTTCTGCAAATGAAATAAACAGCCATGCTAGATTCTTCTTTGGCTCTCAGATGTGTGGATACTATTTTACTGTTTAAGTGTAACAGGCCTTTAATGGGATCCTGTCAGATGTTTTCAATAGTTTTGAAAAGCTCCAAGAATGAAATGGGTAATGGAAGAAAATCCATTTAAATTTAATGGGTTAGAAATGAATCTCTTGCCTGCTGCTGTAAGTTATTAGGGCTCATAACCCAAGAAAGGTTGGCATGAATAAAAGATGGAATGAAGACCTCCCAATGGATCGGTCGTTATGTCTCAAAACTTACCACATCCACAAAACCTGGATGTGGAGCTCTTTGGTGACATAGGGTCTCCCAAACTTCAGGGTCAACTTCATTTGGAAAGTGTTGCACCCAGGGACAGGTAGAAACTGTGGTTTGTCTCTGGTGGAAATGTCCCTTTACTGCTGATCAATTCTTAATTCAGGTGTGTAAGCCCTTGCTTTCTGCCTGACAGTGTAATACTGAGTAAGATGCCAGACTCCAAAAAAGGGAATAATGTGTATCCCATATCGCTGCTCCTTTGGAAGCTGTTTCAAGAGAAGAAAAAGACCACAGAAAGTGCACCAGAGCTTTGGAAATATTGTTCTTCCAGTCAATACTGACTGGGGATCATAATGTCAATGTTTTATCAACTCCAGTATTAATTAATATTACAATAATACATTGGTTTATATTTTCAAAAAGTTGATAATTTTGCAGTTTTACTCAATGCCCCTTCAAAATAATTTTTAAGGATTTAAAGATGAGTTACATGGAGTTTTGCTTCTCCACAAGGAGAATTCCAAGCAGAGTTCTATACTGAATGAAACTCTCTTCCCATTCTTTTTCAGCTAATTAGTGACTTAAAGCAAATGGAAACATTACCATGTCTTTATTGTTGCTAGAAAAAATGGCTATATTCCTGTTTCTTCTTCAGATCTTGTTAGTCTCACTTGTTGAGTATAAAGGGAGTTGTAAGCTTTCTATTTTGACCGGCTGCAAAGCTCTACATACAAAAGTACAGAACAGAAATGAGGTATAAAGTTCAGGTTCCAAGATGAAAAACTGGACATGCCCTGGTTGTATTTCCTTCCTATACAAAACCATAACACCTCAAAGAGCATAGTTTGCATCCCGATATCCCATGGATGGTGTGCAGGTCCTAGGCATACTTTTTTCAACCAGCACAGTCTTTGGAGATTTCTGAACTCATTGCCAATATTTAAATATTTGCAGAGGGTTTATATAAAATCCCAGGTATCTAGGACCACCTTTCCTACATTGCACTAATCCTGTTGCTGACTAGTAACTGCCCTGTTTCCATAAGACACACCTCAACATACAGAAAGCTCCAACTCCTCACAGTCCCTACTGCTCCTTACTGCCTCACTGGTACCAACTGCCATTGATCACAGTAACTCTGATATTGCATGGCTTGCTTTACTCATTTGCTCAACCTATTAGGCCCCTGGTTTGAATTTGTGACCACATTATTTATTGTGGTCACTGTTCCAAGGCAGAGGGAGCAACAGAAAATATGAGTTTACAAGGCAAAATGTAAATCTGACCAGAGAAACTGTGTTTAAATGTCAGTACAAACCCTGGCGATTTGATGCAAGAGTTCTTCAGCTCTTCTCCCGTTTGGGGCATATTTCAGTGGGGCAAAGAGGCCCTGTAAACAGACTACACAGTCCTACTTTACTGTCTGAAGAAATAGCAACATTTTGCTTTAGTAATAAGATTTTTAAAATGTTTGTGTTGGTGTTTTAACATAGAAATAAAGCTGCAAATGGGGAATACACGTAAGCCTACCATCTAGCTTTTCTCTCTCTTCTTCCTGATATACCCCCACTACCATCACCAGCATGAGTCATGGGGTTCCCCTTGGGAAGGACTCAAAGATTCCTTTGGGAACCATAACCACCTTTTAAGAATCAGTTTTATCCAAATCACACCATTTAGACTCATAAAATTACCCTTACCTTAGATTCCACTGGATCCATTTTTGACTTGAATTCAGGGGGTGAATCTTTATTCTCTTTCCATGCTACATCCACGATGCTTTCTTTTGGCTTGTGCTGTTAATTATCTCCTATGTGTTATTTTGAAAAACTCACTAAAATGAGAAGAGTTATTTGACATATCTCCCTGATACTAATTCCCTTAGGACTTCCCTGAATAGAAAGAAGAGTGATTAAGTGAAACCATAAATATCCAAAAGAAGAGGACCGGCGAGTGGTCAAAATTTCAGTAACCATTTAGTCATAGATGCTACCCAATGAAAACATGTGTCTCCACCTAAACAGTATGGTCATCAGCGGAACATTCAGGTTTCTATTAAGAAAGCACAGATAATTAAGCATTTACAAATAGAGTCCGATAGGATAATCTCTTTAAAAAAAAAAAAAAAAGAATGTCCTATATAAATGGAAAAACAAGCATAAGAACAATTTTTAAGTCTGAAAGAAAACTGGAGAAAATGAATGTTCCAGACTCAGGAAAGAAACAACCAGAGACTGGCGTCATCATCTTAGCTGTGATGAAGGGCCAGCACGGCTGTATCCACCATCAGTAGCCAGTTAAAAAAATAACAATTTAAAGGAACGGCATCGACAGTAGTAAGATGGCAATTACTGTGCATGTGGCTTTTTCAGGCCTCCCTCAGCATATCCAGGATGTCCATCCTCATCAGGCCAGACAGGCGCCTTGAAAGCCAGGGCATTATTAGCAAAGAATTCTGAGGAAGTCCCTTCACGTTTTGTTTCTGTTTGTGCAAAAAGCTCAAGTTGTTTGGTTTGCTTGGGGGAGGATTTCCCCAGAGTTCTTAGACCTCAACCCAGCTCCCAGAGAGCCATCTCTTGGAAGGAGGTGGCATGAGGGAAGGCCAAGTGTGTGTGTGTGGGGGCTGGTTTCTGAAAGTTGGACACCTTCCCCAGATAGGGGTCTCTGTGGAAGGAGGAGAAGGAGAATGAAGAAGCTTAGCTAAAATGATGCAAGACATTGGCAGCCTCTTTTATGGTATGTGAGGTGTGTTTTACTCTTCTGAATCTGAAAAAAAGAAAAAGAAAAAGAAAAGTGTCAATGCTGCCTTTCCCCCCACCCTTCTCCACCCGCCGGGTCTGAGGAGAAAAAAATCTGAGGAACAAAAATAAGGGGGGGAGGGAAGGATCAGTTAAACATTTCCATACTAGTCATTGCTATCTCCTTTGTAGCACCGTTTGCTCTGTTCATAAAGGGAAACTCTCCGTGGAGAATTTTAAACTAACTGGTTACATTCGAAATCTTAATAGTTACTTTCAACTTCATCATCAAACATTTGGTTCATGCAATATGGATACTAAAATACCTTATTTTGAACCAAGATGACAGTGCCTGCTGGATCTGGCCAATATGCCTCAGGGGTCAGTGGGATTGGAAGAAATCAGATTCATCAAATCCCAACCATTTCCATACCAGAAGCAATGTTTCTCTCTTAGAATTTTTGCACACCCGCCTACCCCTCAGAAGCTTCCCCAAGAAGATTTAAAGCAAGATGTATCCCAAGTGAAATCATTATTCAGATGGGTAAATCACCTGACTTCTCTACTGGACCCAGAGTGAGGTGGTGGAGGAGGAAGACAAAGATGGAAACAGGACTAAGTTGATGGAAATAGACAGTACTGGATTTTTTTTTTTTTCCCACATGGCATACTCTATCCCATGCAAGCTCACTAGGCTTGGACAGAATTTCTAAAAAGCCAGCAGACAAACAAAAAGCATATGTTATTGCTTCCCATGAATGTTGCAGGGTCTGTAAGTTATCATGCCTTATAGTTAGAGATGGTTCCCTCCTGTGCAGGAAGAGGAGTACAGTGGCTTAGATTTTAAGGATAACACCGTTTTCCTACAGAAATGTTAGGAGTCACTTGTGGATAAGCAACATTTCCTATTCAACTTGAAAGACTGAGATACTGTCCTAAATGAGAAGTAGTTAAAATTAGGCAGCGACCTAGTTGAGAAATAGGAGAGCCCCATCTGATCTTTTGAAATTACTATCAATTTTCAATTTTCCAGGAGTCATTGATACGATCGATCCTCCTGTTGTTCCTCTTTCTTCATTTTGGTTCCATGTATGTTTACTCTCCGTCAGCACCTTCACCCATTTGGCAGAAGTAACAGAAAAGAGAAAAACTTCTGACCAGTTTAGTCTGATACTGGCACCGGCAGTTGAGGGAAGTCATGGCTTGCCTCTCTGGAACTTGCCAGTGAGGGAAAGGGGTGAAATAAAACCTGAAATCAAGGACTAGAAATTTCCCCCTGGTTCTGATCGCCTGCACAATTTGGTCTGGGTGGCAGTTGCAAGGCAGGTCTCCTCCTGAGTGCTTTGGCCCTGCCATTACGCATTTGAGGTCATATGTAATGACTCCTTTCAGACAGTCATCATAGCACTAACTACCCTAGGAGATGTCCCCAGCCCCCCAAATATAAAATCCAATTTTATTATGATGATATAAGTCTGAGGTTGATTGTTTAATAAATGACCCATTGGTTGGTAGGATGCTAGGGAGAGCTGACAAGGACTAATGTTACACCAGTGAGCTTCAATTAGCCAACAAGGGAAGTGAATCACATCTTCTTTCATGAAGCCTCTGTGAACAGTAGCCAGCTGTCCAGCCTGCCGGGTTCCAGAGATGGAAAGAAGTCCATCTAGGACCTTAATGGACCCCAAAGGCCTTTGAAAGAAGATCTTTTTCCTTTTCCAGTCATTGCTTCTGAAAGAGATGGGAAGTGATCGGGTATGGATGTCCACCGTCCCCTCCGCTGTCTTCTGGTCAAGGGATGGAGAGAAGAGGTAAATAAAGGAATCGTGTGTCTAAGCTGCACCTGTGTTCATTAAGTACAAACAACAGTAAAAGCTGCTCTGTAGCTGGGTCTGGGACCTGCATGACTTCCTAGCCTTCCCAAACACAAGTTCTCCCAAAAGTAGTTTCTGTTTCTAAATCTCTTAGGGCATTTGCTGTAAGGTGTCTCCTATCACAGCTACCTACAAGATGTAGGTTCCTTGAGGGCAGGAGAAACATCACTTATCTTCCTAACTCTTTGCGTATATTACAATGCCTGACACATTGCACATGCTCAACAAATTATTTTTTAATTGAAAGGAAGTGAATTAAATAAGTATCAGGTAGATGGGACAGATACAGAAGCATAATGACGGGTAGGAAGTCTCTCACCACCCTTTTTGAAAATCTTTTCATAGCAGGAAACAAAATTTAAGAAGAAAATAAAAAATGTATTTATTTTATATTTTATTCAATAATAAGGTAGGATATGTCAAATGCATGTATTTCCTTTGGAGAATTTGCCCCACTGTAGAGACTAACACCCCAGAGAAGGGGCACCTGTCGTACATGTGGCCTTGATGTGGTCTGTAAATCAGGCTTGCTCCCTACTCATTCCACGATTCCTCTGAGTGTCCTATATTTGCTCTGTTGTGGTTGGGTTTTGCGTCTTAGCTTTCAGTTTAAACTAAAATTGGACAAGCTTTTTAAGCTAAAATTGGGTAAGACCACAAAGCATTAGGAAAATAGGTTCCTGAAGACAAGTAAGTGGCCACTCTGTATTTAACTGAGATAAAGAATTATTTTTTTGTTCTAGGGTCTCTTAATTTCATTGATTGTAAGTCTACATTGGCTTTTTGGAGGCCACAAAAGGCAGTTAAACTCAGCCACCTATTTATGATCTATAAGCAGAAATGGAAAATATCTTCACGTAACTTGGGATACTGCGAGAAAATATCTAAGGGAGTGCCATCCACCGACCCACCCGCCCCTTGACCAAAGACTTCTTGCGTCTCTCAAAGGGGCAGCCATGGAGGATTCAGAAATCCTGAGGCACAGGCTGTATGAATTCACAGAACCGTATTTACTCCAACGAAATGCACAACAAAAAATGTTTCAGCAACTTCATTTGGAGAATAAAGGAGGTGGAAATTGACAACAGTGTGGCCTTGTTTATTCCACTCTTCCCACGCTACTCCTCCTACAGGTAAGTGGAGATGCTGTCTGAAACCATTCGGTTTAAAGATAATTGTTTTAAGAAGAGGCTTAAATTTCAATTTAACGTGATTTGGCTCTTAAAATGTGTTTATCTGTCATAATGTTTATTCCTAGATCATCTACGAATCTGGCACAAGGCTTGAAAAACAACTGTAAACACTTTTTCATTTTTCTTGGTTTTGATTTTTTACAGCCTGATTCAACTATCATCCAAGCTCAAAGAAATAAGCTGACTTGGCTGAGAACAGAGCTGGGATTCAAACCAGATTTTCGAGTTCCAGAAACTCTACCATAGCTGCCTCCTTATGGAGTCAACTTTCTATGAAAATAACAAAATACAGTAAGCAATGGAAAGGAAGAATAAATGTGGCAAAATCAAACCCAATTTTAGATGTCTAGTAGAATTTCTGTGGGTTCTGGTTTCGTTTGGTTTTTTAATAATGAGGAAATGCTAAAAACAAACAAATGTTATTTTAGATATAGCTGTTAGAATTTATCCAGAGATTTCACTGTTTTAGGTCTTAAGTGCTATTTTAAATGGTTATCCCTAAATATCCAAAAACATACACTGCCTGCTTTCTCCCTGCCCCAAATGATAACGGATATGATTACAGTATGATTGTTTTAAGTTAATTTCACTGCATGTAATACTAATGCTACAGCCCTGCTAAGATAGATGGGTGGATGGATGGATGGATGGATGGATGGATTAACAGATGGACAGACAAAGTAAGTAAGTAAATTTACAGGAATATTAACTTCCTGAAACCTTGCCTATGCCAACACGATGAGATCTTAAAATTTACCCATTTGATCCAAATTCACAGAATAAGAACAGAACAAAAGATGGCAGTTTTTAGCTCCAACCCTCGCCCAATTTTTTCTTTTCTTTTGATCCATGGCATCTGTGCTATCACTGCGAATAATGATGGTATTAAAGTTTTAATCTCTAACTTTTCTGCCTTCTCTTTCCCTTTACACAGCATGGTCTTTCCAAACTAAAATTCTGTAAATAATTCTCCCTCTCTGCCCCACACTGCCCAAGGTGTTTTACTGTTGTTTGTCTCTTATTAAGAAATTAGGGGGCGCCTGGGTGGCTCAGTGGGTTAAGCCACTGCCTTCGGCTCAGGTCATGATCCCAGGTCCTGGGTTCGAGCCCCACATCGGGCTTTCTGCTCAGCAGGGAGCCTGCTTCCTCCTTTCTCTCTGCCTGCCTCTCTGCTTACTTGTGATTTCTCTCTGTCAAATAAATAAATAAAATCTTTAAAAAAAAAAAAAGAAAAAAGAAATTAGTACTTTAATGCCTAAGGAAACAATGAAAACATTTGACTCTGTAAGTGCTCCCAGGCCTGCCCCACTCTTGAGAGGTAAGTAAACAGCAGGCAGCAGCAGCCCATACCACTCCTTGTGGTGCCAGTACCAGTGAGACAACCTAGAATTGTCTGCATATGAAAGTTTTTAATTCTGACCAGTCTTTGAATCTGCTGTTTTTGAAGCCAACAAGAAGCCAGAGACCACAGAGACCAAGGAAGTCCTTCAGAGAAAGTGAGGCTAGAATTTTAGACCTGAAACATTATGACTGCTCTTCATGTTTTCTCAATTTTACTAGTTCAGGAAAAGCAATGTAAGATTCAAAGTAAGTGAAAGAAGAAAGAAATATTTTTTTCTCAAGTTTTCACTGTGGCTCCAGAGTAGAAAATAAAAATAGCATGTATGATAGAGGGCTAATACTTATGAAATACAGATGTCACTTGAAGATTGTGGTGCCCTTCTGTGGAGAATGCTAAGAATAAACACAAAGAGGAAGCTTCGATACTTGCTTGATACTGCATTTTTAACGGTTCTCCTAGTGTGTGGGTGTCTAGAAAAGAAATGGCGTTAACAATATAGACAGTGCTAGCTCCTGAAATTGGCACATATTTATTGCAAAGGCAGCTGTTATTTTAATGAATTTTTTTATAATGTTAATAGAGTTTCTTTTGACAAATGCATTGTTACTTGTGTTCCTCCCCTTCCCTGTGTAGAATCTGACAAAATCTGAATTTTTAGGGGGAAAATAGATAAATATTTATTTCATGAATACTAAGAAGTTATTTTTAATCCTGAACATCAGTGTTGAGGGGGAAAAATCACATTTTCCACAGTTCCAAAATTATAATCCTTTCTGTCAGACTGGGTTCCTTTAAAAATACAATGGTACATTAAGAGTGTAACGAAATGTCTAGAAGATAAAGTGAAACAACGAAAGCTTATATACCAGTAATTTCAAGGGAAAAGTTGTTTAAAAAGATTAATTTTGTCATTACCAAAGTGTACCTAATATACTTTTATTTGACATTTCTACTATGTAGTTATTTGGTAAGAGACTGGAATCTAAATGGCAATGTAAAAAGCATGAATTGTCTTCAGAAGTTTTCTTTGGTATAACACAATTTAATTATTTTAAACCCACCAATCCTACATTGTATTATATAGATTATATCACCTATATATGCAATATACATACACATGTATATACTATATATATTTCAGTTACTGTTTCAATACTACAAATGTGAGTTCCAAAAGCACAAAAGTGGACAGGAGGATGATGGTAGTAGCATGCCACCTGTTCCTTTATAATCCATCATGAGGATACCTATTATACCCCCTCCTTGAGAAGCACAAAGATATTCACCAAACCTGGAAGTTTATATTGGTTTGAAATGCATGTTTGTAACCAAAAGAGCTAACTGTTCTGATTCACTGTGACTCACCGATACTAGAACCATGTGTAAGTAATAGCCTTTATACTTCCAAGCTCTCAAGAGTATAAGTCGGTAGTAAAAAGAGCAGGAACATTATTTAGTTCACCCCATTTGACCACGTCCTATCCACATATCATGGAATGGTACTAGTCTTCCCTCCAATCACCCAAATAACAACTGTGTTGGGTTTCAGTGGTGCTGAACTCACAATAACTCTTATTGGGTCAACCTACAGCCACAGCTTCTGAAAATAACTAGAAAATAACACTTAAGTATATCGATCAAAATGTTTTGCAACAAACCCTTTAAAATCTAATTAGTGAGGTTTTGTCAGCCTACATGAGAATACAGGCAAGCTAAGAAATAATTTTGCAATCCTCTCCTGCATTTATCCAAACTTTTTGTAGTTTTCCTTCGACAGGGATATGGGAGTACATGGTTTAGACCCTTGGGTTATCTTACGACTTGAGAAAATAAGGATGTAAAATGTTTTGAAAAACAAATATCTCACAGCTTTTCTTGCTAACCATATCATTTCTTCACTGTTGATGCTCCATATGTAGTACATACACATATATTGTTAAGTAAATAGGTCACAGGAGTTTTCATGAACAAATGGCTAAGGGAAATGGGGTATTAATCAGAACATGTGTTGTTATGATGACTTATCTTAACCGGGACTCAGGGGACTCCAGATGTTTGGTCCCTGTACACTCATGGAAAATAACTCATAAAGATGCTAGATTCTCATGCTGAAGGAAAATTCTTCATTAAAGAAATAGGCAGCTTTTGTCAATACATAAAGGACTACAGTGCAATATCTTCCCAGAACTAAGAAAAAAACATTATCCTCTGAGAAGGAAACAAAATAAAATACCCAAAAGATGGATTAGCTATTTATAAAAACTACCTCAAGACAGCAGAGGTTGACTTCAGTGGCATGATCAATAGTGAGGTGTATTGCAAATCATTCATTGCTAAAAGCAGTTAAATAGTAAAGTTTTATAGGTTCCGTACTTAAAGTAAATTAGGAAGGACTTAAGGTTATTGGTACAGTAGTACTGCCTTGGATGTGAGAGGAAAGGACAGGGTAACAACTAGTGTTATCAGAACTGCTCACCACCCTTGGCTCTTTTTACTCATCACGGTTCATAATCTGATCATACCTGTGGTGGGGAATCAAAAACAATGCCTTAAAAACAAAGAGGTTTCTTCAAGATTAAGGTCCAGAAATGCAATCACAAACAACTAAAAGTAAACAAGAATGATCATCTACTCCAAGATATCAACCTATCTGATGGCTGAATTTGTGGTCAAAAAGGAGAATAGAAAGAGAGGTGCCAAGGAGGAGTGCCTCTTTCACTGTCAGAATATAGGGCATGCAAGATGGCTGCCATACTATTTTTCTTGGCAAGTCTATCCCAATGGTGGAGACAGATGTATCAAGATATTCTACCTTGAAGTTATACTTCATCAACTAACTCTCCTTCCTTCTCAGCTTGTAAAGCAACTTTCTGATATGATTTGAGTTCCCAGGTAGGTTTTCCTTCAGCAGAAGGAAACCACTGACTAGCCAGTTGACAGGAGTATTCCAGTACATCTTGTACATCAGTAATTAGCAGTCAAACCATACATTGGTTAGGAGTATTGGTGTTAGTGTCAAACAGATCTTTTGCAGCATAACCAACTCTTCATTTACTGTCAATATGAAACTCCTTTTCCATTGTGTGGAGCCCTTCTTGCTAATCAGCTATTCTCCTTTACAACATCATGCATAGTGTAGGCTCCCAAATGAAGGGATTGATGTTTTGTTTTTTTTTTCCAGATAAGATAATTCTTACATATACAACAAAATGAATGAAAATCCACAAAGTGGGCTTCCATGTCACAAATCCTATGTCAAGAATTTTCAAGACTCCATTACCCTCTTCTATTACTAAATTGTCTTATGTGTACCTTACGTAAAACAAATTGGGATAGAAGTTTCAAACTAAGATGGCCATTAAGACACTGCCCTCTAAGACTTGTAACACATTACGACTTCTGAATAAATCATATTGACAGCTGCTTAGAAACAAATCAATCTGTCAAAACTTGAAGAAAATATTAAATAAATATAAATGCCTATAAAGTTCCCGTGGCTAGGTAAGATGTATTGGATTGATTAAATACGAGTATACTAAAGGTGGGCAAAAGCGTTTCAATTGCTTCTATAGCTCTACATGGACCAAGGCACAGACAGCATCAGCTGCAAGTGATACTAAGAAGCCCTGTGGGAAGAAACAGCATTGATTGGAACAATGAGGAAATAAAAGGAGGCATGGACTTACAAGCTATGGTTTGATAGATCTGAAATAGGGCAGTTCTTTATTCTGGTATATAAGACAGCCTAACAACTACTGTCCTGAGTAGGTGGGAAAAAAGTACTTGGAAGAACGAATGAGGTGAGCATGATTCCCTGAGAAGAGAATATGGGGTACAAGTATTTATACAGAATGAAACTGATGATGGTCTCAACAAAGGCATGCCTCCTGAATAATGATCTATGTGCCAATGTGTTTTTTGCTTCTCAAATCTCTGAACATGAACTAAGTCAGACACTATCTTTGCTGTAAAGACAGACATGCATCTCAGTTCTTCATGCAGGCACCTGCTTTTGGACTGTTTCCTCCCTGGATTTGCAGAGAAGGGCACACCTCCAGGCCTGGGCAGGCTCTATCTATCTCTCACTACCAACTCCACTGCAAAGCAAGTCATGACACTCCTTAAGGCAACTAACGAAATATTTTCAATGTCAGCTGAAAAATAAGAACACCAAGTACAACTCAAGTGTAAAATATCCTTCCGCTGCTTTTATAAACTGGCACATCTATTATAACAGAACCAAAGGCATCTAACAGAGTCAGAGTCATCCATTCCATTTATTTACCCACTTTCAAACTACTCTGGTAGGATCATCTAGTTAGAAAACAGGAAAAACACAATCATTCTTTGGTTGACTCTTGTGAGCCCTGCAGTAAGTCAAGGTCATGAGATACCAGTCTTGTGAAGAATCACATCACAAGCAAATTCGTGAATGTATACTACAAGACTTTTAATTTCAAGTAGTTGTTCTACAGGAACTAACAAGAATATTGGCTCAATTGCCTTTCATGTTTCCTGTATTGAGAGCCTAAAGACAAGACAAGGAGCAACTTAAGAAATACACAGAAAGAGTGGCTATAAGGAAATGAGCTGACAAAGTTGTGTCCTTACAGGCAAAGGGAAGTTGAGAACTAAGAAATTATTAGGTGAATATAATATTACAAGTGTAAAATCATCTCCCCACGTATAAGTTTTGTTTTGTTTTCTCTCATTATGGTGTTTAATTTGGCTTTTAATTTGCATTTCCTACTGATATCTATGATCTTCTTAATGTACCTATTTGCTAGCTGTACATCTCTTCTTTGTGAAATGTTTAAATCTTTTTGCATATCTTTAATGAAGTTGTTTATTTCTCTATTATTGAACATTGAAGTTTCTTATATATTTTGGATATAACTCTTTTAAAACATATAGGCTTTGTAAATATTCTCCCCAGGTCTGTGGCTGTCTTTTCATTCTCCTAATAGAAGCTTCTGAAGAGCAGATGTTCTTAATTTATTAAAGTATAATTTATTAGCTTCTTCTCTTATGGTTCGTACTTTTGGTGTCATACCTAGAAAACCTTTGCCTAACTTGAGATTGCAAAGGGTCCTTCCTGTTTTCTTAACCTTGAGTCTTATAATTTAACATTTTCAATTTAGGTTTATGATTTTGATGTTTGCATATGATGTAAAATATAGGAGATAATTTTGCATATCAATAATGAATTATTCCATCACCATTTGTTAATGACTACCTTTCTCCATGGAATGCCCTTTGTCATAGTAAGTTGTCCATGTACATGTGGATCTACTTCTGGACTCTCTATTCTATTGACCCATTTGTCTATTGTGATGCTAATACCATGCTGCTTTCATTACTAAGCTTTACAGTAAGTCTTCAAATAAGGTCTTCCTTTTAAGCCCTCCAACTTTTCCCTTCTTTTTCCAACTTGCTTTGTTATTTTGGGTGCTATGCATTTCCACATAAATTTTATATTGGTTTGCTAATTTCTACCCCCCTCCCAAAAAAAAACCTGCTAGGATTTAATTGAATTGCATGAATCTGTAGATCAATTGGAGAGGACTTACATTTCCACTATCTCTGGAAAATCCCCCAATATTTGGCAACTAAATACTATGCTTCTAAATAATTCTTAAATCAATGTAAAAATTAAAATAGAAATTAGAAAGTATTTTGAACTAAATGTGAATACAGCATGTTAATATTTATGGCATACTACTAAAGTGGTACTTAGAAATTTATAGGACTGGGGTGCCTGGGTGGCTCAGTGGGTTAAGCTGCTGCCTTCGGTTCAGGTCATGATCTGAGTCCTGGGATCGAGCCCCCGCATCGGGCTCTCTGCTCAGCGGGGAGCCCTGCTTCCTCCTCTCTCTCTGCCTGCCTCTCTGCCTGCTTGTGATCTCTCTGTCAAATAAATAAATAAAATCTTTAAAAAAAAAAAAAGAAATTTATAGCACTTAATGCCTACATTAGAAAAACAATCTCAAATTAATCATGTTAGCTTCCACCTTAAAAAAGCTAGAAAATAAGACAAACTCAACTCAAAGAAAGCAGAAGAAAAAAATAAAAAGATAAGGAATCAATGAAATAAAACAGAAAAACAAGAGAAATAGTAATAACAATAATTAGTAAAAACTTATCCTCTAGCCAGACTGGTAAGGGGAAAAAAGAGAAAAAGACAAATTACCAATATAAAAAAATGATAGATTGTCATGATATATTCTACAAAAATTAAAAGGATACTAAAATAATATGAATATCCTTATGCCAATTTAATTCCACAATGACCTGTAAATATGCTTTATATGACTTGGATCCTTTTCAATTTATTGGGCCTTATTTTATAACTCACAATCTGGTCTATATTGATAAATGTTCTTCCACATGCACTTGAAAAGAATGTGCGTTCTCTATGGTTGGGTATTCTAGGGATGCCACTTAGGTGAAGTTGGTTGGTAGTGTTGTTCAAATATTCCTTTCATTGCTGATTTACATCTGTTTATTCTATTAATGATTGAGAGAGGAATGTTAATGTCTCTGAATAAAATTATGGATTAAATTTTTTTTTTTTTTTTTGCTGAGGGTGCCTGGACGACTCAGTTGGTTAAACATATACTTTCAGCTCAGGTCATGATCCCAGGATCCTGGGATCAAGCCCTCAGCTCCCTGCTCACAGGGTGTCTGGCTCCTCCCCTAACTCATGCATTCACTCTCTCTCTCTCTCTCTCTCCCCCAAACAAATAAAATCTTAAAAAGTTTTAAAAAATAATTTTTTTAGTTAATTTTGTGTAATTCAGTGCATAAAGGATTATTATATCATCTTTATAAATGGACAACTTTATCATGAAATGAACTTCTTTATCTCTGGTGATAGGGTTTGCAATGAAATCTACCTTGTCAGCTATTAATGCAGCCATTCAAGTTTTCTTTTTATTAGTTACCTTGATATACCAATTGTCATCCTTTTACTTTTGGGCTATTTGTGGTTTGTGTTTTGGTTTGTGTTTTTTTTTAAATAAAGGCAGACTATAATTGTGTTTTATAATCTGAAAATCTCTGTTTTTTTATTGGGGTCTTTAGGACATTTAATGTCATAACTGATATGTTTAGTTTTAAGTCTGTGATCTTGCTATTTGTTTCCTATTTGTCTCATATGTTCTTTGTTCCCTTCTTATCTTTTTTTTAACCTTCTTGCAGATTAAGTATTTTTACAATTCCATTTTATCTCTTTTGTTGGCTTATTAGCTATATGTCTTTGTTTTGTTATTTTAGTTGCTTTAGAGTTTATAGTATATGCTCTTAATTTACCACAATCAACTTTCAAATGATATTATGTCACTTCATGTATAGTAGAACTTTACAATCGTATACTTCCATTTCTCCCTTCCCAGCTTTTGATGCTATTGTCTGTTTACGCTATTTCAGTCATATGTTATTTTTTAAGATTTACTGATTTATTTATTTGAGAGAGAGAGAGAATATGCAGGAGGAGCAGAGGGAGAGGGAGAAAGAATCTCAAGCAGACTCCACACTGAGCATGACACCCAATGTGGGACTTGATCTCATGACCCCGAGATTACCACCTAAGCTGAAACCGAGAGTCAGCCACCTAACCAAAGGCACCGTACATGTGCCCCTCAGTTGTATGTGTTAAAAATCAGATGATGTATTACTATTATATTGTTCAAATAGGCAATGATCTTTATCCATCTAGTTACCATTTTTCATGTGCCTCATTCTTTTGGGAAGGTCCATATTTCCAACTAGCATAGTTACCCTACTCCCTTTCATTAACATTTCTTGTACTGTGGGGTCCACCAGTGATGACTTCTTTCAGCTTTTATATCTGAAAGATATTTTTGCTGGGTATAGAATTCTTAATTGAATTATTTTATTCTTTCAGCATGTTAAAGATGTTGCTCCACTGTCTTCTCACTTGCATTGTTTCTGATAAGAAATCTACAGTTATCCTCATCTTTATTCAATTGTACATGAATTTTTTTATCTCTCTTGCTGTTTTTAAATTTTCTCTTCATTACTGGTTTTGAATAATGTGATTATGACATGTTTTGGTGTAATTTTATCAAATTTCTTGTGCTTGGGCTTTACTGAGCTTCTTGAGTCTGTGCATTTGTAGTTTTTATCATTGGGCAAAATTTGCTTTGCCCAAGTAAATTACTTCATCAAATATTTTTCTTTCTTCCTCTCTCTCTTCTTTATGTTAGGAACTCCAGTTACATACATTAGGCTGTTGAAGATGTCCTAAAATTCACTGTTGCTCTTTACAATTTTTTTCTGTTTTATTTTGGATAGTTTTTCACTATTGTTTTCTTCTACAATGTCTAATCTCTTATTATTATTTTCATCTTATTATTTTCACTTATTATTAATTTCATCTGATGTTTTTAGCTAATACCATCCAGTATGTTTTCTAAATCATACATTATAGTGTTTATTTCTAGAAGTTTGATTTTCCCTTCTTTGTATCTCCCATATCCCTAATCAACTTTCAAACATATGGGTTATAGTTATAAGAACTGCTTTAATATTCTTGTCTGCTATTCTAACTTCTGTTTCAGTTCTCTCTCTTTCTCTTATTACGCATAGTATTTTCTTGCTTCTTTGCACATCCAGTAGTTTTTTTTTTTTAAGATTTTATTTATTTATTTGACAGAGATCACAAGTAGGCAGAGAGGCAGGCAGAGAGAGAGGAAGGGAAGCAGGCTCCCCGCTGAGCAGAGAGCCCGACGCGGGACTCAATCCCAGGACCCTGAGACCACGACCTGAGCCGAAGGCAGCGGCTTAACCCACTGAGCCACCCAGGCGCCCCGCACATCCAGTAGTTTTTGATGGGATATTGGATGTGGTGAATTTTACCTTGATGGGTACTGGATACTTTTGTATTCCTATACACGAACTTTGGGGTGCAGTTATTTGGAAACACTTTGATCCTTTTATGTCTTGTTTTCAAGGTTTATTAGGTGAAAACCAAGCAGCATTTAGCTTACAGCTATTTACTCCCCAACTAACAAAATAAGACAATTTAGGTGGCTTCTACCCAATTCCCTTTCAATTATGAGGTATTCAAGTCTGGCTATTGGGAATAGGCACTTTTCTTGCCTTATATGAAGTGTGAACATTAGGACCACTCCCTCTAATCCTCTTGAATGGTTCTTTCCTGATCTCAGGTAGTTTCTTATCTGTATGGGTCAATCAGGACTCTGATGAATGACTACTCTTTAGATTCTGGAGTTCTATATCTCTACAGCTCTCTACGCTCTGGTACTTTATCTGTTAACTTGAGCCACAATGGCTCTCCCCAGACCCTATTCAACTCTTCAACTCAAGAAATCCATCAGGTCTGCCTGGGTTCTCCCTCCTATGTTGCCTGGAAATCCTCTCAAAGGAGTAAGCTGGAACAATCATAGGTATTATATCATTTGTTTCCTATTTCTTGGAGATTACTGTTCTTCATTTCTTGACGTCCAGTATCTTGAAAACTATTTTTCCCACGTAAGTTGTCTTTATTATGATTACTATTGTTCATGTGAAAGGGTGAATCTAATTCTTATTAGTCCTCTTTGGCAGAAGCAGAGGTACATAGATGGTCTTTTGTCCACTCTTTTCACTCTACACAGTTGACTTTTAAATTTCATGAATACTCTTAAACACTCCAATTTCCAGAAGATTCAGTGAAGGAGAAATTCCTGCTGAACTCTCTCTCTGGGACTTGGCAAATAACCCCGTAGGGCCTAATTATAATCAATCTTTTGAGAGACATAAATGGTGGCTATCTCTTATCTCTTATATATTATATCATATAATCAATCTTTTTTTTTTAAAGATTTTATTTATTTATTTGACAGAGAGAGATCACAAGTAGACAGAAAGGCAGGCAGAGAGAGAGAGAGAGGGAAGCAGGCTCCCCGCAGAGCAGAGAGCCCGATGCGGAACTCGATCCCAGGACCCTGAGACCATGACCTGAGCCGAAGGCAGCGGCTTAACCCACTGAGCCACCCAGGCGCCCCATATAATCAATCTTTTGAGAGACACAAATGGTGGCTATCTCTTATATCTCTTATATCTCTTTAATGTAGTCAAAGTTAAAAGCAAATTCATATTTCTGGGCAACTATAAAAAATTATGCAGGTCCAAGAGACTATGCTGTTTCAAACATGACTAAAAACACACTGAAAATAATTCATTCACTGGCACCCCGCCAGTCTCCCAGTGACACTGTAAAAGTTTAGGCCCTGAGAGAATCTTGGCTCAGAGGCCCTGATCTTTTTATGTTAGTACATTTCTCCCTAAGAGTAAACAATGTAGTTTCAAAGGACATCATTCTTTGAAGCCAGTTTGAAAATTAGTGCTGCAGAATACTAAGTAGTACCCTCAGTAGCCTGACAGAGATAATGTTCAACTGCAATGTTTTCACTATGCCAGGATATAATTTATGCTTTTAGCACACACCCCTTCCCTCTGTGTGTGCCTCAGCTCAGTGGAGTTTGGGAATAACCAACTGTGGTCCAGTTTCCATCAGGTTTCTTTCTGAATGGGTATAATGTTCCAACTTCAAACCATAGTGGGTTTGGTCATACTGGGCACTGAATTGGGCTTGGATACTCCCTCTCAAAAATTAGACAGAGCTGGTCACCCCTGGCTCCCAAGGCTTGTATTAGGGGGAGAGGCATTAACAATAGTTAAACTGACTACCTCTCATCATCAAATGTAATAGGACCTATTAAAAAGAAATGTTCAAAATGTATATGGTTATTACTAGGCAGCTTTTAATAATCAATGTACCCTCTGATCCAATATATCACTTAAAATTTTTCCTTAAGTAGAGACTTTTGATGACCAAAGGTGAAGAGATAAATGAGGCTTGATCAAAATCTATTCCACTTCATGCCACCAAGAATGGCTTTTAGTCCTTGGGAAAGATTTTTGGCCAAGATAGCACAAGTAACTGAAGCCCAGTGATCTGTGTCCTTATGATATCAAAGCAGTGAGAACGACTGATGTCACATTAGCCCATCAATGAAATTAAAATAGAAAGTTGTTCATGTCCAAGTTTGTGTATAAGCTTGCTAGTATAAACACACCTGACCCACTGGAAGCAGAGGAAAGTTAGAGTTATGGAGGGGAAAAGGAATAGACATCAGAAAATATCTCTTCTTTATTTATTGAACGCTTTTCATTTTCCAGTGGGATCCAGAATCATGTTCATTAAGCAATCAAGCTTTACATTTATTTGTTCAATAGAACATATCTGTTGATCCCTTCCCACACCCCTCTTTTTTAAAAAAGCTGTTTAATTATTAATACTTGGGGACAATTCAATTACAAATGGTACCGGTAAAATAAAAGTGCTTAATGAAGGTAAATAAAATTTAACTCACAAGCCCACATGACACCATCATAACAGATGATGTATGTATATTATAGATATTTGTAGCACAATATAAAAATGCAACAAGATCCCATATTAAAGGTTTGGGACTTACTCTGCACTTTTATGCTGTAGGAATTCAGATGAGCTAGTCACTGGGTGCAGGATGGGCCAGGTGTCCAGGTGCTGGGTTTATATCTAACACCATTCTCCTCTACTGTACATGTTCTGGCTTGTGTTACCTTGACTTGGGTTTAATGATATCTGGCAACAAATCTTACCCATAATAAAGTTTGGCTAGGATGACTGTCATTTTGAATTCTGGTTTGTTTTTTTTTTTTAAGATTTTATTTATTTATTTATTTGACAGAGAGAGAGAGAGAGAGATCACAAGTAGGCAGAGCAGCAGGCAGAGAGAGAGGGAAGCAGGCTCCCTGCTGAGCAGAGAGCCCAATGTGGGGATCGTTCCCAGGACCCCAAGATCATGACCTGAGCTGAAGGCAGAAGCTTAACCCACTGAGCCACCCAGGCGCCCCTTGAATTCTGTTTTGTCTCTGTGTAATTCATGTCTTAGTCACAATCATTCAAGGAGCTATTTATTTTTATTTTTATTAGATATATGGTTTCCATTTGCATAAACAATTCGGTGAAAAACTGCATATGGGTGTTCCCTAGGAATTATGTGATAAGACACCTGGAGTGAATTATTGAATGAGCTTAAAAAAAAAGTCTTGAGAACTGATTTCGTGCATATGAGTAAAGAAAGCCTGTCACAGTGGCTTAGAGATGAAAGCTAGAGGGGCTGCTTCCTTTTTAATAGGTGGAGTTGTGTTCAAATTTCCTCTTACTCCTCAATCTGGATACTCAGTAGTTGTCCTTCAATGACATTAAAACCAAACCATCAAAGAACAGCTTAGCATCCAATGCAATGTCTCTAGGGAGGTATGATTCAAAAGCATCTGGGACTCTTAACACAAACCACTTACTCTAGAAACTTGCATTTTTAGTTTTAGTATATGTGCTGCCGAAGTAAGCATGCATGTTCAGTTTAATATCATGTACATGTATGAAGGAGTCGCCAAGAATAAGCCCATGTTACAAATGAAACAGGAGGTTGATATAAAAGGTAAGAACAGTTTTCTCAGTAGGCTAGTACAAGTCCTGAAGGATATAATAATCTGAACTTTCAGGCTTTAGAGAGAGTAGAATGCTCTTTGTGAAAAGTAAAAGCAATGTTTATGGAGCACATCACAAGGTAGGTTCAGTCTAACTGGTTTGGTGGGGATTGCCATTTGGAACTTGCCTTTGAGACTTATTCTTGCTGACCAACCTGCATTCTACAACTATGCACATTCTCCAACATGTGGGCCTCCCAACACAGTGATAACACCGAACAGATTTCTGTTCTTACCAAAAGCAATAATTCCTCATTAAAAGAGAAAATGCTAAAACTGAAAACATGGAGCACTTCCCACAATTCACAACCAAAGACTTGTAGTCCATTCCATTCCAAACAGTAAGTCCTGAGGCAACTTTAAAGTGAAAATGAAAAAATGGCAAGTGGTGAAGAGAGAGAGTATAGAATGCATTTGAGATGGAGCAAAGGATGGCGGAGGGGAAGAGACACAATGATAATCTGCAAATTACTGAAATAGGGATTGAATACTCCCTACATGCAGTGAAGGGATTTTTTACAGTATAATATAAGAATATATTAACAATCACAATTCAATTCTAGGTGTAATTCTAACAAACCTGCATTAAATCGCACATTTTATGGAAAAATATAACGGGAATTATGCTCTTACCATCTGTTTTCTTTGAATCACTTCCGACATTGGATTGATCCTTCCTGTCTGTCTTATTTTTACCATCTTTCACGTCACCTGAAAGTAATAAACATGACAAATAGCATACGTATACAGCTAAAAGGGAAGTTATAAATAGTCCTAAACTTGTCAAGGTAAAAAGATGAAAAAAAAAGTACATAATTTAGTCATGAGGGGGGTACATGTCTGAATGTAAATACCTTTTTAAACCACATATTAGGTCTTAAAAGTTAGATTATGATCCAGAAATTAAGACAAAGTTCCTGTTAAACAACGTAGCACTTGAGCCAATAATGTTTATTTTTGAGAAAAGAAGTTCAGCTTTATTATTGGGCTGTGGAGAGCAGAAAAACTTAGGTCAAATGTAAATTTTGCCAGCTCATAGCTACTTAAGTTCTATAGGTGTCAGTTTCCTCATCTGCAAAATGGGGATAATAATATACTTTACAGACCTACTATAAGGACAAACATATTTAAGGTAGTGAATGTGATCTCTGGCACATCACACAATGATATTTGAACTCTAAAACAGAGTTATAAACAGTATTCTAAGTAACAGCTTGTCGAAATATGATTTGTAAGTGTTCAGAAACACTATGCAAACAGATGTAGAATAAACATGTGTCAAAAACTTAATTCATTCACGAAAGAATCAGAGAGATAGTAAGGATGGTGCCAAGGGCATTTAAGGAAATGGGTATTTATAGGCCTTTTAGAAAACCTTTAAAATGAGATTGCTGTGTTAGAAATAAAACTGGTTATCTCCTACAGGGCAATAAAATCATAACCGGTGGGCAAGGGGGTAATCTCTTCTAACAGTCAAAAATCTGTAAGTTACCACACAACTTCGCAGTACCTAGGCTGTGTCAATAGTAAATGACAAAGTTAAACAGTCATGTTCTCCTAAAGCAGGAGTCGTCCACCTGTAGCCCGGGGGCCAATCTGGAAACAGAGATCATTGGAAATAGTCACATGCATTCATTTACATACTGTCTGTGGCTGCTTTCACGCCGTAGTGATAAGCGCTGCATAGTTGTGACAGAGACATGCAAAACCAGGATGAGTTACTGGCTGGGCCGACACAGAAGACTTCTTGCCGACCCCTGTCTAAGATAATTACATAATCCCTGGCCATGTCTGTTCAACAGTTTGCCACTATGACATTGAAAGGACATGGCATCCTTTCCCCAGCCTTATTCTCAACTTTTGGAAATTTTTCTTACAGTCTTACTAGCGGCATCTTTCTTTTTAGCCTGCATAAAACCCAGAATAATTTACAACTAAAATACTCAAACTTCTTGAAGCAAGAAGACCCTAAGAATAATTGCAGCCAGGAAGGAGAAAGCAGGGTCTTATCTTTCCTGCTTTCTTTGTGCCAGACATATTGCCTGCATCGTTTCATTAAATTCTTCTAACAACCCCGTTGTGAAGGTACTCCGACGGAAAGTAGACAAATTCATCACAGTTTAATTCACAAAACAATCAATTTGTAGAATAACAAACTCATCAAATGATTGAGGATGTTTTCCAAGGGTGAGTTTTCCTCTGGCTTCCCTGTAGCCACTGAGTCACACGCTGGTCTGTCCTGCTGTGTTGAGCAGCGTGCCGGCTGCCTGCCAGTGGTTTGTACACCACCCTGGGCCCCGCCTCTGCCTATAACCTTGCATGTGTGGCTCCTTCCAGCAGCAAAACTGTTCCTGTTGGCAGCCGTAGATCTGGTTTAAGCCATCTGTCTGACAGTTTTTACAGAGATGGCCAACTGATCTTTCCACAAAGTGATTTGTTCAAACCAAATTGTGAAGAATGGATATGAAACTTATGTTACCATCTCTGTTCTACGGCTACGAACCTAAGGCATAAATAAAGCAATCTACCACATTATACATAGATGGGTCTGATTCTAGAAGCTAGGCTCTAACTTCTCTACGAAGCTCAAGTTTCCAATTTCAGGCTTCTATTTATTGCTGCCATTTTTAAATGCTTTTGGCCCACAGATTTATAAAGAATTGGTTACCTAAGGACGATTCAAGACCATTTAGGGTTGTGATATATTTGACAAAGTAAGTATCTTCCAATGGAATTTGATAAATCCTAAGCTAAGTTAGGAGTCAATAAATTCCCCAAGTTTCCTCTTACTCTTAATTCTGAAATGGGATGAACTGGCTGAAGGGATTGAAGGGAAAGGGGGTCAGCTCCAGCCAGAGTGTAAGCAGGAGGAATTCAAGTGAAGGACATACTCATTACCCTTTACCACCATCAGTGGCCAAAAAGAGGATTCCTTTGGAAGTCCCTCGGAACATTCCAAATACTGGCTCCTTCTTCTTTTAAGGATCCAGAGATGGAATCAAGGATCTTGAGCCCTGTAGTCAAACTAATTCTCTGCAGAAAAATGTCTTTCTTTTCTAAATGAGCCTTTACACCCTAATACACAATACTTTATGCCTTCAAGGTTTCCCTGGACTGGAGCTTTATCCACAGCTGCAACAAGACCAGGATGTCTTCCAGAAGTCGCAGGAGAGGTTCAATTTGCCAGCCAACAGCCTGTGGGCAGCCTGCCTTGTCCTCAGTCAGGCTTGGGGAGGCTGAGAAAGGAAGTAACTTGATGGAGACCAAAGCTTAGGGGATCTCATAGTGGCTGATGAGAATACCTCTAGAACCTCCACTTAACCACCGTCCTCTTGTTCCATCCCAGAAGTATCTTAGGAGACCACAAAGAAGGATGATGGAAAATGACACATATTTGTTTGATGATGTTCCTTGAACAGAATCCATTAGGTAATTTCCCATGGGTTGTATATGGAGTAATGGCTGATGTGAGCTGTTATTCAATAACAGGGGAACAAAAGAGCCTTTCTGCACAGTTATAAATCATTTTCATTAGGCTGCTGTAACACAGTCCCGAACCACCATTAGCCTTTCTTATTATTGCTTAAAATTGACTTCTTTTCCCATCTCTCATTTAATACTTAATTTTTAAGGGAAATGGCAGACTGTTGATTACTTTGGGAAATAAACACAGTTGTGAAATCAACCCAGCTTAGTCGAAAACTCAGGCCCCTGTTTTTTTCTTTCAGGCTCTCCCTCTAATGGTCTTCAGAACTGATTTCTGCCACCTCTGCCCTCTCTGGGTATTTGTTTATACCTATCTCATAGAATTTATAACCCTCTCTATGACTGGCATGTTTATGTTCATTGGTTTCTCTCCCTGACCAGACCAGGGGTTGGTAAACTCTGGCCCATGAGCCAAACATGCTCCCAGTGCCTGGTCTTATATGGCCCCAAAACTAAGAATAGTTTTTATATTATTAAATGGTTGAAAAAAAGAGAAGAATATTTAATGGTATTTGAAAAGTATATAGAATTCAAACTTGCATTTTTAGAAACAAATTTTTATTGGAATTCAGCCATGTTCACTTGTTTATATGTTATCTGTGGCTGCTTTTGCACTAAAACAGGAGTGTTAAGCAGTTGCAGTAGAGACGGCATGGCTCACAAAGTCTACAATATTTACTATCTGGTCCTTTACAGAAAAAGTACACCAAACCCTGGAAGAGATTATAAGCTTCTCATGGACCTTGGCTAATATTCCTCTGATTTCCCACTCTCCCCAATAGCACCAAAACTTGCTAATAGAATGGACATGGTGATAACGAAACACAGAATTTGGACCCAGACCTGAATTTGACTTGAAATCTCTACTTAGTGGCTGCTTGACCGTAAGCAAGTTGATTTAAACTCTCTGAGTCTCCGTTTCCTCATCTGCAAAACGGGAATCAGTATATCTACCTTACAGAGTTGTTAGCATTTTTAAATGACTTAATGTAGGTAAAATCTCATGTACGATGTCTGGCATATATTAAACATTCAATATGCTATTCATATTACTTTTATGAAGGAAAAGGCATTTTAACCCACTTTCCTACAAGAAAAAAAATGTAAGGAAGAAACATATCTTGCCTCTCTCAGGAGCCCTTCCATACTCCTCCTTTGAGAAGGAGAGGCTCATCTAGGAGGAGTTTGAGAATGCAAAGTTCAGTTCAGCCACCCATTTCTCTAGTTCCCAGCTCCCTCCGAGATGTGTTTTCTACAAGACACACACTTTTTGCATCACTCCAGAAGCAACTTTCTGGGGTGCTGGGGTGCTCGGGTCCTGGGGTGAGAATGAGGTGGCAGGTCCTAGGCCCGCATGCCCTGCCAGTATCTGGTTGGCTAAGTTCACTTCAAGGCAGGTGTGTGAAGAAGCCCATGTGCTCAGTAGACCAAGTCACACTTTCTAATTCAACTCCAGTTGCAAGAGAACTAATATGTTGACCACTGACTTTCTGATTCTGGTATTTCTCTCTTAATTGGTTCTGACCTCCAGAGGGGACAAGAGGGGGTCTTATGCACTGCCCTCTAAAAACTCCAACAGGTATATCATAAATTCTTATATAATTGAACATACTTTCTGGACAATGATGCACTTGAATACAAAGCTACTTAGGAGCAGTCTCCAGAACCAGGTTGCTGAGAAACTGGACAAGTTTTTTCTACCTCCTGGGGAGCTCACACGGTTACTTGAGGGAATTTATGCAAAGCTCTTAGAACATGATATGAGTTATTAACATTATCATATGTATTAAAATACTGTTTTCTGATTCTACATGTTCTATATGTTCATTGTAAAAATAATTGGAGAGTGTTGTGCTAAGCATCTTCTACATATTCCTCATTTATTCAGACTATGTTGCATATATAATAGCTACAGAGTGGCCTACAAGGCGGATAAGAGAATAAACAAGTAAAGAGAATACTTAAAAGAGCATCTGGTCGATAGTCAATAAATGCTAATTATTCTATTGTTGTCATTGTTCCAGCTCTCATTCTCATTATTGGAGGCTCATAAGTGGCCCTGCCGTGAGGTGGTATTACTCTGCACACTTCACAGAGCCAGTAGAAGGCTAAGTAACCTGATCAAGGCCACCAAGAAGTGAGAGGCACAGTTGTGCCTCGAATCCAAGTCTGTCAGACTGCAAAACTACCTTGCTACAACCGGGCCCTTGAAAGTTCCAGAGACTCTGAACTTCCTGCTCTTCCCTAAACAAGGTAACCATTCCATGCCCTGTGCCTCAGCTTGTCTTGGTCCCTCTGGTGAAGAAGTCCCCATCCCCCATCCGACCAGCGAAGTTCAGCATTGAAAATGGCTCAGGCACCACCAGTCCCTGAAGCTTTCTTGGACATTTCTCCATTCTATGAGCCTCAGACACAAGAAGGCCAATGTCTCTTTTTTGACATGATCCTTGAGCTAAGTTTGGCTGTCTTGCCATGACTGTTACTTGCTCAGAATTATTTCTAAGGATGTCTATGTCCTCTATGAGATTGTGGACTTCCTGTGGCCTTTCTACTTCTAAATTCTCAGCGTCAAGCACAATGCATTTAAGGTGATGACTAGATCATCCGGGTTTGGCTGGTACTTTTCTGGTTTTAAAATCTAAAGCTCTAGATGCAGGAAGCTCCTCAGTCCCCAGGCAAAGGGGACAGGTGGTCATTCTAATGTATATATTTATTCACCTACAGACACACAGACCTGAGTCCCAGCCCTGCCTGCTAGAGGGAGGGTGCATATGGAAGACACTTTCCATCCACACATCTGGGCAGTAAGCACTCAGGAATGTGCTCAGATTGGTAATAGTTATTTCCCCAGTGGACAGGCTGGCACTGACCAGAGTCTCCAGAACAGCTGGGAAAGGTCTGACAAGCATAAATCTCCCCAGAGAGAAAGGCCCAAGCCAGCCTCTGGCTGCTTTTGATGGGATCCTAATGGAATCCATGGCCCAGTGAGATGTGATGAGCAGCAGCTGGGGGGGGCCAGAGACACGTCTCTGAGAGCCATCCTCCTAGGTGCGGTTATTTGCCAGTTTCCATTCATCACATCATTAACACCTGAAAAGAGCCTTTCACCAGTGAAACTGTACTCACCATTCTGTTGTTTTTCTCCTGAGGACTTCTCAGCTTTGGAATTTTTCCCACGAGGGTTGTCGCTTTTGTTCATGCGTGTTCCATTGACTTGATTCTTAGCTTCCCCAGATGTCTTTTTCTCGGCTTTGCCAGCTGCACCTTCTTCAGCCTGGCTTTTGGCTTCCATTTCCTTTTGCTTCTCCTCTGCAGCCAGGCGAGCTTTTTCCTCTGCTTCCTTCTTGGCCTTCTCCTCTGTTCCCATGGCAAGTCAGGAAAGGCACAGAAAAGATGAAAAGAGGTCACGCTATTAGGAGAACTGCCTCTTTAAACAAAAACAAGTATTTGCACTGAGTGTTTGGGGTCTATTTCTGGTTAATTCGAGTGAGATCAGTGTCCATATTCAGGAAACCAATAAAATCGGTTCCTGGTGATGTCATTTCTGGAAATAGTGGGTGAGCAGAAGGGGCAGGGAGAAAGTAATAATAATAAGGATAATAACAATAAACCAATATAACAATTGGCATTTTCAATATTTATCATCAATAACTTCTCTTGAGTGTGTCCTCTTTGCCAGGTATTATGCTAAGTGCTTTCTAAGGATTACTTTTTCATTCTCAAAACAGACGTAGGCGGTCGCTACCATTATTAAAACCCTCTTTTAGAAATGTGAAGTCAAGGCTCAGGGACACTACAAAACCATGGCCACAGTAGAAATCGGGAGTTTCATGGAGATTCGCTTAGATTCTGGAGTTTAAACACAAACAACTGATGACAAAACAGAAAGACAGGAAAAATAACCACCACCGTTTCAGGTCACTGTGAAATTAAAAGTAGGAAGAGAATAATTAGGCCTTACAAAAAGCACGGTCTTCAAACTGTCCACAAGATTAAAGGTAGCCTTTAGTTTGGGCAGGTACCCTGGTCTGCATCTTCCCCTTTAATGAGAGGATGTCAGTCTTATTTCCAATTCTCCTTACTCTGAAAAGGCCTGACTCTGTGTTTCATCAAAAACACAGCATCATTGCATATAATCAAGTATTCATGAAAAGATTGGTTCATTTGTTCAACATATTTATTGAGGAGTGACAGTATCAAGTACCATTTTAGACACTGGGAATGTAGGAACAAACAAAACTTATGGGAACTGAAAAGACCATAATTAAGTAAACCAGTCAGTAAGATGATTTCAGGTGGTGAAAAAGGTAAAGCAAAAAGGAAAGCAAAGTAGTATGAAGGAACAGGATCAGCATAAGGGAGGAGGTGGCATTAGATCAGGAGGTAAAGAAAGTGCTACCTGACAAATTCTTAATGATGAATTGCCAGCCATGAAATAATCAGGAAAACTAACATTCCAGGACAAGGACATAGAAAACGTCAAGGCCATGAGGTCAGAATGAGCTTGGTATGTTCAAGGGATACTGAGTTAATCAGTATGGCTAACACAGATCTAGAAGTGGTTGTCGACAGATGAAGTGGTCAAACGACCAAGGACAGGCAGAGCTGAGGTATTACACCCCTGTCCTTGGTTGAGGCAATGAAGAGGTGCTGGGCTGTAGGAAGTGACACGCACCTAACAGAGACCAGTCCTCCCTTACCGGACAGACTCAGCCCATTTAGCATCCAACTGATTCAAAAGGCCTTCCAGATTGTGCCGTCCATTCTAAAAAGCACTACTGCACAGTCACCTTACAGGCAATACAATGGCACTAAATTCATATCTCTCAATACTACCCTGAATGTTAATGGGCTAAATACCCCAATCAAAAGACACAGGGTATCAGAATGGATAAAAAAAAAAAAAAAAAAAATCTATATGTTGCCTACAAGAAACTCATCTTACACCCGAAGACACCTCCAGGTTTAAAGTGAGGGGGTGGAAAAGAATTTACCATGCTAATGGACATCAGAAGAAAGCAGGAGTGGCAATCCTTATATCAGATCAATTAGATTTTAAGCCAAAGATTATAATAAGAGATGAGGAAGGACACTATATCATACTCAAAGGAACTGTCCAACAGTAGATCTAACAATTTTAAATATCTATGCCCCTAATGTGGGAGCAGCCAACTATATAAACCAATTAATAACAAATCAAGAAACACATCGACAAGAATACAATAATAGTAGGGGATTTTAACACTCCCCTCACTGAAATGGACAGATCATCCAAGCAAAAGATCAACAAGGAAATCAGGCCTTAAATGACACACTGGACCAGATGACATCACAGATATATTCAGAACATTTCATCCCAAAGCACAGAATACACATTCTTCTCTAGTGCACATGGAAACATTCTCCAGAATAGATCACATTCTTGGTCCTAAATCAAGTCTCAACCGGTATCAAAAGATTGGGATCATTCCCTGCATATTTTCAGACCACAATGCTCTAAAGCTAGAACTCAATCACAAGAGGAAATTTGGAAAGACCCAAATACATGGAGACTAAACAGCATCCTTCTAAAGAATGAATGGGTCAACCAGGAAATTAAAGAAGAATTGAAAAAATTCATGGAAACAAATGATAATGAAAACACAACGGTTCAGAATCTGTGGGACACAACAAAGGCAGTCCTGAGAGGAAAATATATAGCGGTACAAGCCTTCTCAAGAACAAGAAAGGTCTCAGGTACACAACCTAACCCTACACCTAAAGGAGCTGGAGAAAGAACAAGAAAGAAACCCTAACCCAGCAGGAGAAGAGAAATCATAAAGATCAGAGCAGAAATCAATGAAATAGAAACCAAAAAAACAATAGAACAAATCAACGAAACTAGGAGCTGGTTCTTTGAAAGAATTAATAAGATTGATAAACCCCTGGCCAGACTTATCAAAAAGAAAAGAGAGAGGACCCAAATAAATAAAATCATGAATGAAAGAGGAGAGATCACAACGAACACCAAAGAAATACAGACAATTATAAGAACATACTAGGAGCAACTCTACGCCAACAAATTTGACAATCTGGAAGAAATGGATGCATTCCTAGAGACATATAAACTACCACAACTGAACCAGGAAGAAATAGAAAGCCTGAACAGACCCATAACCAGTAAGGAGATTGAAACAGTCATCAAAAATCTCCAAACAAACAAAAGCCCAGGGCCAGACGGCTTCCCGGGGGAATTCTACCAAACATTTAAAGAAGAACTAATTCCTATTCTCCTGAAACTGTTCCAAAAAATAGCAATAGAAGGAAAACTTCCAAACTCATTTTATGAGGCCAGCATCACCTTGATCCCAAAACCAGACAAGGATCCCAACAAAAAAGAGAACTACAGACCAATATCCTTGATGAACACAGATGCAAAAATTCTCGCCAAAATACTAGCCAATAGGATTCAACAGTACATTAAAAGGATTATTCACCACGACCAAGTGGGATTTATTCCAGGGCTGCAAGGCTGGTTCAACATCCGCAAATCAATCAATGTGATACAACACATTAACAAAAGAAAGAACAAGAACCATATGATACTCTCCATAGATGCTGAAAAAGCATTTGACAAAGTACAGCATCCCTTCCTGATCAAAACTCTTCAAAGTGTAGGGATAGACGGCACATACCTCAATATTATCAAAGCCATCTATGAAAAACCCACCGCAAATATCATTCTCAATGGAGAAAAACTGAAAGCTTTTCCGCTAAGGTCAGGAACACGGCAGGGATGTCCGTTATCACCACTGCTATTCAACATAGTACTAGAAGTCCTAGCCTCAGCAATCAGACAACAAAAGGAAATTAAAGGCATCCAAATCGGCAAAGAAGAAGTCAAACTATCACTCTTCGCAGATGATATGATACTCTATGTGGAAAACCCAAAAGACTCCACTCCAAAACTGCTAGAACTTGTACAGGAATTCAGTAAAGTGTCAGGATATAAAATCAATGCACAGAAATCAGTTGCATTTCTCTACACCAACAACAAGACAGAAGAAAGAGAAATTAAGGAGTCCATCCCATTTACAATTGCACCCAAAACTATAAGATACCTAGGAATAAACCTAACCAAAGAGACTAAGAATCTATACTCAGAAAACTATAAAGTACTCATGAAAGAAATTGAGGAAGACACAAAGAAATGGAAAAATGTTCCATGCTCCTGGATTGGAAGAATAAATATTGTGAAAATGTCTATGCTCCCTAAAGCAATCTACACATTTAATGCAATTCCTATCAAAGTACCATCCATTTTTTTCAAAGAAATGGAACAAATAATCCTAAAATTTATATGGAACCAGAAAAGACCTCGAATAGCCAAAGGAATATTGAAAAAGAAAGCCAAAGTTGGTGGCATCACAATTCCGGACTTCAAGCTCTATTACAAAGCTGTCATCATCAAGACTGCATGGTACTGGCACAAAAACAGACACATAGATCAATGGAACAGAATAGAGAGCCCAGAAATGGACCCTCAACTCTATGGTCAACTCATCTTCGACAAAGCAGGAAAGAATGTCCAATGGAACAAAGACAGCCTCTTCAATAAATGGTGTTGGGAAAATTGGACAGCCACATGCAGAAAAATGAAATTGGATCATTTCCTTACACCACACACGAAAATAGACTCAAAATGGATGAAGGATCTCAATGTGAGAAAGGAATCCATCAAAATCCTCGAGGAGAACACAGGCAGCAACCTCTTCGACGTCAGCCGCAGCAACATCTTCCTAGGAACATCACCAAAGGCAAGGGAAGCAAGGGCAAAAATGAACTTTTGGGATTTTATCAAGATCAAAAGCTTTTGCACAGCAAAGGAAACAGTTAAAAAAACCAAAAGACAACTGACAGAATGGGAGAAGATATTTGCAAATGACATATCAGATAAAGGGCTAGTGTCCAAAATCTATAAAGAACTTAGCATACTAAACACCCAAAGAACAAATAATCCAATCAAGAAATGGGCAGAGGACATGAACAGACATTTCTGCAAAGAAGACATCCAGATGGCCAACAGACACATGAAAAAGTGTTCCATATCACTCGGCATCAGGGAAATACAAATCAAAACCACCATGAGATATCACCTCACACCAGTCAGAATGGCTAAAATTAACAAGTCAGGAAATGACAGATGCTGGCGAGGATGCGGAGAAAGGGGAACCCTCCTACACTGTTGGTGGGAATGCAAGCTGGTGCAACCACTCTGGAAAACAGCATGGAGGGTCCTCAAAATGTTGAAAATAGAACTACCCCATGACCCTGCAATTGCACTGCTGGGTATTTACCCTAAAGATACAAACATAGTGATCCGAAGGGGCACATGCACCCGAATGTTTATAGCAGCAATGTCTACAATAGCCAAACTATGGAAAGAACCTAGATGTCCATCAACAGATGAATGGATAAAGAAGATGTGGTATATATACACAATGGAATACTATGCAGCCATCAAAAGAAATGAAATCTTGCCATTTGCGACGACGTGGATGGAACTAGAGGGTATCATGCTTAGCGAAATAAGTCAATCGGAGAAAGACAACTATCATATGATCTCCCTGATATGAGGGAGAGGAGATGCAACATGGGGGGTTGAGGGGGTAGGAGAAGAGTAAATGAAACAAGATGGGATTGGGAGGGAGACAAACCATAAGTGACTCTTAATCTCACAAAACAAACTGAGGGTTGATGGGGGGAGGGGATTGGGAGAGGGGGTGGGGTTATGGATATTGGGGAGGGTATGTGCTATGGTGAGTGTTGTGAAGTGTGTAAACCTGGCGATTCGCAGACCTGTACCCCTGGGGATAAAAATATACGTTTATAAAGGTGTAAAAAAAAAAAAAAAAAAAAAGAAAGAAAGGATGAATCCCCAAGTTTTGTAGCAACATGGACGGGACTGGAAGAGATTATGCTGAGTGAAATAAGTCAAGCAGAGAGAGTCAATTATCATATGGTTTCACTTATTTGTGGAGCATAAGAAATAGCATGGAGGACAAGGGGAGATGGAGAGGAGAAGGGAGTTGAGGGAAATTGGAAGGGGAGGTGAACCATGAGAGACTATGGACTCTGAAAAACGATCTGAGAATTTTGAAGGGGTGGGGGGTGGGAGGTTGGGGGCACCAGGTGGTGGGTATTGTAGAGGGCACGGATTGCATGGAGCACTGGGTGTGGTGCAAAAATAATGAATACTGTTATGCTGAAAAAAATAAAAAAATTAAAAAAAAAAAAAAAAAAGAACAGCCCAGAATCTTCTAAAAAGCACTACTGCATTTTTTTTCTTTAGATGGGTTAAAAATATCCCACATCTCATTATCAAGGGTCCTCTTTATTTTCCTTGGTTAGTCTTGCTCCTTAAAAAACTAGCCTTCACAGACAACAAGTTTGTTTGTAATCTAATGGGCACCAGAGTGGTTATGTCTCCCCTTGTCCTAGCTGTTTAAGAGCACAAAAGCCCAAATCTGATCCAGTTCACATGTTCGTGGGGCTTCATGGCATTGTATTTGTGGATGTCTTTGATCTCCAGCTTCATTTGCTTTTCCTCCCCCTATATCTGCCTGGCTCAAATGTCCTCCTTAATATCTTATGAAGTTTTCATTAATCTTTTCATTGATTCATCCTTCCAACCCATCCAATTCAATGCCCTGGCCTCACCCCAGACACATTAAATCATATTGTGGAGGGAGAGGGGCAAGGGTAGGATATTTTAAATGCTCTCCAGATGATTCTAATATGCAATCAGTATGGACAAGCATGGATTTAAATTTTAAATGTTTGCCATTCAATATTTCCTGACATTCTGCTACCCAACAAGATGCATTTATACTTTATAATGAAAAGGTATGTAAAGATTTCTTTACAAAATTAAATAATTATTCACATACAGAGTATAATTTGTCTTCTGACTTCTACAGAAAGGTACAACTAAAGGGTAAGAGAATGCCCTTGCAGATGCTGAGACGGCATTCTCATTGGACTACAGGGTCACAGAAGGCCCCATAGAATATTCACCCTGACTTCCTCTCATCCTCCCACAGTGCCCGGAGGACAGAGGTTAAATGTCATCTCCATCACTGAATTCCAGGGCTTGGTAGAGCACCTGGCACATAGCAGATACACATGGAGTATCTGTTAACTAAACGAAACACAGGGTATGGTTCCCCCTATCTGCCAATGAACCTGACTTGTACCTATTCCATCATCTGTAATCCAGGCCCGTGTAAAATACAGAAAGTGTACAAACTCTAAAGTCTATACTGGGGGAGCTAGCCATTTGACAAATGTTAGTTTCCTTAACCACTAATACAGGTGAGTAAAAAGATGATGTATTCACCACACAGAGGAAACGTGATAGGGAGGGGAATTTTCATTCATATTCAAGTACCAGGTTAAATAACTCATGGTCCTCTCACAGAATTCCCACTGTAGCTGTGGCAAGCTTCCAAAACTCAAAATATCCTCAAGTTAAAAGGAACTTGATAAAAACTAAAGGTGTTAAATTCTGGTTTGCTACAGAAGAGCATAAAATATTATCTGAGCAAAAAAAATTCATTTGACAACTGAGTCAGAACAATTTTTTATGGAAAATCCAGCAGAAAAAAACCTGGGAGAAGGTCCATTTTAGAAATAAATCTGGTTTTGCTCAACTACTGCGGACAGCAGGTGATTAATGTTTGCATTAATGATGGTAGCTCCTACGACATCATGATCAGATCCTAGGTGACCTGTTCCACTACATGACTCCTTTCCCTGTGGCAACTGTGTTTCAGCAGGTGGCCTGCAATGTTCTTCAACTTCTCTACTTGCATCTCTCCTTGAGTCTTTGAAATATATATTAGGGTGACCAGCCATCAGTACCAGTGATACTACTCTAAATAGACAAAAACAGGGGCACCTGGGTGGCTCAGTCGTTAAGCGTCTGCCTTCAGCTCAGGTCATGATCATAGGGTCCTGGGATCGAGCCCTGCATTGGGCTCCCTGCTTGGCGGGAAGCCTGCTTCTCCCTCTCCTTCTGCCCCTGCTTGTATTCCCTCTTCCGCTATGTCTCTCTCTGTCAAATAAATAAATAAAATCTTTAAAACAAACAAACAAAAACAAGCAAGCATGTAAATAAGAAAAAAAAATTGACAGGAAGTATGTTTGTGCCACATATTTTCAGGGTGAAATTATTAATATACCTAAACCTTTCTTACAAAGAGAAAAAGTAGGTTAAGTGTACAATTAATTTGTATGTGCTACAAGGTTTTGAGGATAATATAGATAGAATTAAGTTTTCAGCTCTTAGTTTTAGGCATCTATCATCTTTAGGCATCTAAGTCATACTGGTAGGCTTCTAGACTAGTAGAGTTCAATTCCATTTCCTTTTGCTTCCTGTTTCAGACTATCTATGGTGATTTGTCTCACAATGAAATTGGCCCAAACAAGCAGCTAATGAGTTAAGGTAGAACAAGGCAGAGCAGAGCCCTCATGATCCATAATTCTCATTCCTCTTGAGAGCTGGTTCTATCCCACACTGAATGCCTACACATTCTGGGAGAAGTACATTGATTTCTTTGTTCAACTTCGCTTTCTGAATAATGATTTATAGTCTCTTGGTTAAAAATGGCATTGAACTAGTTATCCCTTGATATAATTTTCTGAATTACCTACTTAAACTACCTACAGAGAGAGAGAAAGGAGAGAAACTGACTAACAGAAAAACAAACAACCAAAATACTATATGAATTTTGAATAGTTAACTCTTTGTTATATATAAAAACAACAAAAAAATACTTCTATATATTTAAGGACTCAGAACGTGTTCACACGGGGTCTTTCTAAAAATGGAAGCCAAGAAGTCCTCCAGCTGGGAGAAAAATTCAAGCAGTATTAGATCCTCAAGAATGAGGAAAATATATAAATGATGTGCAATAAAACTAGTAAATCTTAGTGTTAAAAAAAATTGTTGTTAAGCTAGATATAAAACTTGAAGCAAATATTAAAAGTAATATTAAGGTTAAGTTAATTAAAAAATAACAATTTACTTATAATCACTCAGATTACAAATCTTGTGGTATCTCAACAAAAACTGATTGATTATGGAAGAAATAAATAAAAATTCAATAAATATCTCAGCATTTGCAAAGAGTGTCATTATATACGATTTCATATTTACATTAACAGACATAAGTCAATAAAAATGTAAAGATAATCTCTGGGAAAATAAAATTAGGATGTATTTAAAGATTTTGTATTTATTCATTAGAACACAAGCACAGGGAGAGGAAGGGGGGAGGGAGAAGCAGACTCTCCACTGAGCTGGGAGCCTGATATGTGGCTTGATCCCAGGATCTAGAGATCATGATCTTGATCATGTCTTGATCATGATCAAGACAGACCTTAACCATCTAAGCCACCTAGGCACCCCCCAAATAGGATATATTTAAAAAGACCATTTACAAAGCTAGCTAATGGGTAGGGGGAAGGGCAAAATAGATAAAGGAGATTAAAAAGGTACAAACTTCCAGTTACAAAATAAATAAATCATGGAGATAAAAACTACAGCATAAGAAATATACTCAATAATACTACAAGAATGTTGTAAGTTGACAGATAGTGACTATACTTATGAAAAAAGAACATAATTAAAAGGCATATGACAAAAAATTAAAGGGCATATGACAAATTAGATATGACAGAAACTGCCAAGATATTTTGTCAATTGAAGAATTGCCGTCCTTTATATGTAAAGAGTTATTATGAATCAATAATAAAAATATAAACATCCTAATGAGAAAAATGAAGGGGGAATACCTCCCACTTCTATTGGAAATAACTCCCACTTCTTTTGGAAGACATTAGTTAAAAAAAAAAAAAAAAGAAGAAGAAGAAACTTTCCAGAGAGAAATTTGATAATATATATCAAGAGCTTTATAGTTTTTCATTTACTTTGACAGAAGAATTCCACATCTAGAAATTTATCCTAGGTAAGTAATCAGAGGCAGGTTCAAAGACTTTTTTTTTTTTTTAAAGATTTTATTTATTTATTTGACAGAGATCACAAGCAGGCAGAGAGGCAGGTAGAGAGAGAGGAGGAAGCAAGCTCCCTGCTGAGCAGAGAGCCGGATGTGGGGCTCGATCCCAGGACCCTGAGATCATGACCTGAGCCGAAGGCAGCGGCTTAACCCACTGAGCCACCCAGGCGCCCCAGGTTCAAAGACTTTTGAACTTGTATGTTTATAACTGTGTTATATATAATAATGAAGAATTGACAACCAAAATGTGCAGAAATAGAGGAGTGTTACATAAAATGCAGCCATTTAAATCATACTTTCTGAGAATATTCAATATCAAGATAAAATTCTTAAAATAGAAATAGTAAAACAAAATATAAAGTTTTACTTATATAAATATATATGCATGATAAATAAAATTAAAAAGAATCATATCCGAATTTCACCAATATCTGGCTGAAGATGCTAAGAGTGATTTTTATTTTTTTCTTTACACATATATTTGTATTTCAGCATTATAACCTAAACACATATTTTTACACCAGAAAAAAATGTTTATAAAGTATTAAATACTGAAAAAAATTGATCAATATTGATCAGACTTACAAATTATTATGCCTACATATCTTGGGGAATAATAATTTTCAGCCCCGAGAGCTGTTAAGAAATATTGATTTAATCATTTCTAACAACTATGGGTTCTGGTCTAGCAAGCTTTGTCTATCAGGTTGGTTAATAAAACTAAGACTTTAGATCCCATTCTAATCAATTTAATAACAAGATATGTTCAAGTGCCCTATGCAGGTCAGACTTTCTTAAAATTGTGGTTTTCTGATAGAAAAGAACGAGAGCTAAACAGCCTGGGATAATCAAGTACAAACTAACCACCAGTGGAAAGAAAGATGTAAATGGATCTCTCAGCACCAGTGAACTAGTCAACAGCATTCCTGGGAGGCTGAAAACGGTAAGATAGAGTATTAGATATAGGTTGGTATTTTTAGCACCATCTTCTTAACTCTGCATTCCAACCTCTAACTTTCTTTTCCAGCTTTTTTAAAATAACCGCTATGAGTTATCAGGCACTAATCACATGCAGGCTCCATTCTCAGTGCTTTGCAAATCTATTTCTGTTCTTTGCATCAACTCTGTGATATCTATTATCACCCTCAGAAGGTAATTTTCTCAAAGAATCTACATGAATCTGCCAAAGAGCCCAGTGCAAGTAGGGATTCAATTCTCCATTTCCCCACTAACTGAAATTTGCTTTGATATTCAAACTATCTTCCCACAAAACACATATAACCCAGGCTTTGTGCCTCCATCCATCTCTTTTCTCCTTGTTTCCCATTTTAAAATCTAACACCTCCTGCAGGACTCAACCTCAGGCATCCTTGAAGTCCTGGCTACAAGATGCCTTCTGAAACACTCTAGACAGATTTAGGGACAAGTCCCTTTATGCTTCCAAAATAGCTTAACCATATCACAATCAGCATACCTAACATTTTTTAATTATTAGCGTTTATTTACAACATTCTCAAAGGGCCAGTTTTCCCCTGGAAAAGTAGCTGGCTATGGCTCCCCTCGGTGATCAGTTTCTGAAGGTAACTTAAGCAAGCCAGAGAACTGCAAACAAATTATTTTGAAGTACCTCTTTAGACTGTGTGTGGTCGGGAATTGGATTTTCATATGTAATGAGTGTAATTGATTATAAGAGAGCGCTTCTTTTGAGATGACGTAGTAGCCGCAATTGCTGCTTGCAAGCTCTGCCAACAGGGAGAATTTAAATGTTTCAAGCATCGGAATAGACTGGGAGAGGCTACATTTAAAATATGGAAGAGGTGTTGGCTCCGTAGCTCAGGGTCCAACATCTGTCCTGAAATGATAAGGGCCCAATTAAGCCTTAAAAGCGCCAATAAATACAAACCCTTTGCCCCACCTGAAATGAGCAACCACTCGGGCAGGATTCTGTGGACAAGCCACAGGAGCTGGCTTTTAAACAACTGCAGCAGTGGGGTGGGTCTCTTCTGTCCCACACTAGAAGCAGCCCCTGATGTATGAGGGGCCTCCAGAGCCAGAACTTGTCCTGCCCGGCCTCTCCCACACTTCCTTCAACTTGCTGTGCAGGCCCTGGTTAATAAAAGTGTCAGGGTTGTGTTTGAGAATAAAACTCTCCTTTCTTGTAATGAGGGCCTGGGGCCCAGGGCCAATGGGTGCTGGCGACAAGCGCAAATCCTTGACTGAACTTCCATCCTCCCCTTGGAGGAAACTCTGTGGGAATGCCCCCCGCTCTCAGGAGACGGTAAGCTCTGAGGACCAGGATATCTGTGCTTCATCTCCATACTCTCAGCACATAGGAGGCATTCGGTAGATGTTAACAAACACTGACTATTGTTGAAGTCTCACCTCCACAAATCCCACTAGGGTCAGTCCCCTCCCTGAGCTCCAAGAGCCATCTATGTTTACGTCTCTCCCTAGAATCCAGTGCCATGGCATCGTACCCCTATCTCACATACATGTTCCTCCCTAGGCTACAGGCTGAGCATGTCGTACGTATGGATCGTGTAGTATGTGTTCAAGAAACATGAATATGTGTATGAGCAAACGGATTTCAGCTGTCAAGAAGCACAAGGATTTCAGTCTTTTTTATCTATAGTACCAAGAGTCCTGACTTTTCTCATCTGAATTTTGATGTTGGCCTCAGTGAATTTTGCCTACAAGCTACCTTCATCTCAGATCAATCTGAGGGGAGGAGCAAGATGGTGGAAGAGTAAGAGACCTAAATTTTGTCTGGTCTCAGAAGGTCCCTGAGTCATGACTGAAGATAAGTTGAGAACATGAAAGTGGGCTAAAAATGCTTGAAAGGATATTACAGTTCCTTCTATCCCAGTGTAAAGTTAGAGGTGGCTATTGGCCAGGCTTTACTCAGATAAAGGAAGAAAGTAGGCCTCATCATTATGTCACATGACATGAAATGAGAATGACAAGGTGGTCTCGCAGAAACCAAGAAGTAACGGCCATCCATGGTAGGATCTTCACACCAACAAGAAGAATTTAGTCAGATAGCACAAAGGTCACACTAAAGTGGGGGCTTGCCTTATTCTATTGTGCACTGAGTGCTACACACACTGGACCCTACCAGTCAAGCCATTTGAATCCAGATCCTGAGATCATGTTTCCTTTGTAATTCCTATAAATCAGGGGTAGCAATGCCTTGTTTTCTAAGTGGGTCTGGACAGATCCCCTGGAAGATTCCCCAGTAGCATGTTACCTTTGGGCACCTTGGCCCTCCATCTCTCTCGGTTGATGTGCACCACCTCAGTCCAAGTCGTCTTAAAACTCTTATAGTCAACGGGGATGACAGAACTGTTGATGGGGGCGCTTCCTTCCGAGCCAGTGCTCTTCACACCTGACCGCTTTGCATCCGCTGAACTGATGCTGTTCAAACTGGAGGACACAAAGTCACACCAAAGGGGAAGGTTAGTGTTTAAAAAAAAATGTATGCCAAGGAGTGAGCCCAAGAAGGAGTGGCTAACACTCCTCAAGTTGTGTTGCGAAATTCCTGGGTCCTGAAATTTGCGATTCCTATTTTCCATATGTGACAAATAGGAAATTCTATATTTTCAGCAGGAAAAAAAAAATCAAGGTTTCAGCCTCATGAGGGTTGCTTCTCCCCATATTTCTTCTCTGCTGATTGGTATCCTCTTATTCAATATGACTAGAGTTCTCTCACATGAATTCTCTGTCTTCAGTTCTCTGAAATTAACCCGTTTGAAACTGGGCTTCTACCTGGTTCCCCACTGTACCTACCTGCTTTGACACTGACCACTTTTCCAAGTTACCCAGTCACTTGTACCTCTTTTGCTCCAGCTCCAGGCCCCCACCCCATACTGGAGTGCCTCTGACCCCAGGTTCTTTTTCCTTCCTCCACTTCCTTCTTCTCCTACACCTAGAAATTAAAGTCAGTTCCATTTCTTGTGAGAATTCTGATCAGGGGTACTTTCTTTTTGCTGTATGGGGAGCAAGGACCGCCTGGGCCCAGAAGGTCAAAGTGCCGTGATGGGTGCTGCCATGAGCGAAAGCACCAAAAGAGAGAAAAGGGTAGAGGACCAGCACTGGAAACCCACCAGTCATGGTGTGAATCTTGGTCACTCCCTTCCAGGCCAGCCTGGAGAGCACAGACAGTCCAGCTTCCATTCCTCTGAGAAAAAGAAAGAGGCAGACATCCCCCTTACAAGAGAGGGAGGGCAAACATCATCATAAAATACCCCCATCTCTCCCAAAGGAACAACTCTGTCCTCACAGACAGGCTGACCTGACCCCCATCCTTCAAGTTTCTCCACTCACCTTGAACGCCTTTGTCCTGTCCCGCCAGTTTGGGAGGTTTCATCAATTAAAGGGCTCACAATCTTCTCAGTCATGTCCGTAAGCACAGTGAAGGTGGGCTCCACAATGAAATCAATAAAACCTGAAGAGAGACAGCAACACCTCAGAGGAACTACATGTTAATTGGGCCTTTCCATATTTTCCTATGGAAACTGATGAATCTTAACTTTCTTTTAAAATTTATCCACAGAGGAACTCCAGATCAGATTAGGAGAGAGAAAGTTGGTCTTTATTCATTTAACATGTGCCTTGAGTTGAATATCGTGAGTCAGTTCCATTTCTCTTACATAACTTTTCTATGACTTTCTAATAGCTAGCTCATTCGAGTGATTAAGAAACACATATTCAAATCGCCCCCTCCATCCAACAAATGCTGTAGTCGGTGCTGCCTGTGAGACAAAGATGTAGATCACAACCTGCCTACCCTCAAGGCGTTATAAGAGAGATTAACTAAGCACAAAAATGACCCCTAGAGTACATGGAAAAGGACAAAGAGAAGCCCAAAGACGGCCCCTGGGAAGGTAAGGGAGGGACAATATTTTCCTTCCCACTGAGAGGCCTATGAACAGCTTTATGGAGGTTGTGATGTTTGAGCTGAGCCCTAAGTTTCTTCACTCGAGGTGGAAGAGGTAGGATAAGCCAAGTGATGAGGATGGAGAAAATGTAGGATGTGTCTCAGGAATGACTGGGGCTTAAGGATATTTTTGGAGTTGGAGAGGGGAAAGTTTGGGAAGGCAGGTAGTCACCAGCTCAGGGAGGGAGGTTCCTAAGGATCTCTCCAAGGAGTTGGGTGTGACCTAGAATGTGTACTAGAAGCCCCTTGAGATATTTAGAGAGAATCACAGTTAGATTTTTTTCATTATTCTTTGGAAAAGTTAATCAGGCAAGATGGACATGAAGGGAGAGAGCAGAAGAGGCTGAAGCTGGTAAAATCATTTTAGAAGCTGTTGCAACAGCTTGAAGGAAAGGTAAGGAAGGCGGGATTTAGTGCTAGTGAAAGACGGGGGTGTCACGGAGGCACAGGTGCAAGCACAGTGTGGGGGGGTGCTGCTTCTAAGTGGGAATTGTCAGAGACCTCCCACAGCAAAGCAGAGAACAGAGGAATGATGGGAAACTGTGGCCAGGGTAAAGGACGATGGGCTCAGTCTTAGATCTGCTGACTCTGATGTGCCAGGGACATATCCAGATGAGAGAGGGCAAGCAGAACCAGAAGAACGAGGGTTGGAAACTGGGAGAGGGGTCAGATCTGGATCTGGAACTGGAACTTGGAGATATTGCCATGTTGGGGAGATAATTGATGTTAGGTTAGAGTCACTGTCTCAATGGCCCAAAAATGTCTGGGTATTCTGTGACATAGTAGTAGAAAATTTATGATCTGAAACTACTGGTGGTGGTTCATTACACCACCAGTTACAGCCACATGGAAGTTGGAAGGAAATGAAATACCAATCAAAGGAAATATGGTGTTTTGTACAAATGCTATTTGGTTTTCATGACTGAGGAGGGGGTGATCCTGGCAATTAATGCCTAACAATGAAGGATGCTAAAAACCTTACAATGTAATTGGCAAAACAAGCATTGTCCCAAATACCCATAGTATCCTGATAAGGAAACACTGATGGCCAACTTTGTATGACAGTTAATTGCAGTCTAATTTTATAAATTTGGCTTAAGCTGAAACTGAAGTGTTTCATGACACTGTTTTCACCTTTTTGTTTTCATTCAAGTTAAAGTCAAAAGGTCCAAACCAGAACTAAATTACCAGCTTCCCCTCCATCCCTTATAATGGGACCATGGTCCAACCACTTAATCTGGATTGCTGCCTTCACCTTAGTTTTGCATCCAGCTGAATCCTTAATATATTACATGCTACCCCTCTCCTGGAAAATCTCTGTCCTCCCTCCATCCTATCACCCATCATTGTTTCCTTATAATCCTGCAGAAGGCACCAGGCTGATTTTCTTGCCTCTAGTCTACTCAGAACCCTCCCAGCTACTGATAGAAAATTTTTCTAAAACTGCGGTTAACAAACTTTCTGCAAAGGACCAGGCAGTGAATATTTTAGGTTCTGTGGGCCAAATCTATGACAACTCCTTAACTCTCTCACTGTAGTGTAAAAGTAGCCGCAGACAATTTGCAAATGAATGAGCTTAGCTGTGTTATAATAAAACCATTTATAGGATCAAGTGGTAGGCCAGATTTAGTCCCCAGGCTACAGTTTGCAGACTCTTATTCTAAAGCATCAATTTATATATTTTTAAATCTTATTTAAAATTCTTTAGATATGCCCTGATTTTCTCTCCAGACATGTCGCTCACTTCATCCTATTCTCTGCCCACTACTCCAGCTGTATGGAGCTGTTTGTAATGCCCTGACCATACAAGACTGTTTTAAATTTCCCTGCTCAGTATATGCTAATCCCTTACCTGGAATGCCCTTCCACTCACCCTTTACACACCTCTAACCAACAACACCATCTAACTAGATAACTACCTACTTATTTCTTAAGCCCCAACTCAAATATTACCCTTCAACAAGTCTTTCTGCCTCTAACGGTCCACACTCTGTTGCATACCCAAGTGTGCCATGTATAAAACTCTATCTTAGTACTGTAACACTCACACAGCTTCTGTTTTCCTAACGTCCTACCTACCGCCCAACACTGGTTCAATATCTTTGGGAGCAGATACCATACATAATTTGTATTTGTTTTTTTTATAACATCTGTTTTAGTGCCCATTAGCACCTGGCACCTCACAGAAACTCAATATATTATTATGAAAAAAAGGAATGAGTACTCAAAATATAAGCAGGAAAAAATCAGTAAATCTTTCAATTTCTTTTTTAAGTGATTTCAGACTCTTCCAAGTGAAGAGCACTGCTGATAGTTAATTTATGTGTGATACTGGTACCCTCTCTCATATCTGAGAATTTTTGTAATGCACACATATTATGGTTATCAGCACTATAAAATTATCTTCACCAAAAAAAGGTGCTAAAACATTTCTAAAAAGAAGGAAACATTTAAGATGAACCATTCCTAGAAGTAGGGTCATCCAGGAAATGGGACTGTCCTGGAAACAAGGCCAGAGGAAGCATCATTGAGGAGCAATGCCAGGGAGACTTCTGGTATTGCATGCAGAATGGAAAGGCTGAAATAGAATGGGCTTCTTGCCACTGATTCTTGTCATTGCACTGGAAAGTTGAGGCCCCTTTTGCTCTTAGTGGGGAATAACAGAGGTAGCAGAGCATCACTGTCTAATCTTCCCACAAACCAGCCACATTCCAGAGAGTAGGATGGGGGGAGCAGCTCCATCAACCCAACCAGCCAGAGCCATGAGCACAGTACAGCAGAATGGAGCCAGGTTCCCAGCCAAAGAACCACTGGGAGCATCTGAGCTTAGTTCTAGGCACCCCTCTGTTTTTTCTTTCCATCCAAAGGGCTGTCAACACATACCCACTTGCGACTGAGCAACCATCGTTGATTTTCGATCACACAGAGGAGAAAAAGGCAGCCCCAGCTCCGCTTCTCTGTCACCCTAGAAAAACAGGAGGTCATAGTAAATTCAGATCAGTAGGTGAAGCTGCCCAGATTTTATTTAGCAACTTCAACTGCCACAAAGGCCACTGGTCTTTATTATAATTATTATAATTACATTATGTAAGAACTCCTTTTGGGGCCTACTCCTTTGTATAAAAGACACCAAGAAGTTGAAGCCCTCTGGGGTCCAATCATTCCATCCAACTGCAAAGGCACATGGTGTTGTATAGGAAGCCTCATCAGGTAGCAAAAGTCCCCCGAGGAAAATAAGAAAAGCCATTGCGTCCTGTGGCCCAGAGCCAACACTGCAGTCAGAATTCCTATGTGTTCTCGAGTTGTCATGTCAGTCTGCAGCCTTTCTTGAGCCAGTGAAGCTCCCCCAGTTGTGGGCAGTGGCCAAGACACAAATTCAAACTGGACTGATTTGGACTTATACCCCCAGTGCTGCTACCTAACGCTACACACAACTAGGGTAAGTGCTTCCAGGGTCTTGAGCACAGGGCTTGGTCCATATGGAATGTGGACCAAAAAAGAGACAGAGTAAATGACTGCTTCTGTTTCTCAAGCTAGACAATAATAATTCTCTAGTCAATACATTCTCAAGCTCACCGAGAAACAAGTAAGTATTATGAAAGTCTAAATAATGAGGGAGATGGTTTTTTAAAACCTGGATGAAAAGCTCCATGCTTTAGTCACACAGCTAGAGGAAAGGGAGAATATGGCACCCTTCTCGCAGTAGTGAAGTTGTGCTGATTCATTTTACTAAGATAGAATCTGCTCAGGTTAATGGCTACTGCCCTCAGCTTGAATCTGGCCTTTCTCCCTCTACCTGTGTGATCACAGCAAGTTTATTTTCCCTCTCTACATTTCAGTTTTATGTTCTATAAAGTATGGATAATAACCCCTATCACATCAGGTTATGATGAGGATTAGGTGAGAAATACATATAAATAAATAAAAGAACTATTATTGTTTCTCTAATATTAGGTATCTTAGGTATCTCTAATATTGATGTCAAGAGTTGAGAAACATTTAGCCAATTTGTTATACCAAATACAAACTGATTATAATACATATTACCAATAAATCAATAGTACATAAAAAGTAATAACAACAAAAACTAGACCAGATTCAAAAACTAAATACTTTTTCTTTCTAAGGCATGCTATCAAAGAGAAAAGACACGGGTGCACACACACACACACACACACACACACACACACACACAGAACATCTACTGAAAGGAAGGAAAAGGAATGGGCGTCTGAGGAAGCTGAATGATGTGGTCACAATAGGTGGTGGGGACATCCAAGAGCCTCAGGAACAGTCCTGAAGTGGCTCGGTTCCTTCTGCACACTTACCTGTTCCCATGGGACACAATGGCTCCTCCATTTCTGAGTACACCCTGCTGAAAACTGTTTTATCTCTCAAGTGGCAGGATAAAAATAATTTACTCCTGAGCTATTTCTACTTGGGCAGGATGAAGAGAAGGAAGAGTATTTGTAACATAAACTGTTGTTGAAATGACTATCAGACACATGAAAAAATGTTCATCATCACTAGCCATTAGGGAGATTCAAATTAAAACCACATTGAGATACCACCTTACACCAGTTAGAATGGCCAAAATTAGCAAGACAGGAAACAACATGTGTTGGAGAGGATGTGGAGAAAGGGGAACCCTCTTACACTGTTGGTGGGAATGCAAGTTGGTGCAGCCACTTTGGAGAACAGTGTGGAGATTCCTCAAGAAATTAAAAATAGAGCTTCCCCATGACCCTGCAATTGCACTACTGGGTATTTACCCCAAAGATACAGATATGGTGAAAATAAGGGCCATCTGTACCCCAATGCTCATAGCAGCAATGGCCACGGTCGCCAAACTGTGGAAAGAACCAAGATGCCCTTCAACGGACAAATGGATAAGGAAGATGTGGTCCATATACACTACGGAGTATTATGCCTCTATCAGAAAGGATGAATACCCAACTTTTGTAGCAACATGGATGGGACTGGAAGAGATTATGCTGAGTGAAATAAGTCAAGCAGAGAAAGTCAATTATCATATGGTTTCACTTATTTGTGGAGCATAAGAAATAACATGGAGGACATGTGGAGATGGAGAGGAGAAGGGAGTTGAGGGAAACTGTAAGGGGAGGTGAACCATGAGAGACTATGGACTCTGAAAAACAACCTGAGGGTCTTGAAGGGGTGGGGGGTGGGAGGTTGGGGGAACAAGGTCATGGGTATTAGGGAGGGCACGTATTGTATGGAGCACTGGGTGTGGTGCAAAAACAATGAATACTGTTACGCTGAAAAGAAATTAAAAAAAATAAAAATTAAAAACAAAATAAACTGTTGTTGATGGTTTAACAGGACAGCTCAGCTAAAGCAAATAAAACCCACTCTTATTCCCTATGAAGCAGGGATACAAGTTGGTTTTTGGGTACATTTTTACAGGGGTGATCAAGAAGAAGAGGTGGTGAACACTAACCATTGGCTATTAAGGTGTATGCGTTAATTTCGAATGTATTAGTGAAAAAGTACAAGCTATTAAATAACTTCTTATCCCATGGACTTGTCCATACCACATCTCCACATCACTTACATCTTTTGGATTTAATTGAGCTATTAAATGCCTATTTTAAAATAGTAGTCATTGAATTTCCTTTGGAGAATGGATACATTTTTGAATTGGAAAAATGTGCAGAAAGTAATATGGAAGGATGTACTTCTACAGGTGAATTCAACTTGACTGAAACAATATTTTATGACTCTATAACTACTGGCCTGTGTGGAATTATTCATACCCTTTCCTTTTACCGAAGATGTCAATATTTTTTAAAAGGGCAAAAGTCTCAGCACAACGGATTTTTTTTTTTTTTTACTAACTCATATTTTTCTTCGAGGACAATACAGAAAAATAAGTAACTATTATTCCTACCATAGGAGTTAAGACTAATAAAGTCACATAGTCAATCTGTAAAAGGAGCACAATGCATTTTGTTGAATGAAAGAGATGAATTTGATTAGAAACACTCAAGTTCTTCGGCTACATAGACATTTATGACAGGCAAGCTAGGGCAACAGTCAGGCAGTTAGCTGTTCAAAAGGCCTCCCTCCTTTTCCTTCTTTATTTCCTGTCCACACAGCTATACTATATTTCCCAGGATCTCTGCCAGTTAGTGCTATATAATAAAACGAGAGGAGATGGGGGTCATACTTCCACCAAACTTCTGGCATATAAAATCTCCTATGCCTACTTCTCCACGTTCTTCCCTTTTCTGCTGGCTTGACGTAGACAAGCAACATGGAAGCCATGTAGAATCTGGGTCTAAAATCACTGCTGATTGTAAACTATCTGCCAGTCAAGAAACACTTGTCCTGTGCTTTACATGAGTGGGTAATAAACTTCCATTTGATGTGTGTCATTATTCACTTTGGGGTTTCTTACAGAAGCTGTATGTAAGAAACAAGCCAATCAAGAAAAACAAAGATTATTTCCATATTGTAAGTTCACAGGGGAGGTGACATCTCAAGTGAGTCTTCTCAGGTAGTGTGAAGAAAAAGTATCTCTTTGGAGAGGGTAACAAAAGCATCACAGAAAAAAAAAAAAATCACAGCAATGTGCACTCTTCCTTCTCAGGGGAAGAAATTACAAGTAGGAGGTATAAGAAAAATCGTTGTGATTTTGGGTTTAAGATAATATGGTGAAGACCTCTGTGTCTTTTCTTCTCAGAAATTATCCTCTCAAAACAGGAGAGCAAGAAACAGAAACACAAATGTTAGGAAAAATCTGTAATTTCAAATCGAACTTTGGAGGAATGGCTGCCAAATGTTGTGAATATTGGAGAGGAGTGAGATAAGAACCCCAGAGAAGAGGCCTAGGGCTCCAGATCTCAGGTAAAACTTGAAGAGTTAGTTCTCCTGGTTCTTTCTGGTGTGAGGAGCAACCTGGGCCCTACTTAGTCCCTAGGAATAGTAGAAAAGGAGACACTGGATGAGGAAACACATAGGCATGGCAAGAGGATGATGGATGGCAGAGTCTGAATTGTGAGCAGCCCTGCAATTGTTGCCTACTGCTGTCTGGGAAGAAGTAAAGAAGTAAAGATACACACACACACATACACATCACAGAAGCCTCATAACAAACCATGAAGAGCAGTTTAGAATATTGCTGCTCTGGTTTCTCCCTGGCATATACCTCCTGCAAATAGTTTAAAAATAATGCATTTCATTCAACAATAGTAAATAAGAATAATTTTAAAAATGAAGAAGGAGGAGGAGAAAAAGGAGAAGGATGAGGAGGAAGAAGAAGCAGCACTACCATCACTACCAACAAAAAAAACCTGTGAAAATATGTTTTAAATAAAGAAATAAAAGGGAATAAAGGAAGAAACAAACAAACAAACAACAAAAACAGATAGGAAACAACAGAAAAAATAGTGCCAACAAGTGATGATCAAACATGTTGTGATAAACAGAAAGAAATGCCTGAAATTATCAAGAACAAGGGCTCAGGGAAACAGGAGCTAACAGAGCTCAGGAAAGATATGGAAGAGAAAAACAGAACCACTGCATAAAAGAAGACTGCACTGGCAGCATTACAAAGAAGAACTGTTCTTGATGAAAACACATTAAGAGGTATGGGGGTCAGTAATGTAAAAAGCAGGCCAAACAAAGACCACTGATCAAGGAGTTAAAGAAGGCTTAAAGGAAAAACATACACATGGATGAGAAACAAAAGAGAGTCAACATATGAATAACTGTTTTCCCTAAAGAAGAGAACTTAACAAATGGAAAAGAAAGCATTCAAAGACGAAATCAATGTAACTTGAATCTACAGAAGTAAAGAACATGCCCAGTTCCCAAGAATAGCTATTATAGAGCAATCATTATTGAAATATATTTTAGTAATGTCAGTAGGCTTCAAAGATAAAGAATAATCCTTTAGGGCACATAAGCAAAAAGTTGTATCACCTAGACATGAAAATAATTACAGCAGGGCCTCCAACCTCTCCATAGCAATATCCACAGGTAGAAGACATTTGACTGAAATCTAAAAAAGGCCGCAGGGGGAAAAAGTTTGATCCAAAAAAAAAAAAAAAAAAAGTTTTACCCAAGCAAACTATGGCCCAAGTATAAGAGCAGTACAAAAATGGGCAAGTATGCAAATGTGTGGTTTCATTAGCTCTTCTAGAAGAAACCACCCAAGGAACAACCTTGGCCAACCGATGGATGATCAACCAGGGCCAAAGTACCAACACTAAGGAGAACTGAGATAAGAATAACTAGAAAATTATGCTCTTGCCAGATGTGTTTTCTACCTTTCTGAGTCACCTTGTTTAAGGTGTATCTTTTGTACGCAGCATGTCATAAATGCCATAGAACACTCATTTAAAAAATCAGAACAACTTAGAAATAATAAAGCCAACAAAGAGTAACAAGGAGTTAATTATGTTATGGAAAGGAAAATGAGGAATGGTGTTGGGAGGTAATGAATAAACACCAGCTGTCTTATCTGTTGGACATAAGAATATATCATCTAAACCTGACATATAAAAAATAGAGCTATACTTAAATAATAAAGGACAGACTACAAGAATTAAATAAGTTAATAAGATCTACAAAAATCAGGTGCTGGGGAAGAGAAGAGAGGAAGTAGAAGTTTACTATTTTTTATAACAAGGAGTCATTAGATACAATCTAAATAAATAGAGGACATAAAATTTTTATTATTAAGTTAACCACTGGAAGAGCTAGAAACATAATATAAAACTTCCAAGTCATCAGAAGAAATTAATATAGGACAAGGCAAATGGCACATCTATAATGAACTGTTTATGAAGAAGCTATAAAAACAGAAAGCATGATATAAAATATGATGGTGCCTAAGATCAAATGTTCCTGTCATTTCAATAGGTATGAAAATAGCTGATTTCAAATAATAAAAGAAAAGAATCTTAGATGGACTCATTAAAAGCCTCAACTATATCCAGTGTTAAAAATGCACACCCAAACCAAAGTATCTCTGAAAGGCTAAAACCTATGCAGAGACAAGGCTCATATTCTTAAAACAAGTCAAATTTGAATTCTAGGTAAAAGCATTAGAGGAGGCAAAGAAGCAGGCTTTATAATGATAAAGCGTACAATAAATTATGACGATCTAATAGTTATGAATATCCAAGAACCAAATAACATAGAATCAACATTCACACTGTGCAGAAAGAAAAAAGAAAAGAGACATCTGTCATCCTACAAAAGATCAAATTTTTTAAATGATATATAAAATACCTAAATGACATAATTCATAAGGTAGATGTATGGGGTATTGTTTGAATTCTATACCCTATAAGTAGAAGATAAATCTACTTTTCAAGAGCAGTGTACATTCACAAAACTGATTATACAGTAGCTGACAAATGATTCACAATAAAATCCAAGCAATGAAAAAATTCTTGATCGAATTTCAATAAGCCACAAATTAATTACAAAACTAGAAAGCAGAATAGCCCACCATTGGAAAATTATATAAATAAACACCTCTATCTGAACCAACTCTTGGGTAAAAGAAAAATCTACACCAAAATTACAGAATGTTTAGAAAGGAATGATTGTGAAAATACTGCATATCAGAATCTATGCGATTCATAAGAAAAAGACAAACTCCCACCCACCCTTATATTTTCTAATACTAAACAGGCAGAATGAGATAAGTGAATAGAGCATCCAACTCAGGGAGCTGGCAAAAAAACAAAATAAGCTCGAGCAGAAGAAATGAATTAGTAAAAATGAAAACTTCAGTTAAGGTATTATAAAATAGAAACCAAATAATCAAATGATTAGCTAATTTCATAGAGAAGCAAGGGGAGAAACACTAATACATGAAATGAGAATTGGAAATGGGAAAATAACTACAGACACAGAGGATATTAAAAGAACTGTAGGGGACGTTTGCAAAGTTCAAACATGAACAGCAATATAAGAGAAATGAACCTCAAGACTTTTATAGCATGTATTTACCAAAGAGGCAAACTTATACTTCTTTAAAGTCAATATTTCATTGAGAAGCACCCCAAGGCCACAGCTTGGATTTTGTAAAATATGGTTATAATACTGAAGATGTATCTTACTCTTTTAGCAAAGTATGGGAGGTCTGGTCTATCAGCACTGAGGCTATGCCCTTATTTTGAATTACAACCCAACTTTCAAATATAATACTTTCAGAGACTCTACAGTCCCATTGAGATTTCCCATTTGAACTGTCTGATTTAAAATCTATAGTTAAGAGCTGAGGCAACATTTCTCCTACATGGGTTACTTACAATGGCTTATGGCATCTGGGTTAAAATATTAAGTCAATAAAAATAATTTACTGAATCATAATTACTAAAAAATAGTTCCAGTCCAATGAGCTAACATCTATTCCCAATAGGCAAGAAATTCAATAAGGTTATTTTCACATTGCCTCTAGCACCTTTTCATTCAATTCCAGCATATGTGTATGCAAACAAGGTTTCCTTTATGGGAAAAAAAATGTGCACATATTGAAGAAATTTCTCATATCTACTCACAATTAAAAGAAGGAATCACTTCAATATCTCAAACTTTTATGAGTTGGCTATCACCTCCCTTTGGCTGTAGATTAAATACTCCAGACATAGGGGTTGTTATTACACAAGCAATATTAAAGAAAGCATATGATAATGGTCTTATTTACAGAAAATCCTCTCATTACTATCAGAAAAATAGCTTCCAGAAAAATGGCAGAGTCATTCTTGTATATACAAGGCCCTCCTGTCCTTGTGCACCACTGGGTTCTTCTTGAAAACAAGTCTGAGACCAAGCAATGACCTTGCACGGGGAAACAGCCATATGCAGGATAGGGTACCTGATGGTATATTCACATAACAGCTTAGGGGAGCATGTGTGTGCAGGTGTTGAGATGCACAGGAGGGAGTATAGAACATTTAATGCCAGAAGGATCCAAAGGAAACATCTGGCACAATCTTCCCCTAACTCCTTCTTGCTGCCATCACCTCGTAAAACACAAGTCACAGATAAGACCATTGGGAACTAGCAGAGGGATTCCATTAGCCCCATGAAGCAGTTGGAACTAAAACTCCAATAAGGGTCTTCTGGACTTTGTTGAATACACTGTTGATTCTGGTCCCACCTCATCACTAGATACTGTGTACAGTTTCAGAAGAAAAAACACACATGTACAGATGCCTTTTATAATTTTTCCATTCAAACCAGAATCATAGAATAAGAGTAATCACAGGAGAAATTTGCTTCCAGAAATCGAGTAACCACTGAAAGAGCCCATCTCTTGTCAGGTTAGGGGACAAGGTTGAGACCAGTGTCATGAGCAGTGTTTTGTTTGGTCTCAGAGGTCTCCTAGTCCATGACGTGCACCACTCTTCCAGAAGTGTCAGAAGTAACTAAATTAACTGTACTGATGTGAATTTCTATCATGGAGACCCCCCAGTCTGCAAGTCATCTTGCCTTCAATCTCAGGACCTCATGTCTTGAAGCACATGTTTTAAAGGCAGCTCTTCTTGAGAAGATACCAGTTTTGATACTACGTATTAACTTCCTGATTTCTCTACTTCTGTGTACCTTTTTAAAAAAATTTTTTAAAAGCATTGCCTACTCACGAAAAACTCTGGCTACCCGTTTAGAAAACACAACCCTGAGTTTTAGGAGGTAGTATGTTTAAACATAATTCACAGTAGCTTCTAGTGGTTTCCTGACCACAAATTGCCACACCTCGGAACGCCTGGGTGGCTCAGTGGGTTAAGCCTCTGCCTTCAGCTCAGGTCATGATCTCTGGGTCCTGGGATCGAGTCCCATATCTGGCTCTCTGCTCGGTGGGGAGCCTGCTTACCCTCTCTCACTGCCTACTTGTGATGTCTCTCTCTCTCTGTCAAATAAATAAATAAAAATCTTAAAAAAAAAAATTGCCACACCTCACTTTTTTGACAACATGGAATTTGACAACATGGCTTATCTGCTCCAAAGAAACAACATAATCTATTATAATAGATCATTATAAGTTAAAGATTAACCTCTTAATCTCACACAATGATGCAAAAGCAACCGTCATTTTGTCAGCCCATTAGCACGATGAGTAAAAGGGAAAGTACCCAGGCGACATTTTGACAAGAAACTGACAAAGAGAAATTTTTTTTCCAAACAGAAATGCATAGGGCAGAAACACCATAATGTTCTGAGAACCAAAATTTAGGTAAGAGTCAAACATCACATGAGCAAGAGGCCAGGAAATTAAAAAAAAAAAAGCTATCAACCCTTCCTCCCCAAAGAAAATGATTGTAATGCCAGTTGTCTTATTATAGCATTGCTGAAATAGAATACTCAGAAACTATCTCAATAGGGCTGATGGCCTTGAGGAGTAGTACAACAAGATACCTGTCTGAAGAATTCCTCCAGGAGTGACATTGTCCAGCGATGATGGAGCTCCCATGCTTTTGCGGGATGGCTAATGTCTGCCGTGTGCAACATCAGAGATAATGCTTTCGGCTTTTCAATTCTAAAAATGCAAACGACCCAGACACGTGATAACCAAATTTTCAGAACCTTAATAAGAGTTTTTAAAAATCATTTATTTCTTAATCTCTTCCATTCTCCCATCTCAAACCCCACATCAGCTGAACTGGGGGGAAAGCATCATTTCATCCTACAGCTGGGACATTCATCAGCTTGGTCTCCATGCTTACTGAGCTGGACACCTCATAAACTGACTCAAAACAATTTTTGGAATGACTGCATCATTCAAAAAAACATCAAGGATCTACGAGTCACTCACAGACTTTTGTTGCCCCTGTACCAAGTGAATCTTTGATGGCTTAGTTTCCCACAAAGAATTCTTTTAAATTCTTAACTGGGGACAAATTGTTACTGGCCCTACGATTTATTTCAACCCTGATGAAAATCTACGTGTGACAAGTACAACTGTCAGGTTCTCTCCTCCACCAGCCCACTTCATGAGACCATTCAGGGAAGCTCTCTGAAGAAGGTACGACAACATGGACAAGTACCAGTTCAAACACCTATGAAAACTCATGATGTCACAGGTCCACTCACGCTTCTGGCTGTTGCAAAGCAGTCTTCATTGCTTTGATTTGTTGGAAATGACAGGACATGTCCGTGGCCATCACCATCTCAATTACCAAGGTCCGAAACTCCCTTTCAGAGACACATGGAGAGAGAAACATGGAAGTAAAAAAATGGAAAGTAAAAATTCGTTTTTTGCCACTTTTAAGCAAAAGCAGTTAATTAGTGGTGACAATTCTAATCAACTTGAGCCTTTTAGGTGGACTTTTTTTTTAATGAGGAGTAAGTGAAGGTTAAGAATTAAGGAAATCATTTATTAGGAATATGACATGTGGGACATACATATCACACAGCATAGCTATTTCTCCGGATCTTTACATAATGGCTGGCACAAAGATAGTCAATGAATAGTTGATCACTTAATTAAAATGTAAGTACTATTTGCACTGCAGTAGATTCAGAACTTTGAATGGCTTTGAATGGTTTTGCCTCTAATCTTTGAAATACCTTGACCTGTATTTGTAGCTACAAAAAACTTGAAGGCCTGCTATATACATCACAATGTGTGCTAAGCATTATCAATGGATTATATAGTTTATTATAACATTAACCAAACCATGAGGTATATTTTGTTATCTGTTTTCTAGAAATTAAATTTTACAACAGGGTGAAGGGTTTAAATAACTTCCTAAATGTCATACAACTAGTGATTGTGTCCGTATTCAAGCTCAGGTGTGCCTAAATTCATTCAAAGACACTCAATGTCAGCTAGGCAACAGAATTAGGTACCCATGATTTGTACTGAGTGTCAAAATAATTTCCTTAGCAAATCTGGAAAGATTTTTAAGAGAAGTTCAAATCTAATAGAAGGCGAAAAACAAAGGTTAAAAGAAAAAAACCCAGATTTAAAAAGCTAAGACAAAAGCAATACAAGTTTCCTAACGTAACAAGAAGCAAGTATTTCCAAAGTGCCTATGATATATTTAAATAATTGTGTTAAGAAAAAAAGAAAGAGAGAGAGAGAAGGCAGGGAGGAGAGAGAAAGGGGGGAGAGAGAAAAGGGAGAGGAGGGGTGAAGAGGAGGGAATGAGGGAGACGGGATAAGGAGAAAGGATGAGAGAGAAAGGGTGACATAAACAGTTCAAGTGGTACTATTTCTCCAAAAGCAACATACTTCATCTCTCCTCATGGTTCCTTTCCTGGCCTCCAAATCTCTCTCCTGTCTCATCCTTACCTCCAGTCATCCTTTGAGAGGTTGATCAAAATATTCATTTCCTCATCTTCTTGCAGAAGGCGATAAGCCGCACTTAAATGGTGATTTTCTAATACAGACCTATCGTTGTACAGAATAGCAGGGTCAGACCTGAACAGAAAGCCAAGCAAAAATAATTCAGGATGTTAAATGGTTGAGATTTTTCAGGTGACTCTCTCAAGCTAGAACACACCATCTTTTTTCCTATGTTTAACAATTATCTTTGCCCCCATGTCACTTATGCCAACCAATAAGCTAAAACCAGCAGTACAAATTATCAATAGATATATGCAAGGTATTTTAATGTCAATGTGTTAACATGAAATATGTGATATCCCACTGAGAACTCTCTGAAAGCTGTTCCATAACCAGACTTCAATGATTTCTACCACTAGCATAGGGGATTTCATAAATCGTTGGTCAACTCAAACTTCCTTCTATTTTCTGGAATGCCTTCAGTTTTTAAAAATTTTATTCAATGAAAGAATTTATTTATTATCGTTATAATTCTCTGAACACGTGCCACCTGGTAGGTACAGTTTGCCAAGTTCCTCTGGTAGTAGTACCTTGATCTTAACATTTTGCCATATGGAAGACATATGTGTAAGATTGAGAGTAAAAGAATATAGGATTATAGAACAGTTGCTAGTCACTTCCTCACAGACCACTGCACCAAACACAGAGCTGTACACTCTTTCAATATCTTCAATTCAGTTAAAACTTAGATGATTATAGCTTATTTGTTTCTCATCAAGGAAGCTGAGTCTCAGTGATGTAAAATGACTTCAGAGAGCCCACAGTGCCTACATGGCAGGGTTGAGATGAAGGCAAGGCCTTCTGACCGTTCAGCCATTGCTCCCCGCAATAACTTGTGCCTGTCATTGGCCAACCTTTGGGATATATCTGGCATAGCTTTAAAGTGTTAGGCATAACATACCATCAAAGGACAAAGACCTGCTTACAGATTTAGTTCTCTGTATGGGGCTCACACGGGCTGAGACGCTTTGAATAAAGTTCTGTTAAAGAAGGCCAATGCTTAAATTTTATTCCAAAGCAAGCGTAACTGAATCCACTGGAATTTCCTCACTCCTATGGAGATAACACAAAATGTGCAATCCCTGTGGTGAGAGATCTGATCATGTATCTGTGAAGACAGGCTCCAACTGATGTGCATTTTGTGACATTAAGCTCTTTTCCAGCTGCTGTAATTAAGCCATTTCCTCTGAGGGGAGATGGGTTTTGGTATTGGGCTCCAGCAAAGACCCAGGCACAGTTGCTCCACACACCTCTCTTCCTTCAGCAGGTGCTGTTCACCACAGCCTCTGTCCTCAGAGCAAAGATTCCACTTGTAGACATCCACAAAACAGAGCTGCTCCATGGCATTCCCTGTATTTCAAGCCCTTGCTACAGAACCACAAAAGTCTGCTTCCCAGCAGCTGGGCTCTTCTGTGTGAGGAAGCGGGAGGCAGACAATGAAGCTAGCGGCTTACATCCTTTTGTCTGCTGCCATTCTATTGAAATTCCCCTTCTGAACAGAGATCAGACAATACTGTCTTCTTTTGTGTTCCCCATAATGAAGTGTTGGGTTCATTAAATACGTGTAGATTGATTTAATGAACACAAACCTATCTGGCATGGGCACCTGCTTTTTTCAAGTGAAACCTCAAGTATTTATTCAAATTCTCATCTCTCCCTGCTCCATTCTTCCTCTTAGCCATGCCACCTTCCCCCAAATTCTAGCTTCTTTTGATTACTGTGTCAAGGCCCAATTAACCCTACTATCAGAGTCTCTCCAGCTTCCTAGAACCGTCTTAAGGGAAGGCAAGTTCTTAAGCTAGGACAGGACAGATAAGGATTCATCCTAAACGGAAAAGACAAGTGAATGGTACTGCTTGTCTGGAATCCTGTCCTGAGAGGAATACTAAAGATAAATACGAAGCTTGGTCAAGAAAAAAAATTGATTAGCGATGTCTGTTATAGTGAAGAGGTTCAGAGTTGAGCACTTGAACCCATACTTAATTCCCCCCACAGAGATGTGGGTTTACCTCTGCAGTTCTTTATAGTGAATACACAGATCTATGGTGAAGGCGGTCTGCATGAGACAACCGAGCTCCCCAAGCCCTCTGCCAGGGAGCAATGCAAGTACTAAAGACAGCAGGGATGAGATCAGGAAGGATGAGAAGAGTGTCCCCAGAATCCCAGAGGTCACAGGGCAAGAAGGCTCAGATATTGTACGTATGGACAGAAACATCCCGATCCCAACCCATCCTTACTAATTCGGTCTACCTGGCCTCCGCACCTTTGTGCCAACTGTTCTGTCATGTAGTAGAGACATGTAGAGTGTGCACAATGCATACATAAGGAAACAAAGAGCTAGCATTCCAGTAGAAAAGAAGAGGATATCCGTATTTCATGGGGATAACATAGGAGCACTGGGAGCAGATGCCTTCTCAAACTCTAAATCTTGACCGAAGCTGACCAGGTTGATCTCTTGTGGAAAAGTTCTCTTTTTCAGAAAAGCAAAACAGAGTAACCATGCAAAACAAGGGTGACTGATACCTTTCCGACTTCTCAAACTCTATCCCTGCCCCCTCCTGCCTCCTCTCCAAACATCCAACATCCTCACCGTGTCTGAATGTGGAAATTGTTGGTGGTTCCGGTGTGCTCATAGTCGTGAATGGCAGCTGAGAAGATGATAGCAAAGATCTCCAGCTCTGTCAGCCAGTTCTGAAAGGGAATTTGCAGGGCAATCAGATAATCTGTCTCTTTCTCCGACACAGTCTTCAGCTTGCTGACAACACACCCGCGTCACTGCCTTTCCACCCTGCAGCTGGCAAGCTACCGCCAAACACACGTTTTCTGACAGACGGAATTTCTTTTTTTCCCCTATGTGGAGACTGAGGAATATGGTATCTGGAAGTAGCATGCCCAGCAAGGTTGAGAAAGCTAACTAGTAGTTGTTTGTTTTGTTTTGTTTTGTTTTTCCCAAGGAAGCAAAAAACAAGGAACATGAAGACTTTAAAAACCCTCATGTATTCTTTTCTAAATTCCAAGATAGCTGGTAGACATGGAAAAAAAATACATTAAAATTTTCAACACAATACCAAGAATTAAGAGTAACAGAAAACCTAATGTATATCTACTACAAAGTGGTTGTACGTAGACAGAAGGAAAGATAAACCCGGCCTTCTGCTTTATGTACCCTGATGTTTGCAGTCAAATGCTCTACCACTGAGCTATACCCCCTATGTACCCTGATGTTTGAAGAGACACCCCCCCCCAACCATGCCACCGAAACTGACTAGAGTCCAAGGTTCTCAAATTGTATTCCCTGGACCACCAGAGGTAGCATTGTCTGGCAGCTTATATTACACATGTTCTTGGTATTTTTATACACACACACACACACACACACACACATACACACACATATATAACATATATATATATATATATTTTTTTTTTTTCCCATTTTGGCCATTTCTTTCAATCCTTCCCCAGTACCCTGTCTCCACCCATCAGCCTCAACTCCCTTTACCTACCCCCTCACCACCAGCATAGCTCTTTCTCCAAACTTATGCAAAGTTAACTTAACATTTTAAAATAAGATTATGAGGTTATCTTGGAACCTGTCGAGCCCTGCTTGGAACAGAACTTCTAAAATGACAAATATGTCTGGAATACTGTAGCCTGAGGCTGTTTCTGTTGGCTCTAAGTAGGGTCTCTGGAAGTGCTTATACCCAAGATGAAACCGAATTCTGTCTAGGCAAGAGAGTGCTCATGTGTACAAAGGAAAAGGTGACTCCTGGTGGCGAACCCAACAAAACCCAAGTCATCTGAGGAAAGGTAACTCATGCTCATGAAAACAGTGACATGACTCATGCCAAATTCCAAAGCAAACTTCCTGTAAGGGCTTTGGACATAGAACCTGTGCTATGCTATACCCTTCAAGGATTTAAACTCATGGATAAATAAATAAATAAAAGGGCAGATTTTTTTTTTTCTATTGTGAAATCAATAAATCAATAAAAAGATTATGACTGAGAGCCAATATACCATCTAAACAAATCTGAATCACAGAGCATCAACCCAGACAGCAGGTGTCTAAATAACTACATAATTACGGTTCTCACATTATAAATATCAGTGTAACTTCTCCCCTTTCCCCAAATATACTAATAAGATCCTATCTTAGGTGTAGCCCACTTCCAATAAACCAAAAATCAACAAATGCTTTAAATAAGCAACAACAAAAAATAAAACCGTAGTCTATAAAAGTCATTTTAAAACCCTTGCTTTTCAACAAACCCTGTGGATGCTCTGAAATTGGTTCTGCTGTTTGAGGATAAGAAGAAAGGACAGATGGTACCCGGCAAGGAAGGATGGAAAGAAAATGGGGAGGAGAAGGGAGGGAGGGAAGAAAGAGAGAAAAAGAGAAGTAAAGAAGAAAAAGAAAAGATAAAGAAGATCTTCACAGATGGGCCCTGAAGAATGGACCGAACAACAAATGGCAGTGGACATTTCCAGAAGAATGAACACATGAGCTAGTCCCAGTGTCAAAAGGGGATTCATCATGGGTAAGGAAATGAGTCCTTTTAGTGGAATGGCAGTTAGAGCTGATTAGAGCCCTGTGGTGTCAGGCATTAACAAATCGGATCCAGCAGGCAATGATGCAAGAGGGCAGCACAGTCAGCATGCCACTGATGGAGAGAAACCAGAGCAGTACTTTTGCATGGGAAAGTCCTTAGAGGATGTATAGACAGTATGAAGCTAGATTTCATATGGCTTAGCAATTAACTGAATACGGGAGGGAGGAAGAAGTTGCAGTCAAGGAGAAGAATGAATTAAAAATGACCCTAACATTCCTAGCCTGAGTGACAAAAATACAAAACAACACAAACAAAAAAAATGATGGGTGGCATTAAATAGCATCATTAAAAGAGACAGAGATGGAGAAGTTGTTTTGAGGGAAACTAGGCTTCACTTATTTGAGAGAGAGAGAGAGCATGCGCGGGGACTGGGGGAGGACAGGGACAAAGGGAGAGGGAGAAGCAGGTTCCCCACTGGGCAGGAAACTCAGGACCCAGAGATCATGACCTCAGCTGAAGGCAGACACTTAACTGACTGAACCACCCAGGCGCCCTGCAAGGCTTCATATTTTAATATGGTCCAGATTTTCTTGTCTTTTCCCAGTTAATTACTGTGAACCCAGAAGATTTTGTGACAACCCATAAGAAGTAAGAAATTAAATATGGCATGAATTTTATTCCAGACTTATCAAAGCATGACAAGGTACAAGCCACAGGTTCAATCAGTATTTTCTATCCACATAAAATGAGTGTCACAATGAATTCAATGACAGGGACAACTGGTAGTGATAGACTTCAGGAAGTAAGCCCTGTGTGCATGGGCATGGGGGCAAGGGGTGGTAGTGGACAGTGAAGGAAAGCAACATCGGCAAAACTGCTTGAGGGGACATTATTCACAAGTTGCGGGTTTTGTATGTGAATGACAGATTCTTTAGTAATGTTTCCACCCCTGTATTAGTTTCCTATTGTTACCTTAAATTGCCACAAACTTAAGGCTCAAAGAACATCTCCCATTTATTGGCACAAAGTTCTGGAGGTCAGGAGGCAGCAGAGTGTGGCTGGATTTTTCCAGTGAGGACCTCACATGGCTGAAATCAAGGTGTTGGCAGGCCTGTGTTCTTTTCTGGAAGCGCTGTGGAAAAATCTGTTTCCAGGTACATTCAGGGCATTGGCAAATTTCATTTCCTTCTCAGACTTTCCATCCACTTGGCTCCCTCCATCTTCAAGCTGGCAACAGCTGGCTGAGTCCTCGCAGCTCCTGTGTCCTACCTCTGGACTTTCAAGGACCCACAAGATTACACTGGGCCCACCTGGGGAATCATCTCCCTAGATTTTACCGGTCCTTGGATTAGTAACCTTCACTCTATTTGTGTTTTAGTGTTACAACAGAGGGCAAAGGTCATGGGGGCCAAAATTCTACTGACCACAAACATTTATAAAATTATTAAGCATTCCTTAGCCATTTAGTGTTTCCGGTGTAAATACGATGATGACAGATATGATCAAAAGAACAAGATACACAGCCTCTCCCCTCTAAAAAAAAATAATAATAAACAAGCAAAAGGAAAATTAATGGCAACTTGCCTAACAAAAGCAATGAAAGGGGCCAAGGGATGGCTTTGGAGTTTGGAATCCTTTGACCTAAATCAAAATTTGACTAGAGCTCAAAGTCTGATTCATATTTATTCAATCAACAACTTTTCAGTCTAATTCTGTTCAAGGATTTTTCCCTTAAAAGTGGGTGAAATAATTCTGAAAGGATTCAAACATCTTCTTGGCGTCTAAGTAAAGCAATAATGAGTAATATAAACAGATTACAGTGAGTAATACTGTTGATGTTGCAGCCCAGACATCACTTTATCAATGGGATGTTTTGATTCCCTATGTGTCTTACAGTTTATAAAACTGAAATGATTTAAAGCATTTCCTCCTCCTGGTTTGTAATGAAAGGTTAGAGTCACAATACGTTCTCCATTCATCAGGATGCTCCCCACTGTTTCTGGAAGCTTGCAAGAAAAGCAGTTTGTTTTGAGCTGCATTTCTAAGAGAGAGTGGGTGGGAAGTAGTTTCTATATTTAAGAATGATTCTGAATATGGCCTGAATTGATAATGAAAATTCAATGGCAAGTGCGCTCGTTTAAGAACAGCACGCTGAACGTCACGATCGTTGGCTGCTGTAACATTCACGTTAATGATAACTTGCATTAGCATAAATACTTGGAAGTTTTTCCTGAGGGCTAGAAAAGCTGTGTATGATTCACTTTTTATCTCCATAGTACGTTGTACACAGCAGGTACTAACTAAATATATGTTGAATAGATAAGTGCAATTTGCCCATCTATGCTCATCCTCAACAGGATACCTGCAAGTATCACGTGAGGATCCTGAGGTATGAGAATATCAGGCGCGCCTTTTTTTTGACCACAGGCATTGTAGAAGTATGGCTAAATATTTAAATGCATGGTGTTATAAATAAAATCTTCTAAAAAAGAGTGAGAGAGAGAGAGAAGTCAGTCCTGGGATCAAATCCTAACTCTGCCTCTCCGTTTGGCTGCCATAACAAAATGCCACCCACTAGGCAGCTTAAACCACAGAAGTTTATTTTCTCATAGTCTGGAAGCTAGAAATCCACAATCAAAGTATTGGCAGGGTCAGTTTGGGTGAGAGCCCTTGTCCAGGTTGCAGATGGTCTTCTTTGTGCTGTGTCCTCACATGGTCTTTCCTCTGTGCGTGAGCATGTCTGTAATCTTAATCTCCTCCTTGTATAAGGACAGTAGTCATACTGGATCAGGACCACCCATGTGACCTAAAATACCTCTTTAAAGACCCTCCATCCAAAAGCAGTCACATTCTGAGGCATTGGAGATTAGGACTTCCAACAATATAAACTGGGGGCAGGGGAGGGGAAAGACAAAATTCTGCCTATGACAGAGACTTTATAACAGGGCAATCTTAACTCTGTGAATGGGTTTCCTCCTATTTTTCTACTGAATTTATGTCATTTTCTTGTTGATTCCTTTATATAATCTGGATCTTAATCCTATATTTTCCTCAAGTACTTACATCATTATGGTGATTCTATCCTATAGGTTTTAATTTTAATACATTCAGTTTGATCAATATTTTTATATAACTTGTGTTTTGAGGCTTATATAACAAAGATTTTCCTGTTTCAAGGAAATAAACATACTCTCATATCTTCTTTAATATGATCACATTTCTTGGTATTCAAATCTTTAATTCATTTTCCCAATATTTGGTGATTGGTTTAAAGGAGAACAAAAACATTCTTTTCTTTCCCAATGAACCATAGTTCCCAAAACATTTTTTGAACTGAGTCATTTTTCCCTGTAATGTTGTTGTCTATAGACTTGTCCTTACCTTCTCACTTGAATTATTTCTTCATTATACTCTGATCAGTGGTCCACCCTCACCAAAGCCCTGAGACCACTCCTGTCAAGGGCACTAATGACTTCCATGTGGCCAAAGGCAGTGATCACTTATCTATCCTCATCCTACTTGACATTTTGTCATGTCCCACACAATTCAGTATTCTCTTTTGAAGCACTTACTCACCTTGGCTTCCATGACCCCACACTCTGTTGGCTTTTATCTAACATCACTGACCACTCCGTTTTAGTTACTATTGTTGGCTCTAATTTCTTACCTTCATTTTAAACTTTAGGTTGCCCCAGGACTCACTTCAGAGCCCCTACTACTTCCTATTCACACTCGCTCTTTAGATGATCTCAATTAATTCCATCTTTCTATAATATTGATAGGGCTAACATTGCCTAATCTACATGTCCATCCCTGACCTCTTCCCAGAGCTCTAGATTCCATTGGTTCTCTTCCTGCTTGACACTTCCACAATGATGTCTAATGAGGACCTGAAACTCAACATGTCTAAATCAAAACTGTGCTCAATAAATATTTGTGTCTAGTTCATTCATATATTTAGTGATTTTTGCACACATACCTTTTGCACACATATCTTTATTACTATAGCTTCAGTAGATATTTTAACACCTAATAGAATAAGAACTACATCATCACAGCATACATTGTCTTTTTCAAGACCGTTTTTTTCTAAAGTTGTGAAATGTCTATTTTACATAAATTTCAGACTCAGCTTATCATGTTTCATTAGTCTTTATTGGTATTGCTTTGAATTTACAGATTAGTTTGAAGAAAATTGACATCTATATAATACTGAAGCTTTGCATTAAAAACATAATGTATTTCCTTTCTTATTTTAACATTGTTTTACTGCTCTTTAATTTAGTTTTATAGTTTCCTTTTTATCAGTTTTTAAGTTCTTCATTAGTAATTTATCAGTTTTTTTTTAAAAAAAAAACTCTCTGGAAGGTAGTTCCTTTATTATACTTGTTAATTTCCAATGTCTAAGACAGCTTTTTTTTTTTAAGATTTTATTTATTTATGTGAGAGAGAGATTAGTGGGGGGAGGAGCAGAGGGAGAAGCAAGGACTCCCTGCTGAGCAAGGAGCCTGAAGGGAGGGTTGATCCCAGGACCCTGAGGTCATGACCTGAGCTGAAGGCAGACGCTCAACCAACTGAGCCCCCCAGGTCCCCTAGGACAGTTATTTTATCGACATCTGATTGAGGCCTTTATTTGATCTAATAATTTGTAGTTGATTTTCTTGATTTTTTTTTTTAAGAGATGGTCAAACTATTTTCACAGGATACTTCAACTTTTTTAGATAATAGATTGCATTTTCTGAGACCTCCAGAAAAATGCTCAATAACAACATTAGTGTAGCCATACCTGTTTTGCTCCATGTTTTCTAGGAACCACCATTAACTAAGTCTGCTCTATGCTTCTGACAGAAACTTTTTATCACATTAAACAGGTCCCCTTGATAGTGTTTCTATAATTTAAAAAATTATAGCTTTTTAAAAAAATTATAGCTTTTTAAAATAATATTTCAGGATGCCTGGGTGGCTCAGTTATTAAGTGTCTGCCTTCGGCTCAGGTCATGATCCCAAGCTCCTGGGATGGATCCCTACATTGGGTTCCCTGCTCCACAGGAAGCCTGCTTCTCCCTCTCCCACTACCTCTGCTTGTGTTCCCTCTCTCACTGTGTCTCTCTCTGTCAAATAAACAAATAAAATATTTCTTAAAAATTTTAAAATAATATTTTCAAGACACCAGCTTTATAATAAGGAAGAACTGAAAATTGTTGAGAGGTTTTGGGAAAATTCAGCAAAGTTTCACTAAAAACAATTTCTAACTGTTGAGCTTCCTTCATGAGACAGATAGAGCACTTCCTATTTCTGATAGTTTATTCCTAACCGTCACAGTTTTTCTACAAGATAGAATATTTTTCACCATTTTAAAAATGAGGAAATCCTGCCTCAGAGATTTAAGCAATTTATCATAGGTCACTAAATCTAATAAGTAACTACTCAAGGATTTATATCCCACTATATCTAGCTCCAAAGCCCACACTCCTCCCACTGTGTTCCATTTTTAATTCAGTGAGATATTAGACCAAGCCTTTCAACATGCCCTAGAGGAAAAAATAACAAATGTGTGAGTTTATGGGCTAATTAATAACCATAACCAAACAATGTCTACCTTGATGTCGACTCTGAAGATTTCAAGGAAAAACTCATAGAGACCTAAAACAGAGAACAAGCTGTTTGTCACTAATAGCTGTATCATGTAAAATTAACAGCTTTCATGAAGGTAAAGAGGGCAAAGGGCAGATAACCACGTTAACAGGCCAGTTCATACAATGGATTACAGAACAGAAATTCAAAGACATCTAAAGAGCTGAAATGTTGGGTCAAACAAGTAAGAAAAATTCAGATGATTAGAAGTAAAGATTGCCCCTAAGGTCAAACATATTGAACACACAAAAAATAGGATAAGAAAAAACTGTAATCCTCGTGAAGAAGATCAAATGGTTTTAGCCAAAAGCTAACATTGTGCAATATGGTCAACAGGCACACTTGATATGATTTCAGTATGCATGGATAGCACTGTGACTGACCGTAGCAAGAGGTTAATAGTACCACTCTCCATATCTGGAAATACATATTTAGTTCTAGAAATTTCTAGAACTATATTTAATTATATTTAATTTGGTCATAGCCTAATAAAGACGCAAGTCACTACCACATATTTATTTAATTAAGTCCAGGATGAAGAAAATATCAGAGGCTACAAGGAACTCCAAAACCTTCGGTGATTGGTTAGACAACTCTTAGTACCACTCTCCATATCTGGAAATACATATTTAGTTCTAGAAATTTCTAGAACTATATTTCTAGAACTATATTTAATTCTATTTAATTTGGTCATAGCCTAATAAAGACACAAGTTGGGCGCCTGGGTGGCTCAGTGGGTTAAGCCGCTGCCTTCGGCTCAGGTCATGATCTCAGGGTCCTGGATCGAGTCCCACATCGGGCTCTCTGCTCAGCGGGGATCCTGCTTCCCTCTCTCTCTCTCTGCCTGCCTCTCTGCCTACTGTGATCTCTCTCTGTCAAATAAATAATAAAATCTTTAAAAAAAAAAAAAAGACACAAGTCACTACCACATATTTATTTAATTAAGTCCAGGATGAAAATATCAGAGGCTACAAGGAACTCCAAGACCTTCGGTGATTGGTTAGACAACTGTTGGGAAGCAGGAAGTCCACGTCCCAGTGCACTTCTTGTGGGCCCAACCACATCAGAATAGGAACGGCCTCCAATAAGAAGAATCATCATGGGGTGCCTGGGTAGCTCAGTGGGTTAAGCCTCTGCCTTCAGCTCAGGTCATGATCTCAGGGTCCTGGGACTGAGCCCTGCTTCAGGCTCTCCGCTCAGTGGTTGCTTCCCCACCCCCCACCACCTGCCTCTCTGTCTACTTGTGATCTCCGTCAAATAAATAAATTTAAAAACAAAACAAAACAAAGCAAGCATAATGTTTTGCCTCCAATTCCTCCAGAATGTGTGGCTTAATGGAAGTAAAAATGACTCCAGTCTACTTTTACTGCACTACAGAAAGTCCAGGATCTAGCCCAATGTTTCAGAAGATACCTAAGGATGGGGCAAACCTGTCTCCTCACTTCTTACTCCACAGGCCCTCTGAAGGACACTTCAACCCGACACAGTCCTTCCATCTACATTCCTTAAAGCACCGTGACACAAGCCCATTTTCTCTCATGTATTTTTCTAAAGATTTGGGTATGACTAAGGAGTTCTAAAGCACAGCAAAAAGCAACAAACAACTTAAAATTCAATGTCAGGCACTATTCCTATTGTTTTCTTTAAAAACAAAAACAAAAGAATCATCATCACATCTTTTGTGTCATCTTTGAGTTCCTATCAGTACTTACCGCCACTCCTGTCTTATAAAGGAGGTAATGCACAGTCTGTGTAACATCGGCGGCGTGCATTAAATTGTGGTATGGATTTTTATGCTTAGTGTATCCTACTTCCAGAGCCTCCACAAATGAGACAAGGGCAGAAATGGGGATCTGAAAGAGAGCAGTAAGGTTAAGTAGTCAGTGGTTTTGTAGCTTTAAGTGAGGAAGCAGAAGTCGAAATCACTCGAGCGGCATCTTTCTGGAAGCATAACATTGCGCATGAAGAGACTGGAACTTTTCAAAATTAGCAAAAACTACTGAAGAAATTAGCGATGATTTGAAAATCTCATAGGAAGTCCCTAGGTTAAGAACAGTCTGACCTGTGAATGGTTTGTTGTTGTTGTTGTTGTTCTCAGTCCAGAACCCCAGAATCACCTCAAAGATATTTAGGGCGGAAGGGTATGTGTTCATCTCTTTTTCAAGCAAAGGTTCGAGCCTTTTATTTCTTGAGAAATAAACAGATACATACCGGGTAGCACAGCTCATGTATTTTGTGGGAAAACATAAAGTACATAAAAATCTAAAGTTGTAAAATGGCTGCAAAACAAACACGAGCTGCCACCTCCTGAAAACTGGGCCCTCTAGAAGGAGTGATTGTACGCACTGGACACTCGTTAAAAAACAAAACAAAACATGTGATAGCCTGTTCTGTACAAGAACAGAAACAGACTGTGTTCTTATGTCTATTGCTTGGCAATTTATAATTGTTGCATTGCAACTTTTGGAATAATATTTCCAATTAGCCTAATTCCTTTTCTGTCTCAAATACGTATACTATAGGTACCTTCATTTTCTATGTGGCAGAAATAAGGCAACAACTACAAAATGCCTGTACAAAAGAAGGGGACCCTGAAAACATTCATCGTATTTCCTTTTTGGGTTAATTCCTTGGCTTAGGGTTAGTTACCAAATACAACCCTGGGGGAAAAAGAGAGGGCATGGGTTCCAGGAGACCAATAAGCACGTTAGGAAGAAAAAAAAAAAATCAGGAAAATGCTTTACTGTAATGCTTCAGCAAAGTCTATAACATGTTCTTCCTTGAGCAGATCCTTCCATATTTACCATTTGTGGATTCTTAAAAATTTAAATATTGCCTCTCCTATGTCAGAGATTAATTCATTATCAGTTTTAAAAATGAATATCCAATAAGCCCAGGTTCCCGGGGCTGTTCGTGAGAGATCCATGAGCCAAGAAAATGACAGGTAAAGGTGTGCATATGTGCACACGCTTTGTTCTGTGGGAAGGGTCCTGCGCACCCATCAGATTCTCAGGCCCATTTCTGACACAAAGAAATTAAGAACCATAAATAGAGCATTTATGGCTATGTAGGAAACATGCTCCCAAGTACACGGTCCTTAGGAAATGATAAAGAACCATGCCGTCTAGAGAAATCAATACGTTATGTTAAAAAAAAAAAACCCTGCATTTCCCAAAGGCTCACCCCCATGATGAGAGAAGTCTGAAGAGCACGATAGGAGAGATGTCACCAGACAAATGCACAGATGCCCTGGAGAACCTGGCCTGACTCCTAGAGTCGGTGGTATTACAAAGCGGAGGGAATTGAACGCTGGAAACGATTCATGTTCTTTACTTAAAGTTGAAGAATTAATTTGAAGCATGAATGGCTGGGAAATACCAGTGACCTGTCATGGATGATAAGTGAGAGCATTTGTCTACGCTTGAGCCAAGCGGTGGGAAAAAAAGTTTGCAGAGACAGCAGATGCTCAGTCTGTCTCCGTTACTGTCTCCACGCCAGCAGTGATGGACAGTACACGACATCAGGCTGAAATGAGATCTGCGAGGAGTCCCGCTAGCCCACACTTTGGGCTGTACTTCTAGGAAGACTGGGACCAAACTGTGCAGATCCATCCTCTCGTCTGCTGAGAGCCCCACCCGGCAGGGGCTTTAAGGACACATTCCCACCACCACAGACTTCAGGGCAACGGCAGTCTGGATGATGCTTCCCATGTCCCACTGCAGTCTTCAGTCTATATTAAAAGGACTCCCTTGGTCTTAGCCCAAAAGTCATGGAAGGATGGACAAATGTGGGGCATCTGGATACTCGCCTTTGGCTCAGGTCATGATCCTTGAGTTCTTGGATCATGCCCTGTATTGGGCTCCCTACTCAGTGGGGAGTCCAGTTCTGCCTCCCCTTCCCCCACAAACTCCTGCTTTCTCACTCACTCTCTCTAAAGTAAACAAATAAAATCTTAAAAAAAAAAAAAAAAGAGAGAGAGAGGGAGAGAGAGATGGACAAACGCATGCATTTTTTAAAAGTAGGCACTGACCTTGAAACGGCTGATCAGATCATAACGGGTGAGTAATTCATAAAAAATGAATTTCAGTGCATGATCCCCGCTGGCCTCATTGAGGGAAAAGACATCAAAGGACCACTTGTCCACATCCTGCATGGCAGGGAAGGGAGAAAGAATGCATTAAGTCCCCAGCCACTTGTACAGATACCTGTCTCCCCACTTGGGAAGTCGCCCCACAACCTTCACCCAGGATTTCACAGCCCAAGACTCTAACACCATTTCTGCCCTCAAACTTTTCCCAGCTTGGCAGACCCACATAGCATTTACTAATAACATAATTAAATAGTCTTACTACTTATAAGAACAATTATAATTTATTGAGTGCCTACCATATGTGAGGCATTGTGATCAGTGATAAATACATAATGTATCCTGAAAACGAATCTAAATGGCAGGTGTTATTAGTCACATCTTACAGATGAGAAAACTGAGAAGTTAATTTCCCTAAGACCTATCACAAGGGCACTGCTAGGGATGAAGTGGGATCAGGACACAAACATGGTCAACAGACGCCTAAGCTCAGGCTCTTTCCATAAGCCTGTCACTACTACTGCTGAATTTCAAACGTTTATTTCACTTCATGACAACCTAAAGTGCTTCCCTATTGCAAACATCTCCCCAGTCCCTTACTATTATCTCCTGACTTCCTCTTAGCCCACAGTTGATTATGTTAATCCACTTAAAAGTCTTAGGAAATATGTTCGATGCAGAACACAAATCATGTGTCCCTTCAGTTCAAACTGCTGAGCTAAAACCATGGAGAAAGCCTTCATTTCACAAAACAGGAAAATGTGACCTCTTCTGGCATCACTGATCTGTGAACCTAGTCCTCAAATCTTTGAGTCACTTTACTAAAAAAAGTAAAACTGAGAGCTAAGCTGAATGCACTCCTCACACATCAGTCTTTAAGTTCAAAGCCTTATTTGTCTATAAATAGCTACTTCAAAATAGATGTAAACATTGTCTGATGTGTCTTTGACTTACAACCAGCTACCGGTGGATACAGTAAACAAAGGTGTGTTTAAGCAGCAGCCAAAGCAACAGTCATTTGGTTTTCTTGTGTCAAGAGTTTCACTTTCAGGGATGCCTGTGTGGCTCAGTCAGTTAAGTGCCTGCCTTTGGTTCAGGTCATGATCTCAGGGTCCTGGGATCGAGTCCCACATTGGACTCCTTCTTCAGCAGGGAGCCTGCTTCTCCCTCTGCCTGCCGTTCCCCTTGTTCTCCTTCTCTCTCTAACAAATAAATAAAATCTTACCAAAAAAAGAAGAAGAAGAAGAAGAAGAAGAAGAAGAAGAAGAAGAAGAGTTTCACTTTCAGTAGTTATAGAAAGTGTGCTGTCATAAGTGGACATACGTGAGACCACACAAGGACACATGTGAGACCACACAGAGTCCAGGAAAAGTCAGATGGTTCCCTGGAAGAGACTCTTCTGGAACTGCTGGCCTGAGGGGCTCTCACCTCAGCCCTCAGTGCATTCCAACATCATCCATCTATCCCAACCCTGTCCTTCCTCAAACATCCCAACCACTGAAGATCATCCCAAGGCTATTAAGGGTCTCCCTCATGGACAGGAGGGCACAGGAAAACTGAAGTATATATAGGGAAAGCCAAACTTTTCCAAAAGGCTTTCAACTGGCTTGTTTCAGTTGACCCTTAGTGGTAACCTTACCTCAGCCTTCTAACATTTCTCCTCCATTATAACAACTAAAGAAATAGCTACAAGCTGAGCACACTGTCTGTGCCAGGCAGAGTGAAAAGGGTTTATATACATTTGCTCATCCTCATAAGCCTACATATAGGTGTTACTTCTCCCACTTTTAAGGAAGTGTCTAATGCCATTTGGTACCAGAACTAGGTAGTAACACCACTGACATCATTGTCAATAGATGAGATTATAAACTCAATGAATACATGCTGTGACCCAAGCCTCATGCCCTACACACCCCAATAGGGCCTAGGCCATAGACAGTGGGGCCCTTTAGGATTAACCCAAGACCTAAAGCTTCACCTTAGCTACTATAATTGATGTTGTCATGACATCCATTAGTCCTAAGGAAAAGTCCACTGACAACTCAACAGGTGAGAAAACATTTTGTCACATCTGCGATGTTTACTCTTCTTCTCCAGAATGAATAAAAAAGAGGAGAGCTATCACTGAAAATAGAGAAATGATCACAGTAAAAAGTCACAATCAATTCAGGATCTCAGGACTTAGAGAAACAGGATGAGTGTGAATAGTCACTTGGATGTTCTGTCCTGCTACTCATTTTATGTGATTTTTAATCACAGGCTTCGCTGTGATTCTCAAATTTTAATGTTCTACAGAACCACCTGAAGTGCTCAGGGAAAAAATGTTGATTCTCAGCTGAGGGACTTCCAGAATCCTGGCCTGGGACCTAGAATCTGCCTTTTTAACAAGGACCGAGTTTAACCATCTTTAACCATCTTAAGCCATTCTTCTTCTCTTACCAGACATGGCCCAAGTCCCATTCCCGAGGAAAAACTTCAGGAACTTCCTGTCAGTCTAATGTAATGGAAGCCTGAACCTCCTCTTTTCCTCCCACTTTAAACCTAGATTCTACCAAGGGTGTCTCTTTTTAAGTCACACAACAGACACCTTCTAAACAACAACACACTTCTACAATTCCAGTAACCCCACCTCAAAAGCCTAGAGATAAGACCCCCCCAAATCAGAAGTTAGCATATATTGGATGGAAAAAATTAAAAGTGGTGGTGGTAGATATTCTCCTACTTAAATGTGATTTCATGCCCTGTTCTTACATTAATCACAAAGGTTAATATGACTGTGGCATGACAGTTATTTTACTGAATTATACTCTCTCAGTTGGGGGGGGGGGGACTTTCCTGTAATAGAAGAAAGCAATGGCCAGTTCATATAAACTGCTGGCAGTGAAGTAGAAATAACCGTTTCTTAAACAGATACTACCTAAAAACAGAAAGAAAAAAAGAAAGAAAGAAAGAAAATATCTGTGCGATTCCGTGAACTCATCTTCAATCCACTGCAGATAAAACCAGAGACTAGGGGCGGGGGAAATACTACCTTGTAAAAAGATCTTAAAATCCCCCAGTAAACAGGGGCCAGGCTCAGGAGAAAACGCAGCTCTAGACTTATGCACATGATCAGCAATACTTCTGTAGAAGGGTAGCCGTTCAGGGAGTTAACTTAAGGGTACTTAAGATAAGCGGCATTTAATCTTGGTCTGAATCATCTAGGTTCCTTTCCCCTTAGAAAGACAACATGTGGGCATCTGAGAGTGACCTTCATATCGCCCAGTCGTTCCACATCTTTTTCAGTTATTTTGCACAGAAAAGATGCTCCAATCCAGAGGAAATATTTGTATAAATGTCTTAATACTTGTATAACCACCTGTATTTATGTTCATGACAAGAGAAGAAATTAAAGATAAAGGATTCTTTTAATGTCCCGAAGACTTTCATTGAATGATTTGGGTTCAGTTATGAAAATCAATGCAGCTTCCTAGAGGGTGTTATGAAACATCAGATCTCATGCAGTGATTTCACTGATTACATGGCAAATGTGGCTGTAAATTACACTGGTGCACTGGGCACTGGTGGGGGTACTGAAGAGGAGTGAGAAGAAACATGTGTCTTCTTGCTGCGTCCTTCTTGAGCATCTTTTCTGTTCTTAGGATTAGTTAAGAGACAGAAAATGGACAACTGGCAATTTGAATATAGGGTCTAACAAATTTAACTAGTGAATGTCTTTAGACAAGAGAAAGAGACTGAAATACAAAATCAAAATGGCCTTAAAAGTCTTTCTTGACATTAAGTTGATCATGAAGCTCTCCCATCCCTGATTCCATAAGTAGGTAATTTAAGAATCATGTAATACATGTTTTAGATTGCAGAGATAGACAACAGTAGCCATAACAATAGTAAGAATGGGGGCGCCTGGGGCGGGCAGTTTGTTAAGGGCCCTACTCTCAGTTTCAGCTCAAGTCATCATCTCAAGGTCATGGTACTGAGCCACATGTTGGGCTCCACACTCAGCAGGAAGTCTGTTTGAGGTTCTTTCTCCTTCTTCCTCTGTTCCTCCTGCTTATGCTCTTTTTCTCTCTCTTTCTCTAAACTAAATAAATAAGGGGTGCCTGGGTACATCAGTCATTAGGCGTCTGCCTTTGGCTCAGGTCATGATCCCAGGGTCCTGGGATTGAGCCCCGTATCAGGCTCCCTGCTCGCCAGGAAGCCTGCTTCTCCCTCTCCCACTCCCCCTGCTTGTGTTCCCTCTCTCGCAGTCTCTCTGTCAAATAAATAAACAAAATCTTAAAAATAAATAAATAAATAAATAAATAAATAAATAAATAAATAAATAAATCCATCTTAACACACACAAACACATCCATATGCTAGGATCTCCCTAAGCGAATGGATGACATGATTCCATGTATAGACACCATGCAGTGTCAACTGGCCGGGTGATCCTGACCCTTAGCACAGCCCCCATACTCAAATCCAGAAGCCAAATTAGCTTTAGCACAGCCAGGACAGCCTCCAACCTCCAACCTGAACTGACACAGCCCTAAGAGGAATACGGACACTTTGAGGCTCTTAGAGAATATTCTATACAATTCTAAGAGCTTGTCTGAGTGGGAGTAATTCTGCAAGATTTAGCTCATTGAAACTCAAATATCTGTGTAACTTCCCATGGAACTTTCGGGCTCCGTGAGAGTCTTGGGTAAACAAGAGCATATATAGGTTCTGGGGACACACATTCACGGAGGAAAATGTTATTGAACGCTTACTATGTGATTGGAACTCCGGTATCAGACCTTAGTTCTTCTGGCTCTAGTTAACTGTATCTTTTTAAAAATCTCACTAAGTCTCGGTTTCTTCATCTACAAAATGGACTTAGAGTAGATAATCAGATAATGATACAACTATGATCCCATCAAAGACCCCACCCCATCAATGGTGATGTAGAAAGGCATGAGACCCACACAGTCTGAAAAAAAATTAGCAAGTCAAAGGCAAAAAGATCATGATACTGTAAGAACAGGTAAGTAAAAAACAATGAAAGAATAAGTCAGGAATGACTGGGAAACCTGTAAGTGAACCATAAATGAAAGCCTTTTATTTTCTAACAACAAATATAACTGTACCTCTTATAAGAGACCATGTCAGATGTTTTTTTGGTATTACCTTTAATGCTTCAATAACAGCTGGTGGGTAGCTCAGTCCAACCATGTTTGATGTTCTTCTATACATTCTGGCAAAGTCAGAGGGGAGGAAAATGCAGTATTATTTCTTATGAAGAAGATTTACACTAAGTACTGACAAATACGAGAAGTTGGGTCAGCCGGTGAACCAAGAAACAGCTTTTTATAACCTTTTTCACAGTCATTCAAGTGACCTCAGACAGAGTTACATTCGAGAGAAATTAAAGCAATCCTAAATACATGAATCATTGGAAACAAACAAAAATTAATCAATGGGCCTCAAATTGGAAATTCAGTTATTAAAATGGGTCACTTCTTCTGCCAGAAGTGAATTATAGTATAGCACAGATAGTATGCAAAGGAGTACTTTAACCTGAATGAGGAACACCTATGGGCAACTCATTTGGAAGACCTTGTTCTTTAGAACTCTCAAAAACAAGAAGGAAAATGTCCCAGGTGACCTTTGAACTGAATGTGGCATTTCTAAGACCTGTAAATGTGCAATAAGGATTACGGGAACAATAAACTGATTTGTGAAATAATGATCGTAGGAAAACTAAATCAATTTCTGGAATCTGTTTCTGAGGAAGGGGGCAATTGAATTTAAAGAGCAAAATGGCTAACAAAACTGGAAAGCATCATGGGAAACTCAAAGCCTTTAAATAAACTGTCACCCCCCAGGTTAACAACCTCAAGGCATCCCTGCCCTGTTCCATGTATGTCAAAGGACGATGGATTAGATGATGTTCTTTTTTAAAAATGGGAGACTGAACTGACACCAAATATTTTCTAGTCAACAAAAGGAGTTCTGAGCAAAGGCAAAGAATTGTCCTAATGAAGCTACAAAGATGAAACAAATACGTTTTTGCAATCTCTCCTTCAAGACTACCTGTTTCCACCAGCATTTTCAGTGTCTATAAAGATACAAAAATTACATCAAAGCAAAGCTTCCAGTTATTGGAAACTGGTGTCCTTTTTGCTGCTTTGGTCACTGAATGGCAGCCCTCCTTACCTCTCCACAAATATCCCAGCCTGCACTGCATGGACAATGCTCTTAAACCGTGGCTTCTCCTCACTCCTTCTGAGCATCATCCCCATCTGCCTGGTGAAGGTGGAGGCCAGCCAGTCTCGGACCTCAGAAGGCACGGCATCCGACTGAATGTCACTGAGCTCATCCTCCGTATCCAGAAGTCTCCTGAACATAGGAAACACAACCAGGACACTGAGATTACACCTGCAGTTGGAGCTCTCAGAACAGCTGTTCCTTTCCACCCCACCTGAATACACAGGTACAAAGAAACCGAACAAAAATGGCCACAAAAAATGCAGCCCCTTTTTGCTAAGGTTTGTAAAAGTCACCATTGTGTTTCAGGATGGTTTGCTCTACCAGACTGTACAAAGAAACAAAGAAACCAGAGAAAGTCAAGTATGCTCCATCTCAGGCTGTGGGTCCCAGACCCACTCCACTAAGGAGCCCCCAGTATCTTGTGGAATTTGAATGGGATCTAAATCTTCCATTTAATAATGCATTCACAGGGAGCTTTGCTTAGATGGACCATGTGGTGTTAGTTTGTGTTTAAAAAAAAAAAAAAAGAACATTTAAAGACTTTGCTATAGATAACAATACTGTATCACAACTTCAAAGTTACTAAGAGACTAGATCTTAATTGTTCCCACGACAAAAAAATAATTATGATTCTGTGGCATGATAGAGGTGTTAGCTAATGCTCTGATGGTAATTATATTACAATATATAAATGCCTTAACTCATTGTACAACTTAAAGCTATACAAAGTTATACATCAGTTATACATAAAATAAATCTTTAATAAAAATAAATTTAAGATAAAATAAAAATAATTTTTTAAAAAATTAAAAATTTTTAAAAGAAAAAGAAAGACTTTGTAAAATATTACCCAAATCACATCAACCCAGTCCTCTGTGGTTATAAATGGAAATGATGTCAATTGATATTCATTCTACTTTGATAGAACAGTACAGAAATGTAAATTCTAAATTCAAGCAAAATTTCCAAAATAATGCAGTTCTTTATTTGAGCTCAGCGATTTAAGTCATCTGTAAGATATGCTTAGCTGATTTTTCAAATTTGTTCCTAGGTCAAAACACCAGAAGAGAACATAAATAATGGTAAGTTATAATAAAATTGTATTTTATACTTATATTAAGCCCTACTAAAAATAAACTGTAATCAGGTATCAGTAAAAGAGTTTTTAAAAAAGGTTGTTGGGTTTTTTGTTTTTTATTTTTTCCTTTAGACACATCAATTGGAGGACGGATAAAATGTAACATTGGAAAAAATGATGATATCAAATTTCCTTAAATTAATTAAACCGAGGAAGTCACCAAAAACTAAACCACGTGCATACTCCTCAGATTAGTGAGAAATCCTTTCAGATTGGAATCTGGCATAGAGAAATTAAGCCTGAAAGAGGAGCCTGAATTAGGAAAGAGAAGAAAAGCCTTGCAAATTCAGCATGTCAACATTTTTCAAAAGAAAAGCTCTTTTGCTCCTTTCAGATGAATTTGGTGACAGGCAGTGCTTTAATACCTTTCGATAATTCAGGTGGGAAGAGTCTATTAAGAAAATTGGTAATGTACAAGATCAAAGGAGGAATTCTGGGTCCTTAAGAGGAAAAATGCTTTACGGTCACTTCAGGAACCTCCATTGACAGACAATGTGAATTAACACATGAACACAATTTTTAGGCTGAGGCTAACAGTGTGCAATTATTACAATGGAACTCTACACCTGAGAAGAAATCTTACCATGTTTTTAAAAATCACTTTTTCTCCTCTTCCATTATCTCACTTCACTATCACAATGGCCATGTCAGAAAAGTTCAGTTAACTCTCTCTCCCATGAGGAGGCACAGAGGCTAGGAGAGAGGTCCAAATTTCATTTTGTGGAAAACGAAGCTCCATCGCCCACCATTTGAGTGGTATCCCATTACAGGCCAAGGGGGACATTTCAGAAAAGCCACATAACAGAAAACCGACCCTCAGTGTACTAACCTTTTGACATGTTTTGCTTACCTGGTTTCATCAATGTACACAGATTCAAGCACCGTGGCTGCATATTCCAAATTCTTCTTAAGATCTACCACTGAAGCCTCGCCTCTCTCTAATTGTTTGACTAAAGACCGTAACCTAGGGGGAGAAAAGACACAACTAAATTAGAATAGAGAAGACCATGAATAATCCTACAATCCCAGCAACACATTTTACAGGCACAGAGTATTTTTATTTATTCCAATTTACCTGGAAGGAAAATAGAAATCTAATAATGATGGAGCTGACCAGCATTTCTCAAAGGAGCAAATTATAAAAGAAATATATACGTTTTTGCCATTGTGAAGCAAGAACAACAATGTCCTCATCCACCAGGCACAGACCACCCCCAAGTCCTTCTAGCTATCTTTTATCTTTCTAAGAATTCCCTAAATTAGCAATTTGCTGCTTCTCTAATTTCAATTTTTTAAAATTTTAATTGGATATAGTAAAGCATGAACCACACCAATGTCACCAAATACCACTTGAGATTCTGCTCTGTTAAAAATCATACTATGTTTGTTCAGCCGTGACCAACTTCTTGAGCCTGCATGAGCAACCTCAGGGTCAATGCATATTCCAAAACAGGTGAAGAGATTCAGAGCACCAAAATACCCACAGAGGCTACATAAGGAATACACAAAGATAAATTACTTTACTGGGCAGGAGGAATTCCTCTAGGGGTAGATAAATACCTCAGCTTTAAGGAAAAAAAAAGAGAGAGAGAGAGGCTGGACGGTAAAGCAAAGTACTGAAGACAAGATCTTCTGCCCGGCTACTCAAGTGTTCCAGAAAGTGTAAGAGAAATGACAAAACAGGCCCTTTCATTTATATCAACATTATCTCCACAGGGAAGGGGTTAGTATATATGAGAGCAAAAAAAATAACAACAGATGATCAAAGTCCAGTAATTGAGAACACTGTAAAAATCAGAGATGTGGAAGTTGGACAACTCTTTGGGCTGTTTGATGGCCAGCAAAGGAAAGAACAGGAGCTTTGAGGACAACCTTGGGTTTGAGCCCCACATCACAACATATTAGCTATGTTATACCAGGTAAGATATTTAACTTCCCTGAGTGTCAGCTAAATGAAGGAGATCCAACCACCAAATTTTCTAAGTTGATATAAAGTTAAATCAAACTGATATTAATATATTCACATCAAACATGAGGTTTTTTGAGCTTTATTTAATATAATTAACATATCACATTGTGTAAGGTGTACAACATGGTGATTGGATACACACATATATTGCAAAACACTTACCACAATAAGGTTAGTTAACACATCCATCATCTCAGACAATTATAACTTTTCATGGTGAGAACATTAAAGATTTACTCTTAGCAACTTTCAAGTATACAATATTTGAAACTAATAACTTGCTAATTATAATCACCAAAACACATTAGATCCCCAGAATTTATTCACCTCAAAACTAAGTCTATATTCTTTGACCAACATTTCCCCTTTCCTGGTTGTTTTTCTAAAGGCAATTGTTACCTTCATTGTCATTGTTGTTATTCAGTGACCTTGATGATCCCAGGCAACCAAATGGGAAACATTCTAGCAATATACTTAAGATTAGTATCAAGTCTCCATCTCCCAAGCCTGTTTGCACTTTCCTGACTTCAAAATATTCTCAAGATTTGCCATCCTAAGTGAGGATAGTTTACTTCGTGGCAAGGAGTAAATTATTCCCCTCCAGATCTCCATGAAAATGATCAGCAGTAAAGACTGAGGAAAAACTCTGGATCCACCTTAAACAGTAAAATCAGCCATACAAAAGAAATTCCCAGGGATTTCAACAATGTAAAATACAAAAAAAAAATTAGATTGAGCATGGTCACTACCTGACTTAAGACTCTCCAATATGTTAACAGGGAAGTAGACAAAGGAAACCAGCAGAGGCCTCTGTGGGCCCAGAGGTGAGGATCAGCCCTGTGGTTCCCATTAGGAAGTGTTCTGGGTTTCAGGGACAGCAGGACAGGGAGCTGGCATGGAATGGCTTACCAGTCACTCACACAGAGTGGATGGCCAGTCTGCCAAAGAATGGGGAGATTGTAGCTGTGAGCCCTGAGATCTATTCCAAATAAGGTTTGGAAGCTCTTTAGCAAAACACATTCCTGGCTAGGTTTGCCTCTGATTTTGACTCTCACCTCCAGGGGCCCAACCACCCCCAAGCTGTCTGGACTCTCAAATAGCAAAGTAAAATGAGGGTAAATTTAAGAATTTTAAAAATTTTCTCCCTTCATTTGGGGCTTGAAGATTCTACCAGGAATCTTCTAGAATCTACTAGGTAGATTCTACCAGGAATCTACCTAGAACACATGACTCTCTATTGAGAGATTGAGAAAACTAAGAGGAAAAATGACAAAAAAAAAAAAAAAATGACTAGGCAAATATAACATTAATAAAAATAAGAACCAGGTGATCCTGTCCACCTATAATAGGTCTTCCATTAAGAAATAAACAAACTTAAGCAGCTTTAATCGAATAAGTTTTCCTAGACTGAAGAAAAATCTTTATAAGCAGATAAAAAGGGATCAGATAAAACCAGGAAAAAAATACATAAAAGCATCCAACATATGCTGTTGTAATTTTCTATTTCAAACAATAGAGAAAAGAACTGGCAAATCTTAGAAAATAAAATATGTGACCTAGAAAGTAACAGAAATGTAAATTGGCCATAGACTTCTACCATGCCAAATACCAGAAAGCCATTTAACAGTCATACCGTTTTTTGAGAATAATGTGTTATAATTTAAGATATCTATGTCTATACCTATATTTAGTAGAATTGCCAAAAAATATATTCTCAGGTGTGGGCAAGTTCAAAATTTCATCATTAATATGATTTTCTAAAAAACAAGACCAAAAAACTTGAAGCACATTCCAGAACAGTGATCTTTCAAGGGTGGGAGTAGATTCCTAGGTCTCCCATTAAGTGAACTATGGATCTGCGACTTAGATTTAACAAAGCCCATCTTTACAAAATAGACAAGTAGTTTCAAAAGAGTTTTTAAAAGTGGGAGATGAAATATAGTGCTAATTATGCAAAGTCAAGTAAATATGAAAATGACTGACACTTCTTTTCCGAAGAGAAAAGAAGTTCCTAGTAGAAGGGCTTCCTACGTCACTTTCATGAACTAAAAACCAATGCTAATCAATCAGTCAGAAACAATTGAAATAACCAAAGACATCATATAGAGTTTCACTTTGAATCCATGATTATGAATGATTCCCACTCCCAGGAAAGCACAGTATTAGGACAATCAAGCCTGGAAGAGCTTCTTATTATCCTGGAATCTGGCAGCCAGGGCCATAGGCCAAAGCAGGGGTGAGGTGCCTTGTGAAAGCATCTCCTGGAATTCCATTCAACAGTTCAGACCACAGCACTGAAAACCACCTCCCCTGGAAAGTCCCAGGCTGAGTGCCACAAGTAGCAGAAAATCAAGAGTGCGGGGCTCCATCCTGATGTAGTCTCCAAGAATACCAGACCAACACTGGGCATACCCACATTTATGTAGCCGGTGTGAAAGTCTGCCCTGACAGATAGTTGTAAACAGAAGCAAAACCCATAACCCAATGGCTTTAACAAATCCAGAGAAGAAATAATATAGAATGAAGTATCTTTAGGATACATAAAAAGTACTAAAAATTCATATCTACTCCTGTTTCTTGGCTTGTGAGATGAGTAAAAGATTCTATCAACACCCTGGCAGACATAAAGGAAACCTAGAACACACCCACTGTGTTTATGGAGAACACCCAGCTGACATCCACCTCTCTTTATTCAAAAACAACCAAACAGAAAAATATATATATATCAACAAAAAGATTTCAGCATTCAAGAATGCAGAGAATACCACACTCAAAATGCAGAGAAAGGACTTTTTCTTAAAAAATATTTTATTTATTTATTTGACAGAGAGACAGAGATCACAAGTAGGCAGAGAGGCAGGCAGAGAGAGAGGGGGAAGCAGGCTCCCTGCTGAGCAGAGAGCCCGATATGGGGCTAGATCCCAGGACCCTGAGATGGTGACCTGAACTGAAGGCAGAGGCTTTAACCCACTGAGCCACCCAGGTACCCAGGACTCACTTTCGAAAATAAAATGTACTAATGGCAACAAATGTAATAATGGTAAATTTTAGGGAACATCTACTTTGTGTTCAATAAAATTCAAGAAAACGTGGATCTGTGAAACAAAGGTGAAAGCTGAAATCATAATATAATAAAAAGCAAATCTAAAAAAAAAAGCAAATCTACTGAGACAAGAAAAGAAATTACAAAGAAACAAAATATGACAATAGAAAGACTACATGAACTATAAAAAAAAAAAAAAGTAAATGGTGACCAACTTTTTAGACACCAAGCTCCTATTTGGACTGGCACCCACCAGGTACAATCCATACCTGTCCCTGCCCACATAGCTGCTGGCATTATGCTTTATGCAGCTGTCACACAAGCCCTAGAAGGTTCCAGATGTCCTATTGTCAAGTATTGTTGGGCTCCAAGAGAGCATTCAGGTGGGTGTTCCTCCATTGGTCCCTCAGTCCACCCTCTCCTCTTTATCACTCCTGGAACATGATGCCCCATCCTTCCCCACCTACCACCTACCTCTTGGTGAAATTGCTGCTTCGTGAATGAAAAAGTTTCAAATGGGCCCTTTCTCCACTGACACCAACTAGATTCAAAAATTTTGAAAATTCTGGGGCGCCTGGGTGGCTCAGTGGGTTAAGCCTCTGCCTTCAGCTCAGGTCATGATCCCAGGGTCCTGGGATCGAGCCCCGCATCGGGCTCTCTGCTCCGCAGGGAGCCTGCCTCCACCTCTCTCTCTCTACCTGCCTCTCTGCCTACTTGTGATCTCTGTCTGTCAAATAAATAAATAAAATCTTTAAAAAAAATTTTTTTTTAAATTCCTGAAGTTTCTGGGAATAAGGGGGCATCCTCCCCTATTTTCCATCACAGTTTAGGTTTTCCCTAGATCTGAATCCATCTTAAGAAGGATTGCCTGAAAATAACCATCTTATAAAGTATCTCATAGCCATGTTACAAAGTATTTTTGTTAACCCTGGAGAACACTAGCTAAGGCAGGAAGGCTCCGATGCCTTCCTTTGTTCTCCTCCTGAAATCCGTCTGGATGTTTTTTCATGTGGGTTCATTTCACCTAAAAGCCTATGTCCCCAAGGACAGATCCCATGGTAAGCTATATGCCATATAACTAGCTATTTAATACTATTCATAAATAATTCTGGTTCAGGCATCTAAAGCAAGAGAGGGAGGGAGAAAGTTGAAGGAGGGGAAAAGGAAATATACAACAATAACAATAATAAAGTTCCTCTTGTAAGTGAATGTTCATAGTTTCCAGCACTCCATCCATTTCTGTCACCATGGCTGCCAGATAATAGTTCCAATATAGAAGTGCAACACCATTTTAGGAATAGCTTATGCTTTCAAACTTTGGCAACACGCCTTTCTGTTAGGATAGCATGTAATTTTGTTGTGGCTGAGCCATGGCAGCCTTACGTGAGTCCTCCATTTCTCCACAGACACTGTTTTCTACAGGCTTCCTGGCTACAAGACATATGATGAAATGCTGTGCTTCTTCAGTCTTCTGTGCCCTCAAGCCCAGGGCAAGTCCCAGATGCTGAGTTACCTTGAGACTATGCAATTATCTGAAATGCATAAAAGCGTCACAAGAGAGGAACTAAGGAAGGAAAGGCTGAACACTGTATTTTGGAATTTGAAAAGGCTGTTGGAATAGAAAAGAGAACGTCTTCTTTTTTTTTGCACAAAGATAATTTCTAGGACCAAGGGAGTTGATTTTATTATGAAATAACTTTTTCCTTTTTTTTTTTTTAATATTTTATTTATTTATTTGACAAAGAGAGAGAGAGTGAGAGCAGGGACACAAGCAGAAGGAGTGGGAGAGGGAGAAGCAGGCTTCCCGCGGAGCAGGGAGCCCAATGCGGGGCTCAATCCCAGGACACTGGAATCATGACCCAAGCCAAAGGCAGACATCCAATGACTGAGCCACCCAGGTGCCTCAAGTTTTTCTTTTTTTAAGTAGATTCCATAGCATAGCCAGCGTGGAGCCCAGAGCAGGGCTTGATCTCATGACCCTGAGATGGAGACCTGAGCTGAGATCAAGAGCTAGATGCTTAACCAGACTGAGCCAACTGGACACCCCAGGATAACTTTATGACTCAACTTCATAACCCAGAAAATTGCCCTACAATGAACTAGGCACTATTCCCCACCCTAGTAAGGTCCTGAAAACCCTACAATACTATACCTTGAAAGCATACACATGCGCTGAGCTTTACACACTACAATGAAATAATCAGAAAGGCCTATGGAGCAAAAATAAATTGGAATAAAAAGCCAGGAAACATGTTTTCTTGTATCTGTCCTTTCTGCCCAAGGTCATTCCCTCTGAGAATGGTGAGTAACTCCTAAAATGCCTGGGTGGCCAACGACAGGCTTTGTTTAGTTTGAAAGAACATAAAAGGGCACTGGATCTTTTAAAACACTTCCCGTACATGTCTCAGTGAATCATGAGTCCTACAAATTCTTTTGAATAAAAACCTCAATTCTTCAGCTTATCACATCCGTGTATTTGTAAGGCAAAGGTGTCTCTTGTGTACTTTTCACACACCTGTTTCCTCCATGTCACTCCCATCCCTCTGTCACTTACCTAAATGCCATAAAAAGAAAATTAAAACAATTCCTCCAAATGGGATACTCTAAGTGACTTTCAGGTGTATGCTTTAATGACATCTGAGTGTTTTTCTGGTCATTTGTTTGTTTTTATAATTAATTAAGATGGCTGCCCTTGAAACACTCATTCAATATTTGCTGTGTGCTTTCTAGGTGCAGGCACTGTGACAGTCTCTAACTATCCAGAAAGAGAAAATGCAGTGCCTTCCCTTAATGAGGGAAGATGAAGGCTCATCGGCCCCTACCTCGAGGTATAGCAAAGCATGATGACAGAGGTGGTGAGGGTGCTAAGAAAGCATATACAAAACACAAGGCCCTCCCTTGAGGACGTGATGTCAGAGCCACTGGAGGCCACGCAGGCCAGGCAAGCAAGATGGGATTTAAAAAAAAAAAAAAAAAAATGGCAAACTCTGGACTGAGAGAACAGCCAGAAGACTGTGATCCATGCAGGGAATTCCATGGGTAGCTGGAGCTTAAGGATATGTGAAGAGATAAGACATTAGAAGAAGGCAGAAAGAAACTAGACCCTGGTGGGCTTATCATGCCAAGCTGAAGAAATTTAATTTTCTCCTGGAGATATTGGAGATCCCCTGGAGAAATTTTAAATCGCGTGGGGGAATGGTATGATAAGATCTGCATTTTAAAAGATCGATCTAGCCGAGTAGAGGAGAGCTGGTCCTTAACAAATGGGAAAATTCTATACATTTTTGTTATAATGAGGTTTGTCTTGTAGCCTGAACAGTGCAGTACAAATATCGTCTCCCATGTGATAGCCTCATGGTAAGATGCTACAAGAGTTTGGTGGTAGTATGGATTACTGCTTTTCATAGTTTCTGAAAAAGGACTTACTTTAGGCATGTGGCTTCCTGATTTAGTTACCTCCAAACCAAAAGCAAGAACACCATCAAAGTGATGACTGGCAAAAATAGATAGATATGTAACTTTTACCTTTTGCTAATCTCATAAATAAAAGACAATTTTGTTTTTATGGTTCCTAATAATACATGCTTAGGCAGACATTCAAATAGATTTAAATAGGTAATTGGGCTCTAATTACCCTTTCACATAAGAAATAAACCAGGTGTCTAAGTGCATATCTATATTTTAACATACTTCTCTGTATAAGTCATTAACGAGTTAAAAAAAAATAAGGTTATAGACTTTAAATAGCATCACTAAGAAAACTGACCTAATTAAACACATACTGAACACTACACCCAGTTGCAGAATACAATACTCTCTTCAAGTGTATAAGTAACAGTTATCAAAACTGACCATAGGCTGGATCATAGCAAAAATCTCAACAAATTCCAAACAACTGACATCAGACAGTGTTCTTTAACAACAGTGGAAGTCAGGCTGCAATCAATAACAGAAGTCATTTAAAATATTCTAAATGTTTGGGGGTGCCTGGGTGGCTCCAGGTAAACTTGGTTAAGTCTACCTTCAGCTGAGTTCATGATCTCAGGATCCTAGGATCAAGTCCCACCTGCTTCTTCCTCTGCCCCTTCCTTTTCCCTCCCCCGAACCCACTCATGCTCTCTCTTGCTCTCTCTCAAATAAATAAAATCTTAGAAAGAAAGAAAGGAAGAAAATATTCTAAATGTTTGAAAATTTGGGAATATACTTCTAAATAATCATGGGTCAGAGACTAAATGAGAAAATAATTCTAAATATTAATGAAAAATCATACATCAAAACTTGCAGCATACAAGTAAAGCAGTGCTAAGAGGGAATATATAGACTTAACTAAATATATTAGAAAAGGAAAAAAATCTGAAAATAAGTGATTTCATTATCCATCTGAAGAAATTAGGAAAAGAATAAATTAATCCATCTCAAGAAACAGAAAAAGAACAAGTTAATTAAAAAAATGATAGGGCGCCTGGGTGGCTCAGTTGGTTGGACAACTGCCTTCGGCTCAGGTCATGATCCTGGAGTTCCGGGATCGGGTCCTGCATTGGGCTCCCTGCTTGACAAGGAGTCTGCTTCTCCCACTGACATTTCTCTACTTATGCTCTCTCTCTCTCTCATTCTCTCTCTTTCAAATAAATAAATAAAATCTTTTTAAAAAATGAAAGCAAAAAATAAACACAGTAAATAAAACTTCATTAAGTAGAAAACAAACTTATACCTAGAAAATCAACAAAGTCAAAATAACAACAACAACAACAAAAATCGGGGCACCAGGGTGGCTTAGTCCTTTAGATGTCTGCCTTCAGCTCAGGTCATGATCTCAGGGTCCCAGGATCAAGCCTGTATCAGGCTCCCTGCTCATCAGGGAGTCTCTTTCTCCTTCTTCTCTGTGCCTCCTCTCTTCTTGTATGCTCTCTCCCTCTCTCAAATAAATAAATAAATAAAATCTTAAAAAAAAATCAGTGAAGCCAAAAGCTAGGTAACTAAAGAAAGTTTAATTGAATATTCAATAATTCAAATAATTGAAAAGTTTAATGAAATGGATAACTCAAACAAGACTGATCAAGTCCAAAAAAAAAAAAAAGCACAAATAACAAGGATAAAAAAGAGACTATTACTACATATCCTACAGACATTTTAAAAAGTACGAAAAAATATAAATACTTTTGTGCAGATACATTTAAAAATTTATGATGAAACTTTAAAAACCATGAAAATTTTTCAAAACAGACATAAGAAAAAGGACACCATAAAAAGACTTCTATTTCTATTGAAGAAACTGAATACACAGTTTAATATTTTACTATCAGGAAAACTACAGTGCTAAATCACTTTATCCATGAATTCATCTAAATCATTCAAAGAGGAAGTAACACAATTTTCCAGAGAAAAACAAAAAAGGAAACATTTTCCAGCTCATACTTTTGCTTCCAAAACCAAAAGAGAATGTTATAAGAAAAGAATTACAGACCAGTCTCTCATAAACATAGATGCAAAAATCCTAAACAAAATTTTAGTAAATTAAATCCAGAGATAAATAAAATGGAAAGTAAACACCAAGCACACTTTGCAAGAATGCAAGCTTGTTTTAATATTTTAAATCAATGAATAAATATTATTCATTATTTTAAAAGGAATGAAAGGGAAAAAAATCACTTGATACAATCTTCAAAACAGATTAAGAAAAAGTATTTGAGGAAACACCTATTCACGATAGATATCTTCCCAAAGAAGGTGAAAAAGTAGATTTTCTACATCTGATACCAGGTCTTTAAAACCAAAATACTACAACAAACATGATAATACATAATACAAAATACAGTAACTTTTCCTGTTGAGCTAGCTAACTAACCATGGGGACATCTATTACCACTACTTCCCTTCAAGCCTGCATGGGAAGTTCTCACCAGCTCAAGAAAGAAAAGAGAAGAAATAAAATGTATACAGCCTGCAAAGGAAAAAATAAAATTATTAATGCAGATGAAATCATACATAGACAGGATATCTAAAATAATTTACAAAGGAAGTATTGTGATTAAAAGATGAATTTAGCAAAGTCACTGAATAAATAGCAATAAACAATTGGAAAAGGGTACTACTACAAAAAATCATAATAAAAAGTATACAGAAATAAACCTTATAAAAGACAAAAAAACTCTATAGAGAAAAACTATAAAATATTTTTAAGAGATATATAAATGGCCTAAATAAATTAAAGAATAATCCATGTTCATGAAATTTAAACCTCAGTATTTAAGAAATATGAATTCTGTCTAAATTCATCTATAGACACAAACTAATCCCAAATAAATTCTCCGCAGGTCATTTGGTGGAAACCGACAGGCTAATTCTAAAATTTATTTGGAAATGCAACCAAATATACCCAATATGGTTTTAAATAAAAAGGAACAAAGCTGAAGAATGTATACTCCCAAATACCAAGTCTTTTTTTTTTTTTTAAAGATTTTATTTATTTATTTGACAGAGGGAAATCACAAGTAAGCAGAGAGGCAGGCAGAGAGAGAGGAGGAAGCAGGCTCCCTGCTGAGCAGAAAGCCCGATGTGGGGCTCGAACCCAGGACCTGGGATCATGACCTGAGCCGAAGGCAGCGGCTTAACCCACTGAGCCACCCAGGCGCCCCCCAAATACCAAGTCTTATAAAGTTTTCAATTCTGGGCCTGTGTCCCTCTACCACTGCGCTATTCCAGTCTTCTCCTCTCAACATTCAGCTGGTTATGTATAAGGATGTGCACCTGTCCTTTTATATTAATATACGCACAATATAAGCAGGCAAGGGAACCTGCACAAGAATAATTAAAACAGCTAAACATGAACTGCTTTTGAATTATCCTGTTCTCCATGTGACTGTTCCAGTCCATCAGCATGGCCCATTCTTTGGATGCCTACTCAAAGATATTGCTATATACTCTCTTGGTTACTGTGGATGATGAATATTTACATTCCTTTTGTTTTCATGAAGCTACACCATAAAACATACCTGCACAGTCAGCCTTTTTCTGCTTTCTGCTCTACAGAGTATATCTCCTTTCAGGATGCATGTTTGTGGGTGAGAGAGGGAGTGAGCATGTGTGCACACGCATGCCAGCTCACTAACAACACTAGACAGAAAACGCTGTTCAGGTCAAGAGAAGGTTTCTATTTTGATGGTCTTTCGGGAAATATTATGACCCAAGGTTAAAGCTTCAGTTCATTTTGAGTTTCCAATATTGACTGTCCTCCTGCAGGAGTTCTTGTAGTAATGTAATGCAGTGCTTGAGAAAGGGGCCCCCTGTAGTCATTCTTGAACTTCTAGAGAAATATTTCCTCAAAACCAGTTTATCCCTTAACTTGTTATAACTGTCACTCAACTCACACATACTGTTAAAAGGAGACAGCACACACACACACACACAAAAAAGTGCAAGACGCACAATTAGGCTAAGAAAATCTTTATTCCTGAAAGAAAACACTGCCTCTCTAAAGTTATGACTCTTCTCGGGCAGAACTTATGAGGAAAGGATGCTAGTAAGAACCCACTTTATTGGCCCACTTTCTTCAGGAAGAAGAAATACAAAGAATGAAGAAGAAAACCCAGAGCATCATTCAGAATCCACCACAGGCCATGCTGGGGACTGTGCAGGGGGAAGAGGAAATCCTGCCAGGCTGCCAATAGGTAAGTTCTAGAAGTCATTTTTCATTTGCAGCTATTCATGTGCAAAGAATCGCCATCACTTCTGTCTGTGGATAAACATGCCACTTCAAAAACATCTGTTTCGGTAGACCAAAGGAATGAGAAGAACTAAAAACATCTTTGAATGGTGGTAATGAGAAAAGGGAAATGAGCAAACATCAGAGGAAAGTCTGTGGAAGATTTAGGCAGGTTGAAACCACACACAAACATGCTTTTCTACATCTTGAGAGTCAACCCAGCCCCATGGCTCCCTCGTTTTCCTTCCTTGAACTTGGCTCCTTATTCAGTCTGAATTGCATTGCATTGGTATGATTATCCAGAGAAGCTAAAGCTCACTCACCCAGCAAAATCACAGAAATTCTACCACACTAGAAACATAGTATATTTTAATAAGATAAACGCAGGATTACCTTTTCCCCCCACTTTTGGTTTTATAACAGAAATAAATAAAATGAATTCATGGATAAAAACCTACAAAGGATGGCTAACAAGATGCTGAGTTAGCCCAGCTCCCTTCCTTAAGATTAATTCCAGAACTATAGAAATAAAATAAAATAAAATAAAACACACACAGACAAAAGAAATAAAAAAACAACCCCCCCAAAAACCTTGAGACACTCCCAAGGTGAATCAAGGGTGCTTTGTGTGAGGACAGTGCAGTGCATGTCCTTGGGCTAGGACAGGAGGCAGCCCTACCAGGCCCGGGAGGAAATGGTAGGAAAGGAAGTGTTACCATCTGCAATTGTTCCCTCCCTTCCACTGCCTCCAAATCCACAGTGGCCACCCCCATACATCTGGTGACTCACAGCTCTAAAGGTCAAGAGATTCAGGAAGTTCAATCAGGGTTGTTTGTCCCAACCTCATGGCTCCATCAAGCTCGACATAGGTTCCAAGATGGCCACAGAAGGAAAGAGAATGTGGAAGGATACAGGTGGGAGGGTTTTTTGAATCAGGCTAGAATTGAAATTCATCACCACTGGTCACTTCCCATTGTCCAGAAACCAATCGCATGGCCATGCCTTTCTGGGAGAAAAGCTAAAGGATGTAGTCTGGCTGTGTGGGGGGTGAGGGAGCTGGTTTGCCGGAGAGCCAGCCAACCTCGGCCACAGCTGGAACACAGAATCCTGTCGCCTCCACTTGTTTTCCTTTTAACTCTTTTCTTTCTACCTTGTTGAGAGGATCAAATGGGATATTGTATATGAAATAACTTTATAATATACTGTAATATAATATACTGTATATGAAATAACTTTATAATCCTACTAAACTGAGAAACATAATCATGCTGATTATGAGATAACTTCCCGACCTTTGATAAAAGTGAGATCGTTCTCAAGGAAATTACCCTGAGTGAAAAAAGGCAATCCCAAAGGTTACATACTAAAGGATTCCATTTGTATCGCGTTCTTGAAATGACAGGATTGTGAAATGAAGAACAGATTAGTGGTTGCAGGAGTGGGAGGGGCGGAGAGTGGGACAAAGATGGGAACATAAAAGGAGCCTGTGGTGAGGGCACTATCCTAGATCCTGAGTGTGGTAAAAATGCATAGACCTACATGGGTAATAAAGTTTCATAGAACTAAACAGATGTGCATACACAAATACAATAAAAATGGGGGATCGAGGAAGATAAGCAGATTGTGCTCATGTCGATATCCTGGTTGTACTACAGTTTTACAAAATGTTCCCACTGGGGATCTTCGTAAAAAAGTATGTGGGAAATCTCCCCCTATTATTTCTTGTAATAATCTGCATCTATCTCAACAGAAAAAAGTTTAATTTAGAAAAAGGGACACAGGGGCGCCTGGGTGGCTCAGTAGGTTAAAGCCTCTGCCCTCAGCTCAGGTCATGATCCCAGCGTCCTGGGATCAAGCCCCTCATTGGGCTCTCTACTCAGCGGGGAGCCTGCTTCCTCCTCTCTCTTTCTGCCTGCCTCTCTGTCTACTTGTGATCTCTGTCTGTCAAATAATTAAATAAAATCTTAAAAAAAGAAAAGAAAAGAAAAGAAAAAGGGACACAGCCCTGCAGTGTAATGGAATACTGGTGGTAACAGGCTGGACTTAGGTTGTCCTTACCCTGGCTGGTTTTATAGGGTCTCTCTGTTCATGCGGTGGGTTTACTATCTACCTCCCGGATCCTTCTGCTTGGTTTCAGCAGAGGAAGGGAGAAATGTTCACGGATGGGCTGTTAACTGTCTGATGGCCTTGGAGAGGATCCAACAAGGGCTTACAACCAGTGGTGTTCAGAGCATGGTAAGAACCAGAGAATGACTCAAAGCAATTTCATGCTGGAGATTCTCAGAATCAGCTGAAGAAACAGAGATGCTAGCGGATGGTCGGCACACTAACAAGACGAGGGAAGAAAAGAACTCCAGTGACTTGCCTAAATGGTCCCAGGTTCCACCTTTCCTGGCCATGATCCCTACAGAGTTCTGAGGTATGAGGCACCTTCTCTCCTTGCATTTCTGCTCTCCCTCTCCAGTTCATCTTCAGAAGTCTGTCTCATTTTGAGGCTGATTTCACTAAGGCAGGCTGACCAGGAGGGTCTGTGAAGAAGGAAATTCAGAGCTAGGCATGAGGCTGATGGAGTGAGGGTAAGTAGGCAGGAGTGTAAAAGAACCTGTCACAGCGACTGTGTTGTACTGTATAGTCATTTCCAATCAAACAGGAAACCAATTTGCATATTATTAACATTTGAAGTTTGTTTTCCACATAATTACCACTCAATTTCCTGCCAACTGTAAATCATTCTGTAATAGCTCTGGGGTGGGGGGTAGGTAGGGATCTGGACCTGTGGTGCATTATCATTCATTGTCTGTCTGCTCCAGCACATTCTAATAACTGAATGTGTCAAAAGCCACAAGATTCTCCATTCTTTTGCTATATTTTAATACCAAAAAAAAAAAAAAAAGAGTTGAGAAGACTTTTTATTCAGGCATTATCATCTCCCTCACCAGCATTAGCTCCCTGGCTTTGTACTTGAGGGCTGGGATTTGTTCTGCTTTCTCTTCTATTGGAATCATGTCCCACCCTCTCTATGGCTGGAAACACAAACTTGCTATAGCGCAGGTAGCTAAATAAGGTAAATGCTAAGACAGGATCCAACTCCCATAACTATTTAGGAACACAGCTCATCCTCTGTTAGCTATTTTCTGTCCGAATTTACAGGGACAGTTGATTTACAAGGAATTAGCAGCAATCAAAGCAAATACTGATGGATCAATAGGGATATTACTTACCCTGCAAGTAAACCTTACCTTACCCCAAGTAAACTATTCCTCAGGGTTCATGGGGGTGATTTTTATGGTTTAAAAATACTTTCGTGTGCTTTGGACTTCTCCCCTCATGAGCAGTGTGAGCCCCTATGGCACAAGGACTTCTTCATGTCACATTCTGAAAACCTTCTAAAACTCAGTACGTACTCTGTAAGACTTTTTTAATGACACTTGAACTTCTGTGGTGTTGTAATATGTTTTATTATTGAATGTGAAAAGAACTTTTTTCAGAAAAGCTTTGTTGAGCTCCATGCTCTTGCTTAGGACTAAAATGCGGAGGAAACAGTCCCATTTGATGATTCTCTGTCAAAGGAAACAGAGACGCTAAGGGAATCACAAAACGTTCAACACTCCATCCTGACTTTGGAAGAGTATGTGAGATCTGTCAAGTCTCGAGGAAGTGGTGGTGAGGTCACACCTATGCTATCGAGGGTTTCTGGAGAAGAGAAGTTTTTTCTTTCAAGGAACTGCAAACCCACACAACTGGGGCTTGGGGATATCCCTGACCTGGTAGAGCAGCTGAGGGGACACCTGCTCTGTCCACAGGACCGAAGGCCAGCCAGACCTGATGACAGGTGTCCCTGTGGAACCAGAGAAGTGGCTGGGCTTGGCCCCAGCGCTAGTGTGAACTAAGAACAACAAAAGCATCTCTGCTATAGTTGGGGACAGCTCTTTGAAATGGAGAGTCACCCTCATATGGCTCAGGGAACAGCCACTTCTGTGTGTGCTTTGGTTCTGGGCTATTTACCATCACTTGCTACGGACCAGGTGTGGATTCCTTCTCACCCTTTTCTCCTAGCCTTTGCATTCTTACATTTCCCTCCACAAAGACACCATCAGACCAGAGCTGGAAAGGTAAAACCTGTGGCCCAAGTGACTTACTGCTTTAGACCTCCCTTCCCTAAAACCCTAGTTCCCCTTCGTGCAGGGAAATCTACTGCCTGGATTCACAAAAAAGATCATCACAAAAAAGACAATGTTGTGTTTTCATCTTCCCCCTTTCCAATTCCACCAACTGCTGCCAATGGCCATTCTCACTGTGACAGGTCCCCAGGAAGTCATTCTCACCGTGACAGGTCCCCAGGAAGTGGTGGAAAGAGCCTAGGACAAGCAACGTATGCTTGGCCAAAATCTTGAGGTGAGTGGCTGTTGGATAGGTCAGGGGGACACTGTCATTTAGCCTTCTGTGGACTTGGCAAGGGAATGACTCCTTGCAGTGACACCCAGGCCATTCTCACACCAACCCAGCACATCAGAGTACAAGCAGCTCCTGGATGACAGTTAGAGCAAGACAGTTAGAGGGAGACACCCAGGAGTCTCCCTTGGCTCCTGGGTGGGAAGAAGGGAGGTGTGAGAGGTCCCCTGTGCCCTGCATAAGGACACGGGACAGCTGACAAAGCTGACTGGTGGGACTACCAAGAGTGTTGCTGTGGGTGAGGGCTATAGGAACCAAGTGGGAATTACAGCCAGGCCTCAACGAGATCGCAGCATCCCAGGAGCAGAGCAGGGCTGAAATGCTGGGGAGAAATACAGACCTTAGCTAGAGATTTGCAGTGACCAAGTGGACAAGAGAGAGAAGAGGAGCCAGAGAATAAGGCAAGACCATAAGGCCCATGCTGTCCTGGAGAGTGACAGGAAAAGAAATATGGAAATCTGTAAGTCTAAGTATTTAGATATTTTCAAACAGGAGTCACCTAAAAGGACCATCTAAATTATTAGATTGGGTGGAGTTTCATAAATTGTATTATAGGTTCTCTCTCTCTCACAGACACACACATACACACACACACACACACACACACACACACACACAGGTATACCCCATTACAGACCCAGACCCAGCAGAGTAGAAAGCTTATGAAGAAGATCAGATCATACACAGGAAGTACAGAAGCCACAGTTTCTTTGCCCATCTTGAGGATGCTGTGAGAAATCCTCTGCCTTCTATCCACTGCCCGTCTACACTCACTGTGCTGAGCAACTCCTCAGAGGCAGGCGCGGCATGTGAGAAACAGGTGTAGCACCATGCCCACTCCCAAGGCACTCACACCTGGCATGGGAGCTCAGTGCAAAACCACCATAATCTTCTTTGGCAAATCCTGGGCCAGAGCTATAACCAAATATTGCTGGAGCACACACAGAGGGAATTTATTCCTAGTAGAGGTCAGACAAGGCTCCACAGGTATAGACATGCAAGCGAGATTGGACAGCTCAATGTAACAAGTATTTCATGTGTCCTGATATATTCCTGCAGCTGTGCTGGGCCCATGCATCTTGAGGGTACAGTCTGGTAGGGGAAGCAGCACCAAGAGATAAATTCTACAGAATACGTGAAGTCTTAAAATAGATTGCTTTGGGCATTAAAGAAAAATTATAAGGTCTGAACTTGTTGATTTCAATTTCTAAAGAACACCAAGAAACCCAAAGTTGAAAGCAATCAGTGGCAAAGTTCACGGGACCCTCCATCTCCTACTTAGGAAAAGAGAGCCCTTTAAAATAGGTATTCTGAGAAGGGGGAGGGGAGAAATATGAAATAATTTCCAAGTGATTTCCTGAATTTCTTCCCTTCATATTTGGGAATGTAATGCCTTTGGTCCCACTTGAAAAGGCAGTAACCATGAGTCCAGTATACTATTTATGTCTCCCTAGGCCATCAATAGGGCAATTGCCAGCCAACAGCCTTGCTCCCTTTCCAGAGAAGGCAGAAGAACAATAAAGGAAGGAGGCAGGTCGGTAGTGTCCACTTTAGACAATGTCCTATGGGTAGTAGCGGACACTGTCTCAAACAGATGAAGGCACAGGGAAGAAAACATTAGGAAGACCTTTTCTGAAAGTTTCTTCTACTCCAAAATGTGGTCTGTAAGAGGGGAAGGGATCCCAAAAGGACAGAACACGAGTCAAACAGGGCAGTTCTTGTTATTTTCATTTTTCTATCCTACCTGAATCTCAGGAGTAGAGGGCAGATGTGGGACAAGACCACCCCCTACTTTGGAGAGTGACTCTCTGGTGGTCATTTCAAACAGGTCATGAATATTTAGCCCTAGGGCAAAGCTCTGGGGTCCTTTCACAGGGATGAATGCAAAGGCAGAAAGACATTACATACCTATTAGTGTTTCCCTCCAAAGGGGAGGTGCCCAAGACAAGATCAGATGTCCAGATGCTAGAGGAGCGGGTGTCTGGGCACCAATGCTGAGGCTTCTGCAGAGAGCTGGGAGATGTCCGCTCCCAGACCACAGTGGGGAGGGGGAGTAGGACCCACACAGAGAATGGACACAAGTGGGGAAGGCCGGGGAAGATGGATCACCCAACTACTTGATTTTATTACCAGAATGGTTCCTTATTCTTAGAGACTTCTTACTGGCCCTTGTGATCCACGTGGTAAGGATTCGTTCTTACTGATGTCTAAGAATGAGAGCAGCTAACTCACCTTCATTGAACATACTGTCCAGAACATACTGTCCTTCACATTTTTGTGATCTATTTGCCACGACGGCAGTGAGTCAACAGGCAGTGACAATGAGATAAGCAGGAAAGAAAGTGTTTTGAAGAAGTAATAGCAGTAGTACTACTATTACAGGAATGAAGCTGATCATTGTATTGGCATTATTCTAAAACTTATGTTAGTGCAATGATTCCCAAAGCCAACACTGAATTTGAATTGCCTGGGTGCTTTTAAAAATACAGAAACCCAGGGCAGATTTTAGACCAAAGTATGAAATGAACAAAATCATGCTGATAATTCTGACCTTGTAGGGTGGTGGTAACACTTTCAGACAAATACTCTGATTAATTAAATGGCGTTGTGTGGTTCGAATCATCTTGACTGGGATTTCTAAGTGGTGTTCCACAGAACACTTGGCCCACGGGATGATACCAGACATTGTCACAAAGAGACTTCTGGATGGAAATGTTGTGAAAATCCAGGTTAGACAGTTAGGCAAACTTCGGTGTTTGTCTTCTTAGATCTTCTACCGTGGATGCAACACTCACTCAGACTCTCTGAGGTAAGACTACTGTGAAAGGTATTTCCCCCCCAGATCTGACAAAACGATTTGTGTTTTTCTTTGAAACCCTTCAGGGCTTGAAGATTCTATCGTATGGGATTTGGGGAGCACTGCTCTGCAAAGGGATCTGGCAAACTCGGGGTGAAATGATAATTATACCACCAGACAGTTTCCCTCCTCTTCATGCACTTAAAATTTTCTATCATATAGCGAGAGAAAAAGATAAGGAGCAAAAAAGATGCAAGACTATGCATTTATGGCAGCAAAGCAGTAACCACAACATGCGACTCTCCCTGAACCAGCTTTCTATTTTAAGAACATTTCATCCACTCTTCTCTAGTATTGTGACATTATCTCTTGATTAACCAAAGATTTCATAAGTTAAATAAGAAAGGTGGTCTCCGCGGGGGGAGGGGCCGGCTCCCGGTGAGCGGCGGAGCAACGGAGCACAAAATCGGGACTTTTAAAAGTCTGTTCTGCTGAGGGACATGGCTCCAGAGGCTTAACCGGGGTGAAGCCCAGGCGGGGTCAGCGCGGCCTCAGGTCCCGCAGGGTCACAGAAAGATCGGGGGCGTCTGAGTGTCGCAGAGCTTACAGGTATTAGAATGGGGAAGCCGGCTACAGAGACAGAGCCGAGGAGTGAGCTCTCAGCTCGGGGTTACCTTGAACCGGTCGCAGGCTCGGTCAGCTCGGAGCGCGGCCGGAGGCAGGGTGATGGGAGTAATTGGGCGCTGTTCTCTAAGGGCGCACTGAGGAGTGGGGCCCTGTTGCTCTCGGCTCCTCTGGGCCGGAGACCGGGAGGCCGCCATCTACACTCCCGTCCTCCGGAACTCTACAGAAAGCGCTCAGGGAACAAAAGTCCCAAAAGCAAACCCAGCAAACCCGAGCGGATTACTCAGCCCCGCCCCGGGTAAGGGCGGTGCAACTCCGCCTGGGGCAAAGACGCTTGAGAATCACTACAACAGGCCCCTCCCCCGGAAGATCAATGAGAAACCCAGCCAGGACCAAGTTCACCTACCAAGGAGTGCAGTTTCAATACCAAGGAGAGCGGCGGAATTCCAGAGGAGGAGAAAGCAAAGCACGGAACTCATGGCTTTCTCCCCATGATTCTTTAGCCTTGCAGTTAATTTAATTTTTTTTCTTTTTCAATTTTTTTTCTCTTCTTCTGCTAAATTTTTTTAACTTTTACCGTTTTCTTTTTTAACGTTTTTAAAATAGTTTATCTAATATATATATATTTTTTTCCTTTTTATATTTTTTCTTTATCAGCTTTCTTTTTTTAATAGTTTCTTTTTTTTTTTCTTTCTGAACCCCTTTTTATCCCCTTTCTCCCCCCTCATGATTTGGGATCTCTTCTGATTTGGCTAAAGCATATTTTCCTGGGGTTGTTGCCACCCTTTTAGTATTTTACTTGCTCCTTCATATACTCTTATCTGGACAAAATGACAAGGCGGAAAAATTCACAACAAAAAAAAGAACAAGAAGCAGTACCAAAGGCTAGGGACCTAATCAATACAGACATTGGTAATATGTCAGATCCAGAGTTCAGAATGACGATTCTCAAGGTTCTAGCCGGGCTTGAAAAAGGCATGGAAGATATTAAAGCAACCCTCTCGGGAGATATAAAAGCCCTTTCTGGAGAAATAAAAGAACTAAAATCTAAGCAAGTTGAAATCAAAAAAGCTATTAATGAGGTGCAATCAAAAATGGAGGCTCTCACTGCTAGGATAAATGAGGCAGAAGAAAGAATTAGCGATATAGAAGACCAAGTGACAGAGAATAAAGAAGCTGAGCAAAAGAGGGACAAACAGCTACTGGACCACGAGGGGAGAATTCGAGAGATAAGTGACACCATAAGACGAAACAACATTAGAATAATTGGGATTCCAGAAGAAGAGGAAACAGAGAGGGGAGCAGAAGGTATGTTGGAGAGAATTATTGGAGAGAATTTCCCCAATATGGCAAAGGGAACAAGCATCAAAATCCAGGAGGTTCAGAGAACCCCCCTCAAAATCAATAAGAATAGGTCCACACCCCGTCACCTCATAGTAAAATTTACAAGTCTTAGTGACAAAGAAAAGATCCTGAAAGCAGCCCGGGAAAAGAAGTCTGTAACGTACAATGGTAAAAATATTTGATTGGCAGCAGACTTATCCACAGAGACCTGGCAGGCCAGAAAGAGCTGGCATGATATATTCAGAGTACTAAATGAGAAAAACATGCAGCCAAGAATACTATATCCAGCTAGGCTATCATTGAAAATAGAAGGAGAGATTAAAAGCTTCCAGGACAAACAAAAACTGAAAGAATTTGCAAATACCAAACCAGCTCTACAGGAAATATTGAAAGGGGTCCTCTAAGCAAAGAGAGACCCTCAAAGTAGTAGATCAGAAAGAAACAGAGACAATATACAATAACAGTCACCTTACAGGCAATACAATGGCACTAAATTCATATCTCTCAATACTTACCCTGAATGTTAATGGGCTAAATGCCCAAATCAAAAGACACAGGGTATCAGAATGGATCAAAAAACAAAACCCATCTATATGTTGCCTACAAGAAACTCATCTTAAACCCGAAGACACCTCCAGGTTTAAAGTGAGGGGGTGGAAAAGAATTTACCATGCTAGTGGACATCAGAAGAAAGCAGGAGTGGCAATCCTTAGAGCAGATCAATTAGATTTTAAGCCAAAGACTATAATAAGAGATGAGGAAGGACACTATACCATACTCAAAGGAACTGTCCAACAAGAAGATCTAACAATTTTAAATATCTATGCCCCTAACGTGGGAGCAGCCAACTATATAAACCAATTAATAACAAAATCAAAGAAACACATCGACAAGAATACAATAATAGTAGGGGATTTTAACACTCCCCTCACTGAAATGGACAGATCATCCAAGCAAAAGATCAACAAGGAAATCAAGGCCTTAAATGACACACTGGACCAGATGGACATCACAGATATATTCAGAACTTTTCATCCCAAAGCAACAGAATACACATTCTTCTCTAGTGCACATGGAACATTCTCCAGAATAGATCACATTCTTGGTCCTAAATCAAGTCTCAACCGGTATCAAAAGATTGGGATCATTCCCTGCATATTTTCAGACCACAATGCTCTGAAGCTAGAACTCAATCACAAGAGGAAATTTGGAAAGAACCCAAATACATGGAGACTAAACAGCATCCTTCTAAAGAATGAATGGGTCAACCAGGAAATTAAAGAAGAATTGAAAAAATTTTGGAAACAAATGATAATGAAAACAAAACGGTTCAGAATCTGTGGGACACAACAAAGGCAGTCCTGAGAGGAAAATATATAGCGGTACAAGCCTTTCTCAAGAAACAAGAAAGGTCTCAGGTACACAACCTAACCCTACACCTAAAGGAGCTGGAGAAAGAACAAGAAAGAAACCCTAAACCCAGCAGGAGAAGAGAAATCATAAAGATCAGAGCAGAAATCAATGAAATAGAAACCAAAAAAAACAATAGAACAAATCAACGAAACTAGGAGCTGGTTCTTTGAAAGAATTAATAAGATCGATAAACCCCTGGCCAGAGTTATCAAAAAGAAAAGAGAAAGGACCCAAATAAATAAAATCATGAATGAAAGAGGAGAGATCACAACGAACACCAAAGAAATACAGACAATTATAAGAACATACTAGGAGCAACTCTACGCCAACAAATTTGACAATCTGGAAGAAATGGATGCATTCTTAGAGACATATAAACTATCACAACTGAACCAGGAAGAAATAGAAAGCCTGAACAGACCCATAACCAGTAAGGAGATTGAAACAGTCATCAAAAATCTCCAAACAAACAAAAGCCCAGGGCCAGATGGCTTCCTGGGGAATTCTACCAAACATTTAAAGAAGAACTAATTCCTATTCTCCTGAAACTGTTCCAAAAAATAGAAATAGAAGGAAAACTTCCAAACTCATTTTATGAGGCCAGCGTCACCTTGATCCCAAAACCAGACAAGGATCCCATCAAAAAAGAGAACTACAGACCAATATCCTTGATGAACACAGATGCAAAAATTCTCGCCAAAATACTAGCCAATAGGATTCAACAGTACATTAAAAGGATTATTCACCACACCAAGTGGGATTTATTCCAGGGCTGCAAGGTTGGTTCAACATGCGCAAATCAATGTGATACAACACATTAATAAAAGAAAGAACAAGAACCATATTATACTCTCCATAGATGCTGAAAAAGCATTTGACAAAGTACAGCATCCCTTCCTGATCAAAACTCTTCAAAGTGTACGGATAGACGGCACATACCTCAATATTATCAAAGCCATCTATGAAAAACCCACCGCAAATATCATTCTCAATGGAGAAAAACTGAAAGCTTTTCCGCTAAGGTCAGGAACACGGCAGGGATGTCCGTTATCACCACTGCTATTCAACATAGTACTAGAAGTCCTAGCCTCAGCAATCAGACAACAAAAGGAAATTAAAGGCATCCAAATCGGCAAAGAAGAAGTCAAACTATCACTCTTCGCAGATGATATGATACTCTATGTGGAAAACCCAAAAGACTCCACTCCAAAACTGCTAGAACTTGTACAGGAATTCAGTAAAGTGTCAGGATATAAAATCAATGCACAGAAATCAGTTGCATTTCTCTACACCAACGACAAGACAGAAGAAAGAGAAATTAAGGAGTCCATCCCATTTACAATTGCACCCAAAACTATAAGATACCTAGGAATAAACCTAACCAAAGAGACTAAGAATCTATACACAGAAAACTATAAAGTACGCATGAAAGAAATTGAGGAAGACACAAAGAAATGGAAAAATGTTCCATGCTCCTGGATTGGAAGAATAAATATTGTGAAAATGTCTATGCTCCCTAAAGCAATCTACACATTTAATGCAATTCCTATCAAAGTACCATCCATTTTTTTCAAAGAAATGGAACAAATAATCCTAAAAATTTATATGGAACCAGAAAAGACCTCGAATAGCCAAAGGAATATTGAAAAAGAAAGCCAAAGTTGGTGGCATCACAATTCTGGACTTCAAGCTCTATTACAAAGCTGTCATCATCAAGACAGCATGGTACTGGCACAAAAACAGACACATAGATCAATGGAACAGAATAGAGAGCCCAGAAATAGACCCTCAACTCTATGGTCAACTCATCTTCGACAAAGCAGGAAAGAATGTCCAATGGAAAAAAGACAGCCTCTTCAATAAATGGTGTTGGGAAAATTGGACAGCCACATGCAGAAAAATGAAATTGGATCATTTCCTTACACCACACACGAAAATAGACTCAAAATGGATGAAGGATCTCAATGTGAGAAAGGAATCCATCAAAATCCTCGAGGAGAACACAGGCAGCAACCTCTTCGACCTCAGCCGCAGCAACATCTTCCTAGGAACATCACCAAAGGCAAGGGAAGCAAGGGCAAAAATGAACTATTGGGATTTTATCAAGATCAAAAGCTTTTGCACAGCAAAGGAAACAGTGAACAAAACCAAAAGACAACTGACAGAATGGGAGAAGATATTTGCAAATGACATATCAGATAAAGGGCTAGTGTCCAAAATCTATAAAGAACTTAGCAAACTCAACACCCAAAGAACAAATAATCCAATCAAGAAATGGGCAGAAGACATGAACAGACATTTCTGCAAAGAAGACATCCAGATGGCCAACAGACACATGAAAAAGTGTTCCATATCACTCGGCATCAGGGAAATACAAATCAAAACCACCATGAGATATCACCTCACACCAGTCAGAATGGCTAAAATTAACAAGCCAGGAAATGACAGATGCTGGCGAGGATGCGGAGAAAGGGGAACCCTCCTACACTGTTGGTGGGAATGCAAGCTGGTGCAACCACTCTGGAAAACAGCATGGAGGTTCCTCAAAATGTTGAAAATAGAACTACCCTATGACCCAGCAATTGCACTGCTGGGTATTTACCCTAAAGATAGGAACGTAGTGATCCGAAGGGGCACGTGCACCCGAATGTTTATAGCAGCAATGTCTACAATAGCCAAACTATGGAAAGAATCTAGATGTCCATCAACAGACGAATGGATAAAGAAGATGTGGTATACATACACAATGGAATACTATGCAGCCATCCAAATAAATGAAATCTTGCCATTTGCGACGACGTGGATGGAACTAGAGGGTATCATGCTTAGCGAAATAAGTCAATCGGAGAAAGACAACTATCATATGATCTCCCTGATATGAGGGAGAGGAGATGCAACATGGGGGGTTAAGGGGGTAGGAGAAGAGTAAATGAAACAAGATGGGATTGGGAGGGAGACAAACCATAAGTGACTCTTAATCTCACAAAACAAACTGAGGGTTGATGGGGGGAGGGGGGTTGGGAGAGGGGGGTGGGGTTATGGATATTGGGGAGGGTATGTGCTATGGTGAGTGCTGTGAAGTGTGTAAACCTGGCGATTTGCAGACCTGTACCCCTGGGGATAAAAATATATGTTTATAAAAAAAATAAAATTTAAAAAAAAAGAAAGGTGGTCTCAGATATTCTGATGTAATTCATTTTTACTTCTGCAATGATAGAAGAATAATTCAAAAAATTCTCTCCCTTTGTGTCCTATGACTTGTCTCTAGTATTTTTTCTTTCTCTCTTTGGACACTCCCAGATGACTGGCTAACATAATTTATAAGGACAAATGTGCATTTCATTATGACTGCCAGTTCTCACATTTGGAATATTGTTCCTGAATTAAACACAGGAACATATCCTAGTTATTCTCCCTCATTCACATGCTTTTGGTTAGAAGAATTTCTGTCAAAACTATGAATAACTTGATATGCATTAATATTGTACTCCTTTCTTTTCTACTAGTCAGACAACCAATAATAAGTTGTTTACCCACCACAGAACATTTTTTAACACAAAATGAGAAATTTTTCTTGGGTTTTATTTAAAATTTTCATAACATTCTTCTAAGCAACTTAGGGTTGGGTTTGTTTTCTTTTGTGTTTACAAAGATTCCAAATGAAATAGTATTTCACAAATGATACGCACACTTGTCATTGGCATTCCCTGTATAGTACCCCTTTAGGCTTTCTTAAATTTTACAGACTTTGTTTTATTTCAAAAAGAATACCTGGTCATTACAGAAAATCTATAAAATGCCTATTACAAAATAAGAGAAAATAAAAGTCACATTAAATTGTTCTACCTAGAGATAATAATTTTTAATATTTTATCATATACCCATAGGTAGATTTTTCTAAGTCATGATTTTTTGGACTGCTTTACACAAATTATTTGGAAGAATGTTTTTTTACCTAATAGGCTACAAATCTCTCCCCATACTATAAATGTTTTTCTCCAACATAATTTTAACAATAACACAGTTTGTTACTAAATATATACCATAATTTATATAATCACTCTATTAATGGAGGGCATTCAGGTTGTTCCTAATTTTTGCTATTATAAAATATATTTAAATAAAATTTTTATGGTTGTATTTTTGTGCACTTTTTATGAGGATAAAATTTAGAAGTATCAGGATTAAAGGAAAAGAATATTTCTCAACTCTTTGATGCTTATATCGCTAAAGCCGCCACTAAAAAATATATAGCAATCTTCTCTTTTCCACCAGCAGAACAAGAGCATGCCCACTTCTCCAGACCTTCCCAAATACCTGGTAAGACTGTTTGAAAGGCAATGTAAATACATTTGCATAGATATATATTTCATCTCTTTTTTTTATTCCTTGGGTTTTCAATGGAAATTTTAGAAAGGGGGGTAATAAAGGGCTTGATATAAGATTATCATCTTTAACTGGAATGGCTCCCCTCTGTTCCAATTAGATTTTAACTGAAGGAAGTTATTTATATTTCTAATATAGAATAGTAAAGAAGTCATGTTTGATCCTCTCTGCTTCTCTGCCTAGCAACTCAGAAGCTTTCCGTCATTCATGCAGTCTAGCCTCTTGCCAGATTGCCCTTAGCATAGCATTGTTCATGGCTCCAGTCTTTACCAAGATCACAGATGTCCCATTTACACCAGTCAATCCTGACTGTAGATAATAAAGCATCAAGAAGTGGCAACCAATATTGCAAGTCTCAGAAGATCCCTAAATCCCCAGTTATTAACAGAAGTATTTTTAAAAATTACAGATTTTATATCTGTGTGAGAAAGATGTTGGGACAGAGAGAAGGAAAAGAGGCCAAAAGAAGAAAGTGAGGAAAGAAAGGAGGGGGGCAAAGAACAATGCAGGAGAGGAAAGAGTGATGAAAAAATGTGTAAACCCTTAGAAATGAGCATTCCTGTATTTCCCCCCACAAGGGACAGGAAGCAGGTTAATCTATTACCTATTTCATTTTGCCCAAAGGCTTCCATTAGACTAATCTTGACTCTTGAATGTGCACATCACTGCCTCGGCCTCAGCAGTGACTCTCAAGCAGGGGTGATTTTGTTGCCCACAGGAAAGTTAGCAATGTCTGGCGACATTCTGTTTGTAACAAGAGTGTTGCCAGCATCTAGTGTAATAGTGGCCAGGGATCCCGCTAACCATGTAATACACAGGAGAGCCCACCACAACGGAGGATTACTTGACTTGAAATGTGAGTAATGCCAAGAAACCTTGCTCCAAAGAAAACAAAAGTTTAGTTATCTGCACTTAGAGATCTTATTGGAGAAAAGCAATGCCATTGGCAATCTGACCCTTCAATCTAAAAAAAAAATGCAACACATGAAAAAATGAGCATCATCATTAGCTATAAGGGAAATTCAAATCAAAACCACTGATCCAGGTGGTGGGTATTGGAGAGGGCATGGATTGCATGGAACACAGGGTGTGGTGCAAAAATAATGAATACTGTTATGCTGAAAAAATAAAAAATAAAAAATAATTAAAAAAAAAACACATTGAGATACCACCTTACACCAGTTAGAATAGCAAAAATTAACAAAATAGGAAACAACAAATGTTGGAGAGGATGTGGATAAAGGGGAGCCCTTTTACACTGTTGGTGGGAATGCAAGTTGGTGCAGACGCTTTGGAAAACAGTGTGGAGATTCCTCAAAAAATTAAAACTAGAGCTACCCTAGGACCCTGCAATTGCACTACTGGGTATTTACCCCAAAGATACAGATGTAGTGAAAAGAAGGGCCATATGTACCCCAATGTTCATAGCAGCAATGGCCACAGTTGCCAAACTGTGGAAAGAGCCAAGATGCTCTTCAACAGATGAATAGATAAAGAAGATGTGGTCCATATATACAATGGAATATTATGTCTCCAACAGAAAGGATGAATTCAACTTTTGTATCAACATGGACATGACTGGAGGAGATTATGCTGAGTGAAATAAGTCAAGCAGAGAAAGTCAATTATCATATGGTTTCACTTACTTGAGGAACATAAGAATAACATGGAGAACATTAGGAGAAGTAAAGAAAAAGTGAAGGGGAGGAAATCGGAGGGGGAGGTGAACCATGAGAGACTGTGGACTCTGAGAAACAAACTGAGGGTTTTAAAGGGGAGAGGGTGGGAGGATGGGTGAGCCTGGTGGTGGGTGTTAAGGAGGGCATGGATTGCATGGAGCACTGAGTGTGGTGCGTAAACAATGAATCTTGGAACACTGAAAAAATAAATTAAATTTAAAAAAATAAAAGAGGGACGCCTGGGTGGCTCAGTTGGTTAAGATGCTGCCTTCGGCTCGGGTCATGATCCCGGGGTCCTGGGATCGAGTTCCGCATTGGGCTCCTTGCTTGGCGGGGAGCCTGCTTCTCTCTCTGCCTTTGCCTGCCACTCTGCCTGCTTGTGTTCTCCCTCTCTCTCTGACAAATAAATAAATAAAGTCTTAAAAAAATATTAAAAAAAAAAATAAAAGAGCTAAAAAAATAAAAATATAAATAAATAAATGCCAATATAAAATAAGCTAAAGAACAAAAAGTCATTAGCAGACCATAGATACTTTCTACTTAATTAATTGATTCTCTTTATTTTATTTTTAAAGCTTTATTGATATATAACTGATTTGCAAAGATGTAGACATATTTAATGTGAACAGTCTGATGAGTTTGGGCAGATGCAAATACCTGTGATACTATCACCACATCAAGGTAACAGACAGATCCAACTAATGATGTACTGAATGGTGACTAATATAACAATCTCATGTATGTGTGTGTGTACGTATATATGTTATATATATGTTATATGTTTTATATGTTATATATAATATATGTTATATATGTTATATGTTATATATGTTATATAAAATTATATGTTATATATATAACATATATACGTATACACACACACACAAAGTGAAATGGGTAAGTATACATAGTTACCAGATAACTTATAGAATCCATATAATAGATCTTTCTTAGCCTTCCCAAATGACATGCTGAAAAAACCAAAAAGTACGTCTTAATTCTAAAATCAAAGTGTAAAATTGTGGTTTCTGTTACATATTGGGATATTTCATATTTCATTTAAACAAATAACTTTATGGACTAATGGGTAAATAAGGCCAAAGCTATACCACTAACCTTAAGGAAGTAATCAATAGCAAGGAGTTAATGCACTAATAAGGAACTGTGCTTTTTATGAAATAATTCCATATCTAAAGGAAATATTTACATTTTTTAAAGATTTTATTTATTTATTTGACAGAGAGAGAGATCACAAGTAGGCAGAGCAGCAAGTAGAGAGATGAGGGGGAAGCAGGCTCGCTGCTGAGCAGAGAGCCTGATGCAATGCAGGGCTTGATCCCAGGACCCTGAGATCATGACCTGAGCCAAAGGCAGAGGTTTTAACCCACTGAGCCACCCAGGTGCCCAATATTTAAATTTTTTAAGAAAAAAAGAATTTTTTGATATGAAAATAAAGCTTCTGCAAATATTGGCATCTGGGATTCTACAAAGAAACTTTTAAAATACTAAAATAAGTATTTCCATAGAGCACAGAAAATATGTGAAGATATATGTGATGACTAAAACGTCTAACAAATTGTATTTTCTTTTCTATAGGTACCACAAGGATCCTATTTTTACAAGTATGCCAGAAAATACATGGAAAAATTTTTTAATCTTATGTACACCACTGATAAATTAATTCACTCAGTAAGGAATTCTAATGAATGAACTTTTTATACATCAGTACTCCAGTCAATTGTAAATGGAAATCAAATACCACAAAGTCAGATTCTTAGCTCAATTCTTGCATTTATATTCACTGTAGAACTTGTCAATCTTTGAGTCCTAGACACTTTAGTCAGTCTATACATTATGTTATACTAGTTAAGAATTTAAGTTTCAGAATAGTCCATTCTTTTGCCAAAGCTTTCCAAATGAGATAACATAATGGGAAGACTATTTCCTTAGGGGAGGTTTCTCCAAAAATAGCAGCCTGAGTCAAACAGGAAAACAATTGGTCAAACTCATTTATTATTACAATCTAATCACGTTTTTACAGCTGTCCATGGGACAGCTAGGAAATTACATGTACAGCTTTAATCAAAGGACCAGCATTATTGCTTATGTAATAATCAGTTCTTCTTTGGTTATCTCTATAATTTAGAAAAATAAGATTAAGAGAAGACAGTAAGTGGTCATTTCCCCCTTAAACCTATTCTGACTCTCAATCTTGGTTTCCCTGTTTATACTTAAACATGTAAGTAGAGCAATGAACTTACACTCAAAAGAAAACAGACAGTGAGAATGTTCTGAATTTCATGGCAACCTTCTCAGAGTACAGGAACATAGCAGACTCTATGTGTAGTCTTTTGGGGAATGCTTGTCATTAGAGCTCCACACCAACCCAGGACGGAAGCAGAATTCAGCCTCTCATGATGCAGGACCAGGCATTAGTAAATAAACCATTTCATTTCCTTTTTAAATTATTAACATATAATGTATTATTTGTTTTGAGATATAGGTCTGTGATTCATCACTCTTACACAACTCACAGTGCCCACCATAGCACATACTCTCCCCAGTGTCCATCACCCAGCCACCCCATCCCTCCCATTCTTGATGTGATAAGCATCAAAGAGAAGCACAGAACATAATGAAAAAGCAAAGGGAAACAACTTTAAACTTTAATGAACTAATAATTCTAAGGAAACTTTTAGCATTTCTCATTAGGAGTAACAGTAAAATTTGGATTTGGAGACAATATGAAATTTGCAAGCAAAATCACTGAAAGTGAAAAAATTTGTATACAATTAAAGAAATTTCTCTTAAATGTAAAGGCCTTAAATTTAGGGTCCTACAACAACTGTTAATTTTTTAGATTCTTCAGATTCTCCTAAAAGAAGATATCACATCTCCACTCACTTCTTAAAAATATCTAAGTCTAGTGTGTCTGGACACACAAATATGAAGGAAGCAGGTTCAATGTATAATTTTTCTCCTACTAATTACTGCTAAGTACTGCTTCAACTCACTATAGAAATGGATAAGAATAAGAATTTTTTCCAACAATCACTGAACTTCCACTATTCTTTTGAGAAAGAACCAACTCAATAAAGACCTGCCATGTCAACTAAAGTGAGTAAAATTAATACTTTAACAGTAAATTATGCATCCTAACCTCTATGGTTCATCACTGGAATTAATACACCTTAAAGGACTTACGGAAACCCTTTGGAAGCTTTGTCAACTGACCATATTTGTTGATGAGATGCTTTATTTTTTCTATCATCACAAACTAGGAGCATTTTAACCAGCAGTCAAATGTGTTATCTGAATTATTATTCAGTTGAAAAACTTGGTAAAATCTATGCTAAGACTTCTTTATTGCATTCTTTCATATAGTGAATGATGAATGAACATACTTATTCTAGGCTAGATATTCTGTTAGACACTGTGGAGAACAACAGAGGAATCTATGACATGGACCTTGGTCTCATGTTGCTCACAGCCTAACAGCGCAAATTCAGTGCAAGATCTCCAATGATTGTTTGCGCTTAATTTAATTAATTTGATTTAATAAACATTTGAAGATTGCCAATGTGTTATACGTTATTCTAGACCCAAGGAAACAAGAGCAAATAGGTCACAAATTGACGGTATTCTATGTGGTTTCAGATGTACAAATAAGAACGAACAACTCTATTCTTATAGACTAGCTAAGTGTTATCTATATTATATAATTAAATATCAGTAGACCTGGACTTTGCTATCTTTACTTCTTGAAAAAAATATCAAATTAAGATAAAATGTTATGCCACCTATTTTTAGAAAATTCTTAGAGATGGAAATGTCTATTTGAAAAAATTATGTCTTTTGTTGCAAAATTATCTGTGAAATAAATTCCTTCTACATTTTTAATTTTGTTTTTTAAGCCCAATGGAAGGCTTGAACTCACAACCCTGAGATCAAGACGTGAACTCAAGAGTCAGATGCTTGACTGACTGAGCCACCCAGACATCCCAATTCCTTCTACATTTTAGAACCAGGGAAATAATTTGTCATTTTAAATGGAGAGTGGGAACTATATAACTTAATGTGTACAAATTTTTTTCTTTTAAATCCCTTATGGTTGAAATTTCCTTTGTAGTGCTAGGATCATAGTGGACATTAAGTAAATATGTTGGATGAATAATAATTGGCAAGCCAAACATTTTACTTTAAGTACATATTCTCTTAAGTATAAACTGATTGACCACTATCACATTTCTCCAAAAATCTTCATATATTTGAAGTCATTATCTAACCATAACTTCCCTTTATGCTAAGTATTCCCACATTATTTCCTCACAAACACCACATGTAACACCTTCAGTCGTCTCATTCTTACATAAATCTTTCAATTTTTTCAGGTTCTTTTAACAGTGTAAGAATCATGAGATTCTAGTTAGTTATTATCTCCCAAGTGTCAACGTGGAGTGTCAACTTGTCTCTTCAATTCCAAGAGTGTGTTAACTTTGTATATTACAGTATAAACTACTACACGGATACCAGGTCATTCTGCGAATCCATCTTTGCCTTTGCTTTAAATAAATTACCTGTGCAGTGACATACACTTTTCTTGGTTTGGGCTTGATATCGGAAGAGGTGTCAATCCAAAACCCCTATGCCCTTGGTCAAGTGTATTGTTGAGATAACAGCACTTGCTGCTGCCGAGCTATGGCAGGTGTGGTATGGGCTACTGAGAGAAAAGGGGCAAGAAGTTTCCAGTTCACTGAGGGGCAGAGGCATTCAGTCATACAACAGTAAGTGAACAAGACAAGGGTTTGCCCAGCAGTCTAGCATGTGGCCAATGGGATATAAAGTCTTCTGTTCCAAGATCTAGCTCTTTTGTTTATTGGTCAAACGACTTTGTACAAGTTTTTCAAACTCCCAGTATTTTCATTTCTTCTTTGATAAGATAGGGATGATAAGAGTATTTGCTTCACAGGTTTGGTGATAATTATATAAAATAATGCATGTAGAGTGGTTAGCAGAGTGTTTCTAAATGCCCAGTGGCTGCTACGTGTATGCATGCACATATGTGTGTACTTTGTGCCAGGCACTCTGCTAGGTATATAAATAACTATGATGCAAGACGATATTTTAAAAAGAGTTAAACTGATGAGCAAGAATAGGTTTTGAGAATGAGTCAACAACCTCCTAATACATCATGAGAATTTGCACGCGCATGCGCACGCGCGCGCGCGCGTGTGTGTGTGTAGAGTCAGAACTAACCTCAGAGGGTGGAAAGTTCTGAGCAAGATAAATACCCTTGTCCAAGGAAGCTAAGAGCAAGAAAAATGGCATCCAATCATATTATACAGTAATCCGGCCTCATCTGCATTCCTGGGCACCATTCCTTCCTTCCCAACATATACAGGCCTCCATAGATAAGGTCGACTGTGACTCATAACTCACTCTATACAAAGACTATCACCAAGAAAAATCAGCAAGCATAAATGGTATTTAATAAATTAGAACCTGTAAACCTTTATGGGAAGCAGGTGTTTGAGTCCCATTTTATGGAACACAAGCCTAACAAAAGGATTATATGAAGTACTGTGAGGTGGTCTGCCTGTGAACAATGACGGGAAATGTAATCACATGCCCCACAAACTAGACTATGATAAGTCTCCTGTTGTTAGGATAATGCCATTCATACTCCTATTTATAATTTTATATTCCTCCCTTTCATTTCATTCTTCATTGAAAGTTAATGTATTTTAACTCATTGGTAGGCAATTTATTTTAGGGTGAAAAGTAATCTAATAAAAAACAATAAAATCTGTATTATATGAAAAAATATCCCAAAGATATAAGCAGATTTATTATACAAAGATGGAAAATATATCTCTTATATGAAGGTATTCATAAAGTGAGTTCTCTGTGCAGAAGTTCTTTGGAAATAAACTTGACAGAGTCATTTACTTTCAATGCCAGCAATCACCTGGGAACAGGTAAAAATAACTCCTACAAATCAGGAAGTATTTATATGCAGCCAAAGAACTAGAGCAAAATAAAACCTTATGAGAGAAATAGATGAGTGTACAGAAAAAAGGGGGGGCAGGTAAAAGGGGAAGATGTAAAATTTAATTTACATCTAATTTAAAGACAAAGTTAAAATGGGCCCATAACCATACAATGATTTAATTACAGGATACAGATAATCTGGATTTCATGTGACAACTCTCAGTAGGTCAATCTCTGAGAAGGTAATATTCAATCATCTAGTAATACTGCTCTGTAACTTAGAAATTTCTTTAGGATCTTTAAATTTACTTCTGGAGGTCACGGACTGACTTTCCATGAAAAGTTTCAATATAATTTTCTTTCTTTAATTTCAGCTTCTTGGTGGAACAGTTCCTCTTTTATCGTGTCATTAATCTCGATGCCAAGTTTTGATAGTGGGGCTAAGGTTTACCATGTGAGGACTGGATGACGAAACACCTCACCACAGTAAGAATATGCAGGTATTCTCACTCTAGGGACTTCTGCCACGCTCAGAACAGCCACCATTAACAGACACATCATGGTGTGTTGTTATGGTCAGTTTGTATGCCTCTGTCAGTCAGTCCCTGTGCTGTGCCAAGATGAACAGAGATTGAAAATCAGGTCCATGACTTCAAGAAGGAAACACTCTGACTTTGCAGGATAACCTCAGTTAGTCCTCCAAACAAATCTACAAAGTAGTTATATTATTATTATTATTTCACAAGGAAAAAAATGGCTCAGTGTACATAACTTTTCCAAGGTCACACACCTAGAAAGTGATGGCATGTGACTAGTGGGCTAGTGTTTTTAACCATTATGTAATTCAATAAATAACATAGATTAGATGATTTATCAAATGACCGAACAGATGAATAAGACATACTAAAACACAAATACTGTAACCATATTCCTTAGAGATAGAATATTTTTAAATATTGAGTTGTATGTTTACCAAGTTAAAATTAGATCCCAAGACCATGCCCAATACTATGGAGACTGGCATCCAATGAATGAGCTAAATGATGAAAAGAAATATTAGAAGCCACAGATCGTCCTCAAAATGCTAACGCAACTAATGACACACCTTTTACATCTTAGTTTACAAATTGACTAAACTGATGCAAAATGCATCAAATTTGACAGTTTGCATCAAAAAAATTGGCGCAAAAATGCCTCTGTTTTTTCCTTTCATTGATTTTTATCAACTAATTGTGATGCTTTATAAATTCAGTCCAAATAATGTCACAATGTCAAAGTACTACTAGAAAATTAATAGTAGACTGAGATAATCTGGCCATTACTTATCCATTAAAATACACAGTTTAAAACAAATTTTTTCAAACATTTCTGTGGTGGTCTTTTTTTTTTTTTTAAAGATTTTATTTATTTATTTGACATAGAGAGAGCACAAGCAGGGGGAGTGGCTGGCAGAGGGAGAGGGAGAAGCAGGCTCCCTGCAGAGCAGGGGAAGCCTGATATGGGACTCAATCCCAGGACTCTGGGATCATGACCTGAGCCAAAATCAGCGGACGCAGGTCCCCTGTGATGGTCTTTCTGAGGTGTCAGCTTGGCTAGGCTGGTTCCCAATTATTCCACCAAACACTGATCTAGGTGTTGCTGTGAAGGTAGGTATGATACAAGTCCATAATCAGTAGACTTTAAATAAAGGAGATTATACTAGACAAGTGGACCAGTTGAAAGGCTTTAGAAGCAGAACTGAGTCTCCCCAGAAGAACCTTTGCTGCTGGATAGCAGCTTCAACCATGTCAAAGAGTTCCAGGCTGCCCTGCCTGATGGCCTGCATATCTGGATCTCACCTGGAAGCCCCCAGAATTGAGTAAGACTGTCCCTAGCAATCACAATCTAATACATATCTCCTATGGCATGCATTTCTCCAGTTGAGCCCTGACTGACAGAATGACTCTTGAGTTCTTACATGGCAAAGAGTTGTAGTGATTCTAGTCGGTTTATCAGCCTCTACTCAAGAAACACACAGCTGTTGCTAAGGGGTTTAGTGACTTTATATTGGAAGCAACATAAAACTTAGCAACAGCTAGGGGTTCCTACCACCATTTTAATGAAAAATAAATTTTAAAGAACAAAACACAGTTATGTGAATTTTTAATAAACACTCTAAACTGCTACTCATCCCTATAACTCCAGTGACTATAACATAGTAGGTGCACAAGAAAATGTCTTCTAAGTGAATAGCAAGTGAACGAATGAGTTGATTCAGCTGATGGTTCTCTTGTGCTCTCTTAGATTTTTCGCTTGCAATGGTTGGGGTACAAAGGATGTGAGACTCTAGCACAGAAACTACAGATCCTGATAAATAATTGCTTGAGAGCCTTTTATTCTTTAGAAGTTCCACATGAATTTCTCATTTTTAAGACAGCACTTCACACATACAAACTGTGTAACTCTTTCACTCAGAATTCCACTGAATTCTGACCTAACCACTGAAATATGAAAACATGGTTATCACCACTGAGAAATAGGAAAATGAGCCTTGTCAAAGATAAAAACTTCAAAAAAAAAAAAAAAAATGTGGCCTAAGTCCTCTTAGTTGGTTACCCAGGATGTCAGTGTCTAATTATAACTAAGTAAGTAGATGGGTTTTGGCCATTATGGCTATTTCTACACACTGGTGATCAGTGATTTGATCAAATCATTGTCAGAGAACACACAGATCCCTGGACATCGTCTACTATCAAAACACACCCCTGGAACTTTCTAAATAAGGCCTCATGCCCTCTTATTTGAGGAATGAGCCTGGCCACCTTTTCTATCACACCCTTGACCATCAACTGCCTGGACTCTCTTGGGCTTCATACTTGGCTCCCTCATTCTATTCCACTTGGAGCTGATAACCAGCATCCAGAATATATGTTATGTTAGAGATAAAGCCCCCAGGGTACTGGCACTTTTAGGTTCATTAACACCAAAGAGGGAAAGAGAGGGAAGGAGAAGGAAACCTTCTTTCTTCATTCCCCATTACTCCTAAAGCTCATATAGTACCTACCACGTATGAGCTAAGAACCACCTAAGAACACAAACCTACTTAATCTTTCTAAAATCCTACTAACAGATCATACCATATATCATCAATTCTAAGACACACTTATTTCCACATTTTAATATATCTGAAACAGAAATATATTGTACAATCTATAGAATGACTTATTTCGCACCAATTTATCTTCCATAAAATGAAAGCTTATCTTACATTTCACAGCTTCTTATTTTAAATGAAACTGGGTGGGTCTTCAGTTCATTTTACAGATGAAGAAAACTGATGCACAGAGGCTAAGTACCTTTCCCAAGACCAAAGAAAGAGTAAGGGACAGAGTCAAAACTTGAACCCTGGCCGTCTAGCTCTAGAGTAGAGTTTCTCAAATTTGGCACTGTTATTTACGTGTTGGTCTAGTTCTTTGTTGTGAAGGGCTGCCTTGTGCACTGTTGGAAATTCAGTAGTATCCCTGGCCACTACCTACTCAGTGACAGTAGCACCCAGCCCCCAGTTGTGACAACCCAAAATGTTTCCAGGCATTGTCAATGCCCCCTGGTAGGCAAAATCACTCCTGACTGAGAATCATTTTCTTTGGGGTATGTTTAATCATTGTGCAATATATATTCTCTAAAAATGAAGACATATGTAGGGTAATTCCACTACAGCCAGAAAAAAGTTGGGTCCTCTCCAAAAATCAAGACCACTGCTTAGCTTAACTTTTCTCCCATAAGATGGTCCTTCCTCCTGATTTCTTCTTTTATTTTTGCCCTGCTTTTACTGCCTTCCCCCATTTTAATTCTGCACAGTCCTTCAGGCAGTATTCTTTCCATCCTTTTGCCATGTCCTATTTCTGTTCACTGAAGTTTTCTCCTTCAGTTTAGGTGAACTGGAGTTTAGAAGCACCTCCGGAGGTGCAGAAAGCACTTATCCCCTACCCCCAATCTGCCTTTCGCAAGTGGAGCATTCCCTGCTCCCTTGCTGCTGCCCTGTACCAGCTCCACCTGACACCCCCGGCACAGATAATGGGAACCACCTGCTTGCCCCAGTTGGGCCAAATGAGGAAATCGAGCAGAGGCTTTTCAAAAGCTAGTAGCATGGTAAAATCCAGGCAAATAAATAACATGACTTGATTGCAATATGTTCTGATGAGAAGACCCATCAGTTCTCAAAAGCCTGTACGTTGAGAGGCCACAGATGTGATGGGTGAGTGCACGGCTTCTACAGCTTGATGGCCTAGGTTTCAATCCCAGCTCTGCCACTCAAAAACGGTATGAGTTGAGCTACTGAATTTTCCCCTGCTTCAGTGTCCTCCTCTGTCAAGACGGAAAATAGAGTCCCCATCTCATGCAATTGTTATAAAACACTTAGAAGAGTGCAATACCTGGTTTATGCAAACAACAGATTTAACTCTTTGTGATCATGAGAGAACCAATTCTAAAAACAATTGAGGTAGGTTTTCAGGTTAGCTTGAGAGGCTGGTTTCCAATTTGTCAGCCTAATTTTTTCTTTTAAAGTTAATTAATTTATTTATTTGACAGAGAGAGACACAATGAGAGAGGAAACACCAGCAGGGGGAGTGGGAGAGGGAGAAACAGGCTTCCCACCTTGCAGGGAGCCTGATGCAGGGCTGGATCCCAAGGTCCTGGGATCATGACCTGAGCTGAAGGCAGACGCTTAATGACTGAGCCACTCAGGCACCCCTGTCAGCCTAATTTTTAAACAGAATACTCACATCAAAATACCAAGCCTAAACCCAGCAAAAATATAAAGCCAATTGCTTAACGTATATTCAGAGGAGGAGGATGGAATTAGGCCATCATTTTTGATTAGTTTATACATATACACACACACACAAACTAGCAAACATACATTTACAGAAATTTAACCCTTTGAAAATTGAGAGAGGCCTCTATGGTATCTATGATGCTCCCTGTCACCTTTCGGGCCTGGTGTATAAAACCATTAGGAACAGGACAATCTCAAGAGCCGAGTAATCAATCACACAACCTCTAAGCTGGCTCCCAGAATCCTCTAAGTTATCTACGGTATTTTACCTGAGTTGCCATAACTGCGAAAGCAAACCTCACCCTGCTTGCCTGTCTCCAAAGAAGGGAGCATGTGCTGTTAACTTCCCTAAGGTCATTCCTGTATCAGCTCCTCTGATACACCCTGAAATCCACTTCTGCCCATCCCAAGAGGTGTCAGCCAGGGAGTGCTCCCCCTCAGTTCCCTCTACAATAGTAAATAATAAATCAGGTTCATTGTGCACTAGATGTGCTCATGACACTGAAACCTTTCACACCAATCTTTGGTTAGCTAGGTACTGTTAATATGCCCATATTACAAATGGGAAAACTGAAGCTAAGAGAAGGTAAATAACCTTCCCTCAAGTCAACTAAGAAATCCATGTGGAAACCCAATGCTTATATCTCAACCTAGCCACTGAGTTTCCTTGTTTACTTCTTTTACAGTGCACTGCCGATTGGGGTGCCTGGGTGGCTCAGTGGGTTAAGCTGCTGACTCTTGATTTTGGCTCAGGTCAGGATCTCAGGGTCATGAGGTCAAGGTGCACATGGGGCTCCGTGCTCAGCAGGGAGTCTGCCTGGGATTCTCCCCTCCCTCTCTCTCGCCTCCCCCAAACTTCCTGCACGTGTTCTCTCTCTCTTTCTCAAGATAAATAAATAAATCTTTAAAAAAAATTAAAAGTAAATGAAGTGTGCTGCCTGCGATCTATGCCTTCAGAGGAAGCAAAATTGGTTTCCCTTTTTCTCCATCTCAGCATGACCAAAGTGTGGCAGGAGCTTTTATCTTCTCTGTTGTTCCTGTTCAGGTAGGTAGCATTAAATTTGACATGTTTTCTTTTAATCAAAATTTAAATCCATTGGCTTCTAGGAAGCAAAGGGTTACTGTACAGAGGTAGATATAATGTTAACAGACCAGCAGAAACATATACAAATCCCTATGGTCAGAAGGAGGATAAAAATCAACAAAACCTATTAATTCTGAAATAAGGAAAGAGAAGGAAGAATTCTATTTCAAACCTAGTTAATCTTATAGTCCCTTAGCCACACAGTTATTACCATAAATATTCAGAATATTTTGACTTAACATACAAGTTTTCTTTTTCTTTTTCATTTTTTTTCTTTGTTTTGTTTTTTAAGATTTAAATTATTTATTCGACAGAGACACAGCAAGAGCTGGAACACAAGCAGGAGAAGTGGGAAAAGGAGAAGGAGATTCTCCACTCAGCCGGGAGCCTGATGCAGGGCTCGATCCCAGGATCCTGGGATCATGATTGGAGCCAAAGACAGATACTTAACAACTGAGCCACTCAGGTGCCTACATACAGATTTTCTTTCCATTTGGATAAACATGTATTTCTAAAATGAAATTTACCTTGAGAGAGAAAGTACTATTTTCATATCATGGTATGTTAAAACATAGATAATTAAAAAAATTATTTTGGCCTTTGAGACAGGGAGTTCCCTGAAAAACAGCAGGATGCATTCAACAGGGCTGTTTTTAAAAAGGCAACAGAGTTGGCTGGCTACAAATAATATGAAAAAAATATTTTTTTTTCTTGTACACAGAAACATGTTTAACAGATAGTCACTGATAATGCTTGTGTTTCACAGATGAGTACTCAAATGTTTGCCTACATAGCTGGGCTTGTTTTTTTATCTTCTTGAGCCTACGTGGTTGGCTAGACCAAGTATTTCATATTTCAACCAGCTCTGATGATCAAGAGACACCAGAGCTCAGGGACTGAGATGTGTTCCCAACCCTGTTGATTTACCACATAACAACAAGGACACAAACATCGTGGACCTCAGCTTTCTCCCCCTGAAAAGGGGTAGTGGTAAGGGTTCATTGTCATCATCACAGAGGATGCATACATTTGAGTTTGCATTTTGCCCCACACTGTCTATAATTCAGAAGCCCTATTTTCAACTTTCACTTTAGCTCTCTACATGGTAGGCACACAGCCAGTCACATGAAATTTCAATAAAAATTTTCAATGAAATTTGAGACTGTTTAAAAGAAAGGCTATCCCCAAGGTACTAGCCAATGCTTTACAACAGTTGTGTCTGGTTCCATTTTATTATGGAGTAAGCTGGGGAAATAAAACACCATAAATAATAAGTTGTGGCCAATTGGGCCACATAGGAGGAGAGAGGCTAATGGTAACAATCAACCTTGGGCCAGGAAGACAAACCCAAAGTCTGGAGTCACAAAGGCAGAAGTTAAGCAGCAGGGGTCAAATTAGAGATGTGACTGTGGATGACCTCAAGAATAGCAGATAAGACACCAGAATCTGAACAGGGAAAGGAGTGGGGTGATTTGAAGTATAAAGGCAACCCAAGTGATCAGATCAAGTCTGGAACTTGTGATCTGGGACAAAGACAAGAACAGTCTAAAATCATTTCAAGAGATGGCACTGGCATGCCTTTTGAGGAAGCAAGGACAAACTAGTATTCGTCCTGACACAGAGTTCTCCAGTCCTAGCCTCCAAAAACCAGTCTGGCTGTGGCTACTGAGCAGCATTTGTGTGCTGCTTTGACGTGCCTGCTCATGAGCACAAGGAACAACGTTTTTCAAAAAGAACCTGCACAGTCCACTTCATTAATCACCCTTCAGCTTGCTACATTCCGCCTACATCTCAGGGTTGTACGTCAGTTAAATCCACAGCAGTTATATTTTTAAACCACCAATTATCCTCATTCTTTCTCACTGACACTCCATACAGTTAGTCTGGTTTAGGTCCAAGCCAAAAACAAAAAGAAAAGCGTATACCAGCTAAAATAAATTCATACAAACATAACTCAGATTGGCTCAAAGTCACTCAGATAATTTTTAAGCAGCTCAATCTGATTTACAAGTCAGATTCAAAGTTGGTTCTCTACCAAGTATGAATTAATTACACAAATATTGCCAAAACAACTACAAAAAAAGTCAAAGGCTAAGATCTTAGTTAAAATATAGTCTAGAGAAGATAGAGATTATCACTGGAAAACCTTATGTCAGGATAAAGATAAGAGTTTGAATTATATGTGTAAAAATAAGCATAGGCAGGAAAGAAACACTTGATGACAAAGAGTTCAGGGAAGAATTTAGCAATTCTATGTCCAATTTGATCCATTTACACCCAAATGTCAACATATATCTTGCTTTTCTATTTGTATATTAAATAGGGATGCTTATACTGGTCAGGATAAGAAGAGGAATCTAGGGAAAGCAAAGAGCAGATATAACATAATACATCTTTAACTATAGTGAACTCACACTAAATATGTGTTTTCAAGGCAAGGAGATGTGAATTCTGCAAATTCATTCCTTTTTCCCCTATTATCAGCTGTCTTCTTCAATCATTACAAAGGTTGAATACTAAACTACCAAATACATAAAAAGAATTGCTTCAAAAACAACTTTGGCAAAAGATGCTCATGCCACATAAACAAATGTAACTTAGGTTTATCTCAAAGTTTTTCTTCCACTTTAAATGTTGCCTGTCAGCATCGATGACATCGATGACATCGATGACGCTGTCCAGATGAAAAGAGTTGAGAAGAAAACACCCCAGTTGAATCATGAGACAGTTACTACTTCTCTGAAGCTATGAGAGGGTTTTGCTCAAGAATAAATCCATACCACAAAAAACCTTACTATGTAACAATGATATGTCTGTCTGTCTGTCCCTAAATATCTCTAATTCATTTAGCTCTATTTAGCATCAAGATGACTTTCATTCATTCATTCATTATTAACCCTCTTAAACCAACCCATTTGCCACCCAGGATGAGATTTAAGGTCCCTCAAGAATATAATCGAGGGGCGCCTGGGTGGCTCAGTGGGTTAAAGTCTCTGCCTTCGACTCAGGTCATGATCTCGGGGTCCTGGGATCGAGCCCCGCGTCAGGCTCTCTGCTCAGAGAGGAGCCTGCTTCCCTTTCTCTCTCTCTGCCTGCCTCTCTGCCTACTTGTGATCTCTCTCTCTCTCTGTTAAATAAAATAAATAAAAAATTTAAAAAAAAAAAGAATATAATCGAAAGTCATCTAATTGCTGTGAAGACTGATCTGTGGGCTCTGAACCTGGGTCCTTTATTAAGATCCTGCCTTAGCCAATAAGAGGTGTCCATCCATGTTCCAATCTCTGTCATATCAGCCCAACCTAGATGTTCCCCAAGAGTCCCAGATCCAGTCTTGGCCTTCGTCTTGAGTTTTACCAATATTCAAGTTTCGGCTGCCAAGTTACAGCCCTTTCGCCTAGGTCTTGACTGAAAATTGCTTTATCTTCCTAAAAATCCCTGCCTGCCCACTGGGCCTATTGTCTGCTGCCAAGTTACTTCACCATGAAAGTCTGCCCAACGTTCAGTTTTGATATTGACAAAATTGGCCTAGATGATGCTACTTCTTTATTTGAGGGATTAATGATAACCATATATCCTTCACATTTCATTGAATCCATAGAATTTTTGTCTGGGCTTGCTTAGCCTTAAATGTCTACTCTGTGTTTTGGCTTCCTTATCTGTAAAAGGAGAATAACATTTATATCCACCACAGAGAAACCATAAAGACTAAATTATATATATTTTTATTACTATTTTAAACATTAATATTTTATAAGTTTTTAGGTATATAAAACTTAGAAATTTACAAGTATCTGGCAGACAATACATGCCCTATAAGTGTTATTATTAGTATTACTATTACAATTATTGTTGACTTCTTCCAATAAGCTACAGGATCCTTGAAGATTCAGACTGTGTCTATTTCATTCTTAAAACCCCTCAGACATAAAGGGTGATTTGTGTATCTTAGGCAATAAGTGGTTGTCCAATAAAATTGAATTACTGAGTACTTACCAAAGATATCTAGAAATATTATGTCTATCATATAGCTGTAGAAAATCACACCATAGAAATCAAATGGCCTACTTAAGACATAGAGTCACTAAAAGAGCCAAAAGTGCAAGAAAGTCAAAAGCCTGTACTGCTGTTGGTTTTATGCACCATCTTCATACCATACTGTTTTCCTGATATAAGAACCAATGTATTTACTCAGACCTTATGTTTTACATAATTTACTTCTCCTTGGGCAAGGGCATGTCATAGGGTAGCTTAGGCATGCTCATTCATCATATATTTATTAAGCAGCCTTGTGCCAGACTGTTTCAGGTATAAGGAGACCACTATAAAATGGAAAAAAAGCACTGTTTTGTGGAGGTCACATTTGGTAGGGGGGAGGTGGATGGGGTATAGACAGTAAAAACATTACTCTATAGTAAATTGTGCTAAATGTGAATCATAATATTGAGGGACTGCTCTATTATATGGCCTACAATGACACTATCAGTTCCCATTCCATTTATTCATACCTCTTTCTAGAGTCACCAGACCAGTTTCCTCTAACACCTGGTTGGTAAAGGGAAATGTATGGATGTGATGCTGAGAGGGTGTAACGTTATTATTTTGCTGCCAGTCCTCATGCTAAAAGTCTATACTTCACAGCCGACCTGAGGAAGAACCCCACTACCGGTTATGGACAGAAACATAAATGGCCCTATGGAGGTCCAGGAGCTCAAAGTGAAGCAGCTCTCCTGAATGGGAAAAGCCATAGGTAGAGAAATAAATGGCCTCAATCCTGATCTAGGACCCATCTCAAATACAATCACAAGATAAACAGAGAGTTCATTTTGGTAGGAATAATTCTCTTTTTATGAATAGAAGATATGTTACCTCATGTGTTCTAAAATCCCAGGGATTATCTTAAAGAAAAAGAAAAGTTTTATAGTCATCAATATCATTTTAAGGGTTTTCAGGCACCTTCAAGATTTTATGACCTTTTACCAATGCAACAATCATAGATGAGTATTCCTCTTTAAAGCAAATTAATGTCAACCCAAGTATAAATGAGTCAGACTTACAAGTTCCTGAGCATTACACTAATTACACTGCCAAAACCAAGTCTTTGTAGAGTAGTTTTAATTCTCTGGCTTCCTGAATAATCCTGCTAAAGAAATATTTCATTTAATGACATTAATTGTCTTGATATTGCATTTGGGTAAGTTGCTTTTTCATATAGCAACTGAATGTAAAAAACAAAAAACAAAAAGCAAAGAGCAAAACATCCCCCCTGAAAAACCCTAAAAAACATGTTTTTTAAAAAAATAGAAATCAAATCAATAAAGTTCTTTTTCCCCAAATTACTACATTGAACCTGCATTCAGGACCTGGCAAGCTATTGATCTGCTCTCCATAATTCTCCATTTCTTCCAAATAGCTATACTCTTAAATCAAGTAATACATTACTCTTCAATCATGTTTTGATAATTAAACATCAAAGCCTTGCCAAGAGACCTGTTAAAAATATCTATAACCTCTGTTCTGGAAAAGCCTTTGTTAGAAATGATATATTGAATAGTTTAGATTCAAACCATTGCCCTGATTTAAACCATGTGGAAATAATAATACTATAAATAATATAAATATCAAGTGCTCCCCACAACCCCATACATCAAAGACCTTCAGAGATATTTAATATTGAAGTCCTTTCCAATATTAAGCCCTAGGAGATTTCTAAGAGGTCAAGGTGATTGGACCTCCTTAATTAGAATGTAAATTCATTTACTGATTTATTGTATCAAACAGATCCATGAGTAACTACTGATTTTTTAACATGCTCATTTTCTATTTCAATGACAGCTATCAATTAAAGATTAATCAGAACCCCCTACCTCACCTGTAGTCTCAGTGTCCTAGAGTCAAGCAAGACAGGGACAGTTTGTGTCACACGTCCATGCCATTGTGGCTTCAGAGTTTTGGAAATGGAATACCCCACATGGAACAAAATTTGTATCAAACAGCCAACTCTGAGGCAACGTATTACTCATTTCTGTATACGTATATATGACGCATGTATGCCCAGGCCAGCTCTATAGACCCATGAAAATCCAGTGATTTCTTCAACCCAGAGTAAAGAGGAAGACAGAGATGAGGAGACGAGAGGGGGAGGGGGGAGGAAGAGGGACAAAGAGGGTGAGATGCAACTTGTGCATGTTGCAGAGAGGACCTGGATGTCTGACTGCTCGTTTGAAGACCGTGAACTAGTCCTTCAGGGCTTCTTTGTGGCCCCAATTCCTGTATAGTCTTTCTGTTGTTCTGCAGCCAGTATGAACTGGTCCCTCTCTGCCTTCCCTCTCTGAAGGCTTTTCTGATGTGTCCAGCATGATATGACTGTTAGGATCAGTTCATGCAATTTCCAGCTCTCGAATTTTTGTTGACATCCCTTTTTTTCCAGTATTTCCTCTCCCCTTCTGTTCTTGTACATTTATGTCTTCTTCGTTGCTTTGCTATCATATCCAACAGTTTTGTGAAGGAGCAGAGGTATACCCATGTGTTTAATCTGCCATATTTGGCCAGATGTCTCCTCTGTACTAGAGCATACCACTATAATCTAGATCTATTTGACCCAAGATGTCTGATTTCGAAGGTGGGACTAACATTTAAAAAGTGAACAGCATTCCTTTTCTTCTTTCTTGTTCCTCTGTTTCCATGGATCAGATTACATGTAACTAATGATGACCAGCAGCACTGCTATAAATAAGTCATATATTATGGTGGGGTTTACAGATAAATCTCTAAGTTCAAATTTGACTATCTGGCCAATTATTTAATATCTGATTAAGAAACTAAAAATAGGGAGTAACACTTAAGAATGTAACAGAAATACCTGAGTCATAATCTCAGGGCATAACCCATATAATCCTTAATAGACAGTATTGTCATATGTGGAGTAACAAGGGTACAGTTCATGGAGTAAAGATGACCTAAGAAAAGAATACCACATGCTTCCCTCCCCTTGATCGAGGCTGTGGTTGAACCTCTCTACTCAATTTTCAATTCAGTTGTTGTATTCTTCATCCTTTTTATTTCTGTTTGGTACTTTTAATTTATTTATTTTTGTTTGTTATTTATGTTTTATTTAAAATAAAATTTGTTTTATTTGTTTTTGTTTTTTAGATTTTCTATCTCTGTCACATTTCTATCTTTGTTCACACATTCCATTCCTGGCTTTGGCAAGTACGTTTGTTACCATTATTTTGAATTCTCTATTCTGTAAATCATTTATCTCCATTTCATTAAGGTTTCTGGAGATTCACCTTGTTCTTTTGTTTGGAACATATTCCTGTTTCTTTCTTTTCCTTGACTTTCTGTGTTGTACATTAGATAAAACAGTCATCCTCCCAGTCTTGACAGATTGGTCTCCTGCAGGAAATGAACTTTGTGGATCAGCCCAGCCAGAGCTCCTGTTTGCCTCTCAAACTTCTGTGATTGTCCAAGCTACCATCTGTTTTCTTAGTAGCTCCCAATAGTTGAGTGTGTGCCAAGATTCATCAGTGTCCCAACATGGAGGATCTGTAGTCGGCACCCAGATGCTGGCTGACCAGAAGTCAGACCCTCAGGCAGCAGCTGGGAAACTATGCAGTCAAACCTGTTCTAGGAGGAAACTGGGAGAAGGACAGTTTTGCCTTTGCCCTCTGCACTGAGCCCAGGTGTATAGCCACAGGGGGTGCTCCTATACCCAACTTTTGTAGCAACATGGACGGGACCGGAAGAGATTATGCTGAGTGAAATAAGTCAAGCAGAGAGAGTCAATTATCATATGGTTTCACTTATTTGTGGAGCATAACAAATAACATGAAGGACATAGGGAGATGGAGAGGAGAAGGGAGTTGCAGGAAATTGGAAGGGGAGATGAATCATGAGAGACTATGGACTCTGAAAAACAATCTGAGGGTTTTGAAGGGGTGGGGGGTGGGAGGTTGGGGGATCCAGGTGGTGGGTATTATGGAGGGCACGTATTGCATGGAGCTCTGGGTGTGGTGCATAAACAATGAATTCTGTTATGCTGAAAAGAAATTTAAAAAATAATAAAAAATAAATTAAAAAAGAAATGAATAAAAGCTCCTTCTTTGTTTGCTATAGTCCCATGGGACTCATAAATGCAAGTCCTGTTGGTTATCAGAGCTGGGTGATGAGGGACCTATTCCTCAGGCAGTAGTCATAAAAGTTGGGGAGCCAGAGATGTGAACAAGCTCCTTCCAGAAAGATGCTGGCAACTTGCTTTTTTGGTTGGACCAAGTGAGAGGATGTGCCCTCTTTTGGGCTCAAGGAAGGAGCTCAGTTAGTACCATGGTAGTTATAATCCAGACCCTCAGGGAGCACTTGTAAAGTATGCAACCTAAAGTATGCAATCGAACCCCTTCCAGAGAAAGACTGGGAGGTGGGCATTTTTATCCACTCCCTCTGTTCTAAGCCCTGGGGGGATAGCCAGCTGCTAGTGCATGCTCTCTGTTAACGACTGATTCTTTGTTTGCTACAGTCTTATGGGACTCATCAAGGCAAGTCCTGTTGGCTTTCAGAGCTGTGTGATTGGGGGCCTGTCCCTCTACAGTAGTAGCCTTAAAAGTTGAAGTGCTAGATATGTGATCCAAACCCTCCATGCCTTGGAGAGAGGCTGGGAGCTGGATGTTTTCTCTCCATTACTGTATATGCCGTGCCAGTGGTAGGATTTATGACAAGAGTGTGTTTCAGCTTATACTATCCAATTTGACATAAGTATTTTTTCAGTTGCCTGATGTCTAGTCTAGGAGTCACTCAACCAAGTTTCTGGATTTTCTTTCAGAGGCAATTGCTCCACAGGTACCTACACTATTTGGTGCATCATTGGAAGGAAGGAATTCAGGACCTTCCTCTGCTGCCATCTTGGTCCAGCGTCTGAGTTTTATTTTTTCTTGGTGAAAGGTTAGTCTTCATTCCTCAGTGGAATCAAGAAAATAAATCTGGGGGCACCTGGGTGGCACAATTGGTTAAGCAGCCAATTCTTGGTTTCAGATCAGGTCGTGATCTCACAGTCATGAGATTGAGTCAGGCTCTGCACTCAGCGTGAAGTCTGCTTAAGTAAGACCTTCTTTCCTCTGCCCCTCCATCCCCTCTAAAATAAACAAATAAATCTAAAAAATGAAATAAAGTTTTAAAAAATCAATCTTCTTTCATTATTAGTGATTATAATATTTAACTACTTAAATAATAGCTATCTGTTGAGCATTTATTTTCTATCAGGTACTATGCCAAATGTTTGAACTATATTAACTAATTTAACCCTCACAACTATATGAGATCCATATTGTTAATACTCAAGGTAGAGGTGAAAAATTGGAATTAGGAGAGGCTAAAAAATAGTTTGCCAAAGTCTCACAGCTGAGGACTGGTAGAACTACAGTCTGAATCCAGTAAGCTTCCAAAGTTCACCTCTTTCTTTACGTCTTTATTATATTACCTCAATATCCATATGAAATTCCATGGCAGGGAAAATGAAAAGGGAGTCTACATCGGTAGTATTTAACTTTTCTTTAAATACTTCCTGTGTGATGGCCATGACCTCTCTTAAAAATACTTCAGATTATTTTCTGTAGACTCTATTTAACAATCTTAGGGAAATGCTCTGGAAACACCAACAGAATGGAGCTTTTAAAATGTAAAAGCTCATTGCCCCAGGCAAGAATGCTGAGAAATTAGAGCCAGATTTTGCTTATAATTTAATAGTCCTTTTTTCTCCATCATTTGCATAGCGATACAGCTTTTATAGAGTTTTAATTCTGAATTTACATTCCAAAAATGCCAGTCTGGAGGCTGTAATCCTACTAACTTTGCTGTATGCCTATTTTTCTGAACACGGATAAATGTTTATTTTCTTTAAGCAGCATATTTCCGAGGTAAAATGTATTCTGAAGCCTTTAATCGAAGCACAGGCTGTCATAAAACTTCCCTGGCATATCTCTCTCTTAGAGTTAACCAAATCACATTAGGGTATTTGAAGCAAATGAGGATATAACAAAGTGATGTGGGTGGACAAAATGTAGGAACGGCATCCTGTTTATGGGACATTTTTACAATAGTACAGGCTGACAGCTATGCTTAGAGAAACAGTAGAAGCAAATAAAATCATTCACTTAGTGGTTTATAAGCAAAAGAGAAAAAAGATGTTACTCTTCAAAATAGAAGTGTACAGTCAAGAATGAGTTTTATATAAAAAAATCATTACTAAAAGTCCTTGAAAGAATGCAAAAGACTACATAATGTATAACGACGATTGGGAAAGTGGGTCCGCTGTTCCAGAATTGGAAGCCTCTGCCCTTTCTTTCTTTCTTTCCATGTGTCTCTCTCTCTATAAAGACGTTTCTGTCAGCTTGGGCGCATTTGCATCAAACTGGGAGTGTATGTTTGGGAAGCTACGACTAAACATAGACCAGGGACATATGCTGAATCCACTGGGGCAGAGAGACGTGGGAGGGGTACTGGGAGCAGCTGACACTGAGGCACAGGAGGGAGGTCCCAGCAACATGCATTAAGGTTCTCTAAACAGAGAAAGCCAACAGAGATATTAAACGTGGGTCCCCAAATCAATAATTCCGGCGGCAACTGCTCTGAACTGCCCTTCTGATTTTGGATTGAGCTGCTTCTCACCTGAGCTGCACAGATTCAAACACAGTGGCTGCATGCTAGCATCATTTGGAGGACTTTTAAAGACTATGGGTACCCAGTACTCAGCCAGACCAGTTAAATTGGAATTTATGGGAGGGGTGCAAGTTGGCGGATAGATGAGTAGCCCCAAGGCACTAGCGTTTTCAAAGCTCCCCCAGTAATTCTAAGGAGCGGCCAGAGTTCAAGAACCACTGGTTCAGGGTGAATGGCTGCCAGAGTTTATTTAATGATGATTAATAATTCTCTCTCTCCTAAGTAACAAGGAAGAGACCAGCTACCCTTACGTAAAATTAAAATGACATTTCACTTATAAGTAACTGAGAATATTTTATGTCAACTGTATATGTTCGTGGCATACAGTATACGACACCAAGAAGTGTAGATGTGGAAAAGTTAGGACCTTGCAGATGAGAAGTGGGATTTGGTCTCAGCAAAGCCAAGGCAAGGTCATCTGAGTACAGTGTTTTCCACGAAGTATCCTCTCAGTAACAAGTGTAATGCAATAGTCCCAACTTCCTAAGGTGAACTTTTTCTATTACACAGGATCCCATTACTAAGTAGCTCTGATTTTAAGTCAGTAGAAACCTGAGTTTTAAAACTTAAGTGTGAAGGTTCCTATCATCTTGGCTAGCACTGGGTACTTTCAGTAGAGAAAGGTATCTAGGTTCTTCCCCCAAACAAGTAGAGACCCCCTTCAATTTGCACCAAAGCTCAGTAGAAGATTCCTCTGAGCTGACAAGCATTTCTCATTCTTCCCATGTGACCACCTTTGGATTCCAACCTAGGAAACAGAAGGGACTGGCTTGTCGCCTGCAGGCACATGACTGGCACTGATAAATCCCTGCCTCGAAGCATTTCAGACAGCTTTGATCAACAAATCAATGGGAGCCACAGGCACCTGGTCTATGTAAAGAGCCTCTTCATTTCCTGCACTGATCCAGCAGCTGCTCCTTCCTTTTGGGGACTCCACATTTATATATAGGCAGGGTTCAGAAGGAGGGCACTGTGACATTGTTTGCTCTAATGCCTTTTCTATTCAAGGAGAAGGGCAGTGGTTCATGCTCTGTTCTGCTGCTGGAAGCAACTAGAAAGTCCAAAACACTGCGTTCTCCCCAGGGGGAAAGGCAGGTGCCTTGGAGACAATGTGGTTCTCTTACTAAAATAATTTTAGGAACCAAAAGAGTGAAGTTCAAGCACAGGACCATCAGCAAATAGAAGAGTCTTAGATTCCCATAACTATTTTATATGTCAATAGTACTCTTTTTGAAGTATAATTTATTTGATTACATTTGCCAAGTCAGTTGATACACACTACCCCAAATGGCAAAATATATTAAAGATGGGAGACAAATGAGTGAAATATGACATATCACAGATCTACGTATGAACCATACCTTTGTGAGATGCAGAAAGAAGATGGAACCTCGGTGTCCAATCAACCCCAATCAAACTATATTAACTGAAGAGCTCTTACTGCAGAGCAGAAAAAAACAGTCCTTAATTCAGACAACAATGAAAATTTCCAAATGTGTGGCTCAGTCAGCTGGATTTATAGAAAATACCTGGTTGAAAATGTGTTCATATGCCTGAAGCAGCTCTCTAAGAAGAGACATTTCTATCTGTGTGTGTGTGTGTGTGTGTGAGAGAGAGAGAGAGAGAGAGAGAGAGAGAGAGAGAGAGATTCATTACTACTGGGATCAGAGCTGAAGAATTTCTTTAAACAGAGCCCCACCAATAAGTGGACTCCAAAGGATAAAGGTCTATAAGGCTGAGTTGAACCTCATTATTAGTTTGATTCATAATTAGGGTTTTTTTTCCCTAAATATGTCTGTTATCAGTAAGCTGTCCCTCTTCGTCAGTGGGAGGAATAACTAAATCAATTATTTAACTTATTAAGTCAGCACATGTTTATTCAGTGTCTGTTATGTGTGAGATTCTAGTTAAGACATTAGGTCATCGGTACAATAAAATTCCATATTGTCCAAAAAGAATGAAGAAAATCTATACAGGATGCTAGGGGGGAAACTCGAGGGGAAAAAATAGCAGTATGATCACGTGCAAAGTATCTTTCATTTGCACTTTTAAAAATTATTTATATCTATATTTATATTTGTATGTGCACATCAGTACAGGGAAAACTTTTAGTACAATGCACCAGGAACCACTGACAATCTCTGGGGAGTGGGGCCCCTTTGTGGTAGAAGGGAAACTTAATTTTCATCACAGTGTTTGCATTTTTTTTACCATATACATCTATATTTCATATTTCATAATTTAAAAAGTGTTTAAGTTACAAGCACCATTTTCTAAAGTAGACATCATTATCACTGAAAATGAGAAAAAATTATTTTAAAAACCACAAGTTTTCATAATTTTACCTAATGTTCAAATATATTTTAAACCTTAGGGCTAAATTTTCATGTAAAATTAGAATTCAATAAATGATTAGAGATTTGGCAAACATGCAAAATCACACAGACTCACACACATATGCACCACAACCCGCATCTCCATGTGTGCATATGTGCACACTCTGTGCCTTATGTCTTAAATATATCGTAAATCTCTCTCCTCCTGCCCACCCAGGTGCAAGGCTGCCAGTCCTCTCAAAACAGCTATAATGTGAGACACAAGCATACTTGTTACTACACATAGCAGCTTATCAACAGAATACTATATCTTGTATTCGTGATGGATGAATAGAATATGTTATATTTACCCTACATGCATGCTTGTGTGTGTGCAGTTACACACACATATACAGCCTGACATTTGTGTACTTGCCAACTGTGGGTCTTCAAATGCTTTTTCTTTTTCAGTGAGTCATTCAAGGGCCTATGATATAAAATGTTTTCCAACTCAGAGATTTGTAAATGCTAATGTTCCAGCCTACGTATGGCATTGTCATGAGAATTAGCTAAATGAAACATATGAGAGTCCCTAACTCAGATCTCAGCACAAATCAGCAACTCAGCAAACTATAGTTTTATAGTTTATAGTATAGCAGACTATCAGTGTGTTAAATATGTAACTTGAAAGTGAGGGGCGCCTGGGTGGCACAGTTGGTTAAGCATCCAATTCTCAGTTTTAGCTCAGGTTGGGATCTCGGGGTCTTGAGATCAAGCCCCACATGGGGCTCTACACCCAGCGTAGAGTCTGCTTGGAGTTTCTTTACCCCTGTGCCCTCTCCCCCAGCTCTTTCCCTCTCTGTCTCTCTCTCAAATAAATAAATCTTAAAAAGAAAATACACACATATAAAATCTTTACTTAAAAAAGGGAATGCAGTTAGACTTTTTAACAATTTCACTAAAGGAGATGAGGGGAAATGTGTGCTGACCTAGGTATTTTTGGAAATAAGTGGAAGCTGTAAGACTAAAGATAAAAGGAATTGCACACCAGCACTGTGCTCTAGTTAATAAAGGTATTTCCCACAAGAGAAAAAAAAAAAAAAAAAAGGGAATGCAAACCTATGAGCATTTTAGAACATAGCCTCTGAAAGAGCTATGACAGAAAACTAACAAACTGATAAAATAGTAAACCAGTATATCTATACAGTATTTCCAATTTATTAAAACATGGATGGGGTTAATACCTAAGTACTTACTTCTGGAAGTGATGCCATAATAACCATTGACATGAAAGAACAGTTTCTAATTCATTTCCCAGAACTGAGGAGTCTTTTGCCTTTCAACACCGATTATCATATTTTTAAAAAGATTTTATTCAAAATTTACTTTGACAGACAGAGATCACAAGTAGGCAGAGAGAGAGGAGAAAGCAGGCTCCCTGCTGAGCAGAGGGCCCAATGCGGGCCTCAATCCCAGGACTCTGAGATCATGACCTAAGCTGAAGGCAGAGGCTTTAACCCACTGAGCCACCCAGGTGCCCCAACACCAATTATCATATTAAAAGAAACTTTGGGGGTGCCTGGGGGCTCAGTCAGTTGAGCATCCAACTCTTGGTTTCAGCTCAGGTCATGATCTCAAGGTCCTGGGATTGAGCCCCACACTGGGCTCCTTGCTCAGCAGGGAGTCTGCTTGAGATTCTTACCCCCTCCCCCTGCCTCTCCCCTCCCACCCACCCACACACTCTCTCTCCTAAAAAATAAATGAACAAAATCTTTTAAAAAATAAATAAATAAATAAAAGGAAACTTTCTACCTAAATAACAGATTTTTATGCCAAGCACAGCCAATAGGCCTATTATGTTAAACAAGTATATAACAGTTTTAGGATGACTTCAAAAAACCGTGCCCAAAGAATGAATTTTATTTTTTCAAGGCACTTGAACATGCTTTGTTCCATTTATGCTTTTCCACAGTACAGAAAAAAATATGGAATTTTCTCAAAAGTTTTTAGAACTTTAGTCTCTACCAAAAGACTCCGTATCTCCTGGATGGCACAATGTTCTGACTCCATGAAACATAAGGAGAACTTTTCACAGCATGAAAAAGAATGCTTTATTTGATGCCCATCTCTGCTGTGAGAATGACACCAGTTTCAAAAATAATTCAGTTTTTTTAAAATGCATCTACTTAAATCAAATAGTAATTGTATAGCTCTCAAAGACTATTTGTTTTAGTTCATTAACAATATTTTCATTGGTAAGTATAATTCAGAAAACAACGTAATAATTAATGTAATTCTGCCATTTAGTCCAGTGGCACCCTTATCTGTGTAGCGTGTTTCTCACTGAAACTAGTTTATATTTACAACACAACCTCTTTGAAGTGGAAAATTTCTGACATAAAAATCTCCAGTAAATTCAGATAGCACACCCAATAAAAAAAATTACACTCGTTTATGTGAGTTGATGTCAGGTTTATATGGCAAAACTCTCTTGTCTCACAATCGAAATGTTAATAGCAAAAGTACTCAACAATTATCTGATTTGTAGTACGGATGAGGAAGAGGAATGTTTTTCTTATGTCACCATTCTCTTAAGAGCCTGTTTGTGACCAGAACCTTCACTAAAAGTCGCTGGTAGCACTTGCTGTTCTCAGGGTGACTGACAGCCAGTCTCACTTTCCATTGTCTGTAGGATCACCATGGGCAGGATGACTATGAGGGTCTAGCTCTATAAGAAATAGAGTCCTCAAATACTAAATTCCCTTTCTGATAATACAAACACGTGATTTCAGTGGGGGAGAAAAAAAGGAAAGTAAATGATTATGTACTATTTCATATTTAAAATGCAATGATAATACTGCATTTTTAAACTAAAAACCTCATTTCTGGATCACACATGTGAGGATAAAAATGTCAAGTGAATGGATTCATTTTATCCCATAACCTCTTCTTATGACAGGCAACAAAAGCTCAAATGCGTTCTTAGTAAGAGTCAATAGATAGGGGCACCTCAGGGGTTCAGTCATTAAGCGTCTGCCTTTGGCTCAGGTCATGATCTCAGGGTCCTGGAATCGAACCCCACATCAGGCTCCCTGCTCAGCGAGGAGTCTGTGTCTCCCTCCCGCTCTGCCCTTCTCTCCCCCCACCCATCTGCTTACACTCTCTACTCTCTTTCTCAGAGGAATAAACAAAATCTTTTGGGGAAAAAAAAAAAGAGCCAATGGATAAAATTTTATCTATATATGGTGGGTCTATAAAGTTTAAAATGCCGAGTGGTTGAAATAGTGAAGAGAAGGCATCCTGGGTAGATGGAAAGGAATAAAAAGGTCCCTATACTAACATGAAACTTCTTTGTTTAACTGAAATCAATACTTTAAAATAAAAAATGTTTGGCTGTCAACGCTGGGCCCTGGGCATTCTCCCGTTTCCTTAACAAATTAAGTCAGTTATTTCAGCTCTGCCCCTTGCCCCAGGCCCATACTTCTCGCTCTTACAGAAGTTCCCTCTTACTGATTTTCAGGGCACAAGTTCATTCTCCTCTGACTTTTGCTTTTCACACTGAAGTTTATATTTCTGAAAGGAAAACCTATAAATCAGCTCTTAGTACAAATGAAAAGCCAGCAACGCCAAGGTCAGAGAAGGTTCCAATGATAGTGGGGGGCACATTCATTCATTTATTTGTTTATTCACAAGCAACCACTCTGCGTCAGGTGCAGAGCTAAGCCCTGGAGACAGATGTAATGACAAATATTATTTAGTTCCTTGGCTCAAGGTATTTAAGATCTGGTTGAGGCACAGGGAAGGATAAAATGAATTAAAGTTCAGGTACATGTTCTAAGAACAATACAAAATAAAATGATATGATAGTCCCAAGAATAGGGTTCTGGGATCCTTTGTACTAAAGTTTCGTAACCTCTGCAGTCTCCTATTTATCAGGGCATAACCTCACCAAGGGGCAATGGGTAGGGAAGAAAGACATTTCTAGCAGTAATAGTAGCTTCTGCAATGCTCACTGCGCTGAGCATGGGTTGGGGAGAAGTGAGGACAACAAACGCCTATTATCCCCACTTCTCACTTTTTTTTTTTCTTTTAAGTAGGCTCCACACCCAGAGTGGGTTTGAACTCATAACCCTGAGATTAAGACACGAAATGAAATAAAAAGTCAGACACTTAGTCAACTGAGCCACCCAGACACCCCACCACTTCTCACATTTTGATAGAGGGGAGGGGACTTCATTATAGGGGAACATAGGAAAGAATATCTTCCATGGGATAGAGGCAGCAACCTCTGTCCACGTTTCCATTACTTCTCATTATATACATTTACAGTGACCATACTCTGCAAACCAAAAATATGAGACATGTGGTCTGACAAAGGATCAGTTTGTTTGTTTTTTTTTCAAACCTCTTGGCTATGAACATGAAGGTACAAATCCATCATCCATCATCACTTACAGATACAACAAAAAGAAATAAGAAAAAAAAACTTGTCCTATATATATTTGTATAAATATAAATATAAATATAATCTTTTGGTTTGAAAGACCAAAGACTGAATCACATATGGCTGTATATTTGACAAATAGCCTTGATGAATTAGGGAATGGCCCATAAAGCTCACTGACACGCTGACATAGAGAACAACAAGTTTCACCACACCCAAGCTACATTAATACTGATGCTACCCACACAACAACAACAACAACAACAAAACCCAAGTAGAAAGAAGGACTGTTTCTGCCAATTGTTCTTTCCTGGAGATTTTAACGAAAAGATCTACAGAAAGGAAACTCAACAATGTGCTCTAAAAAACTATACTTATGGTACTCTAATTCTATTCCTTCCAAGAGAGAAAAGTATTAATCTCAAACTTAATAGGAATCAGAAACATACATAAGCAAGTACACAAATAGGAAGGGTCAAGAGAATTCCCCACACTAGGTTCAGGTACTAAACTTCATGAAGGTGATGATAACAAGCAAGATATTCAGAGCTTTGTAGACCTATGAACTCATATTTTGCATAAGTGTAAGAACTTCTCTGGTTTAAAAGCTCATAGCAAGTTAGAGACGAGGAAATAGAAAGTGGATAGAGAGCAAACTAAAGTCAGGCATATGAATAGTGCTGGTACTATAAATATTTGTTCCATGAATGAATGAAGAAATGAGTTACATTTAAAAGCCTTATAATGGGCAATGTATTAAAAACTGATCAAAGAATATCCAGGACCCAGAATAAGTGAAATTATTTGCAAATCATGTATCTGTTAAGGGGTTAATTAAACACACACACACACACACACACACACACACACACACACACACATTCTGGACTTCCCATTTGTCCAAAGTTTTAGAAATGGCCAACGACCATATTAAAAGATGCTCAACATCACTAATTATTAGAGAAACACAAATCAAAACCACAATGAGATATCCCACCTGTTAAGATGGCTACTACCTAAACCAAAAACAAAAACTAAAAATAAGTGCTGGTAGGGACGTGATGGAACTCTTACCCTTATGCACTACTATTGGGAATTTATAGTAACAGCATTATTTGCAATAGCCAAGAGGTGGAAGAAACCCAGATGACCACAAAATAAATGAATAAATAAGACATGGTGTATATATACCATAGAATTATTATTCAGCCTTTGAAAGATCAACAAGCACATGAAACAACAGTCAACATCACTAGTCATTATGGAAATAAAAATTAAGATCATAGAAGATATCATCTCATGCTCATTACATGGCCACTATCAAAAAGATAAGAGGTAAATGCTGGCATGAATGTGGAGAAAAGGGAACACTTCTGCACTATGGGCAGGATTATCAGTTGGTACAACCACCATTGAAAACAATATGGAGGTTCCTCAAAAAAACTAAAAATACAAATACTATATGAGCCAACAATTCCACTTCAGAGAATATATCCATATGAAATAAAAGCACTAACTCAAAAAGATATTTGTACCTTCATGTTCATAGCCAAGACATAGAAACAACTTATGTGTCCATTGGTGGATGAATGAATAAAGAAGTTGTGTATAAACACACAATGGAGCATTATTTAGCCATAAAAAATCCTACCACTTGTGACAACATGGATGGACCTGAGTGCCTTATGCTAAGTGAAATAAGTAAGACAGAGAAAGACAAATACTGTATGTTCTTGTTTATATGTGGAATCTTTAAAAAAAAATAAATAAACAAAAACAAACTCATAGAAAGAGGAATCAGACTTGTGATTACCAGAGGAGGAGGTCTGGGAATTGGAGGAAGATGTTCAAAAGGTACAAACTTCCAGATATAAGACAAATAAGTACTAGGGACGTAATGTACAACATAATGATTATAGCTAACACTGCTGTGTGATATACGAGAAAGTTGTTGAAGGAATAAATCCTAAGAGTTCTCATCACAAGGACAAATTTTTTTTCTTCTTTCTTTTTGTTGTATCTGTATGTGATGATGGATGTTAGTTAAGCCTATTACAGTAATCATTTCACAATATATGTAATTCAAACCATCATGCTGTACGCCTTACACTCAGACAGTACTGTATGTCAATTATTTCTCAATAAAAATGGAACAAAAGAAGGAAACTCTGTTCTAGGTTATGACATGGAAGAAGACTGAGGACACCATGCTAAGTGAAATAAGCCATCAACAAAAAGACAAATACTCTCTTTGGCACCTGGGTGGCTCAGTCGGTTAAACGGCTGCCTTCAGCTCAGGTCATGATCCCAAGGTCCTGGGATCTAGTGCTGCACTGGGCTCCCTGCTCAGTGGAGAGCCTGCTTTTCCCTCTCCCTCTGCCTGCCACTCTGCCTACTTGTGTTCTCTATTTTTCTGTCAAATAAATACATAAAATCTTAAAAAAAAAAAAGACAACTACTCTCTGATTCTACCTATAAGAGGTATCTAAAGTAGTTTGAATTAATAGAAACAAAGTAGAATGGTGGTTGTCAAAGGCTGGGGGAGAAGAGAGAAATGAGAAGTTGTTGTTTAATGGGTATAGAGTTTCAGTTTTGCAAGACGAAAAGGTCTAGAGATTTGTTGCACAACAATGTGAATATACTTAACATTACTAAACTATACACATAAAATGGTTAAGATGTGTTTTTTTACAATTAAAAATCTTTTTCAGGGGGATGCCTGTTTGTGGCTCAGTTTGTTAATTAAGTGTCCGCCTTCAGCTCAGGTCATGATCCCAGGGTCCTGGAACTGAACTCTCTGCTCAATGGGGAGCCTGCTTCTCCCTCTCCCTTTGCCACTCCCCCGCTTGTGCTCTCCATATGCATTTGCTCTCTCTCAAGTAAATAAATAAAATTCTCTTTTTAAAAAGTCTTTTTTAGGGGTGCCTGAGTGGCTTAGTTAGTTAAGCATCTGATTCGCGACTTCGGCTCAGGTCATAATCTCAGGGTTGTGAGATGAAGACCTACATCAGGCTCCACACTAAGTGTGGAGCCTGCTTAAGATTCTCTATTTCTCTCTTCCTCTGTACCTCCCCCCACCTCTGCACATTCTCTCTCTCTAAAATATATTAAAAAAAATAAAAATAAAAATCTTTTTTAAAAAGACATCCAGAACCATTTATTGCCCTAATAAATATTTATACGCATCAAGTTATGCTCACTACCAACTGTCAATGCTAACAATATTAACCATTAAGAAACTCATTTTATTCAGTACATTATGCTTAAGAATGGACATGGATATTACTCTCAGGACTGTCCAATACAAAACAGTTTTTATAAGTGGCATTTGCAGTAGCAAATTTCAGTTCTTTATAAAATTCATAAAGATGGGGCACTCCATTCCCGGACAGTACAAGATAAATAAAGAATTTCCCCATTTTGCCTTTAAAAAAAACAACAAAACCCACCTTGCTTTATTTATAATGGTATTTGGTTTTCATTTAAAACAAACTCCCTTGTGATGAGGAAAAAAGCCCCTTTTTTTTAATCCTTAATCATACAGGCTGGAGATCTATATTGATTGAGCCCTCGGGCTATTTACTCATCGCACATTTCTTACTGTGTAGACACAGTCTAACACCTTTTACACGACTTACAAGCAATTTTGAGATCCTTGCAATGTCATCTTGGAAGATAGATCATTTTTATTCAACAGTGGCTATTAATCTAGCATCCTAGAAAAAAAAAAAATCAGTAGGCATCTAACATATTTAAAAGTGGTTTGTAGGGGTCCCTGGGTGGCTCAGTTGGTTAAGCATCTGACTCTTGATTTCGGCACAGGTCATGATCTGGGGATTGTGAGATTGAGTCCTGCATTGGGCTCTGTGTTGGGTGTGGAACTGGCTTGAGTTCTCTTACTCCCTCTCCCTCTACCATTCCTCCAAGCTCCCTCTCCCCCACCCCCCATAAAATAATAAATAAATAAATAAAATGCGGTTTGTGGAGGACTAGAATTTGCAGTTTTCAAAACTAGTCACAAATTTTGGTAATAGGATTACCAAAATTTGTAGCTTTTATCCTGTAAAATATCTCAAAAAAGAGTAAACCAACTGGATAAAGTGAGGGTCAACAGTCAAACAGCTTAAAGCCAGATTCAGTTTTACTGGTGGAAATCCCTTTATACCTAATACAATATTTACTTTTAGAACACTTTCATTTTAATTATATATATATACCTCTACCTCACAAATGCCAAAAACTTTGACAAAAGTTTACTGCAAAGCTTTAAAAAAAACCTACTTTGAATTATCTTCATACTTCGTAATTAACTCCTAGCACATATAAGTACTCAATAATTTAAAATTTTTGTTGAATGAATAATTGAATAAGCTATTTAGGTTATATTTCTAATCTTCATTATGGTTACAGCGCACTGTGAATACAGCAACATCAAGGCCTCAGAACACCATTACCACCAGCACTAAAGCATTTTTAGCTCCTAAATGTATGTTCAGGTATTGCACAGAAAAATCTGGACACATAATCTAAATCCTTTAAGAGTGTCCAAATTAAACAAGCCGAAACACCAGTAAAACTTTTATTTTTATTTTTTTAAAGATTTTTATTTATTTATTTGACAGAGAGAAATCACAAGTAGGCAGAGAGGCAGGCAGAGAGAGAGGAGGAAGCAGGCTCCCTGCTGAGCAGAAAGCCCGATGCGGGGCTCGAACCCAGGACCTGGGATCATGACCTGAGCCGAAGGCAGCTGCTTAACCCACTGAGCCACCCAGGCGCCCCCACCAGTAAAACTTTTAATTTAAAATTACTACTCTAACAATGCAGGGACAAAACTATTGAGGTGGCCAGACTACTTTTTATTTTTTCAAGTCACACACACACAGTCACTTTCTTTGTAAAGAAAGTAGCTGACTCATGTAGATGGTTATTTAGTTACACATCACTGACTTGGGTGAACTATGAATACACAATTTCACTCAGTTCTCAAGGTTACTATCCATAAAGTTGACAAAGTTGGACAAGAGTTAAGGAAAACAACTGTTAATGGTAAATCCTTGCTTTGCTTTCAATATTTGATGATATGATCTTCTCTAATATTTAGTGATATGATCACTATATTCCCATAATGCCAGAGAACAGAGGAGACAATGACAAGTGTCTTATATGAAACAAATAAGAAACAAATTTGACAGCTGAGAAAAACAAAGAATGTTTAAGGGGAAAGAACTGATCAGAGGGAGGTGATAGAGGAAGGTAAATAAAGATTTCAGAGAGCCACCTCAAGACATGCAGGACCAGTTCTCACCCTGCCTGACTCATCAGGCCATGCTTAGGCCAGTAACTATCTCTTTTCTACCAAATGGACTAATGAAATATGACATAAACTGATGAAAATAAATAGAAAGGAAGGAAGAGGGAAGACATAAGATGGTATATGACAAAGGTCAAGGCAGATAAAAAGTCTTGGCAACTCCCAAACAGTCCACTCAGGACCAACTGAAATTCATAAAGAAGAAGCACGCTCAGCCGTCCACAACCATCACCACAAAGTGAAATACAGAAACTGAATGCAGGAGAGTCCCCACAAACTAAAGGCTATGAATGTCAGACCAATGCTGTCCAGCTCTGACGACATATTAGAATCACATGGGGAACTTTCAAAATCCTGAAGCCCAGGCCCCTCCTGGAAAGACGGATTCACTTGATTCCTACTGAACCTGTGTGTAGAAATTATTTTAAAGCTGTCTAGGTGATTCTAATTCATAGTCAGAGCTGAGAATCATGATTTCCACCCCAACTGTCTAACAGAAAAGAAACTACAGCCAAAGGGGGATTGTAATTCATCTTCCCCAATGATTTTTTTTTTTTTTTTTTTTTTTTTTTACTTTTTTCTCTTAAGGATATCTGAGACATCTGTTGACATTGTCTGTCATGGAACAGACAACAAGCTGGAAAATCAGAGGCCTCAGTCTGAGTCTTGATTCATCTATGTCACCTCAGCAAGGCTTTCCACTCCAAAAATGTAAAGTGAAGGGCTGGACTATTATACAAACTCCTCTGCAGTAAAGAGAAGCCATTTTCTTGCCAAAGTAGCTTCCTTCAAAATGGCCTCTCATCTTTTTCACTGTGGCTCTCAGTCTTTTTATTTATCAGCAGATTCACATTACTGTCATTTCTACCCTACCATCAGCTCTTACCCACACTTCTCCTTGCACAGAGTTTATTTATGGGGTATGAAGGATGCTGGTCCTTCTCCATTTCAGCATTTCAGAAATTCATAACTGAGTATTCATGAGAGAGCTTCCTTAACATCTATCAATTCTCCATCAGAGAACAGTATTTTCAGATATGACCCAGGCCACAATCTTGTTCAAGCTCTCCAGTAATGTTTGACTTTGAAAATAACTCAAAACATAAACAGAAAGATAAGTGACATTTCTAATATGATGTTGATATTGAAATTCTATATGTGGGGTTTACCTGACGGATCAACTTTCTCATAAAATTATGATCTGAAAAAATAGTTTATATTCTAAATAATGCTCTAGACCCCAAACTGAATCAGCAAGTTACACTAGAGCAAGGGTCAGCAAACTACTGTTCGAGTCAAATTTGTCCACTGGACTGGTTTCGTAGGAAGTTTTATTTGAAACTGACTTCTTTGTATACTGTCTATGGCTACTTTCATTCTATAACAGTAGAGATGAGTAACTGTGACAGAGATTATGTGGCTCATAAATCCTAAATATTTACTATCAAGTCCTTTACAGAAAAGTTTGCTGACCCCTGCACTATAAAGTGAGACTAGGGAATGTCACGCTCAGACACTTCTCCTGCTACCTCAGAGGACCCTCCCCAACACAGCCCATCACAAAAAAAGTTTGTTGTGTTATACTCTGACCAGCATCTGGTTCCAATGAGATTTCTTATTATGTTACAATAGATGATGTAACCAATCAAAAAAGAAACTTTTAAAAGCCTATGTCTTCCATGCATAGGAAACAGAAAAATGGCAGGGCAGGAAGCGGGTGGAGAAGAAGAAGAGTGATGACTGATGGACAACATAAATATTTCCTGCCTTCCCCTTAAAATCCCATGAAATAACTAAAAATTTATTTTTAAATGTGCAAAACATCCTTGCAAACTAAGAAAAGTTTCCATGGTGAAACAGAAAATTTAAGGAAATATCATAGACAATAAGTCCAACTCAGAAGCAAAACTAGAATGAAACCACATCCCAAAATTAATAGAGGCAAGAACTGCTTATAAAGTAAAAACATTTGGGGAAAGTCAACTCACAGGTAACTGAGGCAGAATACCAGGAGAAACCCCTGAAGTATTCACCAGGGACAGGTTTGGAGTTCCTGGCCATTTAAGGCTTCACCACTGTTCCTCTTGTGCTAAGCAACAGACAGCAGGGACAGTGCCCACTGGCTAAAGCAGAGAGTATGGGGCTAGAGTCAGAGAGGCTGAGGGTGTACCAGACACTAAGAAGGACAGCAATTTCCTGATACCCAGAAGACAAGTTACCAGCAAACATTTTCAAAAGAACGCATGATCATCTCCACGTTAATTGGAAATATAGTACGGTAGGTTAAGCAGAGAGGAAAATAGGGATTTTCGAATACAAAGAACAAAAAATTAGCAAGAGTCACTAAATGTCTTAGAAAACCCAACATCAAACTCAACAGAACTAGTACCTGAGGAAATAGAGCAAAGATAAATTTAGAATAAATACACTGACAATTTTCAAGAGATGGGATATGATATTTATGAGATCCATATATATATTTAAGATCTTTTAAATTAATTTTGATCATTGGACAAAAAACTGAATAGAGGGGCTAAATAGCAGATTGTAATTTAGGAAACAGAAATAACAAGTCAAGGAACTCTTCCAGGATGCAGAACAAAAATACAGAGTTCTGTGTGTATGTGCATGTGTATGCATGTATGTGTACTATTAGTCATAAAAAGGAGTGAGATCTTGCCATCTGCAATAATAGAGATGGACCTAGGGGGCATTATGCTAAGTGAAATATGTCAGACGGAGAAAAACAAATGCCATATGATTTCACTTATATGCAGAATCTAAACAAAACAAACAACAACAACAAAACACCAGAAACAGACTCATAAATATAGAGAACAGACTGGTGGTTGCCAGAAAGGAGAAGGATAAGGTGAGGAAATGAGCAAATAGGTGAAGAGAATTAAAAGGTACAAATTTCTAGTTATAAAATAAGTCACAGAGACAAAAAGTACGGCGTGGGGAATTAGTCAACAGTATTATAACATTATACAGTGACAAATGGTGGCTACACTTGTGGTGAGCATTGAGTATTGTATAGAATTATTAATCACTATGTTGTACACCTGAAATGAATGGTATTCATTATACATTGTATGTCCACTGTACTTCAATGGTAAGTATTTTTTTAAAAAATAGTCAATTATCATATGGTTTCACTTTTTTTTTGTGGAGCATAACAAATAACATGGAGGACATAGGGAGATGGAGAGGAGAAGGGAGTTGAGGGAAATTGGAAGCGGAGATGAACCATGAGAGACTATGGACTCTGAAAAACAATCTGAGGGTTTTGAAGGGGTGGGGGGTGGGAGGTTGGAGGATCCAGGTGGTGGGTATTATGGAGGGCACGTATTACATGGAGCACTGGGTGTGGTGCATAAACAATGAATTCTGTTACAATGAAAAGAAATTAAATAAAAAAATTTTAATATAAAAAAATAGACCTCCAAAATATGAAAGAAAAGTTAAGAAACAAGGAGGATGGATCAAAATATTTCAATATATGTCTAACAGGTGTTCAGAAGGAGAGAAAAAAAAAACAGCAGAGAGGAAAAAAGTAAGTGAAGAAATTTTAGGGGGAATAAATCCCAGAGCTAAAAACACAAGTTTCAAATTGAAAAGGGTTCAAGTGTCAAGCAAGATGAATTAAACTCTACTTGTATATTGTGGTGAAATTTCAGAACATCAAAGTTAGTGAGGAGTAAAATAGTACAAGCTTGAAAAGAGAAACAACAGATTACCTACAAAGGTACGTATTGAAATCAAATTTCTCACTGACAACACTGGAGTGTGAGGAGAGAAAGGACAACTCTCATTGAGTATGGACAGGATATTATTTTGAATTGGTTCCCATCAAACTGACATTCAAAGAGAAAGGGAAAAATTTATATATATATTTCAAGCCTTCTAGCATTCAGAAGACTTTGCCTCCACAGGCCATGAATTAAAGAATTCTCCAATTACCAAAAGAATGAATCTAAGAAAGAGGAAGATGTAGAATACAACAAGCAGAGCAGAGGAAGGTCAAGCCTTGGACAAGGGCCACCACCTCTTTCAAGCAGGAAAGTAGGTCAGAGCCCCAATGGTATGACTGTGGCCCTGTGAGTAGGAAGCCCAACTTTTCAAACCAATGTCTTTGCTCTGGGAAAGTACTCATCCCAGAATGCAACAGGCAGACCCACTGTCCCAGGACAGGATATAACTATTTCCAGACTCATGTTTGTCTGGGACACTAGATACTGGGTTCTAAAAAGAGAGCTTGGAAATAAGAGTCAGCAAACCACAGTCCCTCTCTCAGGTCTATATCTGTTCTTTCTAGGCTTTGAGCTTCCCATCTGTCAAGTAGTGAAAAGTATGCTTACCCTTTCTCAAAAAACTGATCCCTACCCTCTTCAAATGTGTGTTTTGTGAACGATCACACACTCTCTCTAATGAAAGGACTTTAAAGATGAATATTTTGGGGCGCCTGGGTGGCTCAGTGGGTTAAGCCGCTGCCTTCGGCTCAGGTCATGATCTCAGGGTCCTGGGATCGAGTCCCACATAGGGCTCTCTGCTCGGCAAGAAGCCTGCTTCCCTCTCTCTCTCTGCCTGCCTCTCCGTCTACTTGTGATCTCTCTCTGTCAAATAAATAAATAAAATCTTTGAGAAAAAAATAAAGATGAATATTTTTTTTACCTCTTGGCTATTCACTGGAAGCTCCAATGTCAACAAACATTGAGTTTCCCCTCTCTCCAACTTCTTTGCTTGATCCTAGAGAAGCACAGAGGACTGAAACAAGATTCCAGTCCATGAGAGGTTCCTATGAAGGTGGCTAGCAACCATTTTTGGGTTCCTCTAACTTCAGGGCAGAGTCTCAGCCTGGGTCTCCAAGACTATCTGGGATATGTCCAACTGTTGGCTGGGGAAAGCCCTTGTTTTCATTTTTAAGACCCAGAAGCAAGTAGTTGAGTTATGCATTCTGTAAAGCCCACATTCCCATGTTCTTTGGTAGATCACTGGGGGACTAACCCTTTTGGATGACTTGGCCTGTGGTCTCATCACCCCTCTAATTCTGACCCGAGAGCTGGGATGTGGGTCTGATTCTCAGTTTCAAATAACAATGGGATCAAATAGACCCAAAGTCCTGAAACAAATCAGACTTACAGCAAGGTGAGAGGTTACTATTAATCATGATCACCCTAGATACCATTTGCTTTTCAAATACTCTGTGTCAGGGATTTTACATCTATATTCTCTCTGTCACAGTCACCTTGCAGGTGAAGAATTATTACATGCAAGGAGCAAAATGGGAGTCCAAGAGGTGGGGTTATTTGCCCAAGGCTCCTGATAATAAATAACAGAGACAGGATTTGCACTCCCATCTGTCTTACTTCAAATCCCATGACATTTCTATTGTATCAAGTTGCCTCCTTCTATCTCTGACTAACCATGCTGTACTGGAAAGGTAGAGTTGTCTAGGCTATATTTTTTCTTCTGACATACTCTCAGGTAGATGCAGACTTAGTGCTTAAGATGGAAGCAGTAACTGGGAGAATAGACTGGAGAAACCTGCATCAGGCTTTCCCCTGAATAATTATCCAGTTCTTCCCTGCCCAGTAGGTTGTTGATTCATCCACTTTCAGACTAGGAAAAAAATGTCTGCAAAGGCTTCTGTTTGAGACAAAAAGTGGGATCTTAGGGAACACTCAAATAATCCAGCTTTGCTAACCTGGACAGCCTGAGGAGAGAGGAGATGAGGGGGCAGGAGAAATAGCAGGAGCAGAGAAGTCTAGGGATACCACAGAACACATGGAGACATTAGGAGGAGGCATTAAGATTAGGGATTAAGATTAGGGATTCTAAATCAGAGCTTCCCTGGAGGAGGACAAAGACTGTGTCTAGTAACCTGAGCAGGAACCTGTTTCATATGAACATTTGGTCCCTCCCTGGTCCTCATTTACTGAGCACTAATTCTGGTAAGGAATTGGAGATGACAAGGTGAATGAAAACCAGTCACTGTCTGTGGGCTAGTGAACCCAGAGTTTAACCCTGATCATCCTAACTGGGTCTTCTTCCAGCCACATAGACCAACCAGGTCATTTCCATCCTTCCCTTCTCTCCAGGTAAATTTGCCCTGCCTATCTCACCCCTTACAAGAACAGAACATACATACACCTTCTACATCACACATCCACACACAAATTCAGGGTTAACTGCAAATATAAAATTAATTCCAGCTAAAGCCCCAGTTCTGCATATGACAGAGAATAAGCAAACACCCAATCTTCTGAATGGAAACAGGCATTTCAAAACACTAAGCAGCCACTTACCTAAGCTGTCCACCCAAGCATATGGCAGCCTCCCAAGGCACAAGTTTACCAGAACATTCCACAGTAGAGCAAAGGTGACCTGAACTCTAGCTATCGTGAGCCTTTGGAAATGAAGTCCTAAGATGGTACTCTAAGTACATTGAGTAGAACCCTAAAAAGCAATGGTAAAGGGCAAGAAAAGATGGCAGACTAAAGGGAGCCTCCTCCACAGGGGACAAGAAACCCACCAACTCAAAGCTGAAAGATAGAGAAGACTTGCTCACCAGCACTGTCTCTCAAATCAAGTTATCTCTAGAATAAGCTAATCATCTTGCAGAAGATATCAGTACCAATTCCAATGGTCTAAAACCCACAGAAGCTATGCTAGATGATGAGAGCGAAGATCCTCTTGCCAAAGGCACATAAGTTTCTAAGGACAGTGCAGAAAAGGAAACTATCCTTACCTTGGAACCTTCATCTACAGTCACCCCTGTCAGCCCTACCACACTGCTTGCTCCCAGAACTGAATCAGATCTTGACAGATCCAGGGAGGAGGTAAGAGATAACATCTGTACACTATATTAATATGTAAATAATAAGGATTTTGTGACCTTTCCAACATCCCCCTCTTGTCAGTCATTCTTAATGGAAAACTTTCCAACATTTTGGAGAAAGAACACTGAACTGAAGCTGTCCTGGGATCTGGCTTCTAATTTTGTCTCTATAGCTCTTTAAGGCAGTAACCAGGGTATCCCTTACCTTCTTATGTCAAGAGTTTGTCATTTGTGATCTTACAATGATAACATGAGTGTTCCTGTGTAGCTCAAATAAGATTGGTATATGAAAGTGCTTTAAAAACTGTTAATCACAATTTAGTGGTATTTTCAGTGATTTTGTTTAACAAAATCATACAACAAATACTGCTGATACTTGAAAAAGCAAAGATACACAAAACAAAAAATAATATTTCCAGTAAAACTGAGAATCAGCTATCTATCTGTGAAAGAGATATCACTACTCATGTGAATATAGAGTGGGGAGGTAGATTACCTTTCTGGGTTTCCTTTTACAATTATGTTTAAAAACAGTAGCTAAACATCTCTCTAAAGGTGGAGAAAAGAACAGCCCATTTTTCTCTTCCCAGAGTAGCCTGAGGAAACCACAGTAAAAAGAGCCAGATGTATAACACTGACTCTGGTTGAAAAGTGTGGATACCTCTTTTCAAAGTTCAGGAGGGAAATCATAAGCAGTATGAAGCACTGTGTTTTTTATCAGTCTGAATCATGAATCCCTCCAAACCTCTCCAGAAACAGTATCAGTTTCAGGGTTGCTAGCTCCCAACTTGTGTCCTTCGAATAGCCTTTTATCATAACCCAATTCCCTCATACTGCCCCTATTTGCCCCCAGGAAAGGGTGCATTTTTAAAGTTTTGACCCTTAATAATTTATGAACCTGACAGAACAATGATGTCAAAGCCATTTGAATTCCCAGAAGAAATATACCCTAAAATGGCATGAATTGAAATTGATCCAAGGGGTATTAAATGGATGTGTGCTGCTGTTGGTCTCATAGGTAATAAATGATGCTGTTCAAGTGAGTGATGATGCAAAATATTAGAAGGATCTGATTTAGAAACTTGAGATAATTCTTGCACACCACTCATTTTGAGAGGAAAGCGATAGTCACTAAAGGTTGTAGTAAGAAAGCATGGTATTGCCTGGATTCCATCTCTCGTGTGGGGGACTGCTATCCTTGGGACATGTACAAATGTGAAAAATAAACACCATCTATATTGTTCTCCTTTAAAATTTCATCCAATACAGCTGATCCTCACATGTGATTACAAGATTTCTTCATTCACTAAGGAATTTTTTTTTTCTGCTGTTAAATCTAACAATCTGGTTCTTGTCACTTAGATGCGTTTTTAAAATTGTATCACAGGGGCACCTGGGTGGCTCAGTGGGTTAAGCCTTTGCCTTCGGCTCAGGTCATGATCCCAGGGTCCTGGGATCAAGCCCTGCATCAGGCTCTCTGCTCAGCAGGGAGCCTGCTTTCCCTTCTCTGTCTGCCTCTCTGCCTACTTGTGATCTCTGTCTGTCAAATAAATAAATAAAATCTTTATAAAAAATAAAATAAAATTGTACCATGGTTTATGTTATTGTTACTGTTCTTATTGATATACAGAAACTGCACATTTTTAATGTATATAATTTGGTGAGTTAGGACATGTGCATCAACCCACGAAACCATATCTCAATAAAGCTATTACAAAAAGTAAAATAAAAGCACATGTATTTAAAAAAAATGTACCATCTAGGCTAAGCAAGATGTCAATAACGCTAAAAAAAAAAAAAATACAATTGGCTATGACTGGTGGAGAATATGTAGCTGTAGCCATAGAGATGGGCTAGGCAGGACCAGGCTCCCAGTAAAAAGGAAATTCCAATGCCTGAAAGCATGAAAAATCCCTATTCTATGTGTGTTCCCCTGGTTAGGCTACTTCTAAAAAAGATCCTGTCTTTCAACAATTTGGAAAGCTTTGAGCTTCAGAGCATGCATGCTCTAAATGCAGAACAAATGTTGCCAGATTAGTTCCATGTAAGGTAATAAGTAAGAGCTATATGTCTATGGTCTAGTTCCCAACATCAAAAGGATATCAGAAGTCTAGCCCAGTGAGGCTCAGAACACATATTTGACCTCTGCCCTGGAGTATTTGCTCACCAAACATCTGGGAGTCAGAAAGTTTATGGGAGCCACTTTTCCAAAGGAAGTCTGGTTCAACAAAAAGCTGTATTGATTGTTGATCTATTTTGTATTTTTTTATGCAACAGATAAGTAAATTGATTTGTATTGCCAAGGGTAATACACCTGGAGATATCAAGCTCCTTATTTTCTACCAACCTAAAATTAGTACTCAAATCTTAAGGTAAAAGCAAGCCCACCAATTATGGTCTCCTAAACATCAAGGATCAGGGGTATAAGCCCCTAAGTAATGAGTAATTCTTCCAACATACTTAATTCATTCTCCCCAGAATTTCTGTACACACAGGGAGTCTTCTTTCCAGAGGCATGTGCATGAGCACTTTCTCTCAAGGAAAGGTAAACTATACATTTCATTAGAAAAGGATCAAAGTTTCAAAGATTGAGATCAAAACTGATTAGAAGACTTTGTTGATCCCTACCATGAAAAAAAATTATGCTCAGAAAAACTATAGGGGAATCTCTAAAATACTATTTCTTAAAGATATGGACAGCTAGATAAAAAATAATCTCACCAAAAAACATCAAGTAGGACAAAATTCATATTTATTAAGTCTTCACAAGTGACCCCAACAGCAACATCCTGCGGTCAAGCAGAAGTCTCCAGCTGAAGCTGTTCATATCATTCCCAGTGCAGCCTTCTGTCCTCTTGTCCCAATGGCCTTCCCTCAACTAAAACAAACTCCTTACTGTGTATTTAAACTCCATTTAGGCCAAACACCACGTTTCAAATCCCCAGAACAAGACCAATCAATAGCCATCCTCTATCACTTTCAAACTTTTTTGAAACTTCCTCATCTTACTGATTGTTGGTGTTCTCTCTCCATCACAGTCATGCTCAAACATTCACCTAAAGTCAACAAGTACATGTGTGGCACATGATTCACCATGTGTCTAGGAGCTGGCAGAATAATGGTCCATCCCAAAGATGTCCACAAGCTAATCCCCAGAACACTTGAATACACAAAGGGAATTTGCAGATACACTTAGGGCTAGGAATCTTAGAATGGAGTAACCTAGATTATCCTGGAGGATCAAATATACTCAAAGGAGCCTTAGGAAGCTGAGAACTCTTTCCTGTTGCAGTCAGAAGATGAGGTGGAAGAAGAGACAGGAGAAATGTGAAGCATGAAAGGGATTCAGCCCACCACTGCTGGCTCTGAAAATAGAGGAAGGGAACCACAAACTAAGGTACATGGGAAGCTTCTAGAAACTGAGAACCACCACCTGTGCTCAGCAGCCAGCAAGAAAATGACTGTTGTTTTAAGCTGTTAAGTTTGTAGTAATTTAACAATAGAAAATTAATGTAGTGGCCATTTGTTTGCATTAACAGCTACAATGAATTGCTTTTCTTGAATATTTACTATAGGCTTTCGCTTTGCTCTTTGTGAATTATTTTCATAATAGTAGACTTTGACTAAGTTATTATTTTACCATTTTATTGCTTTTAGTGTTTCACTATTATTTGATTTTTTAAAATTAAGATTTGCCATTTATGATTTATAATTTCTTCTATAACTGGATTTAGGAATTCACCATTGTATCAACTGATCAGGAAAAAAGTTCTCACAGAAAAATCATAATCCTCCACCCTTGAATTAAGTAGACACATTGTTTAGCTGTATAAATATAAGGTCTAGTGATACCAAATAGATTTGGTTGCTTAAATATGGAAGAATCAAATTTCAGGAAATGAAAGTTTCAAATTCTTTCAGGTAGAATAGCCGCAGGAACCCTATCAGCAATGTGTGGTAAGACTTGGTGCGAAGCATATATAATAAATAGCTTCATCCAGTCACTAAATCTGTGTCAATGACGTATATTCACACTCACTCTCACAAATGGAATTTGCTTAGAAATAAAATCTCTCAAATTGGATGACTGATCTTACCATTTTCCAAGGCCCAGATTATCCACAAATAATCATGCAATTTTTCTTGAAACACACATCATTTATCAAAGTTTTAGTACTTTGAACTCTCCTTTGAATGAGCTGTATTATCTTACTAGTCCTCTCATTTACAAATGAGTTAAATAATATATCTGACACATGTATTAGTTAGGGATCCAGAGAAAAAGAACCATTAGGAGATGATAGATCTACCAATCGATAGATAGTGTGTATTTGTTTTTTTAATTTTCATTAGATATATATCTCTATATATACTATATATATGATAGAGTATGTATATAGAGAGAATATTTGTGTATATTTCATATATGTAATACATATATATGTAATATATGTCTATAAAGAGAAATAGATTGAGGTAGACGTAGAGATAGGGGTAGACATAGAGAAAGGAACAGAGATTGAGATAGAGGTAGTAGATAAAGATGGACATAGAGAGGGATTAGCTCATGTGACTGTGGAGTCCAACAAGTTCAAAATCTGCAGAGTAGGCCAGCAGGTTGAAGACCAAGGAAAAAGTTAATGTAGTTCAAGGCCAAAGGCAGTCCACTGGCAGAACTCTCTCTTCCTTCAGGAAAGTCAGTCTTTTTTCTATTCAGTCTTAACTGATTAGATCAACTGATGAAGAGTAATCTGCTGTGCTCAAAGTCTACTGATTTAAATGTTAATCTCATCTAAAAAATATTTTAGTATATGTGCTGCGGAAGCGAGTACTCATCTAAAAAATATTTTATCAGAAACATCTAGAATAATGTTTGGCCAAATATCTGGGTCCTGTGGCTTAACCAAATTGACACATGAATTTATTTCATATTATATTTGAATTAAATCCATGATTTACCTCTATAAAATAATAATGATGATGATAACTTTTAACAACTGGCAGGTCTTTGAGGCCAAGTTAGGCTGGGTCTCTTTCCTATCCAAAGGCATCACTACATCCCTCCAAAGTCAACCAGATCTTCATAGTACCCACTCATCATCGGAGAAGCCCCCAATCATTCACCACTGCTAAGCAAGAACTCCAAGTACCATTTTATTGAGCTGTTTCAGTGATCTTCACGTATGTAGGGTCACCATCGGTAAATATTTTAATAGTACCTGTCCCAAAATAGCTTTTAAAAAATTAAGTTAGCATTTACTCAAAATACTGATTGAACATTTACTGCAATCAAGTCATTGTAGAAGATATAAAGAAGCAAATACTTCAAAGAGCTTAAAATATAGTTGAGATAATATGCAACATATTAATTCAACATACATTCCTAAGAAGAGGTTAAGTCCAGATACTAAGTACATTTACCTGGGAAGCTCCACTCTAGCTATGTTACAAGTCTAAAGAAAATGCGTTAAGATGCACAAGTGATGGTATTAAAATGTGAGGGACAATGTTACCTCTATTTCTAGGATCATGTCAACAAGAGTGAGAGGCTAAACCCAACACTAACCAGATCAGCACCTGAAACATTGCCAGTCCTCAACCACAACTTCGCTCTGGGACTTTCATTTTTTTAAGTAGGCTCCGTGCCCAGCATGGAGCCAACATGGAGCCAACATGGGACTTGAGCTGAAATCATGAGTCAGATGCTTAACCAACTGAGCCACCCAGGCACCCCTCTCTAGGACTTTCTAACAACCCAGCTCAATAGGAAACCATCTGTCATGTTTTCAAAAACCCACATAAGGATACATTCCAATTTCTCTAGAGATATCAGTGTCAATAACTCATTTGAAAGGTCCTCCCTTGTCAATACAGTTATGTGTACTTTGGATCTGACTAATGGGAACTCTCTTATTCAGTAAACATAGATATCTTAGCTGATTGGCAACCAGGAAAAGAAGCTGTAAATGATAAACTCTGTTTAAATACAGTACAGTTTCCTGTTTTTACAATGGTTTAGGTATTGGCTGAAGAAAATAGCTGAAGTTTAAAAACAATTACTTAAGTGATAGCTGAATTTTATTTTCTTAGTATTTGGAAATGATTCATTCCTTTACATTCACTTAGCTCCATGAAGGCTGTGAATCAATTAGCACTCTTGTCATATTAAGCATAAAATAAAGTAGTATTCAAAATTACCACTTCTGGATATCTTCTCCAGATCTCTTCTTGCTCCCAATTTTCTTTCCTTACTTGTCCCTGTTCTTGATGTTTCAATATTATTTATACTTTTGGGGAGGAGAAGGATAGTTGTCTCAGGAGTGGGATGGAGGGAGATGGGAGGAGGTATTTTTGTTTTTGTGGGTTTTCTGGGGGGAGTTGTTATTGTTTGTTTGCTTTAATTATCATCCTAACACCTAGTACTCTTTCTTAGTCATCTAGATGAGGAAGATTTTTTTTTTTAAAGCTATACATTGTAGTTTAATAGCAATCACATATCTGGCAACCAAGATCCGAGACAAGCTCTAAACTAGGGCACAGCAAAGGAGGAGCCCTACAAGTCAATGCATTCAAATCAGTGCAGTTTACTGGAAACCCCCTAATTTTACGGCTAGCCCTAACCTTGTGTAACAAACTGACTTACCACTCATAGCATATTGGAAATTGCAAATATTAAGTGTGGTCAAGGGCAACAGGCTGACATGCTGTCTTCAGGAGAGGTTATATTGGAAACGAACAAAAACCTACAACAAGCAAAGTTCCTCAAACAATGGAGTCTGGGGTCTTTTAAACTGATGAACTATATTCAATAACCCTGCACCATTTGGTCTAAAAAAAAAAAAATTACTACCATTTTCCCTCTATTCTTACATATATGTCTTCACTTTTTAATGTTTAAGAAATCAAAATGAGTCTTAGAAGTGATGTGTTCTTTAACATAATAGTGTTTCTTTCCTTTAATGAAATTCAGTAATTGTATATCTTACAATGTGGAATAAAATAAATGAGGTAATAAATGTGCATAAAAAAGTTGAATTGGGTTCATTGTCCTCTGGATTGAGAGTTTCAACATTTTATAGACATTTTCACCCCAAATGAAGCATTTTCATCTCTTAATTTGACGTAACGGGGTAGTCTAGAAAATTAAGTTATGTGGAGCACTAGATTCCCCACAGATGCCTGATAAATGAACTATATATCCTAAGCATATGGAGCTCCCAAAGGCAGCCAAGGGTTATCATAACTTTTGCTTGCTTACATTCTTAGTAAGTTTTCTTTTTCCTGATTAACTGGAGTTTGACATTTTTAAAGAGCTACTCTAGGGGCCCCTGATTGGTCCAGTCAGAAGAGCATGCCACTCTTGATCTGAGGGTCCTGAGTTAGAGCCCCACGTTGGGTGAGAGATTATGTACATAAAGAAAAGTTTAAAAAAAATAAAGACCTGCTCCAGTGAAGTTTAAAAGCTTCATATGTTTCAAAGCATAATTTTTCAGCTTCCACATGAAAAAAAAAGTGCACATCTTTTCACTCTCACTTAATAAAGAAAAGCTATATGCTTGAGCAGACAGTGTTTCTTGGCTGTTTCTCTTGCTTTATTTAGGTAACAGTTAACTAACCTAGTCCTCAAGCTGTCCTTCCCCAAGTAAAAAATCTAAACTCCTATTCAGATATTTATAAATCTCTCTATCTGACTGGCACTCTGATCCATCAAGGTATGCAAAGATAAAGAAGATGCAAGTTCTACTCCCAAGGGGCTCAAGGGGGTGTTGATATAAAAACAGATGACTTGGGGCTCCTGGGTGGCTCAGTGGGTTAAGCCTCTGCCTTTGGCTCAGGTCATGATCTTGAGGTCCTGGGATCGAGCCCCGCGTCAGGCTCTCTGCTCAGCAGGGAACCTGCTTCTTCTCCCCCCTCTGCCTGCCTCTCTGCCCACTTGTGATCTCTCTCTGTGTGTTAAATAAATAAAATCTTAAAAACAAAACAAAACAAAACAAAAATAACCTCAGAGGACTTATTAAGAGCTGACCATTAATCAATAAATTTTTTGTGAAATATACTCCCATAGCTTATCCCAATTTTGATAAACTAAAAGACACTTCTATAGGCCACCCCAATTTCAGTAAACTGAAGTACAATTTCAGTAAACTGAAGTACACTCCCAAAGCCCATCGCAATTTCCACAACTCCTTAAAAATATACAGAGCAATGTAATATCATGTATCAGAAAAGGGCTCTCTTTGGAAAAGATTTTCAGTATGTGTGAGTGCAGTTTAAGCATACATACACATATGTGTGTGTTCTTGCTATCATTCCACTCCCTTTTTCTCTCACTCCTGAGAAGTATGTTTGAAGAAAAGTAAGAGCTAAGGAATGGCTTGAGTCCACTCATCAATTTAAGTAAATCATTCAGAAACTTTATGGTTTTATTATTCGTAGCAAATTACTGTGATATCCCCCACAAGATCCATCCACAATGGACACTGCCCAGAGAATCCAGTCTAGTAAATTCTACTTACAAAATCAGTAAGAATTAAACTTGAAAAAGAGTTAGAAAAGGTTAAAATGTTCACCAACTTACAGGATACGCTGACAGCATGGTAACCTCCAGGTGTTTAGTTACTATTCCTATTAAAATGAGATGTATTTGACCCAGAAATTTTCCATGAATACGTGCAAAGAGTAGATCCCAAAGCTCTCAAGACACATATGCCAGTTCAGCCACTGGCCCTTCTTTCAGCCTTCAGTAAAGCTGTCTTCCCCTCCCCAAGTTTACTCTATTTATCTCTACTGTTTGTCCAGCAGGTACCAGTAGCCAGGTAGGTCTGAGCAATGAGGCAAAGAAGAAATGGTGAAATCCACAGTTGCTTCAGTTGCTACTGCACAGTTTTAAGGTCTTCATCCCAACTGTGGGCATCACTCAGCAGGCTGAGATTGGCCCCTCGTAACTAACCGCAATTTGGCAGAGTCTTCATTTATCCAGCACTCCCTCATGGGTCGTTTTTGTGATGAATAGTTTTTATTGTACTTGACTGAACACCTGATCCCAAGAGCAGCTAAGCTTAACCATGTGTGTGTGAGAGAGCTGGACTGTCGCCACCCACGGGACACAGAACCTTGACACTGTGCCTTCCAGGTTTCAATACCTACCCTTCCTTTAGTGTTCCACAGAAAATACCAATTTACAGTTCTCCTTGCCTTACCACTGCTATGAAATCCTTAAATAAATTGAAATATTAAAATTAAAATAATATACTTCCTAATTTCAAACAACACTATAAAACTATAGTAATCAAAACAGTTTGGTACTGTCATAAAAACAGACAGAAGGACCAAAGGAACAGAATTGAGAGCCCAGAAATAAACCTAAGTTTATACACAGTAAATTAATATTTGACAAAGGAGGGAAGAATACTGAATGGAGAAAAGGCAGTCTCTTCAATAAATGGTGCCGGACAAAATAGACATTCATGTTCATATGCAAAAAGATGAAACTAGAGGGGCGCCTGTGTGGCTCAGTTGGTTAAGAAACTGCCTTCGGCTCAGGTCACGATCCTGGAATCCAAGGATCCAGTCCCACACCCACACTGGGCTGCCTGCTCGGCGGGGAGTCTGTTTCTCCCTCTGACTTGTCCCTTCTCATGTTCTCTCTCTTTCTCATTCTCTCTCTCTCTCTCAAATAAATAAATAAATATTTTTTTTTAAAAAGGAATGAAACTAGATCCCTATTTTACACCACTTACTAAAGTTAATTCAAAATGGATTAAAGACCTGAAACTATGAAACTCCTAGAAGTAAACATAGGTAAGAAGCTCCTCGAAACAGGTCCTGGCAATGATTTTTGGATACATCACCCAAAACACAAGCAAAAATATCCAAAAATAAACAAGTGGAAAAGCATCAAACCAAAAAGCTTCAACACAGAAAAAAAGTCAAAAAATTAAAGAACAGCTTATGGTATGAGGAAAAAAATATTTGAAAACCATATATCTTATAAGGAGCTAATACCTAAAATATATAAAGAACTCATATACAACACTCAACAGAAAAATATCCAATTAAAAAATAGGCAAAAGACCTAAACAGACATTTTTCCAAAAATAATTTATGAATGGTCAACAGGTACCTGAAAACATGCTTAACACCTCTAGTCATTAGGGAAATGCACATCAAAACCACGAAAAGATATCACTTCACACCTGTTAAAATGGCCATCATTAAAAAACACAGATGATAACAAATGCTGGCATGGATTTGGAGAAAAGGGAACCCTTCTGCACTGTTGTGGGACTTATTTTTTAAAAAAAGATTTTATTTATTTATTTGACAGAGAGAGAGAGATCACAAGTAAGCAGAGAGGCAGGCAGGGGGTGGGGTGGAAGCAGGCCCCCTGGTGAGCAGAGAGCCAGATGCAGGTTTTGATCCCAAGACCCTGAGATCATGATGTGAGCTGAAGGCAGAGGCTTAACCCACTGAGTCACCCAGATACCGCTGTTGGTAGGACTTAAACTGGTAGGCCACTATGGAAAACAGTATGGAGATTCTTCAAACAATTAAAAATAGAACTATCATAAGATCCAGCAATTCCACTTCTGGGAACATAGCCAAAGGAAATAAAAACACTAACTCAAAAAGTATTTGCACCCCCGTATTCATAACAGCATTATTTACAATAGTCATGACATAGCAATGATCTAAGTGTCCACCAATGGATAAATGGATAAAGAAGTTGTGGTATACATATACAATGAAATATTATTCAGCCATTAAAAAAAGAAAACTGCCATTTGCAACAACATGGATGGGCCTTGAGGGCATTATGCTAAGTGAAATTAGTCAGACAGAGGAAGATAAATACTCTATGATCTCATTTATAAATGGAATTACACAAAACAAAATAATACAACCAAACCTATAGAAAAAGAGATTAGTTTCCTGCCTTGGTTACCCAAGGCGGGAAGTTGGGGAAGGAGGAACTGGAGGAAGATGGTCAAAAGGTACAAACTTCTGTTATAAGACAAATGAGTACTAGAGATGTAATATACAATGTGAAAACTGCAGTGAACACTGTTGTGTGAGATACAAGAAAGTCGTTAAGAGAGTGAATATGAAGAGTTCTCCTCAAGGGGAAAAAAGTCATTTTTGGTTTTTGCTTTTTTTTTGTATTGTATCTATATGAGAAGATGGATGCTAACTGCACTTATTGAGATAATCATCTCACAAAATATGTAAGTCAAACCATTATGCTATATATCTTAAACTTAGATGGTGATGTACACCAGTTATATCTCAATAGAATAGTAAGAGCTAGTGAGCACTTACTGTGTGCTAGGCACTGTGCTATGTGTTCCCCTTACATTGTTTTATAAATATCTCAACAAATCTATGTATTTATAGAAGGGAGAATTAAGACTCAGAGAAGCTAAGTAACTCCCTCAGGATCATAAAACTAATAAATGGCAGAGTTAATATTCTAATCTATCTCCAACACTCAAGTTTCATAGACTATCTTTTCCTACTTACTCAAGCATTCCTACCCAACTTAGGTATAAGAATGTACCTCTATGAGGGAATGATTTATTTTTCATAAAATGTTGTTATATAGGGAGGTAGAGAGGTCTCATGGAAAAAGTACTATTTCTGTTTTAGTCCTGGATGTCACACACTATGTATCACTGGCAGGGCTACTGCTATGCCTCCCTGTGCTTCAAGTTCCACATCTAGAAAATGGACTAATAATACTTGCTCTTCACACTGAACAGACCTGAAAAACTAAAAATGAGAGGCTGCATGTAAATGAGTTTTGACAAAAATTAAACAAGCACTACAGCTGGTATTATTAAAATTTTTACATGCACCTATCTAGAAATGCAGATGAGCCACAAGTACTCAATTTTAGAGATGATGTTCATTATTGTTGATATTTCCAATAGTGTGCCCTACATGTTTTTCTATATGATAGATATTCAAAAGCTATGATGTTGTTGGTTGATAATAAATACGTATGTCAACCATCATAGCTTGAAAGCTACAATTAACTGACAGCCATTTAAAAAGAGAGATTAAATTTATTTCAAAAGTAACTAAATGGGGCACCTGGGTGGCTCAGTGGGTTAAAGCCTCTGCCTTCGGCTCGGGTCGTGATCCCAGGGTCCTGGGATCGAGCCCCGTATCGGGCTCTCTGCTCAGTGGGGAGCCTGCTTCCTCCGCTCTCTCTCTCTCTCTCTGCCTGCCTCTCCACCTACTTGTGATCTCTCTCTCTCTCTCTGTCAAATAAATAAAATCTTAAAAAAAAAAAAAAAAAGTAACTAAATGTTTGCTAATTCTATCTTTGACCAATCTTCCTGAATTTGTTTGGGCCAACAAGAACACAGGTTTGTAGCTGTGCTTATTTGATTGATAACCACAGCAGGTTCTACCCCTAACTCAATTTAATGGACTCCACTATTTGCATCCAATTTCCACACTCCATTCTGAAGGCAGAGGGGGAACACCTTGAGAAAAAAAGAGCAAGGTTTTGATTCTTTAGTCTCCAAGTAAATGCAAAATAATTTGCCCCACTGTGTATGTTTGGTATGGACAGATCCTCAGCAAAATTACTGAAAGTATAGGGGCCAAAACTGGAAGCCCAAAATGGGGCATTTGATGGCTCTATACAAGAACACCTTCACTAGGGAAATTCTACTTTCTAGGTTTCTTCTAAAAGCTCAGATTTTGGTTTTGTTTCAAACGAGTTTCTCCAGAGAAAATATCCATTCTTCCTACCAGGTACTTTGACACAGGAGTTCCATGTTAAGATAAATGTATTTGACACATCAGAATACCAGTTGACACTACCTCAGATGATGCCATTAAAAAGACTTGTCATTTTTTGAGAGCTACAACCCAGATATCATTTTCATGGTAACTTGCATGAAAAAGAAAGGGAAAAAAGAAGGCAATAAGTACTGTTCTTTTGAGTCTGTAAAATATTAAGCAAAAAGATAGATAGATGATAGATATCAACAACAAAATAGGAAAAGTAGAACTACAGAATGGGGTATCTTAGTACCTTGGTACACAGTATTTTGAAGGGAACATTTTAAACTGTGATGATTTAAAACTTTGTCATTTGAAGTTAAGCATCTTTCCTTGTTCTTTTCCCAAATATATTCTCCATTTATATCCTCTGCTATAAGTAAGCAAAACTTATTGCTGTGAAGTCTAGAGGGCTAAAGAAGGTCCTGTTTGTGTAGCCAGGGGCTGAGGATCTCCCAAAGACTCATGTTCCCTCATTCATGGTTGGGTTGGGTTGTTGAAAAGTGGTTGCATGACCAGGGGCCACCTGTCCCAACCTGCTTGCAAGGAGGTGAGACTATGGAACTACTTCTCAAAAGAAGGCATGTGTGTCACATGAGGACGAAGAATCTTAAGGAGCACTTATCCCTTCTTCATTCATTTCCCCCACTTTTCTGGCTGAGTGTGGACATTTCACAGGATGTGCCCCAAGATAGAAAGAGCCTGGATACCGAAATCACCAGTTGGGAGCTTGGCCACATGACAAGGAACATGTGAAGAAGAAGTAAATTTCAGTAATGCTATGTCACTGACAGTTTGGTGTTTGTTACAGCAGCTAGCATTACCCTAACTGGTCTAATTTGCTATCTCAGTTTTCTATTATACAGTTTTTCTTTTTGATGGGTCTCTTAATAGGTCTATTTATTTCTAGTGAAAAATTTGATTCTCTGATCTATTCCTGGCTTTTAGATACTATAAAGATTGCCAAGAATCTGTCCCTCTGGCTTACTGAAATAGTTACTTACACTTTTCTCCACTTATCTGTAGCAGCTTGGCTTATCATACAAAACTATTTGATGTAAGTGATTATAAGAGAATAGAGTTGTAGTGCAGATCATAAATGTAAGTTTAAATATTGATTATGAGTAGCCCTGGGCAAATTCCTTCACAATGTCTCAGTTTCTTCCTTTGTAAAAAGACAATGACACTTTTTACCTCTAATTTGACATTTCATGTTTTTTATATTCCCTGTCTTTGCTTGTTTTGCCAGGTCACAGGTGAAGATGATTAATATTTCTTACAAAGCAAGTCATGAAAGATTAAAGACCTTTAAACTTTTAAATATTTGTAACTTTTAATGTTTTAATACATAAAACAGTTTGATGCATGCTCAGAATGTGCTCCTTAACAGATTTACAAGTAAAATAAACTTCCATAGGTGTATGTGAGCTCTTTTATCCAGAAGAATAGGCTCTCTAAATCTCTCAGTAGGTAGAGATAAGTTAAATGAAATGAAATTTCATTTCAAAAATGAAAATTTTTCTCTCTCTTAACACAGAGTCGCCTTTTAAATCACTTCAACTTGCATTTTGGAGAACACTGTCCTGAAATTTGTTTCTGTTTAACCTACCTATCCACATCACCTATAGCCACCAAGGGAAAACAAAATTCAGAATGAGTCAGTCAACCAAAAATTCAAACTAAAACTAACTCATGAACTTTGTTTTCTAACAAAACATGAACTTTGTTTTCTAACAAAGACTCAACTACCAAACAAAAATTCCTAACTTCTATCCCAATTATAAGAGTCTTTCAAAAAATCCACAAAAAGAAAATTGAATGCCAGTCAGTCAAAATCATGAGCAGATAAACAATGAAACCAATTTATATTTGCACAGGTGTCTGCTTCCCTTCCATAAATTGGCGTGTCCAACCATGCAGAAGAGATTTTTCTCCTGGAATAAAATATTCTTCCTAATAAGCATACATAATATCTCTACAGAGAGATCATAATCTGAACATATGATAGCACCCAAGGCAAAATTGGCCAATATGCACACTAAGGAATAAAAATGGAGAAATTTTATTAATGATCCTTTTTACAGAAACAAAAGAAAATTTCCATGCTAAAACCATAGTGCTATTAAAATAGAAGTTTTAAACACATAAAATTTTCTCCAGTCTTACATTTCACACTAGATAGGCAAGTCAGTTAACCCCTCTGATATAGACATAAAGATATGTCTATGTGCCTACACAACTCGTATTTGGCATTTCAAGCATAAGGGTAACGGGTCAGTTTTCCATTTGTTCTTCTACTGTGGACATTAGCTAACTTGGGGTTATCAGGCATAAATAGAAACCTTTTCCAGTAACCCCAGCATCACCTAATTCCATCATTCAAAAATGTCTTTCTATGTGACCTTGAAAACAGCTACAGAAAACAGCTCCCCTGTATGGAAAGAACCAACCGCACCCAACCCCCCCTGAGCTGATGCACAAGGTTCATAGTCAAGAGGCAGAGCAAGAGGTAAAAGGAAGAGACTCGGCATTAGGGAACGTGACATCACCGGCAAATTTAGTTTGGTTCTCTATAACATCTTATAAGAGAATACTTCTTTAGTGCTGCCATTTTTTTTTAAGGGCTGTCATTTTTTAAAAATGGGGAATATTGGCCACATTAGGCCAGTTTTTATGCAGCATTACATACACTGCTCCCTTCCTGAGTAGCTTAGCCAAAATGCACTTTCTCAGCAGTTCGCCTCCCAGCCACGGCTTTGGTTACTGCTGGCAGCGGTAGGAGGTAAGGGCAAAGCAGGTAGAAAACATCATCCCCATCAAGCCACTGAGCAGCAACCAGGACCTGATACGCTTTATATTTTTTAACAAGATGCCATCTACATGATAAATAACTGAAAATCAACTGGGTATTATTACTAAAAGTACTGTTTCCAGCCATGGATCCCCAGTTTGGTCCACCTGCGATACTGGATATGCTAGTAAGTTGCCTTTTCATTTGTTGAGGTGTTCTAAACCTTGAATATACGTCAGTGATTAAATGAAATGGTTTTTTTTTTTTTTGGTTTACAAATTGTTTTAAAGCTAACCTTGTACAAATAATGCTTTCTTATCCAAACTTCTGCATGGCAAATTACCTTATAGTCATGCTAGAGCCAAGCTAAGTGACACAGACAAGAAAGGCTTGATCTCAATTTCCTCATTCAGGCTCATGCAATTTTTCCAGGTATCATCAATTTATCCTAGTAAGCTTCCAATCAACATTAGTAATTGCTTCTCTTAAAAACTGCAATCATATTTAGACATGTTTTATCTTTTATAAATACTTGCTGCTTCAGGTGAATTTCACATATATGGTCAAAATATTCCTAAAGAACTGTCTGGGGGCACCTGGGTGGCTCAGTGGTTAAGCCTCTGCCTTCGGCTCAGGTCACGATCTCAGGGTCCTGGGATCGAGTCCCGCATCGGGCTTTCCCCTCTGCGGGGAGCCTGCTTCTTCCTCTCTCTCTCTCTCTCTGCTTGCCTCTCTGCCCGCTTATGATCTCTGTCAAATAAATAAAATCTTTAAAAAAAAAAAAAGAACTGTCTGTAAACTGATTTTTTTAATAGAGAAATTTAAACATGTAGTCAAGAGTACTAATTATTTACAGAAAGTCTGTGACTATTTCTTTTACAAAATTCTCTTTTGCAACATGAACATCCAACCCTAATTTATCTATTTTGTAACTCCCAGTCTTCATATATCAAGTATAAAAAAAAAAAATGCCTACCACAGCGCATGGTAGTACTCATTCAATAAATATTCTGGTTTAGTGCAGCTTCAGGAAATCCACAAAATAATCTATATATATCACAGTGCACCCAGACACATTTTGTAAAATTATGTACAGGTTTCTGACCTTGGAATAATTGGGGCATATTCATGATATTTCAGATATTAGATGACTCCATGGAATTTTTGAGTTTTAGAGAAATCTTTGGATTGGATTAACTAGCAGAGAGCTTAGTCACTTGGGAAATCAATTTCCAGATTCTTGACTTCTCTGTGTAGTTGTCCCCAGAACTAATCTTTCTGCAGCTGAGACTTCCTACCAGTTCTCCTTCCTACCATTCCTTTCCACCATGTAAAAACCCAAGAAGTCACAAACAAAAAGACAAGACAAAATAGCAGTCCTCAACACCTTAATCAAAGTTCCATAACTATCTTTGTCCAAATTGTTAATAGCTTTGCTATTTACACGTAACAATTATTTATTTTAAAAATTATAATTCATTCACATAATTTTTGTCAACTTTATACTAATAATAATTCTAAAGATAGCCCAATCCAGAGGGGAAAAAAGGTTAACACTTAAAGACTTATGGTCACGAGAAATTGAAAATAAATGTAGTTTTATTAATATTCATATTTTTTCAAGACACCGTGATAGGGTGATCAATAAGAGATGTTTAAACATAGGATAATAGTCTTTAGGAGAAGTGGAATGAATAGAGTTTCCAAGTGGTGAAGAACTTGTTTCTGTTATTTTTTTAAAGATGATACTAGATATCAAATTAAGTCAAATATTCTGTTGTATACACTTTAAAGAGTGATGTATGAGTTTCATTTTAAACTATCAATATTTACAGTATATTAGAAATAACAGTTTTCAACTTACTAAAATTAAAAGGTAACTACAGTGGAGAAATCTGCAGGATACCATCTTAACCAAGGGATCAAAGTTAACAGACCAACAATGGGACAACTGATATCCTGTGACTCCTGATGTGTCATAGTGACAAGGACACAACACCACTTCTGGGAAATTCCTGTGAAAGACGCATTACCCAAATCTAATCATGAGGAAATTTCTGATGAACCCAAGCTGAGGGATATTCAAAAAATAGCTAGTCTTTATTCTTTAAAATGTCAAGATCATGAAAACAAAGAAGATGGAAGAACTCTTTTGGATTCCTACAATAGGTGATCCTGGACTAGACGAAACTGCTATGCATGAAGACAAGTAATGAAATTTGAATGCAAAACTGTAAGTGTGATAACGGTTTTTTATCAAACTTCTTGACTTAGGTAATTGTTCTGTGATTATGTTGGAAATGTCCTTGTTCTTTGGAAATGTACACTGAAGTATATAAGAATAAGGGAGTACTTAACCTCAAATGGTTCAAAGGAAAAATAGGTAGGTAGATAGATGGGCAAACAGATAATGAATAAAGAAGAAAACTGGCAAAATGTTAACAATATTAACAATGAATTTGGTGAAGGGTATATGGATGTTCTTTGCTCTACTCTAGAAATTCTCCATGAGTTTGTAATTATTTCAAAATAAAAAGTAAATAAAATAAAATCTACATATCAAATTAAAATATGGGAAGGGTGCCTCAGTGGCTTAGTCAGTTAAACATCTGCCTTCAGTTCGGGTCATGATCCCAGAGTCCTGGGATCAAGCCCCGTGTCAGGCTCCCTGCTCCACAGGGGGTCTGCTTCTCCCTCTACCCTTATCCCCTTCTTGTGCTCTTTCTCATGCTCTCTCTCATGCCCTCACAAATAAAAATAAGATCTTAAAAAAAATCAAAATATAGGAGTGACTACATCATTTTCCAGAGTCTTACCAGGTATTATTGGTCAAAATTTAGCAAAATGCTTGCAAATTCTGGATTGCTCCTCTCTCTCAACAGGATCCTTGTCAGTCATACAATTTCCGCTCTCCTGAACTCCCATTCACGCATTTCCCAAAAACAAGATCTGTATGTTCAATTTTATCATCTCCTTTCCCAATTTTGTCTAGCATATTGACACTCTCTGTCTGCCATCTTCTCAGGCAATAGTAAAGATAGTTATCACTTTCTATTTAATAAGCATGAACTATTTGCCTAGAGAGGCAACAAGTTAATTAAGGTTAAAGATGAATGATCTACAATTAATCTGAGTTTATATTGTCAGTATATGGAGAAAAAAGAAAACAAAATGTATCCAAAACTCTTCACCGTCATTAAATTATTTTTATCTATGGCCTATATATATGATATTTCATATGTATTATATATATAGTATATATACACATACATATATATAACTGAGCACTGAGCATATGGATAAAGTCTCTCTGTATATACGTGATAAAATATACAAAGTGTAATACTGAGATTTCTCTTTAAAGAGAATGATGTAGCTCTAAATCCATATTTCATATTTTTTATATGTGGTCTTGAGTAAGGAAAGGGTTAAGGTATAGGCAGAGAGAAATAGGAGGCTCCTGACTCCCTTGACCAGGCTCAGAGAAATCCCAGATGTGGAGAAATGCTGAGACATACAAAACCAGAGATCAAGGAACAAACCAGACCACCTGGCCCTGAATGTTAGAGAATGTATTTTTTTGGCAGCTACACTGTAATCACCAAAAATGAACAGAACTCAAAGAAGGAAGCCATTAAGGATGTTATCAATAGTCCTCGCTTAAACCAAGAGGGCACAAGAACTTCAAGGCCACAAGCTTTCCAATCCCTTTTCAATAAAAGACCATCAGCCAAAGCCCACAGTGGCAATCCATTCAGGACCCCTTTCACTCTAGAGAGCTTTCTTCTTTCCTTTCTGCTATCTCCTTCACCTAATAAACTTTCACTTCACTTCACCCTTTTGTGTCCATGAGAGTCATTCTTCAACCCCATGAGACAAGAACTCTGCAACCCTACAACATTCTCAGAATGTATGGGATATGCTCTCATTCATCTCCACTCCATTCTTCTGAGGAAAACAGAAAATAATCCCATTTGACAGATAAGAACACGGGAGGAAATGGGACAAGGGACTTGTACCATATAAAATCATAGGTAGAGACTATTCAACTAAACTGAGAAATTCGCCCTCCCAGGTACCCATCTATAATTCCATAATGGATCATGCTGGGGCATGCTGGAATTTTCCCATCCCACAAACATAGATACATGTACATGCATATACATGCTGCATAATATACATATGGATATGAACTTACATACATGAATATATTTAACATTGACGTTAACAAGAATAGACCATTTCACCCAAACTCAGGCATGAACCAACACCAATAAAAATATCTCCAGGAGGCACCTGGATGATTCAGTCGGTCAAGCGTCCGCCTTCTGCACAGATCATTATCACAGGGTCCCTGGATCGAGCTCAGCAGGGAGTCTGCTTCTCCCTCTCCCTCTGCCCCTTCCCCTGCTTGTTCTCTCTCTCTCAAATAAATAAATAAAATCTTTTCCAAAAAAAAAAAAACCTCCAGAAATCAGTTTATTTCCTTTTGTTCTTCTCAACAAAAGGAGTTAATGAATATGTGAACAGAAGAAAGTAGATATCTGCAAAAACAAATCCTGCCTCAGGTTGCTGAGATGTCCGTTAAGCCACAGACAGTTCAAATCTCAAGACACAAAAACAAACTTACAGCCAACAATCCCAGTAAAATCTAGCGTAAATGTCAAAAGAAAATTCTTGATATACTGTCTACCTTTCTATCATGCCCAGAGTTTCATAATTAGAAATCAAATGCCAGCTTCTAAATGCTCAAAAGCCTTCCAGCACCTTTCCATCAAAATAGCACAAAATAAAGAGGCACTTTGTTCCCACTGACCTCCCGGGCCTTTTACTGAAAGCAAACCAATTCTAACTAAAGGAGCCTAGATAATATTTCAAAAGTGTTGCTACTCCTAAAATCTCTTTACCTTGTAAGCACCGAATTGCAGACATCTTTCAAAGCAAGTTCACCTTGGTTGGTAAGTGCCAACGACCCCCAAGAGTCTACACACAATAAAAAGGAGTCCTTTGTAATCGTGGTAATCATTGTAACAGTTGCTATTTGTAATAGTTGAAAACCAAAGATTTCCAGTTTATGACAGTTCTGTGGAGACAGAATATAAACCTTGCAATGGATAGGCTTATGGGCCACATTTTCCACTCAGAGGTGTGACTCACTTCTGCTTCAACTGTATTCCATAATGGCTGCAGAGGGGGTGCAGTGGGTTGGAGGGGGTCAGAGAAGGATGGAGGAGGTGCAAAATTAGAACTAAAATAATGGGACCTTAAAATTCTCTGGTCAGAGAACAGAGAGAAGCCATTAGCAGGAGACAAAAGAAAGAGGAGATGACACCGTTAATTTCAAGGAGCCCTACAGGGGAAGGTAGCTGACAAATGGGAGGCCTGCAAACCAACGGGAGTGTTCCAGAAGGGCAATATGTCTCCCTAGGACTGGTCTGAGCCAAATGATTCAGCACTTACACATCTGAGTTTGCCATCTAATGCCTCCCTGTCTCCATGCCAGTCAAGACCCACACATACAGATCAGGAGTTGTGTAGATACAAGGTCAGCAGGAATTACCTGAGAACAGAGACAGGCCACAAGTTGAACCTCAGCACATTAAGGGTCTTCTGAAAAGTCAGGTACACTTGCCTGGTCCAATTGACCAGGGACCATAACCAGGTCAACCCCACCATTAAATTTGGCCCCCCGGTTAAAGAATATCTGGCTTTTGGTGTCTTTAGGTTCTCCTTTTTCCCTCTGATTAAAGGCAACTTCTGTTAACTTCTTACTATAAAAGCAATGCATTTGAAAAATTGGAAAATACAAAGAAGAAAAAACAAGCCAGATGCTCACCACAGAGATAAACATCATTAACCACTATGTACATAAGTAATAATAAAACCAAAATAAGAATAACTGCCTATATTTATGGATCAATTACCATGCTAGTCACTCATAAGCATTTTATAGATATTCTTATTCTAATCTCACTGTAAAATGTAACCTAAAAGAAGGTAAGAAAAAAGTGTTAAGCCCATTTTACAGATATTTAAAACCAAATGTCATGCTGAATCAGTAGGCTATATTGTTTGGTACATATTTGCTCATTTGTTTATTTATTTAGTAAGCATTTATTTAGTAATGAAATAATTTCCATATTAAAATCTGAAGTCGGGACACCTGGATGGCTCAGTTATTAAGCATCTGCCTTCAGCTCAGGTCATGATCCCAGGGTCCTGGGATCAAGCCCCACGCTGGGCTCCCTGCTCGGTGGGAAACCCACTTCTCCCTCTCCCACTCCCCCTGCTTCTGTTCCCTCTCTCGCTGTCTCTCTGTCAAATAAATAAATGAAATCTTAAAAAAAAAAAAAAACAAAAAAAAACGGAGTTCTCCCCATTCAGAAACATGAATTTTTCCCAAATTATTCAGAGCTTCTGACAGTAGAGAACTAGTGTTCTTCAGCTCGGCCCACAACCTGTTGAGTTTACTCTTTAGTTTTGATGCAGTTAGGACTGGGACTCTTTTCTCCCAGTTATATTATTGTTTATATATATATTTATTTAGGATTCCCTATAATTTTGAGGGTAATCTGTCACATTTAAGAAAAAGACCAAAGATATTTTCTATTAAGGATTAAAAGCCATGGGGAAATGGAGGAAGAAGAGTAACTAGCAGTTAATTTGATTTGGTTTCCTTGCAAGACACAGAAATAAGTGCAGATACAAAAACATCAATGAGCATCTAGTTATTGATTTGTTCTGCCAGTGAATTAGACACTAGAAGGTTATAAAAGAATCCTGAAACCACTGACCTTGACATGAGAGTTTACAAAATGGGTAGGAGGTTGAAAGTTCATGTATGAAAATCTGTTAGCACCTACAGAGATAGTAAATACTAAATTGTGTAACATGAATCCACCTGTGCTATTTGTTAAGAAAGTCCCTAGAAAGCTCAGCTGGCAAAAGAAATCCCACCAAAATAAACAAGCTTATGTTATAACTGAGTCAATGGGCAGTTAGAAGATAAGAACCCAATATAAACACAGAGATTTTAATACTATAACACCAGAATAACATCTTTATGATGAACTCCAAATACCCACTAAAATCTATCACTGTAGCTCCTCAAACAGTGAAAACAATCAATAATACTCTTACTGAAAAATCTTGACAATAAGGAGGAAAGGGAACAACAGATTTATGAAACTGCTTCTTGGAGTTGAACCATGTTGCTAAGATATGGGTAACTCAAAAAGCATAGGGCTGCCTTCTTCCTTGAGGCTTAATTTATTCAATTGTTTTAGACACAAATCTCTTTTCTTAAGTCGAGAATTTGTTGTGGTTTCACTTTTCCAAAGAAATGAAACTTGCATTGTTAAATAAACAACTTGTAGAGCCATCTATTTTCACTGCTACTTATTAACTACCTTTGCTCCCTGAACTGAATTTCTATTTGGTCACTTGGTCCAACACATCACTAGAACTAAACCCATGTTTAGTTTAGAATCCTTGAAGGAACAAGGCGGAAAGACCATTTAAAGCACACCACCTCTACTGAGAAAGTAGGCATCCCAGCCACATGGGGCTGCAGACCACACTTCCTTTTTCTCCATTTTAATCTAGAAAGATGACGAAAGGGGAGGATGGGAAGAGAATGAGTCATTACTGAGCATTTCCTATACTCTTGGGACTGTGCTCACACTTCATAGGCTCTTCTTCAAAATGACCTTCTCAGATGGGTGTATTACCTCTGTATCACAACTTGAAAACCAAGGCTTGGAGTAGTTACAGCATAACTGAAGCATATACACACAGGCTTGGGAACATAAGGGTAGGGTTCAAATATCAGCTCTACTGTTTACCAGATGTATGATCTTGAGTGAGTTATTCAATCACTTTGAGATAGCTTCTTCATCAATAAGATACAGAGAAAACTTTTTTTTTTTTTTCGCTAGTAAGCATCAGAGGTGGTATTTGAACCCAGCTACATACTCCCAAGCCTGTGTACGTGCACCTCAGTTATACTACAACTATTCTAAACCTCCGAGTCTGCAAGGATTATGTATATAGAATATGATAAGAGTCTAGGGACACTGAGGATTAGATACATAGCACACTTAGCACAGTGCCAGGCATATAACAAGAATCCAATAGGTGGCAGGCATTATTAGTAATAGGTAGCAGCCATTATTACTAAGATGATTCTTCTGTTTGTTTCCACTTCGGTTCTGGGTTATCCTCCTGCTTTCTCTGCCCTGCTTTATGACACAAGACTTCCTCCTAAAGATGAATTACCAGAACTCCCTTACTAGTAGGGTTCTGTTTGGATAAGACCAGTGGGAACCACTAACAAGGAGTGAGAGGTCAGGAGGAGAGAAGTTCAGGTATTTCCACTTTCTTCTTCCTCTGAATTACATTTTCTGGCAATGGTGGTACCCTCCTACAACTCCAGCTCCTGTTAGAGATCCCTCTTCCATAGTTCCTGCTCTTAATGGCTTCATATAATGCTAATTCTTCTCCTTGTGCCTTCAGAACTAAGGGTAGTAATAACTTCCCATTGTTACTAGTTTCTGGGTACACCAACACCCCCTCGGTGATCCCCTTACTCCTGGGCCTACATTTGTAAGTTGTTCCTTTTTTAAAAGCTCTTAACCCCGGGTGCCTGGGTGGCTCAGTGGGTTAAGCCTCTGCCTTTGGCTCAGGTCATGATCCCAGGGGCCTGGGATCCAGTCCCTCATTGGGCTCTCTACTCAGCGGGGAGCCTGCTTCTCCTCATCTCTCTCTGTCTGTCTCTCTGCCTATTTGTGATCTCTCTCTCTCTGTCAAATAAGTAAATAAAATCTTTCAAAAAAAAAAAAAAAAAGCTCTTAACTCATCTGAGTTGAAGTCTGCTCCCTGCCAAACCTGAACTGATACCCAAACTCAAAAATCATGGGTTAGTCAATGAGGGACCCAACTACCACGATGACCCATTGTCAGTACTTTACAAAGCACTCATTTGCCAATGGAAATTTAAACTAAAGTGGAAGTTTACTACCAAATATTATTAAATAGCCATTCTTAGAAGGGAGAGGAGCATTGTTAAAGTAGAGCTGGCAATTACCAAAAAATGCATGTGGTGACTTATTTTGACAATAATTGAAAAGATTCTCCATCTCATCAAAAGCTTCACCCCAATTACCCTAGTTGGTCCAAACTCAATCTTGAACATAGCACCAACTACAATTCAACTTTCTTCTGAGAAACACTAATTTAACTTTATTCTGAGAAAGACCCTTCACGGAAACTTAAAAAAAAAATATATATATATGCCCAAACTATAGCCAGCACAGTTTTTCTCAGTCCTTCTGAAAACTGTTTACCATAAACCTCAAACTCTGGAAACCACCATTATCAAAATACCACCAGAGTGATTTTGCAAGCCATCATTTTTAACCATATTCAGTTAGGACCTGGCAGAAGCCACTTTAGCAGGTCTCATTTTTCCCCTAGCAATTCCAAGTGTAATTGCTAATCAATCCACGGGGCATGAATAAGCATGTAATTACTCAGTTAAAGAGTAATTATATGGGCATTTATTTGTACCCTCCAAGCTCAAGGAATATTGGATGCAATATCCAAAAGAGGCGTACTGTATGTTTTCAAAGACTCAAATTTGTATTTGCTTCAGTGTTTCCTTTTTGCTGTTTCTGCGGATCTTTTCATAGTTTTTGTTTTGGTGCACAATTTGCTATGTGAAGCTTAGGCACATTTGATTAAATATCCAAAGTAATGTGCCATAGTGTTTCACATGACTGTAATCAGTTTTGATGACTTGAAGCAATTTTATAAGTGACCCCACATTATTAGTGAATCATTGCAAATTTCCCATTTTGGAAGGGAGCAATAAAACAGTAGTCTTGACAATTGCTGGTCATCAACAAGCTCCAAGCTGGCAAGGCAAGCACAGAGTATGAGCTCTGAGAACTTGGCAACTTGCCACTTTCAATAATTATTTTCTGCCAATCCCAACTCCCAGCTGCAATGTCAGCTGGATACAGAACTTTTACCCATTTCCTGCCCTGTACATTGTACCACACAGCCACACAGCTGCTGGGTTTTGCCCAGATGCTAGGGCATTTCACTGAGGATTAAGTGATGGCTTATAAAAGTTCTTCCATTCAGAGAGGAGTGCCATAAGAATATTTTGGAGTCCAGTGGATCCATGAAGAAAGGGGTAGCCTCGGGGCACCTAGGTGGCACAGTCGTTTTAGCTTGGTTTTGACTCAAGTCATGATCTTAGGGTCCTGAGATGAAGCCCCATGTGCTCTGAGCTCAATGCAGAATCTGGTAAGACCTTCCCACTCTCCCCCTTTGCCCCTCCAACTCCAAATAAGTAAATCTTTAAAAAAAAAAAAAGAAAGAAAGAAAGAAAGAATGCGGGGGCAGCCTCAGGTACACTTCCTTGTCATCTGTGCCACCTTGCATGCACACTCTATTCATCCAGGTCTAATCATCCTTTTTGTCATATAGTTATAGTCACCTTTCCTGTTGCTAACTCCTACTTAGCTCTTAGGTTCTTGCCTAGAATATAAGGAAAAAATAAATACTTGATAAATGGCTAAGTGAATAAATGAATGGATAAATAAAGAGTCCACCTGGACATCCCAAAATGTGGCTCATTTTGCCATCTAATTACCTCTCCCTCATTGTTCCACATCATTGTCATGAGCATCCTACACCCATCAGACCCTACCTGATTCTGCACACACTTGGAGAATCTAGCCTAGGGCCCCACTTGGTATCCCTGCTGCCTTAACCAGAACAGCAAGCTTGGACCCTGCCTTGTCCTTATCAATTTTCTGTGACATCAATTTTCTATTGATTACTCAAAAAGAACACCGTGGGACTCCATCCTCTCTTCATAGAGCTCCCCTTCCTGTCTACCTTTGCATTACCCATGCCAGACCCATTGCAATCAGCCACCACAGGAGGAACTCTACCTGGCATATAGTCATTGTTCAATAAATGTTCACAATTGTCAGTACGAACAATTTGACAAATGCTATATCCTCATCTGAGTGTTATAGTAGTGATTTAAAATGTACTTGTCAACTTTTACCCATATCTTTTTCACAGAAGTCATTTACATTTTTTGAAAGAAGAACAGATAAAGTTAAGTAGTGGTACCAAGCCAAAGCACAGGAGAAAAAGAGAAAATTTGGCATGAGATATCAATAACGTCATGAAATTATTTCCATTTGGAATAAAAGTAATGGACATAGAGTTCACTCAGTCTCTACCTTTTCAAAGCTAAAGAAACTCTGGCCCATAGAGGTGACTCTCATTAGCAAAAGTCACAGAGCTAATTAAAACAGTCTGGGCCATACATTGAGCTTCTGGCTCCCTAGAATGGAAAAGAGGGTAGGGAAAGATGGACAGAAGATAAACAAGAACAAAGTGAAATTAGGTTAAATCACTTCATGACAAAAAGAGGAAATAAGAAAGTAACAAAACTTCAAAAACCAACATTCCCAGTTTTTTTCTGCACAGCACCCCTTCACTGGTGAACACAGTCGTGTCTAGTAGGTCAGAATTTGTCAAGATGTGCGTGATAACCTCCCTACCCCTATCACAGGCTGAACTGTGTCTCTTCGAAACTCATGTGTTGAAATCCCAACCTCCAGTACCTCAGAATGTGACCGTTTGGGGAGATAAGGTCTTCACAGAGGTGACTAAGTTAAAAATGAGGCAGTTAACACGGGCTCTAATCCAAATCCCTATAAGAAGAGGAAATTAGAACACCAGGGCCACATGCACAGGGGGAAGACAAGGAAAAGAGGCAAACAAGAGGGCAGCCATCCACAAGCCAAGAGAAGAAGCCGCAGGAAACCAATAGTGCTGGCACCTAGATCTTACACTTCCAGCCTCCAGAATCGTGAGAAAATAACTTTCTGTTATATAAGCCACCCAATCTATGCGGTATATATATATATATTTTATGGCAGCCTGAGCAGATCCTCTAATTCAAAAGGCTCCAATACTACAGAACTATGGAGATGAAGAGGGGGGCACTCTAAATGAGCCCACTGGGTCAAGACCAGATTACAATCAAAATCCTGGCTCCATCCCCAGCCCTGCTGCTTGCTCCTACAAGCTATATGACTGAAAAGAAGTCCCTTTGCCTTTTTAGGTCTTGAGAGTCTTCCTTTATGATGGCATCAGGGAGAGATGCTATAGCCTAGCCAGTTCTAGCCTTTGCTACTTCACAGAACTGTTATGGGGACTAAATGAAATTATAATGTCCAGAAAGTGCTGACAAACATGTAAGGTATTTGAATAATTCTTATTCTTATTGTCATGAGCAAAATAAATCCAACTGCATTTCTAAATCTAAACAGGGCAACTGTCTGCTAAAATAGAAACCAGAACTTCCTACCATAATATCCAAATGTCCAGGACACAATTTTAAAAATCACAGACCATACAAAAAATCACAACCTGAATGAGAAAAGACAACCGATGGGGCGCCTGGGTGGCTCAATGGGTTAAAGCCTCTGCCTTCAGCTCAGGTCACGATCCCAGGGTCCTGGGATCAAGCCCCGCATCAGGCTCTCTGCTCAGCGGGGAGCCTGCTTCCCTCTCTCTCTCTGCCTGCCTCTCTGCCTACTTGTGATCTCTGTCTGTCAAATAAATAAATAAATCTTAAAAAAAAAAGATAGAAAAGAAAAGACAACTGATGGAGGCCAACACCGAAATGAATTGGATATTTGAACTCTGACAAGCATTTTTAAGTATCCAGCATTGAAATGCTTCATTTTTTTAATGTAATAAAGGGATTACAAATGCCTCTGAAACAAATAAAAATAGAAAATCTCATGCAAAAAAAAAAAAAAAAAAAGACATAAAGAACCCAATGGAAATTACAGAACTTAAAATGCAATAACAATAGCTCTCTGGAAGTACTCAATTTGCCCATGGCAGAATGAATAAGACAGAGGAAAAAAATAAGTGATCTTGAAGACAGAACAATAGAAAGAGACACCAGTGAAACAACAGCAAAATATCTAATAGTCCGATCATTAGAGTTCCTGAAGCAGAAGGGAGAGAGAGGGCCTGAAAGCATATTCAAAGAGGTAATTACTGAAAACTTCCCAAATTTGTTGAAAGACATATCTGCAGATTCAAACAGCTGAGAGAACCCCAAACAGGAAAAACTCAAAGAAATCCACACTGAGACACATCATAATTAAACTTCTGAACACTAATGACAAAAATATATAATAGGATTAATATTTAAAAAGTCAAAGTTTATTGATATTATGCACTGGGAAGTCTTTGCATACAGAAAATGCACATCGATTTCTGCCTAATAGATATATAGAGACATACCTATATTTATAAATATAATACAATATAATATTTACATTGTTTCAGATACTTATGAGCCCTTTGGCAAACATTAACTGATTCAATTCTCAAAACAATCTTACTAGGTAAGTGTTATTATCCTCATTAACTTGCCCAGGGACACAGAGCTAGCAAAAGGCTGAGCTGAGGATTCAAACTCAGGCAGTCTGAGAATTTGTATTCTGCTATGCACATAAGTAGTAGTATAATCAATTACCAAAAAGAACAAGGTCTTTCAAAACTAGACAAGAAATAATGCAGAAATTCATTCAAGATATTTCTTTTAAATTTTTCTTTAAATTTTTTCTTCAAAATATATTAGGGCTGGACATTATGGCTTAGGTAAGTCTAAATATTAATAACTTTCTTTGTTCAGAACTGTGTCTAACCTAGAGCTGTACTTAGTGAAAACAATACTTTTTTTTTCCAGCCAGAATCATATAGTAAAAGGTATCTGTGACTTATTAAATCATACCAGTGTGCTCAATGATTTTTATTAAGACAAATAAACTCTCAAATATGGAAAGCAGATCTCTTCACTATTCGATTAATTAAAAGGGAAAACACACACAAAGAAATGAGACAACTAAACAACATAGTTACACTGAACAATGGAAATCTTTTGCAAATTTGAAAATAGTATAGGTGTCAAGATAAAACTGTCCTTTTTAGGCCAATATTATCTTTTTGTTCTAATAGGTAACTATTTCCAGAATTGTGGTTTCTTGTAAACCAGGAGGAAACTGAAATGTTTTGTCAACCTAACCCACCCTAATACTCCCTATAGGCAACAGCCCTGTTTATGAGTGACATTTACTCTGGGACTGGAGGAGGCCACTGGGATATAATGGGGCATGCTAAGTGTCCAATAAAAGCAAGCTTGATGGACAAAAGGGAGAAAGAAAGGGAAGGAGAGAACCAGACTCTGGGCTTATCTCCCTCAAATCCCCACCTCACTCATAGAATTCTTGAGTGAAATGCCAAACTAATGCCTTAATAAGTCTATAAAGTAGGAACTGACTGACTGCATAGGGGCATAAAAGGGGGTGATGGAATTTTTCTAAAACTGTGTGGTGATGGTAGCACAACTCTGTAAATTGACTGAAAATGACCTAACTGTACAAGTAAATGAATTTTATATGTAAAGTATACCTCAATGAAGCTGTTTTAAAAAAATCTCCCCGTTGCCCTCGGAATAAAGCCCAAGTTCATGAAAGCATTCCTGCTTATCTCACATCTTATCTTTTTTTACCATCTGAGTTCCCCAGTCCTCTGACCCACCACTCCACTTAGCTTCTGTCTACTGCACAACCTGCCATTTCCAGCAGATCTGAGGTGGGTTTACACCCCCACCTATCTGCTCACTTTGCTCATTTGCCTTCTGCCTTCCCGTCTTCTGCACTGCAGCTGCCAGATGAACACCAAACAGTGTCAAAGACACAGATCAACCTAATTCCTATTCTAGGAAGCTTTTTTGACCTTCTTGGTAGAATTAGCCATTTCTTCTCATGTAGCTCCAAGGCACACAGTCAATGTCTATAAATATTTTTTTTTCCTTTAAGGTGACAAAGACATCTGTAATTCTACCAAAATTAGCACCAATCCTTTCCTTCTCAGACCTATAAAGATAATGGGCAGATACACAGGGGCTAACAACAAGATGGTTACCCATTGTGGAAAAGAGCTAAAAGAATAAAGATTGCTGCACACAAGTCAAAAACTATGTTAGCAGCAATGAAAAGAATGGATTAAAAAAAAAAACAGTCAAAAACCCAAGTCAAAGACCTCAGTTCAAACTCTAAGTTCAACCAAAAAAAATCACAACTAAGACCAATGGGCATTCAGTCTTACATCCCAGAGCATCTCCATCCACTTTTAAAACTACACATCCGTAGAGATTTTTCCAATAAATGAAGTTTCTTCTGAAGCCATAATATGTCAAGAAAATTCCAACCTCTGCTTTAGAACACTATGTAAGAAGGCAGGGAAATATATATGGACAATAGTCAGGTCTCTTTCAAAGGCAAATTAACATTTTAGCACATAAAGAATTAGCATATAACCTAGGAAATTAAATAATATGTAATTGCACGCTACCACAGTAAAATAATTATTATGGAGGTCTCTGTTTGCAATCCAGTATAGGAAGAAGAAACTTATTCATTCAACAACCACTCAAGCATTTGTTGAACAAATGATGTATGAGATGATGAAAGAGCCAGTCTAGAAGGCAGTAACCTGTGATCTGCAGGTGGAATGTATGCTACAAAGGAGCATAAGTGAAATGCTTTGGGGCCCTTAATTTCAGCAAGTTAACAAAAGATTCAGGGTCAATGATGATTAAATTCATGATAGGTATATGAAATGAACGAAGATGAACATCTCTTAGGAGATACAGAATTTCCATTAAGTATCCAATATTACTTAAGTCATCCTAACTAGTACTTTTCCCCTTTAGCCATAACCAAACTATCAGCAAGCATCGAAGTCTATCTCCAAAATGCATGTTGAATCTGTGTACCTCACTGCCACCAATCCCACTCCCACTCTGGTCCCAAATATGGATAATTCAGATAGTCTCCTAATTGGTCTCCCTACAGCAGAGTAAATCTTTGAAAACATCTATCAAATTAAATTATTTTTTAAAAGATTTTATTTATTTATTTGACAGAGAGAGATCACAAGTAGACGGAGAGGCAGGCAGAGAGAGAGAGAGAGGGAAGCAGTCTTCCTGCTGAGCAGAGAGCCCGACGCGGGACTCGATCCCAGGACCCTGAGATCATGACCTGAGCCGAAGGCAGCGGCTTAACCCACTGAGCCACCCAGGCGCCCTCAAATTAAATTATTAAACCTCTTTGGGGGAAGGGACAAATTTGATGATTAACCTGACTATAAATTTATAACATCTACAAGAAACATTTGAAAAGAAATGGGTCACTTTTATTCACAATAAATTTGTTCTAAGAAGATAAAGATGAGGAACATTACAAATGAAGTCTATAGCAAAAAGTAGCATCAATAAAGACCCAGAAAGCCACCCAGGATATCTGAGTTTGGAACTGAATGGAGACTGGTACACACCTAAGGGGAAAAAATGATGCCTGCAATGTTCCTTAAGATCCCCTTGGTGTTTCACTGGTGGCCAACAGCAAGTTTGGCAGCAAGAGAGTAAAGAAGATAGGAAGTAATAATAACAATAAAAAGAATAATCTGGTGCAAATGGACCCCAAATGTAGTAGTCATCCCCATGTAACAATCACCTTTTATTGCAATTTACTGATCTTGCTTCATTACAATATAGCTTAGAAGGGGGTAATCTACAGAGTGTACTATTACATAGTTTGAAACAGCACATATTACCCTCACAGGCACTGGTAGGGAAGCCAAGTCAGACTGTTCAAAAGTGAAATGATCTGTACAAAAGGAGGAAGAAGGTAGCAGGGAAAAGTGTTTCCTTTTAGTAAATATTAAAGGCATTCAAAATTAATCTGATTTAAAACATCCTTTGAAGAAGTAACAACTTGTGGCTTTGTTAAAAGTAAAAGATAAAGAATATGATGCTTCCTGTTTGAAAATACAAACTGGGTCTCTGTTTCCTACTCCTTTCTTCTCTATCAACTACATTAAAACTACATCTGACTCCAGCTACTCTCTAGCATATGACACTATTTCCATTGAAAACCCTTAGCCCAATCTGACTTCATTTTATTTGATACGTGTGTTGATTTTCTGTCTGTACACTAAAGCATGAGCTTGAGAGAAAAGATCACTGTCTTATTAACCACTGGGACCCCAATATGTTGCAAATAATAGTTGCTCAACAGCTACAAAATAAATTAATGAATGAGCCCTGTATAAAACCACTTAACACAAGGTTAGAATAATAATAGAGATAAAGACTCCATATTGATTAATAACAACAAGTACCCAAATTGTCTGCTCATTATGAGCCAGTCCCTGGGTTAAATCTTTTCTGGAATCTTCCTTAATTCTTCCTAAAGCTAATGAAGTAGAAATATCATCATCTCCACTTTAGAGATGAAGACACTGAACGTAGAGAAGTTAAACAAATTGCCCAAGACTACAGAGCCAGTATTTGCCGAACTAATGTTCAAACCCTGGCTCTCTAACTCCAAAGTTCATATTCTGTACCATCATCCTATCCTGCCTTGGCTGAAAAAGGCATCTGCCCAGAATTTTCAACGTGGATTTCAGCAGTTTTCCTGCGGGGACCCCCCAGTGAGGAAGCAGTCTTCCCAAGTCAGATCTACATATGGAAGCTAGGCAGCAAGGGAGTCAATTCTGTCATCTAAGCTTCACAAAATTATAATGTTAACTGATGGGTACTTAGAGAATGTACATTTCAGAAGACTCAAATTGAGTACAGATGTTTAGAAGATTAGTGTCAAATTAGAAAGCATTAAGCAGACATTAAGGCAGACCAAATTGGTCTTTTTGGAAGCTGGGTCAGGATGGGAGAAATGTGTGCTTGCTAAGTAGGCCAGGTTACTCAGAGGTGGTCCTGTAACTCTGAAATCAGTGAGAAGCCCAGCTTTGCCAGAGAATAAGACAAAATAGGAGGCGTGGACCCTGGGGCTGAAGTACTGAGCTAAAGGCTATCAGATGGGGTGGAAAGAGAATGCATTCTCCTGCCAAGACTTTTCAGCAGCTCGTAGATGCAGCCCTAGGATACAAGACAACAGAGTGTTTTCTTTCCTTTTTTTTTTTAAATTGTGGTTAAAATATCTATTACTTATATTGTTAATGTAAATATATATATAACATATATAATATATATATGTAACATGAGTTTTACCCTCCTAACAAATTACAAGTGTGTAGTATATTATCATTGACCATAATGGTCAATGTTGCATGGCAGATTTCTAGAATTTTTTTATCTTGCATGGCATATTTTAGAAATCTTGCACGCTACTAATGGAAATGTAGAATGGTGTAACCACTGTAGAAAACAGGATGCAGGTTCCTCAAAAAATTAAAATTGTACTACCATGTAGTCCAGCAATCCCACTTATAGGTATATATCAAAAAGAACTGAAATCCGGATTTGGAAGAGATACAAGCATTTCCATGTTCAGTGTATCACTACTCACAATACCCAAGATATGGAAACAACCCAAGTGTTCATCAATAGATAAAGAAAACATGGTATACAAATAGCCAAAGCAATCTTTTAAACATTTTTTAAAGATTTTATTTATTTATTTATTTATTTATTTATTTATTTATTTGAGATAGACAGCAAAAGAGAGAGAGCACATGTGTGGGGGGGGAGAGGCAGAGGGAGAGGGAAAAGAAGGCTCTCAGCTGAGCAGGGAACCCATGTGGGGCTCGATCCCATGACCCTGGGATCAAGATCTGAGTCGAAGGCAGACATTTAATTGACTGAGCCACCTACGTGCTCTATCCAAAGCAATCGTGAGAAAGACAAAATAACACGTTCCAGATTTCAAGATAGTTTACAGAGCTGTAGTAATCAAAATAGTATGGTACTGGCAAAAAAAAAAAAAGATACAAATCAATAGAACAGAATAGAAAGCAAGGAGGCAAAAATATACATGAGGAAAAGACAGTGTCTTAAACAAATGTTGCTGGAAAAACTGGGCAGCTATGCAAAAGAATGAAACTAGACCATTTTCTTACACCATACACAAAAATAAACTCAAAATAGAATAAATACCTACATGTGGGACTTGAAACCATTAAACTCCTAGAAGAAAACACAGGCAGTAATTCCTTTTGACATTGGCCATAGAAACATTTTTCTAGATCTGTCTCCTCAGGCAAGAAAAATGAAAACAAAATTAAACTATTGGTATGACACCAAGCTAAAAAGTTTTTTACAGTGAAGGAAACCATCAAGACAAAAAGGCAGTCTACTGAATTGGACAAGATATCTGTAAGTGATATATCTGACAAGGGGTTAATAGATAAAATAAATAAAGAACTTGTACAACTCAACACCAAAAGAACAAATAATCCAATTTTTAGATGGGCAGAAAAACTGAATAGACATTTTTCCAAAGAAGACATATAGATGGCCCGCAGACACATGAAAGGATGTTCAACATCACTCATCAACAGGGAAATGCAAATCAAAACCACAATATCACTTCACACCTATCAGAAAGGCTAAAATAAAAAACACAAGAAATAACAAGCATTGGCAAGGATGTGGAGAAAAAAGAACCCTCAATTATTGTTGGTGAGAATACAAATTGGTGCAGCCACTGTAAAAAAGAGTATGGAGACTCCTCAAAAAATTAAAAATAATTTTATGATCCAGTAATTCCACTACTGAGAATTTATCCAAAGGAAATGAAAACACTAATTAAAAGAGATATATGCACTTCTGTTTACTGCAGCATTATTTACAATAGCCAAGATGTGTAAGCAGCCCAAGTATACAACAATAAAGGAATGGATAAGGAAGATACGTTAGAATATTACTCAGCCACAAAACAGAATGAGATCTAGCCATCTGTAACAACATGGATAGATCTAGAGGGTATAATGCTAAGTGAAATAAGTCAGTCAGAAAAAGACTAATACCATTATTTCATTCAAATGTGTAATTTAAGAAACAAATGAACAAAGAAAAAAAGAAACCACTCTTAAAAACAGAGAATTGGTGGTTACCAGAGGGGAGGGGAGTGGGGGTGTGTAGAATAGATAATGGGGATTAAGAGTACACTATCTTGATGAGCACTGAGTTCCATTTATAGAATTGCTGAATCATTATACACCTGAACCTAATATAATGCTGTATGTTAATTATACTTCAATTAAAAAATGTGGTATGTACATACAATGGAATATTGTTCTGCCTTAAAAAAGGAAGAAAATCTGGAAAGTTTTCTTAACCAATAATCTGATGCTGGGGATATTGAGACTGTCTTAGATCTCCACTTTTCAACAGAATCCCTACAAAAAATGAATGAGATCCTACTCCTTCAAGGACATACTCATCCATCCCTGTGTTTCTAGAGCAGTCAATGGTCTGTGAAGTTCTTTAAACCAAATTGTTTATTTTCATTCAGTGGTTTCATTGCATTCAGAAAGATTAGGTGTATTTCCACATTATGAAATCTCATTTCCAAAACCACTTTTGGAATACGTATTGGCCTCCAAATGATGCTGCACAACCAGTCTTATTTGCTTATAAGACCAGATGGGAATAATAAATCCTCCGGTAAAGATACTGAGGCTTGTGTAGGAGACTATGCTGAGCATTCACCTTCCCAACTGCAGGAGTCATGGCAGATGGCGTTAATAAATCAAACCTTAGAGTCTTTAATCCATCAATCAGAACAACACTCAAAAATGACGGGCCTTCGCTATCATTAGTAACTGTATGGAAATAAAGAAGTAGGTGAGGCAGCATAGATTGGCCGTGAAGAGCACTGCTCTGAAGTCCAACAAAATTTCACATCTTAACTTCTTTCCTTTAGTGTGTGCTGGTTTCCATCTGAAAAATGGAATAAAAATAGTCCCTAATTCATTATATAGAGGTTATAGAGATTAAATAATTCAAGTAAGTGATAGTCATCATTTTATTTTTTTAAAAAGTGCTATGTACTACTCTAGGTGCTTTTCACATATTAACTCATCTAATCCTCAAATAATCTTATGAAAAAGTGTCCTTATCCCCGTCTGGGGAAATAGGGACACAGAGAAGTAAAGTAACTTGCTCAAGGTCACACAGCCAGTAAGTGGCAGAGCCATGATTTAAACCTAGGGAGCCTAACTCCAGAGTCCACACGTATAAGCCACATGTATTAAGAAGACAGTTCACATGCTCATTAGCTTCCTGCCAGGCTTCCTGAAAGTGCATTAAAAAATAGGTACATGCTTTGCTTTGAGATCTGCATATGAAAGCTACCCAAGAAATATAAAGACTTACTTTATTAATCCAAACATCAACCAAGAAGAAATACAAGCAGCAGAATTGACTGGACCCAATAATTATTTTGCCACAGGTCAACAACATATGTTGGTCTCCATCTTCCTGACAGGTGACAGGTAGTACCAACACTCTTTAAATAATAAGACCTCAAAGAACTCATCTTATCCTAAAAGTGGGGGAGAAATAACATATAAATTATCACGAGGAGATGGAGGCCTAAGTCAATGTTCCAGGAGAGAGCTCCTTTAAGAAAAAGCAGCCTTCTTCATACCAGCTCAGACATCAGGAAGTACCCCACAGCTGTCAGCTCTCCTCTCCTCTGCAGATGATGAGGCTCCCAGCCAGGCAGACACTGGCTTCTTCCAGCAATTCAACCTAGCGTTTTGCTTGCACCCCAGCACAAAGCTGCACAGACCCAGCTCATCACAAAGTTTCAGGTGAGTCACAGATAAAAACCGAACCTTAAGTATCAGGGATTAAGATTTCAGGAAGTAATTATTTTTTAGAAATAATATTTGATTTTTAAAAGTAAGGAAGTTAAAGCTTTATCCTGTGCAGAATGATTTAAATTCCGGCTTAATTTCCACCTACTAATATAATTACGATGACTAATCTTGATAAAAGTACTTTAAATTTGTCTAACACCTCCTAGATGATGAATTCCAAGGCTTCAGTAAATCCTGGGTGGCAAGATTAGTTTTTTCTATATTTCATAAGGCCTTTGGGTTGACACTCTATGAAATGAGCCGCAAGCAGGTTTTCACCTTCACCTTCCTGGTCAAAAAACATTTATACTTATGACCAGCTTGCTTCCTGACTCTATTAGTTTCCTATTCTGCTGCAACAAATTCCACAAACTTAGTGGCTTGAAACAACACAAATTTCTTAATTTATAGTTATGGAGTTCAGAAGGGCCTAAAATGAAGACATCAGCAGGGTCGCACTCAAGGTGGTTCTAGTGGAGAATCCATTTCCTTGTCTGTTCCGTCTTCCGCAGATTGCCTGCATCCCGTGACTTACGAGCCCTTCCTCCATTCTAAAGCCAGCCGGTGTGGTATCTTCAAATCTCTCCTGGTCTCTGATATTCTGCCTCCTTTGTATGAGTAGCCTTGTGCTACATGTGGCCCACTAGATAACCCAGGATAATATTCCCATCTCAAGATCCTTAACTTAACCATGTTGGTAATGTATTCACGGATTTCAGGGATTAGTATGTGGACAGCTGTGGGAGGGCATTATTCTACCTACCTTGTTGATCCTTAATGCTTTCTTAAAGTCTTTTCTTCTGTTCTATGAGACCATTAAATGTCAAACTGAATTTTAAGTTATCTTTGCAACTATATGCCATCTTTGCATATCTAATAATGCAACCTTATAATAAGTCAAACTACAGCCAAGAATACAATGTCACCTGTATAAAGAGGGGGACAAAGAGTATAGAAAAATTTTTAAATCTTAAGTTCTGCTTTTGTGCATTTATAAACCTATGAATTTATGGATCATTGAGATTTGGTAGATAAGGTTATAAGTAAGTTTTAATAACATATCACTTGTCTTTAACTGGTCTATTTCACATACATTAAATATAAAACTCCTTGCTAAGAAAAATTCAAATTAAATTAATTTGCTTCATACTCAAATGTCTCAATAATGATGAATCTAAAGCAAGTCATCTCTATGGATTTTGATCAATAATACTTTTACTCAAGAATAAAGATTTTTGGGGCACCTGGATGGCTCAGTTGGTTAAGCAACTGCCTTTGACTCAGGTCATGATCCTGGAGTCCTGGGATCAAGTCCCACATCAGGCTCCCTGCTCGGCGGGGTGTTTTCTTCTCCCTCTGACCTCTCCTCTCTCATGCTTGCTCTCTCTCTCTCAAATAATTAAATAAAATCTTTTAAAAAAAAAGAATAAAGACTTTAATGGACTATGAGCTACATTTTACCCCACTACCTCAAGTGACAACATTTTATCAATGCTTTAGTTTTAAAACTATATCTGCCTATAAGCACTTTTTCTAGACAGTCATGCCTACTTTCTTAGCTTGAGTAGATGACACACACATACTACTATATATAGGGGTATGTGTCAATACACATAAAAGAGGAGATAACAAGGAAAGTGTTAACTGCATATATTTTATCTTTTGATGATGTCAAAGGAATTTAGAAATTTTTATATCTGAGAATTAAAAATGAGACAGAAAAAAAGAAAGTTCCCTATCTTACAGATGAAACTGATGCCTTGTAAGCAGAATGAGAATAGAATTTTTCTGAGTACATTTCATATTTGAGACTTTGTTCTAGATGTTCCAGTAAAACAATCATTCTCAAATATATCATATTTTTTGTCAGTGTCTTAAAAATAGCCTATTATATTACCTTCCCCTTCTACGCTGTAAAACACAACTCATTCACTGTTTTGCCTGATGTTCCACCTGAAGTACAAAGCAGTACACTCTTCTTTCTACTTGAAAATATCCAAACAGAGTTATGTGGAGGTTAAGTGTCTCCTCTAAGGAACCAAAAGCAGTCCTCGCAATGGCTCTCAACTTGACTTCTGACGTGGCAGCCAATCAGTACTGGTGCCATGGACAAGCAGCCCTTCCAATGACCTCTTGGGATTAGAGGTCATCCCAAGGTTTTCTGCTTTTCAAATATTTCTCTCTTTGTCAACAAGCACATCAGTACAAATTCAAAAGAATGAAGAACAGTTCCATATGACATGAATCTGACTTTTGTCCTGGGAGTGGTTATGGTAAGTTACCAACCAGAAATTTAATGTCAAAAACCGTGTGTTCAGGAAGAATTAGTGGTCAACTCTCAGTAGCCTATACAAAAGAGGATGAAAGGATAACAATAAATAATTTACAGAATTTACAGAATAAATTTACAGAACGTAGGAATACTCATTGGAATCAATAGGTATAACAAATTCCTGAAATTGAAGATACTATTTATAGAAGGTTCCACGCTTTTTTTTTTTCCCCATGTGTATATACGGCAGAAGTGGGTCCCTCTTAGTTTGGATAATTTTGAGTATAAGCCAAAACCAATAGATTTTGAAACAGGCCTGAGAATAACACACACACACACACACACACAAATTGCCTAACTGAAATCAAGAACCAACTGACTGTAACAGTTGTTGAATCTAGATGGGGGTATAAGAATGTTCATTATACTGATCTTTTAATTTTCCTTTACGTTTAAAGAAAATTTCAAAATCAATAGTTGGAAATAAAGTAGAATAGAAAAAGTAATTCAAAAGATACTTTTAAAACACTTAGACTTGGACAAATTTGTATAAATTTGGGACATATTCACACAAATCAACTAACTCATACATATACAGCCTTACCCCCCAAATTCATATATCTACCACCTGAAGAAATGGGAATCCACACTGCTTCATACTTCTTCTGAATGAACAAAGTGACTGGTATAGAGTTCAGTTCTTTAGAGAAATTTCCTCTTGTAGATCATGTCATATTGACATATACTAGAATAGCAACTAAAATATTCTAAACCCATCCCTCTCTTCATGTAAGTGTCCTTGCCACACTGTTTTTAAGTCAGAGTACTAACTGTCCCAGGGTTAAGCAATGACAGAAAATCTCCCAATTGCTCCTAGCTACACGGATTCAAAGACATGTATGGGTGAACATTCTAATGACTACATATTCCTTAGTGAATTTAAATTTCCCAAAAGGATGAATAATCAAAAAGCATCTTATGGAAGCTTCTACACAAAGAAAGGAAATGAGAGCCAGGGTGGAGAGTGTCCAGGAGGACAGAGAGATAGAGGGAGCCTCAATTAAAACCAATTTATGGATGACTCCCTAACACACCACAGGAGAGAGTATAGAAGTTGGGGCATCTGGATGGCTCAGTAGATTAAATGTCCAACTCTTGATTTCGGTTCAGGTCCTGATCTCAGGGTGGTGAGATCAAGCCCTGCCTCAGGCTCCACAGTGGGCATGGACCCTACTAAAGATCATCTCTCTCCTACCTCTCCTTTCCCTCCCTGCCTCTAAAAATAAGATAAAATAAATAATAAAAAGATAGTACAAAAGTAAATGTACTGAAACATGAATTCCATTTACTATCACAGCTGACTACCCAAAATAATTTGTTATTACTAGAAAGTGAAACTAGTGCTCCTGAGAAAAAATGAAATGAGAATCAAAAGGGGCCATGGTTTACAGGGAAACACACTGCTGCTGCTGCGCAGAACTTATGTCCCATAGCATCATGCATATGCCTCCTTATTTCTTCCACTACACATGACAGTTAATTCAAACATTAGAAAGGCCTCTGACTTAACTTATAGATAATTTAATGAAATACTTGATAAAATGTAATCAAGTTTTATGGATGTTTCAAAATGAGATGTAGTCTTACTGCTTTTAAAAAATGCATGCATGACCTGTACCCCTGGGGATAAAAATATATGTTTATAAAGCTGTAAAAAAAAAAAAAAAAAAGAAAGAAAGAAAGAAAGGATGAATACCCAAGTTTTGTAGCAACATGGACGGGACTGGAAGAGATTATGCTGAGTGAAATAAGTCAAGCAGAGAGAGTCAATTATCATATGGTTTCACTTATTTGTGGAGCATAACAAATAGCATGGAGGACAAGGGGAGATGGAGAGGGGAGTTGAGGGAAATTGGAAGGGGAGGTGAACCATGAGAGACTATGGACTCTGAAAAACGATCTGGGAATTTTGAAGGGGTGGGGGGTGGGAGGTTGGGGCACCAGGTGGTGGGTATTGTGGAGGGCACAGATTGCATGGAGCACTGGGTGTGGTGCAAAAATAATGAATACTGTTATGCTGAAAAAATAAAAAAATTTAAAAAAAAAAAAAATGCATGCATGCATGCTCTCTTTGTATTCTGTTTCTTTCTTAACTAGATTTTATAGGAAAATTAGTATCTCCTTAATATCTATTTCATCTTTCAAAGATGAGAGAAGTATGTGTATGTAAAAATCTAAAATACCAATTGAATTTCTGATTTTTAGAATTTTGTTTGATATGTTTTGGGGTTTTTTGGATATAAAGTTTATATTTTCTTCCTGAGTTGTAACCTCACTTATATAAAATATTTACTGCCTCAATTTCTATTATCTATCTATCTATATATATATATAGATACACACACGTATATATACATATATATATACGTATATATATACGTGTGTGTATCTATATCTATATCTATATATATATATATATATATATATATAATTTTTTGTGAGAGTGGGGGTGGGCAGAGGGTGAGAGAAAATCGTAAGCTGGATCCACACCCAGTGTAGAGCCCAATGTGGGGCTTGATCTTATTACCCTAAGATCATGACCTAAGCTGAAATTAAGAGTTGGACACCTAACCAATTGAACTACCTAGGTGCCCCAATCTCTATTTTTTTTTTTTGTAGATTTTATTTATTTATTTGACAGAGAGAGAACAAGTAGGGGGAGTAGCAGGCAGAGGGAGAAACAGGCTCTTCACTGAGCAGAAAGCCTGACACGGGGTTCCATCCCAAGACCCTGGGATCAGGCAGATGCTTAACCCACTGAGCCACCCAGCTGCCCCTGTATTGTATTTTTAATAAAATTTTCATTTTTTAATCTTTTTTTTCTGTTAGGCTATTCAATAAATATTTATTGAATGGTTATATAAAATAGCCCTCTGATTTATAATGCTAACACCTTATTTATTTTGTTTGTAAAACCAACTAAGCCAAAAAAAATGAGCAACTCTTGGCAGAGGTGCAAAGAACTTCTCTGAGGTACTGTGGGTACCAAAACTTATTCTCCACAGACCTCCCTCTTCCCCTTCATTCTCTTGCTTCCCACTTCTCAGATCACCATCTTCCCTTTTGGCTGCTTTGATAATGCTCTATTCTGGGATTTTTTTTCCATTTTCATCTTTCTATGTTGCCCACTCCTTTCTGGCAACCTTCACCCCCAGCCCATGGCCATCCCAGCTGGCTATAGTTGGTTCTAAAGAAATAATACTGGCAGAAATTCATAACCAGGGGCGCCTGGGTGGCTAGTGGGTTAAAACCTCTGTCTTCAGCTCAGGTCATGATCCCAGGGTCCTGGAATTGAGCCCCTCACTGGGCTCTCTGCTCAGCAGGGAGCCTGCTTCCTCCTCTCTCTCTCTCTCAGTTGCCTCTCTGCCTACCTGTGATCTCTATATGTCAAATAAATAAATAAAATCTTTAAAAAAAATTCATAACCAAACCATACGGAAAGTTGTTTTGGAAATTAGTGGCCAAACCATATAGAATTAGTAAACTATACAGAGAGTTTAAAAGTAAGAATAAGATGCCTTCTTAACCTCTGCAAACAAATCCTCAACAAGCAGATGAATCTTCAGTGTGTGGCTAACCCAACCAAACTTAGTTGAAGAAAAGTATTCAGTGCATATACAAGGCTTTAAAAACCGAGTTACCAGAAGCCCTCTATAAAAACATAAATTGAGGATTATCAACTTCTCAATGGTAGTATCTGTCACAGAAAGACCAGCAACAGATGGATGTGGGCACCATCCAGCCAGGAAACTTTGGTCAAGTTTTTAAACCTTTCTGAGATTTGCTGCTTTGCTATAGCAAGATAGCACCTATCTACCAGAACAAGAAAATGTGTGAGTATACATGGAAGGGCCTGTAGTACACATTCAGTAAAAGAATAACATGCAGGTGAGTTACTGAATACCAGACATTGTGAAAAGTGTTTTGTACATGTTGACTTATCCAATCTTCACAACAATGTGAACAGATAAAGTTTTAGCCCCTTCCTCCATGAAGAGATCAGAGTCATTATCAATACTAGCAGTTCCCAAATTTGACTTCATGTTTGAATCACCTGGAGAGTTTTTAAAAATTGTGATGCATGAGATTCCTATTTAAGAGTTCTAGGGTACAGTCTGAGTACTGGGATTCTTAAAAGCTACTTAGGTGTTCCCAAGGCACGGCCAAGATAGAGAATCACTGTTCCTAGAAACACCTCTCACCTCTGCAATTTCTGCCTTGTTTTTCCTTCTCACATTCTGGTGACCCTCATCAATGAATTCACCAATCATTCATTCATTCATGCACTGTAAATCTGGAGAGAAACAAGATATAAAGATATAAAGATAAAGATATAAAGTCACCATCACAGGGGAAAACTCAAAAGTCTATAATGTAAATATATGAGTAAGCCAACAATAATAATCTGAAATGTTCGATCACACACAAACAGATACTTAATTGAATGCCTACTATGTACAAGTACAATGCTGCTAGGCACTGGAGACAGAGCAATGAAAACACACAGCCTGACCTGATGAGAGTTTCTCATCAGTCAATAAGAACGATAATCAAGGTAAGTGGTTGCTATGGAAGAAAGATTCCGTTTTCCAGAATCATCCTTCCAGCCCAGAGAAGCACTAAGCCTTTCAGCAGACAGACACTCAGAATGTACTTCAGCATGAGGGTGGGGAGGTGGAAAAGAGGAGAAGTCTAGCTAAGTACAGTACAGATTAAGTACTGACTTATCTGCAATGCCTTGAAAGCATCTTGCTCTCCCACCCTCAGCCCAGGAATTCAAGAAAGGCCTCCATGAGCTGAGAAACTCTGCACTGACTCTTCAGTGAAGAGAAAGTGATACTCAGGGAGATGGTATGAGGATCCAAAGGCAATGACCTTGAGGCAATGCGTGGGGTAAACTGCACCCAGATGATCTAGTCCATTCCCTCTCCTTCTCTCCCATACCATCTTGCAGTTACACTTCTTTCTCCGTCTCTTTTGAGTGTCTGTCATCCCCATCCCTTTATTTCCCTGTATTTTTTTTTCGCCATATTCTTTTCTTATTCCTTCTACGCAGCCTTCAGCATCTTCGACTTACCTTCTCCCACCCGTACCCTCCACTCTACCACTTTACCCTGGGTGATCATCCTGGAAGCAGGGCCAGATTCATCAGCCTGCAATCAGAGGGGCCCCTGCACTTGATTTAATGCTCTGATGTCATTGTCCTGAAATTCTTAATAATTTTTGAACAACAGGCTCCTGCATTTTCATTTCTCACTGGGTCCTGCAAATTATGTAGCTGTTTCTGCCTAAAAGATTTAGGGATTCCACCACAGAGAGTTGTGGAAAATAATTTCTAAGGGAGGTCACCTCCGGTGCAATGATCTTTTAAAAATTGATTGAGTTTGTGGATTGTATACAACCTTGGTTTATAAAAACACTGACTGCTAAATCAAATGTTGACATAAGTAGATCTTGTCATAGAGGAATACAAACTGTTTCTCTCTGAAAATTTTCAGTAAATCAAAAATATACAAAATGGAAGCCTCAGATAGGAAATTCACCAAGTTAAAAAGACACAGTCCTTCAGAGAAGTTGTTCATTCAACCCCCTCCCCCAGGTCAATTCCTCGGTCCCTCTGAAAGAAAGATGACCCTTATTGCAAAAGAGTAGAGAGAAGTATAAGGAAATTATCAAAAATCAATGTTTAAAGAAAAAAAACAGGGAGACTGCTGTTGAGATACCCTCAAGCCATGAGTGCAAAATTTCTCTTCTGAGGAAAGATTTACCAGTCCAGGGACAAGGGTTGAGAGCAGACCAGCCAACTGGAACTACAGCGGTCATGAAATGATACCACATCTTCACAAGGAAGGAATGAGCTTTCTCATGATCCTTCTTTGCTCCACTAAAACACAAAGGGTCCTAGGTCACATTTTTTAGATAGTAAGTCTGTTTATATAATTGGGTAAATTAAATTTATGATTGACCCCAACGGAACGGTTTCTCTAAAACCTTGAGAATCTTCTTATCCCCAAAATAAAAGAATTTTGAACTTTAATTTACAACATCAGATCAAATCCAGTCTCTGCTCCGCACCCTCCCTTAGTACCTTGTTCCCCATTTATATAATAGGTAGAACAACACTAGCCAACACATCTCACTGTAAGGTTGCCGTAAGGGCCGAATAAGAAGCTCATTCGTATAAAAATGCTTTTTAAGCTGGGTGAATTAATCACTAATGAAAAGTGTTGCTTTTTTTTTTTTAAAGATTTTATTTATTTATTTGACAGATCACAAGTAGGCAGAGAGGCAGGCAGAGAGAAAGGAAGGGAAGCAGGCTCCCCGCTGAGCAGAGAGCCCGATGTGGGGCTCGATCCCAGGACCCTGGGATCATGACCTGAGCCGAAGGCAGCGGCTTTAACCCACTGAGCCACCCAGGCGCCCCAAAAGTGTTGCTTTTATACATTGGACAGCTCCCTTTCTTCACCTTAACTCAAGATGTTTCCTAAGACCCCTTTATTCTCACTCAGACTAATTAAGTCTGTCAGTCCCTGCCCACCCTTGCCTTGCCCAGCTACAGATGCTGCCCAAGATCTCTCTCTTCACCAGCAACATGGCTTTGGAATTAGGGCACCTGCTCTGAATCCCGAAATTGTCATAAGCAGGGTGTGACCCCAGCCAAGTCTCCACCTGTCCTCTACCAATGGCTCTCCTAAACCCCTAAAATGCATACTCTACTCTGGCTTCCTGGTTTCCTGGAATGTGATTCATCCTTTAGATCTCAGTTTGGGTACTGGTTACAGTGTCACTTTTCCAAGAGTCCTCCCGAATGCATGCATGTGTGCATGCACACCACACACCCCAACACTCCCAATGTGACAGCATTCCTGCATTCTTCCATACCTCTCTGCATTCCACCCTACCACAGCACTTGGTACAGTTCAGTGTCATAGTTCCCTTCATAAGTCTTTCTTCCCCTCACTAGACTGTGAGCCCCTTGAAAGCAGGGCCTGGGTTTATTTTTTCAGGCACTTCACTTGACACAGTGCTTGGTAAGAGCAGGCATTCAGCAAATGTTTTAAAACTGGCAAAGAGGAGCAGGGGAAGGGAGGATAGTGGATTGACTAGTGCCCCCCCACTCCAGATTCATGTCTATCTGGAAAGCCAGAATGAGACTATTAGTTTTCAGGGACCATCATAACATATTACCACAAACTCATTGGTTTAAAAGAACAGACATTTATTCACTCATAGTTCTATAGCCCAGAAATCCAAAATCCAGGTGTTGGCAGGCCATATTACCTACAGATTCTTGAGAAGAATTCTTTCTTGTCTCTTCCTAGATTCTAGAGGTTCCCAACAATCCTTCCTGTTCCTTGGTTTATAGCTGCATTATCCCACCCTCTCCTACTTCACATACCTTCTTCTCTCAGGGTACCTACCATCCCCTTCTAATAAAAATACCAGTCATTGGATTTAGGGCCCACATTAGTCTAGCATGACCTCAGTTAACTTAGCTAATTATACCTGCAAAGGCTCTATTTCCAAATGAAGTCACATCCTGTGTTTCCAGCAGACATGAATTTTGGGAGAACTTGATTCAGTACAGTGACCTCTTTAGAAATAGAGTCTTTGCAGATGTAATTAGTTAGGGATCAGGTGAGATCCTACTAGATTCAGGTGTGCCCTAAATCCAGTGACTGGTGACCTTATAAGAAGTGGGAATGACACAGAGTAAAGACTGAGACAGGCATTGGAGCCCTGCAGCCCCAAACCAAGGGATGTATGGAGCTGCCAGAAGATGGAAGAGTCAACGAGAGATTCTTCCCTAGAGCCACCAGACGGAGCGTGGCCCACCCACACCTTGATTCTGGACTTCCAGACAACAGAACTATGAGAGTATGTTCCTATTTTAAACCACTCAGTTTGTGGTAATTTTCTGGAGCAGCCTAGAAACAAACGGGGAAGGGGAGTGATGAAGAGTTGTTGAAAGTGAATGATTACAACACTTTTATGAGCTTCCATTTTCCAGGGAAAAAGAAACTAGGGAGAAATGCATCTGTTTCAAGACAAATTTCAAATCTATACCATTTAATGTCAACACTGGTTAAATCAAATGAATAGGAGTCAGAACTGTTAAAATTTTCTTGACTCTGTACCTTAAACAGGTATGTGGGAAAAAATTCCTAGATAGATTGGGATTAAGCTACTAGATATTTATTTATTTGATTGTTTTAAATTTATTCATACATATGTTTATTTCATAGAATTTTTTTAAAAAGAGAGATCTTTAAATTATTTACCTGCAAATCCCTGCTAAAGAAATAACCTGTTCTTGATAAACCAAGGATTCTCGAGGAGATTAAGAAAAGTAAACAGAGGGGCACCTGGGTGGCTCAGTGGGTTAAAGCCTCTGCCTTCGGCTCAGGTCATGATCTCAGGGTCCTGAGATCGAGCCCTGCATCGGGCTCTCTGCTCAGCGGGGAGCCTGCTTCCTCCTCTCTCTCTCTGCCTGCCTCTCTGCCTACTTGTGATCTCTCTCTCTGTCAAAAAAAATAAATAAAATCTTAAAAAAAAAAAAAAGAAAGAAAAAGAAAAGTAAACAGAGAGATGCAAATGGGATGTGCAATTTTAAAGCATTCATTCCCAGGGGCATTTAGGAACCAGAACAGGGTGGGCCCATCCAGCTGAGCTCATTTTATCTCTGCCCCTGTTCCTTTTCTGGAGCCCTGGAAGATATTACAGAGCTCTGGGACTTTTTTAATTGCCTAAAGAGAAAACCACACTCGGGCCTGAAGAGAAAACAATCGGCTCCAGCTCTGATCCCTAAGAAGGCCTTTGTTCTCTCTCTGCAAATACCCAGATGAAATGAAGGGACAGGGTCTTGGATAATAAAATATCCCCTTCCATAATAAAACTAACTTATCGAAGCATCATCACAATTTTTTTTTCTAGTGAAACTTACTATAGCTTCATTAGCATACAAAGTAGACTTAAAAGAGATCATTTCTGGTAACTTCAGTAATAAAATCCTTTTAAATGAAAAGGCCATCTTTTGCTGAATTCTTCTCTGTGGTAAACAGTTTCATAATGAACCTTCGGTATCACGCTGGCATGAGCCCAGGATGTTCTGTATCTGTGTTGGTTATCTCCTAGCTTGGATCCATTCTACACCCTTCTCAGGGTGCCTTTGGGGGATGACTCACCTGGAGTCACTGTAGCTCTCCGCTTGCCCACTGAGCTTCTGTTGGAGGCACCAGCAGAAGATCAGAGAGTGGAAAAAGAAGGAAGTTGGGGTGGATGGGATACTTAGGACATGACATCCTGAGATCACTATTGTTCTGACAGCACCAGGTGAGGCAGCTCCTTTCATAATTTTCTGAGCTATCTCCAGCCCTCAGTCCCTTCACCCCTCCCCTGCCCCATCAGACCCAGGCAGGGACAGTCTCCCACTATTGCCAGTCCCTGGGTGTCTCATTACTCTTCTTGGTTCTATTAACTGTGCCCATTTGTCTGTAAAGAGTACCTTTATTAAGTGCCCCTGAGTTAAACCCTTGGGTCTGCCATTGGTTTCCAGCCAGAGCCATGACTGGTAACAATGCCAACATCTGTAAGTTAATTTAAAATATGCTCATGTAATCCATAAAAGCAATCGCAGCAACTCCTACCAGGACTTTGCCTTACCTGCCTTTTCTCCATTCCACCTTCATCTGTGGAACTTCTGCCCATCCTTCAAGAATCATCTTTAACATATATTCTAACTTCGTACAGTTTCTCCCATATTTGGGCCTCTTCATATATATATATACACATGAAGTTTAAAGTTTTGGGGCTTTACTTAGGGTATTTTTCTCATTCTGCTTTATTTTCATTTGTGTTCAGGGCATATCCTCCTTCTCTGGCTAGTAACTCTTTAAGATCAGTGACAGAATGGTACTAATCTGTATGTCTCCTCCCAACCCAGTAGCTAGTTCACCGTCATACACGTATTTGCTAAACATGTGCTGCGGCTATAAACCCTAGGCAGGCAGGTATTTCCAATTATTTCCCTACCATAAAACCAAGAACATTTTCACAAACATGCATATCGGGTTTTTATTTATTTATGTATAATACATATTTACATACACATCCTACACTGACATTTTCCTGATAAACCAACTTACCCTTTTCTATTTTGATAGATATGTGAATATAGACACAGACACAGATGTAGGTATAGGTATAGAGATAAAACAAGTCTTCACCTTTGGTCCATTGGTTTTCCAAACACTTCACGCGTTCTTATACTCCACTGTCCCTGCTAATCTGGAGAACATTTACTTTCTCCTTTGTCGCCTTTTCCCTTTAATGACACCACTCATTACAGTCCTTGTTGGCCCCTGAATGGTGAACTGTCCTTTGCTCTCCCCAACTATGATAATCCAGAGACCAGCTCCTTCAGCCTTCTTCTGGGCTCACACTCTCTCCTGCATGCTCCATCACTTTTTACTATACAATCATATTCAATTATCTATTCTGTCCTGAGTTTCAACTTCCTCAACTAGAAAAAAAAAAAAAATGGGAATAACTAAGTCATTTACAGAGTCGATTACATAGTAAAGACTTCCTGAGGACTGGGCACGGGGCCGGGTACAGGGAAGCTGGTGAATGTGAAGGAGGCCCTCCCACAAGGAGCTTGCAGTCTGGTGTGGGAGGCGCAGAGGAACAGAAAAGCAAATATGGTGCATGAAGCCTTCTCAGAAGAAGGGACCACTAAACCAAGCCCCTAATTCTAAATTGGAATTAGATAAGGAAACACCTTCGATAATCTGGTTGATTTTGAGAATTATGGGAATAGTATCCATCCAAGTTGCAACAGCAGAGAAATCCTTATACAAGTGAAATTAATATACATTTACTTGAATTCTACTAGGTTTAAAGAAAAAAGTATCTGCTTTCGTGAGTCTGACTACCGAACTTAATTCAGCTTCAAAATTAAATTAATTGCTCTGCTGGAGAGTCACTTAGAGAGGCAAAATGCAAGGAAAAAAATTAAATTAAAATCATACTTAAGGGGTACGTGGGTGGCTCAGTGGGTTAAAGCCTCTGCTTTCAGCTCAGGTCATGATCTCAGGGTCCTGGGATCGAGCCCCACATCGGGCTCTCTGCTCAGCGCGGAGCCTGCTTCCTCCTTTCTCTCTGCGTGCCTCTCTGCCTACTTGTGATTTCTGTCTGTCAAATAAATAAAATCTTTTTAAAAATAAATAAATAAAATCATACTTAAAAATTCAATACATCGAGGTGCTTCAGTGGCTCAATCAGTTAAGCGTCTAACTACTGGTTTCAGCTCAGGTCATGAAATCAGGGTCGTAGGACCGAGCCCTGCATCGGGCTCTGCATTCAGGATGGAGTCTGCTTGAGACTCTCTCTCCTTCCCCCTCTGCCTCTCCCTATACCTTCTTTCTTAAAAAAAAAAAAAATCAATACATCATTGAGATCTTACTATGATATTCATTTCATATTTGAACTGCTACTGTTTCCTCCTTCTACCAAGGAGCCTCTTGCATGTTTTTTACCAGCAACTCTGAGCTGCCTCCAGAAAGCGAGGGAAGCTCCCTCATTCATATATGAATAAATGTGTATTATAGAGTCAAAGTTTATTTGTGAGACATTTAATTGGAATGTGACATGCATTTCCCTACAGAGATGCTACCTAACAGTGCCTAGCTTCCCAGGCTAGCCCTCAAAAGTCTTACACTACAGGCTCTGGTCACCACATCAAACAACATCTCCACGGAGAGAATATGGGCAAGGATGAAATTCAGAGGCCTAGAGTGCTGATTCTGATTAAGTAAATGAGGTTAGGGCCTCTGAGGCAAAGGTTGGAAACATGTATGTGGGTACAGAGTTAAGTGAGGTCTCTGGGTCCCTTGTGCTGCACCAAGGAGAGAGCTAAGACTTTGAACTCTAACAGACCAGAGTCAGAATCTCAGATTCATCAGTTACTAACTTTGTGGCCATGGAGAAATTACGTTCTCTGTGTCTCCATGTCCTCACCTACAAAATGGCAATGGCTGTAAGGATTAATAAGACAGCATATACTGTGTACTTCCACAATGCCTGATACATAGTAGGCACTCAGTAAATACTGGCTCCCTTCCATTCCTCCCTCTGCTTTCTGAACCTGTTATCTGTCCTGGACAATAAAGAAATTGACTTCTACTGGAAGACTGAAAAAGAGAACTAAATGAAATGCATCTGTGTGTTTGTGTTTGTGTGTGTGTGTGTATTATGTGTATGTATTATGTATATATGTACCTGTGTGCATAAAATCAGTAAATACTAAGTACACGGTTCCAGTGAATAGTAAGAACTCAGTAAATACTGGCTTATTTTTCCACCAGCTCTAAGCAATCTCCTGAACAGCCTGCTTCCTTTTCCACTGACACAACCTGTGAATTCTTACTCACCATTCTGTCCCTGGGCCACTGGAGTGTGAATCACAGTACTTCTTCTAAAAGTCACAAAGCCATCGTCTTTGTGGCTGGTAATATATTATAGGGTTTCTAGTTGGTTCCAGACCTCTGGGTTAATCTGGAAAAGGCATAAGGAGACAAGTCTAGAGACATCGATTTCCATGAGTTCATCTGCATGGCCTGAAAAAGGCCCTGGGGTAGGGGGTGAAAGAAAGAAAGAGTGCCTGTCCCCCAGAGGGGTCCCACACACAAGGCCTGAGCCCAGTGCAAAGGAGGGCTGTGTTCACAGGCTGCAAGCGTATTTCACAAGGATACCCAGGGTGTGAATGTGGCTTCAGCTCAGTGACACCCAGGGAACCACAGTGCCCACTGGGATGATACCAGAGTTTGTACTTTTAGGAGAATCAGGAATCTACACCAGCTCATCACTGAAGTCCTTTTCCTAAAGGAAACACCATGGGGCCAGGATGACTGAAGCACTGGGGCCTAGCACCATCAAGCCACATGAACATCAGGGAAGGAAGGTTTCAGGGAGGAAAACCATGAGAGAATTATTTCGTCACATATGAGAAACCCCAGGAACTCCCAATCAAGTGGGGCGAGACTTCTCTGGGGGGGCAGGGAGGTGGTCCTGAGATGTAGTGGCAATCCACAGGCTGGGAGGGTCTGAGAACGGTGCAGAGGGAAGGGGACAGCCAAGTACAAAGCCCTGCAGCCTTCAGTCACATGTGTCTGCAGCAGTGCTCACAGTCACAGGGGGAAGGGGGGCATTTCACAGCTTAATAACAAACACATTATAGGTGTGTAAATAACAGCGTTTCTAAATATTATGGCACCAATATTAATAACTGCGACTCTTTTTTTAGGCAAAACTGCTAAAGCCTTATTGTTCGTCACCACTCAGAGATGGCAGATAATGATGGCTTGCTAGCGCTTGTCGGGATCTTGGGAGGAAGACACTGTATAAATATCAATTATAATCAGTTGAAGTTTTATTGTTTTCCATTCTCCAGTGGCATTTTATACGTAACACAATGAAGTTCTGATCACCAATCTTCACACCATACAATCAGTACCTACTTAATGTATTGTCCGTAATAGTTAAACTCTAATTGGTTTATGCCAGTTGCTCTGGGAACATCTCTTAGAGGAGCTTTTCTTATCCAATAATTATGCTTTTGTGTTTTCCAATACAAGCCAATATGTACTGGTTAATATTTAAGTGGCTTCATGCTGAGATAATAAAAAGTGTTTTGAATGTCTCAGCTATGTCTGAGACTGAGAATATCTGTGAGTTTACTGTTTGAACTCCAACATAATCATCCCTGACCACTCGGTATGAATGTTTAACCCAATAGATAATCTAACACTCGAGCTGGCTGATTTAAAGACATTTTGAGGTATGCAAAGGATCATAGTCTGAGCCAGCCCCAGGGGTAGAGAGCAAATAGTTCCAGAGGACCTGGCTTGGGGAAAAACAAGAAAGGGAGACACAGGCCCTCAGAGCATATATGTTCAGCTGTCCTAAGTGATCAATTAGAAATCAGGAGAATGGATAGATTTCCTCCACAAATCTTTGGGTATGGGAAATTAAAGGAAGAAATTTTATAGTGAGTAGCCTCATAAAATCTTACAAATCAGTAAGGAACATTAAAATAATAAATAATTGGAATGCTAATATATGCAAAGATGTAAGAGAGTAAAAAGTGAACAGAACAGAAAATTGGAAGGCCTAAGTGCTGATCCTAAAGCTTAAACTAACTTATGTATGACCTTAAAACTTACACTAACTTACCTTGCAACCTTGACAAGTCTTTTCATCTCTCTCAATCTCTTTCCCTATCAGTAAAAAGAAAATGATGGACAAACTTGATCTCTTAAAAACAAATAAAAACCTTTTTGTAACTGGCCAAATGCAGTAGTCCTGAGTTTTCCCTTGTTGGACAGTGTTTATGCTGAAAAGCATATGACCAATTTATCTGAATGTCTTCCCAACTCCCCAACGGAGAAGACAGAATAAATCATTAGCATCCCAAGGAAGAGAAACCAGGAAGTGGAAAGTCCGTGATGTCACTGAATCACTATTGCTATCTGATACTGAAGTCCCATTGACTAATTCCTTCAGTATCACGAACTGCGGCAAGTGCTCCAAATCGGAAGAAGACGGATATAAATGCAAACAACAGTCACTGTGTGTGGTTGAAGGGCCACAATTTTCTCGATGCTCTGCCTCTAATTTCATTTTATGGCCTTGAGCAAGCCCCCAAATTTCTGTATGCCTTAGTTTTCTGATCTGGATATGTGTTAATATTACCTAAACTGCCTTATTACAAAAAGAATGAATACTTTAGACACATTCATAATCAAAACATTTCAGAATAGAAAGTCCTAGTTTTTAGTGCTAATAATGTGCTTAATGGAACTAGCACTGAACTTGGAAAAAAAAAAACTAGTTTTGAGAGCAGATTTGCTATCAATGAGCTGGGTGACATTCTGACCTCTCAGTTCTCGCCTTTAATAAGGAAGGGCTAATGGTAAAATTTTCCCTGTCTACACCGAGATTACCAAATCCAACTAGGAGTATCCAATGTATGGTATCTTTGAACTACAAAAAGTGAGTTCTCGATAGCCTCATCACAATCAGAAGGAAACTAGGAACCATTTTCCCACTCTCCTTCAGCCATTAAATTTTAAATTTTAAAAAATCCCTAACAATTAGGGATCAGGAAACTTCAGGATCCTCAGATGGTGAAAGACCATCTACAAAACAAGTGAATTCAACCTAAGCTTTATTCAAACCCTGGAACAGTAACTGAAGATTGTTAGAAGCTTGCTTAGTTACTGTTCCTAACTGGCTTGGAAAACAATGGCAGCAGGTGCTAGCAAGTGCTTGTTTACCAAAGACTCCAAATTACCTCAGAATCCTTGGTCCCGTCAAAATGTAGCAGGAACCAACCAGTCTTGTGATTTCACCCCTGAAACAAAAACCCACATGGCAGGACTGACTGGACTATGATAGTACATCTAGAAATGCTTTCATAAACAGAATCATCCTGGAAAGAAGGCCAAATACCCAGATGATCTTTGCCCTTTTCATGGATACACTTGTTTCCAGATACTATTTTGGGTATTTTTTTCTTACTCAGAAAGGCAGCTCTTTCTTTCCCCTGAGAATCCCTTTTAGTTACAGGTAACTACAACTAGGGCCTCCTAGAATTATAGTGGGAGGGTAAAGGGAAGGAAGAGAGCCAGTGAGGCCCCCTCTGGTTGGAGGTCTATTTTGTAAATACTAAATGGAAAAGTCCATTTTTGCAATTTTTAAGGAGCCAAAATATATGCTTATACATCTACCTTCCAGTGACTCATTCTCTTCCACACCTTCAGTGCCCAGAAGTCCTGTTCTACAGTAGAGGATATTTCTCCAACATTTTTACATTTTTCAACTGTGCATCTAAATCCATGTAAGAGTAAGCCATTTTAAAATTATGTTGAAAATTATAACATAATTATATTACGTTCCTAATTATGAACTAAGGAGTTGTTTCAGAGTTTTTCATTTGTTTTTCATTCCCTCTAGGTTTTGGCATTGAAAACACTGACTGGCTCACCATTTTCTTACAAATAAGAATAGATTTTCTACCCAACTTTGTAACTTCATGGAGGGAGTTTTGCATCTATACACAGTGCTGCTTATAGCCGACAGACCAACTGGTCTCCTAGCAAAAGCATCAAATCTTAGGACCCAAACAAACAAAAAGCATCAGTACTGAACTATCCCCAGCATCTAGGCTGAGCCAATGTGTTTGTATTTGTTCCCAGTTTCTGGTTGGTCCATGTCTCCTACCCCGCCTCCTCCGCCATGTACTTGAGGTTCCTGCTGCCTATTCAAAAGGTGAAAGAACCATTGGTAATGGGGATCGATGCCAGAAAACATGGGTTCAGTGGGCAGCCGGCATTACCCCAAGAAGGACATCTGTTCAGCAGGAAGCTCCCACTCTGTGCCAGCCCTCAGAACCATCTGCCTCCTTATGCTTCAGGACACACACACACACACACACACTCCTCCATGCACTGACTGGGTATGAAACCCAAGCTGGAGAGTGAAGCTGGCAACATGAAATGTCTACCTCACAGCAGAGGCTGAAGCAGCATTCACTGAAGAACCATCGTGATTACTATATGGGTTTGCCCCTGTATGGGAGAAAGCGTTTCCCACCCTGTTCCTGCCCTGCTCCAGCCCCAGCCCTCACGTTAGAATAGTAATTTATAGCCTGAAACACTTACTACAGATCATCCAAAATGGTACCCAAAACTAAATTTCAAGGTCACAGACCTAGAGTAAAGTCTTCATACAGTCAGAAAATTCCTTTTTAAAAACAGCTTTCACATGGGGGAGTTAAGGAGTAAGAAGGACAATGTCCTTTGGATAGATGATCTTTCATCACACTGTGCAGTTGTTGTTGTTTTTTTTTTAAAGATTTTATTTTTCATTTAACAGAGATCACAAGTAAGCAGAGAGAGAGAGAGGAGGAAGCAGGCTCCCCGCTGAGCAGAGAGCCCGATGCGGGGCTCGATCCCAGGACCCCAGGATCATGACCTGAGCCGAAGGCAGAGGCCTCAACCCACTGAGCCACCCAGGCGCCCCTGTGCAGTTGGTTCTGATCAGATCCTAAAAGAAGAGTCAGTGAGACAAATATCAGGACAGACCCATGCGGGTCATAGACGGGAGGCTCAAAGGGCATGCCCTCTTAATGTTTGTGTGCACGTGCCCTGGCATACACTTCTATACACACGTGTGTGGAAGGACAAGACACAAATTGTATTGCTTAAATGGATCCAGTATCTCCTTATTGTTGAACATTGTTAAGCTAAGGTCCAAGGTGAGTAAAACGGTTTAACTGTTTGAAAAATGTTATGATAATTTAACTTTGAGAAGTAATTTGGAAGTTTATAAGGCAGTTAAGAGAATAGAGAGCAGTAAAATTCTAGATAGAAAGGGGAGATAAAAGTACCAGAAATCAGAGATGGGGACTATTACAACTGAGCACTCAATTTGGCTCTCCAGTCAAGCAGAAAGATAATCATGAGAAGTAAAATAACTCTCACAATGTAATAAAAGGGAGCATTACCAGCTTACAGAAAGATAGGTCTTCCTGGCGCTGAATTTAGGAGTAATTCATTGCATGAAACTATAAAGATGGATGGAGAGATTGACAAATATTAATAAAACATAATATAACAGTGCTACATGAAGCAAGTCAGCACAGAAGTTTTGAGTGTGGATTTCTCAACAGACAAATCTGAGTTCAAATTAGTAATTAGGACATTGGTCAATCTACTTAAGCACACGAAGCTTCTGATTCCTCACTCTAAAATGGAGGTGCTGGTACCTACTTCATAAGGTTGTCATGAGGATCAAATGAGATAACACAGGTAAAGGATCCCGTACAATACCTGACCAGTAGGTACAAAAGAAATGTTGGTTCCATCTCCCTTTCCTCATCCCCACTCACAGTGGTTGGCTTCAGGTCTCCACGTGGATGGGACAAAAGTTAGAAACCTAATGCCCTTGAGGGCATTCTACTGAGAGCGTAGAGAAGATTCTACAATGGTCCAAATAAATTGCTGGCCAGATGCAACAATAAGACTGGGAGAAGCTGAAGGAATGGTGGCTGGCTTCTTAGATTCACAATGGTCTCACCAACGGTCTGGGAGTTGCTACAGGACTCACTGCAAAGTGGTGGGATTCACATCTTTTTGACGGTCTCACCCAGATAGTGAGCCATCCCACCTCCATACGGAGGGCTGGCTATAGGCATGATTATAGACAAAGCCAGTTCTTCGTCTCAGAGAAAACATACATCATAAACCTGTCAGATGCTTAGAAAAGAATGAGTTGGGATTCCAGAATCTGTATCATAGAACTCTAGAACAATAATTTAAATTTGAAATATATAAGAATAAATATCACCTACTTAAACAAATAAAGAAAATACTTTTGTATGGCTGCTAAAATATATTTTAATAGCACTATCACCAGATGGAAAAGTGTATGTGTACATATTAGATGGATCACTAAATACTCAGCAATCCTTTCCCATGTGTCTGACTCTGTGCTAGGCTAAGGTAATACACTGGATTATCATCAATTATCTTTGTACACATCTAGGTACAGATGTGAGTTTATACTAGTGATCCACAAAAGAACTGTTAAACTAAATTAAAGAATGCTATAGGGGTGCCGTGGTGGCTCTGTTGGTTAAGCATCTGCCTTTGGCTCAGGGCATGATCCCAGGGTCGTGGGATCAAACCCGGTGTCAGGCTCCCTGCTCAGCAGTGAGTCTGTTTCTCCTTCACCCTCTGCCCCTCTGCCTGTTTGTGCCCGCTTGCTCTCTATCAAATAAATAAATAAAATCTTTATAAAAACAACAAAAAAAGGGGTGCCTGGGTGGCTCAGTAGGTTAAAGCCTCTGCCTTCAGCTCAGGTCATGGTCCCAGGGTCCTGGGGTCTAGCCCTGCATCGGGCTCTCTGCTCAGCAGGGAGCCTGCTTTCCCCCTCTCTCTGCCCGCCTCTCTGCCTGCTTGTGATCTCTGTCAAATAAATAAATAACAAATAGCATGGAGGACAAGGGGAGTTAGAGAGGAGAAGGGAGTTGGGGGAAATTGGAAGGGGAGGTGAACCATGAGAGACTATGGACTCTGAAAAACAATCTGAGGGTTTTGAAGGGGCGGGGGTTGGGAGATTGGGGGAACCAAGTGGTGGGTATTAGAGAGGGCACGGATTGCATGGAGCACTGGGTGTGGTGCAAAAACAATGAATACTGTTATGCTGAAAATTAAAAAAAATTAAATTTAAATAAATAAATAAACAAAATCTTTTTTAAAAAATAAAAAATAAAAACAACAAAAGAATGCTACAGGATCATGTATACAGTTCACAATACAATTAAAAAGACTAAAGCAGAAAATGACTATTTGTAATAAAAATATGGTAATTTAGTCACCATACACATTGCTTTGTGCATAATTAACAATTTGGCTAACATATGCAGATTGTAATACTAGAAGTTCTTTTAGCGAAAAGGAGGATTATCCAAAATTCATTTCCACAGCCAAATTCCAGCCCCTGGCAAATTTTCTAATATCTGCACATTTTCTCAAATGATGAAAGCAGGTCAACAGCACTAAGCCAAAGCAACAGTTTAATTTTAGCAACTCTCTGTGCAAACCTACTGCAACCAAGAAGGTCACAGCCAAGGTTACTATGCCACCTCCTAATGGCTGTGCTGTCAGAACACCATGAATCATTTGCAAGTACTGAAACACGAAGGAAATGTTGGGGTTCAGTAACAGAAGAACCAATACACTTGGAGGATTTTCAGAAACTCTTCCCTACCCAAAAACTTTCTTACTCCCTAGAGACATGACCATTCATTCACTCAATATTTATGGTTGCTCACTGTGTGCCCAGTACTGTGCCAGGGGACAGTTATATCAGACACCGGCATGGCTAGAACTGACATGCATTCTCAGACCTAAGCATAAACTTCAAGGGCATAGTCCTAAGGAAATAAAGGGCTCAGAATCAAAATGCAGGCACATTAATATGCAAATACGCCCTTCAATAAGACCACATCATCTGTTCAACATGCACATGGTTAAATGAGCCAGGATAACTGACACACCCTACTACAGCCCAATCCAAACCCGCATACATGGTCCACACAGCCCAGCACGGGTTCGGCCAGGGGATCTGCGCCAACCAGACTCAGCAGAGCACAGCAGAGCCTGGGAGAAGCACCAGGAATCCCTGCAGTTTCATAGCTCTTGGACCCCCGCAGCCACTTCCCACACAACTCATGATAAGCCCATGTGACACCGATGCATTATTCTATCTGTTGATGACATGCCAGGTCAAGAACATGGAGGGAATGGCCCTCCTACATGAACATAAAAACACTTTCAAACAAGAACTCAGATGAACTCTGGGTGGCATGTCCACATTAAGTCATCACAGGTTTTTATACCTTTCCGTATATAGTTTCAGTATTATATATGGTGAGACATGCATCTAAGTTTAGGTGACGTAAGGAACCCACACACATAGAGCAGCCAAGAGACAGACTGATCGTGCCACAATTCCTTACTGAGTGCCTGCCATCTGCCAGGAGCAATGCCAAGCGTGGCTACTGTTGGGAGAAGAAAGAGACCCCCAGTAGTGGTGGGTAGATCAGGCACAAGGGCTTCTACTCTCAGAGGTGTCTGTACAGAGCAGCAAGTTGGAAGGGAAAGAACATGAGAATTGCATGGAAAACCCAGTTCTCCCTCCTATCTGTGACAATGGAGACAACCACACCTACTCAAGGTCATTGCAAAAACCAAATAATAGCAACTACGGGTATTACATCAAACCGTTGAATCAGACTGCCATAATTTGAAACTGGGCTTCATCACTCATCAAAGGTATGACCTTTCTGTGCCTCCGGCTTCCTCATCTATAAAAGAGGGATATAGTCTCTTCCAGGGTTGTGATAAGGATTCAAAGAGTAAATTCATGTAAAGGATTTAGAATGCTGTCTGGAATGTAATGAGAATTCACAACAAGTTAGCTCTTATCCTGCTAAACTCCCAGTACTGTAAGAAGGAGCTGCAAGGGTGTTGGGGAAGATTTTGAAGTTAAACCAGGATTTTACCCGTTAAGTTTGGTGGGAGTATGGGTGGAAAGGGAAGGGGTGGAAATTAGAAAAAAGAAAAACAAAAAGCAAAAAACACAGAGCAGAAAAGTGGTGTGGGAAGGCAGGGGCCCAAGAAGACAACCCTTGTACTCCTAGGTCTCTGTCATTCGCTGCTTCTGTCCCACTCTGTCCCTAGCCAATCCTAACCAGCATGGGACCCTCCCACCAGCCTCAGATACCAGCCAGTTGGATGGGAATCAGTGTTTTCATTATAGAGCAGGGGTCCAAGATGTGCCCTGGACACACACATGCCCAGTAAACCCTCTCTGTGCTCACCTGCACACCCAGAAAGCCACATTGCACCCTCCATTGGATCATCAAGCTGCCCCAGAATCCAAAGTCCTTTACTAAAGCCCCTTAGCTCGAGCTCCAATATGCTGTCCAGTTCTTATGGTTATAGTCACTTTTTAATATTTTTACTTTTACAGAACACCTTCACATAATATGATTTTTTAACCTGCTGATTCTCTGAGAAAGAGTACTAATCACTATCAAAAATAATGAGGTAGATGCTGGTCTTTTTTGTATAAAATTATATGTAATATGATTACACCTGTGCAAAAGAATGGATATAAGTATATTGCCCATATGTGAATAAGAATTCTTGAAGGCTACAAAAAAATGTTTATAGTGAGTTTTCTTTGGAGAGTAGGACCGAGAGATCTACAGTGAAAAGGAGACTAATTTTTCAATAAATGTAGTTTTTGTACATCTTAATTTTATACCACGCATATGTACTACTTTAACTTTTTTTTTTTAAAGATTGTATTTATTTGACAGAGAGACTGCAAGAGAGGGAACACAAGCAGGGAGAATGGGAGAGGGAGAAGCAGGCTCCTTGCTGAGCAGGGAGCCCAATGTGGGCTCAATCCCAGGACCCTGGGACCATGACCTGAGCTGAAGGTAGATGCTTAATGCCTGAGCCACCCAGGTACTCCTACTTTAAATGTTTTTTAATGAGTTTAAAAAATGAATAAGAAATCCCATCTCAGAAGTTCATTCTAATGTTTAAATAAAAGTATGTTTTCCAGGTACACAGTAAGTTGTTGGTAAGTAATAGCTGCCTATGACTACTACTATCATCATGTGTAATAATAAAACTTGTAGGGATGCGTGGGAGGCTCAGTCAGTTAAGTGATCGACTCTCGGCTTCCACTCAGGTCAGGATCTCAGGGTCGCGAGACTGAGCCCCACGTGGGACTCCATACTCAGTGTACAGTCTGCTTGAGATTCTCTCTCTCCCTCGGCCCCTCTGCCTGCTCACTCTTTCTCTCTCTCTCTCTCTCAATAAATAAATAAAATCTTTTTTTAAAATAACCTATTGTATAATTAGTGACTGATAATTATTATATAATTGTTTGTATAGTAACTCTGTATGTAGTAGTAACTGTTCTCAACCTTATCCATGTACATCAGATCTCCCCAGTGGGGCTGTGAGCTCCATGAGAATAGCTCCTGTCTGGACTGGCCTTGGCTTACGGCACCTCCTGGAGAGATCATCATCAACTGAACCAATACACACAGGAATAACTGCCCTGCCCAACACCCCCATGGGTGAGGGAGCAAACACATCCTTATCTCCACATTGCAGATGTGGAAACTAAGGTCCAGTGAGGTCATGTTGAGAAGCCAAAAGTCAAAAAGTTGGGGGAGGAGCTCAAAATCCAGGTCCCCAAGGCTCCCAGGTAGAACCTTCCATCAGCTGTGGTGGGCACATTAAAACATAGTAGATTGAGCTCAATGCCAGCACTGAGACTGATGCTGAAAACCCAGTGAGAACCAGAGTGGGGACTACTAAGTGAGCTGTCCAAATCAGACCAACAAACATCATTTCATTACGCACAAATGTAGTAAGATTTTTTCCCCTGAGACAGGTTATAATAGCCAGAGTTCTCCAGTGAAACTGAACAAATGGGAGATTACACACATATAATACATATATACACATACATATATATAAAAGGAGATTTATTACAAGGAATTGGCTCATGTAATCATGGAGAATTTGCTGCCTGCAAGCTGGAGACCCAGGAAAGCCATCGGTGTCATTTAGTTCCAGTCTGTAAGCCTGAGAACCAGTCCAAAAGCAGGAGAAAACGAGATGACGTATTCCAGCTCAATCAGTGAGGCAGGATAAAGAGAGGCAATTCTTCCTCCTTCCACCCTTTGTAAAATTCAGACCCTCAACCTGTTGGATGAGGCCCACCCAACTGGGGAGTGCAATCTACTTGACTGAGTCCACCAATTCAAACGCTCATCTCATTCAGAAACATCCTCACAGACACACCCATGGCCAGCAAAGTTAACACATAAAATTAATCCTCATACCAGTAAAGTGACCTTAGGGGCACACACATGTGCATGGATTCCATAGAAGAGCAGAATAACCTACAGGGGAAGAAAACCACCCCCTATGATCCATAGGGAGCACTTCTGGAAGCATCCAGGCAACCAACATGAAAGCATGAGCCCCATGGGGCTGAGGAGCCACTGCTCACAGTCACCTTGGTAAGTACTGGTTCTGCAACATGACCTGAGACAAAGCCGATCCTCTGTGAGCCTCAGCTTCCTCATTTGCAAAATGAGGATGATCTAGGTACCTATCACATAAGGTCCACTACAGGATTACATGAGATAAAGGTAATAAGTAAATAGAAAACTGCCTGACATAAAAAGTACTCAATGAACATTGGTTGTGTTTACTGTTTCTATTATTATTAGAGATAAAAAGTCATAGCCAGAGCATAAACACCACACACACATTCCACCCCAAGAATTACTTGCCACATCCTATGGTATTTTGCACAGACTATATCATACCACTTATCACAGATACTCAAACGAGTTATGTGGAGATCTGCCTCCTTTCTAGACTGAATGTTTTCTGAAAGCAAAACAGTTGTACCTTATTCAATTTTTCATCTTCACTGCTTAACACCTGGATGGTGCTCATACATGTTTGTTAAAAATGTCAAAGTGGAATGAAAAATTCTGAATCATTTAGACTCACAGACTGATAACTACAAGCAATATTTTTAAAAATTGAAATTCAGTTTCTTTTCATTTTGTGGATGTCTTTTTAGGTAGTTCGCCATAAAAGCAATATCTATAAATAAAACTAACTTGTACTCTGAGTCCCACCAGTGTGCTAAGCCATCAGCTCTCTAGCTCCTCTTGATGTTCATTCAACTTCATTTCTGCAAAGTTTAAGCCCACGCATTTGACCAAATGAATACAATTCATCAAAAAAGCCTGGGCTGCCACAGACCTACACAGAGACCCAATCAACAGGTTGTCTGCAGTGGGGACAGGTAGATCCCCTGTAACAAGGGCAATCTCTCAAATCAGTCCTTGTTCTCCCAGCTCGGTGAGAGTGGGGAGGCATGGGTGGAGGTACTGGCAAAGGAAACTCTAACTATTTTCCAGGCACTCTGGCAAAATTCTGCAAGTTGGTATCTCTGTCAAGCAGGCTGTAAGATGGAGCTCCAAGAAGGCACCAATAGTAAACCTTATTCCATTTCTATACAGTTTGTCTTCAGATATAATTGTATGGTTCAAGACAAGCACTCCATACTACAATGCTTATTGTCTAACTGTAAGCCCCATCTATCATGGAAGCCAGATGCACTCCTTGCCTAAAGCCAGTCATATGTCTTTGGGATAAAGCACAAACACTGGGAGTTTAATGACTTCGTCACGCTACATGGCCCATCCATTACAACAACACAGCTATGGCTGGATTCAGCCACTGTAGTTACTTAAGCCAACCTCATGTTTACAAAAAACAGTCTGTTCCTAGGGAAGCAGAAGACTGGTTCTTGGAGCCATTCATTCATTCCCTAGTAACTGTTTGTTGAGTACCTACTTTGTGTCACATGCTGTCCCAGGTACTGTGGCTATCCAAAAAAAAAAGAAAAGAAAAGAAAAAAGAATGTTTTGCTTTTATGGAGTTTAATGTTAATGAGAAAAGACTAACAAAAAAAATAAACAAAAGGTCATTTCAGGTAATGATATATTGTTTAAAAGAATCAGGAAGGCCTTTCTGATGAGGTGAAATATGGATGAGAAGGGGCTTCATGCAAGGATTGTCTTTTGCACAGAATTTAATGCGGCTGTTCTGTTCACACCTCTGCAGGGCTCTATGGGAGAACCACATGCTCAGTTTTCCAGAAAGTCACAGCTAAGATGCATCGTGAAAACTTGAAACCAACTCCATGCACCAAAATCTCTCGATTTCCTGGATCCCTAGAGAGTTCTTTTCAGAGAGACCCTTGAGTATGGTCTAGACACTTGGAGGGAGCCTCTGTTGTTTAAATGGCTTCCAAGACACCCAAAAACAAAGAGAACTCATATAACAGAATAGATTAATTCGAATTGTCATTATCTCATTAAGGATAATATACTTTCTCTAAACTTTACCAGAGGAGAAGTGAGTTAGAAAGGCCCACAGTTGGAGGGAATATTTACTGTAAATCAGTCACCTGGTGTCCACCCCCCCTTTCTTCTGGCAGTCATACACTCCTCGCATCCCCACTTGCAGGCCTCCTGCTTTGAGAGAACTGGACTGCCAGCTCCAGGAAAGAATATCTTACTCAGACCTGGCCAGAGTGCACACTGACCCACTCCTTCTCCACAGGATCTGCTACAGAATGGACATGTGCCCAAACTTCTCCAGTCTAAGTAGGCCCTGGGATTTGTAGAAGAGTGAGTAGAGATAATGTTTCAGTCTGCGGGACTGAACCTGCAGGTACATGAGGCCTACCGGCAACAGCTAAACCTGGCAGAGAATAGAGCCTATGTGGAGAAGGAATGTGGGAAAAGAGAGTGAGACAGTGGGCCTAGGTGCCTTCATCTGAACACCTGGATCAACCACACCTAAAGCCAACATACTCTCTCTCAAATTCACTGGTTAATAAATTATCTCTTTTTTTCTTATATTAGCTTAGATGGGTTTTCTATCACATGCCACAGAAAAAGTCCAAACATACACCACAGGTAAATTCTCCTTAATACCAAATTATTGGGAACCAAACACACTTCCCAATATATCCAAAGAGCCATTTGTAAGAAATTCTAGGTTGGTATAAGAGAAAAATTTCCAATAATCAATAATTCTTTAGTCAGCACATACTGTATTTTCATATTGGCACCAGCTTCTATAGAGGATGAAAATATGTAAAACATTGCTTCCCTGGCCTCAAAGTGCATATCCTACAAGTTGTCACTGTTACTAATGCTTTACTAATCCACAGAGCTTTCTAGGATATAGTGCATTTTTGAAACTTGAACTTCAAGTGCAAAGAATCAGACTAGATTCATCCAAATCCTGAGTTTATAAACTCTCATCATTGCCCCCCATACATAGCCTTTTTTATCAAGTGCCCACTAACCCTTACTCACACCATTTCATTGCATCCTCACAACAGAACAAGGAAGCTGAGATTCTGGTAAATCCCGCAAACCTCACAATTAGTGAGCTCCCTCTCCTCCTCATTGGCCTGTTCATAAAATATAAAAGAAGGAGTTCCTCCAATCCCACCAGCAAGGAGCTTCTCCATACTGGCTGGCATGTTTGAAAGGTCTAGTTCAGAACAGACACTTCGCACTCTGGCATAAAGCCAGAAGTTAGGGGATTGCTTCTAGTCCACAGCTGATTTCTCATCTTTGAATGCACTCATTTTAAAGACGTTTTGCCCAAATTCAGTTGGTGCTCACAGATACACTGAAATAGTCAAGCCAGACTTAAATCAGATTTTTCGAGGATAACTCTTTTTCAAAAGTCACTTCTTCAAAATGTCATTACTCCCTTCTTTAGTGGCATTTTCTTTCTGCAGATCAATGATAAGTCTATTGCCCCTTTTTTGGCACTGATTCTAACGGAAGCAAATCAGGTAAGAAAAGGCACAGGGGTTTCATTTACTTAATCTAGAAACAAAATCACCCAAAAAAAGAATTTAAAAACTTTTACAGGTAATTGATTTCTACTTCTTTGCCTGAAAATGACTTCCTTCTTATTCTTCTGGCACATTAAATTGGTGAAGCAGTTTCACTTTTGGGTACAATGCCTTCAGAAGAACTAACATTTTCTACATTGATTAATTTAGAAAAACTATTTTATTCACACTTAAGTACAAAATGTTTTCCCATGTAGGGGACATAAAACATGTCCTGGGTCCCAGATCCTTTAGACACCACTGCTGGATGGGTGTCCTGGATCACAAGCCTCGTGTTCAAAGAGGGCTTCCCTGTTAGGCCCATCACCTACAGCTAGTGCTAACCCTATAAAACAGATTGATGCCATTTCCCATACGAGGATAAGAGCTCCATATTGGAGTGTTCTCTTTCTGCTCATGGACAGAAAAACATGATACAATTCCATAAACGGGTAAGTTGGGTATGAAAGAGAAACATGGTTGGCACTGGCAATAAAGTACACACATATGGCCAACAGACATGAGAGAGAGGAAGATGTGGTGGCCCTTGGGGTCACCCAGTGCAGTCAGAAAAAGGGGCCAGCGTGATACGAAGTCAGCTTGGGCAAGCGTCAATCCCAGCTCTGCCACCCTCCTGCTTCGTAGCCATATGGCAGGACAAGAATAGGAATGAGTCCAGTGTCTGGCACATTCAGTGGTGGTGGTCTCCCTTTCTCTCCTCCCCACTCACTTTCTATGATAATCCTTGGTGTAATCAAAGCCTCGTGTCTTCCAAGGTTTGCCTTATTTTTATAATATTCAAGTGCATGCATCATGACTAAAACAGTGAGTCCAGAATCTGGAATCCCATGAGCAACCCTATTTTTCCATTAAGTTTGCCTAATTAAGCCTATTAGGATCCAGAGAGGTTTTAAAAATAGAACTTACCTGTGTCAGAGTTAATTGCCTACTGCTGTCTGTTCAATACTTCTGTCTATACATAGGCCTTGTGTCCTAAGAAACAAACTTTACCTTCACATATGCCCCATTAACTCTTTTCCTCCAAAGAGCCACCTCAGCACACGTACCATACTGGCCTCCTAATTGTACTTTGTTTCCAACATAAGCCTCAGCCCACTTGCTTTTAGAATACTGTAAACCAGGTAAGTTGTATCACTAATTCTCGTGGCTGGGATCAGGAGCATGGGGAAAAGAGGTCACTGAAAGGAACTGTAAAATGACTGTAATGATTATTTTTCATATATCATGATGGTTTATCCTAAGATAAATAATCAAAATAGTCATACAAATAACGATCAGCTACTTTGGGTCTTTGCCTTTCCTGTCCTCACTATTTTTGCTTGCACACCAACACCGCTATCCCCAGTCTCAACTGGCCTTATTTTTCTCCATAGCACTGCCAGTTCCATATATTTAACTTATGTACTTTATTTTATGCCTCACTCTACTAGAATGAAGCTTGAAGAAATTGTCACTTTGTTTTTACTTCAATACCCTCAATACCTATAACACTACCTCATGCAAAGCAGGAATTCAAAAATATTTGTTGAATATGTAATATTCAGTCCAGATATAATATTTCTTTGAGACTCCCTGTATATAAAGAATTTCATGAAAAGTAAAAATTAATATAATATGACAATACTAAATAATGAGTTTCAGAGAAATTTCCAAGGTAAATGACAGAAACTTGTTCTTTAAAAATTGAATCTTCTGATAGCAATTCAAGTGTAGCTTTTAGCATTTTGTCTCAGAATCCCTTCAATAAATACTCAGCAAAAAATAGCTCCTTTCCAGACATTTGCCACAACCCTAGGGATACTTACGCCTGGTCCACATATGTTCAACCCATCAGACATAAAAAGGGGCAGCTATGGGTAGTTTAGTACCATTTGGATCAATGGCCTAGGCTCTTACCCCATTGGCTTAGCTGCCAACAAGCTGCTGTTTTACTTCATGGTTGTAGATTCCTGCAAGTTGGATGATAAATGGCCTCTTCACAGAGACACAGTACAGGCAAGGCTATGAGAAAAAATGTGGGGAATGACGCTTCTAATCAAACTGGAATAGCAGTGATCAGATTTACCCTCTGGCAAGAAACTATCTAAAAACAGGCAAATCTGTAACTGAGTGGTTTTCAAGACACTAGACATCAAGGCAACAAAGAACAGGCAATGAAGAGTGGTATCTGAGACCTGAGACGTGGGAAACAAACAAGGGGAGCCCTCTGATTGCCAGAGTTTACTGCCTTGAGAAAGTTTCCAGGGCTCAAGCGCAGGGACTGGGAATGCAGGTGGAGCCTGGCGCACTCCCCAAGTTAGGAACAGAGGTGAAATTCCAAAGAGACCAAGGCAGCTAGAATGTGCAGGACAGACTACCTGAGAAAGAAGAATGGCACAAAGAGAAAACATCAGAGATCTGCAGAGAATCCCACCTGCAACTAGCTACATAATGTCAGTGCATATGTGTGAGGAAGACACAGCTGTTTCTACTGCAACAGCACAGTCAAGAAGTTACAGCAGCAACCATATGGCCCTCAAAGCCAAAAATTTACTATTTTGCTCTTTACAGAAAAAAATTTGCTCACTCCTAACTAACATCATACTTAATGGTAAAAGAAAGAATGCTTTCCTTCTAAGATCAGGAAAAAGATAAGGATATCCCCTCTCACTACTTCTTTTTTTTTTTTTTTAAGATTTTTATTTATTTATTTGACAGAGAGATACAACGAAAGAGGGAACACAAGCAGGTAGAGTGGGAGAGGGAGAAGCAGGCTCCCTACTGAGCAGGGGCCTCATGCAGGGCTCTGTCCCAGGACCCTGGGATCATGACCTGAATCGAAGGTAGATGTTTAGCGAATGAGTCACCCAGGCACCCCTATTCTCACCACTTCCATTCAACATTATTCTGGAGATTGTATCCAGTACCTTAAAGCAAGAGGAAAAAAATAAAAGGCATATACTTTGGAAGGGAAAAAGAAAACTGCCTTTATGGACAGTTTTTTATGTCTTTATGATCTTTTACGTTGAAAACTTGAAGGACTCTACCTAAAAGCTACTAGAACTAATCAGTCCAGCAAGCTTGCAAGATACAAGATCATTATACAAGCAGGAACTGTACTTCCATATACTATAAATAAACAATAAGAAGTTGAAACTTAAAAAGAATGCCACTTAGTATAGAAGAACTTCAAGTACCATCTTCTCTCACTAAGATAGAAGTGTTTAGCCTGGGGCTTCACTCACTGAAACTACATTGTATACAAGCCATCACTGAAGTATCTTCTTACATCAAGACATAAGCATTTGTACACTTAGGGGAAAAAATAAAAATTAAAATAATATCCTTTATAATAACACAAAAAATATGAGATAACAATAAATCTGTTAAGAGATTAAGACCTGAATACTAAAAACTACAAAATGTTGTTGAAAGAAATTAAAGGAAACCTAAAATAATGGTGAGATATACTGTTTATGGGTCAGAAAATTCTATATTGCAAATCTCTCCCAAATTTATCTATATATTCAACACAATCCAAATCAAAATTAGAGAGGGATTTTTTTTTGTAGAAATTGACAGACTGATTCTAAAATTCATATGGAAGTGGCAAAGTTCTAAAATAGCAAACAACTTTGAAAAAGAGCAAAGATCTTCAAAACTTTGGAAATGCAACCTGATTTCTTAGCTAATTACAAAGACAGTTTGGAATTAACATCAAGATGACAAATAGAGCAACAGAACAGAATAAGGTCTTAAACATACAACTATATAGAAAGCTGATTCTCAACGAAGATATAATTGCAATGCAGTGGAGAAAGGCTAGTCTTTTCAACAAATGAGGCTGGAACTATTAGACATTCATACACAAAAATCTAAGCTTCAATCCACCCTCACCACCACATATAAAAATCAGCTCACAATAGACCATAGACGTAAATGCAAATCCTAAAACCTCTAAAAGAACATATAAAAGAAAATTCTTATGACACTGTATTAGTTTGCTATGGCTTAAGCAAGTGCCATGAATTGGGTGGATTAACAAAAATTTATTGTCTTATAGTTTTGAAGGCTAGGAAGTCCCAAATCAAGGTATTAGTCCGTTGTTTGTTCATTTGTTTGTTTGTTTTTCCTGAGGGCTGAGAGAGAAAGATCTGTTCCAGGCCTCTTTCTCTGGCCTGTAGATGGCCATGTTTATCCTGTGTCTCTATAAATCATCTTCCTTGAGTACAGCTAACTACTGCCTTCCCTGACCCTGATGTGGGTCCCAAGCACGGGGTATGCGTCCTTCCCTCAGCCTTCCCGTCTCACTCACACTGCTAAAGCAATAACAAAGATATTCCTTCCCAGCAACCCAGTGGGAATACATGTGATGAAAAGGTGGATTCTTGAACTACCATACAATCTCCTTACTATGAAAGTCAATGAATCCAAAGCGGCAGGAGGGCAGGGTCCAGAATGAGGTGACCTGATCTGGCCCTATTACTCTGTTCCTGCCTCAGAAGACCCACAGAAAGCACTTCAATCTCTCTAGGACATCGGTCCCCATTTTATAAGGGTACCAGTCACACACTGGATTAAGGCCCACCCTAATGACCTACCTCATCTTAATTTGATTCCCTCTGTTAAGACCCTATAGGTATAAATAGGTATAAATAAGGTGAAATTCTGAGGCACAAAAAGTTAGAACTCTGGATATACCTTTTTTGGGAAAACATAATTCAACCTAAAATAGACATCAAAATAACAATCCAAAAAAATGACAAATTGATAAACGAGACTGCATCGAAAATTAAGACCATCTACTCTTCAAAAGACAGTGTTAAGAAAATGAAGAGCAAGACACAGAGTGCAAGAAAATATTTTCAAATCACAAGTCTGATAAAGAATTTGTGTCTAAATTATACAAAGACCTTCCAGAAGCGATAATAAATTAACAACTTTAAAATGAGAACCAGATGTGAACAGGTATTTTAACAAAGAAGATATACAAGTGGCAAATAAGTACATGAAAAAAGAGCTCAACATAATTAGATGATACTGAACTATAAACTAAAACCACAATGAGATACCACGGCTCATCTACTGGAAAAGCTACAATTAAAAAGACTGAGTGCTGGGGCGCCTGGGTGGCTCAGTGGGTTAAGCCGCTGCCTTCGGCTCAGGTCATGATCTCAGGGTCCTGGGATCGAGTCCCACATCGGGCTCTCTGCTCAGCAAGAAGCCTGCTTCCCTCTCTCTCTCTCTCTGCCTTCCTCTCCGTCTACTTGTGATCTCTCTCTGTCAAATAAATTAAAAAAAAATAAAATCTTAAAAAAAAAAAAAAATAAAATAAAATAAAATAAAATCTTAAAAAAAAAAAAAAAGACTGAGTGCTTCACGGCTATGCAGTAACTGGAACTCTCATACTCTGGTGGGAATACAAGATGGCACACACTTAGAAAATAGTTTGGTGGTTTCTTAAAACTTTAAACATGTAGCTACCATATGATCTAGCCATCCCACCTTTAGGTATTTAGTCTACGAAAGTGAAAGTCTATGTCCACACAAAAACTTGCCTATAATATTCTTAGCAACTTTATTTGTAATAGCCCCAACTGAAAACAGTTTAAATGCCCATCGAGAGTGAATGAATAAAAACACTGTGGCATTTAATCCATAGCGTGGAATAATATTCCATGACATAAAGAAGGAAGCCCTGATACGTGCTACATGGAAAACTCTGAAAACAGTGATACTAAGTGAAAGAAGCCAGTCTAAAAAGAGTACATACTGTATGACTCCATATACATAAAATTCTAGGAAATGCCAAATAATCTATAGTGCTAGAAAGCAGATAACCAGAAATGGACATTTAGAAAGAAAAAGGCAGGGCAGAGCTGGAGGGAGGCATCAAAAGGATCGTAAGCAAAGTTTTGGAGGTGACAGATATTTATCTTGAATATGGTAATGGATTCATGGGTGTATGCATATGTTAAAACTTACATTGTGCACTTTACATAAGTACAATTGATTGTGTGTAAATTACACTCAATAAAGCTGATGTTAAAATACTCATTTCACATTCAGATGGCCTCTGTTTCAAGTCCTGCTCTATCTCTTTCTAGCTTTGTTATCTTAACGCAAGTCTGTCTCTGAGGCTCACATTCTCTGACTGCAAAATGGTGATTCATAACACTTACTTCCCAGGGCTATTGTAGATATCAACTGATATCTAACGCAGTGTCTGAAAATAAATACTCAATAAATTGTAGCTATTATTTACAATAACAATAATGAAGTTACTCATGCTTACTTTTCAACTTCCTAGAAAATCTACCTTGAAAGACAAGACATACAATCCATATTTTCAGAACCTAAAAAGCTGAGTGTTCTCCACTTTCCTATTCGATGTTTCAGATTGCTAACGTAAATGAGTTTTGCTAAATCAAAGAAAGTATTGGGAGAAAGTCAAAGTGTGTTTTTCTGATCCTTTAAAATTGTATTTTCAAATATACGCTGTGACCTACCCTGTTATTATTAACACGATGGGTTTATGTAAACAGCCTCAGCAAAATAATGCTTCTTTATACTTATATAATCCTTCCGCAACTGCAGTTGGCAAAACTACATTTCTAGTTTTACACAAACACACACACACACCCTTCAAAATTTTCAACTTAAAGTTCTTTTCACATCTGTGCAGCTTGGACCCTCAAGAAAGAATGCATGAATAATGACAGTCCCTCACATGGGAACATATGGGTGGGCCTATGGGGCTGTGCAAAGACAAGTGACAGGCCTGGTAGCATCCTTATGATATGCGAGTGGAAGACCCAGCCTGGAAAGATGTCCTTCATCACTGTAAAACTTAGTAAATAGGCAAGATACCAAGTACTTTACTGAGATTTTAGAAAACAAAATGAGGAAAATTCACATCCAAAAGGCATTAAAAAAAAAAAAAAGGTATTACATGTCAAGTCCACAAGAAGACAGTTTAAAACATTAAAAAAAAAACTATATAGTCAATGATACATCTGATATAATCTGACTCAAGAGATCATACCTTACAGCAATGGTTAGTGAAAAAGTGACATTGTTATAATGCCTATAGATGTGATCTATTTAGGAGCAAAAACCTTCAAGAATTTTTATTTTACTATATATCCTTAAGAAATTTATCAAAGTTTTTCTTAAACTCCGAGATTAGAAAGTCCTCATTTATTCCTAGCATGTCTTTTCCCAGTTCACAGAAAGAGACAGGGTCTACTGTTCTGCATAGGAATCTCAATTAAAAGCATGCTGCTTTAAACCCTACCTTTCAAGATGTGTATATTTAGAACTTACAGAGGCAAAACAGGTATTACTGAACAAATGGCCAAAAAATGAGGAATCAAATGCTTAACTGACATATAAGTGGTGACCCTCTAGTTTGCAAGTGTTTACAATTGTAGTCACATAATAATAATGGTTTCCAATCTGTACAAGCACTGAGGTTTATCGCTACATGGGTAAGGTTTCAACTAGGCTTAAAGTCAATAAAGTTCTTTACCTCCTTTTCTCTCCTGAGAAGTGCTACAGCACAGCCCTACGTACAGTCTGAGACCTGGGTTTGAAACCATAGAGCTATTTCCTAGCTCTCTGATCTAGGGCCGCTTACTTAATCTCACTCAGTCTCAGTTTCCTCTTAGGTAAAACATGCACAAAACTAGTATATTTTGTTGTGAGGATTAAGTGAGATAAAGCTTATAAAGTGTTCAGCACAGTGTTTTGCAAAAGAAAATACTTAGTATTAGCTTCTAATTAAGGCAGGTACATTTCTAGTCCTCCAAAAAAGAATAAATCAGACATAGAGCTGGAGTCAAAATTAGAAACGTATTTCATACATACGGAAAAAAACAGATTGAAAATGGGGGAAAATACATTTTCTAAATCAATTGGGTGAAATCAGTCTGGTGGCCATCATCATTGCAACAAACCAGATTAGGAGGCCAGAAATTGTTCCACTGCTTGGGAAATAACCAGTTCATTCAGGCAGAAAATCCCAAATCCCCATGTTGTATTGAGATGGCACTTGAATGAAGTTCAGGATTGGATAGTCTGAGATTTTCCTAGCCAACATTTCTGAAAAAGTCCACACTACCTCATACAATCCAGTTGAGTTTTAAGATATGGCATCTAAATGCTAGGAGCAAATTTAAATGAGTACAAACCATGGAGAAGAAAATATTGCTGAAAACCATACAATTTAGAGGAGACCCCAGTTCTCCATCCAGCCTGTCTCACCACTAACATTTTTAATGCCAAATGGTTAAAATTGATGCTTTATTTCTCTGTAAGCTAAAGGAATCCAGAAAACCAATGTTTAAGATAAAACAAGCCAGGGAAATATAAAGGAAAATTATTTTTATTTCTTATATCCTCCCTCAGTACATGGAAGTCAGGTACTGGCAACAATATTTTGACCTCTTATTTTTAAAAACAAAGATGCCATAAAGGAAAAGGCTGATATATGTTTTGCTAATAGATTTTGCTACTAAAAAATTTAATTTTCTACACACCAAAAGAAATCATAAGGAAAATTTTTAAAAGCAATGATAAACTAGAGGGAAAGAAAAAATAAAAGACACAGGATTCATACTTTTTAGCCTATAAACAGTTCTTAGTTGGAATTATGGACAAAATACAAATAGCTAATTCACAAATGAAAATTTATATCACTACTGATATATGTTCAATCTGATAATCAAAAAGATGCATACTAAAGCAATGTAAGATCAGAGTTACCTATCAGATATAAAATATAAAATATCAAAGGTAAGCATTTATTTAGGAATTTCCTAGAGAATAATTTTTCATTATGTATTAAAATCTTTATATTTCATATTCCTTAAATTTCCACTAAAGGGATTTTTTATAATCCTAGGGAAAAAATTGGAAGAGTACATAAAAGAATGCAAGCATCAGAACAGTGTCTATAAAATAAAAAATTAAAACAACTTAAATGTCTAACAATAGTGGATTGGTTAAATCAATAATGGTACAAACATATGGAAGAATATTATGCAGACATAAAGAATGATGCTTTAGAAGCAGATTCATGGACAAGAAGAGTCACTAATATATCAATAAGGTGTGGACACCTGGGTGGCTCAATCCATTCAGTGTCTGCCTTTGGCTCAGGTCATGATCCCAGCTCCTTGTTTGGCAAGGACCCAGCTTGTCCCTCTACCTGCAGTTCCCCCTACTTGTGCTCTCTCTTTCCCTCTCAATCTCAATCTCTCTCTCTCTGACAAAGAAATAAATAAAATAAACAAATAAATTAAATAAATAAATAATAATAAAAATAAATTTAAAAATAAATTAAATAAATAAATAAAATTTAAAATAATAATAAATTAAATAAATAGATAAATAAAATTAATAAATAAATAAAAAATAAATAAAATCAATCTCTCTCTCTCTGACAAAGAAATAAAATCTTTAAATATATATATATATACACACATCAATAAATAAATAAAATAAATAAAACCATTTCAAGAATGTGTATGTAGTCTAATCCCATTGTTATAACATTCTTTTGCAATGAAGAAGATTTAGAAGACTGTGTATATGAAAATGCTGACAGTAGTTCTCTGGAAAGTAGAATTTTGATTGTTTCAAATTTTTATGTGTCCTGTGAACAATACACAGTCAAAGATAGCATAATGGTTAAGAACATAGTCTGTAGAGTCAGCTTGACTGAGTTCAAACCCTGCCTCCAACACTTACCAGCTGTATGTCCTTTTTCAAATTATTTAAGTCTCCATACCTCTGCTTCCTTTCTGAAAATGGGTATAATAACTGCCTCACAGATTATTATGAGTACTAAATAGTAACTCTCCTAGAATAGTTCAGGACACCTAGTAAAGACTCAGTACTGCTAATTATTGTTGTTGTTATTATTATTATTATTGTCATTTTGTACTCATGTTATTTATATGGTAAATAAAATAATAATGCTGAAAACAATTAAGACAGAAATACTTTGACAGTGAGAAGGGTGCCAAGAAAATTCAATAAGAAAATAAGTCTTCTCAAGAAATGGTTCTGGAACAACTGGCTATCTGCATATAAAAGAATGAAGGAGGAGTGCTACCTTATACCATACACAAAAATTAACTCAAAAGAGACCATAATTACCTAACAATAAGGGTTAAAACTATAAAACACTGAGAAGAAAAAAACACAAGAGTAAATCTTGTAAAGTTAGATTAGACAATATTTCCTTAAATATGACACCAAAAATATAAGTGACAAAAGACAAAGTTGATAAACAGGACAACATCAAAATTAAAAGCCTTTGTGCTTCAGAGAATAACATCAAAAAAGCAAAGGACAACATCCACAATGGGAAAGAGTATTTCCAAATCATACATTTGTAAGAGACTAGTATCTAGAACATATCAAGAACTCTTAAAACTTAAAAATCAAAAAAGTTCAAATAACCCAATTAAAAAATGGCCAAAAGATCTGAATAGACAGGTCTCCAAAGAAAATATACAAATGGCCAGTAGGCACATGGAAAGATGCTCAATATCATTATCCATTAAGGAAATGCAAATAAAAACCACAATGAGCTACTACTTCACATCAACTAGGATGGCAACAATCCAAAAGACAGATAATAACAAATGTTGCAGACAATGTGGAGAAATTGAAACCCTCTTTCACTGCCAGTGAGAATTTAATATGCTATAGCTGCTTTGGAAAACTATTAGGCAATCCTCAAAATGTTAAACACAGAGTTACCACATGACTCAGCAATTCTACAGCGAGGTATATAATCAGCAGAAATGAAAACACTAAAAATATGTCCACATAAAAACTTATATAGGAATGGTCAAAGCAGCATAATTCATAACAGCCAAAATGTGGAAATAACCCAAAGGTCAACAAACCAATGAACAGAAAGACTCTAGGATATTCATGCAATGAAATATTATTTGGCAATAAAATGGAGTAAAATATTAATACATGCTACAACATTTATGAATTTCAAAAACATCATGCTAAGTAAAAGAAGCCAAACACAAAGACCACATATTGTATGATCTTATTTATATGAAATGTCTGGAAAAGGCAAATATATAGAGGCAAAAAGTAGATTAGTGATTGCCTAGAGCTGAGGGAGAATGGGAGGTAAGAATGAGGAATGAATACAAATGGGTCTTAGGTTTCCCTTTCAATTAATAAAAAGGCTCTAAATTTAAATTTTGGTCATAGTCACACAATTCTGAATACATGAAATGTATTCACTATATACGTTAAATGGGTGAATATTTTAGTATTGAACTACATTTTTCTAATTCCCTGACAACTCTGAGCTTCACTTCTTAAGCATGACCTTGGAAGAGCCAGCAGCTTAAAAGAGAAGCAAAAAAAAAACAGTTTAAAAAGATCTCCTACTGAACAGTTAAGGCTCCAGACACTTCCTTTTCATATTCACCCATGACTGACTCCTCCCCCATGACTCACCCTTTAACGCTTTATTGAGCACCTGTGCTAAGCCAGGCATAGCAAACCCTAATCTACCCCTAACATGGGAGCAGACAATTATATAAATCAATTAATAACAAAATCATTGGGTTATGGACATTGGGGAGGGTATGTGCTATGGTGAGTGCTGCGAAGTGTATAAGCCTAACAATCACAGACCCGTACCTCTGGGGCTAATAATACATTATATGTTAATAAAAAATTTTTTTAAAAATAACAAAATCAAAGAAACACATCAACAAAAATATAATAATAGTAGGGGACTTCAACATTCTCCTCACTGAAATGGACAGATCATCTGAGAAAAAGATCAATAAGGAAATAAAGGCTTTAAATGACACACTAGACCAAATGGACTTCACAGATACATTCAGAACATTCCATCCCAAAGCAACAGAATACACATTCCTCTCTAGTGCACATAGAACATTCTTCAGAATAGATCACATCCTGGGTCACAAATCAGGTCTCAACCGGTACCAAAAGATTGTGATCATTCCCTGCATATTTTTAGACTATAGTGTTCTGAAACTAGAACTTAATTAAAAGTTGGAAAGAACTCAAATACATGGAGGCTAAAGAGCATCCTACCACAGAATGAATGGGTCAACCAGGAAAGTAAAGAAATTAATAAATAAATAATAAATAATTATATAATATATATATGTCTATAATAATTATACTTACTATATATTATACTACTACTATTATATACTACTATATATTATATAACATATCATATCTAAATACTTAAAATATGATTATATATAATCATATTTAATAAATTATTAAATAAATCTATAAATAAATTTATTTATTTATTTATTAGATTTGATTATTTATTTAATAAATTAAATAAACAAATAAATAAATAAGAATTTAATAAGATTGATAAACCTCTGGCCAGAATTACCAAAAAGAAAAAAGACCCAAATTAATAAAATCATGAAGGAAAGAGGAGAGATCAGAAGCAACACCGGAGAAATACAAACAATTATAAGAATATATTATAATTAACTATATGCCAGCAAATTAGACAATCTGGAAGAAATGGATGCATTCCTAGAAACATAGAAACTACCAAAACTGAACCAGGAAGAAACAGAAAACCTGAAAAGACCCATAACCAGTAAGAGATTGAGGCAGTCATCAAAAAATCTCTCAACAAACAAGAGCCCAGGGGAATTCTACCAAACATTTCAAGAAGAATTAATACCTATTCTCCTAAAACTGTTCCCCCAAAAAAAGAAATGGAAGGAAAACTTTCAAACTCATTTTATGAGGCCAGCATTACCTTGATCCTAAAACCAGACAAAGACCCCATCAAAAAGAATTACAGACCTATATCCCTGATGAACATGGATACAAAAATTCTCACCAAAATACTAGCCAAGAGGATACAAAAGCACATTAAAAGGATTATTCACTATGATCTAGTCAGATTTATTCCCGGGTTGCAAGTTTGGTTCAACATCTGCAAATCAAGCAATGTGATACCATACATTAATAAAAGAAAGAACAAGAACCATGATACTCTCAGTAGAGATAGAAAAAGCATTTGACAAAGTACAGCATCCTTCTTCATTAAAACTCTTCACAGTATAGGGATAGAGGATACATACCTCAATATCATAAAAGCCATCTATGAAAAGCCATTTCCTTGCACCACACACACATGAATGTAATTCTCAATGGGGAAAAACTGAGAGCTTTCCCCCTAAGGTCAGAACACGGCAGAGCTGTCCACTATCACCACTGCTATTCAATATAGTACTAGAAGTCCTAGCCTCAGCAATCAGACAACAAAAAGAAATAAAAGGCATCCAAATCAGCAAAGAAGTCAAACTCTCACTCTTTGCAGATAATATTATACTTTATGTGGAAAACCCAAAAGACTCCATTACAAAACTGCTATAACTTATACAGGAATTCAGTAAAGTGTCAGGATATAAAATCAATGCACAGAAATTAGTTGCATTTCTATACACCAACAGCAAGACAGAAGAAAGAGAAATTAAGGAGTCAATTCCATTTACAATTACACCCAAAACAATAAGATACCTAGGAATAAATCTAACCAAAGAGGCAAAGAATCTGTACTCAGAAAACTATTGAATACTCATGAAAGAAATTCAGGAAGACAGAAAGAAATGGAAAAATGTTCCATGCTCATGGATTGGAAAAGCAAATATTATGAAAATGTCTATGCTACCTAGAGCAATCTACACATTTAATGCAATCTACCAAAATACCATCAACTTTTTTCAAAGAAGTGGAACAAATAATCCTAAAATTTGTATAGAACAAGAAAAGACCCTGAATAGCCAGAGGAATGTTGAAAACCGAAGTTGATGACATCACAATTTGAGAATTCAAGCTCTATTACAAAGCTATAATCATTAAGACAGTCTGGTACTGGCAAAAAAACAGACACACAGATCAATGGAACAGAAGAGAGAGCCCAGAAATGGACCCTCAACTCTATGGTCAACTAATCTTCAACAAAGCAGGAAGGAATGTCCAATGGAAAAAAGACAGTCTTTTCAACAAATGATGTTGGGAAAATAGCCACATGCAGAAGAATGAAACTGGAACATTTCCTTATACCACACACAAAAATAGACTAAAAATGGATGAAATACCCCTATGTGAGATAGGAATCCATCAAAATCCTTGAGGAGAACACAGGCAGCAACCTCTTCGATCTCAGCCGCAGCAACTTCTTCCTATAAACATCGCCAAAGGTAAGGGAAGCAAGGGCAAAATGAACTATTGGGACTTCGTCAAAATAAAAAGCTTCTGCACAGCAAAGGAAACAGTCAACAAAACCAAAGACAACCTACAGAATGGGAGAAGATATTTGCAAATGACATAGCAGAAAAAAGGCTAAAAACGAAAATCTATAAAGAGCTTATCAAGCTCAATACCCAAAGAACAAATAATCCAATCAAGAAATGGGCAGAAGACAGGAACAGACATTTCTGCCAAGACATCCAAATGGCCAATAGACACATGAAAAAGTGCTCAACATCACTTGCCATCAGGGAAATACAAATCAAAACCACAGTGAGATACCACGTCACACCAGTCAGAATGCCTAAAATTAACAAGCCAGGAAACAACAGGTGTTGGCGAGGATGCGGAAAAAAGGGAACCCTCCTATACTGTTGGTGGGAATGCAAGATGATGCAGCCACTCTGGAAAACAGTATGGAGTTTCCATAAAAAGTTGAAAGTAGAGCTACTCTATGACCCAGCAACTGCACCAAAGATACAAAAGTAGTGATCCAAAGGGGCACGTTCACCCGAATGTTTATAGCAGCAATGTCCACAATAGCCAAACTATGGAAAGAGCCTAGATGTCCTAGATGTCCATTGACAGATGACTGGATAAAGAAGATGTGAGATATATAGGTAGATAGATAGATGGATAGATATAATGGAATATTATACAGCCATCAAAAAATGAAATCTTGCCATTTGCAATGACATGGATGGAACTAGAGGGTATTTATGCTAAGCAAAATAAGTCAATCAGAGAAAGACAATTATCATATGATCTCATTGATATGAGGAATTTGAGAAACAAGACAGAGTATCATAGGGGAAGGGAGGGAAAAATGAAATAAGACGAAACCAGATAGGGAAACAAACCATAAGAGACTCTTAATCTCAGGAAACAGACCGAGGGTTGCTGGAGTGGAGGGGCATGGGAAGGATGGGGGTGGCTGGGAGTATGTGCTGGGGAGGGTATGTGCCGTGGTGAGCACTGTGAATTGAGTAAGACTGATGATTCACAGACCTGTAGTCCTGAAACAAATAATACATATGTTAATAAGAAAAACCCTAATCAAGCTTAGAGTTGAGTGGAGGGGCACCACAAGTCACATTAATGCAAGATGGACAAAGTATAAGGTACATGGCAGCATGTGGCAGGCTGGCAAAAGGAAGCATCGTGGAAGTAATGATGCAAACATGGAGAACTAGAGGATGAATCAGAGTTAGCAAGCAAAAGTGCTAGAGAAAGAAGGAATCGATTTGGGCAGATAGAACACGTGCAAGGACTAGAGACCCACACATTGTCTGGGGGAAATAAAGTACATGCAGTATGGTCAGAGAAGATAGTGTGCACTTCGGTGGTAAAAGGCAAGTAGGGTTCTTCATGGGAGGTCAGGTGTACCCTGTTAGGAAGTTCAGATATTAATTGGAAAACAATACAGAACCATTAAACAGAAAACTTACAAAACTGGAGGATGGTGTTTTAGAAAGATTACTCTGGCTTCAGGATACCTACACATGACCCAAAGGAAATATGATAAGAAGCAAATATCTGAATTTGGAGGTCACCAGGTAAGAAATGGCAGCCCGAACTGTCCTACGGATGGTGTGAGCAGAGAAAGGCAGCTCGATCCAAGAGATACTTACAAATTGATGCGACACAACTTCATATATGGGACAGAGAAACCGGAGGAAGGATGGACAACCCCAGGCTGTGGCTTTGGCAACCAGATGGATGATGATGCCATTTACCAAAATAGACAACATGCAAGAGAAGAAAATTTGGAATGGAATGTATTAAACCCATTACATTTGGACTTCCTAAATTTGGTGCCAATGAGACTTCTAAGTGAAGACAAAGTTTGGATATATAGGTCTGAAGGTCAGGGAAGAGAGCTGCTGGAGGGATATGGATTTGGGAATCATGATTCTGAAGAGACCAGAGGAAGTTCTGGGAGAAGCTGAGTTGTCAGGAAAGAGAATGAAGAGGGCCAGCGGCAGACCCCAAAGACCACTAACTCTAGGGCCATGGGAGCCCCAGTCCCTGCCCCATCCAAGGGCCTCTCTTCTGTCCGAAGTAGTCAGCTTGGTCAGCATAGGTAGTAGGGGTCTGACTGCTGAAGAACCTGGTCTTCTTCCCTTAGCCCCCAGACATGCTAGCCCCACTGTACACCTTCAGTGAGCTTTATCCCAAGAATGTCCATGGAAGGCCATCTACCAAGCATTATCCTGGGTGCTGCAGTATAAAGACACCAACAAATCCCATGCCCTGACAAAGCCTAGCTGGACAAGGGACAAGAAGGACACAGCTGAGCTCAGGGCACCCCAGCAAGTGACTCCCAGGGAGAGCCTGTTTCTACTAAAGAAGTATGGGCAGGTCCTAGTAGAGAGTGTTTCCGGCTTGTGAGTTCTCAAGGAAGAGGAGAAATCAAACACACAGCCCCAGAAACGTTTGCCGGATGCAAGGATTTCCAAATGGCCCTAGCTCAATGTGAGAATTAAGAAATCCTTTTATCTCAAGAGAGGGGACATCACTGAAGTATAGTCAGTTGCAGAGGGTTTGGTGAGATTTGTGTTTCTAAAAGGAAGCGGTAAATAGAAAACTCTAATCCATGAGCCAGATCCCAGATCCCACTCAACGGGGTGCTTTTCAAAAGTGCAATATAAGTGTTAGGTTATAATCACTTTGCTAAATGCTCATATACTAATAGCAAACACTGGTAACGGGAGGAGTGGGTCTATGCTGGCCAGCAGGACCAGCAGCTCCCAGGTAGTCTATCTCCCAACGCATGTACCCTCTCTGACTCTCTTCAGTACATCTGAAGTTTTAAAGGAAGGTAAATTATTTTCTTTTCTGAGAGAGGGGTATGTAAATGGAGTCTTCCTGAATGACAGCAGATAGATTAGGACCCATTTCACTCCCAGATCCCCGATTCAGTGAATTTAAGAAAAACCATGTTCCTAAGTTGTTTTTTTTTTTTAAAGATTTTATTTGTTTATTTGACAGAGAGAGATCACAAGTAGACAGAGAGGCAGGCAGAGAGAGAGAGAGAGGGAAGCAGGCTCCCCGCTGAGCAGAGAGCCCAATGCGGGACTCGATCCCAGGACCCTGAGATCATGACCTGAGCTGAAGGCAGCGGCTTAACCCACTGAGCCACCCAGGCGCCCCCCATGTTCCTAAGTTTTATTGACAGAATGTAATTTAATTTTATAAATTCTAAATTTTTCTGAAATAGTCCATAAAATGATACAAGGGCCTCCAAAATACCAAAATTTTTAGTAGGTTCTTTGCTAAAAATTAGGCACTTGAGCCAAATCGCATATACCTGAAGCAGAGAAATTTGCAGATACTTTAAAATCACGACAGACGGGGGAAAATCCCACAGATTTTTGGTTTTACAGAGTAAAGACATTTAGTGTAAAATTGCAGTTATATTTTCTGAAAAGCACACGAGAGCCTCAAATCCTGGCAATCTGTATGAGGATAAAGTGTATTCAAACAAGGCCCCAAAGAGTTCAGTCTGCGTCAGACAAATTCCACACAAATCTAGAATTTTGCTTTGGGGAGCAAATCCAAATCTTTCTGACAAAGTACAGATCATATACTGCTCATTTTCATCAAAACCACCAATAAGATAAACTTTGAAGCCATGTTTTACACTGCACTAATTTCCATACCCTCAGTCTGGTTAAGCCATTATGGCTGTGTCTCCGCTGCCAAATGCTCCGCCCTGCTTAGAAACCAGCTACACACAGGAGGCAAACACAAAACTAACATCTGAGGAGAGTATGTAAGAGAATTTTAGAAACAACTCCTCAATACCTTCTTCTAGAGTCTTTTCCTAATTTGCACTCTGGTCAGTTTTTTATGGGTGACATCACTCTTAATTTAATCCCAAATGAAGCCCATCAGTAAAGGTTGCCCTAACTCTGTACTTTCTAGGCCCATGTCTTTGATATTCCCACATTCATTCTTCCATAGGCCTTCCTCACACTGCATTGAAAGGAAGGTTTCTTAGAGATTCTGTTGTTTGGAAATGGACTTCTTCCAGTTCCTTATATTCTTCACGTAAAATCCAAGGCATTGAACTTCTGACAGCATTGTAGACTTTGCTCTACAAATCCCTACTGCACTTACTTCTCTCTAAACAAATTATGCTCAGCAGAAGTTCCCAGCTTTGAGTGCATTCTCTCCACAGTATTTTTTTTCTTTTCTTTTTTTTTTTTTTTTTTTTTTTTTTGAGAGAAGGCAGAAAGGCAGATAAGAGTTAAAGGACAGCGGGGCACCTGGGTGGCTCAGTTGGTTAAGAGGCTGTCTTTGGCTCAGGTCATGGTCCCAGGGTCCTGGGATCAAACCCCACATCAGGCTGCCTACTCAGCAGGAAGCCTGCTTCTCCCCTGCAGGCCAATCCCCCTGCTTATGGTTGCCCTCTCCCGCTCTCTCTCCCCCTCCCACCATTTCAAATAAACAAATAAAATCTTTTAAAAAAATAATAATAAAAGGAGAATGGCATGAAAACACATCTTACCTTGTATAGACACAATTCCTATTTGCCATTTATTAAGCACCTTAGCCATGAGACATGATACAAATTAGATCCCACATAGGTAAGTGATAAGCAAATCAAATACTTATTCCGTACTTCCATGTGTCTTTTTTGTTTTCAGAGCTTCCAGAATGCTTGGCTAAAATATTTTGTGCACCAATAAAAGTAATTTCAGCACGTGATTTGAAGTCCAGTCATGTCTTATTTGACATTTTCAGTTTATATCAATAGCTGAGGTCCACTTGATGTCTATCAACAAAACTTAGGAACATTCTTAAATTCACAGAATCTTGGATGTAGGAATAAAACAGATACTATTCAGTCTACTGCCATTAAGGAAGACCATATTACATACTTCTCTCTCAGGAAAAAAAAAATACTTTACACTCCTTTAAAATACCTGAAGAAGAAAATTCAATACATTTTCTCTTAGGATGTCTCTAGATTCTCTAATAATCAGAGAAATCTTTTTTTTCATTCCTGATGTTTAACTTAAATATATAATCAAGCTACCCCCAGGGGTCTAATATGTGTTTTTATACTCTCTATCCAAAGCCCCTATTATAGTGTCTAGCACATAGCAGGTGGTCAGCAAATATTTAATGAATACCTATAAGAGAGAGAAAAAAAAATGAACAGTGAGAGAGAGGGATGAAAAGGTAGAAGAAAGAGCCAGGGGGAGAAAGGAAGAAAGGAAAGGGAGAGGAGGAGAGAACAAATAAATACTAAGAAGGGTCAAAGAGGAACTCAGCACTCAAGAAATTAACAACAGAGTAGCAAGGATGTGACATACACATAATAACCATAATTAAAAGCAGAAAATATTAAAGGATCACAAATAAAATGTTGAGGAAAATCAGAAGAAAGCTATATAATTTCTAGATAGGGAAAGTCAGGAGCAAATCAATAGAGGAGATAATTTGAAGTGGGCCTTGAAGGACATAGAATTCAGTCAAGTGATCATAAGGGGCAAATGTAGTTCCAAGAAGTCCTGAATGTGATAAATCACGGGGTAATGGGAAATAAAGTGGTTTAAGAGGAGCTTGCAATATGGGATGGGCCCCTTCAGGAGCCAGGCATACAGCAGAAGTATTAGTAATGATTTAGGAGATCATTTAAGTGAATAAGTAAATGAATAAATGAACGAATGAATCCACTTAGACCTGGCACTTAAAAGATAAAAGAAGAATATGAATATGGTTTCTACTATGTATCCACTGATATCAATAACAAATTACATATTTATCACTTTGTAAAGAATATTGTTGGAAAGCCTTCTTCTACTAAATTGGATCTACTTGAACAAAAAAAATGAATGACAAAATTTTATGTATTTCATAGTGTTTGCATGTCATTTTATTTTAATCTCAAGGATGTGGGAAATCAATATGAAATTGATTCTTATTTTCCTATTACCAAAACTATAATCCACTGTGAGTTTGCTTTTCTTGCCTTCCTTTTTATTTCTGGTTTTGTTTTGTTCTGTTTCTTAACATTTAAAAGCAAGCCCAAAAAGACTTTGCTCCTACTCTTCCTCTTGTCTTACTCTTCCTCTTGCCTACTTACTCCCCACCAATACATATATACATTAAAGACTGGTCAACCAATTTTTCAATAAAGTACTTTTCTGCTGGCTTTTGTGGCTGCATTATTTCTATTTCAAAAACAAAAACAAACAAACAAAAAGCCTGAAAAATAGAACACACTTCCATACAACTGGTCCTGGCAGAAAGGTTAACTCTAGAATAAGATGGATAAAACAAAATCAGTATGAAAGCCAGTGGGATTAGTGAAAGCTTCAACATACGGCTTACAATGGTTGAAATCTCTTCTGACCCATGATGTTCGCTAAAGATTTTCTTTGTCGAAAAACAACCTCAACCATGATTATTAAGCCATCAAACTTCCCAAACAACATGATGAGTTTTTCTGTGCTTAAGCTCAAATGAACTTTTAAACATACATCAGAAGAACTTAACCTCTTTTTCATGCAGGCACTCGCACAGAAATGTTCATAACAGCCTTAATGTAACAGCCCCAAATTGAAAACTACCCAAACTATCTTTCAATAAGCGAATTGTCAAACAAACTGTGGTATATCCATACCATGAACTACTCCTCAGAAATCAAAAACAAATAAAGTACTGATGATGCATAACTTGGATAAAACTTGAAGAAATTTTACGAGTGAAGAAACAGCCAATCTTCAAAGGATATATACTGTATGATTCCACTTATGTCATACTCATGAAATAACAAAAGTATAGAGATGAAGAACAGATCAGGAATTTGCCAGGGATTAAGGATGGAGGAGAGGGGATGGGTATGACTACAAAGGAATAACATGGAAGTGTCCCATGGTAATGGTACAGTAGAGTCTTTTGATTGTGAGGCTCATTACACAAAGCTACATGTGACAAAACTGCATAGAGCTTCACACACAGGCAAAGAGTTTATGCATAACTGATAAAATCTGAATAAACTCTATGGACTGTAGTAATGTTAATTTCTTGGTTTGGAGATCATACCATAGTCATGTACCACTAGGAGAGACTAGGTGATGGATACACAAGACTTCCCTGCACATTTCTCCGTAAACTCCTATGAATCTATCATTATTTAAACATAAGTTCTTAAAGTATATGGTGAATGTATATCAGTACATGTCAGGAGGTTTATCTCTACTAAAATATAAATACTGAGTGCAGAAATAAGCTATAAAACATATGCTTTTTTGAAAAAAATACGGGTGAGAGGAGAAGGGAGGAAGATGTGTAACATCCCTAGCAGATCGAAAATTGCTAAGGGGCACGTGGATGGCTCAGTTGGTTAAGCATCTGACCTCAGCCCAGGTCATGATCTCAGGGTCCTGGGATCAAGCACTGCATTAGGCTCCCTGCTCAGGGGGGAATCTGGTTCTCCCTCTGCATCTACCCTGGTTGAGTTCTCTCTCTCTCTCTCTTTCAAATAAATAAAAATCTTTTTAAAAAACTTTTAAAAATTGATGAAAACTTGATTTGAGGAACAATTTACAAAGTTGTCTTAAGCTTTCAATATACCTTTATACAATGGGGACCCATACAACCTAATAAGGTAGTTCTGCAAAATAAAGAAGCATTTAAAGAAGTATTTAGTCAGAGCTGGGACTGAAGAAATATGGTGGACCCTTGAACAACATAAGTTTGAACTGCACAGGTCTACTTACACCCAGATTTTTTAATAGATACAGTACAATTCCATAAATGTATCTTCCCTTCCTTATGATCTTCTTAATAACATTTTCTTTTCACTAGCTTACTTTATTGTAAGAATACAGCATATAGTACATAAGACATACAAATATGTATTAATTGACTGATTATCAGTTAGGCTTCTGGTCAACAGTAGGCTATTAATAGTAAAGTTTTCAGGGAGTCAGAAGTTATACGCAGATTTTCAATTCCATGGGATGGGTCAGTGCCCCTAACCTCCATACTGCTCAGGGATCATGTGTATTGATTTTACTTCCAATGAGCAAAAAGAAAAAGAAAAAATTCTCTATGCTTTTATTCTTCTCTCCTTACTCTCTTATTGCATGACCTTCCTGAAAAATATTATTTCTTCCTCCTTCAACAACCATCAGAGACAGCAAAGATTAAGCATAAAATCAGAGCTCATTTCATCTAGGTGCATCTGTTTTAAGGAGACCTAAGTTTAATTGCTAAACCAGAAAGACACAGTTCTGTAAGCTCTCAGAAGCACAGGATCCCATACACAGTTCAACCACAGAGCTGAAATGTAGCACTTTAGCAAGATCCTGCTCAAAATACTTATCACTCAGGCTCTCTACAGAGGTCTCTGTCCCAAGATAATTGCAATTTCACTTCTCTCAGTGCATATAATCCCCCCCCTTTTGTTCCTTTTAGTGAATTGTAATGACCTGTACAGATGACAAACAGGCCACCAGGAAAGTGATGTCTTCACGTACCAGCCCAATGAGGGAATCCGTCCAGGAGGTTTAAATGGAACAGTTGAGCAGGCCAAGAACCAGTAAAGCAGGAAATGGTCCCAGAATCAGCTGTTAGAAGCCAGAATGCAATGGATCCTCCCTGACCTCAAGGGTCAAAGCAGACAAGGCAGAAAATGGGCAGCATGCTAAGAGTCATCTTCATATAAAGTTACCATCTTTTCAGAAAACTTTCTCCCATCTCTAAATGTGTCTATCTATTTACATTCATCTGATGCCAGACACCAAAAACAGAGTATGAGAGAGAAGTCAAGCACAAGGACAGCCTCAAAGCCAAGGCAAGGGTCCAGGAGGTGGAGAGAAGGTGGAGGTAGGAAACAATGGTGGCGGGAATTAGCAGAAACCAATGGGGCATGAAGATGGTAATTAGAAGCATGTATGTATTCACGGCTTGAAGACATCGCTGAAACAGCTGCCTGCTACCACTCAGAACATGAGGAGCTGATCCTAGCAGGGCTGACTGAGGCTTCCAAGATAGGGCAGACAACCAGAAGGCAGAAGGGCAGTGCCAGGGAGAGGAGGAATAGCAGCTCTGGGTGAGCCAATTCTCACCACGTCAGAAATAAGGCAGAGCCATGAGGTAGGTCTGCCACGGGTGGGATTTCACTACAACAGGGAGAGGACAGTTAAGCTCAATTATTGGTTGACGCGGATTGGCCTGTCCACGATTACATATTCAGCACCCATGTCATAGACGCAGTTCCCAATCTGTACTTACAGCCAAAGGTCACACACAGTCAGGATACAGGCCCCCACTCCACTGCTCTGTTCACAAGGAAGTACATTCTCTTTTCGATCTTAAGAAGGAGGATCAGAACACCTACCTAGTTGTGTCTTTTCAGGCCAACCAAGTTCTGGCAGCTTCTGTTTCCTTGTAATACGGTCCCAGGAATTTGCTCCGCTAATCAGGGCCGTCCATCTGACAGCTGGTTACACAAGCTGCTCTCGGAGAACAAAAGCTACACGTTGAGGTAACCGATATCCCCCCACATGCGCACAAGCATTCATTTGTACATACACACACACACACTCCTCCCAATATAATTCAGAAACCATGGTTAGAATGAATCCACACCAAACGGAACAAAGGCTGTCTCCAGCTCAAACTGAGCATTCCCACTTTTCCCCTTGCCAAGTGCATAGCCTGTGCTCTCCTTATGTTCACCCACAGAGCAGAGCTGGCCACAGCTTGCATGTCAGACAAAGTGTTGGTGCCCCATCTGGTCTGCATCTCCTCTCATCCTTTGATAGCCACCACAGAAGGGACTCGCTGTCCATTTTAGAACATCAAGAACATACCTCAGTCCTCTAAGAACAGTATTCTGCTGGGACAAGAGAATTCCAACTGAACCACTGATCTGGGCCTATGAAAGCAATCATCACCACCACACACCTATTGGAACAGCCAAAATCCTGAACACTGACAACACCAAATGCTGGCAAGGATATGGAGCAACAGGAACTCTCATTCATTGCTAATGATAATGCAAGATGGTACAGCCACTTTGGAAGATGGTTTAGAAGTCTGTTAAAAAACTAAACATACATGGGCACCTGGGTGGCTCAGTTGGTTGAGCGACTGCCTTCGTCTCAGGTCATGATCCCGGAGTCCCAGGATCAAGTCCCACATCAGGCTCCCAGCTTCACATGGAGTCTGCTTCTCCCTCTGAACTTCTCCCCTTCCATGTGCTCTCTTACTGTCTCTCTCTCAAGTAAATAAATAAAATCTTAAAAAAAAAAAACCAAGTATACTCTTATAACTTGGCAACCATGTTCCTGGGTATTTACCCAAATGAACCAAAAACTTACGTTCACAGAAAAACCTGCACAGAGATGTTTATAGCACCTTTATCCATCATTATCAAAATTTGGAAGCAACAAGACATCCTTTAGTAGGTAAACGGAAAAATAAACGGTGGTACATCCAGATGATGGAACATTATTCAGTGCTAAGAGAAGTGAGCTATCAAGCCATGAAAAGACATGGAGGAATCTTAAATGCATTTTACTAAGTGGAAGAAGTCAATCTGAAAATGCTATACACTTTACGATTCCAACCATATGATACTATGGAAAAGATGACACTATGGAAACAGTAAAAAGGATCAGTGGCTGCCAGAGGTTGGGGGAGGGAGGGATGAATCGATGGAACACAGAGGATTTTTAGGGCAATGAAATTACTCCATATAAATGGATATCTGTCATAATGCATTGTCCAAACATGGAAGGACGTACAATGCCAAGAGTGAACCCTAATATAAACTATGGACTTCGGGTGATGCTTATATGTCAGTGTAGGTTCATCAAGTTGATGGTGGGGAAGGCTGTAGGTGTGTAGGGGCAGGGGCATATGGGAATTCTCTGTACCTTACACTCAGTTTTCCAGTGAAGGTAAAACTAAAAAATAAAATTATTTATTTAAAAAAAATCTTCAGGGACTGACAAAAGCCAAACCAAAAATATTGACATGCAGAATTAGTGGTAGAGTGTGTGTGTGTGTGTGTGTGTGTGTGTGTGTGTGTGTGTGTGTGTGTGTTTGAATAGTTATCAAGTTACAACAATCCAAAGAAATGCTGTCTTTACCAAGATGGGAAAGGGTAAGACTCCAAATATGTCACAAATGAATGTAACTGCCTCAATTTTCTTTGCAAAGGCAAAGAAGCTTATCAAAAATGGTAAAGAGGCTAAAGTAAGGAATTTTTATCAATCAAAAATCACAACTCTGAATCTCTATCAAGATGAGTCTCACTGTTATGAGCTGCATTATAATCTACTGCAGAAAAACTTCAAAAAGAAATTGTTTTTATCTGTTAGGGTAACGTAGTGATTACCATTTCCTTCAATTCTTCACTTCGTGTTTTCAGAGCAGCAAAAATCTGATATAATGAGTCTTACACTGAAACCGTATTAAATCTTCAAAACCAATCAGAAAAAAAGCACAGGCAAGTCCTCTTGGGATTTCAACTTAATCATCTCTGGGGACTAAGGGTAGGATCAGAACTTAAGTATGTCTTTACCAAAGAAGGGAATGCAAAAGTAATTCTGGCTAGGGACAGTTTTCCTCCTGGTTCCCAGCTACTGCAGTGTTGTCCAATAGAAATTTACTGAGAGTCACAGGTGGCATTTAAAATCTTCTAGTAGCTACATTTTAAAACAGTGTATCTCACTATTTATTTAAGATATCCCAATGTTTATCATTTCAACATGCAGCAGTGGTTGCCACATTTCAAGGATTCAATAGCCATTTGTGACCAGTGGTTGCCATATGGAACAGCAGAGATTTTGGACTTTCAGTGTAAATCTAAAAGATCCCATGCTTCCCCCTTCTCAAATGTTTATTTATTAATTCAAATGCACTTATTCAATCTCTTCACATATCTTATTATTCTTGCTACTAGAAGTCCATCAGAGTAGGGTGTCTTGGTCCAACTCCTGATTTCGGCTCAGGTCATGACCTCAGGGTCATGAGATCCAGCCCCTCGTTGGCTCGGAGTGTAGTGAGGAGTCTGCTGGAAGATTCTCTTTCTATGGCCCTCCCCTCATGCGCACTCACATTCTCTCTTTCTCACTTGCTGTCTCTCAATCTCTCTCAAATAAATAAATCTTTTTTTTAAAAGTTTAGCATAGTAAGAAGAGCACTTAAGTCACCCCTTCAATATGTACAAATCAATAAAAAACAAGTTTAAGATCCACGTTAATGTGAAAACCAGCTCAATCTCAGTTTTATTATTGTTGTAGTTAATTTTATTTCCAGTTCATATCCTTCCCATCCTGTTTGGAAAAACAAAGAATTTTTGATCCCAAGTTGATCTTTAGGATTCGAAGTAATGTTGTACATAGTTCTCTTTTTACAATGATCTAAAGATCTTATAGAAGCAGAATAAATCAAGAAATAATATGTGAGATGCTATTTGGGGCCTGCAAAAAAAAAAAAAAAGTAGAGGGAGGTGAAGTGAGGAGTGGGAGGAGACGAAAGATGGAATGGAGGAGAGAAGGCAGCGGGGAAGGGGGCAGATATCACAGCATTTCACAGAAATAAACTCAAGGAATCAAGAGTTTGAGAGCAAGATTTTCACATTTAATGACTTTTACCCAAACAGGTAACGGGACCTAGATTTAAATAATAATGTAAATGTTATAAAAGGGATTTTCAAACTGATGAACACCAATTATATGCACCAATACCTCTGAAAAACTAAGAAAGCACAGAGTTTAGCCATTGCAATTGTGCATTTTAAAGACTGTCCCTTAATAAACACTATAATGGGCCTTCTTATTTGATTGCAGCATAACTCATCATAGCAAAGAACTGGAAACAACAAAATTCCTACCATTAGGGGACGCCTGGGTGGCTCAGTTGGTTAAGCAGCTGCCTTCGGCTCAGGTCATGATCCCAGCGTCCTGGGATCGAGTCCCACATCAGGCTCCTTGCTTGGCGGGGAGCCTGCTTCTCCCTCTGCCTCTGCCTGCCATTCTGTCCGCCTGTGCTCGCTCTCTCTCCCTCTCTTTCTGACAAATAAATAAAATCTTAAAAAAAAAAAAATCCTACCATTAGGCAAGCAGCCCAATTAACTATGACTTAGACATATTATTAATTTTCTAAAGAGATAAATTTTTAGGAGCTAACAAAGATTTCCAAGATATGGGGGCATATGGATGGCTCAGTCAGTTAAACATCTGACTCTTGGTTTCAGCTCAGGTCGTAACATCAGGGCCATGAGATAGAGCCCGTGTTAGGATTTGTGCTTGATGGGGAGTCTGCTTGAGATTCTCTTCTTTTTCCCCTTTCTTCTCCCCCAACTTGTGTGCTCTCTCCCACTCTCTTTCTCTTTCTCTAAAATTAATAAATAAAATCTTTAAAAAACCTAAGATATGATTGCTTGAAAAAGCAAGTTGCTGAGAAATACATATTATATTAAATACATGCACCCCATACTGATAATAGTTATTAATATCTCAGGAGGAACCTAGGATCAGGATAGGTGGAGGGACAGAGGGAGAGTCAAAGGAGACTGAATGCTTTAGCTTTCTCAGTAATATTTCAATTTTTTATAGGGCAAATACATTCATATTTTACTTGTATAGAAAAAAAAAAGAATTTTAAATCAAAAAGGCACACTCTCAAATGTGTTTATCCCAAGTCAAAATTTAACATACTGGAACCAACCACACTCACACTTAGGTATTTGTACTCGCCTAAGAAAAAAGCTTCTCCCACCATATCTGTGTGATATTTGAACATGGGGATGTGTCCCTGAATACAGAGAAGTAGTTCCTTTGAATTGCATATTTTTAAAATATTCACATCTCCACAAATCTTCTCATGTAAACCTGAACACATTCATATGCTTCTACTTGTGTATGACTCAAGGTCTTGGTAATACTGTGAAATAAACATAAAATGGAGAAATTTACTAGATGCTGAGCTTGATGCAAGATTGCAACTATGATTCACAGCTCCTCTTTGTCTTTGGCTAACTTTATAATAAAACTGATTAAGAATTTATAAAATAAACACAAACTGTGTTAGATGCTATTGTCATTTGCTACATAGACTTCTTCTACCCCTATGAGAGGTCTTCTCAATCCCACTGATGTTGGACTTGGCCATGAGACCATTCTGCCCACAGGAGTGTGAGTCATGACATATACTCCTGAAGCAAAAGTGTTAAAGGTGACCAAGTGGTTTGTCTCTCTTGCTTCTGTCCTCACCATAAGAGGCATAACCCCTATAGCCTTTGAGTCCTTTGACAATTCTGTAAATTGTAGATAACTGATAATAATACAAAATAATTCTTTTTTTTTTAAGATCTCATTTATTTATTTGACAGAGAGAGACCAGTAAGAGAGGGAACACAAGCGAGGGAAGTGGAAGAGGGAGAAGAAGGCTTCCTACTGAGCAGAGAGCCTGATGTGAGGCTCGATCCCAGGACTTGAGCCGAAGGCAGAGGCTTAACAACTGAGCCACCCAGCCACCCCAATACAAAATAATTCTTGTCTACAGACATGCAGATACATTCTGTCTGCTGGGGAGGCAGTCAACTTCCCTCCTGCAAAAATCTCTGCCCTCCATTCGCACCTTTCTAATCTATGGGTCTGTTCTTTGGATGACCATTTGAACCAGTTGAAGAGACTGTCTTTTTTCCACTGTATTTTTCCTGCTTTGTCAAAGATTATTTGACCATAGAGTTGAGGGTCCATATCTGGGCTCTCTACTCTGTTCCACTGGTCTATGTGTCTGTTTCTGTGCCAGTACCACACTGTCTTGGTGTTGTGGCCAGCGCAACAAATTGACCAGGAACATGAGAGTAAGAGGATGAAGAAAAAAACTCGAGAAGCAGAGAGATGGGGGCAGGAGGAGCACTGAGGAGGATGTCCAACAGTACTAAGTTTATTCAAAGCATTAAGGCCATATATATAGTGATATTACAATAGGAGAAGCAATACATCTGTGTCTAGTTAAACAACCACAAGTTCCCAATTAACTATAAGCAGACCTCATGACGCCAAATGGCTGATGCTAGTACAATTGTTCTGTATTGATACAGCAAACCTGAAAGTAATCTATGGGCTGTACTAGGGCAGCAAGGACCAGCCATGAACTTATGACCCCAACCGAATTGTTCTCATTTGTTTAGCAAGCGTGTGGGAAGTCACATAGGCGAGCGCACAACACATAGCACAGACCCTTTCTCAGTGCTACTCAACTTTTCCCATCCTAAACCTTTTGTTAGGTTATTCAGACTTTAAAGGAGACACAAGTCGGGGCCTGGTTTGGTCCTCGTCTCAAGCCTTATTGCGGCCTCCCACATCTTGGTGATCACAGCTTTGTAGTAAAGCTTGAAATCAGGCAACGTGATGCCCCCAGTTTTGTTTTTCTTTTTCAACATTTCCATAGCAATTCAGGGTCTCTTCTGGTTCCATACAAATTTTAGGATTGTTTGTTCTAGCTCTTTGAAAAATGCTGGTGGAATTTTGATCAGGATGGCATTGAAAGTATAGAAGGCTCTGGGCAGTATAGACATTTTAACAATGTTTATTCTTCCAATCCATGAACATGGAATGCTCTTCCATCTTTTTGTATCTTCTTCAATTTCTCTCATGAGTGTTCTGTAGTTCCTCAAGCACAGATCCTTTACCTCTTTGGTTAGGTTTATTCCCAGGTATCTTATGGTTCTTGGTGCTATAGTAAATGGAATCGATCCTCTAATTTCCCTTTCAATAGTTTCATTGTTAGTGTATAAGAAAGCAACTGATTTCTGTACATTGACTTTGTATCCTGCCACATTACTGAATTGCTGTATGAGTTCTAGCAGTTTGGGGTGGAGTCTTTTGGGTTTTCCATATAAAGTATCATGTCATCAGTGAAGAGAGAGAGTTTGACTTATTCTTTGCCAATTTGAATACCTTTTATTTCTTCTTGTTGACTGATTGCTGTTGCTAGGACTTCTAATACTATGTTGAACAACAGTGGCAAGAGTAGGCATCCTTGTCATGTTCCTGATCTCAAAGGGAAGGCTCTCAGCTTTTCCCCATTGAGGATGATATTTGCTGTGGGTTTTTCATAGATAGATTTTATGAAGTTGAGGAATGTTCCCTCTATCCCTATACTTTGAATCATTTTAATCAGGAACAGATGCTGTATATTGTCAAATGCTTCTTCTGCATCAATTGAGAGGACCATGTGGTTCTTCTCTCTTCTCTTATTGATTTGTTCTATCACATCGATTCATTTGCAAATGTTGAGCCACCCTTGCATCCCATGGATAAATCCCACTTGCTCATGGTGGATAATCTTGTTGTAACCTCTTACCCGTTCCTTTGTTAATGATGAATTAAATAAAATCTTATTGGGTTATGGACATTGGGGAAGGTATGTGCTATGGTGAGTGCTGTAAAATGTGTAAGCCTGACGATTCACAGACCCCAGACCTGGGGCAAATAATATATTATATGTTAATAAAAATAATTATAAATTTTATTTATAATCTTAAACACATACTCATTTTATACCTGAATGAATTATAATTTTACCTTTAAAAAAAGTATCCTCACAGTGCTTAATATGTGCTAGATAATTTTACTGTACATTTAATCCTCCCAACAACCCCATCTTTTACCAGTGAGAAAATGAGGCCCAGAGAGATTAATAATGTGTTTAAAGCCATACACTGATTAATAACAGAGCTGAAATTCTAACTCAGGTCTAGCTAACACCTTCTCCACAGTGTCTCAAGGGTAACATTCTGAGAAAGGAGTAGTTGGTGTGGAATTAAAGATCAAGAAATCATAAAATATAAGGTAAATTTCCTCTCCCATAGGAGGAAACTGAGGCACAGAGGTATAAAGATCTTATCCATGTTACATAGCTTATTTGGGGTAAGGACTAGAACTTGGGGCTCCTGACACTTAGGCTAGTGATCTTGGATTCAAGAAAGAAATTGAATTTAACCAGAGCCTTGAGGTATAAGTAGAATCAACGACTTAAGCAGGACACAGGGAACAAAGGCAAGGACACGGCATTTAGTATATCTGGTGTGAAGAATGGAAGGGTCCCGTTCCAACCATAAGGGTCCATGGGCATGCACACGGGAGGAGGCATAGGAATGGGAGGAAGCAGGGCAAGGAGACCCGATTCAGTGTCACAGTATCTGCACTGAAGAGCCAAAGCCATAGGTCTGTAATCCAGGAGCAGCACTGCTTGGAGGAGAAACAGCAAGAGATTGTGAAACCAATTTTCTACTTTCTTGGAAGTCAAGCAATTAGTTGCAGGCTGCTTGACCTTGACCACAACCCTTCACCATATGAGCTTGCTGCTTCACCTGAGGCTGAACCAGATGACATCTGAGATTCCTTCTAGGGCCAAAGCTACAGCAATATCAAAGGATCAGATATCCTCCCTTTAAATTGATCATGGTAGTGTAGAGTTCTAATCATGTGTTGCAGAAATCCACGATGCCACCACTAGTGAGAAAAGCCATGTGCTATCCTGGAAAGAAGAGGCTGCAGCAAGGGTTTGACTTCATTCGTGTTTTGGGGGGGGCCCCATTGGGGGGTGTTGGAGGAGCTTTCCTGAAGAGGAAAACAAAGTTATTTGTTGTCACTCCACTGTCAGGTGGTGCCCCAGATCAGCAGGTACTTCACAACAGTCCCTGGCTGCTTTTTCCTGGTTAAATATGTCACTCTCAAGAATCTCTCACACCCTGAGAATTTTCCCAACTCTTGGCCACCTGGGCCTACTCTGGTCCTCACAACTCCAAGGCAAGAATCAAGGTCTCAATGAATCCATTTACTGCTGCAGGAGTGGAGAGACAGCCCCTGATAGGAAACAGGGCATTTATTCCCAAAAGAGAGAAGAGTGATCAGACTGGATGGTACATAACAACTCTACCTAGAAGGAATGATGATTCCTGATTCTCTTATTATAGATTAAAATCTACCACCCCCTAGTCACACACTGCGTATTGAAACCAATAAACATCCACACAACAGTGGCCTCTCGGGCACCTACATGCCGGCCTATGGAGCCTCATTATTCAAAGGGGCAGGGACCAGGGACATCAGCATCACCCAGTAGAAATGCAGAGTCTCAAGTTCCACCCCAGACCTACTGGATCAAAATTTGCATTTTATCAACAACATATTTAAGGTGATCACAGCAAAGTTTCAGAAGTGCTGTTTGCAGAGTTCCCAAGAGCAATGCAGCAGGAAAGCATGTATACACAAAGAGCTAACGAGTGAGCAGAGAGATGCAGGTGTGAGAAGACCAGCCCATGAACTGGAAAATACAAACTCCATCAGCAACACAATTAATTCAGAAGGTGACTTCTCAAAACTCATCAACTGAGATCAACAAACAAGGCTACATCTTCCCATGGTGAACTGAGAACTGAATCCACAGGGAGGAGGAGGCAAGAGAGGAAGGGTAAACTCTGTCTCGACTGTATTCTAACAGAATCAAATAAATGTCAGGTCGCCAAGTGGTCCTAGGGTGCAGGATGCTCTGGGGTGAATGTGCTGTTTCTTTGTGACTCAGCCACAGATGAATGAGCTTAGAGAAAAGGGAGAAGCAAACCATGGAACACAGCAAATGACAGCTTCGTCTTCCTCACCCTGGAACTCATTCAGTAGTTTTAATGAACTCACAGTCTGGAAGGCAGGGTGAAGAATGGATACGCATACGGAATACGGAATACATTTGCATTTCATGCTGCCCTGTGCGTCAGAGAAGCCCAATTCCTTTTGTTATCAAAGGGATGAATATCCTTTCTCCTGTCAGCACTTGGGAAAGGAAAAAAAAAATCTTGCTTTCCATTACTAGTGCTATCTACTGCAAAGTCCCAAAGAATGCAGATCCTCGGGGGGTTTATTAAAGTAAGAAGTGATTCCCTAAGACACAGGCCACTCCCACTACTTTGTGTTTACCTTCGAACCACATAGGCAGGCAAAGGCCAAGGGCCCTGGGCCTTCACTGTGACATTCTATGATGCTCTTCCTCTGTGGGCCATTTCTTTTGGTTCGATCTATCCACCTGAGAGAGGTTCAAACAACTTGCTTCTAATTTAGGTTGGCAGAAAACCCCAAGACTCTTGGAGAGTTGTTAAATTATCCCTAGAAAAAAGCACACATTTGAATTTACTAATGCATTTGGGGTAGACGTGGACACTCAAATATATCCATAAAAGGATATAATTTATGCCCGTATTTTCAGCACCCACTGATCACCACCAGTAATTTTCAAATTATGGGTTGCTACCCATCAGTGGGTAATAAAAACAGTTTACTACGTTAACAGAATAGAATATGAGATATCAGGTTTAATTACTCGTGGTGAGATAAACTTTTATTTCAGTTGTGAGTGTGTGGGGGTGTGAGCATGTGTGTGCAAGCACACACTTAGTCACAGTATAAAATCGTTTCTTATCGTGGGTCACAGTGGGCAGGAAAACCACTTGCTGATTTAGAACACCTGGAAATCAGCCTCTTGCAAGAAAAAAAAAAAGGAGGAATTTTAGGGAGAGAACTAGAAAAACTGGTTTCCTCAATGAACTTCCAAAAGCAGACAGAAAGAGAAATCAAGTCCTCCTGTGGCCCCACAGATGGGACTGGAGCTTCTAGATACTCCCCGCCCCCTCCCGCCACCACCTCAATTATACTTGATCACAAGGCACGTCTCATCAGAGATCTCACAAAAAGGAAGAAGTGCTGATTTGTGCCAGCACAGATCTGTGCCTCGGACAGAGATGCCAGGCTGGCATTCTGCCATCCCTGAGCAGCACAAGAAACGGCTGAGCAAACTGGAGATCCTTCCCTTTGGTACAGCTTTCATTAAGGTCTTCATTCTCCACAAGGATTATTTTTCCTTTTCTCCCCCCGGTATGTTCGAGGTAGCCCCTAGTCATCATTAGTTTCCAATGCACAGGGAAACTAAACAGAGGAATTAAGCAAATGCCCAAGTCACCTGTATCAGCATGACTGAAACCAGACCTGATGATGGACTGTTGTGCAAGCACAGTTACAACCCCACTTTGTCACCATCCTGCCATCTCCCAGAGTCAAAGAAACAGGCAGGACAGCAGAGGACTTCAGTGCCAAACTGGCCTCAGCTGAAACTAATTCCTACTATTTTCTGACCTTGGGTAAGTGCTTGTGTTCTCTAAGACTTTTTTTTCACCCATAAAATAGGAACAACAAAAGCACCTACACCACAGGTTATAGCAAAAATTAAATAAGATAAATGAGGAAAGCACTTAGCCTAGTGCCAGGAATACAATGACTATCATGTATTATCCTGTACTATCATAGCTATTATTATTATCATCACAGTCATTGTGATTTCTAATCAAAGTTTAATGTCTCCTCAGCCTAGTTTATGTGCTTGTTTTGAGATCTATACCCCTGGTATGGATTTAAAAGTTTGAGAATAAAGTAATAATATTTTGTTATTAACTCTTTACTGTAAATGACTTGTATAATGATGGGCCTCCAAGCTCAATGCTCCAAAGAAGTTCCCATTTTCCCTGGGGAAACAAACACCATAATGCTTCTTCCTTTGAACAAGTTGCCAAAAGCCAGAAAATCCATGCATGGGAGAGTTTAAATCTCTGAAGACCCAGTAGTGCAAAATTCCAACGGGATCAGCCCATATCTGTTCTAGTATGTAAGTACATTAGCAGAGGGCAGTTCTGGCCTCTCACAGCCATCCACACCAGCAGCTGCTGTGGAAATGGAAAAAGCAGCCCCACATTTCAGCCATAATGTACCTGGTCAATTGTGAAATCTGACTTGAAGGGAGAGAAATTTCATTTTGACCCCATTTGGTAATGAGCACGAAGAGCGGCCTGGACTCCAAAGAAAATGCCAGAGAGGGGGTAGCTCAGAGAAAATTCAACCAACTTAGGCAGTGAAATAATGTTCTCCGAGTGCCAAGCAGGCCTTACTGCCACCTATTATAACAGTATTTCAAAACAAGGACTTCTCAACTCCCACACAGTTTGCTTCAAAAATGACTTTTCCTTCCATAAATGGTGCTCCTGTGTCTGAGAACCACATATGTAAGAAACAAGGACAAAGGAGAAAGCATCTAAGCCACCAGGTCAACCATATTCACTCATCCACTTGCTCTGACATAGTCATCCTGGATTTATTAGGGAAACAAAAAATGATTAAGAGGGTCTTTTATATGAAGGAGCTTATGGGATGCTTAGGGAGATGAACTAACTAGAATCCAGTGTGATAACACTATAGGCATAGACAACACAGAGATACAGAGGAAGAACTATATAACTTACAGGGAACTGTATAGCTTAAATATCTATATTAGAAAGATGAAAGGTTTAAAGTAAATGCTCTACGTTTCATCTTAATAAGTTAGAAAATTAAACCCAAAGTAAGCAGGAAGAAAGAAATAAGAAAGAGTAGAAAGCATCAACAGAAAAGATGAGAGAGAAAAGTTGGGTTTTTTAAAACATTAATAGGTAGTAATAAACAAGTGGAAAGGACTGAAAAAAATAATGAGCTGAAGCACAAATTATCATTATTAAGAATAAAAGAAGGAGTATCACGGCAGATTTTGCAGAAACTGAAAAGATGGTAAGCAATATCATATCAATGAATATCACAATATAGATAAATGAACAAATTTTGAGAGAACTTACCAAGAATGACCCAAGGAAAAAAGAGAAAATCAGAGTACTCCTACACCCATTAAGGTAGTGATTATCCAAATGTGGTTCTGTAAGGACCTATTTTACTGTCCCTGCTCCCCTTCCCCCAGGGGACTTAAAAACAAGTCCCAGAAACCAGCTCCAGGCGTGGAGGCCAAGAAAGACAAGGCTGTACCCACCTCGAGTCTAGCCCTGACATAAGTACAGCCATCTTGGCAAAGCAAAAGCCGGCACCTTGCACTGTTAAGAGTAGGTTAGCGTAAGAATGGCCATCCTGAAGGCCGGGAAGCCATTTTACTGAGTGTCCCTAGCCAGCCCACAGGGCGCACATGACTTGAGATAAGAGAAAGCAGCTAAAACCTAGGAAACAACTTAATCATATACCACCAGGGCAGCTAGGTGATGGCGCTACAGGGACTAAATGTTGAAGAAAAAACAAATAGTTAACTTGCAGAGATCACAATCCTGCTAGACCAGAATCTCCCTTGGTTTGCAAATGTCCTGGTTGATTTACAACAAAAAGGCCATCTTTTCAATGGCCCATTGTCCAGAGACAAATGGCTCAGTACCTCGAGGCCAAAGGTCGCCCTCCCCACCATAAAACTGCAGGAGGCTGAGGCCGAAGGAAATGTAATTAAGGTGAAAATTCTTCTAAACCTAAATCTCACTTAACCCCAGGGTGACACCGGGGTGGCAAAAAGTTAAACAAAGTTAAACTGTCAAAGTGGGGCGCAAGAGATGTATGTAGCTATGAAAAAGTGCCTTGAAAATGCTATATAAACCCTTGACTTCGAGTGCTCGGGGTCCTTGTTGAAACCTGCTGCGCTGGGCGGATACTTGGACCCCAGCCAGCTGGAAATAAACCTCGCTGTGTGACTTGCATTATCTAGAGTGTTCTCTGTCTAATTTAGGGGTGGTCGACTCCGTACCCTAACAGTTCCTCAGTCTAGCAGCATCAGCAACACCTGGGAACTTTGAAATGGAAATCCTCAGACCTCATCCCAGATTTACAGAATCAGAACTCTGGGGGTGAGTTTCACCAAGCTGTGTTTTAACAGACCTTCCTGGTGTTTCTGATATCATTGGAGAAATTTGAATATGTTTGAATATGTTCTTCCTACAAGAAGCCCAGGCCAGGCCCAGATGGTTTCACTGATGAATTCTATCTAACATATAAAAGTGAAATATAGGAAAGTTGATAAATAGGGGTGCCTGGTGCTCAGTCAGTTAAGCATCTGCCTTTGGCTCAGGTCATGATCCCAGGGTCCTGGGATAGAGTCCACCACTGGGCTCCCTGCTGAGCCAGGAGTCTGTTTGTCCCCTACCCCTCCTCCCTCTCATGCTCTCTCTCTCTCAAATAAATGAAAAATAAAATCTTAAAAAAAAAAAAAAGTTCATAACAGTGGTTACCTGGAAACAGAACACGGTTAACCAATGATTTAAAGAAACTTTGCCTTTATCTCTAATCTTTTGATTTTTTTACAATGAAAATGTATTCAGAAATTATTTAGGTAATTAAAATAAATAAGAATATCTAAAACAGAAAAAAAAAAAAGACCAGCCTTAGAAAAACTGAGAAAATAGAGGACAGAACATTTTCCATCATTACTTCTAATCTCTACTCTCTTACAGAAGATATAGGAGATTCTTTTTTTATCTGCCTTTTTTATTTTGAAGTAGTTCTTGGTTTCTTTGGGATGAGCCATTCTAACAGGCAAGTGGTCCACAGGGTCCAGATGGCCACAGTACATGCCTTCAAATAAAGATAAATCTTTATTAATTGTCTCCTTTGCTTTGCTTGCAGCCCTTAGAGAAATGATAACCTACTTCTCTGAGCAGCAGCTCACTACTATTCATGACACACCCCTAGGAGACCCATAGCACACTGATCCTGCCCTACCCTTGCATACCAAAACCCACTCAAGCCAGAGCAGAGACTGGGACTCAGATAACAAGTTATTAAAATCAAGTACCTGCTCCTGTTACTCCTTCTAAATAAATACTCATAAACTTTCCATATCTGGCTATTTTCTCTTATTCACCCTTAAATCTCAGCTCAGGGTCTTCTCCAACAAGATTTCCTGAGTCCCCAAACTAAGCAGAGCACTCCTCTGTACCTCTATGAAAAACCTCATATTGAAATAACCTGCCTGGATCCCTCTCTCTCTCCCATTATGTCCTTAGCTCCTTGAGGGTAGAAACCACAATGTCTCGCAGTGCCTGACCATCACCCAGCTGATACTCAGTAAGTATACAGTAAAGTGAAGAGTCTAGGAATGAAGTCAGACAAGCCAAAATCTATACCTACCAATAAAACATGCTGATTTTATTTTATTCAATACTTTTGGCAGAAGTCATTGTTATCTTTTTTATATACATTAGAGTGAGAAAGAGAAAGTGGGGAAGGGGCAAAGGGAGATGGAGAGAGAATCTCAAGCAGACTGAGTGTGGAGGCCCACGCAGGGCTTGATCTCATGACCCTGAGATCATGACCTGAGCCAAAATTAATGGCTATTAATTTTAATTAATTTAATTTAATTTAATTAATCTAATCAAGAGTAGAACACTTAACCTACTGACCCGGTGCCCCAGAACCCACTTTTAAAACTAAACATTTATTTCTTTTTTTTTTTTTTTTTCCAAAAAAAACACTTTAATTCCGGCCTAACAGCGCCAGGTGCAATGTCTGGGGACAGACTCTGGGTACAAAGCTGTGTGGCGACCACTCACTCACACACGGCTCTGAGAAGGCCCCCAAGGGGGACTTACCTTCAGGGGGCTGAGCCAAGGCGGGGGAAGGGGTGGCCCCAGAACAGGGGGCAGGGGCAGGCAGGGGGAAAAGGTGCTACTTCTTGGCAAAGGAGATCTTCATGGCATTGTTCTGGGTGATCTTGAAACCCTGCAGTGCCTCCCGAGCGGCCCCTGCCTGGACCTCATTGTCAAACTCCACAAAGGCAATGTCATGCCGCCCAGGGACCAGTCGGACCTCCTTGAAGCCAGGGAACTGGTTGAAAAGCATGGACAGCATGAGCTCGTTGGTCTCCTCGGGCAAGTTGGTAAGGAATAAGATGTGATTTGGTGGATTTTCTGAAAGAGGCTGGGCAGGCGGCATCTGGCCCGGCATAAGCTGCTGTGGGGGCAGGGCCCCTGGCGGGATCTGGCCGGGAGCCAGGCCTGGGGGCGGGATCATGCCCGGAGGCGGCATGTAGGGAGGCTGGCCGGGCATGTGGTGCATGATGCGGGGTGCCTGGGTCATCGGGGGCATGCCCGGAACAGGCCCCTGGACAGCCCCCACCACAGGGGTGGCTGCCCCACCCTGCACAGCCTTCTTGGCTGCTGGGGTTTCCTGGCTCTTGGGCTTCCTCTTCTCCCGCTTGCGGTCCCGCTCCACAAAGGTGCCCTTCATCTTAGCAATGATATCGGAGTCAGTCTTTGCATACTGAATGCGCATGGGCTTGTCGTAGAAGGGGAAACCCTGCATGGAGCGCAGGGCGTTGGTGGCACTGCTGACCTCCTTGAAGATGACAAAGGCCTGGCCCCTCATCTTCAGGCTTCGGGAAACTAGGATATCCAGGATCTGGCCAAACTGGGAGAAGATGGCATACAGGGACTTCTTCAGCTCATCCTTCTTGATCTTCTCGTTGAGATTGTTGATATAAATAGTGTGGTTGGGGCGGGTCTCGGGAACTGCCATGGAGAGGTGCCAAAGTAGAGCTACAGAGCCGCAGCTCCTGCAAGTGTCGCCGCGTAGGTTTCTCTAAAACTAAACATTTCTAATTTGCTCTTCATTCAACCTCTGAGTAGTATTGTTAATGCAACCATGTGGACTAGCTTTCATTTTGCAACTTGACTTCCTCTTTTAAATCTCTGGCAGGGATGGTAGGTCCCTGCCCCCTGACATGGACATGGCAGGACATCTTAAAAGATAAATACAGGGGCCAAGAGAATAGCAGAGAGCAGGTAACACCTAGAATCTTTGACTAAACAGTTGGATTCCTTCTTTTAGGCTCTTTCTAGAGACCTGTACTTTATCTTCACAACTTTATGAATCGGCCTGATGCACAAGGCAGATTCTCCCACCTCTGTCCATAATTTGCTGGCACCAGTCCAGCTACTCCTTTGACTAATGAGATCCTGAAGAATTAATCTCCTGTACAAGCAGAATAAGTCCTTTTGGAGGCCAAATATTGCAGAGAGTTAGCAAGGTCTCATTCTTTATTATGAGGAAAAGTCTCATTCAATAGCCATTAATTTTTATAGGGAGGGAGGCATTATATTAACAGCTAATATTTATTAAGCACTTATTATATGCCTAGAACTGGGTCATCTACCATACATACATTGTCTCTTTTAATCCTTATCAATAACCTTAAGAGTTAGGAACAATTAGTAGCCCACACCTTGAGAATATGCATGCTTATCAAGCTGAAATATCACAAAATTAAGGATGGGTGGAAATGAGATTTACATTGAGGCCATTCAGACCCCAAAAGCCATGTTATGAGTGTCAGTGTTATGTTGCCTTGTTAAGAAACTTCTGGCATAATTATGCCCCTAAAGTACCCCACAGGAACCAAAGGAGGAAGTCATGGATATCAAGGAGGGGGAATCATCCACCCCACCAATCTAAAGATCAAAAGTACCCTTCTCCACACAAGAGACTCATTTAAGGAAAATTTCTTTCTATTCAAAATAATGATGCTAAATGGGAAGCTATTTAAGCTACACAATGGCTTCATCAGCACCTTATCTGTCAATTCCCCAAATCATGCTCCTGGAACCCATCTCTCAATACAGAGAAGTCAGCAGTGGGGGAAAAAGCAGATAAAAAGCAAACAGGTTAAGTCTGAAGTTAGTGGGATCTAATGAGCATTAAGCCACAGTCTTAATAAATAGCTGTATGCATGGGGCACCACCAACACCATCACTGCCACGATCACCATCACCGTCATCACCGTCATCACCACCATCATTGATATTATTATTATGCAGTATGTTCGTTCCCACCCTCGAACAGTACTATGAGCCCTGAGGGAATGAGGCTTCTGTTTACCCATCAACCAGGCACTCTTTGCCTTACCAAAGGGGTTCATTTTCTTTTTCTCTTTCTCCTATTTTTTTAAGATATATTTATTTGGGAAAGAGAGAGAGAGCATGGAGGGTGGGGAGCGGCAGATTATGACCTGAGCTAAAACCAGGAGTCAGACACCTAACTGACTGAGCCATCCAGGCGCCCCATCTATTTTTTTTTTCTTGATAATGGCTCATGAGTAAACCATGGTGACTAGTAAATATATTTCTACTGTTAATATTACTAACAACACAGGACATGAAAATTAGTAAAATTACTGCAAAATCACAGCAAAATTACTTGGAATTATCAATCTGGCATACAGGCAGAGAATGATCACGGACCTCACAATCCATATTGGCTCTTTTCTTAGGCTAATTGTCGTGTAACTCTAAGAAACTCCTGATTATGATCTAAATGATGAAACACATCTTAAAGGTTAGGGAAAGTCATCCCATAAGTCCTCCCTTTGTATTTATGCAAAAGGGAAACAAGACAATTGGGACAAGACAACCAGGACAGTCCCAGCTCTGGTGACAGAGCCCTGCCACCAGACCTGAAAGGAGTGTGGCCTGTGATTCCAGGTAGAGCTATGTATTCAGACCTACTGTACTGGCTACTGGACTTGTATTTAACTCAAGGGACATTTTTGTGATCTGGTGTAAAAGTAGGAATCCATTCCAATTTATATTGAGGCTTACCTTGTAGCTACCAGTTTTCATTGATTTTACTGATAATGCATGTGACAGTTGGGACTTCATTTCTCAGTAAATTTGTTTTGCTTTATTGCCTCCTATGTAACAATATGCAACAATATCAAAGTATTTCTTTTAAAATCTGTGATTTTATGCTTTTTCAGGGCTAACAGAATATAATAGCATACAGAATTTATAATTTCTGATTTATTTCAGTCTACTGTACTTACATAAACCAAACAATACTATCTCTTCAAAACAATTTCAAAATCTCTTCTAATGCATGATTTGAAGAACTTTACTTCTTTTTCCTTATAAAACTTAAATGCATCTAATACACTATAAAATCCTATATGTCAACTACTTAAACTATGAAACAGAATTCATAAATGTGCTACATAAACAATGACCCATAGGTCAAAATAGTAACATTAATAATAATAGCTAAAATACTCTTTACCTTTACAAAAAGCCAGAAAGTGCACTTAATGCTTTCAATCTTTATTTCATTTAACCCTGACAACAGCCTTATAGGTAAGAACTATTATTATTTCCTTTGTACAGATGAAGAAAGTAAGGGTTAGAGCAAGGTTTCTCAACCTTGATACATACCACTCCCATCCTGGACCAGATAATTCTTTGTTATGGTGGAGATGTTCTGCGCACTGTAGGATACTTAACAGCATCCTTGCCCTCTGTCTGCTAGATGCCAGTAGAATACCCCACTCTCAGATGTGACAACCAAAAATACCTCCAGACATTGCCAAATAGCCTCTGAGAGGGAAATCACTACCACTTAAGAACCACTAGCTTAGAGAAATTAAGCAATTAAGGTCATACATAGGAAACAGTAAAGCTGGGGTGAGAAGCCAGGCATGCTGATTCTAGAATACATGTTATCAACCGGTAAAATACAGTGTTATTCATTCTGTCCTGGCTTAAAGAACACACATTTTCTCTCAAAACTGAAAAGTGAAATATGAAGATGAACTATCCTTCCTGTGGAAAGATTGACCATGACACCACACCAGACTGGGCCATTTCAAACTTTTTTCCAAATTAAGGGCCATGTTTCAATGGTTATTGACTTTGTGTGGCTTGCTCCGCTGCCTATCTACCCCAACCTTCTTTCTATTCTGTAACATGTGCCCCAAAAGACACTCAACAATCACTGTTAATGCTGATCCCATCCATCAGTAAATAAGACACAGTCTCTGCCTAAAAAGCAGGGCCTATCTTCCTCCTACTTCCTGCTTCCTTAGAGAAGTGTGCAGTCGATGGGCAAGCTCTTTGCACAGTGGCCATGGAATTGTGATTTCTCTGTGAGGGATCTCCCAAGCTCTCAAGTGACTGAGCACTATTCATGTGCCATGTTGTGCCATGTGCCAAAGATTTCCAAAGGTTTCATATATCCCATTTCATTCTGAGCTCCCAAGAACTCTAGGAAGCAAGTGTTATTATTTCCAATTATTACTGGCGAAGAAGAAACAGATTCAGGTAAGTAGGGGCACCTACCCAAACATGACAAAAGTTTCATGCCAAGACTTGGATTTCATGGATAAGCAAAGACTACAGATAGGCCTCTTCCCAAAAATCGTCTCAGCTTAATCTACTCCCTCCAGCTTGCTTAAAATGTTTCCTTCAGGTCCCCTCTGCCTGACATCCCAAAGTTATGGGAATATACAACTCAGAGCTGAGCATGAGTCCACTCATGGAGAGACAAAGGGAAAAATTCAGTCAGTGACCTCATGAACTTTGAAAAGGCATTATCTTATTAAATCAGAGGACAGAAAAATACAGAACAAGTTTTCTTTTCTCTGATTTTCTTTCTGTTGTTTACTTTTTATGCGTAAAAAGTTACATACTCATGTATAACTGATTATATTGCTTCAAAGTACTTTAAGTTGTTGTACTAAAATAAATAATTTTGAAAAAAGAACCTGGTGGTAGAGGTGAATTTCCCTGCCTTCAATCACACTATTTAAATATAGCTTGTTGGGTCGTTTTTTGTTTTTTGTATTTAAGATTTCATTAAATTTTCCTGAAAGCTTCTTAAAGATTTCATTAAACTTTCGTGAGAGTGTCAACTTCCCTGAGAGCTGAACGCAAATATGAAAACTTTCAAACGTAAAATGTCCTAATGATAAAAAGAACAATAGGCGAAGTGGGGAAATGAACTCCAAAAGTACATTTCTTTCTGACCCTTTGATTTTATTCATCTTCAAGCTGCTTTCTTTGGGAGGTTGGGGATAGGAGTGAGAGAGTTCCAGAGCTGTAAAAAATTGTGAAAATGCTGAGTGAAATAAGTCAAGCAGAGAGTCAATTATCATATGGTTTCACTTATTTGTGGAGCATAACAAATAACATGGAGGACAAGGGGAGTTAGAGAGGAGAAGGGAGTTGGGGGAAATTGGAAGGGGAGGTGAACCATGAGAGACTATGGACTCTGAAAAACAATCTGAGGGGTTTGAAGGGGCGGGGGGTGGGAGGTTGGGGGAACCAGGTGGTGGGTATTAGAGAGGGCACAGATTGCATGGAGCACTGGGTGTGGTGTAAAAACAAGGAATACTGTTATCCTGAAAATAAAAAAATAAATACATAAATACATAAATACATAAAAATTGTGAAAATACTTGAATAGATCTCAAAGTCCTGCCTTTAAACCCTAGCCCAATCACTTCTCTGCTTTGTGACCTCAGTCAGGTTACCTATTTTCCCTGAGTTCCTCATCCATAAAACAGGATAATTGTTTAGATTAAATAAGATAATGCATGTGAAGAACCTGGTACAGAGTAGATACACAATAAATTTAACCAATAGAGTACCCTTTAGACATATCTATGTTTTTGGAAAAGACCATGTTTTGGCAATTGATCTTTTAATGTCTTTCTCATGATTAGTTCACATTCTTTAGATGAAATCAGAAATATCTAAACCAAGGGTGATCCGGTTGGTGGCCAGAGAACCATCACTGCGGGGCCTGTCTGTGTTACCTGCTCAGTGACCTCCATGCTCACCTGCAATGCTGCTCCTCTCCCATGATTCATTTTAAGTCCTAGAGTTCTTGCCATCATGGCAAATGTTGTTTTGTGGTCTAGGCTTTCTTCTTGAAGGACCTCAGTACTTAGAATCACAGAATGGTCGTTTTTGAGCCAAAAGGAACCAGAAAAATCCTCATATTCAACCTCAATCTCTTCACAGATGAGGACACTGAGACCACAGAGGAGTAGAGTAATTTGGCAAAGCTAAACTAGCAGCAAAATCAAAACCTGATTCTTAATTTTTCATCTATACCAGTGGTTCTCAGTCAGAGGTGATTTTTGTCTTCCAGGAGACTTTTTTGGTCATCACAAGTAGGGGATGAGGGATTGTTACTGGCCTTTAGTGAGCAGAGGCCAGAGATATTAGTAAACATTCTCTGATGCACAGGCTGTCCTCACAATGGAAGTATCGATACGGTGAAGCTTAAGAAGCTCTGATCTACACTATTGGATCCAGTGTCTCCAGAGACTCCAAAATCTGCCTCTTAGGCTGCTGCTGTTGGGTTGGACTTGGCCCCAATTTGGAAGCCTTCACCAATGACCGAATCAATCAAGTCAATTCTGCTTCTTTAGAATTGAAGGCCACCGGGATTAGGAGGGATTAGAGAGTTGCCTACTCAGGCAATTTAGAAGTCCGGGTTTAACTTCTGAGGCAATATGTCCAGCATGAGTGCTACTGAAGTCTTAAAGTTATACTTAAATCTTATTAGACAACCTAAGAAAATGATTCTCAAAACCATTTTGGCAAAATACCACAGAACAGCCAAAGGATGCACACCACAGTTATCAAATATTTAGAATAATGCACTGTAAACAAATACATTTGTCATGGCACTAAACATCTCTAGAATTAATAGTTTAAGTGGAAGAAAGATAAAGATTAAAGCATTGGTAATAGAGCAAAAACAGTTTCCACCCAAATGTGAAGTTCCACATTGACAGAAATCATATAGAAGAGAAAAAGCAGAGTTGATGATCCAAGCGATTAAACACTTTCTGGTTCTTACCATGCATGCCATCTAGCTTGCTGACCTCAGAGGACTCCATTCTGGCCAGTGTGAGAACTAAATGAGAGTCTGGATGCGGGAATATATGGTGATCTGCAAAGCCACTTATAAGTATGAGTCATTCATCAATCTGAGGTTATTTACCCACAATTCCACTTGGTAATTCTGACTTTGGTTCTGACCCAAGGTAAAAATATACGGAGGATACCAATCTGATTCACTCATAAAGCCAACCCACACTTAACAAATACCAATCACGTCCAACACGCCATGCTTTTGGGGAGCATATTCCCTTCTCAAAAAAAATCACACTAGTACCAAGAAGAATGACCCGCACCCAGCTATTTCTTGCATACGGAATTAGACCAGCAATAACTGGAAGAGCAAGATCTCTTTTAGGCAGAAAGATCTAAGAAGCTCCATGGAAAGAAATGACTTTCGAATTGGATCTCCAAGAAAACACGGGCTTTCAGCAGGTAAAAATGAGAACATTTAAAATAGCAGAAAGTTATGAATGAAGGAAGGATGACAGAAAACGCAAGGCAAAGATGGCAGTCAGTGAGGAGTTCAACTTGACTGGAACTTGGAAGGAACAGAAGGGAGTAACAGAGACAATGCAGGAAGGTGAGGTAGGTGCAGTTGTAGAAACCCTTAAAATCCTAAACAAGAAGACAGCTTTTATTAGTCAAAAGAAAGCTAATGGAGGTGTTCCGTTGCTGTTTAAATAGCACATCAGAGACACTGTGGAAAGATTAATCAGACATGGGTATGTGGAATGAAATGAAGAAACCAGAGTAAAAAGAGTGGTTAGGAAAAGTCATTCAATACTCTTTAAGAGATGAGTAATGAGATGGGAGCAAGATCATGAGAATGAAAATAATGAGAAGGAAGAGCCCATAACAACCTGTCAGAGACCTGTTTAACATGGGGGGAGGAGAAGAACCAAAAGTTAAAGTTGGAGAAACACCACAACAGAAGCTCATATGAAGTGACTCAAAAGTGTTAATCCTGGGCAAGTGGGAGAATGGTAGTAATTATCAGACACGAAGATGGAAGAGAAATGAAGACTGAATTGTGCCTAGATGATCCTCTTGGCTCAGAAAACAGCAGCTCAACGACAAAGTCGTTACTGCTAGTAGTATCTAGATACACTACTCAGACTCAGTGTCTGAGCTACTTACTGTATCTCAGTGCCCTCTCTCCCTACACCTAGTTCCTAACTCCTGCTACACCTACACCACCTCTCTGGCTCGACATCCCTGCACCTGTGCTCCCCAGGATCCTGCTGATATAGTAGGAGGGTGACCCTGACCTCTGACCAAACTATCTATATAGACCTTCCATCACCCCCCCCCTTTCTCCCCAGGTTGTGTTTCACCTGAAATTTCAGTACCTGTAGGCCATTTTCCATGTTAACTGCATTGGGTATTCTCCTTTGTGGATAAGTCTCAGTGTCCATCTGTGATCTGTACTCTAACCAAACCACTTTGCTGATCTGTCTGGTGTAGCTTCACTGGAAAGTCAATTCGACTCAGCTGGCAATCTTGGAATGTAAATTGGACATATTCTCACAGCTGATGCACATGTCCTTACTACTCTGAGAATTTCATAATCATCACAAATACAGGAAAATATTTTTCAAAGGACTTCACCACTTAGAAGTTTCCCTTGTCTGATTTTACTACTAATAATCAGGCTCTAAATATCAACACTACTAAGTAAGTAGTAGTATGCAAAATTGGTCACTCATAAGTATGCGAAACTAGGTGCCTTGCTTTATCCTATATCCCCTTCAACTGACTGCCATTTTTCAATGCATAAGAGACAATAGTCCACTGATTTTATGTCTGCGATGCTGAAAGAGCTTCAGAATTCACCAATGAGTCTTACTATGTCCCAGAATGAGAAAGGGGCACAGCTCAACAGAAGAGGCACTTGCTCATACAAGGATACAATTGCTTTGAAGGCAGCCTTCCCAGAGGGTAAGATCCACTTCCCACCCCCTCTGCCACCCCACCCCACCCCCACCACACACACGACAATCTATTCTTAACTGCAAAGGTGGTGGTTCTGCTGATGACTCATTAAGCATGCTGATTCGTGACAGCACAGGCAGACCTGACTAAGGGAATCATTTGCTGGATTTAATCAATTATTGGCCTCATCAAATGTGATTACTAAGTCACATAAAAATCCAAGTGAAAGAAGACATTAGACACTTGGAGGAAAAAATAACTCCTTATTTTGCCTGGCAACAGATAGAGGTAACCGATTATCTCCACATGTTTTTATCCTGGGCTGTCTTCCTCCTAAGGTCCAGAATATTTTTGAGACATTTGCCCCTTTGAGAGAAAGCCTGAAGAACCAGCAAAACATACAGCTTTAAGATAAATGAAAACATGGAGAAAACAGAGAGAAACAATTCTCAGCTATCCTATTAGACTTTAATATGCCCATACTTCCAAGCACCATGTATAAGAAGCAACACTATAGCCCTTTTTGTGGTCTAGTGAGAGAAGAGTATATAATAATGTAAATACCTTCCCAAATGACCCAGTTGTTCCCAATGACCTTCAGTACTCAGATCTATTATAGCGTGTACCACATTCTATTTTGCTTTTCACATATATCTTAACTATAAAACCATGTACCTCTCGCTTCACAATTCACAGGCAATTTCTTGTGCAGATGACCCTTGAACAACACAAGTTTGAATTGCACATGTCCACTTACACACAGATCTTTTTTTTTAGTTAAATACAGTACTATAAATGTGTTTTTCCTTCTTTGTAACTTCCTCAATAACATTTTCTTTTCTCTCAGTTTAAGTTAAGAATACAGCATGTAATATATATAACATACAAAGTAGGTGTTGATTGACTATATTATTGGTAAGGTTTGCAGTCAACAGTATAAGCTATATATATAGCTATATATAGCTATAAATAGTTAAGTTTTGGGGGAGGCAAAACTTATATACATGTGACTATCAATATAATTAGATTATCAAAAAGTTATCTCATCACAGAAATGTCTAGATCTATAAAATGAGTAAATCAGATATAGTCAAAGCCAGAACTTCTTACACTATCTAAACTTAACTAAGATTTCACAATCTACCAAGCAATCAACAAACCCACCCACCAACCTAGAATTTATACCTGATAAATCAAAAACCTCTATTCTAATGAAGTTTTCACTATCTGATGTGGCTTAAAACTCCAATTCCTAACCATTCTGAACCTAAGTATTTCCATAGTCCAGACATGAAAACTGCACATGAGTCTGCAGAGGTCCTTGAGGTTTGTAGATAAGTCATTATTTGTACCTCTGCTTCTGATTATGCTGACCAACCACAGCATTTCCAGGCACACTAAAATAGAGGTGTGAGTGTGCGTATGTGTGTGGGTGTGCTGGAAACACTTCTAACATAGATTCAGCTTACAACACCATCTCTGATAGCAAATCCTTTCTTTAGTGGCATCCCAGAAGTATTAGATTATTTCTAAGTATTTGTGATTATTTTGTACATGACCCAGCATTCTTTCTCAAAGATACAAACTTCTCAGAGCCAGACCTGATAACTTGAAGTTGCTGCTATTTAAAAACAACCTGATGAGAATTTTAGGGGGAAGCAGTTCTCCTGCGTAATCCTCTCTAGCTGTCAAATTACCATGTCACCACTTCAACAAATCTCTTGGAATGACTGGCCTTCATGGACAAGACTCAATCACAAGGCAAAAGGATGGCTCCCCTTAATTGCATTGATGTAAAGCCTAATCCAATAAGGGCTTCTGTGCAGGGAGAATCTTATCTTCTACTTACTGGTGCCCTTGCTAACCCAGTAAAGGGTTTTTATAACATCATTCTTTTGGTTGAAATTCTGGCCTTGGAAGAAATGAGTGCATTTCCTTTAATATTAATAGTGATATTCAGAAGAATCACTATCATAACATACTCTTGGGCTACTGAAATCTGCCTAGTACTTGATAAAATATTTAAAGAATGATACCTACCTCAGTTGAGCTATATAGTAGGACGATGATGACTTTGAAAGCCAGAGGATTTGTTTTTTCTTTAACACGGCTTTGAAAGGTGAATAAATACATAAGTGAAATGAAATGAAGCCCAGCACAAGAAGTTTAAACAAAGGTAGATTATTTTTGTATCCTAGACTCTCTTTCTCCTAATGTCCAAAGCAAACCTATGAGATCTAAAGCTTTTTAATTTAACATTTAGTCTCCCTACATGAAGCCACCAGCTTTATCTGACTAATTATTAACTGAAGTCAAATAACGACACTTAGCATTCAAATAGCCCATTGAGTTTATACTGGCATGTTTGCCCCTACCATGAAAAAGGAATCACAGCTCCCCTCAGTCCAAATGAATCACCAAATAGACAAGGGTATATTCAAACAGACCAGCATCTGATAGAGCCATCAAGACATCTTTAAAAGTGTCTACCATTTATCAAATTAGGTATCCACCTCATCCAAATTTACAGATCCCCAGAAAAGTTCTCAAGCAAGATCATTCTGAAAAAGGCTACAGGTTTGGTAAATGAAGACGGTCTCAACTTCTGTAACCACCCTTCCATCAAGAGCTATAATCTATGTCCCCTTCTCTTGAATCTGAGTGGGTTCTGTAATACCTTCGCCAATAAAATACAGAAGTGACACTGCCCCAATTTCTGCGCCCAAGTTGTAATGAAGAGACCAGCATCTTCCACTTCCTGTCTGTTGGAACACATAGGGCCTAAGAAGGCAGCAAAAAGTGCAACCACCCTGAGACCACCATGCACTGAGAAGCCCAAGCTCCATGCTGGAGGATGAAAGCCACATGCAAAGAGGGAAAGAAACAAAGACGCCAAGTCTCTGCACACGTGCGTGAAGAAGCAATCTTGGAAGTGGACCCTCCGTCTCCCGTAGCTGCAGCCCACTCCAGCTGCACCAGGTTCAAACCACTCAGCCAAGTCCTTCCTAAATTCCTCACCCGTATCACTGTAAGCAGAATAAAACAGCTGTTTCAAGCCAGAAGTTTAGAGATGGTTTGTAATCAATGAGAGATTAGCAGACATGTATCAGTTTCAAAGGAAATATGTATGTGATTTAAAATAGAAGAGCCCAAACCAACCCTCTATTAATTTGCACTTTACATGACTTCAGTGAAGCTGGAACAAGACAGTCTATTTTTTTATTATATTGACATAATAAAAAATGCGACAGCATTCATGTAAGATATGCAAAAATATGCTTTCAAAAATAATCGACATAGTAATTTGAAACTTGACAGGTTTGAGCAGCTCTCTTGTAAAACTCCTCTAACCTATTTATCTCTTTTCAAATAAAATTGAAGCAACTTTGAAATATTTCATACCCCAGGTTAACTACATGTAAAAATGATAAATTACCTTTTACTACTGATGATTATTATGCCCTCTAATCTGAGTGATTAATTTACATCCTGTTCAGTGGTTCACATGCAATTACTACCCTGAACCCAATGAACCTGAACAAGACAGAATTATTTAGCCATCTGTGTAAGCTCACTATATTTAGAAAAGTATAGCAACTGCTAGGAAACCCTAAGGTTGTATTCATCTTCTCTCAACGATGCGTGCACCTCTACACTGCATATCAAACAGTAACAACACTACTATGGATTATTCACTTTATTTGGAACCACAGAACAGGACTCTCCACCTTGAGATGATGCTCAAGAAAAAAGGTAAGATTAAAATGGTCATCCGACTGAAACTACCATTGCTGAAACCGACTGGCAGGTTTTAATTGCATTGGTGGGATTTTTTTTTTTATCTGAATATAATCTGTCTAATGTCATAATACCAAAATCAAATACAATCAATGAAAAGCAGACACTAGCCTTTTAGTCTGAACTCTGGGCTTCTAATGCTTGGCAAACAAAAGATCTGAGCAACTCTATTTCTTTGGAATGTGCTTTCCCAACTCTTCTCAATAAAATGAAGTAATGGAGGATGATAAAAGATGATATTCTACTTTAAATTACCTTTTCCATGGTTTAAAAAAAAAGACCATTAGTGCCCTTAAAGGAATTTGTACCTATGCTTCGAGCTCAACAACATTTTATCAGAGAATGAGGCAAACGGGAATTGCAGGCAAAGGAGAATTCAAATGCTTAAAGATACTTTTGTGCTCCCATCCATAAAGCTTCAGCACCTCCCAGCCCAGGCCCTCTCTGCTCAAGATTTTAGTAAAATCACTTCCTATAGGCAGATCTATAGTTAACAGGCCTTTTCATCCACCAGATCCACTCTCACGGGAAGATAGATACTCAGGGTACCACACTAAATGTCTACAACCAATGTTTACTACAGCAGCAGAAGTGATCCAAAGATGAAGCAGGCACCTCGCTGAGAAGGAACCAAGAGACTGTTCATTACACTGAATGTCCACCGTGAGCCAGGCTTCTGAAGAGTTGTGCCACAAATGACTCAACCAACAAGCTCTCCTTTCTCAGAAAGACACTCTTACCTCTGGGATGTTTTCTTATATTTCCTCCTGTAGGAAAAGAAGCATAAACACACATCAGAAAAGAATTTGTGGCAGGCAGTGAATTAGAAAAGATAACTTCAGCAGGGACAGGCACAAAGGGGAATACTCTGTGGGAGGTTCTTTCTGTGAGGCTTATGGGTTTCAAAGCCCAGCTAAAAGTTTTGGATTATTGTGTGATACTGTGGTCAGATGCCTATGACCAGCCTTAACACTTAAAAATAGCACCCCAAGAGCTCAGGGGCTCTGCCTTCCTATATTCATTCTTCCCTTTTGAGAGCACTATAGAATCTGGGATGAAGTCAGGTTTTAAAGGTTTCAAATCTCAGCCCCTCCATTTATTAGGTTCATGGGTTTAGTGAGAAGTAACTGGGCAGGATCCCATACAGCATTTCTTTTGTCTGGCACATATAAAATGGCCAATAACCATTAGCTATTCGTATTGTCACTATTATTACTATTACCTCCACCATATAGCACTGAAGTCCCTTTAAGGATATGCCTTTTACAATGAAAATAGGTAATCATGTAGCTAAGCCTTAAGATCAGACACAAGCTCTTCAGAGAAGAAAGGAGAAAAGGGACAATGAGAAAGTCTAGAAGAAGGAGTGGTGAGAGCAGCAGTAGGAACTTGCTAATGGCTCAGCAGCTGTGGTTCAGTTCCTAGAAGAAACTTCCCTAGGAGCAGAAGTGGCTGGAATTCTAGTCTACTTCTGCTATTCAGCCTTGGACAAATCTCCTGGGCATAGGGCTTCTTAATCTATCAAATAGAGATAACATCGGCCCAGGTCATAGTGGCATTCAAGGGGAAGTGGCCACCAAGTTTATTATCCCAATATCTCAATGGTTTTCAGATTTGTGTCATTTTTTGCAGGCTTGGAAGTCTCTCAAAGGAGTTTGAACAGGCTCTTTACTGGAGGGGATTCAAGGAAAGTAAGTACTAGGAGAGGAAAATGCATCCTTCTGGTAGCATCTCCAGAAAGTGCAGTGCTTCCCAGTCATCCTTAGTTCCACACCAGCATTCCCATTACAGTCACTGCACCCAGGAAGCCAATCTACTAATTTGCTCATAGAGCTATATGTCACACGTTTTTTAAAAAGGGCATAGATTTTCAAATTCAGAATCACTATGATCTGTTACACCTCTGTTCAAATGAACATATGCACAATGGTGCTGAGTGTTAGGTGAAGGAAACAGCATGCAACATGAAACGTACAGGGTGATCTTGCCTAATGCACCAAATATGCATCTGAAAGGAAACACCAAAATGATAACCATGACCCCAGGGCAGTAGATTAATGGATCAGTGCTTTTATATTTACTATTTTTACTATTATTTTACACACGTATGTAGTCACATATGTAGATATATACATATAAGACTATGCAAATATATGAAGATATTTATGTTTGGATTATACCATCTATAAAGAGAGGAAGGTCAACTAACACAGTGGGTTAAAGCTTGGGCTTTAGAACAAACTCCCTGCGTTCCAGTCTTGGCTCTGGCACTGAGCTCTACGGTATGAGACCAGTTATTTAACCCCTCCAAACCTCAGTTTCTTCATCTATAAAGTGGGAATAATCAGAGAACCTCTCTTAAGACATTATGGTAAGAAATAAATGAGATAACCCTCATGAATGTCAGCTCCACAAAGGCAGATTCTTGTGTGGTTCCCCACAGTAACCAAGTGCCTAAGAGAGTGTCTTGTGCCCCCACTAAAGATTGTGCCTGGACCCTGTCAGCAGGAACAAATCACTCGTTAGGCAGTAGCCAAGGGCAGAGGATTATCTACAGGCATAGACCACAGTGTGTTATGGGTGTTGCCTGTGCCCTTAGCTCTTGTTAAGACTACTATCTACTAAACTGGGCTAAGGAGTCTCTTAAGGCAAGATCAAAAAATAACCCATTGAGAGTGTGCAAAGACCAAAGAGAAGGGGGCAGTCAGGCCAGATGGATGCCCCGGCTTTGAACCAGAAGCCCAACGAATTCTATCAGCAGAGGGTACCTTCAAAGGTCAGAAGAAGACAACCTTTGTTGTTGGCTTCCACAGAACTCCCCCAGCATTTGCCAAGAACCATACAAAGTCACTGCTGGGAGCACTGAGATAATCAAAGATGGACAAAAATAAGAAGAGCTTCCATTTTCAGCAACTACAAGTAACAAGCACTTCATAGATCACTAATCCCCATAATAGCACCGTTGAAATTCACTCTCTGAAAGAATCATTATTCTAAAAATGGAAACTAAAATATGTACCTAAAAAGTGTTATGTTATGATAACAACAAACACAAGGGGGGCGACTCGGAAAGCTTTGTGGAAGAAGTAGTCCTGGCTGATGGCTGGGATTTCAGAAGGAGAAATACGTTAAGTATGAGGCAAACAGGAAAGGAGGGTATGTCTAGCGGCCTCAAACCAGCCCAGCCCAGACAGATACAGAAGGAGATAGCAGGCCATAAGGCTAAAAAGTGCTGAGCACAAAGGTAGGAAAAGTAATACAATGTATACTTTATTTTTTAAAGATTTTATTTATTGATTTGACAGACAGAGATCACAAGTAGGCAGAGAGGCAGGCAGAGAGAGAGGGAGGAGGAAGCAGGCTCCCTGAGGAGCAGAGAGCCCGATAAGGGGCTCGATCCCAGGACCCTGGGATCATGACCCGAGCCGAAGGCAGAGGCTTTAACCCACTGAGCTACCCAGGCGCCCCCAATGTATACTTTTTAAAAAAAAAAGATGATACCTAGGAGAAGGGGTTACCTCTTGCATTGCCTTGTCCCATCTCCTATTATGTGGAAAGACAATAGGGCTTTGGGATGTAACAGACTTGGTTCAAAACCCAACTACCCACCCCTGCCCCCCCAGTTGTGAGACCTCAGGGACGCTCTCTGCTAAATTAAGTTTTAGTACCCACATCTGTAAAATAGAATGAATAATCTCAGAGGACACAGTGTTTTGAATTTGCCAAGTACCTGCCTGCCCTGTAGGCATTCTGAAAATTTTAGATCCCTTTACCCCTTATTTTGAGCTTCTTCAGGCCAGGGGTCCTGTTACATGGATCTGTGTATCTACTCCAAGGGCTTACATATCAAATGGCACATGGGTGGCACACAACGTGTCTCCTGGCAAAATAAATAAATCATTTATAGCTGCCCCTTACACTTATCAAATACTGGCTGTGCATTTGGTAAATCCACAGAAAGTCCAAAAATTTGATTTTCAGTACTATCCACCTTCTTGGTACTCACTCCCCACCTTCCTAAATGCATCTTTGGCTTCATTGTCAGAAGAGCTCTTTCCCATCTTGTCCCATTTGGACACTTCAGAACCAAGACAGACCCAATCCCAACAGTGTCATTTTCTACTGGAGTTGAAAGTCAGCACTTCAAGTACAAGAGAAAATATACTTCTTTGGAAATTACCCTACTCAATATCCAACTCACAGATCATTTGGACTGGGCAGGATCAGCAAGGACTGAATGAGCCCTACTTGTCCTTCAGCTCTCAGCCAAGACATCACTTCCTCCTGAAAACCTTCTACAGTCTCCCAGACTGGATAGTGCCCCTTTTGTATGCCCCATGTTGGCCAGAGCTCACCCACGTCTCTGCATTTGTCACTCCAGGTAGTTACGATCTGTCACACTGATGGCAATGATGGTTTGTCCACTACCTGCTGGTGTTTCTCTCCTTCCTCACATGGTGATTGGCAAATGGCAGCTGCTCAATATATTAGCAGGGAATGAATAAGTGGATTTGTCAAGAAGCTGATCAAAAAATGCTTTCTTCCTACTCATTTTCCTTCTGTGTAGCAATGATTTACAATGAGCAATGAGGACACCTACCATAGCCATAGTTCTCTGCACACAGGATAAACACAATGAGAGGAGGCTGGAGGCCTCACCGTTGTGGAGCATCTCCTCAGTTCCATGCCTATTATACAAATTCACTCACTTCGACACCTACGGACCCTGGGAGGTCTACCTGACCTTACACTTAATGGAAGTGAGGCTCAGAGAGGTTAAGTAACTTATCTAAGGATACAGAACCTTCAGCTGGTTGAGAAAGAAAGCAAACTCTGAAGTCTTCAAAATCAAGAAAAGTATGCAAAGAAGTCAAAGGGTGCCAAAAGGGAACTTAGACACTAGACAAAAACAAACAAAACCAACAACAATAAAACAAACTGGGTCCTTTCCTTCCAAATTCAGGAAATGAACTGGAGAAGAACCCAGTTTATTTTTGGCCTTTTGTTTTTAAGAACTTCGAAAGAATTTATTCCTGATTCATAACCTGAAAGGCAAAAGGAATGTTTTTAAATGGTCTGTTTTGGTTTTTCAAACTTACTTCATATTTACAATTTTTTGGAACCTGAAACAACAGATCACAAATCTCAAGACTCACATAGCTGGGCTGAGCTGCTGTAAAAAGTAGAGAATGACCAGGAGCTGTTATGCCCTGGGATCTGGCAAAGCTGGTCATGTGGGAGATGGAGACAGCAGGGCTTTATACTCAGGCAGAAGGTGGGTCATCTCCACAAGGCTGGGCCAAGGAAACCGCATTCCTGAAGGTCTAGAGTATTGCTTTGCAAACTTCCCAGAACAGGTTCGGCCCTCCTGACTCTTCTGAGAGACATTAGAGCACAATGCTTGAGATCCCTTGCCTGAGCTCAGAGCCATCTCCCAACTTACTCCGCCCAATAAGCAATGTGACCTTAAGCAACTGACATCAGGTTCCCAACCACCAGTCTCCTTACCTGTAAAAGCTGGGCAATAATAACAACGTCTTCACAAGGTGATGTGAGAATCTAGTGTTAAGAACAAGGAAGAGCCTTTAGCACAGTGCTGGGTACCAAGGAAGGGTTTGAGGGTCAGCTACTGTATTAATAACAGTACTGCAAAAATAATGGTATTTCAATTCAATAGGTTTCCAAATTCTGTTTGGAAATAAAAAGGCTTTATTCATTAAAAAAGTAATGAAAAAAAGTTGCAGATTGCTTTCTACAGGTTTAAAAAAAAATTAAATACTTGCAATTCTCCTTAAGAACACCTGAACCAGAGAGGAAGCAGGTGCTATTCTGAGTCTTGCTAAGAGGGGGAGTAGCAGAAACTCTGTCCAGCTTTCTCCCCAAGCCCTGTAGGTTATACACCTTGCCACCTACTCTCTCTGTGGTCCCAGTTAACCTAGCAGATTTACACACTTCCCTCAAAAGTTGAAGTAGCGCCATTGCTGAGAAGGTAGGAGGAAAAAAAGTAAAACTGGATATTTATGAACTGGACACCAAACAATCCTTAGAAATATCTAAAGTTATCATTTGATAAAGATTCTTTTTACCAACAATTCCCTAAAAACTGAAGCCCAGGAAGTTGCTTACAAAGAATCCCTACGCACTCTCCAGAAGTTGAAAGTCAATGCAGAGACATGATGTACTATAACCAGCACTGATTGACCCATATCCACTTACCCCTTAGACAAATTAGAAGATTCCTGGTCTTCACTGAAAATCAGAGTCTGTTTAACCCTGGAATGTTTCTATGGAACCATGGATTGCCCAAGAACTATCAAATGGTGTGTGCATGAGTGTGTGTCTGTGTGTAGGTCTATGACTGTGTGTATGTCTGTGTCTGTGTACAGAATGGGAAGTGAGGAGCTGGAAAATCTCCCCCAAAGGCTTCAGTCCATTTACATCCAGCTGATCACATCTGAAGAAGTGAAAACTGAGCCAGGAGCATCATCAAAGAGCAAAGACCACTGACTCCCCCCACCCATGTTGAAAAACGTTCCCCAAAGCTCTCCATAGCTATGTCATGTAGCAGAGGTTTCTAGAACCTGAGTTTCATTTTACCTCTCCTGGCTTCAGCCAGGGAGAGAAAGGATGAAACAAAGCAAGTGTAAAAGGGGTGATTCTGTCCACTGTGAACCTGGACCTGCCTGGGGGCAGAGCACAGACTGCAAGGGAACAGCACCGAAAAACAATGAGGTGGGAGAGAGGATGTTTCTGAAGGGCTTTATTTGCTTTTTGATGGTTAGGCATTCCCAATGTACTGGGCATGCCCACAATCAAACAAATGTTAAGTTTCACATACTCCAAAATCAAACAGATGATTTGGGAATCATTCCTGATAGCCTGGATAAGTGAGAGTTGACTAAGCACTGATGTTAAATTATAAAGAGGCTGGCTGGCAGTCTTTCACTTTTTCAAAGTGAGTATCTTTGAGTAAGAGCCATATGGGTGCTGCAATAATGAGGTTTATAAATAGGCTTAATATTCAAACAAGCTGGCTTAAAAAAAAAAAAAAAAACTTGTGCTGAGTTTCCAAGTTGACAGCAAGATACCTCCCAGTTGGGCACAAGAAGGTTTTATGGTATGGGAAGTTGAATTTACAACAACTGAACATGCACAGTGGGAACTCGAGCTCTGCCTTCAGTGTTCTCCCGCGCTTCCAGGCAAGGATGACTCATTCTGGTCCAGATCCTGTCAGATCCTGTCTCCATCCTACCCTACCAAGGCCACTACCACTCCAAATGCACAGACAGCATTGGGAATCTTGGTTCTCAGCCTTAGTTCCCTCAAGGGAGTGGAGACTGGGGGACAGACTCAGGAAAAACAAAGTGCACAGCAAGACTCAGTTAACTGTGTGGAGTTCACTAATGTTCTCAGGAGTTCAGGTCACATGCAACTCCCTGTGGGAAAGTGGACGAATATAAAATGTCACAAATATCCATGAAATGAGCAAGGATCTGAATGATCATCTGATCCTCTGGTTGTATTTTTCATTGGCATATGGGGGGCAGACTGAACAGAACCTGGTATCTGGAAACTTCTACTGAACACGCCTTAAATCATTTGTAGGACCTCCTCTACGTGTTGCTAAGAATGGAAGGTCCTTGTATGTATCTTCTTATTCCTACCGGTGATTTCATTTCCATGATGCATACAATAAAACCTAGGTTTGCAAAGCTATGTGTATATTGACTGCTTGATGGCACTTCTCATTTTGAATAAGTAAATGCCAATAAGAAAGTGTATATAAATTGCAGTTGTCTGGCACCTTCTTGTAGAGTATTGGGGAAGGGGAGACAATATTAGAGAAAGTGAGGGATTTTCTTCCCTTACTAGTTCAGATATTTCTTAACTGATAAACTGCAGAGTGAAAATCCATGTAGGCAATGATTCTATTTTCCTGCTTGGCCAAAGATCTAAGGAAATACAAAAAATAAAAAATAGTGAAGAGACATAAACTCACTTTCACCTAGAATAACCCAATAATTAGGAAAGGGTTGTTTTTCTGTGAATCTTCTAGAAAATCTTTCTGCTCGCTTTTTTATTAGGGGTAATTGTCCCACAGACTCACACCCTTTCATTTAGCCTTCTTAATAAAGGAAAATCATACTCAGGGTCAGCAACTCCCAAAATACAAAATTGCAATATGTTTAACCCAAAGTGATGAGATCAAATTCAAGTGAAGAAGTGAGGTTTGGGGGTAAGGGTGGTGAATCTGAAGAATGAGAGAATGCTAATCTGAAACAGAGCTGTGAATAAGACAATCAATTCTTAACTCACTCCTGGAAACAAGTATATTTCTATCTACTGCTGGCTGGACACTGGAAAGAGGAGAAATCTTTGAGAAAGATTAATCCAAACTGAACAACCCCACAGGAAGCCCCACCTGGAACAGCACCAACTCACACAGCTAATCCACACTGTGCCCCATGCTCCCTCATTCTCAAAGCCCTGTTTCTTCTTTGTTCTCCCTCCCCAGCCCCCTTGTCTGCCTGCAGACAGCTGGCCAGACACAGAAATCCAAATCTCTTGTGCATGCCTGCTTCTCTCCTGGGCCTGGGTTAAAAATTCCAGCACTCAAATTACCGTCCAACAGCTCCCCAAATGGGACCCCTCCCCAAAGAAAGCGGAAATCTTCCTCTGGAAAGCAAGGCTTTTTGAGCAGACCAAGCATTATTCCCATCTTGCTTTAAGCAAGGCAGTGAGCGAATTACTGGCACCAGCAACAAAATATGGAAAAGGGTTTTTCAAGAAAGAAAATAGGAAGTAAATGTCATGCTTGTAGAAGTCCAGGTAGTACTTTTTTTTTAAAGTATTTATTTATTTGACAGAGAGATAAAGATCACAAGTAGGCAGAGCAGCAGACAGAGAGAGAGGGGAAAGCAGGCTCCCCGCCAAGCAGAGAGCCCCATGTGGGGCTTGATCCCAGGACCCTGAGATCATGACCTGAGCCAAAGGCAGAGGCTTAACCACTGAGCCACCCAGGAGCCCCAAGGTAGTACTTTTTTGTATAAGTTATTTATCCCTCTGGTCACTCATTTACAACAACTGGCTGTGTTATAAGTACAAGAAAACTGCGTGGGTGGGACTGGAAGAGGTTTTTGAGACCGCTTTCCTGGGCGCCTGGCTCCCGTTTAGATAAACATCAATGAGAAAGGCTGAAAACAAAAATATTTCTTAATATCTGTGCAACACTGCCTAAGTGGGGATAAATCCAAAGGATTAAGACAACATCTTACTCTTTATAGATCTATCCCTGCAATTAGGGGAGGGGTAGAATTTTTAACTTGAATTCTCCAGGGAGTTGCTTCAGCTCCCTACTTTGTTCTTCCCCATATGTATTTAGCCAGAACAAAAACTCTATCTTCTGCCAAGTTTAACGTCAGTGACTGGTCTAATTTTTCCAAGCCTTTCCCATCTACTCCAGTAGTATTCCTTCCCTCCCTGCTCTCTTAGACCCTTCCTCCCAGCTCTTATCAAAACCTCCTTCTGGCAGAAAGCAGGGGAATTTAAGTCAATATACCAGCTCCTGGGGAGCAGAGGTCTTTCCTATTTCCTCTAAAACCTTCTCTCCCAGTAACATCATCCATATAAGGCTCTTCTCTGGACACAGACTCTGTAAATTTCAACAATTTAAATGTGGTAGAAATGAGGCCAATATCCAAAATACAGAAAAAAAGGGAAAAAAAATTAAGTGGCAGGTGTGCTCACAGGGACCATTTTGAACTTCTACTGCCAATGGAAATGAATTGAACATTGGAACCAAATTCTCCTTGAGGATAACCTTTACTGCAACTATCCAAAGACTCCCAGAAATGGGTACTTTGAACAATTCCTTCATTTTTTTTAAACGATAACTAATTTCAGTCCATAGTTTTATAGAAAGAATGACAATTCTAAACAATATTTATGGGGCTTCAATTTACAGTAATGAATCCTTTTGTTTCACAAATAAGCAATACAGGACTCTCTTCATGAAAGTGTTTATGGTTCCTCATAGTTAGCAGACGGGATTTCCAAATAGCAACCACCTGGACTAGTATACTGAGTATAAAATTCTTCGGGGGAGGTATTTTAAAGGTATTACAAGACCTGTCAGAGTCATCCTTAGACAAGAGTCAGAGAGGTAGAGGGAAAAAGGGTAAGATACTAGTCTGAATTTGAACTATTCCTAAAACACACATGGAAGTAGCTTTCAAAAACTAATCTTTCACTACTATATTTACTCAGAGTGTCTCTAGAGTGCAGGAAAAGTCTTGGTTATTTCAGCATTTTGATTGTTTGGAATCTGGATAAACAGAACTTAATGTTCTTTGGATGTCCAATAGTGACTTTCAGCCAAAATATTCAACGCATTCTTACGTTGATTGTTTAAGTTTTCACTCTTCTGGTGGCTTTAAGGGAAAGGAAAGCTTCAGAGGAATCTTGAATATTGGGTCCCTCTGGAAGAGAATGAAAGTGAAGGGAGGGAGAGCCATTTGGGGAAGCTCTTAAAGAGCAGAGAAAGGGCCGTGAACAAGGCACATGTAGTATGGAGGGTGCGAACCACAACAGGACCTATGCACTGCCCCAAGAGACAGAGACCTGGTGTGTCCATCACAGGCCTCCTCTAGGACAGCATTATCCCCACAGGGTAGCACTGGGCAAGCCTAGACAAAGGATGGCCTCCTGCAGAGTCCAGAGAACCCCCACCCAGCCAAACTTCAACAGGCTGTATGGTGGTGGCTGGGCTCCACACTTTGGGTCTCACTGCCTGGCTCATGCCCTGTTTTCCCAGAAGGTCTGTAATGGGGGGCTGGATTCCATTTGGCTTCTTGGGTCATGGTCTCTTTCTACCCTTAGAATATTGGGAATGATCCTTCCTACCCTCCAGGTTCTGTCTCTACTCCAAACCTATGTTATGGTGAGCATAGCACCAAGTAGTCAACATAAGGATTCCAAGCAAAGCTATGTACACCAATGGCTAGCTGGCCTTTCCCATATGCTAGATTAAAAAAAAAAAATGCCAATGAGAAAATATATATAAATTTACAGTCTTCTGGCACCTTCTGTCAGACCATTTAGGGTGCCACACTAAACTGTGTTCTCTTATGTGTATATGTCTATGTGTATATATAAATATTCTTTTCTTCTTACTTTGTTGGGCTATCCATTATACCTTCAATCCAGAACTTTCATCTCCAGACCCACTTATCCAACTGCTCATGCCTTCCCAATATCTCCTCAAGGACATCTTATAGGTCCCTCATATTCAATATGTCCAAAACTGAACTCATTACATCTAATCTCCACTCATTCTACTCCCATGCACAACAAAACTTGCAATCTTGCTCCCCCTCAGTGGTCCTGATTAAGTAAATAGCATCTGGAAATGAAGCAAAAAACTGGGAGTCATCCTAGATTCCACATTCTTTCTCATTTTCCACATCCAAGCCCTGTTGAGTCTATCTCCTGAAAATCTCTCAAATCCATCCCTACAGACCTACAATGGCTTCCCATTGCTAAAACCCCCTGGTCTAAAAAAAGAAGCCTCTTGGCCTTAGCACCTCTTCTTGGAAATTGCCATACCATGAGAGCCAAGTAAAGGAAGAAGCCAATGCGTAGGCTAAAGCATCAAAGAAGACAGTAAGGCAGAGGTCCAAGCAAACCATGAGCTTATACACCCCTAGAATCCATAGGAGCAGAGATAAGGAAAGCCAGAGGCCAGGGATACTAATACCAATTGTTGGACTGTATGCCTACTTTCTAGAGTTTGATTCAATGGATCAAGAATATCCATCACCATCTGATCACAATTATTACCTTTGAGAGACCCACCTTGTTCATACCAAAACAATTCCTTTTGGTCCTTTGCCTTGGACCTGTGACTTTTGGGACTAATTCTGTTTTCATTTGTGGCTGAATGTAACATGTATATAATAAATCATCTCTTCTGCTGCCTTGGCTAAAGAAAAATTAAATAAGTAAAATAAAATAAAATAAAATGCAAGATCTGATCCCTCTCTAGCTGTGTCTTGAGCCTCCTACCTCCATAGAGTCTTGGCTACAGCTACTTGGCCCTCCTGTTTTTTTCAGAGCTTCCATGTTCAATTAGCTCTTTGCACAGGCTGTTTTCCTAGGCTTTGAATACCTTAGAATACTCTCCTTCACCTCTTTCCTTAACTAATACCGACTTGCTCTTCATAGCTCAGCTTAAATCTCCCTCAGAGAAGCCTCCCTTGATTCTTGGAACAGATTTCAGCCCCTCACATGTTTCCACAGTGCCCTATAGTTCTTTGTGGCACTCATCAATGTAAATAATTACTTGTGGAATTACATGTTTAATATTTGCTTCCACCAGTAGACTGAATGTTCCCTAAAGAGAGGGAACCTTTATCTTGCTTCCCACTCTCTAGTGCCCGGTGCACGGTAAGTGCCAGGAAAAGTGTTTGCTTAGTGAATGAGTGATGGATGACTTTCCTGCATATAGACATATGTGTATTCATTCAAATATATAAATAAAATTCATTACCTATAATTATAAATTATGTCTTCTTGATTGAATAATTCTCTTAAGCTTTTCATTATTTCACAACCTAAAAACATCTAGGATGTTCATACACTCATGAAGGCTCATTTATTTTGTTTAATAAGAGTTGTCAAAAGAATACACTCCAGTAAGTCTGAAGAATACCAAAGCTTCACATGGACTCCGTACACTTTCTCTAGGAATAGAGTATTTATTTGTTGTAGAATTCATTTTTTATTACCGATGAGAAACTGCGATGGCCATTCTTAAAGCCGTTACAGACTACCTTATGGGCCTCATGTTCAACAATTATTTTTCTTAGTCTTTTATTGAAAAGCCATGAGTTAGGTCAGGTGAGCACTTTCTCCTCGTATGGGAAAACTGGAACCAAGTCAACTTCTATGAGCCAAAGAAAATTAAAGATAGAAAATCAAGCTAGAAATGCAGAAATCTCTCTGCTTATGGCTGCTTCCCAGCCAACAGAGGCTGTAAAGCTTGGTCAAAATAATAAATACTTAAGTGATAAATACTGAGTTGTAATTAGCTAATAAGTCAGCACAACCAAATTATGTTAAGCAAGCAAGCATGTGCTAATATACTGCATTAGTATTCAAGTACAGAAAATTTCATTCTAAGTGTAAGAACCTACTTACCCTTTTACTATTCACCTCTTCCCTTTAATACACATTAAGGAAGTATTCAGATGAAACTTACTTGATCTTTAGTAGGAAAAGAAAGACAAAAACAATTTCTCACACATGAATGTCTTCCTTCTCAGAACCCTAGGACTCTGTGTCAATATCACTTAATAAGCAATTAGTTACTGTGCATACTTCTATTGTTTTTTTTTAACTTCTCTCATGTATAAAGAATTATCTTGTCTCTTTAACTAGACTCTAAATTTCCTGAGAGCAGGGCTTTACTCCTGATATTTCTACATCTCTTCTGAAGCTCCTAGTATCTGGTATATAATAGGAGTTCTACAAAAATATGCTCAGCCACTTGACATTTTCAATTAAATGAGAGAGTGGAAGGATCCATTAATATGCTAAAATATGTAATCTGGTGGATGTAAAAAGTTTTTTTGGTTATTCTCTTGGCATTGCTTTATTAGTGAGAGTCGGGTGAAGCCCTTCTTCCCTAGGCCATCTGTTCACAAGGCTTTACCTCAGAACCATGACTCTCGGACCTCCTGCTCCAGCCCAAAGGTCTTTCCACAGTTCCAGACTGCTATCACCAATAGCTATGTGGATCTCCCAGAGGCAACTCCATTTCAACATGTCCAAACCCAAGTTTATCATCCTGCTTTATCCAAGCCTGCTCTTCTCTCCATGGCCCCTAACAAGGCAAATGGCAACAAACTCACTAAGACATCCAAGCCAAAACAAACTTGGAAGCCAACTTCTCCTTCTCTCTCTCTCTTCTCCAAAACTAAGTGGCACTACCCTAAATTCAAGAATCCTCTCCAACTGCTCTCCAGACCTCAGATTCCATCACCAGTCTGCCCTCCACATTTCTTCCAGAATAGCCCATCCTAAAATTCAAGTCTCAGTCTTTATTCTCTAGCTTAAACTCTTTTAACAGTTCATTATAAGGTAAGGGATAAAATGTAAACTCCTTAAAATTACATGTATCAAAATAAAAAAGATTCTGCCAGATAAGTGGAGAGTGGGACACACTTCTATATATGTGCAACATAGGAAAACGTGTTAAAGTACTTACCTCCTTAAATTATAAGCATGTATAGTTTTGAATAAAACAAAAAGAAAATTTTTCAAAATTCCATGTATCAGTACCTGGCCCATGCCTTCCTGTTCAACATTATCTCTCACTCCTCCTTGACGTACTAATATCTCCTGTGCCTCTGTACTTTGCACACTCTGTTACCTCCATTCATTAGTTCTATCTATCCCTCCATATCGTACTTGATACGCTGCAAGAGGATATCACATTGCTACCTTTCAAGGAAAGTAACTAAGGTTCTTGGGAATTGATTTGTAGGGGAAGGTAACCCTGTGAGGTCCCTGAGGGACCAGGGAGCAATTTGGGGGCCAAGTCCTTTTGAGGTGACCTGAGAGATTTCTATCCAGTAACTCAATGTTAGAGGACAGCAGATGGAACCAACCACACCCTCCTCTTTTAGGAATTATCAGTGAGAGATGAACATAGAGAAGGGCACTAGGACTCAGGCTATATCCCTAGGAAGTAGAAGCAGCTTTTCTCATTTTTCATAAAATCAGCTCAGAATTCTGGGCTGGTTTATTCTGGGCTGACTAGAGGATTCCTTGTTTTCCTCAAATCTTTGAAAAGACTTCTTCGCATCTTTGCAGAAGGCTGATAGGAATGAGAAGGATCTGTGCAAGTTTCTTCCTTGTGACTCTAAGGACTCTGCTAGAATAAATCTGCAGCTCACTGCTAGCCTGCAGCACCTTCTCCATCCCAGGTGGAGGAGCCCCTGTGCGTTCCTCTGTAACTATAGTCAGCACTTCCAGCTTCTCCTTTCAGTCTCTCCTGCTAGCTTGGCAAGGGCCGAAGGGCGGGTATCTTATCTGCTTTTGCACACCCAGAACTTATCAAAGTGCCTGGCATATAATAGACACTCAGTAAATGTTAATTGAGTAAACTAATGTTGCCTGAACATTGACGGCACTATTAAAAATTTCTGATGAGTACAGAGAAAATACAGCATAAGAGGGCTTAATTAAATAAGAAATATGAAAGCAAAGATGCAGGCTTCTTTGCCTATGGCTTTTCCCCACATCTTTGGAAGAGTCACTTAAGCTCTCTGCTTCAATGGGGTATTAGTGAAGACTCCTTAAGACAAATCAAACTCCAAGCAACCCAAGCAGAAACAGCCCGATGGTCCTGTAGCTGGGAGAGCCCAGAATCTGAGAAACAGGTGTAGGAACTGGGGCCTCTGGGAGCAGACCAGGGCTTTCCCCTCCATGTTTTCCCCTCTGCTTTTCTCTGAGTGTTGGTTCTCCTGTCCCCTATCACAGAAAGGTCTTCACCATGAAGTAGGAAGTGGACCCAGTGGCAGCCACCAGGAAAACCCAGAAGGGAAAGCAGCACTCCCCAGCAGCCAAGAGAGCAGTCTCAATGAAGGACTCTATCACTTCTGCTTGGTTTCCCTGCCACACCTGACACCTACCACTGTTGCCACCAGGGTGAAATCCTAAGACTGGCTAGTCCTGGACGTTGAGCTCATTCCCAAGCCAGCGGTAGGGATAGAGGGAGGCAGGGCCCATTACCATACTAGGGAGTCAAAAAGCTCACTGAATACAAAAAAATCAATAGTGCTGGTCTGTTACCTTAATAGCCATTTACCTCCCTTTATATCATAATATTGTTTTAGATAATGTGAAAGAAATCATCTTCATAGTGTCACATAAGCAAAAAATTAATTATACTTGGGCAAAATAAATACATGATGGCCTAACTACAATTGTGACAATAAATGCCAAGGCGTCAGTGAAACCTGTTGGCTTGCTCTCAATTTAAAAAAAAAAAAAAAAAAATTATAGAAACATTTTTTTTGTCATCATAGAACAGGCTGGCAATAGGAAAACTCTTGATCAGGACCCAAGGTGCAAGTCATGACTCAAACCTATGCAGTCCTGAGGTTCCCCGACATCACCAGAGGAATAAAGGGCCACCCTTGTCATATTTTCCCTGATAGGAAGATTCCCTAACAAAACAACCACTGGGAAGGGCTCTTTCAGATTCCACCATCTCTACAGAGGAAAGAGGTATGACAATGGTACTGGGGGACAACAGAGGTCTACTGAAATGGAAATGGGGCGGGGGGGAAGAGGCTCCTCCTAGAAACATAAGTGGACAGCATCCCTTTGGCAGAGATCATTAAAAAACTCAGGTGTGTAGAGGGAGACTGAGGAATACCACAAGCCTCGAATCACAGCCAGCCTCCATGCACGGGTGTTCAGCACCTTGCTCAAGGGAGGTAAGAGTCATCATTACAGTAAACATCAAAACTTGCAAGGGTTTTGCGATCTCAAGAGGGGTAGATAGTGTTTAAAATTTGCATTTCTGATAGTCGATGTGCTATTAACATCTTGATGTTGTTACAAGGCTAGATTAAGTGTTTTTCCCAGGGGTGTCTGGGTGGCTCAGTCGGTTAAACCTCTGCCTTTGCTCAAGTCATGAGCCCCAGAGTCCTGGGATTGAGCCCCGCATCAGACTCTCTGCTCAGCATGGAGCCTGCTTCCCCCGCCCCCTGCCTACTTATGATCTCTGTCAAATAAATAAATAAAAATCTTAAAAAAAAAAGAGTTTTTCCCAATTTTTTCCCAGAGAAATATGTGAACAGGCTCTAGGTTTCAAATACGTATTGAGAATTTACTATATACCAGATAGTACTGTAGGTGCAGGGATACACCAGTGATCAAAACAGTCCAAAAAACTATGTCCTCATGAAGTTTATATTTCAGTTGGAGGAGACAGACAATAAACACAGTAAGTAAATAAAGTACATAATAAGTAAATAAAATAAATACACATGTAAAATACATTTACATAATAAGTAAACAAAATACATAGCTTTAGGTGGTGAGATGTGTAAGAGAAAAGAAACAAAGCATGGGGGGGGCGCCTGGATGGTTCAGTTGGTCAAGCATCTGCTTTGAGCTAGGTCATGATCCCAGGGGATCCCACTGGGCTTGCTGCTCAGCTGGAAGTCTGCTTCTCCTTCTCCCTTGGCCTTCTCCCACCTCCCCCACTCACGCTCTCAGAATTTCTCTCTGTCTCTCTTAACTAAATACAATCTTTAAAAAAAAGGAAACAAAGCATGAAAGAGGGATGGGTGGAGGTTGTAACACGTAAAGGATCATCCCCTATATTCTCCTACACTGTGGATTCTTGGCAGATAAGAACAGCAATAACAGTCCTCTTTCTGCTGGTAAGGACCACTCCTGGCCAGTACACAAAAGGGGAGAGGACACGGGGAGGGAAAAAGAGAACCTAGGTAAACCAAAGAGTGGGATTCAGCCCTGGGTTGTGGCTTTCCCACCTCTTACCCTGTTCCTACTTCAGTTTAGATTTCTGTGCCCAACCTGGGTAATGATGTTAACAAAACCTGCCTCCTATCTACTTCATGCAATACAGTGTTGACAGGTCATGTGGCCTCTAAGCTGACCCCAATATATATTTATCCTCCTTTTTACTATTAAAAAGTTCATATGTAGTTATTTATGTTTCCTTCATCATCTATTAACTGAACATCTACTATGTGCCAGACCCTGCTCTATGTCCTGGAGGTACAGCAGTAAGACACACAAGGTATCCATCCTCAAGGAACTTACGTTCTAACAGAGGAGATGAAAAATTCAACAGTAGACTGAATACAGAAGATACTGACAAGAAGACTGATGCCACTGAACCATCCAGGTATGAGATGATCAAGTCCTGAACTTAGATGGCCCTCAAACAAACTGAACCAAATTCTTGACTATCTGTGTTTGCCTACAAAGCCTCTTCTATAAGGGAGTCAAGGTAATAGTGAAAATCCAATTGTGGCTATTTGGTCTTTCTAAAATGTTGTAAGGGCTGTTTCCTCTCTCTTACCGACAATCTGCTGTGCGGACAAACAGAAACATACCCTTCCACCTCCTGTGAGTTTTTTGAACTGCAAGTGTGTTATTCCAAATAGTATAAATAAGCATGCCTTTGATTTCCAGAGTCTTTAGCAACTTATCATACACTACTGTTTGGGTTTTTTTTTTTTTTTGGTGTTTTGTTTTTTTTTTAAGTGTCAATAAGAACAATTAACAGTAGTAAAAAAAATTTTATATATATATATATATATATATATATATATATATATATGTCACAATAACGATAGTAACATGTCCTTTTCAAAATAGAAAGTGGAGCAACAGATCTCCTCAGATTGCTTTTAGGCAGGGCATTTCAGTAGGAAGGGTAAAGAGAGGAATTCAAAAACACACACTTGGAGAAGAACCAACCCACACCTTTTATGTTCAAAGGCACAGGATGCTGAGTAGATGGAAGAGACGAGAGAACGAAAATGTGGTTATGTCACACCCCAACACCTTGGGGAGAGAAGCCTAAAAGATAGGAACCAGAAAGCGGTAAGACAGTGTGTTATAAGCACTAAATGCTTTTTCACACACATGCTCAGCCTGGCTGATTTACTCAAACACTCCCCTCTAGCCTGAGCAGCTCCATGGGGTTAGTTGTAGTTATAAAGCAGCCAGAGAGAAGCAGCTCCTGAATGTGTGTGGACAAGTCCCTCCAGCTGAGATTTTAGGGGACCCCCCCGAGCAGCACTTTGATGTTGCCTACCTCGGACCCCAACTTTGCAGACACAACAATTTTCTGTGTGCACCCCAATACGATCAGTTGTAATGTTCAGACATACGACATATGCTTACTGTAAACACCAAAAGCACCTCGATGGTCAGGACAGCCTGCCAACCAAAAAGACAAGATCTCTAAGTACCGCCTCTGTCTGCAGGAGCCAGACAACCCAAAAATCATCTTATTTGGCATGGTTTCCTGTGTAGATCGGTGACAATGAAACTCACTTGAATTACTGATGGAAGGGCTTTTATAAATGGCGCTTTCAATGTGCCATTGAAAACATATATGCCTTAAAAAACATATATGCCTATCCCTTCCCTTTAGAAACTTTGAACATCCCGGTTGGGATGTGGTCTCCTCTAGGATGAAGCTAACTTATATCAGCGCCTTTTTTATTTTGTTTCGGGTTGTGTGTATGTGTGCGTGCGCGCATGCGCGCTTTCAAACATACCAACTACTGCAAAACGAACTGCCAGGGAGCTCGTATTCCCATCACTGTCCATAAGGAAGAGAATGAAGAATATACTTGGAAAAAAACTGTTGTTGTTGTTCTTGTTGTTGTTTTAACTGCACTAGATATTTGATGCCAAATGTCTCATGAAATGAATATCTGGTAGTTATGAAAGGTGTTTTGGGGATCTGCCTGGTCAACTGAGGGGCAAGCTGTAAATGCACAGCTATCACTATAGCTTCCTGACTGGGGTAACCAGCTGTTCATTATTTATGAAATCTTCTCAGAAAATACCATGTATTTTAAGGACACCTCTCCTCAGCACCCAAAACCAGACAGAAACAATGAAGTGAATGAAATTCAGAGATCTCTGTCCATCAGTCCAACTAGAATTCTGGCCACTGTACTGAAAGCAAATGTGCTATTTCACTATTCCAATATTGCTAGGAAACTCCAATACTTGTTCTGACCCCCCACTTTCTCCAAAAACAGCCCTACCTTCTAGTAATTATTTCCCCAATAGAAAGAATCTTAAGAAAATATCAGAAGTTGAACTAGACGGGGGCAAGGAAGAGGAAAATTAAGCAACCAGAATGAATGTTGAATTTGAACTGTTGGTAAGTTTTTGGACCACCTGCCAAGATGTTTGCAAGCATTTTGCAGAGAGTATCTTCCTTTGATTAACAGTCTGTGCCCTAAGTCCCCCCAGACTTTCCTCCTTGGATAAAAAGATGAGAAACATCTCTGTGGACATTGAGCTAACTACAACTGAAATCTAAGGACATTCCCCCTTCCCCCAAAGAAAGTATGCTTTGGAAATAGCAAGGCATTCTAAAATACTCAGAACAAAACAAAACAACAAAACCAAGTCTCTTGGGGGGAAAAAAAAGGTAGCAGTGACTGTAATTAACCAAGAAGCAGTTGTGGAACGTCCAGGGATGTATTTAAAGGGACCTGCAGGAAGGGGGTGAGCAGTCATGGCTGTAGCAGGGTCGTAAAATACCGATTGCAGAGAGAAACGCGGCAAGAGAAGTAAATAGATTTACTTACAGCCCTCGGAGCCGAAGCCAGATTTTCTCGATCTGTTCGGGTTGCAGGTACTTCAGAGAGTTGCTCTCAAATTCTTCAATCTCCTTGGTTGGCGACTCCATAGCTGCAGGTTATCACTGGGAGTGAGGCTGTGAGAGTTTGGGCTGGCCCTCTCCCCGCCTCCTCGCGGGTCCGGCCCTCGAGCCCCAGCCCCGCGCCGCGCGCCTTTGCCTGTCACTTTCTGTGCCCCCAAACCCGGACTTACTGCGGGCTCGCAGCAAGGGCGACCCCCGGCTCAGGTGCCTCCCGGAGGCAGCTGTAGGAACCAGCCATGGTTCCGAGCTAATCCCCAGGAACAGGGATTGTGCTCCTGCTCCAGGAGAAAGCACCTCGGACCTACTTGGATTTTTTTTTTCTTTTTCTTTCTTTCTTTCTTTCTTTCTTTCTTTCTTTCTTTCTTTCTTTCTTTCTTTTTTTTTTTTTTTAAGACAAAGCCACAGAAACGATCAGTGTAGCAGCTGATGGATTTGGGGGAGAAAGGGAGACCGGGTAGGGAGGGGGAGACTGAAGGGAGAGAAGGGAAAGAAGGGAGAGAGGGAAAGGGAAGCGCCAAGAGGGAGCTGGTGCGGGCGGGGTGGTTAGACCTGGAGGCCGCGCACCCCACTGGCCCGCGCCCCTCGCTCCCAGCCGCGGGCGGCCCGCGGCTTCCCTCCTCCCGTCCCACCTTCTCCGCCCAGCCTCGCCGCGTTCGCACCCCGTCTCTTGTTTTCTTTCACTTACCAGCAGCTCTGCTGACAAGCGAGAAAACTGACAACTGAGAAAAGTCGTCTGTCAGCGCGCCGGGGCTGGGCGTCTGGTCTGACACCCGCGGGCGCGGAGGGAGGGGCGCGCGGGGAAGCGCCGTCCGCGGGGCACACGCTCGGGCCTCGGACCCGGAGCCCCGCGCGCGCCACGCACCGCCCCGGCGCGCACAAAACGACACCCGAGGTGCCCCGCGCGCCGTCCCGGGGAACCGAGGGCTGCGGCCCCCCAGAGGGCTGCGGGCAGAACCGCGCGGCGAGCTTCCGCGGAGTTCGCGCCGGCAGCTCTCAGGTGCGGCTCACCTACAGGCCCGCCAGAGACCCGGGTCCATTTTGAAATATTAAAGCAATTGGTAGGGATTAAAGTAATCACACATCACACTTAAAAAGTCCTGATATGTTCTTACTAATGAGAGCCTTCATTTGTCCATCCCTCCCCGCCTCCCCGACCCATGATGGGGTAGGAGGAGGGCATGCGGGGGGGGGGGGGGGGGTGCCGGGAAGGAAAACATAAACCAACACTAAGGAGGTAGGAGGTTCCACCGATTAATGCCACATATTCCTCAAGAGGTCCCTGCAGGGGCGCAATGGTTGGGCAGGCGTTGAGACTGGAAAAGAGTTTCAGCTCCACAAAGTGGCAACTCACTGTGTCCCTCTAGGTCATTCACAGTGTCAATAAAGCTCTGTGCTCTGGAAGAATGGGACCAGATATGGAGTTGGGTAGGGAGGAAGGAGGGGGTATTAAGAGAGAGACCAAAGACGAAAAAAGAAAAGATCCTGGCTCAAGTTGATTGCAGCCAAACTCCCATCTAGATGAACCCACTACCACCTCCCAGGGCTATTTCAAAGCTGGGACCCAGGGCTCCTGAGATTCTGGGAGCAGCTTGCCCCTTAACCATATTTCCCTCCCTGGCAGATTCTTTCATTCACACTCCCAGAATCCTTTGGCTGGCCATTAGTTATATGCCTGCTTCTCAAAAGTAAGATAGTGATAAAGATAAGAGCTAGTTTTTCCTCATTGTTCCAGTAAAGTTACAGTCATACCACCTTGATAAAGGAATACAATGATAGTGTCTAAATCCTAAATGCTCACCCATTTGGTAGTTGGCATTTACTTTCCAGAAATTAGAGGTGAGAGTGATGGGAATGGCATGACCACCCCCATTCATTCCAGTGGAAGAAAGTGCCTTCCTCAAGGTGAGATGACTGACCCATTTGATTGAAAACGGCTTACACACTCGCCTACCACACAATCTGAAGTCACCTCATGAAAGTCAGTCCTTGATTTTCTGGAAGCACATACATTATCACCGAGTTAACACATTACCACCAGACAAAGATAGCATTAAGCAGCCAACATGTTAACATGAAATTCATTTATCTGAAAAGAACCTATTACCTACCCAATGTTACCCAGCAGGGAGCAGTAACCTGCTAAAACTAGATGTTTTTAAAAAAAAAAAAAAAGACATATTTTAATAACTTGTTTTAGGGATGCAAGAAGGGAGGCAGCATGGTTCCAAATGAGGTTACCATCTCTGTGCACCTTGGGCAGCCTGCTGTCAGAATATGGAAGTGTAGTAATGAGAGTAACGGCAAACAGGTATCCAAAACTGTCTATAGTTCAAGCACTGCTCTAAGGTTCTATACTCACATAATATTAGCAACAACTCTAATAGGCAAATACTATTCTTATCATCCCTATTTTACAATAAGAGAGCTAAAGCACAGGAGGTTTTCCAGACCTACTAGAAAATGAACTGACCTGGAAAAGACCAGTGTTTGAGTGAAGGCTCATTACCCTATCCAGTACAAATCTGTCCCTCTCACAGGGTCCCATTTTCCACATGGTTCAAGTGAAGAATTTAGGTATAAAGATTTTTTTACATCTGTTCCACCTTTATGATTCTACAAGGTCATCTGAAGAGAACGGGGTGGTGGTGGGGGGAAGGAACTACAGAAAAGGGAGATGCATGTTGCTGAAAACATATTTTAATTATGGTATGGATTCTCCAAGGACTGGCCTGGGATGAAAGGATGAAAGGGAATAATAAAGCATATTTGTCTTCCTGTCCTCCACCATACCTATCACCTTTTCTTCGGCTGTGTGATTTGGATTAAGTCAGAGAAGAGCAAATTTTAGAAGAAAAAGAAAAGGAACAGCCTTCCACTGCAATTAAGCCAATCGGAGAGGGAAGACAGAAAATATTATTCAAAAAAAGTTTCTAAAAAGTGGGGCACCTAGGTGGCTCAGTCGTGAAGCAGCTGCCTTTGGCTCAGGTCATGATCCGAGGGTCCTGGGATGTAGCCCCACACCAGGGTCCTGGGATCAAGCCTCGCATTGGGCTCCCTGCTCTGAAGGAAGCCTGCTTCTCCCTCTCCCACTCCCCCTGCTTGTGTTCCCTCTCTCACTGTGTCTCTCTCGGTCAAATAAACAAAATCTTTTTTTAAAAATAACTTTCTGAAAAGTAATTTTGTTTCATTTTTTAAAACTGAACATGCATCAGAAAGTTAGTAAGGATACATCACTCTTCTTTATTTTAGAGAAACATACTTTTTGGAGCCAGAGAGACCTTAAAGATAATATGGTCTAGAAGTTTACAAATTTTTAAGTGACAGAATATTTTATTTAGAATAACATTTTATAAGGGACTCCAATGCTATTTCATGTTGAAAAATTAAAGAAAGAGCTGCTCTGGTTGAATAGGGCAGGGAGGAAATGAGTAGTTCTCAGGGACAGAGTCCACCTCTGCCTTCTCTATATCCCATCTCTGTGTGACGAATACTCCCATTTCACAGATGAGAAAACTGAAGCCAAAGTACCGTAAACTATTTTAGGATTTCTTGCTCCTAATCCAGGGTTGTTTCTAAACCACATTAGGAAAAATTTGTCTTCTTCCTGCCAATGAAGTATTAGTACTATTAGATGCATCATGTTATTATGTTACTCAGATTTTATTCTTTTTATCTATCACAGACAGGATATGTTTGACAGTTGCAGCAACATTATGAACAATTTCCATGGGTAGTCCACACAGAGAGAAGCAATAAACAGATGCAAACCCACCGAGAAACTAAAGATCTAAAGAAATGCAAAGCCACTCACAACTTTGCTTGGGAAGTTAATTTCTACTGTGACTTCCTTACCCAGCTTTATCAGTAAGACTTTTTAGGAAATCTTATATGGTGAAACATCATATAAGATGGTTCGATAGAAATAGATAGAAAATAGATAGAAAAAAAGACAGACATGCATATATAATATATAATGCACATATAAATACATATACATATACGTATATACATAAATATAACTGCCAATTTAAAATAGTTCCCCAAATAAACATAGAGTAACTTTGTCTAAACACTAGGCAAGCCTCTGTATCAGCAGCATTAAGTATCAAAAGATAAGAGAGAAAGTGATGTCCCTTTGTGTGGCAGAATTCAAGGAAAAGCTGGGTGACTCTCCGACAAGGAAGTAGGCATCAGGCTTTATATGCGAAGAATGAGCCCTCAGGTCCCTTTCATCTCTAGGACATCACAACCCAATAATAATCATAAGAACCACAATCACTACTTCTACCTGTTACTGAACACTACTACCTTCTGTCAAGCATCATGCTAAGCACCTCACAGGCTGTTTCATTTCATCCTCAACCAAACAGTTCAGAAGAGTTCCTCATGCTCATTTACAAGTAAAGGCAAGAAGAGGTTCTCAAGGGTCAGATCCCTTTTGCAAAGACATACAGTTAACAAGTGGCAGAGCCAGGTTTTAAACCCAGACCAGAGTGCAAAGCTCCTGTTCCTTTCCTTTCTGTGTCCCTGCAGACACATAAAAAGGTAAGTAAAAGGATAGATAACAGAGAGGGTGGGCCTGCAGGAACACAGAGGAAGGGTCACTGATGCTGGGGGGAGGAGGATAGGAAAGCAGAGGTGACATTCAAACCGGATCTTGAAAACGGATGAGAAGTTGCTTACATGGAAGATGAGTGAAGGCAGGTGATTCCAGAAAGGGCACACTGCATGAAAAGAAACACAGAAGCACGAGAAGGTGTGCGGTGTACAGCTGCTCCCAAACTATTTTAGGTGGCTTGACTGTAAGTGCCTAACTAAGAAGAACAGGAGGAAAGGCTGGAAGGATCAGCCAGGCTATGGACATGGAAGAAACTCAGATTCTCCCCAGATGACGGAGAATGAGGGGTAATGCTTAGCAACGGAAGGCATGGTCCCATGTCAATGGTGCCCGCTGCCCTGAATACATATCACACACTGAGATCAGCTCTCCAGGAATCTGCCAGGGGCATATGCAACAACCATGGGGCAAATGATAACCAGGGTTCCATAAGAGGAATCCGACTATCAAATACAAATGAGCACCTCGGCCTACGAAGAAGGAAGAGTTGCCCGAAGAAAAGAGACACAACCAGAAAGTACACGGCATTGTCTCCAAAGAACCCTTAGAGAAGCTTCGAGATCAGGACTGCCTGCTTCAACCTTCATGAAGCTCACCAGCGCCCTTGTTACATTTTTCATTATTTGGCAGTGGCATCATCCAGAGAGTCTGCTGAGGGGGAAGTTCTAGGAAGACTTTAGGATATGGGAAGTAGCACCGCCAGGCACCGCAGCTCCTCCTTCCCGTTCACACCAGATGTGAGCCAGCCCCATAACACACTGTCAGCGGAGGCTCTCCTCTACCATCGGCTTCCCTTTCTGGCAAGGGGCCTCTCTGGTGACAGTCACACTATCTTTTCCCTTTGATGCCTTCTCATTTTGGTTTTATAATTTGGGGCAGACTCAGTCTCAGGAACCACTTCCACCAGAAAAAAGGAAGTACACGAAGAAGGGTGAACCACTCAGGCCAGAGGATTCCCATTCTCTGGCCCATCTGAAATGGGGCTCTGAGCAGCTACCATCTCAGCTACCCAGAGTTTGGCCAAGAGGGGTAGGGGGAGCAGACAGGAGAAGAAATAGGATGCAATCCCAGCTCAGGTGTGGTCTCACTGTTCCAGTTTCTGCCCCTCTCTCTGGCAGGATCCTTCACTTGCTGTGACAAACTCATGCAATGCCTCCAGTGGAGGTGGCACAGGCAAGTAGAGGTCTAAACATAGCACTGAATCACACGTGACCTAGGATAAGATACTTCCCTTCTCTGGCCATAGGCTAGGTTGGGCTCAGTGGCTGCCAGATCTCTTCAGTTCTCACATACCTTTGAAACCCACAGCCTGGCCTGGGATAACCAAACTTTTCATGGGCCCCCAAAAAAGCTACAGAAAAATCTGGAGTCTGACCACTGGCTAGATTTGACGCTAATAAACACAACTTCAGTTGGTCAATCAGAGCCATCCCTGTATCTCTAAACAAAGTGACCAAAGGGTGACATGTAACTATAGCATTTATTACCTATGAGAGATTTGATACGGCCACTGGGAAAGAGAGAGGTTCTATTTATCTTTCCTTTGAGATAATATTATAAAGCTTGAAGTTATCCTGGCCCCAGGGTTATCTTTTTACCATGTAGAGAGAGTATACCAGAAAAAATGACACCAACACAGAGAACAGCAGAGAGAATAGCTACAGACACAAAGAAGCAAAGGTTAAAGGATCTTTTGAGCCCCTTGATCCTACAATGTCTGAAGCCAGAGCTATCCATGGACTTTTTAAGTGGGGAGGATATATGCTATGGTGAGTGCTGTGAATTGTGTAAGACAAATGAATCACAGACCTGTACCCCTGAAACAAATAATACATTATATGTTAATTAAAAAATTAAAAAATAAAAAAAAAGTTCAACCCCCTCCCCAAAAAAGTTAGATGAACCAAATAAACAACTTGAATCAGACTTCTGCCACTGAAAACCATAAAAATTCTGACTAATAGAACTCCCATAGAGGATTTTTGGAAGGAGTTAAAAAAAAAAAATGTATGGCCAGTGCCTTAAACACTGAAACCTCTCCTAGCACAGTAGAGTTCCTCCCCCATCTCATCCATCCAATAGAACATGAAGGCAAGGAACTTAGAAATGGTACAGGACCTTGGGGTGGGCAGGGGACCCGAGGTAAACGTAAGGAGACTTTTTATCTTGATAAATAGGTGCCCCAATAATTCTGTTTCAGTAACAGTTTGATAATGGCCTGCCAAGGCATTGCCATTATTATACAAGTGAGTTCCTCAAAGCGATCCTAAAGTGAGCGAAATATGTTATTTTTATCCCCAGTTTAGAAATGAAGTGGATGAGGTCCAAGAGATCTGCTGGCCTCCCTCTGCTGGTCTACCCTCCAGCTAGTGGCCAGGTAACACGACCGCACGCGGCTTCCTGACTCCTCGCTCTCGTGGCCACTCTGCCTCTTAGAAGACACTGCCTACCCAGCAGAATTAACGTGGCTGTACTAATGAAATTGAAAATTCCGTTCATGTAAAACTGCTGATGCTACAGGCAGCCAAATTCTGACCCAAATGCACATAAATCAGCGGGTTGTTCTTCCGATGGCTGTAAAACAAATTTGAATGTGGAAAACCTCGGCACAGAAAGGGACCTTAGCAACCCTTTTAGCCAAGATGCTAATCATATGGAGAGGAACAAGTAGCCCAGCCAGTTTCAATGAAGCCCAGTGCAGAAGGCCCAGTGGTAGAGCTGAGAGCAGAAGCCATGGACCAGTGCTCCATTATCCCTGAGCCTCCTTCCCAGATCTCAAAATGGCTCCTACTCCCATCCAAGGATGTGGTTCAATGGTTTGTTCACAGATAAGAAGAAGGAATGCCCTCTAAAGGCACAGGCCATTGGCAAAGGCTTCCTGAAGGAAAAAACTAAAGAAGAGAAACTCCAGGAAAGTGAAAACGCGTGTGGTGGCACAGGTGATGGCAAGGAATGGGTGTGCCTGGTGTAGGGGGCCCCAGGGATGGGACGGCAAAGGCTGGACATTGAGGTGGGCTGGGGCCACCATATGGAAGCTTAATCCTTTTATGCTCTTGTCGGTAGGGAACTGTTAAAATCTGTTGAGCAGGTGTGTAGCAGATGCAAAGCAGAATTGATTTAACAAGTATAATTTATAAAGAATAATAATTTTTCTTTCAAAAAATTGTTTTGAACTGCCACAAGAGAAAAAGATTTGCAGATTCTTATCTCTGTAGCAGGACAGGGAGGGGGAGGGTGGGATGACACAGACCCAATGTCACAAATAAATGACAGGACTTTGAAAATCCATTCATTCATTCAACAAACTTTGCTGAGTGCTTACTATGTGCTGGGCGCTCTGTGGTGAGAGGTATACAGCGGTCAATAAGAAACCCAGTGCCTCCACCATGGAATGTCAGTCTAATTAGGGAAACAGATAATAAACACATCATTGCAAATCATGAACCGTGCTAAAAAGACAATAAACAGAATCCAGTACAGAAAACAATAGGGGTGGGGCCTATTTATAAACAGGTTGGCATCAACCAACTACTGCTTTATAACAAACCACCCTCTAAAATGTAGTGGTTCAGAACAACAGCGACCATTTTTTGCCTCTCATGATTTCAGGGTTGACCAGACAGTTCTTCCACTGGTCTTGTTTGGGGGTCTCTCACACACTTGCAATCATACTATCGAATATGATTTCAGGCACATGTGGGTCTTGGCTTGTGAGAGCAAGCGTTCCAAGGGGGGAAGCTGCCATTCCTCTCAAAGGCTGGGCCAGGATCACTTCCACTGTATTTGTTTGCAATCACAGTGCTAGCTCTGATTCAAGGTCAGCAGAAATGAATTCTACCTTCCAAGGCTGGGGGGTGGGGAGGGAAGAAAGTGACACAGATTTCAGAGCCATCTTTAATCCTGTGTGGTCAAGAATGGCCTCTGTAAGCAGGTGACATGGGAGCCAAGATCTGAAGGAGATAAAGAAGTCATCCAGCTAACAGAAAGGAGGAAAACATTTCTGACAAGAGGGAACAGCAGATGCAAAGATTCTGGTGCGGGAAGGGGCTTAAGGGCAGTTAGGTGTGGCTGGGGTGATGTGGCTAAGGGCAGAGTTGGAGGGGGCAGGGAGAGGGAGTGGGAGGAGGAGCCAGGGAGGAGCCAGGTAGTGCCCTACTTGAGCCCTGAGGGCAGATTTGAGGGTGGCTTTCCTCTGAAGTACAAGGAGAAATCACTTAGGGATTCCAAGAGGCGTGTTTGTAAAGGGTCACTCTGGTTGCTACAGGAAGAGTGTTTGGAAAGGAATAAGAATGCAAATGATCTCAAAAAGTAACCTGGGGCACTGGGTGGGGCTGTCAGTTAAGAGGCCCACTCTACATTTCCCATTAGGTCTTGATCTCAGGGTCCTGGGATCCAGCCCTACCTCAAGGATTCTCTCACTCCCTCTCCCTCTGCCCCTCCCTCCACAAACTCTCTCTCTCTTTCTCCTACTCTTTCAAAAAAATAATCTTTACAAATTAAAAAAAAAAAAGTGACCTGAACTGAGGAGAGATCTAGACCCATGAGTTCCAGCATCCAAACCCACAGTGACAATACTGAACTAATCCAATCAGTGATGAACAGATTTCCCCGTTGGTAGTATTACTATAGGATTCATGAGACTAGTGTCCCAGAGGGCAGAGATCACAAGTGTCCTGTCTGCCACTGTCCCTGAGGTTATAACAGAACAAACGGTCCATGACCAACTGGGTTTCTCAGAGAAGGATTATGAAATTTATTTCATTTATAGTCCAAAACGATTCCTGCCATAGGAACTATATTCAATGAGCAAACCTGAGACATGGGAACAAATCCGTCTTCAACTAGACGGGAAGCTAATTTGGGGTGGTTTGGGGAAAGGCAGTAAGGCGCTGGCCAGGTTACATTTTGGTGCATAAAAGGTTAACTGTATGTCCAGATAAGTGAAATGTTACTTTTTGTGTGATTAAGGACACAAGGGAAATTAGGGGAAATGCTCCTGAGGGCATTTTTTAAATTGTCCTCCAGGACACCTAAATGGCCCATTCTATTCCCTCTGATTCTCAGAAGTGAAAGGATTTTTAAGATCCAGAAGAATAAAATAATGTCCCCGTGAATACCTTCCACCCATACATTTTTGACAGATTCATACTAATAAAGAAGACCCTGAAGCCACCATGATCTGGCCCATAATCCTTCATACATACAGACTGACAGATTCATCAGAAGTTGGCATATGCTTATATTTTTACTTCTGAGATATAAACAGACTCCTATAAGCAGGGTGTGGGACCTGATTTATGGAGAGGCATGGAAATTTATGGGCACAATTGGAAAAGTAATTAGCATGCAAAGCAAATCTTAGCCAGAGGCTCTAAAAACCCTATGTGCCACCAGTACTGCCATGGAAGGGGGTGGACTCCCACAGGCACTGTCCTGTGGCTTCTCCGTTGCCTGGGCTAAATGTAAGTGAAGAAATGAAAATAATTCTCCTCAGTGGGATTTCAGAAGCACTTGAGAAATTTTAACCAAAGCACTGAAAAGAAAGTACCAAGTCCTTGAACAGAGCTCCAATCTTGTCAATTAAGATCCTGTTTGCAGGGACACCTGGGTTGCTCAGTTGGTTGGACGACTGCCTTCAGCTCAGGTCATGATCCTGGAGTCCCAGGATCGAGTCCCGCATCGGGCTCCCAGCTCCACGGGGAGTCTGCTTCTCTCTCTGACCTTCTCCTCACTCATGCTCTCTCTCACTGTCTCTCTCTCAAATAAATAAATAAAATCTTTAAAAAAAAAAAAAAAGATCCTGTTTGCAGCCCTTCTGCTTTCACTATAGGCACACCAAACACAGCCTTCCACCAGCCTCCAGATAACAAAGATTCCATTTCCTATTTCCCGAGCCCACTCAGGCCCACAGAGCATTCGTGAAAATCAGTCCCCACCCTTCACCCATCCACACAACATAGCAGGAGTAGCCAGCCTCTCCATCTGGGGAAGAAATTGGTCTCATTTGCTATGGAGGTTCCAATTTTAATGACCACAGTAATCATTTCCCATGTACTGCTGCTCTATGTATGACCTAATCTATCAGAAAACATCCTGCCAGATCAATTCCAAGCAATTCCTAAAGATACTACTATAGCTGGGACGTGGGACCACATTTCCTATTCATTTATTGCAGGATTTATCCATCTCTTTGTTCTAGAACCAGCTGGTCATAGAGGAAATTTTAATGCATGCATGACCTTTTCAAAATCCCTCCACCTCCCACAGCAAAATCAAACTTGGTGAAGGGTTTATTGACAGCAGGGCTGGTCATTTACTGCTGGGCACCTCGGGAGCTTTATTTGATAACTATGGCTCTTAGAAACAACATTCTCATCAAAATGAAAACGTGCATATGTCAGAATCTTGGCAGGGAGACTTCTATCATTCAATCTGATTATAAATTTGATTAAAATTGCAGGGATCACCTACCGCCCATAGTTACTATCTAGCCCTGGAAACCACAACTAATAAAATGCATCATCATAAACCACTTAAAACATAAAGGAAAGGAGGTGGGGGAGGAATGGGGGGGGAAAGAAAGGGGGGGAACCCGTCCTAAAAAAGGCTACAGAAATTTAAAGGCAAAAACAAACAAACAAACCACCTTCTGAAAATATGGTGATTGGACTTTTCTTTCTCTTTCTCTTTTCTTTAAACCAATTAAGCAGGTGCTTAAATTTGAGTGCTTATCAGAGTTTGATCTCCAAAAGTACATGTGAACGCATTATTCTGGGCATCTTCGCAGCAGCCTGACTCCGCGTCATTTCGTGCCGCTGGCTGAGCCCATCTCGCCTGGCATTTGCAAACATTGAGAACACGCTTTTCTCATTGGCCAGGTCCTCCAAGTCGGCCAGAAGCCCGCAGAGGCGAGGAGGCTCCATTTGTCCCAGCTGCTGCTAACCATCACGCCAAATCAATATCCCCTCGGAAGGCGCGTTCACCTTTCACCGCAGCAATTGATAGCGCCCCAGAGGCTCGGTGACGTCGCTGGGTGTTTGCTCAGCGAAGGAAAATCCCTCTTTGCACCACCTCCGGCTCTGTCCTCACTCCCAGTGGAGCGCGCTTGCCTGTCCTTAATCACCCGTGAAATGGTGCGGAGGAGGGGCCCCGCGGAAATAACCCAGGGGGACGACCAGCTGTGACTCATGCTTTTCACCTTTGAAGGGAAGTAACATTTTGGAGCAGGATTCCACTCTGGCCTGCCTCCAAGGGACACAAGAGAGAGAGAATACCCTTCCTGTTCTCCACTGACAAGGACCCGGCGATGCCGCTGGAAGAAAAGGGCCAACATCAATAATGCATCGGGATCGTGGCTGACATAGTTTTCATCTATCTGGGTAATTGAGCAGTTGTCAAAATATAGCTCTAAAAGGCCATGTGCATACAGAGCCTTCACTGTTCCGGAAAGGGCAGGCTTAACCCTGTGTAGTGTACAAAGGACATATCCAGTCTCTCCTCTCCCCAAAAATAAATATTTGCTACCAATGTGAGTTAGTAATAGTAAGAGTAGCAGTATAGTAATAAGAATAGCTACTGTTTACTATATGTAGTCTGTATCACCCTCTTTGTAAGCATGACAATGCTTGAAAACTTCAGAGGAAACTTAACTTGCCCGAGGCCATCTAGTAAGTGGCAGAACTGGATTTAAACCGAAGCCTGTCATCCGCCTACCCACTATGGTGTCTCCCAAAAGTAGGTATTTTTGTGTAAGCTGGAAGGCTAATGCCAAGCATCTGGTTAACCAACAGCCCTCTGACCCACAGCCCTCTGATAACGGTACAATGACTGCAACTGCAGATCATTTCCAGCCATCTTTAAGTAGCTTTATAGACAAGAACAGGGAGAGGAGAGGAGAGCCACGACCACTGACCCAAGACCACACTGGCAGACAGTGGCAGTATGCTGAAATGAGAAGGCCCTTGCAGTGAGAAACTTAACAGCTAGTCTCTTAGCAAATTTCAAGTATACAATATAGGAGTACTAACTGTAAGCCACCATGCTACACATTAGATCTCCAGGATGTAATCATCCCGAGTAACCGAAATTTTGTACGAACATTGTTTGTACCAACAAACCTCTGCCCAACATTGCCCCATTCCCCTACCCCTCATCATCCCTGGCAGCCACTGTTCGACTCTGCTTTTCTGAGTTCAACTGCTAAGAGAGTATATCTTAAGTGTTCTCAGCACCCAAAAAAAAAAGTGATTATGTGAAGGGGTATGTTAATTAGCTTGATTGTAGTAATCCTTTCACAGTGTATACATATATCAAAATATCACATTGTGCACTTTAAACATATACAACTTTTATTGGTCAGTTATACCTCAATAAAGCTGGGGGGAAAGAGCCTTTAATTATTATGGGAACTACGTCGGTCATTCATCTAAAGGTCTACGAATAGAGCCTCACCTTCAGAAAGACACAACACAGCATGCACCACTGGTTTCCCTGGGAGGCATGCTCTCTTCCCAGGGGTTTCCAATGACCAACAGGGAACACAGTGAGGGACTCCAGAAAGAAACCCCACATATCACACACCCAGGAAACCCTCTCTCACCCACTCCATGGTCTTGCTTTTGCCTCTGCAGCATTTTCCTCCAGAGGAGAGACCATAGTAAAAATAGTACTGGCTTGCTTCATTAAGGCAGGACAAAATACTTTCTTGGCACTGTTTTCCTGTCTTTTAAACTTCTCTCATTCCTCTCATCTAATTCTTCTGCTGCAAGAAATGAAAAGGAAGCGTGTTCCTGGAATGGTACATGCAAATGAAGAGACAATGATGGGAGCTGAGCTGACATGTTCCAGAGCAGACAGCAATGCACAAAGCTAAATGAGCAGCAGGCTCCGGGTCGATAACACAAATAATAATGATAGTAATAATAATGATAATAATAGCAACACTTCTGCATTCATCTCCCTTTGGGGCAGTCCTTTTCTCGGGCTTCCCAAATCAGAACACGGAATTATGCAGAGGGCCCGAGGGGCTCTGCCCTCTGTGATCTCTACTCAACCCAGATTAATGAAGCATTCATAACACCTGTGCTTACACTTCTCACACTGTCATCCCAGCCATGGCAGGGCTGGTTTCATCTGCGTAGGAACAAGCCTTTAAATTCCAGCGGCACCAGGGATTCAAAAGGCAATGACCTTGACATACACAGGCTTTCCTCTCACCACCCAGGAAGCTGGGGGCTCAGCACCAATACCACACAAAAGCCACCTTCCACCCTGGAATTAATCATCATTTCAGAGTTTCCATTACAAATGTTTGTTTAGAGAAGCCCAGAATAGTGGACCAATCATGGGGTTTTAGAGTGGTTTTAAACTTTTATGGATCAAGGACACCCCCAGAGAATCTGATAAAAGCTACAGAGATTCTATTTAAATTAAACCTATATGCTATAATTTGCATATATAAGGAGACTCTTGGACTCTCCTGGAGCTCTTCCAGGCTCCTTTCACCAAAATCCTACTGTGGTTCAATGACATGTGTGTATGTGTGTGTGTTCTAATCTAGTTCACTCTTCTTAGCACTAAATGAAAATGGTATGAACTAAAAGGAGAAGGAAACTCGATTCCAGGACCCTGGGATAATGACCGGAGCTGAAGGCAGATGCTTAACTGACTGAGCCACCAGGCATCCCTAAAAAGTGAACTGTATTTAATGAACACCAAATACATGCCAAATTCTCTACCAGGTATATGATATGCATATGTGCATTTAACCCTCTTTACAATCGCATTAACAAGGACTGTGTCTTACTATTCACCTCTCCCTCCCCAGTGCCTTTCACAGTGCTGGTCCTCCCCCCCCACCAACCCAACCAAATTACTTGCTGAGTGAATTCATTGTCACTATTTTGCAGAAGAGGAAACTGAGCCTCTCAGAGGTTAAGCAACTTCTATAAATCAGACAGGAGGGACGCCTGGGTGGCTCAGTTGGTTAAGCAGCTGCCTTCGGCTCAGGTCATGATCCCAGCGTCCTGGGATCGAGTCCCACATCGGGCTCCTTGCTTGGCAGGGAGCCTGCTTCTCCCTCTGCCTCTGCCTGCCACTCTGTCTGCCTGTGCTCACTCTCGCTTCTCTCTCTATGACAAATAAATAAATAAAATCTTTAAAAAAAAAAAATCAGACAGGAAATAAATGCTAGTAGAGGTGGGATTTGAACTCAGATCTGCCTATTCTCTTTCCCCTGTGTCTTGATGAACATTTGGTATGAGAGACTAAATCAAAGACATACACAAATGATATGCTGGCAAGACTTGCAGGAAAGAGGAGAAGCAGAGTAGGTGGGCTGGGGGCACGTGGAGGGACCAGGCCAGGCCACGGTACACAGGTACACACACACAGGGTGGTCAGCGGTGGCCTCTCTGGAAGGTAAGATTTGAGCAGAGCCTGGAAGGAGATGAGAGGATGCGCTAAGCAGAGGAGGATGCCAGGGAGGGGAATAGCCGGGGCCAGCCCTAATCAGAAGTAGACCTTGTAGCTCTAGGAATAAGTCGGGAGACTAGGGGAAGAGTCATAGGAGGTAAGGTTGGGGATGCGAGGCTGCAGAAAGACCTCATGTCAATCATTGTAAGGACTATGACTTTTACTCAGGGTGAAATGGGAACTCATGGCAAATACGGATTGGGGCAGAGGCATGATCTGACCTCCGTGTTCAAAGACCATTTTGTCTGTTGACATGAGGATGGAGAGTAGGGGTGAAGAGATCAGGCGAGAGGCCACATCTAGTTTTTCAGGCAAAAGATGATGGTGGCTTGGCCAGGGTGGCAGGAGTGGAGATGGAGAGAAGTATACTCTGAACTTGTGAGAGAAGAGAGGAGTTAAGGATGACTCCAAGGTTTCAGGCCCAAGAAATGGAAACTGACACCTGTTAGGCTCATCCCCACCTTCTAAGTAGGCAAAAAAAAAAAAAAAAAAAAGCCTGCTCTTATTCTCAAGGCCTTAAAACCAACCTGAGAAAAATAATGTGCTTATGGTTTCCATACAGTTTCCAAATATATTTCTTTTTTACATGAGAGAAATTCTTGTGCGTAGCCTTGTGAGAAAAGAGGAAGAATTCCTTAAAAACCGCCCGTTTTTCACTTTTGAGTGTTAGAAAGCAAGCTCCAGAAAGTGTTTATTTTGTCTCACTCCCTATCCTCATATCTGAGGCTGCATGACCTTCTCTCCTGCTCTGTTGGACGCCAGGTCAGTATTGGAATGAGTTCCTGCTGGCCACTGACCACGAGTGTTTCCAAACAACTTTCTGAAACAGGGAGCTGTAGGCCGATGCTGACTTCAGGTGACCCGAATCTGACACCAAGAGTGAGAAGCCAGGGCTGTCCCCTCTCCTCCCATGAAAAACACAGGCATTCCTGGTTAGCGTGGGCTGCCAGGCAAATGTTGAGCCCTTAGCCCTGGACACAATCAAAAGTGAATGTGGAGCTCGCTTCCGGAACACACCGCACAGCCAAGGAGACAGTCTACACGAGGTTAAAGCAAAAGGGTTTGCAGAGGGTAAGCCTCCCACTTACTTCCATCAAGGATTCACTTTTAAAAACAACAAAAAAAAGCTAAAGTGGAAAAGACAGGATGATAGAAAAACTGTATTTGTGTAAAAAAAAAAAAAAAAAAAAAACGCATTGCCCATCAACTACATGCATGGCACTATTGTTTTACTGAATTCCACACAACATCCTAGGAAGCCAGCATAATTTGGACCCTTGTTCTGGTGACAGTGGTCAAGCAACTTGCCCAAAGTGACTCAGTGAAGCCATACAGATGTCCGACTACAGATAACAGTTTCCACCATAGCTGCTCTAGGATGAATGGCTGTCCCCCGTGTGCCTGGGACTGAGAAGGTCCCCAGGATGCAGGACTTTCAGTTTGAGATGCAGGAAAGACTCTGGCAAACCAACATAAGAGAGTACCTCGTTTCCTCTTGAAATGAAAATATGCCCATAAAAATGCAATCATGTCATGAATACCTAGAAAACTGAGCAGAATAAATTTAAAAACATCATTGGGAAAATTAAAAGTGCACACTCTTATTTAAGGTAAATATGGCCTCCAAAGTGGGTTCTGCCTTTACGAAGAACAGGTTTCTTTCCCACCCCATTAATAGCCAATCTTCTGCCATCACAAGAGGGAGTCCTTTGTGAGAATTTGCTGCAGAACATTAATCCCCAATTTCCTACACATTCAACTCCACAAGAGGATCAGTTCTCCAGCTGTCTCCCAGCAAGCTTGCCAGTTGTGAGTGTTCCCACATCCCGTTGCCTTTTACATCTCTTTGCTGCAAAATGTCAACTGTAATTCTTGCTCAAGTCATTGTAATTTATACCCCTGACCAATCTACCCAATGTCTTTCCAAGGGGACATCAATGAGTTCAGCTACCTGAGATAAAATTCCACTGCTCAGGAAAGTGGTGTTATTTCTCCCAAGCCTGCATTGCCCCACTTGCTAGTAGTGCTCCCTCACTCATTCCACAGACATTTATGCCAACTTTGAGCCAAGCCTAGTGTTGTCACATAACCTGTCAATTGGCAAAGGTCTCTCTTTACAAGGAGTCTCACTGGTATGATGTCCTGGGACCTAGACCTTGACAGTTGACACAGAAGACATCCTCCTCCTCTTTATCATCTAGTGATTTGATCAAAGAAACTGAGGGGTAAAAATAAGCCAATATAGTGGAACTGTTGCACTAGGCTCTGTGAGCCTTGATCAGCCAGCCCAGCTGTGCCTGGGGTGACAGGCCCTTGACACGAGCTTATGTGTTTTAGACACTGCTGGCAGGGTGGACCCAAGGGGCAGAAAAGCCCTACTATACACCTTTCTCCGCAAGGCTGGGAGCACAGGAAGGCACAGTCTCTGGTTCATCTCTCAATCTCAGGGCTAATGCCCAAAAGGCAAAGAGAGTTGAATATGTCACTGTGAGCCAGAAATAGATGGGAAGGGATTCCACTAGCAGGAGTCTCTTCCCCCTGCTTATCTCTGCTCTTGCCTTGCAAGTCCCCCCTTGCAACAGTGGGCCAGTCAATGTTTAATTGGTGCAGGGTGGGACCTTCTTTGCAGCATTTGCTGATTTCTGCAGTGTAAATACTCCCACCATGGCTAGGTTCAAGTTACCAACATGATGTCATGGAACACAGAGTTGGGCAGAAATGCGAACAATCGCCTCCAGCACACGACCACTTAAATCCCCACATGAAGAACTCAATGCCTTGTCCTTCTTTAGCCCCACTTTTCCAATTCTTGAATGACAGAGGAGGAAGAATTTGCTGTTGTAAGAATGACTGAACCACAGAAGCAGACAGAGGAAGTGCATCACACTTGGCTTGAATATAGTGGAGGGATTTTTTTTTTTTTTACTACGTCAAGCCAAGTAATTTACTTCTCTTGTGCTAAACAAGTTCGCATGTTTTATTTCAGTGCAACCAAAAAAACTGCTGTGAAAGAGGCGAAGCTGTTATTATTAAACAAATAAGGAGACCACCTCCGAGTGGGTAAGACTGTCAACTGAACATAAATCTGAGTCCCGAGCCCTATTTATGATTTATTCATCTGTTTGCATCTCCCCATACAGGAGTCCAAGCATCCTGTCTACAGTGTAGATATGATGATGTTTTAATTCTTTCAGTGGCTACCTATACACCATAGGATAAGGTCCCAGATATGTATGTATTATGGCACAGAGGCTATCTGGCCCTGATCCTACCTCTCCTCACCAGCCCTGTGACCTGAGTGACCTCATTTAAACTCCAGCCACAATACTTGGGATTTCCGTTAAATGACTGGCTCTTTCCCAGTTCTGGCCTCAAGTCATACCTTCCACCCCACTATTGGGGACACTCCTCCTTTCACCCATCTACCATCTCCAGCTAAGGTCTGCATAGCTTTCTGCTACCTTATTGTCCTTATTTCTTTAAAAGATACTCTTGCCTCCTCTAAACTAAGTAAACTCTTTGAAGGCAAGGACTGGGCTAGTCTGTCTTCCAGAACATATAGGAAATGTCAGATAAATGCCTGCTGAAATCATCTCGCTATTTCATTAAGAAAAAGACTCCTGCTGCTCAAAGAGACTTCTGTGTGCTTAGACTGCCTGAAGATTGAAAATCTCCTTGGGAAAGAAAGCATACCATGGTGGCATTTCTGATGACGCTGAAGTCAGACAATAATCAAAAACCATGTTCCCAGGACAGACCGATCCATCACCCTCTATGGGTTTGCATCAAGTCCCACCTTCACGGACAGTTTCTTCCTCCCAGACTATGGTAACAGAGCTGTGTCACCCTCAGCAGGAACGGTCTGCCCTTTGCTGCTGTGTCACAGGGCGCAGCTGCAGGGGCTACGGCCTTGGCCAGAATCACACTGGGTCGGGGAATACCAAACAAGACGCAGGCATGTGTTCTCCTAGTTCTCCAGCCCACTTAGGGCTTCAATGTGTGGCTCTGCATCCACCTTCCAATGCACCCAGCATGCTGCTGCTAGAGGGATGTTCATCCAGGAAGTTTGCAATTACACTGCTACTTCTGGGAATGCTGTTCTTTCTGCGTCTTGGACTTTAGAACAGCGTGCATCATGTGTTGACTATCCTGATGCAAATGTGTATGTCCTCCAGGCTTTCACTCAAATGAGACCTACACAAACGAGGCTGTAAGTAAAGTACCTACAGAGGAGCACAACACAGGGTCCTTCATACCTGGCCTCTCTCCAGCCTCAATAAGTACCAAGGGCAGACATCCATCCCATACTGAGGCCAGCATTTCCCATAATACCATGTTGCATGGGGTTCTAAATTGGCATCATAAATGGCCTTGGGTCAAATAAGTTCTAGAAATGCTGAGTTACAAAATATGAAGAGGGTATCTTTATCGGAGGACATCTGAGAACTTAACACTCTCAGGTACAATCACGAACCTCCAAAATGAGGTATATTATGTAGGTCCAACTTAATGGACCATGGACATCCCCACTAACTTCCTTTTTTGGCAAATCACCTGTAGGCACTGACGCTCTCCCAATATAACTTTGAGAATCCAGTTCTAGCCTCGTGAGTTCATTTAGTCACTGATCAGGTGAGGCATTTCAATCAAAGCCAAGGAAAGAAAGCACTAACGGTTTTGGAAGACTTTTTTTTCAAGTCATCATACAGATTGAAGTCAGACAACAGAATGTTAAACAGAAAATGTTAAAATATCTCCAAAACAAAAAATTTTAATCCTAAACTATAAAGCCATATAGAGCCTTAAATCCTGCCAAGAGAATAAACTATTTATTCCTCCTGACATCCTAGGATTCTCTTCATGGTACAAAGAGCATAGGCTTAGGAATTAAACACACCTGCATGAAAATCTTGGCTCTGCTCCTATTCACTGGCTCTAAAATGCCTTGCAGGGCTACATTGAGAATTACATAAGGCAATAAATACCATCACATAACAAAAATCAATTAATTCATGCCTTAAAATTATTATTTTTCTATGATATGGAAAACGTCCCACTATGTCTTATGCAAATAACCTATGCTCTATGTTTATAGAAGTGACGGTTCTAGTCCAAGCTACTGCATTAATAAAGACTCCCAGAGAAACCGAATGAATAGGATCTATAAACAATCATATATAGGTATATACAGTTGACCCTAAACAAAACAGGTTTGAACCGCATGGGTCCACTTATGCACAGACTGTTTTCAATAGAGTGCAGTACTATAAATGCATTTTTCTATTCCTTATGATTTTAACATTTTCTCTAGTTTGCCTTATTGTAAGAATACAGTATATACTATATACAACACACAAAATGTGTGTTAATTGACCGTTTATGTTACTGATAAGTATCCTAGTCAACAGTAGGCTAGTAGTAGCTAAGTTTGGGGAGAATATAAAGTTATATGTGGATTTTCGATGGTGCCAGGGGTCAGTGCCCCAAACCTCACACTCTTCAAATAATAACTGTGTATTTTTCTATGTACAGATATATACCAAATATGTGTATATTTATTGCAAGGCATTGGCTCACAAGATTATGGAAACTGGGGCGCCTGGGTGGCTCAGTGGATTAAGCCGCTGCCTTCGGCTCAGGTCACGATCTCAGGGTCCTGGGATCGAGTCCCGCATCAGGCTCTCTGCTCAGCAGGGTGCCTGCTTCCCTCTCTCTCTCTCTCTGCCTGCCTCTCCATCTACTTGTGATCTCTCTCTGTCAAATAAATAAATAAGATCTTTAAAAAAAAAAAGATTGTGGAAACTGAGAAGTCCCTAGATATATATGTAGGTGGCAAGTTGGAGACCCAGGTGAGCCAATGTTATAAGTTCCAGTCTGAAAGCCAGCAGCCTCGAGAACCTGAAAACAGATTATTTCAATCTAAGTTCAAAGGCCAGAATAGACCTGGAATAGCTCCCTGGAACAGGAGGCAAGAGAAGTTCCCTCTTACTCAGGCATTTTGCTCTACTCGGGTCTTGAATTAACTAGGTGAAGACCACCACATCTACTTTACTCAGTCTACTGATTCAAATGCTGATCTCATCCAGAAACATCTCCACAGGCAAACTCAGGATGATATCGGGCCAAACGTCTGGCCACCTCATAGTCCAATCAAGTTAAAACACAAAATTAACCATCACAACATCTAAATATATCTACTGAATTAACTAAGTTGAGTAAATCTGGAATTCAGTGTTGTCAGAAGACCAATGTGCCAAGAAGCAAATTGAAATGCCAAGTGACAGCCCAACTCTAGTGCCAAGATGCCTAAAGCACTGGAGGAATCGTTTAATAATCTAGCTATGGTGAACTATCCAACAATCTTGCCTGCTGCCCACTGACTGGCCCCCAAAGATCATCAGATCATGCCTCCATTCTAATACCAACATTTGGAAAACTGTAAACGGAAGTTGAAATGCTCTTAGCCATCAACAAAGTATCCCACGCTGATGACAATGTGTTCTTTGTTTGCTTTTTTAATCATAGAGCTCTACCCTGTTGGTGCATCTTAGAAGAAAAAAAAAAAAAAAAACAATGAAGCACCCTAGCAAACTTCTGCCCGCCCTGAAAAGATGAACAGTTAAAGAATACACTAAGACTATCACTGGGAAATGTGTGGGTAAATAGGAAAATAGTTGCCATGGGCACTAGAACCTCAATTATGAGACTCTAACTAAAACATCCCTTCTGCTGGACTCCTCACACTCCACTTTGAGTAGGAGCACAAGTCTCAAGGTAACATGGCAGGAAAGGGGAGAGGGACTGACAACTGCTAAGCACAGGTATGTTAGGCAGTGAGCCAGGCCCTTCAAAGGCAATGACCCACATAATTCTCACCACAATCCTGAGACATATAAGAATTTGTATTCCCCATCTTATAGATGAGAGAAATGGGATTCACGTAAGATATGTGACTTGACCTTGGAGAGTCTGTCTTCTCATGGACAATGAGAATTACATAAATGATTGTATTTGCTACCAGGAAACTCGAGTTCAAATGATCTTAACACGATCCCTCCATGTAGATTTCAATGTCTATTTTCTTTAGACCTTTATAAACCACACCAAATCCTTTATGAATCATCGTAGAAGCAGGATGGGTGGAAAGATGGGCACATAGGGCATCTGGGATGAAGATCCAGATTTCTCTGATTCCAAAGCTTTTACTCCTTTTGCTTCATTAAGTTTGAGAGATTTAGTTACACTAGGTTTTTAGTTTGCTGTTTTACTCTGTTTAAGTATCCTTCAGGATTTTCTAGGGTGAGTCTGGATCTATATGTATCTTGGGCCTGCTATAAACTTTGGAGTAATTTCCTCTAGATCACTCCCATTTTATCTCCCCTAGCACATGGGGTCGAGTTCTTTTTCTAAATCACTGAACTACCTGAAGAAGTTGGTCCCGGTGTTAAGATTTAAAATATCTACTTATGGCTGTAAACAAATATTGAACTCTTGGTAAGACACACATGTTGCAGTATTTAGGGGAAAAGATACTGATGTTTACAACTTACTTTGGAAGGTATCAAAAAACATAGGGGAAAAAATAACAGGGACTGATAGATGACAGAGAAATAGACAGGTGAACAGATCTGTGGAAATGCAAATATAGCAATTGTTAACTACAGAGGGAAGGTGGTCCATATATTATGTTCTCTGTACAATTCTATCACCTTAACTGCATATTTAAAATTTTTCATTAAAAATATGGGGGATTCATAGAGATAGTGTAAGGCCAGGGGCTGGGAGAAGTTTTGAGTTTCAGCTTAAGAGGATGAAAAAATCAGATCCAGATGAAAATGTACATGGAGATGCACAGTAGTGATAGTTAAACAACAGTGTGCATGACTTAATACCCCAGACTTCGACACTCTAGAAGAGTTAAAATGATAAATATTATATTGTATATGCTCTACTACATTAGAACAATAAAGAAATTTTATTTATTTATTTGACAGACAGATCACAAGTAGGCAGAGAGGTAGTCAGAGAGGGAGGGGGAAACAGGCTCCCTGCTGAGCGGAGAGCCTGATAGGGGGCGGGGCTTGATCCCAGAACCCTGGGATCATGACCTGAGCCCAAGGCAGAGGCTTAACCCACTGAGCCACCCAGGAGCCCCAAGAACCATAAAGAAAGAAACATTGAATTATTCTGAAAAATGGCTATAGCAGCAATAATTGCTCTTGGAAAATATACAGAAAGGATAAAACCAACAAAAAAAAATAGCTTTTCAAATATTTTTACATAAATATGAAAAGAGTGAGATAAAGTATATTACATAAGCCAGACCCAAAAAATGTTTAAGTCTTTAAAGAAAAAGAATTATACACAGATTATTTGGTTTCAAGAAGAAGAAAGTACACAAAGGGAGGAAACGTCATCTGTGGCCTTATAAGGAACCCTGGACTACATCCGATTTTGCTTCCCCTAAACCTCTGCGTGCTGTTCATGTGTGTTTCACCTCTACAGTGTTAATACTGTCATCTAGAAGAAATAGGTGGAGAAGTGATACTTTGGATCCTTTTTAACTCTAATGTTCTATAAATTGTGAAAACTTTTGCATGTTTTATATAAGTCCGTATATATTATATGATTAGAAAAACACTAAATTAACTGATTAAAAAGACAAAACCCACCAAACCTCTGCAGGGTCCCTCTTGTCCAAAATCCCATCTGAGTCCTGAACATGCATTCAAGGCCCCACAAGCCTGCTGCTTCAGTCTCCTCCTCTCCCATGACTCTCTGCTTGTTCTCAAGTAGACCATCCACCATGTCTCTGAGGATGCTCTCTCCACTGGCTAGAGACCCCTGCTCTGCCTACCCTCCCCTCACACCTACCTTTGACGTGGGTACATTTTCCCCTGGTTCACTCTGAGCCTTCCTTTGACCTGGCTGGCTCACTAGCACCCCTCCAGTGAGCTCTTCTCGGCCCTTCACCATCTCATGCCTCCATCCTTCATCATCATCACCACGACCATCACACCAGTTGTGCTACCTCCTGAATCTTCATTGTTTGTTTGCTTAGGGTTTGTGTTGCTGTTTCTTTCTCCATTTTGCTTTGTTTTATAATTGAAATATATAATCAACATATAACATTGTATCAGTTTTAGGTGTACAACACAGTGATTTGATATTTGTAGGTAGTATGAGATGATGACCACCATAAGTCTAGTTAACATGGTGCATCCCTATTTCCACCTCCTGCTGTCAGTTATACTCACAATGCACTTTTTAAAAATATGACTGTCTCCTTGGCATGTGAGTCTGTGCCACGGAATAGCCCCTCAGACCCCATTCCACTCCCAGGTACCTAGCACAGCACGTGGAACATCGCCATTTCTCAGCTAAGGTGGACAGAACAAAAGGAAGAAAGAAATGAAAGGAGGGAGGCAACATTTCTATGTCCCATAGAACTTCAGGATGTTTTAATATGGCATTCCTAGAGAACTTTTTGTTTGAGGAAATCAGTGGTATAAATTCACTGCTTGGTGGGAAAATAAATACATAGTTCTGCTTGCTCTCATTAGTCATCCAATACCATAAATTAAATTCCTGCCTGGTAGCATATTAACCTACTATCTCCTAAATTACATACTCATGCCCAAATGCCAATGTCTACTAAATTAAGGAAAAAGTGAAGACAATGTTTTATTTTAATTTTTCAGAAAGCCATGTAAAGACTTCAGTCCTGCCTAAAGCAGTACATAATGCCTTAGAGAGTCAGACATTAACCTTCCCTTTTAATCTAGACTGATTTATCCATACCCACCTACTTGCCAGAATAAGAAAGGTGATCCCAAAACACCAAACAGTATCCAACACAATGCCTGAGATGATCACACATGCACACACAAACACATGTACACGCACACTTGTTATCCTGCTCCTGATCTTCTCTTTGCTGAACAATTTACTCCCAACCTACAGCCCTACCTTAGCCAGATCTGGTGTACCTATGTTCTCCCCAATACTTGAACAAATGTGCTGGAGAAAAAGAATTAGACAAACACGAACTAATTTAAACCCTTAAGAAGTGGTTGATATGATTCAACATTACCTTGTTCTTACTAGTGTAATGTCCACATGGCACAATATACAGGATCAACTGAATGTTTTGGTCACACTTGATGTCACTTCCTACAATGGGATCCCAGGCTCAACATTAAACCATTGTGCTGGAAAATAAGAAGGTCCACATCCAAATTCTCTTGCTCCTGAATATAAGTTGCTTTTTTCCCTGTTACTTTTAAAAATGTCCTTTCAAAAACTGTCTCAAAAGAAGGTCAACCTGCTTTTCAAGCATATGAATGTGACATCAACCAACAAAGTTATTCTTACAATGGATTCCCCACAGAGAGAATTACTTGAAAATAATGATAAAAATTTGGTCAGATCCTCAAGATATATTTCTTGGCCAAAGGCAACTCAAAGTTGGTTGGGTATCTAAGTTTCTGGATTCTTCTAAACAATGATCTATAATACCAGGTATTCTTAAGGCTCTTAAATAATAAGAAAAAGGGAACCCTTCTATTGTATTTGTTTACTCACTAAGACCACATTTACTGAGCCCATCCTCTAAACGCAGAGCAGGATTCCTTTTGACTTTCCTGGGAACAGAGGCCCCTTCATTATCCTCCTCCACAGTAGTCTACTAAAGGTCTACTAGTTTTCGAGCTTGACAAACTTGGGTTCAAATATCCATTCTGCCACTTAGCCACCATGCCCTTGGGCAAGCTATTTAACCTCCCTGAATCTCAGCTTCCCCTTCTACAAAATGAGGGTAATAATACTGTTCTGAAAAGGTTGTTATACAAGAATGAGGTTAGCAAGCCTATATAAAGCAGCTGGCATGCTGCCTACCTCAGTCAATGTCAACTCCTTTCCCTCCTTCCCTTCCCTTCTGGTAGGAGGCAACAGTTCGGGAAAAACTGTACTCATTCCTGAGAGGTCTGGAGTGACAACTGCTTCTACAGCATAACATGCTAGCAACAGGGAGACACAGGGGCAAAGAGTGACTTTTGAGGTGACTGCTGTTTAACAATTGTGTTTTTGGTGTGGTCTCCAGGAGATCGCTGCCAGAGGCATGGGCCCCTCACCTGCTGCCAAAGGCAGGTCCTGGAGAAGCTGGTTTACTATAGACATTCTTCACGCAGAACATGTATCCATGGACACCTTTCAGCCTCCCTTGGCCTCCATGGGATTGCTTCACATAGAGAAGTCAGGATTGTAGGGTTTTCCCCAGTGTTGAGGAGCCCATGACACCCATATAAAATCATGTCCCTTTCAATAAGGGAGAAGTTCCTGCCTAGGCCAGGTAAAACTCAGTTGCCACTTACAGATAGAGAGAGTTGCTTGGACTAAAAGTACAAGTCCAGGGGATACTGGTTTAATATAATCAATTATATTCGGGTTTTATTAGCTTGACTCTCCCACCCAATACTCCACCCAAGCATAAAAATGGACAAAAAGAATGTGAAGGAGACAAGGGAGGGCAAAAGATTCCAATAGATTATCTGGAAGCAGGAAAGGGCAATGGGTACAGTCTGACTATGCTAACAGAGCATACCACAGTCAAAATACTTGTACCCCTCCACAAGAGGGGTGAGGTGATTCATCCTGCAGAATCCTAAAACCCAAAACCTGAGCAGTCAAGTTCAGTGGAAGGTATGGATGAAGATGGAGCTGAGGGTCTTAGCCTGCTTTCTATTCCCATGGTGCTGGCAGTCAGAGAGATCTCTCCCACCAATTCCTGCTCAAGCAGGAGGCTGGAAGACTCTTGAGAAACTGAAGAAGAGAAAATATCCAGAGATATTTTCCAGCGAAAATATCCTAGATACTAACATGGAATTCCCCAAAGGGACCAGCCAGAAAGCTGCCCAATGACCCTACAGTAAAGCTCAAGAGGTTTAAAGTCCAATCGCATAGAGAGGGTTTGCTATTAGCTTTTAGAGCTCTTAAATATGAATGAACAGACAATGTTTGTCATGTATTTAAGGGAATTATTTAACATGATAAAAGTCAAAAAATAGCTATTAAAAGCAAACATATATATATATTATAAAAATTAAAAGATTCAACACAAAGGATAAAAGGTAAGGTTGTAAAAACCTAATATAAAGTAAAATAAAAAGACAAAGACATGGAAAATCATAGAAAAGATCTTTAAAAATAAGAGAACAATCTAGAATATCTAACATCTGACTACAAATGTTTCCAGATCAAGGGAAGAGAATAATGGAAAGAAATTCCCAGAGGAATATAGAGTAATATTTCCCAGAACTAGACACAAGTTCCTAGATTAAGAGGGTCCTCAAAGTGAGCAACATGATGAGAAAGAGGACGTATATCAAGGCATACCATCATAAAATATCAGAATGCCAGGGCTAAAGAAAATATACTAAAAACTTCAGGGAGGAGGGTAAGGTCACAGTTCACATTAAAAGAACTGGAATCAGGGAGCACGCAGCTTTCAATTATAACCCAAGAACTTAGAGGCAATAAAACAATGATTTAATTGTTTTGGAAAAAAATATCTTCCTCAACCTAAAACTAAGCATAGCTAAAATTTCAAACAAGCATAAGAATAGAATAAAGACATTTTCAGACATACAAGGTTTAAAAAAAAAAAAAAATGTATTCTTTTTCTCAGGCAGCTATACAGGATATGCTACCCCCACAGCTCAACTTGACTTCTTTCCTAAATTGGATTTCCTGTTTCTTGGGTCCCATATCAAGACAAAATAAAGCCACTGCATAGTGGTGATCAAGAAAAACAATAATGTTGTATACTGAGAGGATGAAGGAAAGAGAAATGCAAATGCGGTCTAAAGAAAACTGAAAAAAAATTTTCTTTGCTGTTAGGATTTTTTATTAGAGTCATTTCCATTGATATTTTAATGTTTATTTCTTTTTGTATTAACATATAATGTATTACCTGTTTCAGGGGTACAGCTCTGTGATTCATCAGTCTTACATAATTCACAGTACTTACCATAACACATACCCTTACCAATGTCCATCATCCAGCCACTCCATCCTTCCCACTCCCTCCCCTCCAGCAACCCTCAGGGAAACTGAAAATTTTTTACAAAAATTCTCCTCTGTGCAATCTGCACTAGCCCAAGAAAAGAAAGGAAAGGAAAGGGAATGAAAAGGACAAGGAAAAGGAAAGAAAAGAAAAAAAGAAATACACTGATATCACAGGTTCTCCCCGCAAACAATTCAACCAATCATGGTAAAGTCCACAATCTAGAAGCACCATCCTACCACTCCCTCTCCACCCATACACAGAGCTTTTAAGTGGCATTTTAGTGCCCTTCTCTTAAATATGGACAGCCAATAATGTAGCATCAGAATCTAAAGGAAGCGTCTAATGTAAAAGACAGGGTATAAGAGGGGAAAGCCTGAGAGGAAAAAGAGATTTTGTAAGATTAAATTTTTAAATTAATAAAAAATTATCACCCCCCCCCCCACACACACCACATCAATAGGGCTTCTTTATAATAAAAAGAAGCTAAAAGCTAAAAGAACTACAAGCTAAAAGCTAGAAGCTAAAAGAACTACAAGGCTCAGATTCCATTTATGGAACCTCCAGGAGAACCCAAGGACAAGAGACAAAAGCACACGAGAGAAAATTTTCACCTCTGACACCACAGCTACAGTAAACATAATCTAATTCTTAGAGAAATTAGGCCTATCTACCTCCATTCCCTTTACCTGATACATAATATATGGTTTTTAACAAAAAAATTATAAGCCATACTAATGACAAAACAGTCTGAAGAGACAAAATAATGATCTTTACTGTATGTCTGTCAATAGATATTTCCAAAACTTAAATGCAAAGAGAAAAAAGAAAGAAAGAGAACAGAATATCAAAGAACTGTGGGACAAATGCAAAGGGATTAACATATACATAAGGAAAATATCAGAAAGAAAAGAAAGAAACAAAAAAAATGTGAAGTAATAATGGTTGAAAATTTTCCAAAATTAACAATAAACACCGAACCACAGATCCAGGAAGCTCAAAAAACACTTAATAGTATAAATACCCAAAATCTACACTTATCATAATCAAACTCAGGAAATCAAAGACAAAGAGGAAATCTTGAAGGAAACAAAGGGAGGGGTATCTCACCTACCTACAGAAAAACAACAAAAAAGAAGTACACTGGATTCTCTTCAGAGACCATGTAAAGCAAGAATCTGGAGTAAAACATTTAAAGTGCTAAATGAAAAAAGCTACATAGAATTCTATATCCAGCAACATTATTCTTCAAAAATAAAGGGGAAATACACTTTCTGAGACAAATGATAATTGAGAGAATTTGTCACCAATAGACCTACCATGTAAGAAATGTTCAGACATTCCTCAGAAAGAAGAAAAATGACATAGGTCAGAAACCTGGATGTACATAAGTTAAAAAATAATACAGTGGAGAAGGAATAAATGGAGCTAAAATAAAATAATTTTTCTTATTTTTAATTTGTTTAACAGATAACAATTGTACAAAATAATAATGGTAATCATGTACTTGATAATTACAGCTTATGGCTAAGTAAAATAAATGACAGTGATGTTATAAAGAATGGGAGGAAAGAATTGAGAATTCTTTGTTATAAGGTGCCTGCACTACCTGTGATGAGCACAGTGTCATTTAAAAGTGGACTTGAATTAATTGCAAATGCATATTGCAAACTCTAGAGCAACCACTAATAAAAAATTTTATAAGAAATAAAGTTGATACACTGAGACAAGAGGAAATGCAATTATATAAAATGCTCAATTAAAACTGGAGAAGGTAAAAAATTAGAAGACAAAAAAAAAACAAAGAATAAGGACAAGAAGAGAAAAAAGTTGTAAGTAAGATAGATATTAATCCAACTATAGCAATTATTACTTTAAATGTGAATGGGGTGGGCGCCTGGGTGGCTCAATGAATTAAAACCTCTGCCTTTGGCTCAGGTCGTGATCCCAGGGTCCTGGGATCAAGTCCCGCATCAGGCTCTCTGCTCAGCAGGCAGCCTGTTCCCTTCTCTCTCCCTCTGCTACTTGTGATCTCTCTCTCTGTCAAATAAATAAATAAAATCTTTTAAAATATATAAATAAATAAATGTGAATGGGGCAAGTACAGCAATTCAAAGACAGAGACTATTGTAACTAATAAAATACAAAATCTGACTACATGTTGTCTGTAAAAAAAAAAAAAAGATTACATTTACCTTCAGTGAGATAAGGAAATAAGAAATAACTGGAAATAAGAAATAACTCTTGGAAATTAGAGATACAATAAAAGTAATTAAATATTGAATTAATGTGTCATAATAGAGGCTGAAGGACTCTTCTACAGAGTATAGTAAAAAAGAAAAAAAAACACATAAACAAAAATAGAAAAGGTTAAAAAAAAAAATTAGAGGATCAATCCAGAAGATAGTGAAGGTTCAAAGCGTTTGTCCAGGTCATGATTCCAGAAGAAAATTATAGAAAAGCAAGATCCTTAGCCCCAATCCTTTCCTAAGCGTTTATTGTGCCCTGACAATATTCCTAATACCATGACAAAGGTCAACATTTGGCTCCAGACCTATATCAACTTTCTCCCTCCTTGTGCTAATTAGCATATAAGATGAATAGCATTAATGTTCCTAATTTAGAAAATCTAGCCATGGTTTCTTCCTGCATCCCACATTGTCAGATATCAACCCTCGTCCCCTCCAGCCCCTCTGGTCCCTCTGTCAGATACCAACCCATGCCCACAGCACCAGGCCTATGGGTTGTGCCAGAGCATGGAGATTTTAGATGGAATCTGAGTCATTCAATGTAATCCACTGGCTACCATATGCTTCCGTTCCAATGTTTGTGCCTTCTCTTCAGTTCAGCCTTACGCCTGGCACACATATATTCTGATTCAACTGGTCCACATTCCAGGACTTGAGGTAAAATAAGGCCTCTTGGCCAAAGGAACATGTAGGGAATTGGCCACAAATACTGTTGGAGCAAAAGAATTAGTGAGACATGGAAGCTCAGCCTTGGGGTACACTTATCAAGTACCCACTCTATTGTAGGCACAGTATGTCATTGGGGTACAAAACTCACCAAATGCATCAATATTTATGTACAAGAGTTCTCTTCATACTGTTGTTTGTGATCACAAAAGCAAAAACAAAAACTGGAGATAATCTAAATATCTGAAAATAAGGAAGAGATTTTTAAAATCAAAATACATCCACATGAAGAAAAGGATAACATAGGCTTTAATAACAACAGAGAGTTTAGATACATGGACAGATGGATAGAGCCTTATTGCTTTGCCAGAGAACATATGACAAAATAGTATATACTTCTGATTCCATTTTTCTTTTTAAATATAAGTACGGTTATAAAACAAATGAATTAGGGGCGCCTGGGTGGCTCAGTGGGTTAAAGCCTCTGCCTTCGGCTCAGGTCATGATCCCAGGGTCCTGGGATCGAGCCCCTCATCGGGCTCTCTGGTCAGCAGGGAGCCTGCTTCCTCCTCTCTCTCTCTCTCTCTGCCTGCCTCTCTGCCTACCTGTGATCTCTGTCTGTCAAATAAATAAATAAAATCTTAAAAAAAAAAAAAACAAATGAATTAACAAACAAACATAAAGCAGAACTGGACCTAGGAATAGAACAAATTGATGGTTGTCAGAAGGAATGAGTGTGGGGGATGGGTAAAATGGGTGTAGGGGCATGGGAGATACAGGCTCCAGTTGCGGAATGAATAAGTCATGGAAATAAGTCACAGCATAGAGAATATACTCAACGGTATTGTAATAGTGTTGATGGTGACAGATGGGAGCTACGTTCATGAGCACAACCTAACGTATGGAAATGTTGAATTACTGTGTCAACTATACATAAATTTAAAAAAAATAAACTTTCTCAGCTTCAGTACTATCAACATTTTGGACCAGATGATGGTTGTGGGGACTAGGCTGTGCACTGTAGGAATGTTTAACAACGCCTCCGGCATCTACCCACTCGGTGTAAATAGCTACCCCCCAGTTGGAACCACTCAAAATGTCTCCAGACACTGCCAATGCAGCTGAGGGTAGGGGTGATCAAAAGTGTTTCCAGTTGAGAGCCACTGCCCTAAATGAAGAAGTCTGGAAGGGTGCATAGTATAGATATTTTACTATTCAGTAAATCTTAACCATGGCTGTCTCTGCTTGGTGAGATAAAAAGTGATTTGTCTTTTCTTCTTAGAATGAAGAAGTCTTCTGAGGTATCTTCTGATTTTTATAGCATGAGCTTCTATTTCTCAAGGAACTATGAATATTTTTAAAATACTGCATTGTCAACTTGAAACAAAGAGCTCACCTTGGTCAACAGAGTTTGTTAATAAACCCAAAATGAAATGTATACTTTCTGAGCTTGGACCTTGAATGTCTATACTTAGATACGCCTGAAATGAAGACGATTTTTTTTTTAAATTTAGGGAATAACAGAATTGTAGAGGTGAAAGGGAACTCTGGTGACCCTCTAGTCCAGGGATAAGCAAACTACAGCCATGAGCTAAATCCAGCCCACTACTTATTTTTGTAACTAAAATTTTTTTGAACCCAGTCGCAGGTACTATCTATGATGGCTTTCATGCTACACTGGTGGAACTGAATAGTTGTGTGGAAACTGCATGGCCCAGAAGGTCTAAAATATTTCCCATCTGACCCTTCACAGAAGGAGCTTGCTGACCCCTCCTCCCATGCACAAGTATCCCTCTAGAATGGCAGGCATTGGCTGGGACTCCCCCAGGCACCAAGGCTTCACCAGTGTAAGGGCAGTCCATTTTTTCACTGGACAGCTTTGAGTGTAAGGTTTGAGTTGTTGTTTCTTTAATTCCTGAGCTGAAACCAGCTTTGTCCCCACTTCTGCCTTCTGGAGCCACAGGCCACTGTTTCTACTTGCCCTTTCCCACTTTGACATCCCTGTTTTCTCTCACTGGACACACATAGATCTCTTTAGCTCTACCTTGAAAATATACCCAGAACTTGACCGCATCTTACACCTCCACTGCCTCTATACACCACCTCTCACCCTGACTCTAAGGATCAGTCTTCTCTAGTTTCCCTGCTTCTGCTTTTATCCCTCTTCAGTCTCTCTTCAGAAGAGGTGCCAAAGTGATCCTCTTAGAATAGAAGTTCAATCATGACTCTCCCCTGCTCAAAACCATCCAGTGGCCCGCATCTCTCACTGAGTAAAAGGTGAAGTCTTACAATGGCCTACAAAGGCCCCACATCTGACCTCATGTGCCGTCCCCTCCTTACCCCTTCCCTACTCACTCTGCTCTACCCCTTCATCCTCCTTGATGTTCCTCAACCAACTCGCTCTTCTAAGACTTTGGAGTTGCCCTTCCCTTGGCCTGAAATTCCCTCTCAGGTATCTGTAGGACTCACTTCCTCACCTCTTCAGGACTCTGCTCAAAGTTGCCTTCTCAGGGAAGCCTTAATTGAAATTAGGACCCCTCATTTCACTCCAGCACTCTCCACCCATTCCCTTTCCCGACATGACTCTTCTATAGCTAATCTTCCTATGACACACTCTATGTGTTACTTATTTACTCCTAGCTATAGGGGTATAGATGAGCCAAATATGACCAGGGACTTTTGTCTGTTTTGTTCACTGCTATATGCCCACTGCCTAGAGCAATGCCTGGTACATGCAACATTCTAAATAAATAAATACCAAGAATGTAAATTCACCACCATGGGAACACATGTTTTTCCCAATATATTCATACATATGCCTGAATTGGCTTGGGGGGAGGCAGATTATACTGTTGTTGTTGTTTTTTTTTTTTTTAAAGTATAGTTGACATACAATGTTATAGTAGTTTCTGGTGCATAACAAACTGATTTCATAATTCTATACCTTATGCAATGCTCAGCACAATTCTTGAGGCAACCACCAGAGAGCCAGTTCCAACTGGGAAAGTATGCCTGCATTTTCACTCACTACCTCCATTAAGCTTTGAGAGAATTGTCAAAGTATATTCATTATCCACTGAAACCTGCCTGGCCATAGCCTGGCCCTGCAGAGAGGAAGTGGCAGAGAGATGATCATTACCCTCTGTAAGGCTCTGCATTTTAAGATAGACATGTGAATGTGCACAGGACGGGGGGACAGCCAAACGGAATCCCTAAACCATTACATGAAAGGAGAGTAGTATGTTTAGATCAGGTGTAAAGAAGGGAAGTGTAATTTTTAAGTGCACGAAGAGGCCATGTTTGGGGCTGAGACGAGCTGTGCCAAACCCAAGTCAAGAGAAATCGATGAAGGATCATAAAACAAAATTACCATGAAGGGACTGTCATGGGCCATTGTTACAGCAGGTTCTCTCACTACCCTCAGGGTCAGGTTATATGTAAAGAAACTGAGGTTTAGAAAAGTAGCTTACCCAGGACTATAACACACAAATGATAAATCCAGGTGTGTCTACCTTCAAAGCCCAGGAACTTTCTACAAAATGAAATCTATTATCCAGAGTTTAGGACAATGCTTAGCACATAGGATGATACATATATCACCACTGTTTTCATTACAAAATCCTGCTGCCTTGTATGAAGAAACCATGACACCTGAGAAAGAGTGGGTCTTTCCCCTTGGTTGACCAAAAGAAGATGGCAGCTACATGCTCGGCCCCCAAGTCCCACTCTACTGGCCCTTTCCATCATCATCTCTTCCCCTTTCCACCCTTTCCCTCTCTCTCTGCCTAATTTAAAGGGAGAAATGACACTCAATCTATACACAACTGTAACAGTGATGCTGATGAATCACCGTCCCTCAAGATGGTGCCGCTGCCACCAAACCAGCAGCCTCTCAGATACTGCCATCTGACAAAACCCCGTAGATGGGTGGTATTTTCCATACTATTGCATTTTAAGTTCTCAGGAACAGGTGGGGAAAGCAACAACTGAGCTTATTAGAAGATGACTTTGCCTGTGAGGAAACTAAAAATCTCCTTAAAATCCCCAGAGAAATTTCAAAACTCCAGAGTGGCCTGAAGCACAACTACACATTTGCTGGAAATAAAACATCTCACGTTGAACGTACCTTCATTTAAGCAAACAAAGCTGGAGGGTGCTGTTGGGAGGCAGTAGACTGACACAAATTACACTCGTAGTGAGGCCTTTCATACACACCACAGTGGGAAACAGGGTTTGTAACCAGATGGTAGGACAAGGCTTCTGAGAGTAAGGGGCTCTTCCCATTCCTTCTCTGTCCCACAGCAAACTCAAGAACACTCTCTGAATCAGACTCAAAAGGATGAAATCTCTTAAAAATCTGAAAAGTGTAAGCAAATGAAACCAGAAAGTACTAAAATTATACATCACTAGTGCAAAGTCCCTAGATTTTTAAGCTTGGAGCAGAGGGGCAGGTGTGAAGTGACAGTAAGGATGTTACTGAGATACCAAAGATAGTAGGTTTAATTATAGATCCTGAAATCTTCTAAAAATTATCAGCACCCTCATAGCATTTTAAAGACACACAACTGTGTGAGTGTGAGGTGCCGGTTGTCTTAAATTTGTTAGAAACTTACCACCACCATACAATATGGTGCAAGGCATAGAGGTGGAATGAGGTGGCAGGGAAGGACAGCTAGGTCACAACCAATTAGCCTGAGATTGTGGCACCACGGTTGGGAGTTGGGTTATTCTGGAGCCACAGAAGTGTTGGGAGCCACGAACCTACCAAGTTCAAGTTTGTCGGGGAAACCCAGGTTCAGATCAGGAGACCTTTGGACTGCAATCAGATAGCAGCCAGAACTGCAGGAAAAAGAGTCCAGAGCTAAGAAGACAAGATAAGAACAATGACGACAACTTGAGAAGTGGGGAGGGCAGGGTGCAGTGCCCACACTCTTGTCAGGGCTGGTCAATACAGGAATGGTAAGGGTGAGAGACAGGTAGACAAAACAAGATCTCATAATAAACTCATATAAGTTACCTGCCTATCCATTTTACAAGAAAATTCCACAGGAAAATAAATAAAACTGGATTTCCTTGATGTTCTCCTAACCTCATTTTGGTATCTTCACCCAATACTGCTTGAACTCATTCATGGCTACAATATTATCCTTCAACCAAAAAACACGTAATTCTCTGTTGCCGAAAGAGGAGTCATCAGAACCTAAATTTCTTAACACCCTGGGAATCATAAAGGAATCTCCATATTGAAGATCGTGTCTCCCTTGATGAGGTTATGTGTCTTCTCATGGGTTTTCCCCCAATTCCAGGTACTCACTGCAGGCTGCTGGAAAGCCCCCCAGCCTTCCTCATCTCCAAAATGATTTTTTCTCCTACTTCCATGTTATTTTCCTCCACTTCCTCCTCCTCATGTTTCTTCAAATTCTTTCCTCTTACTCTTCTTTTCACATTTTTTTCCTTCTAAAGCTTATCGTATGAATGACATAAGTGATCCAATTTCATTCTTAACAAATGTTTCACCAATGGTTCCAACACATTTTATTGAATTAGCCATCCTTTACCCACTAATTAGAAGCCTTCTTTACTACATAAACAACTCTTATATAGACATTGGTCCATTTCTGGACTTTTTACTCTATTTTCTTCATCTATGTTTATCTATACTCAAATCTGTACACAGTGTTTTAATCATTATAGCTTCATAATACATCTTTCCAATCGTGAAAAACCTCCCTTGTTACCATTTTTTGTGTCCTAAAAATAACTTGTCCTTCTATTTCTATTTTTATAAGAGATTTAGTCAGAAGTGGACACTGCCAACATTATACTTAAAAATCTGCTAAGAAGGTAGATCTCATGTTAAGTGTTCTTACACAATAAAGTAAAATAACTTAGGGGAAAAAAAGAAATGGATGTTGCCTTTTGAAATCAATTTATCTGGCATAGACTTTACTTGATCATGATGCTGCAAGATTCAATTTGATAATGTTTTTAGAAATTTTGTGTCTATATTCAGAAATGAGACTGGCCACCAGTTGTCTTTGAAGTATTAATTTCTACAAAAAATCATAACCAGGATTTGCAATATTAAGCTCACTATATCTCCTAATTTCTAAACTCGGTGGGGCTAAATATTCCTAATAAAGGAAGATAAGCCAAAAAAAAACCAATGAGTCTAGGCAATGTGCCACATGGTCAGTCAACAACACTGTGATAACTTAATTATAGGATACAATTATAAATGTAAATTACTTTACCATATTTCTCCAATTCCTTTGCCCCCTTAGATTCTTCCTTGTCCCCAACTATCTGAAGAGAAAAAGGATGAAAGGAGAATGGGCAGATTCTGTAGAAAATAGCCATCAGAGGAAAGAACTACACCTTCCAGAAGGCTTTGCACAGTGGAAAGCTGTGACTTGTCAGAAGCCCATCTTGCAAAGCCACACATGACTAAGGAACCAATATGGTGGGGACAAAATGGCATAGACGCATGGATACTGCTCAAGTAATAGTGCAAAAATATACCCATGAGATTGGAGTATTAAAACGAGAGAATGAGGGTGTTCTAGAAGAAGATTCTCACACCAAGCCCTTAAATTCCCTAAAACATTACAGAAGTGTGAGTCAAGAAAGCTTTGTCCTTAAATGTGACATATCTCTGGGGAGGAACTAAAGGGTATTTTGAAACTTGAGGTGATGTTCTGATAACACTACTTTAATCAATCCATTCCTCCTTTTGCTTCTGCACCTAGGTTTGCAAGCCACTCCTCATACACTACTCAGTTTGTAGAAGATTTGATATACGGCTCTCTCTCCTACTACAGAGGTATACATACCACATTGCCAAAGGACATTCCTAATGTGCTCAGCGAACCCCATAAGATAATACACCTGCTATTCTGAAGGGATGTGAGTAGTGTGCCCTTGCTGCTTCTGATTAAAGCTGATGCATCATAATAACCAAGCAGGCAGGGGTTTTTCAGATTTATTCCAAGTAAACACCTTAATGACCTCCCCAAATGGCAGGGGGGCTGCTCATAATAGGCACATACATATGTAAAACAGCAAAGGAGAAGGTGCCAGAGTTTTTCTGCCACCTGTACTTTCCTCTCCGCATTCCACCACCTGGGGTGAGAGTGATGATGAGCCCTGGGAAACACAGAAGGTGCAGTCACCTTGGAGCTGAGGGAGCCAGGAGCTGAGGGAGCAGTGAACTAGAGAGTGAGAGGAAACCAGAACAAGAGAGGTTGGTCTGAAACCTTTCACTCCATAATCCCCATTAGGTGACTTGTGTCCTCTTTTGTTATTGCTTTGGACTACAAAACTATGGAATTATAAAACTTGTGCTCCTTACAAACATATAGTTACTTCTTTACCAAGCTTCAGTCACATTTCTGGACAAGTTCATCAACAGCACCCTATAGCCCATTTCATGGCAATAAGCTAAGCCATTAGAGGGGAGTGCTAACACTCCTCATCTCACTATGACTTCCTCGACCATATGGGGAAAAGCATTTTTATTTGCAAATTATTACTCAACTACGCAAGTGAAAAGCTCTGCCTCTCTGCTCCTGGGAGTATGCAGATGTAGAAATCAAACTCTTGCTCAGTATGCATCGGGAAGCCCATCAGAGGGAAAACATCCTTGAAATTTCTACCTCTCTTGACATGATAATTTTTCTTTCTGTCCAACCCCTCAGACAGATTTTGTTTTAATGGTCAAGAAAAAAAATATATTAATCTCAAGCACATTGGCTGGCTAGGCTTTCCACACTATTTGACCAAATGCTATTTGACCAAACTTCACTAATAATAATAACTAAGGAAAACGATCTCATATGTAAAGGGGACTTTATAATTTGTATGAGGATTCTGTGTCCATGATCTCTTTGGGGCCTCAGGGCCTCTGGTACAGGTTGAGTTACTCTTCTGTACACAGTAAAGCTGAGGTCCATTGCAGTTGAGAGATGAGCTCAAAATTATTACCAGAGCTGTAAGTAGAACCTAAGCTTTCAACTCCAATATAATACTCCTTCAACTCTTTGTGTCTTCAAGCCTTTCAAACTTATAACAGTTGGTCAGTTTATCACATATGTGGGCACACACATGGGGGCACATATACACATGTGTGTTCCAGGATCAATATGATGTCCCCTCCTTCATTCCTAATATTACTCATTTGTCTTCTCTCATATTTTCTTGACCAGTGTGGCCAGAAGTATATTTCTTATAGTAGGTTGTGGTCAAAAGTGTTCAAAATCCACTGCTCATCTTTTTCTCCTAAATGACTATAGAAATTCTGGAATACAATGAATTATTGAGAAGTTAAATTGTTACCGTGCTTTTAATTTGGGGGTAGCCTGTTGTGAACTCATTAGCCAAAAAAAATAAGTCTATTCTCCCCTTCCCCTCCCAAGAGGGAGCTGGTCTCTACGTTCTTGAGGGCTAATTTCTGTTACTTTCAGGGAAGGACAATAATTTAGGAGAGTTTTCTAAGCAGAGGACAGATGGACACTGGTGCAACGAGAGGAAGAGAAACTTGTCTTATTTCTAAGGGTTAGATTTCTAGAACCTGAGATGTTATGTGAGTGTGTATGAGGAAGTAAGGGATAAGTAAAGAGGAACTGGGAGACTGCATAGCATCATGGTCATGCCTGCAAGGAGGGATCTTGGTGGCATCACCACAGACAAGTATAAAATCAAAGCCTGACAGACATAAAGGAGCAGGTCTCAACTGGAGCATGTAGGAACAAATGGAAGGACACCAATGATGGTGACCACCATGGACTTAAGGTCAAGTCCTTCCTTCATTTCCCAAGACACACATCACTACAGAGATCCTTGCATGATCCCATACAGAAGAAAACCCCAATAAAAATGAACATTAGAATTCTTCACCAATCATAGCTAGTTGGGTTTAAATACAGGGTTGATTTCATGTAGAAAAAAAAAAACAAAATATGACATTTCTTGTATCTCTAGGTCAAAACATTTTGCAGTTGCTATATGCTATTTCTGATGCTATAGTGATATGACTAACTTTGGATCCTACCCAGAACTCCTTCTAGAAGGACTCCTCCAGGATAGAGAGTAACACAAAATGCCAAGCCAGATAATATATAAGAGGGTGTCCAAGACATGTAGACTGGAGAGCTAAAAGGTGTCAGTCTCAATGGCAAGCTAAAAATGAGTTTTTATTTTCTCCTCTGTCCCTTTCTCACTGAATCCCTGCTTTCCACACTGATTCATACATATACTTGGACATACTCTGTTTATACTAAAATTCCAAGTCTACAGAAAGCTCAAGAGGATTCTCAGGGAACTGGAAGAAATAAAGGGAGACTGCGAACACTCAAGCTGCTAAGCCAAAACTGTCAGCTGGAAACATACAGAATGACATTGAAAAGCCCCAGGTTAAGGCAAAGTCTTAAACGTATCTCCAGCTTTGCTTCATTTAAGACTCCTACTGGGAGCTGCCAGAGGGGTCTTACAAAAGCAACAATGTAATAGGAAAGGTTCCAGTTTCCATAACAGCCTAAAACTGAGTGTCCCAAGAGTAAGAGGGAACTCCCTCCGCCTGACAGTCTTAAGCTGGGACATGGGTTCTTTTCTGCCCTTAGATTCAAAGTGCTCTTCTGTATCTTAAGCCTGACGCCATTTTGACTGGAACTACACCATCGACTCTCTGGGGTCACCAACTTGCCAATTATAGATCTTGGGACTTATCAGCCTCCATAATCACATGAACCAATTTCTAACAATAAATCTCTATCTATACATATATTCTATTCGTTCTGTACCTCTAGAAAACCCTAACTGGTGCAGGAATTGAAACCAACTTAAGAGCTCCTCAGAATGCAAAGAAAAACACTGAGAATGTGCTTTAATATAATAGAAGTCCCTAAAGAAAGAGTAGAAGCAATGAAACAAGAGTAAAAATCAAAGACATAATAGAAGAAAAATTTTCTGGGTTGATGTGCAAATGCCATGACTGTCTACCAGGAAAACTCAAAAGAAAACAAATAAGAACTCATTAAAGTAACAAAATACATTACAGAAAATAATAATATTCCTACACAACAAGAATAATGAAGATAATATAATGTGGAAGGAAGGTGGGGGTTTTCTAATCAACAATAAATATAAGATACCTAGAAACAAGCATAACAAGAACAATATAAAAAAATTGATAAAATCTTCTTGAAGAACATAAAAGCAGACTAAAATAAGTAGAGAACACACCAATTCCTGAACTAAAAGATTCAATATTGTAAAGATCTAAATTATCCCTAAAATAATGTATACACTTAATGCCATTTCAATAAGATTGGGGGGATATGTGCAAAGAGACTCTAAATTTTTCCTGAAAGATTAAATGTATACATTGATTAAAATGTTTCTGGGAAAAAGAATAGTAACGAAAAGAAACTTACCCAACCAGAATAGATACTCTACAAAGCTATAGTAAAGCGCGCCTGGGTGGCTCAGTGGGTTAAAGTTTCTACCTTCAGCTCAGGTCATGATCCCAGGGTCCTGGGATTGAGCCCCATGTCAGGTTCTCTGCTCAGCAGGGAGCCTGCTTCCTCCTCCCTGTCTGCCTGCCTCTCCTGTGATAGATTGGTCTGATCTGGGTCAGTTTGGTTCTGTAACCTGTGTGTTCAACAGAGTTATCGGAAGAACCTCCAGAGAGTCCCAGCTACAGCTCTTGCTGCTGATACCCCACCTTTCTCAGGACCCGAAACCCCTTCTGCCAAAAGCGTTATCATCCAGTCTCATTAGCTGGGGATCAAGGGCCCTCCTCCTGGGCTCCTCTGATGCTGAGACCTGTTTTCTCTAATCTCACACAGGATGCTGAAGAGCGAGGGTTTCATTCTGTGACTGTCTGGGACATGTTTCTTTGCTTGTGTCTCATCCAATTTCTGGTCGGTGGTGGTCATGATCTGGTAGTGGATGTCACCCATGTCTGGCTTCCTGCTACTGCTGTTCACCCCTTCATGGCCATGGAGGGGAGAACATGCTGCCCTGCACCAAATGACCAGCCAGGTTCACCCCAGCCAGAGTCTGTAACATCTGGTTTGATCATCTACCCCAGGCGAGCATGGCACAAATGGGACCATGTCTCTTTTTCCTTTTTTTTTTTTCTTTAGGAGATAGAATTTTAAGAGTTGGTATTCTGTAAGCTATATAGCAATTTGCTTAAAAAAAAAAAAAAATTAGGAGCACCTGGGTGGCTCAGTGGGTTAAAGCCTCTGCCTTCAGCTCAGGTCATGATCCCAGAGTCCTGGGATTGAGCCACGCATTGGGCTCTCTGCTCAGTGGGGAGCCTGCTTCCTCCTCTCTCTGCCTGCCTCTCCACCTACTGGTGATCTTGTAATAAATAAATAAATAATAAATAAATAAATAAATAAATAAATAAAATAAAATCTTAAAAAAAAAATTAGTGACTATCTTATGCAAGACACCAAAGTAGACATGAATGTATTAAAGATATACATTTTGAAAATGAAACAACATGAAGGGCACTTGGGCATCTCAGTCAGTTAAGGATACAACTCACTTTGGCTCAGGTCATGATCTCAGGGTCCTGGGACAGAGCTACGCAAACGGTCTGTGCTCAACTGGGAGATTCTCTCTCTCTTCCTCTGCCCCTCCCCCCACTCACCTGTTTTCTCTCTCTCTCTCTCTCAAAATAAATAAATCTTTTTAAAAAATGAAGCCATATGAATGCTAAATTACAGTTTAAGGAACTGCTTATATAATCTGAAAGTGGAAATTTTATCTAGAAATTTTATTTAGAAAATTTATTTTTCTAAGCATGAAAAATAAAGGATTGAGAAACCTCACCTTGCAAGAGTTGTTATGTGTCAACACATGACATAAAATTAAAAGTATACACCATATAATGGAGAAATGAGATACAAATAGAATAATGTAGTAATTTATACTAATTTGATAAGATATATATATATATATATATATATATATATATATATATATAAAGAGACAGATCCATACACAAAGAAGGAATTCAAATGGTCTATAAGATTATAAAAGTGTTGGGGAACCTCGGTGGCTCAGTCGGTTGAGCCTCTGACTCTTGATTTTGGCTCAGGTCATGATCTCATGTGTGGTGGGATCCCACCCCATGTCAGGCTCCACTCTCAGCTGGGAGTAAACTTGGGATTCTCTCCCTCTGCCCCTCCCCCTACTTATGCTGTTACTGTCTCTCTCTCTCAAATAAAATAAATAAATCTTTTTTTTAAAAGTTCAACTTCACTATTTAGTTTTAAAATGTAAATGAAACAAAGATAATGTTTCTGTACCATCAAATTGGCATTGATTTTTTTAAAGCTCTTGGCTTAAATGGTAGAACATGGACAATCTCTTCAACTGTTATAACAATAATATCAACTTGGATAATACTAATGAGAAAAATATGTCAATGGCCAAGTCAATGTACTACTAATGCAGGAAAAGCTCTTTGGTAAAGTAATTCTACATCTAGAAATTTATTTTTAGGAAATAATTAGATATGGGGAGAAGTCTGACATTAAAAAAATGTTTATCAATATTAAACACTGTGGTTAAAAAATGAGAAATAACCTAAATGACCAACAACTGGGGACTTGTTTTTAAAACATTATAATTTACACAATCATTAAAAGTGTAGCATATTAGTATTTGTCACATGATCTTCTTTTTACATAACTGACCATCTTTGTTCCTTCCTCTCCATCCTATTTCTTGACCCCTTAAAAAAAAGTTGACACTGAGTATCACTATCAAGACTGTAGTTAATCCCTCAATTGTGTTGGAGTAAAAAAATGGTTGAGAACAGTGTACTGAAGATGCACATTTACTGACACGGAAAGATGTTCCAGATGTTCCTAATACACTATTCATGCAGGAAGCAAATTATGACTTGCTTTATAATTATCACTTAAATTAAATTATATATTTATAATTATAATTAATTTAATTATAGTTTAAATTATAAGTTAAAATTATAAAATTGTTTGTTTTTGAGAAAAGCATACAGCAACAGTAAAAAGATATAAAAGATACTGCAGTGATTATAGCTGGGTATTAGAATTACACTTCTAAATTTTCTTCTTTTTGATTATTATTGTGCTAATTTCAATATATTCATATATACTTATTTTTTTACCGAATTCAGTATATTTTTTTTACGTTTATTTGGGTTTTTTAATAATCTCTACATCCAACATGGGGCTTGAACTCACAACCCCAAGATCAAGAATTACACGTTCTTCCAACTGAGCCAGCCAGGAGCCCCCAAATTCAGTTTATTAATAAACATGGAACATAACAGTTTCATAACAGGAAAACAAATTATTTTCAGTTTGTTAAAATATAATAGATAATTGCTCTCAAGCTTCTCTTTATCAAGGTAGTAATTGATCAAAAGAAAAAAAAATGACATTAATGAATCATTCTTGCGTCTTCAAAACCATCTTCTGAACTCGTGCTCTGCCCAGTCACCGTTACACTAACAATGGTGAGCAACATTACTATGGCTAACTTTTATTGGGCATCTAAGTCCCGCTTCACATTTAGTCTCTTGAAGTTGAGGAGGTCAGGATAAATCTAGGTGGATCAAGGCTGCTCCACACCACCAGAGGGTGCTGGAATTTTCCCACAGGTTATGAACTCCTTGTAAATTTCCCCATAAGCCTTCCCCTTGGTGTCTAAAAGGCATTCACTTGTCCTTCAAATGTCACAACTCAAGCATCTCCTTTCAAATCTCCTGAATCTTTTATATTCATGCTCAGAGTGAGAGCCCCTGGCACAACCCCCTTATTAGAGCATTTTATCATGCTAGATGGCACTGATTATTCTGAATGTCTGACACTACTAGTCTCACAACATAAAGTAACATAAAGTAATCACCTCTGTATCTCTAGGATACGGCCCAGGACCCAATTCTCAGTAAGGATAATAATTTGTTGGTTGGTTGACTGATTCATTGGATGGATGAAATGAATACTTTAAATCCTTAAGGTATGCTTGGTCACTTGTACACCAGAGTTGAGCCTTGGGCTCCCATTAATGCATTAGTGACCCTCAGGAGGCCTAATGAATCCATCTCATTAGAGTCAATAAGGCTTTTAGGCCTAATTCACTCACTCTCTGCCTTAGGATAATTTACTTATATTGAATTTCAAACGGATCTGATAATATGACTCATGATAAGGTATCTTCCTGGGCCTGTCCTCTCTTCCTCCTAATTGCCATTGCCCAAGTTCAGCTTCTCCTAGTCTCTAAACCACAGACATTACCTTCCAAGTGGTTTCACATTCTTTCCTTCATTCATTCAACAATTCTGTATTTAGCACTTCCAGGCAATGTTGTAGACAGTGGAGACATCAGGGAATAAGACAGACAAGACCCTAACTTCAGGGAGTTTATAGTAGGGGGAGACAGACAAAGAAGTTCAATGAATCTGAAGATAGATTTCATAGAAATCAACTAGTGTAAAAACAGCAAAAATACTGAAAAAATTAAAAGAGCCTTGGGGACTTGTGGGAAATTTCAAAAGTCTTCCATAAAGGTAGTTGGAGTCCCAGGAGAACAGAAAGAAATTGGGCCAGAAGAAAATAATAGAAAAAGTGGCCAGAATTTCCCAAATTTATTAAAAGACAAAATCGTACTTACACAACAGTGCAGGCAGAAATATTTATATCCAGGAATAACACATTCAAGAAAACCACATCTAGGTATATCATAGTCTAAGTGTTAAAAGACAAAGACCTGGTACAGATAAAATCACCTAAGGTAAGGACAGAGAAGAAGATGAAGACTGAGCTACAGGATTCCCTAAAATGGAGATGTCAAGTACAGGATGGAGAGCCAGTAGATGTAACTGAGGAAAAAAATGGCCAGTGAGGTATAAAAACACAGACGTATGTGGTGATCACATGAGCCAAGAGTAAAGGTGTTTTGAGAAGGAAATGATTAACTGTGCAGCATAGTAGCATGGACCAAGTGAGATGAAGGCAAAGAAGTAGCAATTACATTTGGCAACACGGGAATCAGTAAAAACCCAGACAAGAGCAGTCCCAATGAAGAGGTTAGAGAAAAAAGTGCAAGAGCTTAAAGAGATTGAGGAAAAAGAAGACAAGAAGAGAGGCAAGGACTTCATTCTCCACTCTGATGAGAGGGAACATCTAAACTGCAAAATTCATTATGCCTTACTCCTAAGTAAAACCATTCAGCAGACCTTAATACAGAGACCTAAAGTCAGAAGAAGAAGAAGAAAGAGGAGGAGGAGGAGGAAGAGAAGAAGAAGAAGAAGAGGAAGAAGAAGGGGGAGGGGGAGAGGGAGGAGGAGGGGGATGGAGAGTAGGGGGAGGAGGAGGGGGAGGGGAGGGAAAGAAGAGGAAGGGGGAGGAAGAGGAGGAGGAGGGAGGAGGAGAGGAAGAAGAAGAAGGAGTTCACAACAGATTAAGGTTCTTGAGTATTGCTTCCCAACATACCAATCTAGAAGAAACACTAAAACATCAAGGGAAATGTGATGCAAAACAGAAAAATGTGTTCCCAGAACTCTTCTCATAACAAGTCCCGTAGATTGTTGGAAAGAATACTTTGAAAAACATCTTGCAGTAGTGGTGATGAAAAGTGAGACATCTCAAGGGAGGTTTAGAGGAAAGCACAGCCCTCTGTGGTCAACCCCAATAACTTTACCCTAGTCCATTCAACCATTTTTGCTTCTCTGTTCCCAAAAGTGTCCAGCATATAGTAAATGCCCAAAATTATTTGTTAAAGAATGAATTGGTTTAAAATAACTCAACATAACTTCCTTCCATCTTGGATTTTACCTTATCAAAGGGCTCTTTCTGACAAAAATGTGTATTTAGTTACAAAGAGAGAGGAGCCAAAACAAGCACATATCAATAATAGTAAGGCTAAAGTTACTAAAATGTTGATCCATGTTGACATAGCTTTCGCTCAGTTCCTTGTATCCAAAGTAAATCTATACTACATCACTCACAATATGCATATACAAATATTTAATCATTATGGTGTTCACCTGAAACTAATGTAAGGCTATATGCCAATTGTATCTCAATAACACCACCAACAACAACAACAAAACTCTACTGAATCATAATTAAACAGAGGAAGTGTCTGGGCCTAAGAGAATCTAAAATGTCTGTGCCTCCTTCTCCAAAAAGTTGCCTTTATGTGAAAAAGACATGCAAAGTTCACTTGTTTAATTGGAAGTAGTTTGGTGTTGTGTATTTAGCAGCCCTTAATAGAAAAGAAGGAAGTAATTACACCCAGAAGACTTTCTTTTTAAACCACACATTTATAGGGCACCTGGGTGGATCAGTAGATTAAGCTTCTGCCTTCATTCGGTTCAGGTCATGATTCAAGGTCCTGGAATTGAGTCCTGCATCAGGCTCCCTGCTCAGCAAGGACTCTGCTTCTCCCTCTGCCCCTCTCCTCCACTCATGGTCTCTCTCTCTTTCATAAATAAATAAATAAAATCTTTAAGCCCTACTTTTATAAAGCACTGTATTTTCTTCACGTAGTTCACCCTTACTGACAGAGTCATCTATTCACCCATTCATTCTTGCTTTCTTTCATTTTATTCCTGTATCTAGTAATCTAGGATTGTGGCATAAGAATATCATAGTGTTTTTATAAATTGAGGGTCTCATTCAATAAAGACCCTACAAAACACTTAACACAATACATATTGTGAAGGGAAGTTTGCTTCCACAAACCAGCTTTCATGCTGCAAGCAAAGATGCATAGCAAGCAATCCACAGCAATCTAAAAATAGACCAGGGTCCACCTCCAGCCCTAGCACTTTCCATCTTTATTCTCCATTAGGAAAAACGTCAGCATCACCTGGTTCTTTAAGGGCTGTGCAATTGCAGCACTCTTTGAGCCCATGCTCCACTTTCTGGACAATACAATCAAATTAATCCCTTTCACATGCTTTGCTTGGGCATCCCCATTATTAAAAAGCAATGTGAAGACTGCCTGGAAAAAACCTGATTAGTAACCACAGTTAAATAAAGGCTCTAAAACTGAATAATCAACGAGGCGAGGGACAGATTCATTGCCAGCTGTTGTATCTCCTCTGTCCCCTGGAGAAGAAGCAGACAGAGAGTTCTCCTAGGCTTTTCATCATCAGATTAAGTAATGGAAAGAGCCAATAATCATTCTCCATTTCAATATTTGTTATCCAATTCACTTGACCTACTATTTAAGTTTTGTCTACATCAGTTGGAAGAGTGTATCCTCTCTGGAAACAATATTAACAGGGAATATATTAGGGCAGAGTATCTATCCATTCAACTCACCATCTCCTACTCATACTCTCTACTCCCTTTGACATCCTCCCAGCACGTAAATGGTAACAGTTACTTACAATAAATAAGAGGGCTTGTGTCAATCCGTTAGTGTTTTACGCTTCTGATTGATCAAGGAAATCCTATTATAGCTTATATCCTCTTTATATAATCATAATTTAGCAGAGCTTTCATGTCAAGATCTCTAAGCCCTTCAATGATTACTTACGAATTGAGTCCATTTATTTTGTATTTCGTAACTTCCTATGAGAGTTTAGCATGGTCACATGTTAAATATCTCTGGCAAAGCAGAAAGATACTAAGATATAATAGAGAACAACAATAAAAAGGCAAACTGGGATAATATAAATAACAATGAATTTTGAATCAGGAGTTCTGGGTTCAAATTCTAGTTTTATGATCTTTTGAAACACATATTGTGTATGATCAGTGAGAGTTTTATTGAGCTAAATATTTAAAAAGTAACCTTCAACTAATGTACCACATTACACAGTAGTAACTAGTCTCTTGTCTAAAAATGAGGATAATATGATAACTTATATGGATTTGTTGTGAAAATTAAATGGCATAACAAATATGAAAGGGATATTCCAATATAAGATAATATTATTAATAATACCAGTAGATAATTAAATCAAGAGATAGCCCAAATTCATTTGGACCAATGTTCTCCCCTCCGAACCTTTCCCCAAGTCATTGACAAGCTCTAATTTTTCACTATTTGAATTTAATACCCTCTCCTTTCCCCATCTTCTGGTTGATGAAAGCGTGAACAACTGGGAATTGCAAAGTACTGGGCAGACCAAGCCAAGAGAGAAAATGACAAAGTCAGAGACTATTATTCCCAGAATACCAAGAGTTGAGGTTTGTGGGCATAAATGAATAGGCACAAAATATGTTATATACTAATCAACTAAAACTCATATTACAAACGTAGACACATTGAAAATCATTGATTACAGTTTACATAGATCAACTGACAACTTATGATAGGAATTTCTATACGTCAACCCATAAATCATTCTTATTTGTTCTATTTTTCTTCTCTTTTTAAAGATTTTACTTACTTATTTATTTATTTATTTATTTGGAAGACAGAGAGTTGCATGAGTAGGGAGAAGAGGCAGAAGGAGAGGGAGAAGCAGACTCTCCACTGAGCAGGGAGCCTGATGTGGGGCTTGATCCCAGGACCCTGGGATCATGACTTCAGCCAAAGGCAGACACTTAACTGACTGAGCCACTCAGGTACCCCTGTTCTATTTTTCAACCAATCAATTTACCAATCAAATTATTTAAATCCATATATTGACATCAGTAGTCCTGAGCCTTTTACTCCTTCAGAATTATAAAAGTGAAAAAATCTGGAGAATAATCAAGAGTACCGGTGTCCAGTAGAACTTTCTACAGCAATGGCAATGTTACATAATTTATACTGTCCAATATTATACCTACTAGCCACATGTGGCTATTAAACATTTGAAATGTGCCTAGTACAACTAAGGAGCTAAATTTGTAATTTTACTTAATTTCGATTAATTTTGATATAAATAATCACTTTAAGATACAACCTCAGGGGATGATCCTGGGATCAAGTCCTGCATAAGGCTCCATGCTCGGCAGAGAGACTGCTTTTCCCTCTGCCTGCGGTTGGCATGTGTGAACATACTCTCTCTCTGACAAATAAATATATAAAATCTTAAAAAAAAAAATAATAAGGGACACCTGGGTGGCTCAGTCAGTTAAGCATCTGCCTTTGGCTCAGTCATGATCCCAAGGTCCACAGCAGGAGGTTTGCTTTTCCCTCTGCCTGATGCTTATTCTCTCTCCCTCTCTCTCAGACAAATAAATAAAAGATTTTCAAAAGAAATAAAGAAATAAAAAATTTTAAAAAAGATATAACCCCAAGGTTGGTTCTCCAGAAGCCATTCAGCCATGCTATAGGGAGAGACTCAAGACTTCAAGACAAGGGAATAACCATTCTTTAGATACACTTTAGAGAGATTTCTGTAAAGCCTGAGGCTCTACAACTCTACAAATGGCCGGTTTAAAGGGAAGGAAAAATATCTCCATCTTAACCAGTAAGTCCAAGGACCAGCCTCATGAATTATCTCAGCAACCTTGTTTGCTGAATCTCCAAATTTCTGACATATTCATATGTGCCTCCTTCTCAAGAGAATCTAGATTTTTTTCTTTTCAGATAAAAGTGTGGCTATTGCATTAAGAAGGCTGAACCAGCCTTTGCCCCAGGAGGGGATTCTAATTGGTTTAAACCAATTACACAGGCCCAGGAGTGGATTAGGGCAACCCACAATTTAGATACAAATCTGCAATATAATTCTAGTCAACTCAGTTGACATGAAGAGTAATCAACTTGGAAAGGAAGGGTGGGAATGGGGTTTGTTTTTGAAAATGGTTTCCTCACTCTTAAGAAAGACACTAAAGAGGTACCTCATGTTCCTCTGAAGATTCTCATCTATTAATGTGATGCCTGGAACTTCAGCAGCCATATTATGACTGAGGGGAGCTACTCTGAGTACTAACACATCCTGCTGAGGAGGACAGAGCAGAAAGGTGGAAAGAACCTGGGATTTTAATGACAATATTGAACATCTGTACCAAAAAACCCTAGAATAATCCTACTACCACTCTTTGATTTCTGTGATTTTGATTCTTTGGCCACTTTGGGTTGGATTTTCTGTTACCTGGGCCAAAAGCATTCTGACACAACCACCATGTGTTAAGTACCAGGTAGGTATTTAACAGGACTTATATCATTTAATCCTTGCAACAACCATCCAAGAAAATTTCCATTAATTCCACTTTGCAGCTGAGAAATATGAGGCTCAAGAGAGATGAAGTTGCAAATGTCACTTGAATAATAAATGGCAACGTCAGGATTGAAACTCAGGTGTTCCTGATGCTGAAACTCCCCTAATTCCCTTCCAGCTCCTGTCTCTCAGAACTGTATGTCCCAATGAGGCTGTGCATTAGCAGCTAAGTCCTAAAGTGGCCTCACTGTTACAACTGAGTTGTATTACTTTTCCCATCATCTGTAGATCCTCACATGTAGAATAAAGTGATCTGCCTAACTGATCTCACCCAACTATGATTATAAATGGGAAACAATTAGAGCTGTGATTCATTTCAATTTTTTATTTCAAAAGCATTCCCTTCATACTTTTTATGACAGCTGAGAAAGCAGGCTTTGAAGCCAGAAACTCTACCTCCCATCAGACATTCTGCAGGTCCACCTCTAACATGCTTGATGCTGGATAAGCTGCCTAGGAGGGGCAGGATTGTGGCTGCACCCTCTTGCCCTCTTCCCTTGCCAGCTAACAGAGCACCTCAACGTCTTGGCCTGCCACAAAGGTTGGGAGTAATTTTGAAAAGCCTAGGTGCCTCACCACTTTACCCAAGAGTAAGGATGTGGGTTCATGAATAATGAAGGTAGTGAGTGAGTCACGCAGTATTATGTGTTATTAGCCAACTCCAAGGTGTGCTACTTCACAGCATGATTACATGGTAATAGGTTCATTTGCTTGCTTTGTTTTGATTCCTAAGGATGGACCCTCTCACTCATCTATAGAATAAAAATGTACAAGTCTCTTCATCTAGTTGTCAGGGAGATAGCTTTTGAGGCCAGGATTTATGTCTGCCATGGAGGCTCAAATCTATTTAGGAACTTTGAAAGCATTTAAGTGAGGAAGCATAAGAATAGGATGCTCCAAATAATATTAAGTAGATACTCTTCCTTTCAGGAAGTGGAGCTTAATCCCATTCCTCCTTGAGTGTGGGATGGACTTTGTGACTGGTATCCAAAGTATAACAGTATGGAAAGGAGAAAACTGGAAGTGAAGAAATCTGACAAGTACTATGTAAACAAGTGATTGGGTTTATCATAATGAATGATATCATGTATCCAGATGTGATGTGATGAGTAAAGAAATTCACTTCTATGGTTTTCTTCCCCAAAACATACAATCCCAAATTAATCGTAAGAAAAACATTAAATCCAAATTGAGGGACAGTCTATAGTCTATACAATATCTGGCCTTCAAAACTGTCAAGGTCATCTAAAACAAGGACAAAAACTGATATAGACCAGAAAAGACTTAAGGAGACATGAAAATCAAAAGTAATATGTTACCCTGGATGGGATTCTAGAACAGAGAAAAGGATGCTGGGAGAAAAATTGGCAAAATCCAAATAAAGTTTGGAGTTCAGTTAAAAGAAACGTACCTATGTTAGTTTCTTAAGTTTTGACAAAAGTACCAAAATGTAAGATTAGGGGAAACCAAGTGAGGGGTAAGTGGAGGCACTCTGTATCACATTTGTAACTCTTCTGTAAATTCAAAATAATTCCCAAGTAAAAAGTGTATTTAACCCCTCTCCAACACCCCCCGCCACCAAAAAAGAGAATAAAATTAGAACGGCTTCCCTCTTCCCCCCCACCCCAGAACACACACATATCCATTCTTGACTCTGCACTTTGGCCTTTTGCAATTAGGTGTTGAGTGAGAATAAAAAGTAAGTTAAGAAAAGGCAAAGGGGGGAAAAAAAGGCAAAGAAAATAGGAAAAAAAAATTTAAGATTTTACTTATTTCAGAGAGAGAGAGCATAAGCAGGGGGATGGGAAGAGGGAGAAGCAGACTCCCTGTGGAGCAGAGAGTCCCCAACATGACAGAGGGCTCCATCTCAAGACCCCGGGATCATGACCTGCACCAAAAGCAGAGGCTTAAATGACTAAGCCACCCAAGCACCCTAAGAAAATAGGAAAATTTTAGATGATAAGCAGAAAAAATGTAGAAAGAAGAAGGAAAAAAATGTCAACTATACTTCAATTAAAAGAAAAAAAAGAAAAGGTTGAAGAAGAAGAGAAGTAGAGGGGAAGGTCAAAAAGAACAAGGCACACAAGATTTTGTCCCTATTCAGGAGAAAGGAAGCAAAATTAAAATAGCAAAAACTAGCGCGTACAGTCCTGCCCACACACTGGTCCTCAGGGTGTCAATTTCGCTGATGCCTGATATGTTCAGGCTACTGTATACAGAGATGCCACGGGGTGTGGAAATGATGAGACAAACTTCCGCACCAGGAAGGCGGCAGTGACAGGCCAGAGTCTCTCCAATCACATTTCCTCTTCCAGGACCCATGAAAAAACACACACATACACACACAAAATCACACAAAACAAAAACAAAAACAAAAACCTGCAATTCCCAGCCATCCTTGCTTTTAGCCTGGTGCTATATGACTCCGCTCCAGTCAGTGGCGCACACGTAGAAACAACACACACCATTTCCCACTCTAGCCTCTAAAATATTTCCCACTATCCAGCATCCTCTCTCTTTCTCTCCTGCTGTCCAGACAGACAACTGGAAGTTAAGGCCTCCGAGGTGGTAAAGCTAATGACGGAAGATGGGCAGATTCCTGAGTCTCTGACGGGACAAGGCAAAACAAAAGATGCTCGAGCTCCACGGGACGGTGGCCAAATGAGAAACAGTTTTACTGTGTTAAGCTGCTGGAATTGGAGGTTTGTGTGTTAGACAGCTGCCAGAGTACCCTAATACAGCATGTATATATCAATAACTCTACTGACCAAAACACTTTAGAGCAGTTCAGAATGTGGAAAGGGGAAACGCTGGCATTAGCCTCTGGCCTCAAAGAATGACAACTGTGGGGGTTGCAGAGTCGGGAACTGAATCTTCCAGGTGGCGAGATGTCCCTAAGGGAACTATCAAGACAGAAGCGGTAAGGCGTGGTCAACAGTAGACTGTCATATGCTTCACTCTACCCGGAACACTACAGGGAAGGGTGGGAGTGCTGGGAATGAGTCTGTGAAAGAAAAACCAGGCTCCACTATAGCAAGTCCTAAGTGTTGTAAACCTCTATCTCAGGTACTGAAGGTTAAGTGAGGGTGTGATAGGAGCAGATCTACTCTATAGGAGTCCTTCTAACCTAACACACAAAATGAACTATGTGTGAAAAGACTATGGGAGCAGTCTAGTGGGGACAGCCTGAACTCGGGGACAGTGAGAAGGGTCAAGAGTACTTAGAGACCCTCCAAGAGCTAGCATCCCGTCAGCTGGTAGGGCTTCGCAGCTGTGCAGGACACAGTATCACTGACCATGATTTAATGTAACTTAGAAAGAATCATCACTTCATTTTCTTCCTGCCGTCCCCATGTGCTATGCTAAATCCCTCCCATCTACGGGCTACCATATATTTTGCAGCTGTCAAGTACAAACAGTTCCCAGAAAAAGAGATTAAATAGGTTTAACTTGTTATTCAACATCTTGTTCCCATCTTCCTCTATCCACAGACCACGTCCAAGACTCACATTGTAAAGGGTAAAATGCACTTTTTTCTCCTCTCTCTATCCTTCTTCCTTTCAGTATTTCTCTTTTTATATGAAATTCAGGTCAATAAATATTTGTGGTCTATTCACAAAAGCTGTGCAAAGTGTTGGGAATATAAATTTAAATAAAAAACTATTTGAAGGGGCTCCTGGGTGGCTCAGCGGGTTAAAGCCTCTGCCTTTGGCTCAGGTCATGATCCCAGGGTCCTGGGATCCAGCCCCGCATAGGGCTCTCTGCTCGGCAGGGAGCCTGCTTCCCCCTCTCTCTCTGCCTACCTCTCTGCCTACTTGTGATCTCTGTCTGTCAAATAAATAAATAAAATCTTAAAAAAAAAAAAAAAACAAAAAAACAAGTATTTGAAAACAAGCATCCCACAGTAAGGGGCCAGAAATTCCAATACACCTGTAGCTAACTGTAAGACAAAGTGCAATGACATATGTGACCTTCAACTGTAGGAACAAGGAGGAGACTCATCCTGCCCAGGTAGAATGGAAAGGAAGCGAGGATATCTGACCGGGCCCTGGACAGGTACATAGAATACTGCTGGTTTGAGGGGCACCTGGGCATTTCACTCAGTGAGTCCAACTCTTGATTTCGGCTCAGGCCATGATCTCAAGATGGTGAGCTCAAGCCCCACATCAGGCTCCACACTCAGCACGTGTCTGCTTGAGATTCTCTCTCTTCCTCTCTCTCTACTCTTTCCCTCACTTACACTCCCTCTAAGTAAATAAATAAACAAATAAATTTTTTTTAAAAAATAGAGAGAGGGGCATCTGGGCGGCTCAGTGAGTTAAAGCCTCTGCCTTAGGCTCAGGTCATGATCCCAGGGTCCTGGAATCGAGCCCCACATCAGGCTCTCTGCCTGGTGGGGAGCCTGCTTCCTCCTCTCTCTCTGCCTACTTCTCTGCCTACTTGTGATCTCTGTCTGTCAAATAAATAAATAAAATCTTTAAAAAAAAAAAAAAAAACAGAGAGAAAGAGACAAACAGACGGACACAATATTGGCCCATAAAACCAAGCTTTATCCAGCTTCAAGTGGACCCAATGGCTCAAATGATGCTGCTAAGACTTTGTGTCCACCTGCCTCTCAGCACTCCTCTCTTCTGTGTCAGCTTTATATCCCGGTAGGCTTTTCCCCATGGAGACTACATCACCCCTGAAGCACCAGACACACGTCCTACCACCTCAGTACCAGTCTTCCAATAATTTCTGCAAAACCACAGGTTAGTTCTGATTGAAATGGCTAGAGGCACCTTCCCATCTCCAATCCTGTACTTTCACCAGCCAGGCCTGGATACAAAACCCAGCTGGAAGGTTGAAGATGGGGTCAGCCTCACCCAAGCCCTGTGGACTCAAGTAGAGAAACAGTCTCCCGAAAGGAGCTCAGAGGCTGCTCCCACCAGAAGAAAGAACACATGCAGGCTAGGAGACGAATGTCAGTACAATTGATGTGGCTGGGGCATAGCACAGGGGGTGGGAAGACGGGAGTGGTGAGGTGATGGGAGGGAAAATTCAAAACAAAATAAGGACCCTTTTTGGATATGCAAAGGAATGTGGATCCCTGTTTGGATATGCAAAGGAATGTGGATTTTATTCTTCAGGCTACTGGTTCTCAACTATTTTCTCCCACAACATAAATGATGAATGACACCATCTGCAGGCATATCTGGGGGTTATTTGTGAACTTTTTTTCCGTGCATTAGCTCTAATTCCACCCTTACTCTCTCACACTAGACAGCAATGATACAGTGAACCTTGCTCTAATTGGTTTTTAAAGAGTAAAACGAAAAGAGAATAAATTATTCACAGACCTCTGCTCTCTAATTATTAGTAGTAACAAATTACTTTGGTTCAACGATGTCTCCCAGTGCCTCGTTTGTGCACAGATGTTGTACGCAATGCGGAGCCTCTGAAGGTTTTTAAATGTAGGATGAATTAGATGAGATTCTAAAGGCAGACAGGCCAGTTGGAAGGCTATTATGAGAGAAAGGTGAGAGGAGCCAAGGATTTGAGCCAAACTAATAGCTGGGGAGAATGGCAAAGGAGAAACTAATTACAAGGGTCCTGCAGGATGTCACGACTTACTGAATGGAGAACACCAAAGTGATGACTGACAGCTCCCAAGTCCCGCATTTCCACCCCCTCCCCCCCACCAACTCTTTTGCTTGTCCACCAGCTAAGACATACACACTGGAGGAAGTACATGACTGGGACAGATGTGGGAACTCCTATCTAAGCAAAATTCTTACTCTCAGGTTCAAAGGAGTGGTTTTTTTCCCCATAACTGCTTATTGATTGTAATTTAAGATATAATACATAAAAACTTATAACAATAATTGTTGGTGATTATAGGTGGTTATGAATGATTGTTTGGGCATTATTAACTATAGCCATAATCACAATTATTAATTACTGTAAAGATATTATTACTAATAACTGTTCAAAAGAGTGCCTTCATGTTTTATAGCACAGTACCACTTTACACATTCATTTATCTCCATTTATTTTATTTTCACAATAATTCTGAAACAGGTGTTATTGATCCCATTTCACAAATGCTGTCAGACTGAATGACGTGTCCTAAATCACAGAACAGATTATTGGCAAAGGAAAGGTTGAAACTCCAGGTTTCTGACACCTAGGACCATGATTTTTCTACTTCATTTTGGTACTCATTATTTTCAGTAAAAATTACTAAATAAAACTGTATCCCCAATCTGAGAACTGGATTATCATCTAGCTTTTGGATTTTTAGTTACTTGGATTTTCCCAAGGAGGAATTTTAAATAGGGAGAAATGAAAATGTGGAGGTAGTTTGGGGGAAGTAGAAAAAGCTCCCAAAACAATTTGGTTAGTTATAAAAGGAGGTTCTCATGGCGTTGCTATTGGCATCTGGGGCAAAACAATTCCTCCTTGTATGGAACTGTCTTTTGTATTTTAGGATCTTAAAACCCTCCCCTACTCTCACCTCCAGGCATTGTGACGACCGAAATTCCGTATTTTCTATTGCCGTCTGGGGGATTGGATGATACTGTAGGACACCTTGGCCTAGCCTGGGCATGAAAAGACTTTGAACCTCAGAGACTTCAGATAAGGCAGAGCTCAAGCTGATGGCAGTTAAAAGGGGGAAAAATTAATAGATAAGCCATTATACTTCCTAATACCAGGCTCCAAACTCTCTGACCACCATTCTTCTGCAAAATCTACTTCCTTTCACTAGAACTTGCTATATCCACACAAAAACTAACCATAAAACCATATATCTTGTCTTCAACACTCAGTCAATGATATTGTTCCAAGAAGCCCTTCTGAAAGCCCCTGCCAGTGGAATGATTCATTGTCTCCCGGCCCCAGAATTCCCAGAGCATTTGCCCTTCAGTGCACTCTGCACTAGATTTCGTGAGATTTCATGCTGTGATCATGGATCTCTTTAGTCACTTCAGCACTGCCATTAGAAATATGGTGCAAGCTACATATCTAATTTTCCAGTAGTCACATTTAAGGTAAAAATAGGTAAGTTAATAATATGTCTTAACCTAAAGTATCCAAAATATTATTTTAACATCCAAGCAATATTAAAATTATTAGTATTTTATTTTTTGTATATATTAAATCCTAGAAATAAGTGTAATTTACTCTTGTAGCACATCTCAATACGGAGGCTAAAATTTCATTGGAAATACCTGATTATGTTTAGATTTAAGTACACAGCTGAAAGTATAGATTCACACACTCAAGTTGTTCGGTTATAACTCTTAATGGAAAACAGTAGGAGTTTTCCATAACTCAACTGATCTTAAAGCTTTACACTGATTTTAAAGCTTATATTTAAATTCATTAAAAGTAAATGAAGTTTAAAAAGCTGTTGCTTGGTGGCACAAGTCACATGTAGTAAATGGCTACCATATAGCTCAGCCCAGCTGTCTACACTACTAGATTTAAAATTCCTTGAGGGCTTAGAGGGACTTATTCACCACTGTATGCCCTGTACCCAGATCATTGCCTTGTTCATGTAGTACTCAATAAGTGTTTTAAATAAATGAATGAATGAATTGCTCATCCTAGTGTCACCTAGATATCCAACAGAACTGTTTGCATAAATGAGAATAATTGTACCTTTCATTTACATAACACTGAAGAGTTTACTATCATCTACTCATCTTCACAAATATCCACTGGAAAGATATTATTTCAATTTTTCAGGTGGAAAACAAAATTACAAGATTCAGGAAGCTCAGTTGCTGTGTCTATGGTCAAGAGTAAAGGGCAGAGCCAGATTTTGAACCTAGATTTCCTGAATCCCAATTAAAGTTCCTTTAACAGACTAACAGCTGTTCTTTAGTGATCAAAATAATGTATGTGGAATTGAATTAAGAACTGCAGTGTACACAAAATATGCTCACTACAGGTGAAAAAGGATTCTCTGCCATGTCCTATGTCAGTACACAAAATGAGTATCAAAATTACATAGATCCTACACACCAATTAAAGGAAGGGTCAAGATAAAACATTCTAAGACCAAAGAGATTACAGTTAATATCTGTTTGATAAGAAAATACTGAGTGAAGGAGGGTTGGAACAGTATCCAAAGAAGGACAACAAAGTCACTATTAGCCAGAGGACCTCTGATCACAGAAACACTGCTCATCTGGGCAGTTCCACAAATTCTGCCTCGGATATGAGAATCTAACCCAAATAAATTACCCTAGATCTAGAAAAATCTATTTATGCAAAGATGTCTATCACAGAGTTGCTTATATTACATTTGCAAAAACACTGGGAAAATTTCAGGGTCCAAATCAACAAATGGTTGGCTCAATTATGGTACATCCACTAAGTGACATTTAAAGTTCTTTGATGTTTATGAAAGTTTAAATGTGGAGAAATGTTGGATAAGTTTACAATGTTCAATTTTAGAACATGATACATGATTAAAAAGAAGTTAAACACATCCAAGAGGAAATCAGTCAAATTTTAACAATATGAAAAGAAAGAACAATGGGTGATATTTTTCCCTTTACCTTTTCTATGAGCATGCATCACTTAGAAATAGAAATAGAAAAAAAAATATATATATACATCTATATCTTACTTTCTGTCTAGAAAATGAGCTTCCACTCATAATCAAGGAGATAATCCTTTACTCTGAGTTGTTGATCTAAGCTACTGGGTGGGTCAAGAACTATCATCACCCTTTGGAAAAATGTGGCAACTGCTCGGCGACAGTCTAGCTCAAGGCCCAAGGTCACACGGCTTTGTAGAAATGAGTCTAGGCAACAGATACAACTCAACTGTCACTGCAAAGCTGCTCATATTCCCAAAGTGCCCTGGCTGCCCTCCAGGAGACCCCCTTCACACTGGGCCACATCAGTGTGGGGTCACTTTACATGCTTGGATAATCGCCACCCAGCTCTGGGAGATGTTGTTCACACTATTCTAAGAGTCAGCCACATTAAGTCCTCTGTGATAAAGAGTTTGGAGAGGAAATGTCCTTGCAGCAAGCCAGGAGCTGGCAAAGACAGCTCCCAAACTCTCCAAAACTCCCAGCCTCCCCTGCTGCTGTGCCTATGAAACTGACCACCTCTGCTCTAAAGTCAGTAGGATTTCCAAGGATAAGCAGAGGCTAAAATACAGAAGGATCCCTACCAAGATAACAAAATCTCACAGTTTACTGATGGGCTTCCAGGGGGCAGGTGGAACCATTCAAACTCAACCGGCTTCACGGGTGTCTACAAATGTCAAACTCATCCATTTGAATATTTAAGTATGTACAGTTTTTTTCTATACCAATTATATCTTAATAAAGCTGTTTGTAAAAGTACAGTAGCCACTGGTTTACTTTTATATTTCTCTCACTGAACTCTATGTTCCTTGAGGACAAGAACTATCCTAAGGTCTTTCCTGGGCACGTGTCCTCTCTTCTCCTTTGCCCCCAACTTGTTGTCCCAGGAACAATTGATGAACCCATTATCTGTGCTGCTGCTCCCAGCCAGGGAGTCAGTGGAGTGGAAGGCACAAAGACTCTGGGGCCAAAATGATATAGGTTTAACCCTTGGCTCTGCTCTTTCTCAGTTGTGTGCCCACATGCAAATTATTTACTTCTTCTGAACATTACTTTGCTAATGTGTGAAAGAGGGATGATATTGACACCTACTAGGAGCAGAACAAAAAGTGACTGTATTACTCCCATGAACAGTATGTTAGCAAAAGACACACAAACCGTTCACATAGGCACCATATGGCTTTAATGAAAGGGCAGGCTACCTTAGGGATAATAATAATACTCAATTCCAAGCTGTGAAAGATGAGCACTATCACACTCAATCCAATGAATTCAGTGTTGATTAGAATGACTGGAAGAAACCCTATTGGAAGAGGCTACTCAGGGCTCTTCTGTGATGTGGTTTTTTGAATCAAGATTCCCTTTGAATCAGTATTTCTACTTTTAGTTATCTACCCTTAGGATGCAGCTTCAGATATGGCAATATCTAGATGCACAAAGATTTTTTATCATAGCATTCTTTCCAAGAATGAAAAACTGGGAACAACCTAACTGCCCAACACACATTCACATACACACATTATGTGGCAACATAGAAAAATGCTTAAGATAAAATGTTCAATGAAAAAAAAAAAAACAGGATACAAAACTGTATCCACACCATAACTACAACTGTAAGAATAAGGCATAGATGGAAAGATTTCAGGAAGGATGCCAAAATGATAGCATGGATTATATTCAAGATTTTCTTTTTCTTTTACCATTTGTCAAATGTTCTGCAAGGTAAGCACATTATTTTCATGACAAAATCTCCTTTTGGAAAGATGAAGAAAGGAGGGCTGGTGACTAAGAAACTGAGGCAACGTCTCAAAGTCAGTTTATCCCAAAGGTGGTGAAAACATACCAGCCACTGAAATAGTAAGTAAAAATTGTCAGCGCCTAGCAGGCTTCTGAAAACTTCCACGTATCATATTCCCAAAAGAAAACATGCAACTTGCCTGCATTCTGTTGAATTGGCTTTTGGAGAAAGACAACACAAGGAACATTTGGTGACACTTCAGTTATCGAAAATGGCACGGACATATGGCGTCTCGGGGGGTGGGAGAGCTCATTCTGTGATCATTCCAAAACTCTAGACGCCCGTTCCAGATACATATTGTAGGAAGGGAGCAAAGTCTGTATCTGGTGACTATGGTCAGGAAAGGCCTTAACGGCCATCAGAGAAATGGTGCCCTGTGGAATATTTGAATATTCCAAGACCGTGTGGATGTGGGAGAACATAGGGGATGAAGGGAAGACGAAAGCAGGCAGAGGCAGAGCAGTGGTTCTCAGGCTTGCTGTACTCGGCTTAACCAGAGAGACTTTTAAAACCTACCAGCTGCCTGGGCCCCACCCCACGCACGGATGCTGGTTTAATCACTTGTGAGTATATTGTGCAGCCTAGATGAAGAACCACTGAAATAGAAGGTAGATAATAAATCTGAAGAGAACAGAGACCACTGGGTGAGGTAAAAGGCAAGGTTTTCAACTGGGAGAAGATGAAATTACAGCACAGAGCAAATCCACTCATGGTTGCTGGTGATGCCATTGATTTTGTTCGATAAGTTGGAAAATGGATAGAACTTTAGAATTCATTTTTTTATACTTTCTCTTAGGTAGACTCCCCCCATTTCTCCCTTTCCCTCCCCTCTCCTTCCCTCTTCCTTCCCTTCCCTCCTTCTTCTCCCTCGTTCTCCCACATACACACACAGACAGCATACACACATACACACACACCTCAATCAGGTCAGTTTAAGCCAAACAACAAAATTCATGGTGACATTTTGTAATCTTTAAAACTACAATTAATAGGTATTAGGGACCATACTAAGTTTATTTAACCTTCATTAAAAATTATTATAGATACACAATAAGTTGCAAAAATAGTACAGAGAATTCCTATGTACCCATCACCCAGCTTCCACCAATGTCCTCATCATACGCACTACAGTATGTTATCAAAAAGGAAGTTGACATTGATGCATTATGATTACCTGGACTCCGACCATACTTAGATATCAGATTTCAGGAGTTTTTGTGCTAAGTGTTTTTACATATACTTTTTCATTCCACCCTTCTATCATCACTATTTCCATTTTGCAGAAAAGAACACTGAGGGCAAGAGAAGCAGAAGAGTAACTTTTCCAGGGTGGTAAGTGACACAGTTGGGATAGAAATCCAGTTTTGTCTGATTCCGAGCTCCAGTTCTACACCACCTTCCTCAACCAGGTCCACATCCTGCACAGAGTACACAGAGCACACCTCTGTGGTTCACGGTCCCTAGAGAGAAAGAGCTCTGGCAAGACTGCAATGAGATGCTGGTGGTTGCTCGTGGAAAGGCCTATGATAGCAGGTGTGTAGACTCACAACCGGGAGAGTAGGAAATCTTAGGAAGGGCTTTCTAGGTGTCCAGATAAGAGCAGCTAAAGCTGGATTCACGGGCTCAATAAAGTACTGCAGGAGGAAGGGGCCGGCAGGGAATGAATCCTAAGGCAGCAGGCAAGTTGGTGATGTGGTAAAAGTCCACCCCAGGAACCAGGAAATGGCAGGAAATTAAGTAAGCGGGCAGATGTTGGCATCTAGCATTGGATCAGAATGGCAGGGACACAGGCAGGCATCGGGAACCTAACTGGAAAGTAGGTCTACAATAACAACAAAACCAGAAGACACAGACCCACTCCTTGATGCTGGACTAAGAAAGCAAGGTGGCCTGGTGACAAAAATGTGGGTTCTGGGGTGCCTGGGTGGCTCAGTCAGTTAAGTGTCTGTCTTGGGCTCAGATCATGATCCCAGAATCCTGGAATTTAGCCCCATATCCAGCTCCTTGCTCAGCAGGGACTCTGCTTCTCCCTCTCCCTCTCCCCCTCCTTCCCCCTGCTCATCTTCTCTCTCTCACTCTCTCTCTCAAACACATACATAAAATAAAATAAATAAAACAAAACAAAATAAAATGTGGGTTCTGAAGCCAGACTGTCTGGCTTTGAATCCGAGACCTACCCACTGGTGATACAAGCTTGGATTAGTTAACTACTTCATGCCTATTTCTCCATCTGTAGGCTAGGTTAGCTATGATGATGATGATGATGATGATGATGATGATGCAGCAACAGCACAATTCCAGAAACAAAAGAGAGGTAGAGGTTACTTCAAAGGTCCTAGATGTCAGAACTGCAACTCAGTGCTAAAGGACATGTGAACATGGCTGTTGAAGTCAAATGAAGTTAATTCTCTCACACCACACAGGACCTAGAGCAAAGCATACACCTTCTGAGAGCATTAAACAGAATGCTGATGCTGAATCATATTATCTACTAATTACCAAGCCCCTGCTGATGCCAGAAACTGTGCTCACTGCCCAACATGTGTAGCTTTCCTAGACCCCCCACAGGGATCCCATGAGGAAAAGAATATCTAATCCCATAAAACAGATGAAGAAACAGAGCCTCAGTTTAAGCTGCATGTTCAAGGTCACACAGAAAGCAAGAAGTAAAGCTAGATTAAACCCAAAGCTCAAATATTCCCACTATACCTCACCAGTAAGATACAAGCAGCTCTTTGGATTGGTGTTTGGTAGAATCATCTGATACCGGCCAGCAGGAGCAGGAAGCAGAGAGTGGAGCATCGTGGCAAAAAGAGGTGAGAAGGGAAAGAACTGGAAACCCTGCCTCGAGCCCAAATAATACATTCAAACTCCTTTCTCTGGCTAAGCCACGCCTTTCCCAACCCACTCCACACGACTCTCTCCACTCCGCAATTTCCACTAATTCTTGTAGTAACAACAGGGCCAGGTAAGGACACTGCCTTCCACCAGATCAGAGGACCCCAAAAAGCCCCTACCACTAGGGCAGGGGTTTACACCCTGGATTTGCTGCTACACATCTTCATATTCCAGGTAGAGCTTATTTCCACCTATTAGAGTTAATGCATTTGAGACTGCAAGACCACTTATACTACCCCTCTGCTTGGTCTTTGCAGCCCCTCTCTCGTAATTAAAGCCCTGGGCTCCAGATGCAATGAAGACACATGGCTTATAAAACACTGGATGGAAGAATCTGTTTCACTCTTTCATCCAGAACCCAGAATCTGTTCCAGAATCCAGAATCTGTTATGATACTATACTCTAGAAAGGGAAGGAGAGAGGGAAGGGAAGGGAAATGTCCTGTCCACAGTCAAACTGTCATTTAATAGATGGAAAGAGGATGACAGAGTTAGAAACAACCATTCACTCAGGCAAGAATCATCAAGTGGTACTAAAACCAGTGCCTACATGTTTGTTAGCAAAGAGGCTACCTGCATTGTCTCAAAGTATCTCCCCACAGGTAACATTACATACTCAGGGGGAAAGGTAACTTTCTAGTGGAAAATTGGGGGAAACAACCTTAACCAAATGCTCAAGATTAATATCAACAGTGACAGGAACAATCAGCAATCCTCCCCACTAAGGCCGCACTGAGGACACAGCACCACTTACATAGTATTCCCGTCAACATGAACAACCTGAATCCAACCCCGAGGCAATGATCATATGATACCTAACAGAGCAAAACTCCATAAAACAAAACACATGCCCAGTTTGCTTCAAAATGTGAACGGTATGGAAGACAAAGAAAGGCTGAGAAACTGCTTCACATTAAAGGAGATCAATGAGACGTGACAACTCAGTGTAATGTGTGCTTCAGGAATGGGTCCTGGGCCAGAAGGAAAGATTGCCATTAAAGACACTATGGGAACATTTGGTGAAACTAGAATATGGGCTGAATATAGAATTATGTAATAATTGTATTATATTAATGCTAAGCTGCCTGAGTTTGAGTATTCTACTGTGGCCATGCAAGAATATGGTCTCATTCCACAGAAATTCAAGTTGAAGCTGACAGATCATGATGTCTCCAACTTCAGGCCAAGAAATTCAGAAAAAAAAGATAGATTATGATATAAGATGAGATGACATGGGATAGATATTTGATAGCAAGTAAGCAAATGTGACTCTAGGGAGAGGTTAGACAGTTCTTTATTTTACTAGTCTGCACCTTTTCTGGAGGGTTAAAAACTTTTGAAATAGGTTTAAAAAAATACAAATGCAAAGTCATTTCTTAAATATCAGGACTTGTGGACAGGACAGTTTTTTTTTTTAAAGATTTTATTTATTTATTTGACAGACAGAGATCACAAGTAGACAGAGAGGCAGGCAGAGAGAGAAGAAGGGAAGCAGGCTCCCCACTGAGCAGAGAGCCCAATGTGGGGCTCGATCCCAGGAGCCTGGGATCATGACCGGAGCCGAAGGCAGAGGCTTTAACCCACTGAGCCACCCAGGTGCCCCTGGACAGGACAGTTTTTTGTTCATTGCTACCCTTGTAAACTTAACCACCATGGAAACTCAACCCTAACATGACTAGTCACAGTTAAGGACAGAATAATCAGCCAAGTATTAGAGAAACACATAATTTAATAAATATAATTCAAACCCCCTTCATATACCCTTCTCTAATTCTAAATCTGGACCATTTTCAAAGAATGAAAATGATGAACAGATCAAAGTTTGGGACCCATAATCCAAGACTGTTACTGGATTCACATCTTCCTGTTTTTGACTTTGCAGACAGTGTTCAAGTCACACTCTTGGGCAATTTGCAATGTGCCTGCCTCCAACTACTTGAGCTATATCACCGAAGCCAGAATTATCACCTCTTCCAAAGGAGGACAAGTATGTCTGTAGCTCTTGTTCAAATAACAATCCTTCCACAATTAAGCTGACCCCCAGGGTCTGGAGGTAATTTATTGTAGCAAATTCGCTTCTGGCTGCACTTCTGTTAAGTAATCAATAAATGGGGAGCAGGTAGGTTATAGATATGGGGCTGTCTAGTCAATACCCATTAGCTACCACTGCATTTAGAAGTAATAAAAATAATGGTCTCAGTTCCAATCCATGAGGAAAAACATATTTTCTCGGGTTTCTTCCCCAAATTGTCCATATACATCCTCCAGGCACCTTCAGTATTTAGACCCCAAGCTTCTCTCTAGCTCCATTTTTCCATCTCTGCTGAAGGTCAGAAACCTTTGTTTTGATGCTCTGTGTGTAGGGGACTGAGGCATGAAAATGTAATTCCTAGTTCTGTAACTTAATGGATAATGCAATCTTCTTTCTGTTTCCCTGAAGATTTTATAAGAGCTCTAAAGATCTGTGCCTATGGAATAAAACTGAACCTTACACCCACGGTAAACCTACCATATTTAGTTCCTACTTTACCTTTCCAATACTGCCTCCCTCTCAGATGCCTTACACACAAATCCAGTTCCTTCAGCCTATCATCCTGCCTCCAAACCTTGGCTCACACTGCTCCTTTTGCTTCTCTTTCACGGACACCATGATCCAAGGTGGCCTGTTTTGTGGTTACACCAAGTGCCATCATATTCATTAATCAATGTGAGGGCCAAGGGGGTGCCCCATGTGGCTCCATTGCACAGCACAGGATGTAAGTGTAGAGTGAGCACTTGAATGGGAAGACAGCATCTGGTATTAGAAAGTTTCTATTAAGAAGGAAACTGTTCCTTCCCTGCTACAAGGGCAGAACCCCTGCCCTAATGCTGTAAGTAGGGAAAAAAAATTTCTGTAGAGTAAAATGCAGGGTCATGTTATTATGATATAATAATATAACCAAGAGCCCCCACTGCAGAGGAGAGGGACCAACAACCAATCAAGTGATATCTTATTGGCATTATCACTGGACACAGTTTTAAAGGGCTTTGCTTTATTTTTATTCAGATACTTTAATTTTACTGCAAAAAAAATACAGTAAAGTCATTCATCACAGAAAGTTTATAAGAAATAACATATGGTGCTTTTGAGATATTTCCCAGTGTAGGGTCCCATATCAGTAGGCCAATCTGTCTCTTTACCTCATCTACCATTAAGCCTAAGCCGAAGACCTGGTTTTGGGGAGGAGGAGGATATAAAGTAGGAGAAGTGGAAAAGCAAGGTCCAGCTTTTCTGACTCAGAGGATTATAGGGAAAAGGGAAACCAGAGCAGAAGAGAAGCAGTGGTGAGAGCTGTATGTCTTCTTCTCTCTCTAGAAAGACATCCTCCCACAAAACCAAAAAAGGTCTACATCCAAGTACACTCAGTGGCCAGTAACATTAGGTAGTAGAAAGCTAGGTTTTAGCTTTTGCAAGTTGTCTCTTAGGTTCTGTGTGGTTTGGCCAGGCCCCAGATGTTCCCATGAGCTCCTAAGGTTAAACCTCAGAAATAACCTTGGACTGAGACTGGAGAGTTGACCAGTAAGGCTGTCATGGAGACAAAGTAGCCAAGGGCAGGAATCTGGACGAACTGATCAGAAGTGTATTAGAATCATAACCAGAAACCAACGAGTCTCAAAGCACTGCCAGAGGAGGGATGGGGGTGGGGAGGCCTTCCTTCATTTGAGGCAGAACATCAAGGATTCCCTGCACACTTTAGGTCTCTGTGTGGCCTAAGGCAGAAGTTCCTGTTGCTAATCAGGAAGCACAGGAGGTTGGTCCACACATCACACTGGCAGAGAAATAGAGGTTCCGAGAGTGTCCCAACCCCCGCCCCCCACTTGACAGTACTGAAGCTGCCTGATACTCCCTGTAGGGTTATTTAAGGATGAGTCATTTACACTTTGTACAATGTGCTTCTAGGAGTTATTCTGAGGGGTATACATTGTGGTGCTGAGGATACCTCAGGTAAAGTCCATTTCTGTGCTTGGAAGTCTGGATTCCCCAATAGTCCAGTGAGAATGTGTCTGGTCTGAAGAAGGATGCACTCTCTGGGGGAACTCAGCTCTGGAGACAAGTCCACTGGCTGGAAACCGGAGTGTGTTCATAAACAAATCATCTACATGGTGTTCAACATTTTTGAGCATTTCTCTTGGACAACAGAAACAGATGTATTTTGGGAATGGTTTAAAATTCTCCCCTCTTTATATTATAGTTTCTCTAGTGAATCCAAATGTTTCACAAAGTCTTTTATAGGCAATAAAAGTACAAGATACTAAAGAAATAAAGAAAATTGTGGCCTGCCCCATATTTACCCCAGCACTAGAGCCCATGAGGAAGGCACAACATCAACTACAAAATGTTAAATTAAATAGAGGGACTGACCCAGGATCTTGAGGCCAGAAGCCTCGGATCTGAGCCCACAGTCGTAAGCCAGCAGAAGATCACAGTGAGACAGGGGACCACGTTAGCCCAGGTCTTCTTAGAAATAGATACCAAGACAGAATTAGACCTGCAAGAAATATATCAGGGGACCATCTGTAAGAGAACATGGAGAAGAAGCCAGGGAGGCTGGCAGACTTGGGATGCAGGACTGACACCCAGTGAAGGAGAAAAGGAAGGAAGGTTGAATGGAAATATCTTAGACTATGGGACAGTTCCAAAGAAAGTTCAGCAAGGCCATCATGGAGTCCTCAAAGCAAAGTCACCATTAGAGAAGTCCCATGTCTCCCAGGAATGGCCAGTCTTAGCATCTCTGATGCTCTCAGTGACTGGCTGAGAGTACCCTTGGGAAACACAGGCTCAGCCATCACCAAAACAAATTTTCTCATACAGAAGCTCGGGCCTTGGGCCAAGTACACTCCTTGTGCTTGGAGATGTGAAAGGTGCATTTGCATGGCTGCACAAAGATGGATACCCTCTTTCCCAAAATACCATGAAAGGACCAGGAAGAATACAAGAGGAATAGTGTCTTCATGCTCCACACTTTGTTAATTTCCAACATTAAAAAAATCTGTCCATAAAAACTTACTTACCAAAAAGAAGCCTAAATATTTCCCTAATGGGAAGCCATCTTTGCAATAGAAACTCCTCTGAATTTAAAAAAAAAAAAAAAAAAAAGCCCTCTAAATTCATTCTTTCCTTTTTTCCCCTTAACAAACTTAAGGAAGACTCTACAATTAGGATTAGCAAAGACCAGAAGGGGAAAATGTCAACTCCAGGGAGGCAGCACTAAGTCAAGGAAGTAGGTGTCCCGAAAGTCCCAGTGGGTGACCAACATACGGTGATAGAGAAAGATGTGTGACCAGACTTCCCATGAGCTAATTGGGAATTTTAACCCATGACTCATCCTGGGGTGGGGTCCGAAGCTGCAGGGGCCGCCGCCCCACACCACACCGTATCATCAGCCAGATTGCACATTTCCTGAAAGTAATCAAGTCAGAAACTGGCTTCTTGGCAGTAGCCCCTAGTGGAAAAATGACTGCCAAAACCCAAAATGAGGATGAGTTCAACGATTTAATTCTGCATGGAAAACACAATCCGTTAAATGGGATCTGACAAGGCCTTAATCTCATCCATAGCTGAGGGCGTTGGCTCAATGCAGTTCTACTCTCTGCAACATATTCTTAGTAAGCTATGTATAGAATCGGGAACACTTTTGCCAAAGCCCAAATAAGTCCATTCTCAGTGGGAAGAGAAGCTCATCAAAACCCCAGTGATTCTCTGGGGACCAAGCATGCTATTCTTCCAAATGCAAAATTATCAAAACTTGGTAACTCAACCCATGTTGGGAGTCACATGGCTCAAGGGAAGTAACCAAGATGGCCCATGCCCTGGACAGCTTCAGAATCTCTGCCAGCATCTAAGGAGGTCAGGCCAGGATAGCCTTGCACAGAAAGCACCCACAGGGCTCCTGTTCCCAGCCTGCGGTTCGTTGCACAATCCATGCTCGTAAAGAGGGGTCAAGGTGTGGAGGGTTTTGAAAACTGGGAGAGAAGGAATTAATGGCTACATCACATTCATTAGCCCTCTTAATCCCAGCAACAGTCCCCAAGACCTGTGTTGTTATTTCGGTCTCCATTTGTAAAACGAGGAAACTGAGACTCAGATCACATGAGTTAGAAGAGCATTTGCAAACTGGCATCTGTGACAGTCCAAAGCCCAGTCCCTTCCACTCAGAGGGTGGTCCTCAGAGCCTCCCATCACGTGAGAGTTTGTTTGAAGTACACATTCCCAGGCTGCAACCCAGACCTACTGAATCCGGATCTGCATTTAACAGGATCCCTAAAGGAATTCATTCATAAAGTTTGAGAAGCGCTGCCTTTAAAGGGGCCCTATCCAAAAGCATGGGCGGCTTAAAAACATAAATCTGAACTAGAGAAAGGATTTAGCACAAAATAACAGGGTAGGTCTCACAGGAGAAGCATCAAACTATGTATCCCAGTCACCACATCCAAATTAGTAGAACCGATCACACTGTCTTACTCACCAATGACAGACCCAGAAGCCAAGGTGATGCATAGCTCTGGAGCCAGGTGGACCAGGCTGAAATTCCTAGCTCTGCCACCTGCTGAGTGACTCTGGGTAGACTGTTTCATCTCTTTGAACCTCAGTTTCCTGACCTGTACAACTGGGATTACGATACTCACCTTGCCCTGGTTTGGAGAGATTAAAGGAGCAAATGAATGTCCGGTTCCCGGCCATAGGAGATGTTCAATAAACATTGGTTTCTTTGCCTCCCAGTGCAACTTGGACTGGGTCTCACCTTTGCAACTGTGCACCACTAGAGGCCGCGGAAAGGGCTGCTGGCAGCCAGTTCTTTCCTGTTCTCTGGGCCCTCAGAGTCCTGTCACTAATCAGACTGGTGGGGCTTGTCTCTCTTCTTCAAGTTCCAGGTTCAGTTTTCTCTCTCATCTCTTTAAAGAAAAACCTGAGCAGAACAACAAGCTCAAAGATGTCATGAGGAAGAAGGAAACAGGCATCGGGGTATATAATTCCCAGGAGTGTCTACTTTATGGACAATGATGATTTTTTTTTTTTTTTTTTTTTAGTTACAGTTCCCACCTTCTTCTTTTTTTGTGTTTATTTATTTATTTATTTATTTTCAGCATAACAGTATTCATTGTTTTTGCACCACACCCAGTGCTCCATGCAATCCGTGCCCTCTCTAATACCCACCACCTGGTTCCCGCAACCTCCCAGCCCCCGCCCCTTCAAAACCCTCAGATTGTTTTTCAGAGTCCGTAGTCTCTCATGGTTCACCTCCCCTTCCAATTTCCCACTTTCTTCTTTTCCAAAGTCTCAGGTCTTAAAAGCAGATTCTTCATGCTGGAAGCTTAGTAAACTCTCAGAGCCTATAATGTCTGCCTCTGGAGCCACAAAACCCAAGTCTGATCCTATTTACTCCATGTGTATAATGCTCAAAGGCATAGAAGGCTTCCAGTGAGAGCTGAAAGAAAGAGATTAGTATCCAGATGCCACATACTGTGCGTATGCTTGTCTTTTATTTATATTACCTCCTTTAAAGCCTCCCACCAATCCTGGGAAGTGGGCACCTTTATCCCTATTTCAAAGATGAAGAAACTGAGGCCAGATGAGATCACTGACCTGCTCCAACTAATACAGCAAAATATTTCAGAGTTCCAAGGAATATTCAGTATCATCTGGTCCAATGATTCTCTAAAATCTCTTAAAAAAAAGATTTTATTTATTTATTTGACAGAGAGAAAGAGAGATCACAAGTAGGCAGAGAGGCAGGCAGAGAGAGAGAGAAGAGGAAGCAGGATTCCCACTGAGCAGAGAGCTCAATGTGGGGCTCAATCCCAGGACCCTAGGATCATGACCCGAGCTGAAGACAGAGGCTTTAACCCACTGAGCCACCCAGGTGCCCCCAAAAATAAAATCTTTAAAAAAGGAAAAAATAAAGCCCAGTACAGCCACTTTTAGGAGTTTTATTTTCCTGGGTAGCTTAGAATACCCCTTTCATGAGGACTAAAGACTAAAGTCCATAGTACAACCACACAAAACTGTTAGCTGCCAGGGCTACTGCCTGGGATTTGAACCTGGACTGTAATGAGGAGTCCCTTCCCTTCATGCATTGGTCTTCCCCTCAAGACTCTGCTGAACTGTCTGCCCTGAGACATGGGACCTTTGCCTCCTCACCACTGCCCAGCAAAGAGGAGGACTGGCAGGGAGCGTGCCAGGGAACGCATTCAGAATTGAGATGGCATTTGCACACACCTCAACTGTTGACTTACAAGCCTTGGGGGATTGAGGCAGTGCCTCTTATTTTCTAAAATCGTTATTTTAAATCTGTGTGTCAAGTTCTCAGTTTCTGCTACACCCCCTTGCATTATTGCTAACTGACATAAACAGAGTGTTGGCTGCCAGTGGCTGTTTGGTTAGAAGAGGAGTGTCCTGAAGCCACGTTTGCATCACAATCATTTTGTTTCTTTAAGAAGTTTATATACTTTTTTTTTTTAAAGATTTTATTTATTTATTTGACAGAGAGATCACAAGTAGGCAGAGAGGGAGGCAGAGAGAGAGGAGGAAGCAGGCTCCCTGCTGAGCAGAAAGCCCGATGCGGGGCTCGAACCCGGGACCTGGGATCATGACCTGAGCCGAAGGCAGCGGCTTAACCCACTGAGCCACCCAGGCGCCCCTATACTTATTTTTTAAGTAACCTGTACGACCAACATGGGGCTCCAACTAATAACCCCAAGGTCAAGAGCTGCATGCTCTTCTGACTGAGCCAGCCAGGCGCCCAGACAGGCATGCCTTTTATGTGAGTTTATAGAGGATACCTTTATTTGGGGTGGGATTCCAGGGGCTGCTAAAGCCTAAGTAAGACCTAAAGCCTACCCAAGCTATGCTTTGCTTCTGCTTCATTGATGACTGGTGATTAGCAAGCAACTGTCCTTATTAGCTTGAGCTTGAACTCAATCAGAACTATGGGCTCTCCTTTTCTGGGCCAATTTCTCCATTTCTAAAATGGGCATCATCTTTGGGTTGTTAGGGTCATGCCTGGCAATATAAGAAGTCTACCATTATTGTTGTTGCAATACGGAGCCGGCGGGGGACACTGAAACATACAAACTCTTGAAGTTTTTTTGAAAGACACCTACCACTTTTAAATTTATAAACACTTCCTATCTTTGAAAATAGTGAATAGAATCTATCTTTAGGGCAGGCTGTCTCTTTGATCGAGAAGGAATTACTTGAATGGAAATATTATACAAACATAAATACAAGTATGCATTCCTTTGTCCTGGGAGTGGCTTGTATGTAATTTTCTCCACATACTTGCAGAGAGCTAGAAAAGATTTCTAGGGAAAGTGATATCAAACAACTGACCCCTTCCTTCTAAGGATCAACATCATTAGCATACGTCTGAGAAACTGTGATGGTGCTGAGATCAGGTGTCAGGAAAAGATAACAGAAGCCAGCTGGAGGAGGCATCAGAAGAAAGAAGAGATCTGGACTGGACACAGACTTAGAACTTCACTGAGGTCCCAAAGTTCACCCTCAGTGTGAGACCCCATTGCCCTGGCTGGTGACAGGAGGCAGAGCAGGCTAAGGGCTGAGTCTGTAACCAATGTCAGTAAGTCTGGAGTCCCTGGATACAGTTAGGGAGACAAACCCCCAAGAAAAGACTAGACTTCCTGATAATCTGGCACATTGGGCTTATTGTCACTGCAGTTTAGATCTTATTTGATAATAAAAGCTGATGACCCTATTTCATGACCCAGGTTTCCTAATGGCTCCCCAAGTGGAAACAAGGAGAAAGAGAAGGGAGTATGCAAAGTTGCCACTATGTTGCTCAGTGGTAACAATCTTACAGAGTAGCTATGAGGACAGACAATGCAAACTGATGAGAACCATGGGCTCCTCTTCAGCAAAGACCCTCCATAATTGAGAAAGACGGGATATTAACAATCACATGCCCAGATGCCTTAACTGTGTATACAGGTGTGCATAAATGTGTTTATAGGCACCCATGCACACACACACACACGCGTGCACGCACACACACACTTACAGGGGTTGAGCAGCTCTGACTTTTCAGAGTCAGAAAGAAGAGCCCAACATTTCATCCTCAGTAGAGGTAAGACTGTACTGCTTAATAAAAAGAGTTATCTCAGGGACCAAGAGCACTGATCACTGATGCACTCTTGAAATTTAAAAATGTGCAGGTAAAACAAACCATTCGTCCTAGATTTCCCAGAGTCACTGGCATTAGGAAGTCAGCAAGTCTCACTTTTTTTTCACTGGAGTGAAATGTGAAATGGGGGAGTGGGGAGGCAAGAGAGAACACATAAGTGATACATTCTTATCAGCCTTATTTAAAATCCAGTGACGACTCATTTCTTTGCAATCCAAAAACCACATAGAAAACAAGCAGCACTACTACATGGGTAACCTTGATTCTGATCTAATATATTTCTTGATAAATAAACTGTTCCCACATGTCAGTACTTTGCTTATGATAATTTATGTACAACAAATCCCACAACTCACATGACCACCACAGTTAAGGAAAATGACATTAGAGGATATTTACCCTCTAACATTGCCATGGAAAACACTTATCTTCTTCAGAAGAAAGGATGGTGCCAGAAAAACACACAGCTGTATTAAGGAGACAAATAAATGAATAACAAATGCTAATGGATTTCTAGCTTCAATTGCTGAAGGGTTGGTATATTTACACCTGCCACATTTTTCTTACCGCACCAAGTCTTACAAGGCACCAACAGTAAGTCCCAACCTTAACAAACATAACTGAATCTTTTTTCTGGAACCCAGACATTGATACATAACGCAACCAGCAGATCAAATAAAGTTCATGGCCATCGGTACATTTTCTCTCTTAAAGAGCACTGAAGGCCACGAGGAGAGATGCTGGTAATAGAATTGGCAAGCAAATGAGATGTTCTTTTCATGAGAATGCCTCTTTAGCTGTTCATTGAAGAGGACAATGAACCTGTTCTGGGCTGGAAGGAGCTGCTATAGAAGACCTCAGGTAGGGCGCCTGGGTGGCTCAGTGGGTTAAGCCGCTGCCTTCGGCTCAGGTCATGATCCCAGGGTCCTGAGATCGAGTCCCGCATCGGGCTCTCTGCTCAGCGGGGAGCCTGCTTCCCTTCCTCTCTCTCTCTCTGCCTGCCTTTCTGCCTACTTGTGATCTCTGTCTGTCAAATAAATAAATAAAATCTTAAAAAAAAAAAAAAAAAGAAGACCTCAGGTAAAGGGGTGAACTCCACCAGAGACACTCCAAAAGGAGAACACACAGCCCAAGAAAGCCTTTCGCCCTTCCCTCTCCCGTCCACAGTCATGTGCCAAGAGTCACAGGTTCATGGAAGTTACTTCTCTCTACCTGAGTGGGTTTTATTTTATGTAAAACCTCACAATGCAGTAACCAAACTGCATTTAGTAAGAAAAAGAAAAGCATTTGCTTTGCAATCCTTGCCCCACCACTGCATCAGTCACATTACATAAAGAAATCCGAATACCTATTCATCCCTGCTTTTCAGAGCTCATCTATAATCAGTCTACACTAAGAAGCTTCGCACAATGAAACGGCTTTTACTGAGCAATTACACACATCACCTGGATGCCAGAGAGAGTACATTTTTCATGGATGCCAAGAGTTGTCTGAGTTGTTTATGGGAGGAGAAAAAGTGAGGTTTCTGTGTTCTGCTAGCCATGGGAAGAGTATGAAAGCCTTCTATAATGGAAATAAAAGTGAAAGACATAAAACTAGGGTAATAAGGAGGAAAGACGGGAGGAAGGCAGACTGACCAAAAAAAAAAAAAAAAAAAAAAAATCAACCTTAATTTCCAATACCAGCCCTGCAGTGTATTTCAAAAGTGAACTTCAAAGACCCATTCAAGGGAAGAAATTACTTTTATCCACCACATCCCATACTCAGATTGATTTTTCTTTGACATGGTGGAAAGGTAAATGCCAGAGTCATGAGGAAGTAGAGTCCAGTATAGGAAGAAAATGCAAGAGGTCCCTACATTAGACGGAAGACGAAAAGATGAACAAGAACAGAGTCAGCAGCCTCCGCAGATCATTTCAGGAAGCAGCAGCTCTGACGTGTCTTACGACTGGAAACCCTCCCCCAGCCATATAATGTAAAAGCATGGCACTGAATTCATTCCCACACATGCTTCTCTGTGCACTTATCTCAATCCGTCATCCTCCTTTGAAGCAAAAGACTCATTAATCCAATTCAAATTGCCAACATCAGTAAATCCTTTGCCTCAGCATTTAAATGCCAATACCAATTAAATACCGACAGCAACTTAACTACTGATAGCATCTTCACTACATTCAGGAAATCCAGCCAGAAGTCCAGCTCGCATTAATTCCAACACTCCTTCATCAATTCTAATTTACTCAGCGCAGAGAAATGAGGTAATTTGCTGGCCACGCTAACGATGCACCCAACTGGATTGAAATAACTCTGCGGCAAATAAGAAGGAACAAATTGACTGCAAGCCACCAAACCTGAAGGATGTCTTCACCAAGGCTTCTGGGCTATCGAGCTGAGGCAATTCATCAGCTAGGATCTCTTCTGGTGGTCGGGGGTCATGGACAATCGTTGGCCGTGGTTTTTCCTTGGCATTCCCTGTGAGCCCGTCGATGAGGGAGTTCCACAGACAGTTCTGCGACTTAGACCCTGAGGTATGAGGGGAGAAAGGTGTGCCGTCAATTACCAACCAACAACATGTCCTGCCTTGCCCAACTCAGGATTTTCAAAAGCAAAGGAGGGAAACATATATTTCTCATGATCTCCACCATCATCTGAGGGTTCCAAAAGATACTGGTCAGGCAATCTCAGGAGCTACCAGGAAGTTTTAAATTTAAATGCAGAAAATAAGCTAACATCCTGAATATTTTGACCCATAGCTAAGTATTAAGGATATCAATCTTGTCTCATTTCAGGGGTGATCAACTCCAACTCCTGGTAGAGCTGTAGACATTTACATATATATTTATTGAATAACTGGAAGTATACAAAGATTACCATTTTAGAGAAGAATAAGGCTGTTCAAACACAAGTGTCCCTTACGAAATCAGCATGTGCAAGGACCAAGCTTCAAGACTCCATTCTGTAGAGACACCCACTTCAAACAGGCCCCCACCTCTAAAACCCAGAGCTCACTCTAGGCAGTTTAAGTCTTCTAAAAGATCAAGACCCAAGGAAATTACACTGCATGTTTACTGATGTTCTACCCAACAAACACTTCAAATATATGAGATGAACATTAAAGACAAACATGAAGTGGTAATAGTGTCACAAAATAGGGCCTGATCAGCCAGGCAATCAAGGGCAACATCGACAGGGACAAGTTACACCGAAATCATGTACCCTTGATAGGATGTGATGAGACTGGCACATCACCTCTATGGTCTTCCTTCCCAAAACATATAGGCCCAGTGTATTAAGCATATTCCTAGCTTCTGTCAACCTGTTTGTTTTTTTTTTTTAAGATTTTGTTTATTTATTTGTCAGAGAGAGAGAGGGAGAGAGAGCAAGCACAGGCAGACAGAATGGCAGGCAGAGGCAGAGGGAGAAGCAGGTTCCCTGACGAGCAAGGAGCCCGATGTGGGACTTGATCCCAGGACGCTGGGATCATGACCTGAGCCGAAGGCAGCTGCTTAACCAACTGAGCCACCCAGGCGTCCCCAACCTGATGTTTTAACATCAGTCCTATGTGCATATCCCCGACATGCCTTGCTCTGGACAACTCAATAATGCATCTGAGTCACCTTGCTTTTCAAATACAAACCAACCAAACCAGAGTCCACCTCCACATTACCTCCCTTACTGAGCTTTTGCACTCTGGGCGACCATTTACTTGCCCCACTCACCCCAGAGCAACTAGGGACAGCTCCTATGCTCTACAGTCCACTGAAATTATTCAAATTAGCCAGTCCTAAGCCTGCTTACCCTGCCTTGCCCATTACTCCCTACAGAAGCCACAATAAAGTCACTTGCCCACAGTTTCCTCTACCCCAGCTCTGCCTTATAACTTATATCAGTGCCCCTCTGCATGGCCTCCATGGTGAGACATGTACCCCCTTTTTTGGGGATCTGCAAGTATCACAAAACTATCTTTTCAATGGCAGTCATCTCTGAATCTGTTGGTCCTACCATACCTAAATAATAATAAAAATCTATCCAAATACCCAGTCTAGTCATGGAGAAAACATCAGACAAACCCCAAATGAAGGACATTCTCTGTGAACACCTGACCAATACTCCTCAAAACTGTTGAGGTTATCAAAGAACAATGAAAGTTTGAGAAACTATCACAGTCCAGAGGAGTCTAAGAAGACATGATGACTAAATGGAATGTGGTATCCTGATGGGACCGTGAAATGTAAAAGGACATTAGGTAAAAACTAAGGAAATCCGGGGTGCCTGGCTGGCTCAGTGGATTAAGCCTCTGCCTTCAGCTCAGGTCACGATCCCAGGGTCCTGGGATCGAGTCCCACATCGGACTCTCTGCTCAGCCGGGAGCCTGCTTCCTCCTCTCTCTGCCTGCCTCTCTGCCTACTTGTGACCTCTGTCAAATAAATAAATAAGTAAAATCTTTAAAAAAAAAAAAAAACTAACTAAGGAAATCTGAATGAAGTAGGTACTTTAGTTAATAATAATTCATCACTATTAGTTCATTAATTATGACAAATTACCTATTAATATGAGATAAGTAATAGGGGAAATGGGAATGGGGCATCTGGGAACTCTCAATCCTACCTTTGCAAATTTTCTGCAAACCTAAAGCTGTTCCAAAATAAAAAGTTATTTGGGGTGCCTGGGTGGGTCACTCATTAAGAGTCTTCCTTCAGTTCAGGTCATGATCCCAAGGGCATGGGATTGAGCCCCACATTGGACTCCCTGCTCAGTGGGAAGTCTGCTTCTCCCTCTCCCTCTGCCTGTTGCTCTGCCTGTTTGTGCTCTCTCTCTCTCTCTGATAAATAAATAAAATCTATAAAAAATAAAAATAAAAATAAATTTTATTCATTTACTATAAATTAAATACTAAAAATATATAAATATAAAAATATAATTATAAAAAATAAATATAAAAATAAAGTTATTATAAAAATACAAATAAATACTATAAAAATAGCTATTATAAAGAAGTCTATAAGCAAAAAAAAAAAATTTGTAAGTGGAGCCTGAGAGTATTACTATTGCTATTATCGGATTACCATTGGCTTGTGCTTGTTATCCTCTTCCCAAAGGAAAGAAAGCTTTTATCCTTGCATAAAGATACCAATGGGTTGTCAAGACATGCACCCATGGAGCTGTGTCCATCCAGAAGGGGTTGGCTTTTTCTACCTTACTGGTGCCAAGGGAGAACCTTTTTCTAATTCACGTAAAGGCTCTTTACGGGGTTTAAGGGGGTGTGCACAGAAGGGTAACAACCACTCCCAGTTAATGCATATGCATGTGATAGGTGGTCAGAGAATAAATCCGTATGCACTTGGGGATGCCTCCCCAGGGCCCTAACCAGCTACCAGCAGCCTACAACAGAAGAAATCACCTAAGGGACAGCTTTGTCACTAAGGTCAAAAGAACTTTATACCCAAAGGGGAGTATCTCACAAAGATCTCTGAACCTTCACTAAGGACACATATGGGTCAGCAAACAACTCTGTCAAGGACCATGGCTATGACTGTTCCCCTTGGGATATCCCACATCCAAACTGCCTTTGTATTAATCAAGAGAAAATTAAACCACACTAGTGCCAAGCAACAGATGCCTCCAAGTCCTGAAAAGCAGTACAGCATTTCTAAAGTCCTAAACAGATATCCTAATAAGATCTGGTCCTATTAATGAAGGTCTGGTTCTATGTCAATAAAGGTCTGTTCTATGTTAACTAAGGTCTGGTTCTAGTAGGAAGAACAACAGAGGCAGCCTGTTTTCTTAAATTTGATCTAAATGAAGACCTTACAATAAACTCCCTGCCCATTTCCCTTCATTCTTTTTATTCATTCAATATAGACATATTTAATTCCCTCAATATGCCAGGTCCCATTCCGGCCCACAGAAATAGAAAGATGAACCCATAAGCAATCACAATGCGCCATAACTAAGGGCAAATGAAGTGCTCAAGGAGACAGGGGAGGGCTCACCCACACTGCTTCAGGGCTCAGGGGAAAGCTACACAAATAACGTCACATATGATAGGGATCTAAAGCAGAAACAGATCTTCAGTAGGTGAAAAAACAGAGAACAGAACATTCCCAGTGCAAATAGTATGTGCAAAGGCTCAGAGGATAACAAAGTAGCTTGTAAAGGCTGGAGCAAAGTGAGAGAGGACGGTGACCAGAGAAAAGGTCAAAGGCTGGTTGGACAAGTTGTAAAGTACCTTGAATAAAATGCTAGTCATTTATAAAGTCTTTAGACAAAAAAGAACTAAGGCTCTATCTGTGTTTGAGAAAGGAGGCTGGCATGCTACAAAGCAGTGAATTTGTGAGGAATAGCATGGTAATATGAAAGGGTCCATGAATTCGTCTTATCTGTAGATGAAGTAAGGTCTTACACATATTTATGACTAATTTTTAAGTATATGTAGATGATTAATAAATTACAAATTCATGTATAAGCACTAACAAATTCATAATAGCTTTTTCACCATTTTCTCAGTGAATGAATCAGAAGGGTCATGGGACCTAAGCTCTCTCTCCATTAGGAGTCTCAAATGGAGAATGTTCTTGGTCTCTGGTTTAATTCCACTGTGGTCTAAGAATAGACACTGCATGATTTCTATTCTTTTTAAATTTTGTTAAGATGTGTTTTATGACCCAGAATGTGGTGTATCCCACTGTTGTTGGAGGAAACAAACTGCAGGTATCGATTATATCCAGTTGATTGATGGTGCAGGCTTCTTTCTCTTTTTAAATAAATTTTATTTCATTCATTAAAACAGCATTTATATACATAAAGAGTGCTATATATATATACAAGAGTTAGTATATATTCAGTATACAGGTCACTCTTGGTGCACATAAGGAATCCCATATCCCTTGCTATATATAACTTTATGGTATATTCCCTCTCACTATCCAATCCCAGAGATAGGGAAGTCCTTCTAAAGATTTATGATGATAACATCAGAAAAAATATTTCCACATTTTTTTTCCTAATTAGCATCTGAAGAACTATCCATTTATAACTATTCCTACTAAAATTGATTTGTGATGAAAACTTCAGAGTGTAAAAAGACCTGATTTTTATTTATAGCAACTTTTTGATAAATAAATCTTTGTGTTTGTTTCTGAGGGGAGGTTTCAGATTTGTTATTAGATTTTCAAAGGGGTCCATAACTCAATACAAAAAGATAAATGCCCCTGATTTAGAGACAGATTTTCAGTTCCACCAAAATTGATGGTGTGGTGAGTCCAACTACATTCTTGGTGATTTTCTGTCTGCTGAATCTGTCCATTTCTGAGAGAAGGGTGTTGAAGTCTTCATCTATGATAGTGAATTCACCTCCTATTTCTTTATGCAATTCTATGAGTTTTTGCCTCACATAGTTTGACACTCTGTTGTTAGGCATATACACATTAAGGACTGTTAGGTCTTCTTGGAGAATTAACCCCTCTATCATTAGCAATTCCCTTTTATCCCTGATAGTTTTGCTTGTTTGAAGTCTTCTCTGTTTGAAATTAATATAGTTATTACTACTGCATATTATTCTCCACCAATATACTTTTAATCTATATGAGTTTTTATATTTTTTAATTTAATTTTATTTTTTCAGTGTTCCAAGATTGTTTAGGCACCACACTCAGTGCTCCATGCAACACATGCCCTCCTTAATACCAACTACCAGGCTCACCCTCCTACCCTCCAAAACCCTCAGTTTTTTTCTCAGAGTCCACAGTCTTTCATGCTTCATCTCCCCCTCCAATTTACCTCAATTCACTTTCCCTTTCTTTCTCTTAATGTCCTCCATGTTATTCCTTATGCTCCACAAGTAAGTGAAACCATATGATAATTGACTTTCTCAGCTTTACTTATTTCACTCTGCATAATCTCCTCCAGTCCCATCAATGCTGATGCAAAGTTGGGTATTCATTCTTTCTGATGGCTATGTAATATTCCACTGTATATATGAACCATACCTTCTTTATCCATTCATCTGTTGAAGGGCATCTTGGCTCCTTCCACACTTTGGTGATTATGGCCATTGCTGCTATGAACATTAGGGTACATATGACCCTTCTTTTCACTGCATCTGTACCTTTGGGGTAAATACCCAGTCGTGCAATTCCAGGGTCATAGCGCAGCTCTATTTTTAATTTCTTAAGGATTTTCCATACTGTTTTCCAAAGTGTCTGTACCAACTTGCATTCCCACCAACAGTGTAAGAGGGTTCCCCTTTCTCCACATCCTTTCCAACACTTGTTGTTTCCTGTTCTGTTAATTTTGGCCATTCCAACTGGTATAAGGTGGTATCTCAATCTGGTTTCGATTTGAATTTCCCTGATGGCTAATGATGATGAACATTTTTTCATGTGTCTGTTAGCCATTTGTATGTCTTCTTTGGAGTAGTGTCTGTTTGTGTCTTCTGCCCATTTTTTGACATGATTCTCTGTTTTTTGGGTGTTGAGTTTGAGGACTTCTTTATAGATCTTGGATATCAGCCCTTTGTTTGTAGTGTCATTTGCGAATATCTTCTACCATTCTGTGGGCTGCCTCTTTGTTTTGTTGACTATTTCCTTTGCTGTGCAGAAGTTTTTTATCTTGATGAAGTCCTAAAAGTTCATTTTCGCTTTTGTTTCCTTTGACTTTGGAGATATTTTTATATTTAAAGTGGGTTTCTTATAGGCAATTATAGTTGGTTCTTATTTTCTGATCTACTCTGACAATCTCTGTCCTTTAACTCGTACATTCAGACCCTTGACATTCAAATGAGTATTGACATAACTGGATTAATATCTGCCATCTTCATTACTGCTTTTTATTTGTTGCTCTTTTTTGTTATTGTTCCTATTTTTGTCTTTCATTATTTTTCTGCCTTGTGTCATTTTAATTGAACATCTTACGTGATTCCATTTCCTCCTTCTTAGCATAATGGTTATAGTTCTTTTCTTATTTTTATTTTTATTTTTTGGTGGTCTCCCTAGATTCACAACATACATTTACAGTTAATCCAAGTCCACTTCCAAATACCACCATACCACTTCATGTATAGTGTTAGTACCTTATAATAATAAAATAATCCTAACTCCTCCCTCCTACCCCTTGTACCCTAGCTGTCAAATCTTCAGAAGACCTGTGAGTGATGCTCAGAATTATCCTCCTGAGGAAAGGAAGAAGGAACATTTATGTGCAAGCTCTATTCCCAGGGACAAGCAAAACACCACAGGATATTAATTCCCTAGGCTTTCTGGGTCATCTATGCATGACTGTAGGACAATTCCCACATCATCAGAGAATCTCCAGGACATAAATAAAGAGAAAACAGTACAGCTAGAACTTAAAAAGTGGGCCAAGAGGATGTGAAGCTGGGTTCAAGAGTTACCCAAAGCATAGAGTTCCCACACAGTTTTTGTATCCTAGAAAATACAATCAGAATCCCAACTGCTACTTTTTCCTGCCTTAGAAGGATCACTTAGAAGGATCACAGCCCCTTGCCATGCGTCTTCCCAAGGCAATATGATGTGGGCCTTTTGGAGTTGAACTCTGAGAGCAGGAAACAACTCTTCCTCTGAGTCTCCACAAATATGGGCAGAGCACCCTCGAGGGGCACTGGAATGGTCTGCTCTGACAAAATGAAAAATAAAAATTCCCCTGCTCTGATTTATTTTAAGCTGATTTTGAAGGCATGAAATGTTCCTGACTAAATAGAAGCAAAAATATGGAAACAGATAAGAGTCACACAGGTCTCTCTCAATAATATCAAAAACCCCATGAGGGAAATCATAGATACACTAAGCCTTCAGGGTACCAAAAATAATGTGGCTCAGGTGCAGGAGACGAGCAACTCCATTCAGCCTGTTCCATGTCACCTGCTCCTGCCTGCTCCCCTCCCTTCCCCACCCCAGCTTTCCTGTCTCCCTTGACTTGTTCCTGACTCTCATTTGAAGCTTATTACATTCTCCTTTTCTGTTATTTCCCCTCTGTCTCTGCGATAAATCCTCTTCCTTCTCCTTACAGAGACAACTTTTTGTGTACCCCAGGAAACCTCTAGATTGATTATAAATCTTCCAGACTCATAAACTCTGGTGGCAGCATCTGTACCATGGAGATTATCAAGAGAACAAGATGTAACAAATACTGTTCAGCAGTTGCTATGTGCTAGACATTGTAAAGAGGGCTTTCACCTGTGTTACCTTATTCAATCGTCAAATCAACCCTTGGAAGTAAATATTACTGAAATATTATTGAACACTAGGACAATTAAGACTCCAAGAGACCTAATAACCTAGACCACAGAGTTAGAAAACAGCAAATTGCTTCTTTGACCCAAAATTCTCCTTCTCCTAATCCAGGGCTCCAGGTGATCCACCACACTGTTTCTACTTTATTTATGAGCAAATAAATAGATGCATAATGTAGATCAAGCAGAAGAGTCCAGATTTGCTATTATGAAAAAAACATTCTTTTACAAAAGAAATAAGATACACTCTATCTGCTGCTAGGGAGAGCCTTGAGGTTGCTTAGTCTCTTCCATGAAGCCGTGTGCAGCTTCCTTTAAAGAAGGAAGTCTGGGCTGCAGGGGGAGATGAATAATACAAGGTGAGTTTAATTGGGTTGAGAAAAGACTTCTTAAGAAAGCAAGAAATCGAGATGAGAAGGATCTAAATCAGAAATAACTACAGGTTCATTCTGAAGTGTGTCTAATGGTGGCAGTCTGATGAAGTGCTGGCAGGAGGAGCCCAAGGTGATGTGGTCTGTAATCCTATTTAAATCTGACAAGTGATTTATCAACTCAGTTCCTGATTTAAAAAAAAAATACACAAAGATTATGCTGGCAAAAGGCTGAGAAATTAGAGTCCTGCAAAAGCACAGAGGAAAGAGAGTTAAATCTCCAAAAAGGTGAAAAAAATTTCTTAGAAACCATCAATGATTCTCAAAATATCTGTGACATGGTTTCGTAGGTATCCTTTCCCTCTGAGAGGATAAGTGTCCTGAAATTCCACTGGGTAGGAAAACTGGGGCTGGAGCACAGAGGTCAGGAATGAAGTTAATGAAACCCAGATGAGAAGTTTTATGCTCACTAAAAACAATGACAGTGCAAAAAAAAGGTATCGATAAAGACTTGAATATCTTTAAATCAGTCACATAGGCACTGTTCTGTTACTTTTAACATACTAATTCTTGATTTTGAAAACATTTCAGAGATTTTTTTCTCCTGCAATTTTAAAAAGTTTTTAAATTTAACTCTATTTCTAATATCATACACACCAGGGTGAGAAATTCTCCTCTATCAAAATGTAAGAATAAAACTTCACTTGTAATGACATATTTTAAATTCTCAAATATGTTAGGGTTTATTTCTGAGCTATACCATTAGATTAACCTGTTTTTTTAATGAGTGGCTCACATTACTTTACTTGGTATAACTTCACAGTATCCATTAATATCCGATAGTGCAAGACCGCCTCCTTTCTCTTTTTTGGCTATTTTTTTTTTTAAGATTTTATTTATTTATTTGACAGACGGAGATCACAAGTAGACAGAGAGACAGGCAGAGAGAGAGAGGAGAAAGCAGGCTCCCTGCTGAGCAGAGAGCCCGATGCGGGACTCGATCCCAGGACCCTGAGATCACGACCTGAGCCGAAGGCAGCGGCTTAACCCACTGAGCCACCCAGGCGCCCTTGGCTATTTTTAATTGCTTATGTCTCTAAGAAAACTTCAGTTAAAAATCACATTGTCAATTTCTAAAGAGAACTCTCCCTTTTGAGTGTATACTGAGGCAGTACTTAAGAATACTATAATTAATTTCTCAAGGAAAAGAATAATCATCTTAACAATATAGCATGCTCTCATCCAGGCAGATGAGTAGTCCTTCCTGTATGGAAGACCTGTTGTATTTATTTACCCAAGTACATTTTCCTCCCTTATTGTAACAGCCCCTCTCATTTTATTTTGAGAATATTCCCTCCCACATTACTCATTCCATATGACTCTTACGGGCTTTTGCCTATGTTACTCCACTGGCTTCAGTGATTAGTCAGGGAGGGGGGGTATACAACCCAAGCTTGGATAATCACAGCTCTTCCCTGGTATTTTCCACCCTGAAACTAAAAGGAAGTACCTTTTTCTTTCTTAGTAGGTTGCTAGTACAAGCCACACCACATCCCAATAACTAAATAAGCCTAAGAAAATGAAGCTACTACCCTAAGGAAATCCGGAAAAAAGAATCCTGAGAGGGGCATGTCCCTGGTTGTAATCCCTCCTATCTGCAGACTTCACAGCTCTTCATAGGTTTGTGAACTACTACAGTATCCTTCCAACACACCCTACTCTGAGCTTGAGATAGCTTGTATCAGTTCCAGTCACCTGCCAACAAGGTTGGCATGTACTCAAGGTTTTTATTTCCATCAGTAAAGTTTAGTTTTCCTTGATTCTGGAAATTCATCGTAGTTGTTTTGTTTTGTTTGTTTTGGTTTTCTTTGTTTTTGAGGACAGTGTATATGGTTGCCCACTCCTATCCAGAGAGTACATTTTTAGATTACACTTTCTAAATAGTTTTTGCTGGGATATAAGATAGCTATTTATTTATTGTATTTACTTAACAATGTCTCTCCTTACTAAACTCTCACTCTTTCTAAGGACTTCTTGGCTTCATTGTTTTTGTTTTCCTAAGCACATATGCCATCTACAATAGTTTTCCCTTCTTTTTAATCGTTATGCCTCTTTTTTTTTTTAAGATTTTATTTATTTATTTGACAGAGAGAGATCACAAGTAGACGGAGAGGAAGGTAGAGAGAGAGAGAGAGGGAAGCAGGCTTCTTGCTGAGCAGAGAGCCCGATGCGGGACTCGATCCCAGGACCCTGAGATCATGACCTGAGCCGAAGGCAGCGGCTTAACCCACTGAGCCACCCAGGCGCCCCTCGTTATGCCTCTTATTTCCGTTTTGTGTCTTACTGCATCAGCTAAAACTTTCAGAAGAATTTTGAACCATCCTGGCAATAGCAAGCAATCTTATGATTCTGCTAGCTTCACTTAATTTTCCATTTATGAAATGTCTATAAAATTTTCTGTTGTAGTCTTATTATAAATTTCCCTTTTATTTTTATTTTTTTTAAGATTTTATTTATTTACTTGACAGATAGAGATCACAAGTAGGCAGAGAGAGAGAGAGGAGAAAGCAGGCTCCCCGCGGAGCAGAGAGCCTGATGTGGGGCTCGATCCCAGGACCCTGGGATCATGACCTGAGCCGAAGGCAGAGGCTTTAACCCACTGAGCCACCCAGGTGCCCCTAAATTTCCCTTTTATAATTGAGTTTTGAATGTCTATCCCAAAAAATAAAAAAAAATCAGTGATAATGGCTTTATCATCTATTGAGGTGATCATATATTATTTCCCCTCCCTCTCTCTCTCCCTCTCTCTCTCTCTTTCCCTGTTTGACCTACTGATGTGTTGTATTGATAGCAAAATACAAAAACAAACAAACTTATTTTCCAGATGGAATCAAATTTCCTCCGAGGAACTTTGCTGGAAAAATAATTTCGTAAAACAAGGGGTTGGGGGGAAAGTAGGTGAAAAGCCCTAAAGGTATGAATTGAAAAGAGACAACAAAGAAAGAGTTACACTATTTTGCCTATAAAACAAAGAGAATTTAGAGGTGAGAAGAGAACAGATAAGAAGGAAAGAGAAGAAGGAAAAAAGAACAGAAAAGAAGGAAAAGAAGGAGGGGAGGAGGGGGAGGGAGGGAAAACAGCACACAATCATCTCAATGGATGATAAAGCCATCATCACTGATTTATTTCTATTTGGGGGGATAGATATTCACAAACTCAATTACAGAAGGGAAATTTATAATAAGGCTACAACAGAAACTGTCCAGCAGGATGGCTCCAAGCTGGAACCATAGCTGACAGCAATAACGGCAGAACCTTCAAAGAACATCTAAATCTGATATCCACATTTAAGTTAAATGCTGGGTGGAAATGCAACATAACCATCTCTCCAAAACAGTAAAACAGTTTTACTCACTTGTTGCTGTATGAAAGTGATATTGGGGAGAGGATTTGAAAATCATGAAGACTAGGCTGTGTCTCATCTTTTGTTTATTGTCCGGGAAAAAAAAAGTAAATCAACATCTACAAAACACAAAGTGTACCAAAAATTCAACAGACCCAGAAAATGATGCTGACAAGTAAGGAGAAGAAACCTGGAGAAGCCCTGAAAAATTCACTGATTGAATTTTAGTAATTAAAACTGGTTGTGGGATGGAGCTTAAATGTTTGAAAGGCCATGTCTGTACGACATCTAGATTATACATTAAAACACTTGATAATAGTAAAGCCACCTTGCAGTACTCAAATAAATTCTATTTGGTCATGTTGTATATTTATACGTTTGCATTGCTAGAATTCTATTTTAAGCTTTTTGCAATTATCTTCATAAAGATTAGCCTTTACTTTCTTCTTCTATGTAGCTGTCATCACAGGAATAACCTATTCCCTGATATTTGAATATAATTGCCTATAAAACTCTTGAGATCCAAAGTATTTTTAGCAAAGTAATTACTTCACAATTTTTTCAATGTCATCACGTGCTATTGCTGAATTCCATATATCTATTTCTTTTGGAGTATTTTCCTTTAAAAACTGCCATTCTTTAGAGATATTCAAATTCCTTAGCATAGATTTCTATGGATTTTCTATTTTACTCTTCATCTATACAGTTAAGAGTTTGAGTATTTATTTGTTTTCTTCTCTGATTACTTCCAAGGGCTGTGCTATCCAATAGGGTAGTCATTAGTCTATGTAGCAATTAAAATTTAAATTAGTTAAAAAGAAGACTTGCAAATGGTCTACAGCTACATGCAAAGATGCTCAACATCACTAATTATCAATGAAATGGAAATGAAAACCGCAATGAGATATCACCTCACACATGTCACTGTCAAAAAGGTAAGAGATAACAAGTGTTGGCAAGGATGTGGAGAAAAGAGAACCCTTGTGCACTGTTGGTGGGAATGTACATTGGTGCAGCCACTGTGGAAAACAGTATGGAGGTTCCTCAAAATATTAAAAATACAACCAGCAATTTCACTTCTAGGCATTTGTCTGAAGAAAACGATGATAATAATTTGAAAAGATATACACACCCCACATTTTCTTTAAGTCAATAAATCCAAAATATTTTCATTTTAACATGTCATCAATATAAAAATATTAATGAAGTTTTGTATAATTCTTTTTTTTCCCCAAAGTCCACTGGATATTTTACACTTACATCCTATCTCAGTTAACATTGGCCACATTTCAGGGTGCCTGGGTGGCTCAGTGGGTTGAGGCCTCTGCCTTCAGCTCGGGTCATGTTCCCAGGGTCCTGGGATCGAACCCCACATCGGGCTCTCTGCTCAGCGGGGAGCCTGCTTCCCTCTCTCTCTGCCTGCCTCTCTGCTTACTTGTGACCTCTCTCTCAGTAAAATAAATAAATAAAACCCTAGAAAAAACAAAAAACAACAACAACACTAGCCACATTTCAAGTGCTCCAGAATTACGTTGCATGGGACAGTCAGTCCTATTTTGTTCATGTTTCAATTGCTTGAAGTATACCCTCAAATAATTCTTTCCCAGAATGAATGGTTAATGAGGTAGATACACATGAGCCACAACTTAAGTACAGATTCACTGAATTTAGATTAAACTCAACATATTTCTTAATTATCTTCTGCTATTTATGCACTATAGAAGAGAATTAGGAGCCAAGTCTAATAGTTTTTCTTTCTTTTGTATGCAAACTTTTTTTTTCATCTTCGTATTTCAAATATTTTGCTAGCATATCTAGAATTGTGAGTTGTTTTTACTGATTTTTAAATTTATTATTTTTCTGGAATACAATGAGCCTTTTCAACATGGAAACTTGAGTCCTTTCTTCCACTCAGGGAAGTTGCCTTCAACTTTATCTTTGATTACTACTTCTGTTCCAATTATTTTGTTTAGCTTTAGTCTCAGAACATCGATGATTCATTTACATGTGTTGGTTCTTCTCTGACCTCCTATTATCTTGTCTCATTTTCAATTGCTTATCATTTTCATCTACAGTGTAAACACTGTTTCTCAAGTTTGTCTTCCAATCCTTAAATTTTTTCAGTGTCATTTCTATATTTCAACGTGAATTTTAGTTCCTAGCTTGCATATTTACTTTCTTTTCATCTTTACTCAAAATCAACCTCCTTCTTTTCTTATGGCTTTCTGCTCCTATCTTAGAAGAGCTATGTCTTCCTGCTTCTTTTTTTTAATAAATTTTATTTATTGAAATCCAATTTAATTAATATATACTGTATTATTGGTTTCAGAGGTAGAATTCAGTGATTAATCAGTTGCATATAACACCTTGTGCTCATTACATCAAATTCCCTCCTTAAAGCCCATCATCCAGTTAACCCATCTCACAATGACCTCCCTTCCAGCAACCCTTAATTTTTTCCCTACAGTTAAGGGTCACTTATGGGTTGCCTCCATCTCTTATTTTATTTTCCCATCTCTTCCCCTATGTTCATGTGTTTTGTTTCTTAATTTCCACATATGAGTGAAATCATATGGTATTTCACTATCCCTGACTGACTTATTTCATCTATCATAAAACCTCTGCTTCCATCCAAGTGGTTGCAAATGACATGATGTCATTCTTTTTTTTTAAATCATTTTTTAAATTTATTTTCAGCATAACAGTATTCATTGTTTTTGTACCACACCCAGTGCTTCATGCAATCCGTGCCCTCTCTAATACCCACCACGTTGTTCCCCCAACCTCCCACCCTCCCACCTCTTCAAACCCTTCAGATTGTTTTTAGAGTCCATAGTCTCTCATTGTTCACCTCCCCTTCCAATTTCCCCCAACTCCCTTCTCCTAACTCCCCATGTCCTCCATGCTATTTGTTATGCTCCACAAATAAGTGAAACCATTTGATAACTGACTCTCTCTGCTTGACTTATTTCACTCAGCATAATCTCTTCCAGTCCTTACACCAGTTAGAATGGCCAAAATTAGCAAGACAGGAAACAACATGTGTTGGAGGGGATGTGGAGAAAGGGGAACCCTCTTACACTGTTGGTGGGAATGCAAGTCGGTGCAGCCTCTTTGGAGAACAGTGTGGAGATTCCTCAAGAAATTAAAAATAGAACTTCCCTATGACCCTGCAATTGCACTACTGGGAATTTACCCCAAAGATACAGATGTAGTGAAAAGAAGGGCCATCTGTACCCCAATGTTTATAGCAGCAATGGCCACCGTTGCCAAACTGTGGAAAGAACCAAGATGCCCTTCAACAGACGAATGGATAAGGAAGATGTGGTCCATATACACTATGGAGTATTATGCCTCCATCAGAAAGGATGAATACCCAACTTTTGTAGCAACATGGACGGGACTGGAAGAGATTATGCTGAGTGAAATATGTCTTCCTGCTTCTTATGGAGAATGCGAAGTAGCACTTACATGTTTCCTTTTGGCTTCTACATTAAATCATTTTTCAGAAGGTTACTTCTTCCCAATGTCTTTACGATGGTGTTTCACTTCCCTAGTTCTTCATATTTGGCTAGAGTTTTATTTTGGACTTAACCCTACTTTGGTCATTCAGGAATACAAAAAGGCTGATACAGAGATTATTGTTTTCCAAAAGGCAACGAATGTAGGTCACTCTGGGTTTCACTCACTGTCTCCTTGGGCTTCCAAATAAATTCAGCAGAAAGAACTGAGAGTAAGACTGACATTTCTATCCAAACAGTTATCATAATAAGCAATGCATAACCCAAGCCAAAAGAGTGAGCACAAAAAAATTGTGCCCAACCTGCTTCAGAGTAAAGCCTTGCATCTGTCTTTACCCAATTGATGGGCAAAGCTCCCACATAATTTTCAAAGTCTACTTAGAAATTCATATGGTGCAGTAAATCACTATATAGGGAGACCATCAATTCCAAGAGGAAAAGTCTCAAGTACTCTTTGTCATACGTCAGAAGAATGAGTCTGTTCAGCAGAGTAATGATGTAGACAAGATTAAAGAGAGGCTGTTTTCAAGAACCCTGACAGCATTCATTTAGTACACTAATTAAAAGAGAAGTTTATCTATTGAGAGTGAAATCTACTTGACAAAGACTTTGTTAATGGTCAGTGTAAGTTAGGTACTTGAGAGTTAAAGACAGCACTTTTTAAAGTTTGCCATAATTTAGACGTTCACTAATTCAGACACCACCACCCCCATAATTAAGTGAAAATTTTTCAATGCATAACTACCTTGAAATATGCTAATGTCTGCAAAGCATGCAAAAATCCAAGTTTTACCATCTGCTGGATGATTCATTTGTAAATCTGCCTAGTATTCCTCTGGGAGGTTCCAGCACGGATTTTTAACCTCATTATAAAAACTTGGTAGGAATGAATTCAGTGATATAGTATGTATGAAAGTGCTCTAAGCACTTGGAAGAATGTGCCACATTCATCCTAGACATGTTGAAATGGTATGTGTACTGTGATCAAAAATAAAGTGTTTGAAAGTAATTGCTTGGAGATTTGGTGTTTTAATCAAGAGTTCCAGCAAAACAGAGACTTTGGGGTAATGTATTAGTCACAGAGAAGAGCTCTTTCACGTTCTGGCCCAAACTAGCCATTCCTGGTAACGAAATAAAGACAATAGATCATTTGTTGGTGATAAGCTCCTTTAGGGAAAGAACTGTGACTTACTCATTTTTATACTCGTGTACCCAAAATGTTCTTTCAAAATTAATTTTTTCATATGCTTCTAAGATAACTGCTTCTGAGGCTACAGAAACCACATTAAGAAACTTCAATAAACTTCTCAGTGTTTTCTTCCTTCCATGGGAATCAATTGTATCATGCATGGGTTTTCTTCAGTTTCTCACACAAGTGGCTTCACACCTTGACCTCTCTTCCAGTGTTGCCCAATGGGACTGGGAACGTGGCTTCACAAAATTTACTGGCCTGGAAACTAGGCAATTCTTTCATAAGTTCCAAGACCTGCAGCTCTAAACAGGAGACTTTCCCCCAGGACTTCATAACTGCAGGGGAGATGTTCATAGCTTCATCAGCAGGATGCTGACCTCTATAGTTGCACATTTTATAGCCTACAAAACGAGATGTGTCCACCCTGGGCTTCAACCTAAGGCTTAGCCAAGGCCAGGAACCACTCATCTCCTTAGTCTACCTGCCTATGGGGAGTTGGGGGAGAGGGACAGGACATAGTGGTTGGCCACAGCAGGTCTCCATAGTTGTTGAAAAGAAAGTATCACGGGAAGTTGAGAGTGGAAGATCATGGAAGTCCCATAAGTTAAAATGCATCTGACTTCTTTTCTAGTCAGGTAATTGAGTATGAATCTCTAAGAACTGTCCCAGTGATAAGTGGTTTTATCCCCTTGTTTGAAATTGCTACAGATCTGGAACAGTTCGAGTCACTCTGCTTTCAACCCAACTGAACAAACATCTATTGAACACTTACTGTGTACTGACTGGCAAGACACAGTTTCTGTTTTCAAGGTACTCAAAAATCTAGTAGGGAGACAGTCATTAAAGAGCTTATTTATGGGGCGCCTGGGTGGCTCAGTGGGTTAAGCCTCTGCCTTCGGCTCAGGTCATGATCTAGGGTCCTGGGATCGAGCCCCGAATCGGGCTCTCTGCTCAGCAGGGAGCCTGCTTCCCCCCCCCCCTCTGCCTGTCTCTTTGCCTACTTGTGATCTCTGTCTGTCAAATAAATAAAGAAAATCTTAAAAAATAAAATAAAATAAAAGAGCTTATTTATAATACAGCTAAACAAAGCAGGGAATGATAATTTTGTTCCAGGGGTCAGGCTAGGCTTTACAGAAAAGGTGGTCTATTACAGAGTTTTTAGAGACGAATGGGTTGGCTTGGGGATCAACAGAGAGAGAGAACATTTCAGGCAGAGGGAACCACATGTACAAAGGCATGGAGGAGTGAAACTGCATGAGAGGACAACCAATTTCATTTTTCTGAGGCTGAAATAATGAGTTAGGGCTTAACAGGAGAAGTCATCTCGGGCCATCTCTTGAAGGGCCTGGTGTGACATGTCAAAGATTTTGATCAAATTCTGTAGGCTATGAAAAGTCATCTTAAAAGTGTTTTTTTATTTTAATTAAACTTTTGACTCTCAGAAATTATAAATTCAAATGCACTTGCAAGAGATAATACAAAGATCCCATGTACTCTTTACCCAGTTCCCCCCAGTGGTGACATTCTGTAATATTATAGTACAGTATCACAGCTAGGATGGTGTGCTGCGTCAGAACACAGCCTCCAGAAAAGCCTTCCTATTATCTGCCTATAGCCATGTCCACTTTCCTCTCAGCCCCCTCCTTCCTTAACTCCTCACAACCGCTAGCCTGCTCTCCATTTCTGTAATTCTGTCATCTCAGTAACAGTGTAGTTGGAATCGTACAGTATACGTATGACCTTTTGGGATTGGCTTTTCCACTCAGCATAATTCTCTGGAGATTCATCCAGACTGTTGCATGTACTGGTAGCTTGTTCTCTTCAGTGCTGAGCAGTATACCATGGTATGAATAGAACCATACACTGGATAAATAAATCTGGGTTGTTTCCAGTTTGCGGCTATTATGAATAAAACTTCTCTAATGATTCACATGTGGGGCTTTCTAAACTGTAGTAAAAGATACGTGAGGGGGCGCCTGGGTGGCTCAGTGGGTTAAACCCTCTGCCTTCAGCTCAGGTCATGATCCCAGGGTTCTGGAATAGAGCACCCCCCCACCACGTCAGGCTCTCTGCTCAGCAGGGAGCCTGCTTCCTCCTCTCTCTCTGCCTGCTTCTCTGCCTACTTGTGATCTCTGTCATATAAATAAATAAAAAATCTTTAAAAAAAAAAAAAGAAAGAAAGAAAGAAAGAAAGAAAGAAAAGAAATATACCATCTTCACCATTTTTCTGTGTAACCAAGTTCCGTGGCATTAAATACATTCACATTGTATCCACCTCCAGAATTCTTTCCATCTTGCCAAACTGAGCTATGTACCCATGAAAGTTATGGCCTCCTCCCCTCAGTCCCTGCCATGGTCGTGATTCTGCTTTCAGTCTCCATGAATTTGGCTACTCTAAGTTCCTCATTAAAGTAGAATCATACAGTATCCTGTGGCTGGCGTATTTCACTTAGCACAATGTCCTCAAGAGGCACCCACGTTGTAGCTTGCGACAGAATTTCCTTCCTTTTTAAGGCAGAATAACAGTCTATTGTTCGGACATTTTAGTCTGGAGGCATTTTGTTTATCCATTCATCTACTGATGGACACTTGGATCGCTTCCACCTACACTGTGAATAATGCTGCTAGGAGCAGGACTGTACAAATATCTGTTCAAACTCCTATTTTCAACTCTTTGGGGTATATACCCAGAAGCAGAATTGTTGGATCATATGGTGATTCTATTTTTAATTTTTTAAGGAACCGCCATACTGTTCTCCATAGCTGCTGCACCACTTCGCGCTCCCGACAGTAGTGCACAAGGTTTCCAATTTCTCCAGATTCTTGCCAACGCTATTGGGTTTCTTTCTTTTATACTAACCATCCTAATAGGTGTGAGATCACATGTGGAGGTTTTTGCGTGAATGTAAGTCTTCATTTCTCTGGAATAAATGCCCAGAAGTGCTATTTCAGGACCATATGGTACTTGGGTATTTATTTTTTTTAAAAAACGGCCAAACTTTTTTAATGTGGCCTAGGCAGCAATGCATAAATAATGCAGTTCGCAAGATTTGGTGTTGTCACTGTTTTTTAATTTTAGCCATTCTGGTAGATGGGTAGTGTATCTCATTGTGGTTTTAATTTGCATTTCCCTATTGACCAATAAAGTTGAACAACTTTTCAAGTATTTGTCATCTGTTGTACCTTCCTTGGTAAAATGTCTCTTCCTGCCTTTTGGCATACTCTGAATGGGTTTTCTTCTTTTTTACTTTTGAGTTTTGAGAATTCTTTATATATTACAATGCTAGGGCACCTGGGTGGCTCAGTCAGTTAAGTGTCTGCCTTAGCTCAGGTCATGATCCCAGGGTCATGGGATTTAGTCCTGCATCAGGCTCCCTGCTCAGGGAGGAGTCTGCTTCTCCCTCAGCTCCCCCCGCCATTTGTGCTCCCTCCCTCTCTCTCCCCAAAATATATATATATATATATATATAGAGAGAGAGAGAGAGAGAGAGAGAAATGATAGAACTTTGTTGGATAGCAACATGGTTTGCAAGTAATTTTCTCCCACTTTGTAGCCTGTCTTTTCAACATCTTGAAAGGGCCTTTTACAGAACAAAGGTTTCTAATATTGGTGAAGTCCAATTTATCAATTTTTTTCCTTTTATGGATCTTTATGTATCATGCCTTTGGTGACAGGTCTTTCTCTCCTAGTGCTATAATCCCATGATTTTTTTTTTCTGTTTCTTTTTCTAAATGTTTCATAGTATTATGTTTTATGTTTAAGCCCATAATCCATTTCAAGTGAATTTTTATATATAGTTTGAGACTTAGGTTAAGGTTTGTATTTTTGCCTGTGGATGTCCAAACACACCAGCGCCATTTGTTGAAAAGGCTATATTAGCTCTATTAAACTGCTTTTGTGCCTTTGTCAAAAATCAGTTGGGCATATTTGTATGAATCTATTTCTGACTTCTCTACTGTGTCCCATTGACCTATGAATCTATCTTTTGACCAGTACTACCTAGTCTTTATTTCTGTAGTTGTACATTAAGCTCTGAAATCAAACAGATTGATCCTTGTACCTCATTCTTCTTTTCTAAAATTGTTTTAGCTATTCTAGTTCCTTTGAATTTCCATATAAATTTTAAAATAATCTTGTCTATGTCTATGGAACCCTCATTGGGATTTTCATAGGAATTTGTTAAATCTGTTTATCCATTTAGGGGTAATTGACATCTTCACTACGTTGAGTTTTCCAACCCATGAATGTATTTCTTTCCATTTATTTAGATTTTCTTTGACTTCTTTCATCACCATCGTGTAGTTTTCCTCATGTAAGTCTTACACATGTTTTGTTAGATTTACATCTACACATTTCACCTTTTTTTTTTTTTTTCCATTTTAGAGAGAGAGATAGACAGAAGGGGAAGAAGCAAAGCCAGAGAGAGAGAATCTTAAGCAAGCTCCGGCCCAGTGTGAAGCCTGACGAGGGGCTCAATCTCACAACCCTGAGAGCATGACCTGACATGACATCAAGAGTCAGTTGCTTAACCAGCTGAGCCACCCAGGCACCCCTACACATTTCACTTTTTTTGAGCAATTGAAAACACTACTGTATTTTTAATTTTGAATTCTTTATGTTTATCTTATATCCTATAACCTTGCTGATCTCACTTATTAGTTCTAGGTTTTGGTTTGGTTTGGTTTTTTTAAAGATTTTATCTATTTATTTGACAGAGAGAGAGAGAACACAAGCAGGGGTAGCAGCAGAGGGAGAGGGAGAAGCAGGCTCCTTGCTGAGCAGGGCTCAATCCCAGGATCCTGGGATCATGACCTCAGCTGAAGGCAGATGCTTAATTGACTGAGCCAGTTTTTTATAAATGGTTTTTTATAAATTCCTGACAGTTTTCTACATAGATTATCACGTCCTCTGCAACAGAGACAATTTGATTTCTTCGTTTCTGATCTGTATGCATTTTATTTCATTCTCTTCCCTTATTGCACTGGCTACAACTTTCAACACAATATTGAATAAAAGAATGTGAGCAGATATCCTCATCTTGTTCCCAGTTTTAGGGGGAAAGCATCAGTCTACCATTAGCTGTGGGTTTCTTATAGATGCTCTTTAAAAAATTGAGGACATTCCCCTGTATTCCTATTTCCCTGAGAGTTTTTATCATGAATGCCGAATGTTGTCAAATGTTTTTTCTGCATCAATTGATATGATCATATTATTTTTCTTCTTTAGCTTGCTATGGTGAATTATATTAATTTTCAATACAGAAATTTTCATACCCACTTCGTATGGTATATAATTCTTTTTACATATTGTGGAATTGTTTTGCTAATATTATGTTAAAAACTTCACATCTACATTCATGAGGATATTGGTCTGCCGTCTTTCTCTGGTTTTGCTATGCGGGTACTACTAACTTCATAAAATGAATTGGGAAATGTTTCCTCTTCCTTGTTTTGTGGAAGAGATTATATAAAATTGGTGTTAACTTCTCTTTAAAAATTTGGTAGAACTTTCTAGCTAAACTTACTGGGTCTGGGATTTCTATTGGGGCATTTTTAATTATTAAGTCAATTTTCTTAATAGTTATAAAGCTATTAGCTACTTCGTAATTGATGAGTTGTAGTAGTTTCTGTTTTTCAAGAAAGTAGTCCATTCCATCTAAGTTTTAAGAGTCCAAGTTCAGGCAGAAGTCTCAGATCCAACTCCTCACCCTGCAGAGCCCAAGGCCTGAAATCTTTATGCCATGTACCAGATCCCATGGCCTTGGCAGCAACACTCCCACCCACACCGCATACCTACAGAATCAGCAGGCATGTTTACAGCTTGTTGTACTAATATTAAATTCCTCGTTCATTTCCACCTGCAGAGTTCCCTTTCTTTATTGCAAATTTAACTATGCATTTAAAAATATTTTTTTTAAAGATTTTATTTATTTATTTAACAGACAGAGATCACAAGTTGGCAGCGAGGCAGACAGAGAGAGAGAGAGAGAGGAGGAAGCAGGCTCCGTGGCTGAGCAGAGAGCCCGATGTGGGGCTCGATCCCAGGACCCTGAGATCATGACCTGAGCCAAAGGCAGAGGCTTGAACACACTGAGGCACCCAGGCACCCCTAAAAATATTTTTTAAAATATTTTACTCAGCGTTTCTACATGCTCATGAAAAATAGAGGATTTCAGGCTATCCTAGTCTACATTTTGCTGGAACCAGAAACTTCATCCTAACTTTATTCAAAGGAGCATACATTGAGAGAGGAAAAGAGGAGGTGCTTGGCATGCAGTACTCAACCTATATCTCCCTTGCCCTCCCTGAGGGTACATTATACACAAAAAATTTCTATTCAGAAAAAAAAAAAATTTCTATTCAGATTTTCAAATTGTGTAAGCTTGTACACATGTAGGAAGGAGTAAATATTTGTTACTATCTCAACAAGCTGGACGATAATTCCCATGAAGGAAAAAGAAATTAGTCTGCATGTAGGAAAAAAAAAATAAGTCAAGACTCCTGGTGGCTCAGATGGTTAAACCTCTGCCTTCAGCTCAGGTCCTGATCTCAGGGTCCTGGGATGGAGCCCACATCTGCTCAGTGGAGAGCCTGCTTCCCCCTCTCTCTCTGCCTGTCTTTCTGCCTACTTGTGCTCTCTATCTCCCTGTCAGATAAATAAATAAAATCTTAAAAAATAATAATAATAAGTCAAAAGGAGTAGAGGTGTGGTGCTGAGGGCAGAGGTGTCAGCAGATACCAATACAACTAATGTGATGATCAAGCTGCTGTGTGTGAGAGACTGGGAGGAGTGTCTCTCAGTTCCCAGGAGGGAAATGGAAATACAGGGCAAAAAGTAGAGGAGGGTAGGCACAGAAGGACTGAGGGGCGGCAGACCAGCAGCTACATGGGCAAAGTGGTCTTTAACGAAATTACTGGTGGTGAGATGGATGAAAGGGCTGTGAGAACAGAACTGTGAATTAAAGTTGTCTTCACACAATTGGATATTGTAATCTCTCCTGTGGATTTCTCATCTTCGCTCAAGTTCTGCTCTGACCAATACCCTTTGGTTACTCCAAAAGAAGAAAAGGGGCTTTGTTTCCCATTTGAGCCTATCTCAGAGCAGGTAAGAAGACAGCCAGAGGCTTGTAGAAGGGAACAAAAGAGGTAGGAAATCAGGGCAAGGAGAATATTAGGCCATCCCCAGTATTCACAGAAAACACCGAGGAGTGCTCTGAACTTCCAAAGGGCACACAGTAGCAGTCTGAGCCTATTTCCCTGGATCTCAATGGACCAGGAGCTTCCAGCTGACACCTGGGTTACATATCACCCACAAGCTCCTAGAAGTTACTTATAGTATCACCATATAGTCCACCAGTGAACCAATGGCTAACATATTGGGGACCAAGTAACATAGTGGATATATTCAAAGTCCCAATCCCATACATTCAAAAAGAGAAAATCAAAGTGAGTATCGGTTCCCTAAACACACATACATATTCCAGGCCTTCACTATGACTGTGACCTTCAATCCTTTCCAGGCCAAGTTGAGTTTTCCCCACTAGATGGGTTCTTGTGGAGAGCTCATGACCCCCTGACAGGGATGCCATAAAGAGGATTTAAATTTTACATGGGTGGTGAGCTTTGGACTGGATCAGCTGTAAGCTCTAGTCTAACTTGAAAGTGTTCAAATGTAAGATAATGGGTTGGTATGTCTGCTGTCATAAACACAAACAGGTTTGTTTGGCTGATAACAACTGGATTTGATGAAAGGGAAAGAGACAAGGAGTACAATAGAATGTGGAACCCACTGCGGTCAGGCAGATGTATCTTGGCTGAACAAAAGTTGGGGAGTTAACTGCGGTTCTGAAACACAAACATGTCATGACAAAAACGGGAGTTTGAGGATGATGGCTCAGGTGATTCGAGGTGGAAGCAAGAGGCAAGGGGGCCAGCCAACCTGCTCTTACAATGATGTTGCTGTGAGGGGGGAAAAGGCCAAGAGTAGGCAGGAGATGACCTCAGAAAGAGAAAAGAGAATTAGATTCAAGAGAGAACGCGGAGAGTGCCAGGTCTAAGGGTTGAGTAGGGGTATCTTTAGACTCTCTTCCCATAATCGCCTTCAGGCCTCCCCCCCCAATCCCTCCCCATAAAAATAAAATAATAAAACACTATTCTTGGGGTGCCTGGGTGGCTCAGTGGGTTAAAGCCTCTGCCTTCAGCTCAGGTCATGATCCCAGGGTCCTGGGATTGAGCCCTGCATCGGGCTCTCTGCTCAGCAGGGAGCCTGCTTCCCCCTCTCTCTCTGCCTCTTGCCTCTTGCCTACTTGTGATCTCTGTCTGTCAAATAAATAAATAAAATCTTTTTTAAAAATTGAAAAAATAAAAATAAAACACTATTCTTTGATGAGAGTAATTAACATTTGCTCTGTCGCATGTGTATGTAACTACAAGCGGCTATAGATAAATGCTAATTATATTACTCCATGATCTATAAACAAAAACACTGTGCTGCTCTGCGCCCTGGCTTCTGCTTCTACCCCCCTCATCACCATCACAGCTGAAGTGGTGGTTTGGAAACTGGCGTACATTAGAATCACCAATAGCTTTTGCTGGGATCCACCCCGAGTTTCTGGTTCAGGAGACCTGGTAAGGGGTCCAAGTACTTGTCTTTCTCACAAGTTGCAAGGACCCCACTTTGAGGACAACTGACCTAGATTGCTACCCCTATGTCCTTCGTGCATAGAAATTCTAGAGCTTCCACTATTGAAGATAAAGTTCCCATTTCTGCTGGAACAAGTAGGAAATGAAGATGTTCAGTCATTAAATGCTGCTGGAGTAAGACCTAGAGCTCCATGTAGGATCTGAACTTTTTAGAAATAGGGCTGTTGAAGACAAATGAGAAAAACTCCAGATCTAGTTCCTGCCCTACCCTGTGTCCTTTAAATTACTCTGACTCATCCATAGTCCCTGCCCCCCAAAACACTGAGCACGCAGCCACCAGCCACAGCCCACTGCCTATGGCATCTCTCAGCCCTTCCTCCCACCCACTTTCTCTTCTTCTTGTTCTCATCACCATGGTTCCATAACCCATCAAACTCCAACTCAAGCTCCTAATGCTTACAACAGACCCTCCTACTTAGTTGTGACAAGCAATTTCAGAAAGTTCTCTGGCCAGACTCTAGCACTCTGTCGGATATGATTTTGAGTTTGCCGTGGGGTTCCACAATGGGTATCATCCTGTACTAGGTGCTGGCTCCTCTCTATTCCAATCCCAGAGCTCACCCTCAGTGTACACCCCGATCTGCCCCCCCCATTCTCTAACCAGGGAAAGGGATCATTCACCCTGATTACATACCCAGTACAAAAACAGCAAGTGACCTTCCTTTTGCTTTAACATCCATCCCCCCAGACTACTCCAGCTCTTCAATAGGATGATCTGTTTTCAACACTACCTGGCTTTTTACCTCCAAAAGCAGAAGTCAAATGGGGCTCCACTGCCTTACTGCTTTTGATTCCACTATTTTCTCTTCAACCACAGTTCACCTCAGGGGAGAAAGCGAAGCAGGAAAAACTCCACAGTGCAGCTGCCCAGCTACACAAGCTTTGAGGCCAGACCTCCCGCTGCACAGGCTCTTTCAAAGCCCTGGCTGCCTCCCTGAAAGTCCGGGGCACTGGATGCCTGCCTCCTTCAAGGCTCCTTGCACACCAAATTCTGGGCTTCTGCTGCCACACTGTGGCCACATCTGAGCACTGCATGCAACCTTTAATCCCTGAAAAGTTGTATTGCCCTTTTTTTTTTTTTTTTTTTTTTTTTAAAGAAGTTATCTTCTCTCCCTATTAACTTCCACTCCCTCCCTAAATCTCAGCTAATACTTGTCTCCTCCAGGAGGACTCCCTTGAATCCACTCCCACTCCAGGTCGGATGAGGTTTCCCCATCTGGTTCATGTAGCTCCTGGTACCAATCTCTAGGGTTTCCCTCCACATGCTATATTGGAACCATTTACTTCTGCATCGTCTGATCAGATTATGGGCCCTCTGAAGACAAACTCATTCCTGTGTGTGTCTCTAGGGCTTGCCATAGACAAGTCCTCAATAAATATATGTGAAAAGAAGGAGGGAGGGAGGGAGGGTGGAAATGAACGAGAGGAGGGAGGAGGGAGGAGGACAGGAAGGGTGGTAATACACAGTGACAATCTCCCGTACTTACCAGGCACTGAGTGTGCAGACATTGTGCTTTGTGTTATTTATCCCAGGCTATCAGGGCAACATCTGCCTCAGCAGCCCCAGTGTCAGCCAGTGACCCATCCACCAGGGGCCTCCTGGTAGCCGTGTCAGCCACTTAGAGACACGGATTCCAAGAAGAAACCCCATCATGGGCTGTGTTGCAGAAGCGACCCAATGAGGCCTACAAGGCTGGTAGACCAGCTGGCCAGAGCAGGATCAGAAACCAGGGCTCAGGGCGCCTGGGTGGCTCAGTGGGTTAAGCCGCTGCCTTCGGCTCAGGTCATGATCTCAGGGTCCTGGGATCGAGTCCCACATCGGGCTCTCTGCTCAGCAAGAAGCCTGCTTCTCTCTCTCTCTGCCTGCCTCTCCGTCTACTTGTGATCTCTCTCTGTCAAATAAATAAATAAAGTCTTTTAAAAAAAAAAAAAAAAAAAAAAAAAAAAAAAAAAAAGAAACCAGGGCTCAGAAAAGCTAGATGTTTTGATTCCTACCCTCTACTTCCCCCGGTTCTCCTTTAGGATTTCTTAATAGAATCAACACAGCTTATCTCTTGCAATGGAGGGAAGCCAAGAAGGGTATATTGATTCAAGCACGGGCAAAATCTATACAGAAATGAGTCGCATATTCCAGGGGCACGGAATCAGGATGTGAGCCCCCACCCGCCAGGGGAATGAAAACCTTGGGATGACTTGTGAGGCCCCAGGGCCAGCTCCTTCCTTCCAGCCCTAAGCGTTCTTCTGCAGTCCACCCCTCCCCCACCTCAGCGGGTCTAGCTCTCACAGCATTTCCAGCCTGTGTTCTTGTTTCCCACTCCCATTGGGCTGACATCCATGCTAGGCAGCGCACACCACAGGGTTTGACACATGTGTTAGCAGCTGCCAACACTGGAGAAGGTCGCAGTATTCATCTTCAAACCTCCAAAGAGGAGTCTGTCATCCAAATCCTTCCAATCTCCCCAAACTGAACATTTCATTCATACCCCACCACAGCATCAAGGTTATTTTCAATGTGGTTAAGCAAAGTGTCAGTCTGACAATCCTACGTTAAGAATTATTTTTTCCTGCACGAGGTCCTAGGTTCAATCCCTAGTTCCTCCACCAAAAAAAAAAGAAAAATATATTTTTTTTCTTCCTAAAGCCACCTAATTTTCTTCCTCTATTATCTGCTATGAAAAGATTTAGGAACTAATAATACCATCTGACCCCCACCCCCACCCCCAGAACATGGCACAGTCTGGAAGTTTTTTTCTTTTTGGTTCCAGAAACAGCCCAACTTGACTGGTTTGCCACTAATTATTTTTTGCCTGTATATTTTGCTTCTCTTACGTCCTCACTTATCTTCTATGAATAAGCTTTCAAGTGACATATCATCCTTCCAACCCAGACATGCAATTCAGAAGTGGTGGAAGCTATTTACAAGCAAAGTCAACCTCTTCTATCTGGGAAGGGACCAGCTGCTCCAGGTGTCATTCTGGCTTCATGGTGATAGGATCCTGGTTCATCCCCTTCCTACGGGTCACAGTGAGCATCAAAGCACCAGGCAGGAGCACCTGGGCAGCTCATCGGTTAAGCCTCTGCCTTCTGCTCAGGTCATGATCTCCGAGTCCTGGGATCAAGTTCCCTGCTCTGCTGGGAGTCTGCTTCTCCCTCTGCCCTTCCCGACTCCCTGCTTGTGCTCTCTGCTCTCTCTCTCAAATAAATAAATAAAATCTTAAAAAAAAAAATCACTAAAAAAAAAAAAAAAAAAAAAAAGCTCCAGGCACCCTCAGAGAGGTGGGAGCACCACAAGGCATGCAGAGTGGTTGGATTACGATTTCGGCTTATTAATTTGCCTGACTACTGCTTGGGAGATAAAGAAAGGGACTAAAAGCATATTCATCATTCTCGTTGAGTTGTGGGATGAGATACTTATTTTGGGAAGTAAGGTTCCAGGTAGGAGGGCAGTGAGAAACGAGTGTTTTATTTCACAGCTTCTAAAATGTGAGCACTTAATGCTCTTGCATTACCATGTATTATTACAGTTCTATAAAAACCATTTCTAGGAATCAGTCTCAAAAATTTTGAAGCCTCCCCAGCAGAGCTGAAAGGCAGAATTTAGAAGAAGGCCCTGTAGATAGAGAAATGATACTTTCAGTTCTAGGCATTGAGGCTTATTCTGGTGGTATCCACACTCACGACTTGATTTACTTTATGCAAACATGCAGTGACGGGGAATTTGTGTGCCATGACTTCAAAAGTAGGTAACCTTTTTATAAAGGAGAGAAGATGGGTATGAATTTTCTGGTTTCCAGATGGGAAAACTGAGGCCCAGAAAGTAGCCGGGAAATTACCTGAAGCAAAAGCCAGCAAGTACTGATGGTGCTGGAAAGAAAAATCCATCCATTTCGATGGACAGCCCCACCATTTCTCTGCTCCAGGCCTTGGGGGACACCTCCACCCAGCCCTGCTCAACCTCTGGTATTTCTGCTCCCTTGTTGGGATCTGGGTTTTCATTCCAGGGACAGCATTAATGGGCTGTGTGATTTGCTGATCACACTAGCACAGAAAACACTGCGAAGCGTTTGACTCCTGTTCTCCCATTATGATCAAGACCTGGAGACAGAAGAATCGAGAGAAATTGATGGGGAGCTCCAAGACCCTTATGGGATCCCAAGGAAAACCATTCAATCTATATGAGCTTCAAAAATGTCACCTAAAGGAGGGAAATCCCCTGGAGGCAGCCCCTAAATCACTTTGGGTGGTGATGACAGTTTCACACATGTGTGGACCTTGGCGAGTACGTGCATTTCACATACTCTTCCTCACTCTATCCTCATAAAAAAAAAAACCACCTCCACTGCAGGGATTCCCAATGGGCAGTTCTCAAACTCAAACCTGCACAGAAATCACCTAGGGGTTTGTTCCATTCAAATTCTGATTCCTTGGGCCTGGGGCTCTGCATTTCTAAAACTCCCCAGGCGTGCTAGTTCTGTGGCTCCCAGGACCCCACTTGAAATAGCAAAACACTAGAGCACAGTTTGATAAACCGCACACAGTTCTAAGGATTGAAAAGGCAAGAGCAATGAATAGCTCACCCGCGGTGGGGTTCAAATGAAATATTAACCCGCTGAAGATATTTTTTATATGGCTCTTTTATTGACAGTGTTCTACTGACACCTGGCAGGATTACAGCGGTAGAGCGTGCAGGTTAAAAAAGGCCTCTGAAGGAGCCCAGGAAAGGAGTGAAACAAGATCTACTCACGGGAGAAGCGGGCGAGGGGTCTGGAGGTCTTGTCTCCAGCTTCATTTGCAACTGGAGGAAAAAAAAAAGGCAGACAATGCAATAAGAACAAGGCACATAGTCCACAGAACACATCCAACTTACAGCTAACCCTCTGGTTGATTTGACATTAAACTATGTTTGAGGATCTTTGTAAGACAATAAAAGCAACTTCACTTCCCTCTTTCTCTTATTTCTGGGATTGCTCTCAATGTCTAAATGAGGATAAATGTCTTAATCATTTTGATGAGTGCATTTGAATAAAGCTGGAGAGGACCTAGACAATATCTCTTGTATCATAGTTTATTATGCCTCGAGGTGGTAACTGACTTGCACCTACGTGGTAAGAGGCAGGAATGCCTGAGTTCCAAACTGGTTTGAGCTTCCTCTTATCAGATTGTCTTGAAACACATAAATGTAAACCACCCCATAAATCCAATCTGCTTAGCACACAGGGGCAAAGCCAAGACAGGATTTTAGAAGGTAACAACAAGATTAGTTTTTTATGAGGAAGGCTGTTTAAATTTAGATGCTCCCAAACAGAGAAGTTTAAAAGGGGCAAGGGGAGTGGAATTGTTCAGAGAACTGCTCTAGAAAAACCTTACCCTTAAAGCTTCTCAGCGAGGCATTTCACCGTCCTCTGAAATGTCTCTATATAATTTATCATGTGGAGAGAGTCATAATGAAAATCCCCTATTTATGAACACCACCTTTGTGATTAAAAACAGAGATCGATCATCAAGTAGAAACACAAGTTTCACTCACATTAAATATCACTTTAATGCTCATAAGGATTACAGCTTGGTTGTTTTATGTACTCAGAGTAAACAGGCACAGATACTTGTGGTCCAGTTGAACAGAACACCCAAAGCAATTAACTGGAAAAACCTGTTCATTTTAGCTTACAAAAAAAAACACAACTCACTAAGTGGCAGAATAGAAGGGATTGCTGTAATCATGAATGCATGCAAAGCTGCAGTAGCCACACAAAAGAAAAAACCGCTTTGTAAACACTACATCAACGTGCAAAGAATGGAAGGAGTAAAAAAAAAAAAAAATCCTTTCACCCTCTCACAAAGGTAAAGATTTCACAATGCACTACGTGTGGACACATTTTAAAAGTTAATGGATCCAACCTGGGTCTACTTTTCTGTCATTTGCCTGGCCCATTGTCTGAGCCGGCTTTGTAGATTACCAACAAGACATTACACAAAACGACCAGCAGGGGGAGATGACATTGCAGCCTGCTCCTACTACCTCCCAGCATTTCAAAAAGAAAGAGGGCTAGAGAGGGAGGGAGAAGAAAGCCCTAGTAAGGTATAGACATGAGTTTCCCTGGCCTTGAGTTCAAATGGTTCCCTCTTCAAACACCATAGAACGCTAAGAAAAGAAAACAGAGCAAGGGTTTTTTTCCCAAAAATATTTGCTGCAGAAATTAATGAGCTGCTTTTAAAGTAGGAAAACAAAGACCACTGCCATTGCTGAAAACACTAGCATCCACTAAAATGTTCAGCTTGGAGAATGAGCATTTTCCCTGTGGGAAGGAAGGGGACACAGTGACATATGACAATTGCAGTCACAAATTCACATGCAGCAATGACTGTTTCCTCGTGCAAGAGCTTTTCCCTCCTCTACCCACCACCCCATCCAAGGATGGGAATTGCTGACCCAGATCCAAATCACACCAGGAGAGGCAGGAATCCAGATCTAGGCCAGTGAAGTATCAAGAGGATTGTCTCTACTCAGAAAGAAACATGCCAGTGGTATTATTTTCCTAAACGCAGACCCAGTGCCACATTCCCTTACTCCAAGGTCTCCAGTGATGTCCCAACACTTACAAGACCTAATCCAGCTAATGTGACCTGGTATGCAACACCTGGCCCCATCTAGTCTTCTCAGCTCATTCTATTTGCCAGAGAATCAACATGCTCTAAACTGACAATTCCCAAACCCTACACACACTCTCTCCTCCTCACTCTTGTTCGTTTTGCTCCCTCCTCACCTGCCAACTTCTACTCATCCTTTAAGATTCAGGTGGAGTCATTTATTTCTGAAAAGCTTCCCTGACTCTCACCACAACTTCTCCATCCCATTGATCTCTGTCCATACACTTAACTCCCTTCCCAGACCACTGGTTCTCAAACTTCAGCAAGGAGTCAGAACCATCAGGAAGGTATGTTTAAAAAAAAAAAAAAAAAAAAAAAAAAGACTGCATTTTAGTATTTGCTAAAATGTAAATTCTGATTCTGTGAATCTGGGGTGGGGCCTGAGAATGTGCATTTCTGACAAGTTCCCAGTTGATACTGAGGAGCTGGCCTGGGGACCATATTTTGAGAATAGCTCCTCTCAACTACAAGGTACCCCACCCAAGACAAGAAGCATAACTTTTCATCTTTGTATTTCCAGTCTTTCGAACACTGAGCAAGTGCCACGTAGAATAACACATAGGTCAATATTTTTAGAACTAAATCAAGTAGACTAAATCCATACCACTGCCACAGATGTCTTAGTAGACCAAGAACCTAAGACTGGCTCCCAGAGGACTATAAAAAGTCCCAGGTGTGTTGTTTGGCCCCACAGTGTTTTTAAACAATTAGTAGTCTACATTTAAAAAGCAAGAGATGTCAGGGGCACCAGGGTGGCTCAGTTGGTTAAGCATCCAACTCTGTATTTTGGCTCAGGTCATGATCTCGGGCCATGAGATTGAGCCCCACTTCGGGCTCTGTGCTGGGCATGGACCCTACTTAAGTTTCTCTCTCCCTCTGCCCCTACACCCCCCTCCCCCCAAAAAAGGCAAGCCAACAGATTTCAAATAAAAATTTAGCTTGTTGTCTTTTCTCAATAACTGAATAGCTATCCAGTGCAAGGCCCAGCAATGGATCACCGCCGAGACGCCCCCTCCAGGTGGTTCCACCTCCTGCCTGTTCAGAAGGCAACTCTGTCGACTGGCCCTGGACAATGTTCTCTATTCTCGGCATGGTCCACAAAGCAAATGAAAACAAAAACTGTTTAAAAGGCCTAAATAATGAGGGGCACCTGGGTGGCTCAGTTGGTTAAGCAGCTGCCTTCAGCTCAGGTCATGATCTCAGGGTCCTAGAATCGAGCCCCACATCGGGCTCCCTGCTCAGTGGAGAGCCTGCTTCTCCCTCTTCCTCTGCCTGCTGCTCTCCCTACTTGTACTCTCTATCTCTGTGTCAAATAAATAAAACCTTAAAAAAAAAAAAGCCTAAATAATGAAACTAAAACTCAATAGAGACCAACACTACAAAAAGAGGTTGTGGCCAAGCTTGCTGAGCCCTCTGTGCCCAGCCCACTGACTGCTCAGACACATCCAGGCTTCTCGACCAAAACAGGAGCCCTCGACCTCTGCTGTCTGCCCTTTATTTTAAATATATATATATATATATATACACACACACACACACACACAGAGCAAGTCCTTTTTTTTTTTTTTTTGACAGACAAGATCACAAGTAGGCAGAGAGACAGGCAGAGAGAAGGGGAAGCAGGCTCCCTGCTGAGCAGAGAGCCTGAGGCAGGCCTCGATCCCAGGACCCTGAGATTACTACAACCTAAGGCGAAGGCAGAGGCTTAACCCACTGAGCCCCAGGCGCCCCTATACAGCAAGTCTTAACAGCAAAGTAGATGTTCCATTCATCAGACCCAATTAGAGCTTGCATTTGGCAAAATCTCATAAAAGTGATTATGAGGATTTAAGGAAAGTTATCCATATCATACTATTGGGCAAAACACCCAGACCTGTATATATCATTGATTCCATTGACATTGAATTGTAGGTCTAGGCTGCATGTCTCCACAGGCAAAGAGAAACGAGTGGAAAGATGTGTACGAGATGTATTAATAGTTATTTCTTCTGTATGCTGACATCTAGGGAGATTTTTAACCTATTTTATACTTTTCTGCATAAACCTAATAGTTTATGTAGTCGTGTACCACGTTTATAATCAGAAAAATGTTTTATTAAAGGGATAGAAAATAATTAACTACTATTTGATATACATTAACATTTTAGATACTGTATGTGTATGTCTATTTATTCATACAAATTATGTTTTAGATTCAGTTTCCAGAGCAGTCTTGGATCACAAAATCCAGGGGACTTTCCATCTCTAGTCCAAGAGGACTCCCTCTAAGATTCAAGAGACAAGTCTCCCACTCTCCTCTACAAGAAGTTCCACACTTTCTAGGTCAGGGATTTGCAGCCCTGGCCACACATGAGAATTTCCTAGGGAACTTTTTAAAATCCTGATGCCTAGGCCACACCCTGGCCCAATGAAACAGAGCCTTGGGGATGGGGCCCAAGATTCATACCTGTTAAGGGGTCCCCTGATCCCCCTGAGCAGCTGAGAGGCACTGATAGTGTAACTTCATACATCGTTACCAAAGCAACATTCGGGAAGGAAGGTGTGGCTCAAATTCCTTCAAAAATAATCACCCCTACTCAGTTCTTCTTTTCAGGATGCTTTTGTTTTGTCATCAAAAGTCTGAACAGAGATATGCCTCTGCATTAAGAAAAAAATCAACTGTTCAGACTGCAAACATAATTGTGGGAACCTATTAGTGAGCAACTCTTCACATTGAGAAGGGTTTCCTATAAAATGATTTAGGGGCGCCTGAGTGGCTCAGTGGGTTAAGCCTCTGCTTTCGGCTCAAGTCATGATCTCAGGGTCCTGGGATTGAGCCCCACATCGGGCTCTCTGCTCAGCAGGGAGTCTGTTTCTCTCTCTCTGCCTGCTGCTCTACCTACTTGTGATCTCTCTCTCTGTCAAATAAATTTAAAAAATCTTAAAAAAAAAAAAAAAGAAAGAAAAGAAAAGATTGCCTCCAACTTCCACCGGTGTCCTGAGCACCAACTATAAGCCCAGCACTAGGCAAAGCTCTGGGGGGACTACCATAGTAGATTTCACTCCATCTTGACATACAAATAAGTTAGGGGGGAAAGGGATGCCTTTCAGTCTGGGTCTATCTACCATGAGGTTGGGAACTGACTTAAAAACTATAATGATGATGATGATGATGCAGATTCCTTGGTCCCAACTCAGAAACCCTGAATCAGAATCCCTCCAAGTAGGGACAGGAGTCTAGGTTTTAATCAATTTCCTCAGAAGCTACACTCCTATGAGAAAAGCAGCACTGTAAATGAAGTATGCCCTTCATATGTGTGTTATAGTGTACAGTCCCCACACCCCCAAAAAAACAAAATGGCCAGAAGCAAATCTGAAAGGAAGGGCTTGCCATGGAAACCACTGAGAGAGAGGCAGGAGAGACAGGAAGTTAACTCAGAACAGTGAGCACCCCAGCCCCTGGCCATGAGGGTGCACTGATGTCCCAGCTCAGCTGCGAACAATCCAGGCCATCAGAACAGGAGGGAGGGTGGTCCAAACAGTTGTGGTGGTGGCCTGGGCAGGTGCACACTGCTTTGTAACCAAAAGTAGCCCCCAAAACACCACCACCCTTGTTTTGGAAGCTCCGGCACCTGGGCGAGTATAAACGCAGCTGGGGTACCGGGTGCGACAGCCAAAGCACGGTTAGCAAGCGAGCCGGGAACAGAGTCTGGTTTCCTGAAAGGAAATCTGCCCAGTGCGTGGCCTGTCTGCTGCTTTGCCACAGTCTCTGAGGCCAGCCCAGGAACCTCTCAAGGGGAGGTGCTTTGGAAAGCCTGGTGGGCCAGAAAGCCAGGCACAAGGGACTCCCAGAGAAGAGAGCCTTAGAATGAGGTTCTAGACATCTTTCTAAGTTACTATAAAAGACGAAGCTCAAACTGCTCACATTGCCTTCAGCTTGCAAAAACCCAAACAACAGCAAGGAAAACTGGCTCGATGCTGGAGAGCAAGAGACTTGGCCCAAGATCATCACATTTGCTTAGTTGTCCCCTTCTAAGTAAGGCCTTCCATGATCACATGACTAAGATCACAACTCCCAACTCCTCCTCTTCCCCTGCGCCCATTCCCCTCCCTGCTCCACTCTTCCCCGCAGCACTGTCGCCTTCTCGTAGGCTCTGTACTTCCTTCATTGGGCGTTTTGCTTTCCTCCTGCCACTACAATGGATTCTCCGGACCAGCGCCAGAGAAGAAGGCCATGATCATGATCCCATGGTCGTGGTGATGTGAGCCAAACTCAGAACATAGATTCTCTACCCCACCCCCAATGCCTAAACACCTGGCACGCAATATTTATCATACAAGCTGATGACCAACCTTCTACCAACCTACTGCCCGGAGTACAATGGGTGCCAAGAATTAGAAGAAGTAGAGGATGAAGGTGGAAGGACGCTAGCACACAGTGAGCACTTCCATGGACTGTAGGTATCAATTCAGCCCTCAGAAACATTGGGCAATATTTATCAAGCCCTGACCCAACTGCAGGTACCAGGTAAGGCTGTGAACAACCCGTCCCGGCCCCTGCCTTCATACCGAGACTGCCGTTCCCACATGAAACGTACTCAGGCCGCTGGAATTCAGAAAGGTCAGGTAACTTTTCTAAGAACCCACAGTTGTGTGGCCAAACTCCAATCCAAAGCCAGGTGTACCTGGCTCCAAAGTCCATGTTCTTTCCATTTGGTTTCTCTGCTTTCCAAGAGGGGCAGGCACACTGGAGCCATGCTCCGGAGAGGGCTGCACCTAGAGAAACGTCTTACTGAGGCCTGCCCCTCTCCCTCAAGCCCCTAGCCGCCCCCAACCCCGCCCCAAAAGCCACCTACTGGCCTCCAGAGAGTGGAGGAGGCCACCTGCCCGGGACCTCCTACCTGGCGCAAGCCCAGAGACCGTCAGTAGAGAGAGGTCCTTCTGTGAGGCAGGTGCAGGCGCCAGGACTCACAGCAATGGCATCCAGAAGAGGGAGACACAAAGGAACGACATTCACTGCCTTGTAAGAGCCCCAGCTACCAGCTGACTCCCCAACCCTCTTATATCCTCCCTAGGGTGAAAATAGGGACAAGGGAATAGGAACAAGAATCAAATTCACGTTGGCATGAGAAGCACTACAGCTCACAAATACAGCCCCAGGAGGCCTGTTCTCTTTAACGGGGGAAGCAACTGACATTCCAAGGGGTCAAGTGACTTGTCCAAGATCAGACCAGAGCCGAGGAGCAGAGTCGGAAACATACCCGTGTCCCCCGCTCCGAGCCCAGCATTCTCAGGAAAAGGGATGTAGTCAGTCCCTTTAACTCCCACACGGTGGTGTGTTTGAGGGGGGAAGTAAAGGGTCTGGCTTCCTTTTCCCCCCTGCTGGGTTTGGTAAATATCAATGCCTGACAACCCCAGGATCCATTTTAAGCACAAAAATGTAAAAGTGGTGTGTTAAGGAGGCTTCTGAAGCCCAGTCTGACGTATGATCAAAGCCTGCAATGGGTGGGCCGGGGGAGGCTGGAGGGGAAGGCGGACAGGTACATGGGAAAGTGCGTCAGCTTACATGGCACATCAAAGAATAGGGCCACAACATGCCTAATTCACAAAGATAACCGAGTTAAACACTTATCTAAAATACATTATTGGGGTTGCTTAAAATGAGAAATGCTAGCTGTGTAGTAACTAAGGACCAGACGAAGTTCTGCTCATTCATTACCTAATTTTATCTTCACAACAACTCTCTGAGGTTATTGCTATTATTTTCCCGTTTTCTAGATGCGGAAACTGAGTCTTTGAGAACTTGAGTAAATTGCCTGAGATGAAACTAGTGAGTGGCAGACCTGGAAACTGAATCCAGTGCCCCATTATTCCAGAGCCAGTGCTCCTGACCCCTGTGCTGCCTGCCACATCCCAGCACCTGAGTGTTACCACTGTTTGCTGAGCCCGACTACCACCCAGTCCTGGTAGGAGAGGCCCTTGTCTCCTCCCCAATTAGCCTCAAGTTAGGAGCTCACAGAGGAATGCACACTGCTCTCCTGTTCCTTACACAGAACAGAGCTCTGCAATCCAGCTGGAATTGGTGCCCAAATGACATAAAAGACATCAGCACCCCTCAGCCTATTCCTTCCCCCTGCCTTCTATATTCAGAGATGCTCAGCATCGCCTCATTATACCTTCTGGGCCAATTTGGCTGTCAAGTTGACTCTGAATCAAGCTCTTGCACAAAAGAAAATAAAACCAATTTGTAGTGATGACTCAACAGGGCTGATAATTTGAGAGTGGCAGGGATGGTGCACCTTCCAGGCCTTTCTCTCTTAAGGTAACGGGCAAATCCTTACAGAGGGCAAGGCTTGCTTGCCAGAGGGCAGAACGGCTCACTGGTTCACTCAGCCTGGCGTGCCGTGAAACACAGACAGAAGGAAAATTATGCAAGCCTTTGCCAACCTGAGAAGACTGCTTGGAAAACATTTTTCCTTTACTTTCTTTTTTTTAATTTGGAGGAATGTGGGTCATATGGGAAGACTCATGAAATGAATTTTTCTTCCCTGGCCCTGAATTTATACATTTTTTAATTTACCTATATCCTACCTCGTTCCACAAATTATATTTTATTTCTATTTTGCTGTAGGCACCAATCCTTTATGGAACAAAACGGGATATTAAGAAAAAGTGAAATTTATTTATTTCAATCACTTCCTTGCTTCCTTTTCCTGATCCCTCTTTCCAAGTTGTTGGGTTTCAAACTGACTTTTCAAGGCTTCCTGTGACTTAGATCAAACAACTGATTAACCTCTGTTGAGTCCCCACTGGATCCCCCATTTCCTGTTGCTATGCTGGATGCAAGGATGGACATTACTGGCCCATGGGTGGCCAGGAGTCCAGCTGAGACCCAAAGGTCGGGCATGGAGTTTCCTGACACAGATTACTGGAATTGTTACAAAATAAATGTATCACGGTGCTGGTATTTCTGTGGAAACCACCTGGTCAAGGTACTGGACCCTAACCTCACAGAGCCTGAGGCCAAATTGGGGAAACATAATATTAATACATGACCTGATCCAAATTCTGCCAAATGCTAAATGAAAGGTCCTTGTTCACAGAAGAACAAGAATCAGAACTGTATGAGATTAAAACCCAATATCAGGCTGGCTGTCCAAACTGTTCACTAACTAGAGCTCACTCCAGACAAGGCAAAGAAAGGTATAGAGAAGAAGAGCAGGGATGCGAAAATGTCTTACACCCCCACATCATGCCAGGAGCTGGAAGGAACTTTACGTCCATAATTTTCATTAATGTTCACATGAGCCCATGAGGTGAGTATTATTATCCCTATGTTCAGATGAGGGGACTGAAGCTTAGGAAAGGTAAGTAACTTGTCCAAATCAGGGCCAGTAAATGGGAAAGCTGGGCTTGAAACTGAGTTCTGTGAGCCATTCTGGTCCTTCCTCTACAGTTACCAAAGCTGGAATGCATGTTAAAAGGCGTCCAATTCAACTCTGCATGTCCTGCTTGGATCCCCTACAACATCCCAGAGAAGAGGATGGCAAGCTCATGCCTGAATCACCGCTAGGGATGGGAGTACAGCCCCTCTGGAGATAGGCTCCTCCACCTTTAACCCGCTGTACAATCTTAGAGGGCTCTTCGTTATGATGAAACATTCGATGACAACTGTCTTGACCTCAGCCACTTAAGTCCTCTAATCCCCAGACTGACACACCCAGTCCCCCCCTCATTTGACAAAAATAACTGGAGGCCTTCACCCACAAAAGTCAAGTCACTTAAATCATTGCCAAAAGAAGAGAATATATGTGTGTCTTTTTTTTTTTTTTTAAGATTTTATTTATTTGAGAAAGGGGGAGCATGAGCAGGGCAGAAGGGCAGAGGGAGAGGGACAAGCATTCTCTCCGATAAACAGGGAGCCCAATGCAGGGCTCAATCCCAGGACCCTGGGTTCATGACCTGAGCCGAAGGCAGAGGCTTAACCGACTGAGCCACCCAGGTGCCCCTATACGTGTTATTTTAAGTAAGCCTCAGTCATCCATTGCTTGAACAACATTCGCCTTCAGGTGAACAACATTCACCTTCACAGTGACCTTCAGGCTAAGCCAGATATCCATCTTCTCAGGAGACAAAGGGCATCTGGGAACCATCTCCTGGACTATATAATCAGGAGCTGTCCAAGACTGAGTATGTTCCAGAAGGCCGCTGTCTGAAGCACCTCACCTCAGACTTTACTATGCATAAAAATCACTTGAGGATCTTATCAAAATGCAGATTAAAAAGACGTGGGGCCTGAGACTCTGCATTTCAAACAAGCTCCCAGGTGTGAGTCCCGGAACCGCACCCTGAATAGGGAGGCGTTAAAGGACATAACCCACTTGGAAAAGGAACAACCAAGCACACTATCTAAGAGAAAGCGCCAGCATGGTTTTGAAAACGTACACTATGGAATCTAATGTCCAATTCCCTCGGTTTCTTTCAGCAGTTTTGTGAGAAAGAACTGTTCACAGCGTCACTTTGAAACCTACTGAAGGACGGACGCTGAGGGTATGCATGTGAGAAGGGGCCCAAGCAGAGAGGGAGACGGAAGCTCAGCCCCTCCATGGGCCTGACAAAGAACAGAGCTGAACCAGAACACCGCTCCCCACCCCGAGCATGCCACCAGCAGGGTGCAAAGCCCAAAATGAGCCAAGAGCTCCCCAGTTCCCAGGTAAGAAGTCCACATCCAGGCGGCACTCGCTGGAGCTGCTCCGTCTTCATGCATGGTCCTTGCAGGACCCTGAGCCCCGAAGGGCTGGCGTGCACACTCAGCTCCCGAGCTTGGCTCAGGCACGCGCTGCCGGCACTGTTCTGTCCAGCAGCATAGATCATCATGCTGTTACTGACCAGCTGCAGGCTGAGCCAATCAAAGGCTTCAAACAAATAAAACTAGTCACAGGTCACTGTACCCTTGGACAGGAGCTCAGATGCCCACTGGGCTGAGCTCCCCACAGTGGAGCCCATATCTGCCCAGACAATTTCCCTCCAGCCTTGCGCAGGGCCTGCTGCACACATGGCAGCTGAGTGAAGGGCTGGAGAAGGAGCGCAGGAAGCCAGGTCCGGCCATGAAGCCACAGAGGCCCTGGGACAGAGACCGGCAGGCTGCCAGGACCTCTCCTCCTCTGCAGACGCCAAAGAGCCCCACTTCCAACCCGGAAAAGGCTCCTGGCTTGGCAATTTATCTTCTTGACTGGACGGAAGTTTGGGAACTCTTTGGGGTAGGGAGAGTCACAAATTGGAGGCAGGTGTACTGAGTTTGGCAAGCAAGTGTTCAAAAGTAAAAGGTCTAAATTCCCTTGGGAACAGCTGGCCACCGTGGCATGAATCCCTGATGCTCACACCAGCCGGGCTGCATCCCAGCTGCCTACATGTGCATTAGGACTCTCAGACGGCACATGGCCAAAGAGGACTGTGTTTCTCCCAGAAATCTTGCTCTTCCCAGACTTTCTCAGCTCGGTAAATGCCACCACCACCTCTCGGCCCTCCTTTCCCCACCAAAGTTGATCAGGACAAAAATGTGTGAAGTTATATAATTTCCATTCCTTCCATCATACCCATAGCCCTTCTGCCAATAAGGCCTATAGTGCTTACCTCTAAAATATCTCCTAACTCCTACCACTCCTTCCAGCCCCTCTCCTAAAACTGGGGCCCAAGCACCCAGGGTCCTTTGTTTAGAAGACCCCAGCATCATCCTAGGCTCTCCCATTCTACTCTCGCTCCTTCTCCGTCTGCCACCAGTCCATCAGACTGCATGGCTTCCCTGCTTACATCCCTCCAGCACATCTCCCTGTGTTCAAATCACTGCCTACACATCCTTCCCTAATCTAACCTCATCTCCTCTCATCTGCTACTTGACCACGTTGCCATAGCCTCCTTTCTCCCTCCCAAAGCCACCAAAGCTACTCCCACGTCAGTGCCTTCTCACTTGCTCCTCCTGCTTGGAATGCTGTGCTATACCAGTAACAAGGATTCCAATAGCGTCGCTCCCCTTCCACGACCTTCCATGCCCAGAGGCCAGTCTAAACATTTTACAGGTGCTAACCCATGTGGTTCTCTTCACGACCCTAAGGGGTAGTGCTGTTGTTATCTCCACTTAACAGAAGAGGTACCTGAGGCACAGGGAGGTTAGGTGACCTCCCTAAGGCCACATAGCTTTTAAGTGGCAGAACCAGATTCATTACTGTGCAGTCTAGTTCCAGGGCCTTGCTCTGGGCTACCTCATACCCTGCCTCTTACAGATCTCATCCTTTGCACAGCAGCCCCTCACCTTTCAGGTCTCCACCCCAATGGCAGGGCCCCAGAGCCTTCTCAGACCCTCACCCTCTCTCAAGCACCTGTCGGTATCTAGAGTTAAAACACTTCTCCATCACAAACATGGACACTAGAGGGTATAAGCTCCCGGAAGGAAGCTTCCAGCACCTTTATGTTCTGTACTCCCAGAACTCAGAATTGTGCCTGGCCCAAAGCCCCCTCAGCAATAATGAACCAGCCCACTGCCTAGCTTGTTACTGCCTGGCCTCTGAAGTCCTCTGAGTTTTCAATCCTCCATCTTGTCATATCTTGTGTATTATCTATAATCTCCCCACGGCCTGCTCCACAGGGTACTGTCCGACCCCGGGTGCCAAGGTCCCGCACACTGTGGCCCCAGCCCCCTGCTCCGGCCTCAGACCCCACCATTATCCACATCCTGAGTTCTCTACCTGGGGTCCCACTCTGGACACTTTTCTACCTCAGGCCTTTATTCATACCCTTCCTCGACTTTCATGTCCTTCTCCCCTTTCTCCAACTAACGGATGCCCATTCACGCATCACGAGCCAAATGCAACTGCCCCGAAAGAACAAGTCACTCTGTGATCCAGCTCCTGTCCTCCTGACACCAGCTTCCTGTCATGACAGGTGGAGAGACTGCAGGCTTTCCAGCCAGACGGACCTCCTCTGGAATGCTGGCCCCTCTGCTGTGTTACCAAACCTCTCCAAGTCATTTTCCTCATGTGCACTTTTAAGTCACAACCCTTACCTCTCAAGGTTGTCCACGTGAAAGCTGAAATGTGGGAAACACTCAGCACCACCTTAGCCCACAGTCATGATGAGACGCCCAACGAAAGGCAGATGATGGGGTCAGTGTTATTTCTTTAAGGCCTACCTTTCCAACAATATGTGTGTTCCATGAAAGTAGGGACACACTCTTAATCCTCTTCCTATCTTCACAGCTACGTGCACACATGACACATGAATCTCAGTAAACCATCTTCTGCAGAAATGCAGGAATGGTATCTTGGGATTCTGGTTCCAGATAACTCTGGGATCACAGGGGGTCAAAACCTTGCTCTGGTCCTTTTGTTTTAGTACTCATAAGGAAAAAACTGAGAGATGGACAAAAACTATGTTTTTATCTTATGTTAGAACTTATGTTCTAACGGGATCTTATGTTAGAACTGACTTAGAAAAGGAGGCGAGGAGGACCCAGTTGTGGTCTCTGGGGGCAGGTAGCAGAGGACAAGCTGGAGATGAAGAGCACTCCCAGGGAGCTGGCCGTTGGTGGCCAGCTCTATTAATTAAGAAAAAAACTATTAAACCATACTACAGTCTACTGGTGAATGAGCAAGAGATGAGGCATTAAGGGCAAACTGATCATTACTCGTTTTCAGAGAAGGTGGTTGCTCAGCACGTCACGGCCGCCTGGCTGGATGAAACTTCCACAGCATCCCCACTAAGAGGACATACTGCGGTAAGGGGAGGAAAGGTGGCCGCTGTGCTTCTAGAACGCACATTACAAACCTTCAAGGGACAAGCCTGATTGTTTTCCTCTGTCTCCCTTTGTAGTTTCTACAGAATTCCTTTTTTTTTTTTTAATTTAAATTCCATTTAGTTAACATATACTAATTATTATTAGTTTCAGGGGTAGAATTGAGTGATTCATCAGTTACATATAACACCCAGTGTTCATGACATCAAGTGCCTTCCTTAATGCCCGTCACCCCATCCCCCACCCAACGCTCTTCCAGCAGCCCTCAGTTTGTTCCCTATACAATTCCCTCTTACTCTTCCCAGCACACACACTGAGCTCACATCCCCCAACTGCCTGCTGGACTGTGGTAGTTTTCACCTTCTTCCGCATAAGGTTTTTCTGCTAATGAGCTTGGAGTCTAGTTAAGGATTCGAATGAGCACTGTGACAGAAAAGTCCAGGGTACTCTCAAGAGAGAGGAAGGTTGTGGGGGTGTATATTTTAGCTTAGGGAAGCAGAGTAGAGCTCTCTAACGAAATTAAATATAAGCTCGTGTTGAGATTTGAAAAAATACACTGCCTTAGCCTCTCCCCATTTCTCAGCTAGCCTCTGCACAGCCCTGCAAAAGGGAACCTAGAAAGAAAGGACAGAGGGAATGGGAACAGCCAATGGCAACAGTTGTGTCTACTTGTTTTGGGAAGGGTGTTAGCAAAGCTGTGTCATGAGAGTCATTTTCATAGGACTGCAGACCCTGATGGTCACTGTGGTTTATCATGGTACAGAGACAAAGCTCCGGATTCAGGATTCCAGGGCTCGATGTGAATGCCAGCCTCTCTCTGCCTGGTCCTGACTCCCTCATTCAGCCTCTAAGGGCCAGAGCTGCTTCTAGAAAACAGCTTTAAAGGCAGGATACATGCCCTGCGTTCCTCACGTTGTTTTAAGAAAGGGCTAAATGAGTTACCTCATAAGAAAACACTCTGTAGGTGCAACCACTCTGGAAAACAGCATGGAGGTTCCTCAAAAAGTTGAAAATAGAGCTACCCTATGACCCAGCAATTGCACTACTGGGTATTTACCCTAAAGATACAAACGTAGTGATCTGAAGGGGCACGTGCACCCGAATGTTTACAGCAGCAATGTCCACAATAGCCAAACTATGGAAAGAACCTAGATGTCCATCAACAGATTAATGGATAAAGAAGATGTGCTATATATACATATATATATATATATATATATATATATACACACACACACAATGGAATACTATGCAGCTATCAAAAGAAATGAAATCTTGACATTTGTGACGACGTGGATGGAACTAGAGGGTATTATGCTTAGCGAAATAAGTCAATCAGAAAAAGACAACTATCATATGATCTCCCTGATGTGAGAAAGTGGAGATGCAACATGGGGGTTTTGGGGGGTAGGAAAAGAATAAATGAAACAAGATGGGATCGGGAGGGAGAAAAAACATAAGAGACTCTTAATCTCACAAAACAGAGGATTGCAGGGGGGTGGCGGAGAGGGTGGTGGGGTTATGGACATTGGGGAAGGTATGTGCTATGAAGTGTGTAAACCTGGCGATTCACAGACCTATACTCCTGGGGCTAATAATACATTATATGTTAATAAAAAATTAAAAATTTTTTAAAAAAAGAAAAAGAAAAAGAAAACACTCTGTAAATTATAAAGGGATGAGGCTTTCAACACAATTTCTGTTCCCACTATGAAATTTTATATTTCAACTAATACAGAGAATTCTAATGTTTTACTCCCCTGGACAAACATTGTGACCCCTTTATTTATCTCTCTATGTGCCATTAACCGAATGTTTGTGTCTCCCAAAAATTCATACACTGAAGCCCTGTCATAGAGGTGGGGTCTTGGGAGGTGAATGGGTCATGAGGGTAGAGCCCCCATGATGGGATTAGTGACCTTATAAGAAGAGGAAAAGAGATCACCCCCTCTTTCTTGGCTATTTGAGGATACAACAAGAAGGCAGCTATCTACTAATCAGGAACTGGGCCCTTCCTAAGAACTGGACCCACTGGTGCCTTGATCATGGACTCCCAGCCAAGTGCCATTCTCCAGAACTGTGAAAAATAAGTGCTTGTTGTTTAAACCCCGCCAGTCTATGGCTTTTTTGTTATAGAAACCTAAGCAGACTAAGACTAAGAGTTTGTATTTTTTTAAGATTTATTTACTTATTTTTAGAAAGAGAGAGCATGAGTGGAAGAAGGAATAGAGAGGGAGAGAGAATTTCAAGCAGATTCCCTGCTAAGCATAGAGCCCTAATGTGGGGCTTGATCCCAGGACCTTGAGTTCATGACCTGAGCAGAAACCAAGAGTCGGATTCTTAACCCACTGAGCCACCCAGGTGCCCCCCAGAGTCCATATTTAAAATAAGTAGATATGATTAGTACAATAAAGGTTAGAAATGCAGCCAGGTGAGAAGATGAAGGGGGCCTGATGATGAAGGGGGCTGAGAAGATGAAGGGTGGACCTGGAGACATGATGGTCAGGTAGGGCCTCTGATGAGAAGAAAATCTGAGCAGGCACGCACAGGAGGTGGGGATGTCCAGAGAGAAGCCCAGCAGGCAGCAGATGCAAAGGCCCTGCGGTGGAACGTGATGGCGAGAATGCACATTGCCGCGCCCAGCACATAATAAGCACACAACAAGCAGGAGCTCAGTGATAATGACTGTGCTTCTCACTGCTGCCAAAACAGCCAGTTTCCATTGATGGATGAGCTGAAGAAGCCAAGGAAACCCAATGCACCACAGCAGAAGCTAGTTAAGCCCGGTCGGATCCTAGCCTCCAAGTCAGAATTCAACTCTGGGGGCTCTTTCCATGCTGCTCCTGAAACAGCCACAAGGAGGCAGAGGGCATTAAAGAGTAGTACCTGCACAAGAGGGCGGCAGATTCGCTCTATTTCGTCCTCAGTTGGATCCTACCTCTACCACACTTGCCCTCTCCCCAGCCCCAAACACAGCCTCTGAGGAGAAGAGGGCTCTGCAGGCATCAGATCGTGCAGTCACTCAGCTCACACGTGCTGAACCCCTAGTGTGTGTTCAGCTTGGGACCAGGCACTGGGGACATGGAGCTGCATCAAGGTGACATCTTTGCTCCTGAGGAGCTCACTATTTGCTGGGGAGCTAGGGGTGGAGAAAAAAAACCGAAGCAGCACCAGGGTGGACCTCAATGCAAAGTGCCCCAGAAACACAGAGGGGAGGACATTCTCAGAGACAACCACCTTCCATCCCTGCCCCGGGCTACATGAGCCCCATGTCATATGTTCTCATTGAACTCCGTTCCTTTCCTTCTTTTCTTTTACAGTGTTTATGAAAACTGTGATGGATTCATGATTTGGGGGATTAATATCTATCTTCCTAGTTAGACTCTGGGTCCCATGAGGCAGGGACCTTGTCTGTCCTGTTCACAGCCACATTTCCAGCACCTAACACAGGGCTGGCATGTGGCTGGGGCACAGAAGGACACCATAAATAAATGAATGCGGCTGAACACCAAAACACTTCATTCTGTTGTGGAAACACACTATCAGCCTCCAAGATGGTTCCCCTGAGCCATGCCTCCTTGTGCTCACACCCTTGTGTGTTCTCGTCCCACAGTGCTTCAGGACAGACCACACAATGAACAGATTACTGTAAATGGGTGCTGGGTGACTTCCAAGTATTGGCCATAAAACATCGCTACTCACACCTTGCTTTGTCATGGATCTCTTGCTCTGGGGGAGCCAGACTGTCAAACCGTGAGGATCCTCAGGCGGCCTTGTGGAGAGCGTCTCCACGGTGGAGAACTGAGGCCTCCCACCAAAAGCCAACAACAGCTGGCCAGTCACATGAGTGAGCCACAGGGAAGCAGGTCCTCCAGCCCCAGTGAAGGCTTCAGGGGCCTATAATCCCAGCTGTGGTCTTGAATGTGGCCTCATAAGAGACTGTGGGCCAAAACCCACCAAGCTAAGCTGCTCTCTTCCTCTTCTTAGGACACTAATCCAATCATGGGGTCTACACTCTCATGACCTAATTACCTCCCAAAGACAAACTTCCAAATACCATCACTTCGGGCTTCAGCATTTGAATTTTGGAAGGACAAAAGTGGCAGTCCCCAAATTCAAAGCAGGAGGAATTAACACCAGAGCTGGCACTCTTCCCAACACCTCTGCTAGGAGAAATCCATGACCCCTCAACCAGGCGCCACAGCGGCCTCCATCCCAGCTCCCGACTCAGTGGGTGACCCAGTGCTTCTGCCCTGCCTGCCAGGTGGAACAGGAGGAGGCATGAACAGCCTCTGTCTTTCCTCTCCAGGGCCACCCTTGGCCAGGGGAAATTCCTCATGTATTGTGCCATTCTTCCTTTCTGGCCTCTGCTCTCTTGAGCCTCCCCACTACCTCACAACAGTGACGCTACTCTGTGCCTAGGTGATCACCCTGCCACTGGGGGCCCCCCTTCTCTCCTGCAGGGCAAACAGAGGCAGCATCCCAAGGCATCCTGGAATAAACACCCAAGACAACACAGAATCTAAGGCAAACTGACAGGATGTGATTCCAAGCTCCAAACCCACCTTGGAAACACTAGGCTGCTCTTTCGGAAGGGGGAGGTGCCTTGGGCCCTGAAGCCCACATCTCAGGAAGACTGTTCCTGGAAAAATAAAAAGGAAATTTATACTTCCAGGGCAACTACTCTGTATGAGCTGTGGGCATTTTACACATATGTCTATCCTCACCATCATCCTGTAAGATAGGCATCACTATCCTCTTTTTTCAGATGAGTAAACAGAGGTCCAAAGAGGTTAATTAAATTGCCCTGGGACACAGACAACAGCTATGTATAGCTGGACAGGATGTGCACTGCATAATTCTAGGGAGCAGAAAAAAGTGACTTCAGAAGGGGTATAGTTTTCCAACTCAAACAAAGGCATACATGGTTCTACAAGATAACTACCAACCTCCTGGTCAGTAGTGGTTAGATCCTGCATCTACCTGACTCCAAAACCCTTGCTCTTTCCACCAGACCTCTACCTTCCTTGGGATAGCTTCAAGCATTTCCGTATCAAGTTCTTCACAGGTCAACCGGCAAAGATGGTGCCACAGACCTCTAGACCATCCCTGCTGGAAAAGATGTTGGTAATCAATAACCTACCTCAAGAACTTCCCTCTGTATTGGAAGAATACAAGGCCCAGAGAGGAGAAGTGAACTCCCCAAGACTATACCGCTGGGTGTAGCATAGCTGGGGCTTGCAACCGTGCAGCTGAAGGTAGGTCTGGCCCTACTGGAAAGCTGTTCTAAGAACAACCATAGAGAATCAGAGCTATATTATCTAAGCTAGTCATCTCAACTCTTTTTTCAATCAGTATCACTTTTTTGATTGTAGGTGGAGGCAGAGGGTGAAGGATCTCAAGGAAGTGTCCCTCACCAGACAATTTTCTGAAGCCCAAGCTTAAAAGAGGGTTGGAAGGAAGTAGGAACTGAAAGGGCCAGAGCTCAGAAGTTTCTCCAGAATAAGCATGAAGTGCATTCCTCTGCAGGCCTTCTGGTCCTGGGAGGGAAAGTGTTGCTAAGTGGAAGCTTCTAGGTGCTCCCCAGTGGCCCTCCAGGCAGTTGGCAACCACCTTGAAGGGAGAGCTCAGATTCTGCACAGGCCTCAGTGGGAGCCCATGAACACCACAACGATGGCCCCCAGGCAGCAACCCAGTTCTGCCCAGGCTCCAGCCAGGGTGACAGGAGGAGTCAAGGGAGAAAGAATACAGGGAGGAAATCCGAGCACTCAATTTGCTGTTCTGTGGAAGATGCCAATTAAAGTGTTTCACCCTTTGGGGCTGCTATTCGGCCCTGCTCCTGTTGGGCTGCCTCATGAATGGTCCTTTCTTTCCACCTCCCACCCCGACAAGGCCTCCCAATTTCCTTTCCAGACAATGGAGCCCAATTTAGGCTCAAAGGCATGATGGCCTTAAAGACCTCTAGAGTCACAGAGATCCCCACTTTGATACCAGAGTTCAGGGAGACAGGATGACTGCCTAAAATCACTTAGCTGGTCTGTCCTGGCTCAACCACATTCAGGAGATGACATTTTAAATATCCCTGAAAATGGTCCTTCCTACCTTATGGGAACCTGGTCCACATACTTTGCTACACGAGTCCCTGAGACTTCTCGCATACACAGCTAGTTCGGAACCATGCAGGAGGAGGACCCAAGACTCCAGGCTCCCAGTTTCCACACGCTGCACAGCCCAGGAAAGAAGGGACTATTGAACTACCTGAAAACTGATACTGGGAGCTGTCACACAACATCTGTACAAGGGCTCTAGTGACCACTAACAGATGTCTCTGCACAGCTATCTTCTAGTTTGACCTCTTCCTTCACACTTAGAGTCCAATTTTTGTAAAGTACAAACCAACCTACCATTTCACAGGAGCTAAGTAAATCTTAAAGCTGGCAGGGGGGAATATTTATTTAAAAGAGGAAGATAATATGGGAAAATAGAATATTTCCATGATGTTACTAACACGAACATGGACATGGGTGAAATAATAGTAAATAAACACCAGACCCAAACCAGTTAGCAAACTGAAAGCAAAAATGTCCTTTTTATTATAAAGCTTAAATGAATTATGCTTATCAAAGAACTGTAAGAATAATACCAGAGAATCTAGTCATCTCATAATCTCTCTCTTTTAGAATATTAGGAGATTATATAAGAAAACAAAAATATCCAAAAAAAAAAAAAGAAGAAGAAGAAAACAAAAATATCATCTCAACAGATGAAGGGAAAGACTTTGAAAAAAACTCAAAGCTTACTTATGATTAAAAGAAAACAAAAATAAAACAAAAAGGATGAGTAAGTAAGTAAGATGGAAGAAGCCCACCCTCCAGCTTACCTTTCCCACTGGAGGCAGCTACGAAACCTGGGTAACATGTACGGAGCCCCTATCTGAGGATGCTGAAAGTAAACCATAGCAAGCAAATTAAAAGAAACAACAATTCAAAGCACCACCAAACCAGTGGTAAGTTTTCTCGGTTTTCTTCTATTTTTCTTCCATTGTCCTCTGGCCATGCCTCAAGGCAGTTAAGTGGATATCAAAATGAATACAAAGTAGACATCACCATGAAAAAAGAGAACTCCAGGTGAATACTTCCAGGACTGGAACAGGACTGGAAAATGAGTCTTCTAATAGTCTGAGTAGGGAAAATCCATGTATCTTTTTTCTTATTTTGTGTATTCTATTGTATGTCAGACCCTAGATACTCATAAGCCCTTACAACTCTAAAAGGGGAGTATCTACCTCTCTGATCAAAGGATCTGTGGTCCCAAGAGAGTGATAAAACCCGCATTATTTTTCTCCCTCCACCTTCCTGCCCACCCCTTGGCCTAGGATTCAGGTACAATCATGGGACGTGAGTACTACAGAAACTTAAATAGAGGTCCAGCTTTCTCGCTAGAGACCTAAAAGGGGAGCCTAAAGAAGCCATAAAGTATGAGGGGAGCTGTGGAGAAGTTCAGGAAAACAAACCAGTGAAAGCTGTATGAGCTTCCAGGCTCATTTCTGAGTAGTACATGTATGAATCTGACTCTTTTTTTTTTTTTTAAGATTTTATTTATTTATTTGACAGAGAGAAATCACGAATAGGCAGAGAGGCAGGCAGAGAGAGAGAGAGAGAGAATTGGAAGCAGGCTCCCTGCCAAGCAGAGAGCCCGATGTAGGACTCCATCCCAGGACCTTGAGATCATGACCTGAGCCTGTAAGGGCCTATTTAGCCAAAGCAATTCCATGCTGTTAAACAATGACATTGTTGTTTATACAGTAAAACTTAAACTGTTCCTGCCCCCACCCTTCCCCCAGGGGACTTACTTAAAACAAGTCCCGGAAACTGGTCCCAGGTAACAAAGCCCAAATACAAGGATGGGCCAGGCCAGGTGGAGGCATTCAATCAGTGGGGGCGCTGTCTCCTAGCTACCAAGGAGTATGGGCCCTGCCCTTTGGGTGCCTTTTGGGTGCCAATTCTGACCAAGGTGATAGGCTAGTTCAAATATCTACTATAGGGTAAATTGTAACTCAATTGGTCACTTATGTGTGACCTAGCAGGACTGTGCAGCTTTCTCTGTGTTACAATCTCATTGGCCACCTGTGCGTGGCCAGGCCCAACCACATGGCCTCTACCCTTAAAAGCTAGTCTGTAAGGCAGAGAGAGGTCACCTCTTTGCAAGAGACGGCCCTGGCTGGTCAGTTTGATTCTCAATGCTTGGAGCGAAATAAAGCTTTGTATCAGTCTCATTCCTTTGACCATGGACCCAACAAGCAGAAGACAGAGGCTTAACCCACTGAGCCACCCAGGTGCCCATGAATCTGACTCTTAACAGACTAGTATAGACCTTAAAAGCTGAACCAATAGACCAGTATCTACCCAGACTGACTGCTGAGTGGTACACATGGGACAAATCCAAGTAACACTGTCAAGGCTTGGAAACAGAGCTGATATTCTAGTCACAACCCACAGAAAACAAGTCAGAACTTTAAGTCTGAACACAACTTGGTTCCATCTGCCAAAATAAAAATATCTAAAGTATTCCTATGATTTAAATAAGACCCAAAGTCTCATCACACAATATTCTAATGTTTAGGATAAAATTCAAAAATTTTTCTGGATATGATGATAAACATGAGCAAAAACAATGAACAGACATCAATGTTGCAATGATAAGTTGTTGGAATTATCTGGCAAAAATTTTAAAGCAGCTATTATGAAAATTCTCCAACAAGGAAGGGCAACTACTCTTGAATAATGGAAAGATAGACAGTCTCAGTAAAACAATGCAGAGAAAATAAAATAAGAGACTAAAAGTGTTCAAATAACCCCAAAGTAAGCAGAAAACAGAAAGCAAAAAAGAAAAACAGAGGAAACAAACCAAAGAAATAATAAAATAGATTTAAACTCAAACATATCAATAATATATTAAGTGCAAAATATCTAAATACACCAATTTAAAAAGATCATTAGAACAGATTTTTTAAAATATTTTATTTACTTATTTTAGAGAGTGAGAGAGCACCAGTGAAGGGAGGGGCAGAGGGAGAGGGAGAATCCCAAGCAGATTGCAATTTCAAGCACAGAGCCCAACATGGGGCTTGATCTCAGGACCCTGAGATCGTTACCAGAGCCAAAACCAAGAGTTGGTCACTTAACCAACTGAACCACCCAGGTGCCCCAGAATGGATTTTTAAAAGAGTTCAACTACATGAGGTCTACAAGAAACTTAGTTTAAATGTAATGCTATAGAAAGGCTAAAATCAGGGCGCCTGGGTGGCTCAGTGGGTTAAGCCGCTGCCTTCGGCTCAGGTCATGATCTCAGGGTCCTGGGATCGAGTCCCGCATCGGGCTCTCTGCTCAGCAGGGAGCCTGCTTCCCTCTCTCTCTCTCTCTGCCTGCCTCTCCGTCTACTTGTGAGCTTTCTCTGTCAAATAAATAAATAAAATCTTAAAAAAAAAAAAAGAAAGGCTAAAATCAAAAGGGTGAGAAAAGATATACCATGAGAAAACTGATTAAATTAAAAAAGGAGTGGTTGTATTAGTCAGACAGAACAGACTTCATAAAAAGAAAAGGACCAGAGATAAAGAAGAACATTAGCATAAAGACAAACATATAGACAAATGGAATAGAACAGTAAACCCAGAAATAAATCCATGAATATACAATCAACTGATCTTTGACAAAAGTGCCAAGCATATGTAATAGAAAAAGGATAGACTTTTCAATAAATGTTGTTGGGAAAACTAGAAATCTATAGGCAAAGGATGAAATTGGATCCTTACCTTATACCATACACAAAAATCAACACATAAAGAATTAAAGATTCATAGGTAAGACCTGAAACCATGAAACACCTAGAAGAAATCATAGAGGAAAACCTTCTTGAAATTGGCCTTGGCAATGATTTCTTGATATGACACCAAAAGTACAGGGGCACCTGGTGGCTCAGTCAGTGAAGTGCCCAACTCTTGATTTTGGCTCAGGTCATGATCTCAGTGTCCTGGGATCCAGCCTTGCATTGGGCTCCTCACTCAACAAGGAATCTGCTTGAGATTCTCTCTCTCTCCCTCTATCCTTCCCCCCACTCACACATTCTCTTTCTCTCTCTCTCTCAAAAAAATAAATAAACCATGTATATAAAAACATAAAATAAATTTAAAAATAAATAAATAAACCTTTAAAAATTTTTTTAACTTTTTTTTTTTTTGAAAGGAAATATTTGTAAATGACACATCCCAAACAAAGACTTGTATTCAGGATATATTAAAAAAAGAACTCTCAAAACTGAGTAGTAAGTTGTTGGTGGGAATGCAAAATGGTACAGCCACTAAGGAAAAGTCTGGAGGTTCCTCAGAAAGTTGAACATGAAATTACCACATGACCCAATAATTCCACTCCAAGGTATATACCTAAAAGAACTTAAAGCAGGGATTCAATATACTTGTATACCAATGTCTATAGTAGCATTATTCCCAATAGCCAAAAGATGGAAACAACACAATTATTCATCTGTTGATGGATCAACAGAATGTGGACTATGCATACAATGGAAAATTAGTCATTCATAAAAAGCAATAAAATTCTGATCCAGGGTTCAACACGTATATACCTTAAAAATGATATACCTTGAAAATTATGCTAAGTAATAAACCCAGATGCAAAGGACGAATGTTGTATAATTCCACTCATATGAGGAACCTAGAATAGGTAAATTCATAAAGATAGGAAGGAGAATAAAGGTTACTCAGAGCTGGGGGGTGCAGGGAATGGGGAGTTGTTATCTAAAGATTTTATTTATGTATTTATGTGTCAGAGAGAGAGAGTGAACACAAACAGGGGGAGTGGCAGGCAGAGGGAGAAACGGGCTCCTATGGAGCAAAGAGCCTGATGGGGACTCGAACCCAGGACCCTGGGATTATGGCCTGAGCCAAAGGCAGACACTTAACTGACAAAGCATTCCAGAGAGTTATTATTTAATGAATAAAATTTCTGTTTGGGATGATGTAAAAGTTCTGGAAATGATAAAATGGTAAATTTTACCACAATTTTAAAAATTCAATAGTAAGAAAAGAAACAACACAAAAATTTGGGCAAAAGAGTTAGACATTACACTGCAAACAATATATAGCAAGCTTACAAAGCACACAGAAAAGATGGTCAACCTCATTAGCCATCAGGGAAATGCAATTAAAACCATTATGAGATACCATTACACACCTCTTAGGATGAGTAAAATGGCTAAAATTTTTTTAAAAATTGACTTTACTAGATGCTAGTGAGGATGCAGAACACTGAAATTCTCAAACATTGCTGGTGAGAACGCAAAATGGTTCTGGAGCACATTCTGGCAGTTTCTTACAAAGCTATACATACACTTACTATAGTAAGTATTTAGCCTAAAGGAACAAAAGTTTACATACATCACACAAAAACCTGTATACGAATGTTTATGGCAGCTCCATTCACAATCATCAAACACCAGAAACAACCCAAATGCCCCTCAGTGAGTAAATGGGCAGACTGTTAGGACCATACAACAGAAATACCACTCAACCACACAAAGCAGCAAGCAACTGATACACACAACTTTGATACAACTCACATGCATTCTGCTGAGTGAAAAAAGCCAGGCCCAACAGGATACATGCTACATGATTCTATTTGTGTAGCATCCTCAAAAAAAATTAAATTATATGACAGAGAAGAGATCAGTGGTTGCCAGAGGTGAGGGTTAGAGAGAAGGTTTAACTATAAAAGGATAGCTGAAGGGTTTTGAGGGTAATAGAACTGTTCAATACCCTTACTGTAGCAGTGTTTACACAAATCTAAGCATGTGAAAATACCTAGAACTATACACCAGGAAATATTCTGTGCTAATTTCAAAAATAAAATTCAAAACAAAAAACAAAAATCTCTCAGCAAACAAAAATTGAAGGAAACTTACATAACTGGTAAAGCAAATCTACCAGACACCGACAGCAAACATTCTTCTCAGTGGTGAAAAGTAAGGAGTCCCTTGAAAGTCAGGAATGAGGGGGCATCTGGGTGGCTCAGAGGGTTAAGCCTCTGCCTTCAGCTCAGGTCATGATCTCGGGGTCCTGGGATCAAGCCTGGCATCGGGATCGGGCTCTCTGCTCAGCAGGGAGCCTGCTTCCCCCTCTCTCTCTCTTCTGCCTGCCTCTCTGCCTACTTGATCTCTGTCAAATAAATAAATAAAATCTTTAAAAAAGAAAGAGAGAAAGAAAGAAAGTCAGGAATGAGATAAGCATAACCACTATCGCCACGTCTGCTCAATTAGGAGTCCTACCAGCACAGGTTATAATTTTCACGTAGGAAATCCTAGAAAATTCACAAATAATTAGAACTAGTAAGAGAGTTGAGTAAACTTGCTGGATTTAAGGTTAACAATAAGAATCTATATTGAATTCCTTTACACCAGCCATGGACAATTAGGAAGTGTAACTTTTCAAATGGTATATTCTACCACAGCACTAAAAATTTACAAGGTGCCAAGGACTAAATCTAGTTGAAACATCAAGAGCATTATGGAGAAAATCACAAAATTTTATTAAAAGATATTTAAGAAAGCCAGATCTTGGCCATGTTCATGAATGGGAAAACTCAGCAGCATAAAGATATCTGTTCTCTCCAAATAAAAGTATACATTTTAACTGAATAAGTATTTGCAAAGCATTTAGAATAGTGCCTGGCATAGAGTAAGTGATACATAATTGTTGTTGAACAAATAAATCAAAATTCCAACAAGGTTTTTCATAGAACTTGACAAGCATGTTCGAAAACTTTTAAAACAGAACAACGGCCCAAAAACAGCCAAAGCAATCTTGAAGAACAGAGGTGGGAGGAAAGATAATTCTCATTCTACCAGATATTAGAACTTAATTATGAAACCATTAAGAATGTTTTATCGGCCCAAGAGGAGACACAATGAATAGAATAGAATAAAGAGTCCTGAAATATTTGCTATATGGAAAATTGACATATGACAGACAGAAAAGGCATTGCAAATTAGTAGGTGTTGAAACTATTTTCTATACTGGAGAAAAGTAAGTCTTATTCATACCATCTACAACTCTCATCTCCAGGTAAATAAAGCCCTATACATGAAAAGCAAAACTTTCAAAAGAAAAGTTTTTTCTTCAGAGGAGGAAAGGATTTCTTAAGTGAGATGAAAAAAGCACAAACCATAAAAGAAAAGAGTTTTTAAAATAATAAAGCATTTTGAAACTACAGTGTTTCAAAGATTCTATAAATAAAGTACAATATAAGCCATCAAGCAAAGTGCTAGTCTCCAAACTACACAAAGAATTCGAGTAAAACAATACAAAAGCAACAAATAATGTAATAATTCTTTAAATTCGTAAAGTCATATAAACAGGCAACTCACAAAAGAGGAAACTAAAATGGTCAATAAACACAAAAAGATGTTCAATCTCACTAATAATCAGGGAAATGAAAATTAACACCACAATGAAATACCACCAAACTAAGTATTGTGATGTTTTCTAGAGATAGGGAAAAAATGGGGCCCGGAAGTGGTTCACAGAGAGCTTTAACAAAATGCGTAACTGACAGTCACTAGGCCTACTGACAAATATTTCAGTTCTCCTCCCTTAAGCGCATGTCCCTGCTCCGTTGAGCTAGGCAGGTATGTGTGATTTGCTTCTGCCAAGCAAATGTATACAGAAGTGTCACTTGTAGGTAGCAGCCTTTGGGTAAAATTGTGCTTGGTCCTCTTTCTCTCCCTTTGCATGACTGACAACAATACCCACAGCCTGGATCCTAGAACTGGGCCTCTGTCCCCCATGTATGGACGTGAAGCATGAATGAGAGGTAAAACCTGTTGTTTGTTTCTTTGTCTTAGGCCACTTAGATCTGAGAACTGTTTGGTATAGCAACCTAAACTCGCCCATCCCAACAGAGTAGCATTTTATTCCTTTAATTTGATGGTAGGCATACAGATGTTCATTATATTATTCACTATACACTGTAGGCCTAAAATATTTCATAATTTTTAAAGAATATGTGATGGTAATGAGTCATTATCTAGGTTAAGGATAGAAGATCCTGCCCTCATTCTACAAATATCAACTGAGGGTTGACTATGTACCAGACACTGCTCCAGGGGCTCGGGATTCAACAACAAACAAACAAAAAAAAAAAGTCAAAGCTCTTGTGGAGCTTCAGAAAGGAAAGCAGAAAACAAACTAATACATAATTAATTAATTAATTAATCAATCAGATGGCATTATTCGCTATAATGAAAAACAAAACAGAGTTAAAGGATAGAAATAGAAACAGTACTATTTGAAATAGCATGGTCAGGAGAGTCTCTGATAAAGGAGTATCTGAGCAGAGATCCATAACATGGAGACTTGCAGTGGGTCGGGGCAGAGGTGGAAGAGAAGGGAAACTGAGGGGAGAAAAAGAGCAAGGAAATCCCTTGGTCTGGAACTGAATGAGAGATCTGGGAACAAGACCCTCCAGACCATGGAAGGCCATCAGGTAGCCTTGAGCAAGGATGTGCTCTGACACATGTCTCAAAAGGATCAAAAGTCTGCTTTTCCCTCTCTCTCTGCCCCTGCTCCTGTGCTCTCTCTCTCAAATAAAATCTTTAACACACACACACACACACACACACACTCATTCATGCACACAAAGCCAGGTAGAGGAGAGTTTTAAGAAGGAGGGAGTGGGCAACTATGTCAAATGCTGCTGAGGATGAAATATGATGGTGGCTGGATTTGGCCAATGTGGAGGTCAATGTGGAAGTGATGACCTTGACAAAAGCAGTGTCACTGTAGTTGTGGTGGAGTGTGGGTTTGGCACAGACTGAAGAGCAAAAACTAAGTCCTCACATGTAAAAATTATATTGAGAAATCTTCCCATCAAGGAGATCCAAGAAATGGGGTGATTACTGGAGGAGAACGTTATGTCCATACAGGATTTTTTTTTTTTTTTTAAGATAGACGCTACTAAAGCATGTTGGCATGCGAGTGAAAATGATCCAGAAGAAAAAGAAAAATTGGTGATGCTGTGGAGGGGGGATAATTGCAAGCAAAGTACTAGAGAAGGCAGAGGGAATATAGGGTCCATTGCACTGTAGAGATAGTGGCCTTAGACACAGTCCATCCACTGTATCAAAACAATGCATTCACGGAGAAACAGCAAGTGTAAAGTATGAATGCAGGTTATGCAAGTACCGATGCAAGAAAGGTTGAAGATGTGGCAATGGGACCATGTGGAAGTTCTCTTCTGATTGCTTCTATTTTCTCAGAGAAATAAGAAGCAAGGTCATTAGTAGAGAATGAGGAGGTGCTAAGGTTTGCAAAAATTTTGAGAAGACGAGAAAGGATATACAACAGTTGTCTCTCAAAAGGAAGGTAAGCGTTAAGATTTGCCAGGTAGGATAAGGGTCCAATATGAGATTCACATGGTCATGAATTTTTATTTTTTTAAGTTTTTTTAAAGATTTTATTTATTTGAGAGAAAGAGAGCATGAGCGGGGGGCAGAGTCAGAGGGAAAGGGAGAAGCAGACTCCCCACTGAGCAGGGAGCCCCATGCGGGGCTCAATCCCGGGACTCTGGGATCATGACCTGAGCCGAAGGCAGATGCTTAACTGACTGAGCCACCCAGGTGCCCCAGTCATGAATTTTTAAATAAGACAGTCAGCATGGTTATGTTTTCTCAGCCACATTCCACAGCCAGGGAGTAGGCGGACGTAGTGAATTACATGGCTACGTGGTGTTGCCAAACAAGTGAAATAGAAGCTGAGTGCAAAGGAGTGATTACAATGGCGGCCCACGGAAACAAGATGAGTAAGGAGGGGATAGAGGACCTGACACGGTGCTGGTCAGTGAAAAGGTAGGGTCAATAGTTTGGCGTTCCTAATGGCTTGAATAATTTTTGAAGATGGGCTTGCTCCTAGAAGTGGTCTGGAAGGAAAAAAGAATTAGTAAGCAATAGGATGTTGTTAATGGGGTATGGAGGGAGGGGTGATACACAGTGATCAGTAATGACAAAGCCTAAGGTATGCCTATGAGAGTGAGTGTATAAAAGTCTTCAAGGAAATAAAAAATAATAATTTTTTTTAAAAAAGAGAAGAATAACAGAATTTGTAGATCCAATATTCACAGAAAAATATTCCTCTATTATATTTGCAAAAAAACAATGAAGAATTAGGGGATCATCCTGGACTGGGGGTTACAAATAGTTTGTCAGATTATCAGAAATAACATGATGCTATTTAATAAACAGTAACTAAAGTAATGGCATGGCAACTAAGACAGATCTAAACCTGTGATTTTCAAAAATCTCTTCCTTAAGATTTTCTCAGTTCATACACCTCTCCTACCCACCCTCTATTGCAGCTTTTATCCACAATGAACAGAAAAAATGCAGAAGGAAAACAAGTATTTATTTCAAGGACTCTGGGTTTCACTTATGTTTAGTAGCGAGGGAACATGGATGAATAAAAGATGAGGCATTCACCTTACTGGAAGAGCCCATGGGTCTCACAAGGCACACTGGCTCTTCAAACAGAAGACTTGAATTTGAAGTTCCACTATTTGACTATTTCTGTAATCTGCTGTGAACCATTTTCTCTCAATATCTTTGCTTTTAAATAGTAAACTAGGAGTCCCCATCTAGAGGGCTCTGATAAGGACTGAGACACAACATGAAGGTTTTATAAGCTGTGAAATGCAAAATGAAATGAATATCCAACTGTTCCCTAAAAAAAAGTCTTCAAGGAATGACTGGAGATGGTTTACCCAAGATTATAACAAGATGTCGTGGGTAGTATAGACTGAGGCAGGAGCTTCCCAAGACCTGGGGGCTTTTCAGGAGGAGGCAAGAACAGTGACCTGAAGCAGCGATGAGGAGGAAGTTGTTCACGTACACACCTCTGGGCCTGGTGGGGCATGGGAGAATAAAACACCCCGTGGAAGCCATGTCCTCTGAAGACAGCTCAGTTCTAGATGGAGCAAAGAGGCAAAGCAGCCAGCCATTCAGAGAAAAGTGAGGACACAGGGGATTTTTACAAATAGGAGAATGAGGGTTCCACTGGGCCCTGTGGAAGGTTGAAGGGAACAGGGAGAAGAGAGACACTGGTTCAGTTAAAGGATACAAGAGCCATATGGAGATGAGTGTCTGGAAGAAGGTGATGGGTGACTTGGTATCTTGGCTTTCCAAAGTGCCTGACACAAATGAGTTACTCCTGGTGGACAAGTGTGGAGAGACCATCTCTTGGGCAACTGAAGTGGAAAGGAAGAATGTTAGGAGGAGGAAGAATGAGGCCTACCTGGATCACACAGGCATTACACACTTGCACAAAGGACATATGCATGATTTATTTCTTAGGGAGATGGCTCTGAGATAAAGAGCTTCCTACAGTGAACATGGGAAGGGGTGGCCCCACACGCTGGCAGTGCTGGTCTTCCTCTGCTGATATACACACATGGCCCACAAGGCAGGGAGCATGGGGAACACTCAGATTAGTCCTTTGAGCCCTCATAGTTCACCTGTTTGGGGTGACATTTTTGAGCAGGAAGAAGCTGGTGACACTAGTTTAAAATGGGATATGGAAATTATCAATGGGTGTTCATGATCCACACCTTCCTTGACCCACATGTCATGGGAAATGATGCTGGTGGACTTAAAATGGTTTAAAGTGCACACTAGAAATACCAAAATAGAGTCCCCCATCCATCAAACAGATCTGAAGGAAACTGGGGTCTTCAACAACATTGCAATTGAGGTGGGAAGTGGTGATAGTGGGGCCTGGAAGAGTCCTTCTAAGGATCAAACAGCTGGAGATAAGAGTCAGTAGGTTCAAATCCTGCCTCTCTCCTGGGGGATGTCATCTATCTAATTTTAGTTCCTCTTCATGGACACATGGGGGACAGTGATACCAGCTTTTGAGAGTAATTGTGAAGAGCAAAGTCCATTGAGCTTTTAGGACTAAATCTGTGATAGTCTTCTTGATCATCTTCTTTCCCAAAAAGAAATCATGAAATCTGGGGACTACAACCTGACAAAGAGGACAAGAAAGTCTCAGAATTCCTGATCAGGAAGGACAGATATAAGAGTTTTGGAAATGGTGAAAGAATGAAGCATGTCTCAAAAGCCTTTCCAGATGAGGATTTATGTGTCAGTGGGTTTCCAAGGAGACAGATTTTACAAAAGTTACTATGAGACACACTTCCTTTACAAAAACAAGATAACATCACGCTCCCGCGCTCAGCAAGCTCCTTCTGCCTTCTGACAAATGATGGAAATGTAGGAGGAAGAGGCCTAAAGGAGGGTACAAAGGCAGAACCCCCACAATTTGTGGAATGAATGAGTGTTGTGTTTTTCCTTTGTGCAGAGATGGGGAAAGAGAAAGGACAATGACATGGAAAAGTGGCCATGTAAGGCCCAAGGAGGGAGCACAGAGGCAGTCGGGTACCCAGTCCCTGGGCCTGGGACAAGCAGTAGTGCTAGATTACAAGAAACAGGGCAAGAGCCCAGGCTGGTCTTAATGCTTTTGGTACACCTGAAGGCAATGAAGCCCAACTCACACATGAAACCTGTCCTCAAGAGCTCTCTCATTATTCCAGAACCATGTGCCCTGGTCTGGTCTAGCTGGTCCTGAACTGAAGCAGCATTCTGAGAGCAGGTGCCTGTGAGCCCTGATACTGAATGTGGAAAAAGGAATCCACTTTAGTTCCTTTTTCTTTTGTGGGTATTTAGTATTTTCACCTACACCAGCTCCCTCAGTCTGAAACACTGTTTTTTTTTTTTTTTTACTAACATAATATATTATTATCCCCAAGGGTATAAGTCTGTGAATCACCAGGTTTACACACTGCACAGCAGTTACCATAGCACATACCTTCCCCAATGTCCATAACCCAACCACCCTCTCCCTACCTCCCTCCCCCAAGCAACCCTCAGCTTGTTTTGTGATATTAAGAGTCTCTTATGGTTTCTCTCCCTTCCAATCCCATCTTGTTTCCTTTATTTCTTTCCTACCCCCCAAACCTCCCACATTGCCTCTCAACTTCCTCATATCAGGGAGATCATATGATAGTTGTCTTTCTCTGATTAACTTATTTCGCTCAGCATAATACCCTCTAGTACCATCCACATCATCGCAAATGACAAGATTTCATTTCTTTTGATGGCTGCATAGTATTCCATTTTATATATACACCACATCTTCTTTATCCATTCGTCTGTTGATGGACATCTAGGTTCTTTCCATAGTCGGGCTATTGTAGACATTGCTGCTATAAACATTTGGGTGCACATGCCCCTTCAGATCACTACATTTGTATCTTTAGAAGTAAATACCCAGTAATGCAATTGCTGAGTCATAGGGTAGCTCCATTTTCAACTTTTTGAGGAACCTCCATGCTGTTTTCCAGAGTGGCTGCACCAGCTTGCATTCCCACCAACAGTGTAGGAGGGTTCCCCTTTCTCTGCATCCTTGCCAGCATCTGTCGTTTCCTGACTTATTAATTTTAACCATTCTGATTGGTGTAAGGTGGTATCTCATTGCGGTTTTGATTTGTGCTTCCCTGATGTGGAGCACATTTTCATGTGTCTGTTGGCCATCTGGATGTCTTATTTGAAGCACTGTTTTCTAATAGACATTCTATAGAGTAGCAGCAAGGTAGTCCATATAGAAAAGTGCTTTGCCAGATAATGCTGGCTAACCCTGCAAATAGCCTTCCCATCCCAGAGACATGCAGGGCACATCATCATACAAAAGCCTCATAATGTTCTGCTGTACAGAAACCTAATAAATATGGTGTTTCTAAAATGTACATGACTAGAAAACTCTTTTCGCATCCATACATGAAACACACCCCCTAGAAGTGGTGTTTTCCTGGGGATCCTCAAAGATGGGACTCTCACAGTTTCATTGCCCAGTCACCCACTAAACAGACCTAAGCTAAAGACTTGGACTCCTCAAAAGGGAAGAGTTGTTGCATTCTTTCATCCTACAAATACACATGGAGAATGTAATGATATTTTTAAAAGATGTTGGCATCATGAAAGAGGTACAAACAAGATGATATAGGACGTCAGAAGAGAGGAAGCTTGATAATAGTGCTAAACCAAAAACTGTTCTTTTTAAAGATGTTTTTATTTACTTTCGAGAGAGGGAGAGAGAGCTTGCATGGTCGGGAGGGACAGTGGGGAGAGAGTCTGAAACAGACTCCACGCTGAGCTTGGAGCCCGAGGAAGAGCTCGATCACCACCCTGAAATCATGACCTGAGCCTAAACCAAGAGCCGGAAGCTTAACCAACTGCACCACCCAGGCAGTCCACTAAACCTTTTAGAAAGAGGCATCATGAAGATCATGTCAATTTTAAGTTCCTCTCTGACTGTCACATGAATATCTAGAACCATTAACCACCATCTGAGACTATCTTAGACCTCACTGTGAGTATAGGTATTTTATACCTAGTTCTCCAAAGTAAACATTTGTTTCCATAAATCTGCAGATTAAGAAATGTCACATGAATTAGAAGACTCTGTGGATAAAAATATTGTAAATGGGAGCAGGCAAATATTTCTCAGTGTACCATTAACCCACCTCCTGCATTGAAATCACCCAAGAAGCTTGCATATTCTCAGATCAACCCAGACATTCTGGATTGGGATTTTTGGGGAATGGGGGTCCCAAGAATCTATATCTTTTTTTTAAGATTTTATTTATTTATTTGAGAGAGAGACAGAGACAGAGAAAGCACAAGCAAGGTAGGGCAGAAGGAGAAGCAGATTCCCAGCTGATCAGGAAGCTGGATGCAGAACTCATTCCAGGACCCCAAGATCATGACCCGAGCTGAAGGCAGCTGCTCAACCAACCGAGCCACCCCTCCGCCCCAACAAGATTCTGATCCATGCTTATGTCTGAAAAACACTGAACCCAGGATTTCCAAAATTATTAAGATTTCACAGATGGCTGTTGGGAAAAACATGACTTGAAGAAACCAAGAGTGGAGATTGATAGCACCGAGCTCAAGTCATGGCAAGTAGCCAAAAAGAAAACCCAGGAAAAGGAATGTGTGAATTACATAGTGGTAGAGGCATGACAGCAGGGATAGAGAAGAGGGAATGGATTTCACGGACATTTCCAAAGTTGAATTGAGTCAGTTCAAAAACTGAATATAGGAGTGCCTGGGTGGCTCAGTGGGTTAAGCCTCTACCTTCAGCTCAGGTCATGATCCCAGGGTCCTGGGATCAAGCCCCACATCGGGCTCTCTGCTCCGGGAGAGCCTGCTTCCTCCTCTCTCTCTGCCTGCCTCTCTGCCTACTTGTGATCTGTCAAGAAAATAAATAAAATCTTAAAAAAAAAAAAAAGACTGAATATATTATGTGGGCACAGGCAAGCACTGGCTATTGAAGTAAGAATGCTGCCATTCGGAGCAGGCTTGGGTGGCCCGGGTGAGGGAGTAAAAGGTATTAGTTAGGACTGTACATGTTGTATCTGAGATTCAATTGGCAATGGGACATAGGAGTCTGGAGTTTGCTATAGATAATAAAGAACTCCACACAGAAACCACTGCTCAGAAACAAATGGCTGAGGTCCCTGAGGAAGAGAATTTAGTATTAAAGGAAAGACCAAATCGTCCTCAAATCCATATCATATCAATGAACACCAAAAACGTGAAAAATCACTGGACTAGAAATACTTACACACCCAAGCCCGAGTCCTGGCCTTAACTGAGCTTACAGTGTAGTGGGGGAGTTGAGAAATAAATGTATGGAGAATGAAAACATGTAAAACCAAAACAACAGCTTGGTTCAGTCCCAGAAGCGACTTTTTAGAACCTGGAGAAAAGCTTACCTAGTGAATTACGAACATAAAAAGCCAGAGGACACAATAGACTGACAGAAGACCTCTGGAGAAGGTAAGCTCTACCAAGACCTGAAGGACAGGTAAGATGTACAAAAGGAAAAATGCAACCCTTGCAAACAACCTGTACTACCTCTCATCAAACAGACACGCCAGGACCCTCTGCTGCAGCCAGTACTCTGACCCAGGGGCTGCACCATCATTAACTTCGAACCACACCAATGGGCCGAATGTCACCCACTTGGAAAACACAATACCTGGAAAGAAAAGACTTTATGAAAAGCTTCCTTTTGTACCTAACTGCTACTGCATATGTGAAGAACAGACATGAGACATGTTAGGTGGGAGTCTCCACAGAGTGGTTTATGGTAAAGAAGAGAAGCATCCATAGTCTTCCAATATATGCGGCTGTCATACAGAAGAGGGGTTGGGTATATGTTCTGAAAGCTATGCATGAGAGCCCATTGGGAGTCAAATGTTTTATAAAACATTATAAAAAAAAAAAAAAGACGTCCAATCATCAAAGATATCTGGAAGGAAGTGGCTGCCACGGGGGACAGTTAAGTTCTCCTTCATCACTGGAAGTATCTAACCTGGGTCTGAATAGACTCATACCAGGGAGGTTATGGAACAGAATTGACTATGGTACAGAAAATCCCAGTTTCTTGGAGTTGCTCTTAAAGAGCCATCCCACTACTCTGGTGATTATTTTTGTCAATTCTACTTTGGAGTAATTTAAAACTTTTTCTTTTTAAGAACTAAGTACCTTTCACAACCGCTCTCTCATGTATCCACCTAACGATCCATGAGATTATTTCCATTTTGCAGATTAAAAAAAAAGTCAAAGGCACAAAAATAAGTCAATCATTGCGTCTTAAGATAGTAGCGGAGTCACACCTTCTGTGGGGGTGAGGCTCTAAAGTTAGCTCAGAAAACAAAGATCACATGTGCTCAAGGATTGCCTTTGAAAATCCCTTAAGTCAATTGTAAAGTACCGTCTCTTTGGTCTTCTCTATACCGTCCTAAACAATGTGCGAGGTAAATGCACACAGTAAGGCAGTGTTTAATAAAGAATGCATATGCAAAATATAAGCTTGGAGAATTTTAAATTACCTAAGAGATAGGGGGGAATTAAGGTATATATAAGTGAAACGAGCCTTTGCTACCACTCCACCATGCGCCCAGCATCTTCAACTCTGCAACATTGTTGTAAGACACAGGAGCCTCCCTAGGTCTGCTGGCCTAGCAGAAGCTGCATAATGGCCCAAGAGCTCCCGTTTACTGGCACTCACCTGCCAACGTCTGTGTTCAGTACTTCACTAAATCCTCTCAACTACTGATTTTTGGGGTAAATCACTGCTACTGTCCCCATTCTACAGATGAAGGCTGAGAGTGAGTGGTAACCCTGGGTCACACACACAGTCCAGAAGGAGCAGGGCTGGAGCCGGGGTCTGTCTGACTCAAACATGTGGGCTTTTCGGAGTGATTCTCCAGTTCTCTGTGTGTCAGAAACACCTGTTAAAAGTAGAGTTTCCGTGGTCCATCTTAGACCGGCCAATTCAGAACCCCACCGCCCCCTTCCCAGCTGATGCTGGTATGGATGGTCCACAGACCACACTGTGAGAAACCCTGCCAGCGGCTTATCACCTCTGCCTGATGCACTTCCTGCTAAACCACGTCCATGCTCCCTGCCCAGTGTGGCGAGGGCTATTAACAAAATGCTGGAGGATGATGACTACGCCTGATAATGCTGTAGCCACATCCTCTTACGACTCATCTCCAAAGCGGCATGACCCACGTCCCTCCCTAAGCACACCCAAATGCCTCGGGTTTGCCGTGATGATTTGGGGCAGAGTACAGCCCCTAAAACTGCTGAGACCTTTTCCTGCATGAAATCTGTTTCAAAGTTAATCCAAATAAGCTTTTTACTTAAAAAATACCTCAAAGGCTGATTACAAGTTCTTGGCTGTAACGCACCACGAAGGCGTCTGGTCATGGACTTGCATTTCTGAATGGAATCATTCCGCTCCTTTTGATTGAAAAGACGCATGATCTAGTGCCAGATGGTGACATTTGTATAAATCAAGCCGGATTAAGTCAAGTGCTTTAGTGAAGCATGATGCAGATAAAGAAAATGATGGATTATCAGCATGCACACACACAAACACACACACAGCTAATGCTAAATTCTTTAAATTGTAGTAGCAGATTCCCCAGCCGCCCATTTCTGCTCCGTGGCTTCTGCCGTTCCTAGCCTCTCACAGCTGGAGAGAGCTGGCATTCACCCACCTACAGCTGACATGTCCACAGTCCAGGCAGACCCAGGCCTAAGTCAGGCAGCCTGGGACTATGCCCCGTAGGCCCTCTTCCAACCCACCCACCTCTGCCTCCACCTCTGAAGCTGGGTTGGCCCAATCTAAACATAGCAAAAGCAGCCTGAAGCTTCAGCTCAGGGGAAAGCTGACTCATCTACCTGGTTTTCCAGGCTGGGCACCTGGTCACCATCATCCTTCCTTCCTTTTCCCTCATCTTCTACAACAAATCCATCGCCAAATGCTGTCGGTTCTACCTGTCATCTGTCTGCCTATTTCCAGTCCACCACTGTCAGCATGCTCCTGGTTTCCTATTCCAATGCCATGCTCCTTCTTGGGACCACTGTGGCAGGCTCCTAACTGCTCTCCAGCCTCAAGATTCTTCCTTGTCAGTGAATTGCTCTCTCCCCAGCACCTGCACAGAGGAGCTGCCTGGCTCAGAGGAGGATAATATATACACTAAACCATCCACCCATGAATAAGAAAGGCATAATTAAAATATCTATAACCTCTTGCCCTTTCTCCATTCTCTGTTCTCTACCCCACACCCCTTAAAATTTTGCAGCTCCCCTTGCTATTACAATGGAGTCCAGAGTTCTTGTGATCGCTCTCAAAGGTTGGTCCTAGTCATCTCTCCAGGTGTGTCACCTGCTGCTTCCCTCATCCCTCCCTCTCTGCAGTCCAACCAAGGTGAAGTTTTTTGCTTTTGTTTAAGATTTTATTTATTTATTTGACAGAAAGAGATCACAAGTAGGCACAGAGGCAGGCAGAGAGAGAGAGAGGAGGAAGCAGGCTCCCCGCTGAGCAGAGAGCCCAATGCAGGACTGGATCCCAGGACCCTGGGATCATGACCTGAGCCAAAGGCAGAGGCTTTAACCCACTGAGCCACCCAGGCACCCCAAGGTGAAGTTCTTTTAGTTGAGACCGCATCTGATTGATGTAATCAGCCCCAGGGTTGGAAAGACAATGCAGCTGATAGCTAATGTCTCCAGAGAGCATTTCATTTTGTATTTCCCCATATAGCAGACACTTAGGGATTATGAATCTTTTAGGTAACTGCCAATTATTCAAGGGTGACCATCTAATTCTATGTTAAACAGATCATCACCTGTGTCCCCTCCTGTCTAACTTGCCTGCTTAGGCAACTCCTCTCTTGTTTTAAAATTATGCTAATACAATCATATAAATCGTGTAGCAAGCACATTTTCCCATTCATTTTTCATCTGTGCGGGGCACTGTGCAATATCTCACAATTACAGGGCACAAACCATGAAACAGGCACAGCTCCTTCCCTCATGGAACATATTCTCCTGGAAAAACAGGCTTTAAGCAACAAATTGTACAATTATTTGATGATGGTTTCGTAAAGTACTAAGAAGAACCAGGGACAATGAGAGCATATGACTAGTTAGTCTGGGCGGAAAAAGAAAAAAGACTTCTTTGGAAAATTGTGAGTGGAGGACAAGTAGAAATTAAATCCATTGTGAGGACAGGCAGGGAAGAGGCATTCTAAGCAGGGGGAACAGTGTTCGCAAAGCTCCACGTGGAGGGAAAATGCATGTGGGGAGGATGTGAGAGGACCGAAAACCAAATCTAGAGAGGCAGGCAGGGCCTGAGGCTTCAGGCTTAGCAGGCCGGTGCTGTTCAAATTATTTCTAGTATGTCATGTGCTGACACTTTTGTTAAAACCAATAAAAGTTTACTACCAGAAAATTAACAATTCAAAGACATACAAAATGCAAGCCCCATTTTTTTCACGACCAAACAGACACAAAATAATTCTGCCAGTTACTATAAAAGATTTTAAATGCCTGCTCTCAATTTGTGTCACTTGTCATGGCTTACTGATAACAAACAGGGACCCGTCCAGGGACCACACTTTGAGTAGCAATGTTGGATAGGAAGCCATCAGAGGACTTTAAGAATGGGTAAGGTACATTCAGAATTGAGTTATTCAAAGATCATCCTCGTGGCTGAAAGGGGAATAGGTTTGGGTGCGAGGGGCAACCGGGGCTACTGCAGGCATCTCGGTATGAGACGATATACCTTAGAGAAAATGATACTTAATATTTGCATCAACCTATCAACAGGTTGTTCAGTGAGATCTAAGGTCATCTTTGGAGGTAGGATTCACACTTCCAAAAATATTAAGTCCAGACTCCAAAATCTTATTTAAATACAATCCTTAGGGCCATCTTATTGGTGACCTTATAACAAGACCCTTTTTTACGATTTCTGTAAATAGCCTTTCTAAGCCATCCACAGCCAAACTGGCCTTTATTGAAACCCCATGATGACTGATCAGTGTTACCCAGACTGCCAGAGAACACAGCTGCCATTCTTCATGCAAATGCTCTGTAATGAATGAAACCCCAGACTTGGAATGAGAATCTGCTTATAATGGGCTGTTGTTTTAGTATTTTCTCATCTCTCTTAAAATGACGGATTTCCAAGGGGTCCTGATGACTTCTAAAAGACGACTGAGTTTATGCAGCTGAGGAAGGAAAGGGCTCAAGGAAGGCCAGAAGGCAGCTCAGCTCAGGAGCGAGAACGGAGGCCTTTGCGTTTGGCAGGAAGTACCTGTGACCCACCTGCATCACGTATCAGCTAGAAGACCCAGGGTTTATCAAGCCATCTCTCTAAACCTCAGTTTCACATCTACAAAATGGAGCCAATAATTTCTCCTCTGGCTCAGTTGCAGGATTGAGGGAAAGTTGGTTTTGATGTCATTCAGACAAACATTTCTGGCACAAGCAATGGGCCAGGTGTTGAGCTGCACACTGAGGTCACAGACATGGGAGATGAAGTATAAGTGACTAAAGGTAATGCTGCATGGTAAACACAATGCTGCACAGACACACCCACACACACAAACACATACATACACAGAGACACACACACATATACACTGGAGCACCCAGAAGAGGCAGTGTCTGCTCTGGGAGCCGGGGGTCAGTGAGTCAGAGAAGGATTCTTGGATGAGGTGGTAGCTGGTCTTTGAAAACAGATGAAAAAAATTCCCAAACATACAAGTCTAAGAATACCATCATACAGACAGGGATTATCAGGATGCCTTTGGAAACCACAGGTAGCTCACTACTTAGAAAAAAGAAAAAGAAGGGCAAGGGTATAAGGCAGGACAGGAATAGGGGAACCCTAGAGGGCCTTGTGCACCAGTGAAACAAGGAAATGAGACCATATCTGAGCATCTGAGCTGGACTCAACTCCAAGAACACATGTGAATGTGAGTCACAGTTGTCATGACTATAAAAGAACAAAAAAATTGTTGCATACACCTGACACTCTTTCATGGATATCTCCAGAATCAACAGTGAGACTCTCAGGAGGCTGGAAGTCCTATGTTACGTAGGTGGGGACAAAAGCCGGTGACACTTGCGACTGCAATCTCACTCGTACTGACAAGTCCGGGAAACAGGGCCTCTGCATATATTCACGAGAAGACACTTTAAAATGAAACAAGGATGTCCAATGGCTTCCTTCACTGGTATCACCATAGGCCAAAAGCAATAAATAAATGCTATTTCTAGGCAGATGACGAAGAGAAAGATCCTGACTTTTGCTCTACTATTCATCGGAGACAGCACCAACTTGGGCAAATCCATCCAGACTGGGTGAATGTGGTGTGTGAGTATGTTGTGCACGTGTGTGTGTGTGCACATGTGAACAGGTACCTATGCACGTGTGTGTATGCAAATGCACATGTGAGCAAGAGGAAGGCAGAAGAGACCTCAGAAACCCCCGCTAGAAGGAATTACCTACTTCCAAGAAGGTCTTGTCCTAGAGAGGGCTCTAGGGCCCTACGATCAACTCTATGCTTCCAAGAAGGACTTTCCTGCCAAGGAAATTCTCTCAGGAGATCATGGCTGCCCCACAAAGTCAAAGGCACATCCAAAAATCTGACCAGGAAAAAAAATCAAAGAAACAACTCCCCTTTCTCCTCAGGAGAAAGCAGCCAGTCTAAAGTGGCCGAAACACTGAATCTTTTCCCATTGTCAAACTATTCCCAGAAAAGTTATGAAACCCAAGGCTCCCTGCTTTGGAAATTATCTGCCTTGATAACAAGAGGTACCAGAGGTTGGCAAGGGCCCAGAGCATGACCCCATGGTGGCTGACGTCACCTCACAAAGCTGTTAAGAGCATGAATGAGTTCATGGGATTCAAGGCCACTCAGATGGAAGACACCAGAATAAACTGCCCAGATTTATTTCTGTGTCTGGGTGTCTGGCCCCACACCCTTCCCCCTTCTCACTAAGGAAGCAGGAGAATGAGGACAGGCCTTGGAGAGGCCTAGAGAAGAGCTTAGTTTGAATACAGCTAGACCATACTCAAAAGTTCTTAAACTTGAGTGTGCATCAGAACTACCTGGAGAACTTACTGCAAGGTGATTCCTAGGCCTCCTGTGCAGGTTCTGATTCAATGAGTCTGGTGCATACCTACAAATCTGCATTTTGCCCAAGCTTCCAGGTGAGGCCAATGCATCCAGACTATGAACCCTGGGCCACCACATACTAGCTCTGTGACCTCTACCAAGTTATCTAACAACCCTGGGCTTCAGTTTCCTCATCTTTCCAATGAGAATAATAATACCTGTTCCCTAAAGTCACCATGGGCAGTGCTCAAGAGAACCTGTTTTTCAGTGACTGGCACATAAGGAATAAAAACGGAATCTGGAGCTTTGCACTAAGAGAGCCAAGAGCTCCCAAGACAGTAAAACAAGTAGAATCCCAGTCTCCTGAAACCCAAATTTCAGAAAGTATCACATGCACACATGCAGGCACACGTGCGCGCACGCACACACACACACACACAGAGGCATGCACACCTTCCTCTACTGAAATATTCTCAGTTCTCTGGGTTCCTTGACGTTTCACTGCCCTTGAGAAGAAGGAAAGAGAATGCAGCTGTAGGGGACTGCCCTACTGGCATCCAGCTTCACGGTCATCAGTTATGAAACATCATCAGACGGAGCTGTGGTTTGTGCTGGCCGGGGACTGAGCTGAACAGGCCCTCTCTCCTGCCCCTGAGAAAATCCAGGGAGCCAGACACAAGCAAATGACTAAAATGCATTATTTTAAATATAACACTGGAAATATTACGAATGCTATGGAGATGGAGGAGGGAAGGATGTTTGTCCGGCCTGCCAGGAGGTAAAAGGTATGAAAAGCTTCACTGAGTACGATACATTTGCAGTGAGCCCTGAAGGAAACAGAGAAAGAAGACAGGGGACATCCCCACAGAAACGAGAACATGGACATAGGACAATGGATGGCAAGTTTGGGAGAGACATGGCTCATATGACTGTGGGCCCAGACTTAGGTACACATGGATGGGAGAGGCGAGGCCAAAGGGGCCTAGTAGGCTATGGTGAGCAATCTTTCATGAGGGACATAAGGCAACATAAAACGCTGAAACAGAGACGGGACACAGTCATCTCTGTGGCAGCTGTGGAAGGATGGGAGGACTAGGCTTAGAAGAAAGGAAACCATTCAGGAGGCAAAAGCTGGTAAAAGTCTGACCCAGAGTGATTCACAAAGAAGAAGATGAGGGAAAGACATCAAAAGGCATTTCACAAGAATTGCCCAGCCTAGTTCCAACGTGTTTTGCCACTTGACATGAGGTAGGGTTCCCAGCAAGAATCCAGCTCAGAGACCTGAGCATCTGAACTTGAATAACCAGACATCTCCTGGCTTTCACTCAAGTAGAAATAAGGTGTAAGCGCTTGTTTAATGGAGTTTTCCCAAAGCTCAGGATAGACATCCTGTTTGGAGTTATAGAGAAGGGGCTCCCACCGTGGCCAGGCAGTCTGACTGTCCTGCCAGGTGTTGGAGTGCAAGGCCCAGGAGAAGGACAGTAGAGCACACCGTCTGGAGGAAAAGCCCTGGACATCCACATCCCAGCTTCCCTTTCTCCAGAGCATGAGCCCTGGGGCTAAAGGCAGCCAGCTCACCAGGGGCTATATTTCTCCCACAAGCAGCCAGTTCTCTCTGCCAACATCTCTACCAGCCTTGCCAAGGAATTCCTGTTCCCCACTCAGGCTCCGCTGGCTCCCCTGACCTACTCTGGGTCAGTCCCATGGAGCAGTGAAAGAACCACTGAATACACAGTAATGTGACCTTGGGCAAGTCACTGTTCCTCCTGGTCTCAGTTTCCTCATCTGTACAATGGAACTAACAGCATCTGCTCTACCTCTAGTATGTGCTATTGTGAGAATTAAATATGACAATGTATATAAACTGCAAATGTATTTTTTAAAGATTTTATTTATTTATTTGACAGAGAGAGACACAGCAAGAGAGGGAACACAAGCAAGGGGACTAGGAGAGGGAAAGCAGGCTTCCCACTGAGTAGGGAGTCCCAGGACGCTGGGATCATGACCTGAGCCGAAGGCAGACGTCCAACGACTGAGCCACCCAGGTGCCCCTAAACTGCAAATTTATGAATTGCAAATCAGTAAGAGCTGCCAATTTCAGCCCAGTCTCTGACTTCAGTGTCTTGCTTTGTCTCTACCTTCTTTTAGCCAGTCCATCCCCTCCCTCACCCAGGAAAGGTCATTTTGAAGTTGCTCACTGAATAGCAGGGCTGAAATTCATCATTCCATCTGTCCATCCATCCACCTCTCTGCTCCACAAGCATATTCTATGCATCGGGCTTCATGCTGCTGCTGGGATTATCAGGCATACTGTTCTTGACTTCCAAGAACTCACACACAAGCCACCCCAACCCAAGTTTGATGGCTGGCTACCCTGTGCCAATGCAGAACTGAGGCAAGAACGAGGACCCAGAAACAGTAAAGATAAGAATTTAGGAAAGTTAGAGAAAAGGCAGGTCACGGAGGAAAACAAACAAATTAGAAAGAGGAACAGCACTACCACCATCTGCTGTCGCTGTCTGTGTCTGCTTCGCCTCTATTCTGGGCCTGGACAGGTGCCTGAAAGACAGTGGCTCAATGAAGACTTATAGCCACCTCAATGATGTGCCAGAAACCAACTCCCTAAACTCAAATCCCAGCTCCCTCATCTACTGTGTGATCGTGGACAAATGATGTGACATCTCTGTGCCTCAGTACTCTCATCTACAAAAGAGATCAAAATTGTACCTACTTTAAAGTGTTGTTGTGAGGATTAATATGAGTTAATATTTCTAAGTGCTTAGAACAGTGCTTGGCACCTTGTCATCATTCTATGAGTGGTTTTTATTATTGTTACCACCATTACTACTATTATTACTATTATTACCAATTCATAATGTTATCATGACATAGAAGAGGTCATGGCTCTCTGCTGTGCAGCAGGACAGACAATCTCACTCAAGTTCACATGTCACTCCATTGCCCAAACGCAGCATAGGCTCCTGATGAGGCTAGAGCCCCAGCACAGCGGCTGCTCCTGGCCATCAACTCACCAGCAAAGCTCTGTCTGGTGCCCTCTGACTTTGCTTGGCCACCTCCTGTGTCTGAGAGTGGAACCAAATAGCCTCACTGCATCCTGACACCACCTCTGTGAGGGACAGGCAGAGACCAGCTCTCACCGGGGCTGTTCCACAGCCATGGGGATGGATACATGCTGCCCATTCCATCTACCTGCTCGGGCAAGCTGGATGATCTCCAAGGAGCCAGATGGGCAAATTCAAAGACACCAGGCCCCGAGCAGAGTTTCCAGAGGCAGCAGATGAATGCCTCAAAGATACAGGACAAATGCCTCTAAATTCAAATTTGCTATCTGTCTCCTACCAGCTGGCAGACCTCAGTAAAGTTCCCTAACCACTTAAAATTTGTGTTCCTCTTCTATATAATGGGATAATAAAACCTAATTCTCAGAATTGACTCATATGCTAACACAAGCGCCGACCCATCACAGTCATTCCAAACCGGCTGCAATGGAGTCTACATTGAATCTGGGATCAAGATCAGCCCTTGTCTTGTCTGGTAACCTGCCTTTTCAAGACACAAAGCCTGACAATCAGTTTCTCAACAACACATTTTCCACGTGCTTCCCTTCTCACCCATGAGAGCTGGGTCCCCACATGTGGCATGACCTGGGGATGGCTGGTGTACAGAGGGATGAGGGCGAGGGCAAGGGCATGCCCCTCACGAATTCTCAATTAACAAGCTGTGTGCCCAGCATACCCTGTGCCAGCAAGGGAATTTAAGACTCTGGGGTCCCTGAGGAACAATGATGTTTGGAAAAAAAAAAAAAAGAAAAAAAAAGTAGCCAGGTCAGTGCCTCAATTTGGGGACTGGCTCACATAGAAACTCCAGGAAGCCCAGTGGACAAGGCAGCCAACTTTTTGAAACTTTATTTTGGACAAGCTTGCAGCCTTCTGTGGTTTTTTCATTCAAGCCAAAGAACATCTGTCCTCATACTCTTAAGAATCCTTCGAAAGGCTCCGCTCCTTCCAGAAACAGCTTTTGCTCTTGCTTTATGAAAAGCCTAGTAGGCCCAAGTCAGTTATCCCCTTGGAGCCTCAGTCTACACATTGGTGAATCGGAAAACAACAGGATCTACTGCTTGGAGCCACTCTGAGGACTGAAAAAGGGGACATCCTCTGTGCCCCCAGCACATGGCAGGTTCTGCAGGTTTCGTCCATCTCACCCCACAGTTTGGACCTTGATGGATCACTGCACACGGTAGGTAGTCAGTAAAATTTATCAAGAGGAAAAAGATATTCTTAAAGTCCTAAATTTTTGTTTATTAACATACAATGTATTGTTTGCCCCACAGGTACAGGTCTGTGAATCATCAGGCTTACACACTTCACAGCACTCACCATAGCACATACCCTCCCCAGGGTCCATCACCCAACCACCCTCTCCATACGAAGTCCTGAATTTGTAACATTTCATATGGTATGTGCTTCCTAACTCCCTGGACCCAGAGACGCATTCAGCAATTTTCTCCTCCAAACAGAAGTTTTGATAAACTGCTTTCCCACATTCTAAGAGGGGAGGAAGAGAAGGCCAAGGCTGGTGAGGGGCAGCACCGAGACCCCAAGTCACTGCCTTCATCAGTGTTTCATTAAACTCTATGGGGCGCCTGGGTGGCTCAGTGGGTTAAAGCCTCTGCTTTCGGCTTAGGTCATGATCCCAGGGTCCTGGGATGGAGCCCCACATCGAGCCCCACATTGAGCCCCACATCAGGCTCTCTGGTCAGCAGGGAGCCTGCTTCCCCCTCTCTCTCTCTCTGCCTGCCTCTCTGCCTACTTATGATCTCTCTCTGTCAAATAAATAAATAAAATCTTTTAAAAAAATAAATAAATAAATTCTACCTGCGTCCTAGCACAGGTGAGCACAGCTGGACAATGCCCCAAAGGTACAGGACAAATGCCTCATGTGCTCGGGGCCTGGCCAAGTCTCTGCTCTAGACAGGACACTGCTGTGGAGTAAGAACAAGTGGATTCAACTTGAACTCCACCTCTCAACAGTTGGGGAACCTTGGACAAGCTCCCAAAACTCTACGTGTCCTCATAGGGGTGCTGAGGCTTTCCTGGACTTGAATCTGGATCTGACTTAAAATGGTTTTCTCACTATTCTTGGGCTGAAACTTTAAAAAGCAAAGCAAACAAACAAAAACACTGCTCTTATAGAATTTTATTTGTTCTCTCATCCACCCCCAAGGGAAATTCCTGAAGCAAACATCACCACATTTCCACCCTGTGATCTTGCTACAGTAGCCTAGGTAGATCCAATTAATCTAGAGAAAGAGAACACTGTCAACAGAGGCTACTTGTCACTGTAACAAGCTCCTCCAGCCTGCATGAAGAGGGTGAGTCCATTTATCCCACATGCTTTCTTCTCAACAACCTCCGTTCCATACGCCTGTCAATGTCACTGCATAAACACACAACACAAACCACAGCATGGCCCAGCTTCCGCCCAGCCAGAAATCCTTTGTTCCACCTAAATACTGGGTTAGTCCCCCAAAAAAGTGTCATCAGACCCTGAGGACTAGGCCTAACCCATCTATTTCCAGGCCCACTGACAATGGTCATCTCACCAGAGAAGACTTCAGTGGTTAGGACTTTGGCTTTGAGTCTGGCCCAAAGCCGGAAGCCTGTGACAATCAGAGTCAGGGTCGGGGAGGGAGGCAGTGAAGGGAAGGAGAGTAACTGAACAAAGCAAACAGCAGTGGAAAAGTTGGTGTTTCTTTCTTACAGTCTCACATTTGGAGGCACACAATGTCCATCTGTCTCTCACAGGTCATTTTAATTTTGGTCACTTGGTCAAAGGTAATGTAATATTTTTCTCAATGTCCCTACTGTTTTATTTCCTTCCTTGCAAGAAGTTTGAGGACCAGGCAAATATCCTGCTCTTCCTCAAAATCCTACCCACCCTCTAGATTTAGTATCCACCAATCATTTTTGACTGATCCAAACTTTACTATGATGTTTGCAAAGTGATGATTATAAATGGCCCCCAGATCGCTAGGATACCTTTACACTCCAAACAATTGAGAACCACTGAATAGAGAACGGCCAAAACACTGATAGGTGTTGAAGATTTAGTGTGCAAACGGCAGGGGTTATTTAAGACGTTCATGTTTATCAAATAAGGAAAAGAAGCCAACATTCATCAAGCCCCTACTATCTTCAAGCCCTTTATCTACATACCTCAATGACCCTTCATGACCACCTTCTTTCACAGATTAACACACTGAGCCTCAAAGAGATTAGCTAGCACACCCAAAGTCAAATAGTTACTAAATGACTGCACTGAGACTGTAGGTCCCTCTGACTCCCAAACCCATGCATTTTCTACACAGCTACTTTCAAAACTTGTTTCTGATTTCCTCAAAAACGGATCCAAGCTGTCAGGTCTCTCATCACACTGTGCCCGCTGGGAAGGGAGATCTCATTCAGTGCCTACATTGATCCTATCCTCCTTCTAGCTGTCCTAAAGTTGATGAAGCAGAGTGGGTCTAACATGGAGCTAGAAAAAAACCAACCATACAGTTCTAACTAACATTCTGCCTAGGAGCCTTTTGCACTTCTCCCTTCCTTTTCAAGTAGGCTTTTCCAAAATGCCCAAACAGATGCTTTTTTGTTCTGCCAGCTCACACTACAATATCCCCTATTGTTCTTTAATCCAAATTACATTTCCCTCTGGAATCTGGGATGGCTTTGCCAAGAAGCAAGGGCAATAGTCCAGTTTATGAAGAATTCATTCAGATATACAAAATTAAGAGTAGTAACGGATGTTGTTACACCTAAAACTAATAAAATGTTATGTTGATTATATCTCAATAAAAAATAAATTTTAAAAAAATTCTGAGTAATAATGGAGTTAAGCAGTTAACAAAACAGAAAAGATGGACCACTCCAGGGAGACCAAGATTAGCAAGGAAAAAATAAGAAAGAAGGGAACTCATTTCATCAGTACCTTGTTCTGTCTCACTGCCCTTTTGCCCAGATAATTACATTGCTGCTAATAGTTAATGAGCAAGTCACTGAACTCCTCTCAGTTGCTGAGGCCTGAATGAATCTGGTCCCATCCTTCAGCTCTAGGGGTGGTAACCTGACTTAAGCCTGGCCAACCAGTGTATCCAAATGTTCCCCAGACAGAGGATATTGAGAGATGGGCACATGATCCAATTCAAGCCAAGAAAATTCTATCATAGAGATATGACATCATAGGGATATAGGCCTGAAATAAGAGGGAAAGAGAAGAATATTCTTTCTCTTTTGTTTTAACGATAATGTAACTGAAAGCCACCACCAAGACAGAGTTAGCCTAAGAGTAAAGCCAATGCACAGGAAAGTAGAGCCAAGAGATGGAAAGAGACAGAGACAGAGACCAGGCACAAGGACATAATTTGAGCCATGGACTCCAGCTGTGCCTAAATCTAGGTTACTCTTTGGTGTTTTCTGTTTTATGAGTCCCTATGTAAAGTTTTTCACTGATGTCAGTTAAATTGAGTCACTATCACTAAAGGAATCCTGACTAGCAGAGATAGATACATATCCAAATAACTGAAAAATGGGTCAGAATTATACTGTCAGAAATTAAGAACATACCAAGTTATGTGTGTTCCCAGAAAAAAGATATCATATCTAATGGAACAATCAGGGAAGACTGCATGAAAGAAGTGGTATTTGAGCAAGCTCCTGAAAGATATGTAGGAATATCTGGAGAACCTCCTCTCCAAGGGGAGGAGGGAAATGGCAAGAGAGAAAGCCAGAAGAACAAAAGAAACAAAAGCATACATGATTTTGAAGCCAACTGCTTCAAAGTCAAATTCAAATCAAAATGATGAAGACATCATTTCATGAATGAAATCTTCAATACCTATCTATAATAGATAAAATGAACATCCAAGCCAGAAGGTACTACAAGGGCAAAGACCCTGCGAGGAGAATGAGCTCGAATAATAGTGTGCTAGCCTCAGTCCTCGGTGCAAAAATGGGATTATATGGGCAAGAATGTCGTGAGTTGAGGTCCCTGTGAATAAATGGGGGAGGGAGCTGGAGAAGGTGACCACAACCCGTGGGGAGCAGGCAGGAAGAGAAGGAGTGGTGAAAGCACCCTGAGCTACACCATAATCTGAAAGAAGTGTGGCAGGCCAGTACCCAGCCCCAAAGGCAGTAAGAGCCCCACAGCTCCCTCCCTGCTACCCAGTCATTGGCTGCCAGAGGCCTTATGGGCAGAGCCTGCACTCCCCTGCCAAGCCAAGCTGGGCAGAGAGGTCCTGGTCAATTACACTCCGAAGTTAGAGACCTGAAGGGCTTTCCCAGGTAGAAGATGTGGTCGGAAAGGGGTGCCCAGGCCAGATCACACACTGTGGTTCTTTCAACTAAGGGCAGAGGGAGGAGTTAAGAGTGCAGTCAGTTTGGGGCATGGATGCCTCTAGAGACAGTAGGGTTGAGATGTCAAGTGAACAGTGAAGAGCATGGCTTCCGAGTTTTAGAGTGCTCTCAGGGCTCTGGAGAAAACTCTGGGAATGTTTGGCATATGGGTAGCAGCAAATACCTTGGAATGACTGGGACACTCAGAGCAAGTACAATGAAAAGGAGGGTTGGCTGATATCCAAACTGGAGGGCATCTCCATGCAAAGAATAGGTGGAGAAAAGTGGGGAGGGGTGGAACCCATCAAGCATTGGAGGGAGGGATGGCTTCAAAGAGAAGGAGAAAACAAAAGGTGCTTTTCCCCTCAAACTACAGAAAAAATACCCCCCCCTCCCTAACTCTATCTCTCTCTCATGCTCTAACATTGCAGCAAATTACCCCCATCCACCTGAACTGGAATCTCTTCTCATACCCCTGTCAGTGACTAGAAAGGGATATAATGTCACAGTGGGAGAAAATCCCTTCTGAAATTGTTTCTTTTTCTCCTGATCAAGGCTTCATTTCTCTGCCCAGCAGGGGCCGACTACAAACACCAATTATGATGCCTCCAGTTTATGGAGCTCTCAGGCCCTTTATATGCATCCATGAAATTAGGGATTATTCTCCCTGTTTTACGGAAGTGGAAACAGAGGCTCAGAAAGACTTAGGGAGGACAACAGTCCTAAAGGTAATGAGTGTGCCTGTCAGTAAATGAAGTCAGGCTCGCATGCTATCAGGACAAGCACACTGGATGTGGTAGGTCAATGAGATCAGAAAAGGAGCAGACTTCGGGGGCTGTCATCTTGGCCCTGTAGGCCTCACCAGGTCAGGAGCCCACGCTGTGCAGATCCCTTCCTAGACCCAGCACTGAGGAAGTTAGGGTAAGACCAGATGTAGGAAATTTTAAGTTCAGTTCAGTCTTGATGTGTCCAAATGTTTCCTCCCTACATTTTTCCAAAAGGCTTAGGAAGGTGCCTGGCTCAGTACGACCTGGTGACAGGATGAGGAGTGGAGTTGGAGACAGACTTGGGTCTAAACCCTGGCCCCACCAAATGCCTCACCCATAGCAATAGGCAAATCACCAACTTCTCCAGTCTCAGTTCCTCTACTAGAAAATGAGACTAAATAAAATCTTTTAAAAAGGGGGGTGGGGGGGTGTATGCCTGGGTGGTTCAGTGGGTTAAGCCTCTGCCTTCAGCTCAAGTCAGGATCCCAGGGTCCTGGGATCAAGTCCTGAGTCATGGTCTCTGCTCAGTGGGGAGCCTGCTTCCTCCTCTCTCTCTGCCTGCCTCTCTGCCTATTTGTGATCTCTGTCTGTCAAATAAATAAATAAAATCTTAAAAAAAAAAAAAAAAGAAAGAAAGAAAGAAAATGAGACTAATGACACCTGTCTTTCTGGAATGATAAAAGGATTGAATAATATATATAAAGCACAGAATATAAAGGAAACAGAAAAATACTACTCAGTATTTTTTTTTTAAATGTGGGGCTTTACATTTATTTATTTCTACCTTGCCTTGTTCCAAAAGAGAGTTAAGGCATCTGGGACACAGTAAATATTTGTTGACTAGGTTCATGTAAAATAAAGACTAATGAGCTTGATGTCCCAAAAAAAGCCTGGAGAAAAAAATTAAGGAAAAAATTGTCTATAATGCAATTTATTAGCTTGTTTTTAATATCAATGATTTGAATTCCAGCCTTTCACTGGAATGGGGAAAATGAATCTAGTATTTAAATGCACTTAGGATAATGGGTAATATTTCAAATAACATTTATTTATAATTTATTTATAATTAATAGCATTGAACTAAACCTTCCTCCTCCTCTCCATCCTCAAACACATGCCAGTTGAAAGGATTCGTGAGTGATGGTCAAGGAGGGGCCAACATAGCACCCCTGATAACCATTTGTTATTCTCACTTGAAGAGACCCTCTCATATCTTGTGAATTCTTCCCCATGAGATGTGAAAGAGGCCAAGAGTTATAAAACACTAGTAACCCGACCTTGCCAAAGTCAGGTTGTCATGACAGCTGGGACAGTAGCAGTATATAAGTATATATAAAAATGCCTGCTAAATGTTTATCATGTTGTTGTTTATAGTTAAAATGCTGGAAGCAACCTAAATGTTCAACAATGGTGACTTTATTAAACCCATGCTTCACCCGTTTCAATGTGACTCGAAGCCCTTGGGGGTTGTGTTAAACTGCAGATTTTGAGCCAGTAGGTCTCTCGCTAGGGGCAAAATTCTGCATTACTAAGAAGTTTCCGATATGGCCCACAAACCACACTTTGAGTAGCAAGGTCTTGCTTAAACTATAATAAATGTATATTAGAATAATGTATACTTGTTAAAAATGATGATGTGGATCTATATACATTCATATGGAAGGGAGTTTAGGACATATTGTTAAGCAATAAAAGCAGAAGGCCTATAACCTCTCTATATCAGTTTCCTCCAATTCAACTAATTGACAAATAGGCAGGGCAGGAAGGGGCTGGCACACCTGTCAGAGGTTGTGCACCATGCCTCCCTGACTTCGCAACAAGACCTCCACCATAGGAGAACAGTAAATGGAAAAATGCTTGCAAATGAAATGAACACCAGTCAGGGGAACAGCCTTTTGTGGTCTATTAGCTCCAACTTCAAGAATGACTGGGGAGGCTTCTAAGGTGCCTTTCTGTTGCAAATAAAAGGATGGAGCCGTAATGGAAGAATCTGACAAGATACACAAGGCCCTCTTCTGGAAAATGCCTGGGTGCTGCAGACCTGTCATTTCTCCCACTGGTCTACCTGCAACAAGTGCCACTAAGTTACCTCTACTGTGTCTTAACCCATTCATCCCTGCAGCATCTCAGCCTGGGAGGGACCTTGCCTGAGATACGAAGATGCTTATTAGCTTGAGTTAATAAACTGGGGAGGGTAGTAATGCACAATGAAACTTGGAGAGCTCTCTATGCCCAGAGAGAATGGAAACTCGCCTTACAGGTAAGAAAGAACAGTGGGACCAGCAAGTAATAAGATGCACATCCAAGCACAATGAGGCCCAGACTCAGTAGGAGACCTCATAACCCAGCTTGACTGACCTGTGCTGGGAGATGCAGCTGGACCAGGAAACAATTACATTCTCACACATCCAAGACAAACATTCTGAACATCCCACAGGACCAGACCATATACATATTACAGCTACCTGTTTCACGAGGAGATTGCAAAAGATAAGTTACTTTTCATTGAACAAATGAAGATAGAATTCTCCCATTTAAGTATATTCTGAAAACTCAACACACTTATTTGCACAAATCAATAGAGTCTCAAAGCCTGCAGTAAGATTCATGGCCAAAGTTCATGGCCTGCAGTAAGATTTATTACATAGGAAAAATCTTGACTTTCAACCAGCAAAACAGTCAGTTAGGTTGCCTGTGTCAGACACTTTAGACTAACCAACAGCCATTCTCCCTGCAAAGCCTACCAGACAGAATCCTGATTATGTTTGGGTGCACTGGACCCAGTCCAAGAACTGATTCATGAATGGTCTAAGTCAATAACAATGCCTTTCAAAGAAGCCAGTGATTGGTCTATGCATGTGACCTACTTCTAGCCAATGAGATTTAGGGAAGTAACTGCTGATGCAGCCATATGGCCACATTAAGCGATGAGCTGGAAAACAAAAACGGAAATGCAAAGCTATTTTCTTATGAGATATAGAGAGTGAGCATGGTGGGGAGGGACAAAGGGAGAGGGAGGCAGAGAATCTCAAGCAGACTGTACCGTGTGGGGAGCCCCATGCAGGGTTCCATCTCAGAACCCTGAGATCATGACCTAAGCTGAAATCAAGAGTGGGAAGCTTAATATACTGAGCCATTCAGGCATCCTGGACTCTAGATTTCAGCTTAGGTCATGATCTCGGGGTTGTGGGATGCGGCTCCATGCTCAGCCCCAAGTCTGCTTGAGATTCTCACTAGCCCTCTCCATCTGCCCCTCCCCCAGCTCATGCTCATTCTCTCTCTCTCTCCCTCAATAAAACTTAAAGAAAAAAAAAAGAGTCAGACACTTAACTGACTAAGCCACCCAGGTGCTTATAAAAGCTATTTTCATTGGGCATACAGTTCAAACATGACAGTGTAAAAGAATACATTGGGCAAAAGAGGACAGGTCCATCCTATAATTTCAATAAGTATTTATTAAGCATATGCCATATGCTTAGATAACCCCATGTTATTAGGTATGGAATAATTCATCAGTAACTTCTGTAGCATCTGCTTCAAGATGGAGGTATGGTTGGTGGCCTTTAGGTTATTAAGCAGAATATGTCTCAACACCTGGCAATGAAGAAATCTACTTAAGCTTGGATCACATCCAGGAAGTGACTCTCTCAAATAACATTAGCTACAAAAAAACAAAAGCAGTTGCAGCAGCAGCAATGACAGACACGGAGAAGGGTGCCTACTCAGAGGCTGATGGTACACAGCCTATCCCATAAACCGGGGGGTAGGCAGCCAGCATTCTGCAAAACATATTAGAGGAAAACAAAGCTGTCCATAAAAATTAATTGGTAAAGTCTTGGTCCTGTGCTTTGAGCCAGTGCATAAACATAAACCAAGAACTTCCTGTAATTACAGTACTTCTTAAAGTATGTTGGGGTAACACCAGAGGACACATGTCATCCCACAACTATTTCCTTAGCCACCGTGGACAAAGTGTTGTCAGAGTGGGAACTGGTACTCGACTTCAGAACACACTGGAGTTCTTCTTTTGCCCCTTGCATTTGTTTGTTAGTTAGGTGGAATTCATTTCAGGGCTCAGTCGCCAGAACAGATGGGCATGGTGATAGAGGAGGACAACCTTCAAAACCAGGGGATTCAAATTTTGCCTTTGAAGACAAGTATAACCAATCTGTGAGGGCATCATGGCTATTGCTGTGTCTCTAGTCAACATGAAGCCAACTGACTCTTAACAAAATCAGTTGCATCAATACTGTAATTGTGGTAGAATCCTAGATCACAGAAGTCATATATGCCAGTGTCCCAAATCTAAAGACACTGATTCCTAGTATCACCACTTTCTTGGGTTCTTAAGGAGAATAATACACTTAGAATATCAACTCATGCTTCTCTCTCTTTTCTAGAGATCTCAAGACATGATCCAAGGCTTGTCTCCTGTAATTATAGAAGAGACTTATGGAGGATTCTGTACTTAATGAACATATGCCAAAGGACAACAGCAAGGCTTACAGTAAAGTTAAATCTGAAGAGGGTTTTGGAATAGAAGGACACTGTGAAACATCTAGTACAATGTCTCAAACATTTTTAGCAGTGAACCTTTTATTCAAATGGAATTGTATCCAGAACCCCAATAAGGATACAATGGTATTTAATTATCATAATTTTATTTAAAAGGTAAAACTCACATATTTATTAAAAAGTGGGTCAATTAGATGCTGTGTTTTCAGGTGTGAAAATTTCAGATTGGGATTTAAGGATGATTCCTGTGGATTATACGAGCTTCAGTATCCAGTGCATTTCTCTGTCAGGTACTATATTGGTTACACAGGATTTTTAAAAAATCAGATTTGTACTTATAAATAAGGACAAGCTTTTCTCTTCACCCTGTAATCTCAGGATAATTTTCAAATAAACTGAAATAACAGAAGAAGCTTTATTCTAAGTTCTACTAGAAAAGTAGCTAATCTTACAACATAAATTAACATGTTTACAATTGTTGACGTGTTCGAGAAAATTAGTATATTTGGTAGAACAAGTGAATGTATTTAATAGTTTTTTAAAAAGTTAAAAATGTATTTTACAATTGATGTTTTAATCAAACATTTGCTTGATTCCTACAGCACCTCTCCTAAGCGCCAGGATTCTACCAATTGTTGAAAAACCACTGATCAACCTAAATTCCTCAATTTCATAGATGACGAATTCAAGCTCAGGTTGGGGAGATTACTGCTCAAAAAGTTGTTCCTTGGGGCGCTTGGGTGGGTCAGTTGGTTAAGCAACTGATTTTTGGTTGTGGCTCAGGTTATGTTCTCAGGGTCCTGAGATCAACCCCTGTGAGGAGCTCCTCACTCAGCGGGGAGTCTGCTTGAGATTTTCTCCCTCTCCTTCTGCCCCTTCCCCTACTCACGCTTTCTCTCTCTAAATACATACATAAAATCTTTAAAAAAAAAAAAAAAGTTGTTTCTCTTCCACATAAGCACACTTTTTATTTCTAGCAAGGAAAGTAAGCTCATATATTTCATCAGCTTTTATTCCTTGATGTATATTTCAGAGTTTAAAATGAGAAAAAAAAAAAACTTCTAAATAAAAACTTCTGTGCAGGGCACCTGGGTGGCTCAGTGGGTTAAAGCCGCTGCCTTCGGCTCAGGTCATGATCCCAGGGTCCTGGGATCGAGCCCCGCATCGGGCTCTCTGCTCAGCAGGGAGCCTGCTTCCCTTCCTCTCTCCCTCTGCCTGCCTCTCTGCCTACTTGTGATCTCTTGTCTGTCAAATAAATAAATAAATAAATCTTAAAAAAAAAAAAAAAAAAAACTTCTGTGCAACATGCCCATGCCCTGCTCCCACTGATGTCAGTGGAGCTCACACAAGCTCCTCTTGTGGGCACGCGATCTGCACAGCCACTCATACAAGTAGCCTCTTCCTCCATGAATCCTACTGAACCAAAAGTGAGAAAGCAAGTCAACCTGGAAACATATTTCACAGTAAGAGTTTGGCATCAAACAAAGAAATACCACAGCAGGCAAACAGTTCAATTTGACTGTAGCCATCTTTCATATGAGAATCCTCCAAAACCCTATTCTGTATCCTGGCCTCTAGCCTAAGACTTCCCTACTGCAAGTTGGCGGGAACATCAGGAAAAATAAAACAAAAGCCACAAGTCTTCCTGGATTGCCCCTGCAAACAGCTCCTGGAATGGACAATGAAATAAAGTGTAGAGCTTCCCCTGTGGTTCACTTATACACTCGCTCTCAAACCTCATGATCACAGAGAGCTGATAAATCACTTGTACATTAGTGTAACTAAAAGTCCAAGACAAGAAGTCGTTTGCATAGATGAAAACAACTAACAAATTCATTGACATAATGACAGATACCTAACCACGCTCACTTAGGGAGACCCTCTAATTGTCGATGATAGCTCACTGAGTTAGCAAACCTTATCTACAAATGGCAAGATATCCAATTTGTGAAAATGCAAACATATTTGCATTTACTTGGAATATAAAGGACCATAATGAGAGCAGAAAATTTTATTGCAATAATACTATCAACAGTAGCTAAGTTTGTTGATCATTTACCATGTACCAAGCACTGTTGTAAGTACTCTAGACTCATGAGCACTTTCATTTTCACTGTAACTTCTACTCTCAGCCCCACTTTACAGAAAGTAAACAAAGGCAAAGACAAGAAAGGAGGTATCCAAACTGGCAAAACAAGCACAAACAAGACTAAAATGAGCATTTGTCTCTTCCTCTCTAGGTATTAATGGGTATCTAAACACGACTCAAAAAATAAGTGAGAGAAAAAGTTTAAACCTCCCAAACATCATCTTCGGGTCTTCTGTTAACACAGATGAGAGGCATTTTAATGCAAGAGCAAGCAGACATTAAGCCCTACAGTTAGGGGTTAAATGGAACCTCAGGATCTAGAAGGGGGTTGGCTAACTACAGGAAACACAGCTATTTTGAGAGGTGGTTCTGTGTGACAGTTAGGAGTTGGGGATCCTGAGCAACACAGGCTGGATTCCAACTCTGGTTCTGCCCCTTGTAAGCTCTGGCATCTTAGGCAAATCATTTAACCTTTCTGTGAGAAGAATGCCCTCTCAGAGTGTTGTGAAGATTAAATGATCTACTACTACCTGTGAAGCCTTCACACAGTACCTGGTCCACAGGAACCAAGTAACAAACATCAGTTACTTCTTATTATGACCCCTATGACCACCACTGGAGAAAGAAAGCACTAGGAAATGAAACTTTGATTAGCACAGAGAGAACAAAATCCTAGCTTTTTTTGTGTGTGTGTGAATATTTATTTATTTTTAATTTTTTTTATTTTTTTCAGCATAACAGTATTCATTATTTTTGCACCACACCCAGTGCTCCATGCAATCCGTGCCCTCTACAATACCCACCACCTGGTGCCCCCAACCTCCCACCCCCCACCCCTTCAAAATTCTCAGATCGTTTTTCAGAGTCCATAGTCTCTCATGGTTCACCTCCCCTTCCAATTTCCCTCAACTCCCTTCTCCTCTCCATCTCCCCTTGTCCTCCATGCTATTTCTTATGCTCCACAAATAAGTGAAACCATATGATAATTGACTCTCTCTGCTTGACTTATTTCACTCAGCATAATCTCTTCCAGTCCCGTCCATGTTGCTACAAAACTTGGGGATTCATCCTTTCTTTTTTTTTTTTTTTTTTTTTACAGCTTTATAAACATATATTTTTATTCCCAGGGGTACAGGTCTGCGATTCGCCAGGTTTACACACTTCACAGCACTCACCATAGCACATACCCTCCCCAATATCCATAACCCCACCCCCCTCTCCCAACCCCCTCCCCCCATCAACCCTCAGTTTGTTTTGTGAGATTAAGAGTCACTTATGGTTTGTCTCCCTCCCAATCCCATCTTGTTTCATTTACTCTTCTCCTACCCCCTCGACCCCCCATGTTGCATCTCCTCTCCCTCATATCAGGGAGATCATATGATAGTTGTCTTTCTCCGATTGACTTATTTCGCTAAGCATGATACCCTCTAGTTCCATCCACGTCGTCGCAAATGGCAAGATTTCATTTCTTTTGATGGCTGCATAGTATTCCATTGTGTATATATACCACATCTTCTTTATCCATTCGTCTGTTGATGGACATCTAGGTTCTTTCCATAGTTTGGCTATTGTAGACATTGCTGCCATAAACATTCGGGTGCACGTGCCCCTTCGGATCACTACGTTTGTATCTTTAGGGTAAATACCCAGCAGTGCAATTGCAGGGTCATAGGGTAGTTCTATTTTCAACATTTTGAGGAATCTCCATACTGTTTTCCAGAGTGGTTGCACCAGCTTGCATTCCCAGAAGAGATATTTTTTAATCCTCTCTAGACCTCACTTTTGCAGTCTTCGACAATTGCCAATCGGCATTTAAAATTTTTTGCACAAGTTTTAGGAAACCGGCTATGATATTTCTGCCCCAAAATGGCATAGAGCCACAATGCAGATGCCTCCGAATTCTCATTAATAGCAAATAAGAAGAAGATAAAAAGTCACAACAAAACTAAAACTGACCACAGCCCAATATCAGAACCTGGGAGCAAGTGATGAGGATTATAAAGTAGATGGCACTGGATTGAAACCACAGCTCCTGGGGATCTTGACACAGCCTGCCTCTGAAGAATGAAACAGACCACAAGACCAGAGAGAGAGAAAGAGATGGACAGAAATAAAGATGCTTCAAACTTCCCCTTCCATCTCTCAGCCTCAGGTCCTGTTCCCTCATCGTCATCACCAACTCCACCCCCTACTGCTTCCAAATCTAATCAGAAAACACAAATTCTAGAAAGTACAACACTGAGAGAGTAAGAAGAGACCTGGTGACAGCACAGTAAATTCCTTGTAGATAAAGGCCGTACACCAACAGGATGAGCCTTGATGACAATGCACACTGATGCCTGTGGCTTTTCACATTCAGAGTGCCAAGGAATCAAGCAATAGAGGAGACGAAAGATGCTACTGCAGAGAGGCAGGACTCATCAGACAATGGCCTAATGGAATTAGGAAACTGGGCTGGGAGTAATGACACCAACATGCCCCATGCATGATAAGGGGATCGGACTATGTGACAAAAAAAAAGAGAAAGCATAAACATGAGCAGATGGAAATTAAAATGCAATTAAAGTTGCAAAGAAAACAAGTGCAGAAGGGAAAAGAAGGACCCTGAGAAAATAAAAATTCAATAGCAGAAGCAATACACACTGGAAACAGTTATAAAACAAAACAGATACTGTATGTACAAAATCCAGTTGGTGGTCAAATCAAAGGGAAGTCAGGGAAAGAACATGGAAATCAAAGTGATTCTCGTTATGGAAAACAGAGAATGGAAGCCAATCCAGGGATAATGGGTGTTCCTGAAGGAAACTTCAGAACAGATGGAAGACAAGTAATAACCAAAGATACAATAGAAGAAATCGTTCCTAACCTGAAGAAGAACTGCATAGGCAGATCAAACAGAACTTTGACTTTCTCTAAAAGTCCATGAAAAGAGACCCGTAATGATGTACTGTATGGTGACTAATATAACATAATTTTAAAAAGAGACGAGAGAGAGAGAGAGAGAGAGAGACCCACATCTATCCCTACACTTAAAAACTATTTAACTACATGGATAATTTTTTTAATTAAAAAAAACTATAAGCACTCAAGAGAATAAGTCAGATTGCCTATAAAGTATGAAAAATCAGTCAGGCTTCAGATTTCTCCAATGCTAGGCTAAATCCAAAGATGCTGAATCAATGCCTATAGAATTCTGAAGAAGAAAAAAGTTACCACCCAGCAATTTTATGCCACCCATTTATCTGCTCTGTCAGAAAGGTATTTTGAGGGGCAGCTGGGTGGCTTAGTAAGTTAAGCATCTGTCTTGGACTCAGGTCATGGTCCCAGGGTCCTGGGAGAGAGCCCCCACATCAGGATCTCTGCTCAGCAGGGACTCTGCTTCTCCCTCTCCCTCTGCCTGCCACTCCCTCTGATTGTGCGCTCTCGCTCTCTGACAAATAAATAAATAAAATCTTAAAAAAAAAAAAAAAGAAAGAAAGTATATTGATATGTATGAGCTCTTAAGAGACACAGGAGCTTCTAGAAAGTTTCTTGAATTTGCAATCCAACAATTTGAAGATTAAGACAAGAGTTCCAGAAAAGCATAAAAGTAACCAGCACTGAGAAATAAAACTAGTTAAAGAGATAAATAATTGGCAGAAAACTGGCCATGAAACTGAGTTCAGGGACTGTCAGTGGTTATACAGGTTCTTTTTGGGATGATGGAAATGTTCAAAAATTGGATGGTGAAGACAGTGGCACAATTCTGTAATTTTACTAAAAAATAATTTAATGTATAATTAAGCAGGTTATTTTATGGTGTATTATATCTCAAGAAAGGGGTTTGTATTAGAGTTCTCCAGACATACAGAACCAACTAGATACATACAGATATTTGTAAGAGATTTATTATAGGAATTGGCTCACACAATAATGAACATAAGAAGTTTCTTATCTGGAACAAATTAAATGATGCCCACCTGCACTGAGGAGGGTGACCTATACTCAGCCTATGAATTCAAATGCTTATCTCTTCTGTAAACACCCTCACAGACAACACCCCCAGAGCTATCTGAGCATCATTTAGCCTACTCTAGTTGATATATAAAATTAACCATCACCTTATTTTTTTTTAATCAAATATAAAACTTACCTAAAGAGAAAAATCTACAATGCTAAAAAGAATCCTATAAAAAACTATTTGGATTTTTAAGCCCCAGGTTGTACCAACATAGCCTAAGAAGTGGGGACCTTATCACCAAAGGTGCCATGTCACATGTGACCCTATCTGAAAAAGCTGATTAAAGGAGCTTCTGAAAAATGAAAGGTAACTAATACTACAACATGTCTTCCAAACACTAGAGAAAAGGTAAAGAAAATATAGTCCAGTGCACCTGGTTGGGTCAGTGGGTTAAAGCCTCTGCCTTGGGCTCAGGTCATGATCTCAGGGTCCTGGGATTGAGCCCCACATCGGGCTCTCTGCTCAGTTGGGAGCCTGCTTCCCCCTCTCTCTCTGCTTGCCTCTCTGTCTACTGTGATCTTTGTCTGTCAAACAAATAAATAAAATCTTAAAAAAAAACAAAAGAAAAAGAAAATATAGTCCATATACCAAAAAAGAAAAAAGAAAAAAAGAAACATGTCATTTTCTTTCAGTAGAAAGATTGTTCATGTCAGAAAGGGCAAATATAACAATTATAATGATAATTATATTAAATTTCCCCAATTTAAAGTGTTAAAACTATCAAAGTGGAGCAAGAAAAACAAAATACTATACAGAGTAAAACAAAAAGGATAAGGGAAAAAATGAGAAAGCTTAATTTCTTGATCTGATGAAAAATAGAAACATTTCAAACCAAGACCTTCATTTAAAAACAGGTTTTTGGGGGGCACCTGGGGACGCCGGGGTGGCTCAGTGGGTTAAAACCTCTGCCTTCAGCTCAGGTCATAGTCCCAGAGTCCTGGGATGGAGCCCCCATTGGGATCTCTGCTCAGCAGGGAGCCTGCTTTCCCCTCTTCTCTCTGCCTGCCTCTCTGCCTACTTGTAATCTCTGTCTGTCAAATAAATAAATAAAATCTTTAAAAAAAAAAAAAAGTTTTTTTATTTACGGCAACCAAAAGATGACATAGTTTTAAGTGGAAAAAAAATGTAGATTACAGGGGTGCCTGGGTAGCTCAGTGGGTTAAGCCTCTGCCTTCGGCTCAGGTCATGATCTCAAGGTCCTGGGATCAAGCCCCACATCAGGCTCTCTGCTTAGCAGAGAGCCTGCTTCCCCCTCTCTCTCTGTCTCCCTCCATGCCTACTTGTGATCTCTCTCTGTCTGTCAAATATTTTTTTTTAAATGTAGATTACACACCAACATGTACAGAATGACCCCAGAGCACACTGTGAATGTGTATGTTCATGTACACACACACCCAATAAAGTAAAGGGTGTTCACCAAGATGTCAGATATAAATTTAGGGAGTTTCATGTTTTTGGAAAGCAAATGGGAGAGGACTGATTAACTTGAATTTTTGATAATGAGAATATTATATAGTCACACATACACACACACACACACAAAGGATAGTGTAAAATTGAAGAAAGACAGTGGTAAAACCACTTAGTGGTACATATCCAGAGAACCATCTATATTGAAAAAGAGTAAAACTGAAGTGAATATATAATTCTCATTAATTCTGGGGCGCCTGGGTGGCTCAGTGGGTTAAAGCCTCTGCCTTTGGCTCAGGTCATGATCCCAGCGTCCTGGGATCGAGCCCCGCATCAGGCTCTCTGCTCTGCAGAGAGCCTGCTTCCTCCTCTCTCTGTCTGCCTCCCTGCCTGCTTGTGATCTCTCTCTCTGTCAAATAAATAAATAAAATCTTTAAAAATAATAATAATAATTCTCATTAATTCTACAAAACAATTTACAGTGTACCAAAATACATATAAAGCTAAAAGCAAAGAGAAACTTACAAGAACAAGATACAATAATGAGGGGCGCCTGGGTGGCTCAGTGGGTTAAGCTGCTGCCTTCAGCTCAGGTCATGATCTCAGAGTCCTGGGATCGAGCCCCGCATCGGGCTCTCTGCTCAGCAGGGAGCCTGCTTCCTCCTCTCTCTCTGCCTGCCTCTCTGTCTGCTTGTGATCTCTCTGTCAAATAAATAAATAAAATCTTTAAAAAAAAAAAAAAAGATACAATAATGAGAAGGCTTTGATAAACAAGTAGTCTTCATCAGCTCAAGAAGTCAAAAAATAGATAAGGATCTGAATAATTGCAGTAACATGTTTACTATTCTGGGTAATTAGTCAGGATTATATAATTACAATATAATTAAATTAATTTAATAAATATATTTCATGATATACATGAAAACAGAAAATAGGCTCTATTTCTCAGTAGCCATATAACATTTTTTAAAGTTTATTTAGAATCAGACCACCTAGGGAGTTGCTAAGTCACGCTCTTAACTACAACCCTATTAAAAATCCTAAGGACTTTTTGTTTGTTTGTTTAAGTAGGCTCCACACCCAGCCTGAAGCACAACACAGGGCTCAAACTGAGATTAAGAACGGAGCTGAAAGGGTGTCTGGGTGGCTCAGTTGGTTAAGCAGCTGCCTTCGGCTCCAGTCATGATCCCAGTATTCTGGGATCGAGTCCCACATCAGGCTCCTTGCTCTGCAGGGACCCTGCTTCTCTGTCTGCCTGTGCTCACTCACTCTCTCTCTCTCTCTCTCTCTGACAAATTAGTAAATAAAATCTTTTAAAAAAAGAAATGAGCTGAGATCAAGAGTCAAATGCTTAATTGACTGAGCCACCATGGCACTCCCCTAAAGACTCTTTTCTTTATTTCTTTTTTTTATAGACATATAATATATTTTTATTCCCAAGTGTAGAGGTCTGTGAATCGCCAGGTTCCCCTAAAGACTCTTAAATGGAATTTTAAACTAGAAATTTAAAGTCCATCAAGGAAAAAAAAATGAGCAAGTATAGTCAAGAACATTTTGAAAAAGATGAATGAGTATAGCCTTGCCATATTGGATCTTAAAATGTATCACAAAGTTACAATAGCTAAAAAGCATCACACTAGTATAGGAAAAGACTGGAAGAAGAAGGAAATAGAAATTCCAAAAGAAGACTCAAATGTGTATATGTAGATGTGTGTCAATATTACCATATTATGAAATTAATGTTTTACATTAGTGCAGAGAAAAATGGATAATCTGGAGGGGAAAAATTAAATCTCTACCTTATTACAAAAAAATTTAGATGGATTCAGAGATTTCAATTAAAGATTTTATGAAAATAAAGCGATAAATACAGTCCTAAAAGAAAAGAGAGATGCAAATTTTCCTAATCCCTTCAGTGTAAAAGGTTTTTCTAAACATGAACATAAGTGAAAAAATTGTTTGATTTTATTTTTTTTAAAGATTTCATTTATTTATTTGACACAGAGAGAGAGATCACAAGTAGGCAGAGAGGCAGGCAGAGAGAGAGGGGGAACAGGCGAGCAGAGAGCCCGATGCAGGGCTCAGTCCCAGGACCATGAGATCATGACTTGAGCCGAAGGCAGAGGCTTAACCCATTGAGACACCGAGGCACCCCTGTTTGGTTTATTTTAAAATATAATGTCTGGGGGCGCCTGAATGGTTCAGTGGGTTAAAGCCTCTGCCTTCGGCTCAGGTCATGATCCCAGAGTCCTGGGATCGAGCCCCACATCAGGCTCTCTGCTTGCCTGCTTCCCCCTCTCTCTCTGCCTGCCTCTCTGGCTACTTGTGATCTCTGTCTGTCAAATAAATAAATACATTTTTAAAAATAAATAAATAAATAAAATATAATGTCTGAACATCAAAGTTAAAAGGGATATTTACGAGTGCTGAAAATTACTTACAGCAAATATCACCAAAGTTTAATAGCCTTAATATATAAAAGCTTTATATTAGAGAAACCCAAATAGAAAAATGAATATGCTATTTATTAAAGAAATACAGATGCTGCTTATAAAAGAACATGAGAAAAAAGGGTTCAAACCCAAAAATAATCAAATAAATTAACGGAAGAGTTACACGCCACTGTTTGACATATCAGAGTACAAGTTTAAAGGTTAAGATTCAATGTAAGTAAAGGTCAACAGGCAAACTTACACATTATGTGTGGAATTGTAAACTAGATCAGCATTGTGGGAGGTTAGATTATACATTTCAAAACCTTCAAAAATATTTCTACTCAACAACTTCATCAAAGAATTAATCCTTAGGCAAAATGATTTACAAAGATGTAGAAATTATGAGAGTCACTGAATGGTATTCATGACGGTAAGAAAACAGAAAGGACATACACATCCAACAGCAGAGATCAGCTAAATAACCACAATACTTTAGAAACTCTGTTGAAGAAGATTTTGCTATGAAATGATATTAATTATACATTGTTAGGGAAAGGTAAACAACCATACAGCAATGGTCTCATATTTAAACAATAGTAAGTGTACATACGTGTTAAAACTCAAGCAGAAAAAAAAAATTTACCAAAATGTTCACAGTGATTGTCTGTACATATTGATATTACAAGCAGGATTTTGTGTTCTCCTTGCCATTCTTTATTTTGTAAATGTCTCTATAATCAACATGTATGACATGCATAGTAATTGTTAAAATAGTAGCAATAATAGTAGTAAAATCATGCTGAAAATTGTTAAGCTTTTTCTCCTTTCAAAGAGCAGGAACGTGCTAGTTTTTTTCTCCTTAACATGGAAGAAAGCACCATGGATTCCCATTAATGGAAAAAGATGTGTCTTGCCCTCACCCTGAGGGACACTTTCAGGGGGATGATTACAGCTGCTATGACAACAAGGGGAGGATGTGATGTCACATAATGATCCAGTGACTGCGATGTTCCCATCCCAATGCAGGGCTCTCACTGCCAGCTGGAAACCCAGCAGAGACCTCATTAAGGGCATCTGTTCAGTAATTACTACAAGTTTCCCCTCGTCATGCATCCAACTCTGCAAACAGCCGTACCACAGACTCCAGCTCTTTATTCACAAAGGGCCTTAATCTCCCACTTCTGTAGAGCTCAGACTGACAGCCACCAGAGACCCGGGGTCAAGTGTCGGCACAGACAGTAAATGCAATTTCCACTAACAGGGACCAGGGGGAAGAAGGAGACAGGCAACTTGCTCAGAAGCAGACATAAACTAAAGCCTCAAGGTGTTTAACTACGGGATCTATACTGTGTCTCCCTAGAATGTTTAAATATTGTCATTTCCATTAGAGAAAACCTAATACACCTCCAACCTACAGAAAAGAAGAGTAAATAGCAGTGATTGCCCAGCAAGCCAGAGAGAATCAATTGCAATATCAGAATGCAAAATAAATTCTCCTACAATGAATATGAAATCCCAAGACTCCTGCTGCTAATCATTAAATGACATATTATGCTGGATTTCTGCATGCCATTTTCTCTGCCTAGAATGTCCCAAAATTCTCCCATTCCCATCCCGTCCTTAACCTCATCCAATCCAGTGATTCCCAAACAAAGCTGCACATCAGAGTTACTTAGAAAGCTTTCTAGGGTGCCTGGGTGGCTCAGTGGGTTAAGCCGCTGCCTTCGGCTCAGGTCATGATCTCAGGGTCCTGGGATCGAGTCCCACATCGGGCTCTCTGCTCAGCAGGGAGCCTGCTTCCCTCTCTCTCTCTGCCTGCCTCTCTGTCTACTTGTGATCTCTGTCTGTCAAATAAACAAATAAAATCTTAAAAAAAAAAAAAAAGAAAGCTTTCTAAAATGTGCATGCCTGGGCTCCACTGCATAACTAGAAATCAGGATCTCCAATTCCTGGTAACAGAAATCCTTTTTTTTTTTTTTTAAAGATTTTTATTTATTTATTTGACAGACAGAGATCACAAGCAGGCAGAGAGGCAGGCAGAGAGAGAGAGGAGGAAGCAGGCTCCCTGCTGAGCAGAGAGCCCGATGTGGCGCTCGATACCAGGACTCTGGGATCATGACCTGAGCCAAAGGCAGAGGCTTCAACCCATTGAGCCACCCAGGCGCCCCCCTGGTAACAGAAATCTTTAACAAAGTCCTCCTTTGGTTCTTCTGCAGTCAGGCCTGTGCCTGCAGTATTTGAAAAACACAGATATAGCTAATTCCTACTTCTTTAAAACTCTACTCAAGGATTCATATATTGCTGGTAGGATCGTCAAATGGTACTGCCACTTTGGAAAGCAGTCTGGCAGTTTCTTGAAAGTTAAACATTAATTTACCATACAATCTAGCAATTCCACTCCTAGGAACACACACAAGAGAATGAAAACCTATATCCACACAAACACCTGTATATGAATGTTTAGAGCAACATTATTTGTAAAAGACAAAAAAACAGAAATAACCTGTGTCCATCAACCAGCAAATGGATACACAAACGTATATATCAATATAATGAACACTATTCAAAATAAAACAGTAGAGTAGTTATACATAGTGATTATTGTACAACTCCATAAATTTACTAAAAATCATGAATTGTACTTTCAACATGATTGAATTTTATGGTATGTAAATTGCACCTCAATAAAACTGAATGAAGGGAAGGGGGAAAAAAGGTAAGACAAGACTGAAAAAAACTGAGTCCAAGCCTTTGCTGACTCCTTGCAGGCAGTGAGACCTTCCTACCTGTGTTAGCCTCATTCTTCATAAATCCCTCAGATAACACTTGGCCCAGAGATGTTATTTTTTAATATCAGTCTACCAGCCTACAAGGTCATAAACCCTCTCTTTGGGAGAAGAGGAAATGGTAGATGTCCCAAACTGCTTTGAATTTTTACCTAAAGTATGCGCCACAGGAACAGGAAGAGCCCTTCCTCTGACATCGCCTATGTATAGTCAGGTTCACACATAACCACCGCAGCTTCAGAAACCCCAGACTCGTCCTGGTTTCTCCACTTCCCAGGAAAGAGCCTTTGTTTCCCTGCCTCATCAGAAAATAGGGAATTAAATGAGCAGATACTTGCAAAGCCCTTAGAATAGTGCCTACAAATCACAAATGCTCAATTAGAGAGAGAGAGAAAGAATCAGTGTGTGTGGAGTATTTGTGTGTGTGTGTGTGTGTGTGTGTGTTAGAGAGAGAGAGAGAGAGAGAGAGAGAACTGGTCAGACATCACTGTCCAAACAGGCCATGCTGTGAAATGCTCAGGTAAGTTTCACCTGGCTTGGGGGGTATCACAAAGTGGGGGCATTAGGAAAACTGAGATAAGCATGAAAGAGGACCTAGGTACTAAGTTAGAGAGTAAGCAGAGTGGTTTTAAATGTCCATATACACAATTAGGTTTTGGGGTGGTTTTTTGGTTTTTTTTAAGATTTTATTTATTTTTGAGAGAGAGAGAGAGCACAAGTGTGAGGGTTGAGGGGAGGAGCAGAAGGAGAAGCAGACTCCCCACTGAACAGGGACCCCCCCCCCCACCCAGTGTGGGACTTGATCCCAGGACCCCAGGATCACAACCTGAGCCAAAGGCAGAGGCTTAACCAACTAAGCCACCCAGGTGCCCAACAACTATGTTTCAAAAAGCTAGTAATAGAAAACATGTATGATCCCATTTAAATATAAAACTCCAACAAATCTGTACCTTACTCATGGCTCATCATGATAATTGTACTCTTAATCCCCTTCACCTATTTCACCCATCCCTCACCCACTTCCTGCCTGGTAACCATCAGTTTGTCCTCTATAGTTAAACGTCTGGTTTTTTTGTTTGTTTGTTTGCCTCCTTTTTTCCTTGCCCATTTGTTTTGTATCTTAAATTTCACATATAAGTGAAATCAAACGGTATTTGTCTTTCTCTGACTGGACTATTTCACTCAGCATTATACTCTCTAGATCCATCCATGCTGTTGAAATTGCAAGATTCCATTCCTTTTTAAGGCTGAGTAATATTCCATTATATATATCTCCCATCTTCTTTATCCATTCATCTACCAGTGGACACTTAGGCTGCTTCCATAATTTGGCTATTGCAAATAATGCTGAAAAAAAAAAAAAACACAAAAAAACACCGGGGTGTATGTATCTTTTTGCATTAGTGTCCTAGTATCCTTTGGGTAAATAGCCAGCAGTGGAATTACTGGATCATATGGCAATTCTATTTTTAATATTCTGAGGAACCTCCACACTGTTCTCCACAGTGGCTACACCAGTTTGCATTCCCACCAACCATGTACAAGGGTTTCTTTCTCTCTACATCCTCACCAACACTTGTTGTTTCTTGTGGGTTTTGATTTTAGCCATTCTGATATGTGTAAGGTGATAGATCATAATGGTTTTGATTTGCATTTCCCTGATGGTTAGTGACACTGAACATCTTTTCATGTGTCTGTTGGCCATCTATATGTCTTCTTTGGAGAACTGTCTATTCGTGTCTTCTGCCCATTTTTAATTGGGTTATTTGGGTTTGGGTTTTTTGGTGCTGAGTTGTATACATTCTTTATATATTTTGGTTATTAACCCTTTTTTTGATATGTCATTTGCAAATATCTTCTCCCATCAGTAGATCGTCTTTTTGTTTTGTTAACATTTCCTCTGTAGTGGAGAAGCTTTTTTATTTTGATGTAGTCACAGTAGTTTCTTTTTGCTATTGTTTCCCCTGCCTCAGAAGACCTGTCTAGAAAAATGCTGCTACAGCTGATGTCGGAGAAAGTATTGTCTGTGCTCTCTTCTAGGATTTTTATGGTTTCAGGTCTCACATTTAGGTCCTTAGCCCATTTTGAGCCAATTTCTGTGTATGGTTAAGAAAGTAGTCCAGTATTCTTCTGCATGTAGCTGTCCAGTTTTCCCAACACCATTTGTTAAAGAGACTGTCTTTTTCCCATAGTATATTCTTGCCTCCTTTGTCAAAGACTAATTAACCATACATGCATGGGTTTATTTCTGGGCTTTCTATTCTATTCTATTTATCTATGTGTCTATTTTTGTGCCAGTACCATACTATTTTGATTACTACAGCTTTGTAGGATATTTTGAAATCTGAGATTGTGATGCCTCCAGTTTTGTTCTTTTTCAAGACTGCTTTGGCTATCCAGGGTCTTTGGTGATTTCATATAAATTTTAGAATTATTTGTTCAGGATTTGTGAAAAAATGATGTTAGTATTTTGATAGGAATTGCATTAAATCTGTAGATTGTTTTTGTATGAGCATTTTAACAATATTTGTTCTTCCAATCCATGAGCATGGAATAACTTTCCATTTGTTGGTGCTGTCTTCAGTTTCTTTCATCATTGTTTTATAATTTTCAGAGTATAGGTCTTTTACCTCCTTGGTTACATTTATTCCTAGGCATTTTATTATCTTTGGTGCAATTGTAAATGGGATTGTTTTCTTAATTTCTCTTTTGGCTTCTTCATTATTAGTGCATAAAAATGCAATGGATTTCTACATATTGATTGTGTATCCTGCTACCTTACTGAATCTATTTGTCAGTTCTATCAGTATGTTGATGGGGTCTTTAGGATTTTCTATATCCAATGTCATGTCATCTGCAAATAGTGACAGTTTTACTTCTTCCTTACTAGTCTGGATGCCTTTTATTTCTTTCTCTTGTCTCATTGCTGTGGTTAGGACTTCTAGTACTAAGTTGAATGAAAGTGGTGAGAATGGACACCCTTGTCTTTTCCTGATCTTAGTGGAAAAGCTCTCAGTTTTTCCACTTTGAGTACGCTGTTAGCTGCGGGTTTTTCACATATGGCCTTTATAATGTTGAGGTATATTCCCTCCAGACCTACTTTGTTGAGAGTTTTTTATCATGAATGGATGTTGTACCTAATCAAATGTTTTTTCTGCATCTATTGAAATGATCATATGTTTTTATTCTTTCTCTTGTTGATGTGGATGTATCATGTTGATTGATTTGCAAATATTAAACCACTCTTGCATCTTGGGAATAAATCTCACTTGATCATGGTGAATGATTTTTTAAATATATTGTTAGATACAGTTTGCCAGTATTTTATTGAAAGTTTCTACATCTACGTTCATCAGAGATAATTCCCCTTTTTTGTAGTGTCTATAATTCCTATAATTCCTATAATTCCCCTTTTTTGTAGTGTCTTTTTCTCATTTTTTTTAAAGATTTTATTCATTTATTTGATAGAGATCACAAGTAGGCAGAGAGGCAGGCAGAGAGAGAGAGAGAGGGAAGCAGGCTCCCTGCCGAGCAGAGAGCCCGATGCAGGGCTCGATCCCAGGACCCTGGGATCATGACCCAAGCCGAAGGCAGAGGCTTTAAGCCACTGAACCACCCAGGTGCCCCTTTTTCTCGTTTTGATATCAGGATAATGCTGGCCTCATAGTATGCATTCAGAAGATTTCCTCCTCTTCTATTTTTTAGAATAGTTTGAAAAGAATAGGTATTAACTCTTCTTTAAATGTTGGTAGAATTCACCTCTGAAGTCATCTCATCCTGGACTTTTGTTTGTTGGGAGCTTTTTTGATTACTGACTCCATTTCATCACTGGTAATCAGTCTGCTCAAATTTCTATTTCTTCCTGATCCAGTTTTGAGAAATTATATATTTCTAGGAATTTATCCATTTCTTCTAAGTTGTCCAGTTTGTTGAAATATAATTTTTCATAATATTGTCTTATCTTTTGTATTTCTGTGGTGTCGGTTGTTATTTCTCTTTTAGTTCTGACTTTGTTTATTTGAGTTCTCTCTCTCTTTTTTATGAGTTGAGTTAAAGGCTTATTAATTTTATTGATCTTTTCAAAGAAACAGCTCTTGGTTTCACTGATCTGTTCTGCTGGTTTTTTTAGTTTCTATTTCATTCATTTCTGCTCTGATCTTTATCATTTCCTTCCTTTTGATGGTTTGGGGTTTTGTTTGTTCTTCTTTCTCCAGCTCATTTAGGTGTACAGTCAGATTATTTATTTGAGATTTTTCATTCTTCTTGAGGAGGTCTGTATCACTATGAAGTTCCCCCTTAGAACAGCTTTTGTTGCATCTCAAAGGTTTTGGACTACTATATTTTCATTTTCATTTGTCTCCATGTATTTCTTTATTTTTCTTATTTCCTCATTGATTTCTTGGTTGACCCATTCATTGTTTAGGAGTGTGTTATCTAACCTTCATGTATTTGTGTTCTTTCCAGATTTTTTCTTATCGTTGATTACTAATTTCATATTGTTGTGGTTAGAAAAGATACAAGGAATGACTTTGATCTTTTTAAATGTGCCCCCATGTTGAGTGCATAAATATTTACAATTGTTTTATCTCCTCATTGGATTGTTTCCCTTATGCTTATATAGTTATCCTTCTTTGTCTCATTACAGTCTATTTTAAATTCAATTTTGTCGGGATGCCTGGGTGGCTCAGTTGGTTAAACATTTGCCTTTGGCTCAGGTCATGATCCCAGGGTCCTAGGATTGAGTCTCACATTGAGCTCCTTGCTCAGCAGGGAGCCTGCTTCTCCCTCTGCCTGCCTTTCCCCCTGCTTGTGCTCTCTCTTTCTGACAAATAAATAAATAATCTTTTTTAAAAATAAATAAATAAAGTCTATTTTGTCTAAATATTGATATCCCGGTTTTCTGTCACTTCCATTTGCATGATAAATGCTTTTCTATCCCTTCACTGTCAAACTACATATTTAGGACTGAAATGAGTCTCTTGTAGGCAGCATATAATTGGGTCTTGCTATTTTATCCATTCTCTCACTTTATGTCTTTTGGTTGGAGCATTTAATCCATTTACATTCAAAGTAATTACTGATAGGTATGTATTTACTGCCATTTTATTACTGGTTTTATGGTTGTTTTGTAGTTCTCTGTTCCTTTCTTCTCTTGTTCTTTCCTGCTGTGGTTTGCTGACTTTCTTTTGTGATACACTCAGATTCCCTTCCCTTTATTTTTTGCCTATATATTACTGGGTTTTGATTTGTGGTTACCATTCAATTTATATATAACATCTTATGCATATAGCAATCTATATTAAGTTGATGGTCACCTAAGTTTGAACCCATTCTTTACTCTTTTTCTTCCTCTCCCCAGTTTTAGATATGTGGTATTATATTTTACATCATTTTTTTTAAGATTTTACTTATTTATTTGATAGAGAGACACAGCGAGGAAACACACGCAGGGTAGTGGGAGAGGGAGAAGCAGGCTTCCCACTCAGCAGGGAGCCTGATGTGGAGCTTGATCCCAGGACTCTGGGATCATCACCTGAGCTGAAGATAGATGCTTAATGACTGAGCCACCCAAGTGCCCCTACTTTACATCCTTTTATTTTGTGAATCCCTTGACTGATATTTATAGATATACTTAATTTTACTGCTTTCATGCTTCCTATTTTCTTATTCCTTTTCATGGTCTTTCCTTCCACTCAAAAAGTCCCCTTTGACATTTCTTTTAGGATTGGTTTGGTGGTCATGAATTCCTTTAACTTTTCTTTGTCTGGGAAACTCTTTATCTCTCCTACTATTCTGAATGATAATCTTGCTGGATAGAATATTCTTGGCTGCAAGATTTTTCCTTCAGCATTTTGGATATATCATGCCACTCCCTTCTGGTGTGCAGTGTTATGGCTGAAAAATCCACTGATCACCTTATCAGGTTTCCCTTGTATGTAACTGTTTTCTTTTCTCTTGCTGCTTTTAAAATTCTCTCTTTATCACTACTTTTTGCCATTTTAATTACTATTGTATCGATATGGACCTCTTCGGGTTGATGTTTTTGGAGGTTCTCTGTGCCTCCTGAATCTAGATTTCTGTTTCTTTCCCCAGATTCAGATGATTTTCAGCTATTATTTACTCAAATACATTTTCTGCATCTTTCTCTTTCTTTCCTTCTATGATCCCTATAATCCGAATCTCATTACGTTTGATAATGTCACTGAGTTCCCTAAGTCTATTTTCATTTTTTATTATTATTTTTTTCTCACTCTTTTTTTTCCATTACTCCATCCTCCAAGTTGCTAATCCATTCTTTTGCTTCCTCTACTCTATTTATTCCATCTAGTGTATTTTTTATTTCAGTTATTGAGTTCTTCATCTCTAATTGGTTCCTTTTTACGTCTTCAGTCTCTTTGTTGAAGGTCTCATTGAGGTCCTCCATGCTTCTCAAGTCCAGTGAATATATTTATGACCATTGCTTTAAATTCTCTGTCAGGTATGTTACTGATCTCTGTTCCATTTACTCTCTTGCTGTGATTTTGTCCTGTTCTTTCATTTGGGACCTATTCCTCTGTCTTCCATTTTGTCTAAATCTCTGTGTCTGTTCCTGTGTTAGAAAAGTCAGCTACCTCTTCTGCTTTTACTGTGGTGGTCTTATGAAGAAGAGGTCCTGTAGTGCCCTGCAAAGCAATGTCCCCTGTTCACCCAAACCTGGTGCTTCAGGGATGTCTCCTATGTGTGTTGTATGTACCCCACTATTCTGGCTGAGTTGCATTTGCCTTCAGTCCAGTTGAGTGCAATGTCTCTCTTTGCCTGATCTAGGCAGGGTTTGGTCTCTGTGCTGTTACTGGGCCAGCGTGGGGCCACTTGGGCTTGACCTGAGTCAGACCAGGCCGAAGATGCGGTAGCACTGAACTACAAGGCATTTTCCCTGTGTTGTCTCTTGAGAAGCCTTCATTTTGGGGGCAGTGCTTATAGTCAGACCAAATGTCTGCCTCCAGCCCACGGATGGGGCTGCAGTTGGACTTGTGTGTGTAGTTATCTCCCCACGGCAGGAGTCACTTTAGAGCAGTGCTGGCCCCCATTAGAGCTGCTTGCACACTGCCAGACTTAGGGTACCACTTTGGATAGGCTCTAGCCAAGAGCATATTAGAGGGGGAATTTGGAGGGACTACAGGAGAACATGGGGGCAGAATGTGCAGTGTTAGCAAGGTTTGCACAGGTCTGTTGTGAGAGGAGAACTGGAGCTACTTTATAAAAACTTCTACCACAAGGCTGGAGGGAGCGAGTTCTCAGGAGAGCATGGGGGCAAAGTGCATAGTGCTAGAAAGGTCCAGAGGGGTTGTCCAAAAAAAGCACACAGGGGCAGAGCAAGCAGTGTTAGCAAGTTAGGCAGTGAGTACTGGCATCACACTGGTTCCTGCAGGTGTCTGTGTGTGTCTAGGCTGGGGGCAGGGGAGTCAAATGGTGCCGACCAGCTCTTCAGTTCCTGGAGGAGTCTCTGAATGATTCCTGCCCCTCCAACACATGCTCTGAGTAAGTAAACAAATCTCCCTCCTGTATACACCAGATGTTTTCCAAACTGCTCCTTCTATGCTGTATCTCCAAGACTGTTGTGCTGTCTCTTTAAGGGCAGGGATCCCGTTTCCTAACCACCAACCAGCTCTCACAAAATTAAGTCCACTGATTTTTTAAAGTTCCAAGTGTTAAGCCCTGCTGATTGTAAGAATTCATGAAATTTGGCTCCTCTGGTCTTCAAAACCAAATATTGGGGCGATTCCTCTCCCCCATGCAAGTTCCCCATATCTGGGGTACCTGATGTGAGGCTTGGTTTCCCTCTTCTTTTTCAGTCTGCAGTATCTCTCCCTCCTGTAGACAGTCCCTGTGGGTCCATTTAGCTCCCAAATACATCTCTGCCTTTCCTACCCACTTTGATGAGGTGGCTTCTCTTCACTTAGCTGTGGAATCTGTTCTGTCCATCTTTGGGTCTTTTTCTGGGTTATTTACACTGATGTGGGTGTTTTCTAGTTGTATCCATGGGACAGGTATCCACTCTGCCATCTTCCCCAGAAATTTGCTACTGGACAGTTTTAAACTGGAGGACAAAGAGATCACTTGTATGTTCCAAAAGAAGATTTAGCTGCTGTTTTGAGAAGAGTGTGAAGGGGAGGCCAGTTGGAAATATCCCAATAGACTCAGTGAGTGAAGGGAAGGGTCTGAACTAAGTAAGGCAGGGGAGATGGAAGGGAAAGTATGCATAGGAAAGAGTTTAGAGGGGTGCCTGGCTGGCTCAGTCAGTAGAGCATGTGACTCTTGATCTCAGGGTCCTGAGATTAAGCCCCACATTTGGCATGAAGACTACTTTAAAAAAAAAAAAAAAAGGAAAGAGTTAAGAGAAGAAACTCTTAAGTCCATAAGTAAAAACCAACTTCCAACAACTTTACTTCCAAGACCCACTTCCCCAGGGCTCCTTGGGGGAGGCCTGGTTCTCAGGCCAAGCTCCCACCACACACTCCAGAGCCTGCCTGCCAAACAGCACAGGAAGTGCCAACCAGCTCTCCCCAGAGCAGCTGGCATCAATTACCCAGCACTCGGCTGGGGTAAGTCAGGAGTTTCAGATACCAGCCTGGTCAGAAACCCTATACTAAAACAAAGACAGACTTGCAGCCCTGCCAGCATTCAACATAAGTGGCTGGTGGGGGTCTGTGGGAGGCAGCCAGGAAGCGGGCTGGTGAGCGCTATCCAGGGAAGCAGCTGTGGGCCTGGGAGCCTTGCCCGCTCCCTGATGGCAGGGCCTCTCCATCATCATAACCAATAGCTACCAATTATTGGGCACCTAGAGTGAGCTAGGTTCTTACATGCTTCATCCTGTTGAATTCTCCCAATGCGACAAAGAAGGAATTGCCAACCCCATTTACAAATGCAGAACCCGAGGTTCAAAGAGATTCATGATCTTTCCCACAGTCACAGGGACAGAACAGGCCAGCACTGGGCCGAGAGTCCAAGTCTCCGGCATCACGCTCCTTTCCACCTACCATCCTGGCCTGGGAAAGTTAACCATCTAAAAAGGGCCTAGAAATTAGGGACTCACATGCAAAGCCATCACAAGTGACACACTAAATCCTAAAATATGATACTGGTTGAAAAGATGGGAGAATTTGTAGGTCCACCATGGATTCATTGAAAATAACTGTACAGCATCAGGACACCAATGCCCAAGGACACAAAAGTGAATGAATGCCTTTTGGCAGGAAATGCCAAATTTGAATATCAGAAAGCCAGAAGATCGAGGTCATAATTACAGCTTTTCAAAGAACACTATATACAAGTGTTTGATGAAACCGGATTTAGAGTTGGTTATTAGTATTATCTTCATGATAATATTATTGTAGAAATATATCATCATTATGGATAAGTATCATGAATATAATAATGACACAAAAATAATATTATAACAAACATTTATACAGAACTTACTATATACCAGGTACTGTTTGAAGTTCTTGATGTACATTAACTCATTTAATCCTCTAACTACCCCAGGAGACAGGTAATGTAATTATATCCATTTAACAGAGGAGCACATTGAGAAAGGGTAAGTAACTTGTCCAAGATCACACAGCTAATAAACTATAAAGCCAAAATTCAAACCAAGGTAGTCAAGTTCCAGAATCCATGCTCTTAACCTCCGTTAAAAGCTTCTCAAATCCAGCAAGCATTTATTAAGCAGAACCCATGATAGATGCTCCCATAACTACAAATCTATTATCACATTTATGGTTCATAATAAACAAATCTAGGAACATGAATTGAAGCCATGAAGGCTTCCTATACCATCAGAATAAACCCAACCCTACTGACAAACATACACTTGGAAATCTCCACTCATTTAACCCCATTTCCCATGAGGATTTGATATCATAAAAGTGGAATGGCTGGAAGGCCCAGGCATAGACAGTCTCTTGCCTTTGATTCCCTCCTTGAGTCTAGCTCAGTGGTCATCAGACTCACTGTGAATCAGAATTACCACACAAAATTATACACACAAATCTAGGCTACTTAACTCCAAGAATAATTTTAACTCTCTACTAGTCTTTTTTTTTTTTTAAGATTTTTCCTGTTTATTTATTTGACAGAGAGAGAGAGATAGATAACAAGTAGGCAGAGAGGCAGGCAAAGAGAGAGGAGGAAGCAAGCTCCCTACTGAGCAGAGAGCCCAATGTGGGCCTCGATAACAGGCCCCTGGCATCATGACCGGAGCTGAAGGCAGAGACTTAACCCACTGAGCCACCCAGGCGCCCAACTCTCTACTAGTCTTACATCCAATTTACCCTGCTTTGTTCTGAACTCTGCAAAGCATCTTTCACCAGAAATCCAGTAAACCTCATTTAGCCATTCCCCTGCACCTTCCCACCCTGGGTAAGTTATGGTGGACCTTAGGACTCAAGGTTCACCTCCTTCTCGAGTGGCAGGAACCACAGAGATTGCCTTACTCAACCAGTTCATTTACAGATGGAGAAACAGATGCCCCTGTTAAGTGACTCACACAGGATGAAAGAGCAAGGTGGTAAGAAACTCACCCCAGCTCTCAATTCTGAGTCCGGAATTGGGCATTTTCCCCCCATGGTTCTCCTGCTCTTCCACAGTGTCTAGTTCATGCTATATTTGGCAAATATTTATTAACTTCCAATAATAATAGTGCTATAGACTGAGTGTTTGTGTCCCCCCAAAATTCATATGTTAAACACTAATCCCCAATGTGATGGTGTTAGAAAGTGGGGCCTTTGGGAGGTAATTAGGTCATAAGGGTGGAGCCCTCAGAAATAGGATTAGCACCCTTTAAGGAGACCCAGAGAGGTCCCTTGACCCTTCTGTCATATGAGGACACAGCGAGAAGTAGGCCCTCAACAGACACCAAATCCACTGGTGCCTTCCCAGCCTCCAGAACTGTACGAAGTCATGTTGTTGAAGCCACCAGGTCTGCAGTTTTCTGTTACAGCAACCCAAATGGACTAAGACAACACCTAGGAACTCTACTTGCATTTTATCTCATTTAACATTCCAACCCAGCAAGGTAGATACTATTTATCGTGTCTACTTATAGCTTACGACACCAAACTTTAGCCATGTGTTGTCACCTCTCTAAGATCGCAACAAAAGGAAGATGGGGTTCAGTATATGAAACCCGGTGTCTAACTCCAGAGCTTGTCATATTCTGCACTCAAATAAGTCCAATTTAACCATCCTGCTCCCCTTTTCCTTCTATGTCCCAGGACAGATCCACAGGCCTGGCTCAGAAGGTCATTCCTACAATTCTGGAACTACTCCAATTTCCCATGGCCCAGGTGGATTCTGCCAGATCCGTGGAAGCTGGGTAGACATTCCAGGTACACTGTATGGCCCAGGGAGGGGCATCAGTCCATGATATGGCAGAGGAGTGCCCAGTGCACACTTTGCTCTTGTTCCTGTGCTGGGAATCAGCACGATTGTTCTTCCTAGTGTTCACTCCCATACCAGCACAGACAGACCCACCACTGAGCCTGCCACAGGGTACCCACCAACCCTCAGGATCATATACCACCAACCTGCATCAAATCCTGGCCACAGCCAGCTCTAGGCACAGCCTGATTTCAAATAAAGGGAAGGGACACTGAGCAAAGACACACAGTGTGACAGGCAGGCACTATGCATGGCACCTCACTCTCCATGCTATGGTTTACCCACAAGGAAGGTGGTACTACCTCATTTGTTCTAAGAAGGAAACTGAGGCTCAGAGAAGCTAACTGACTTGCCTGGCCAGGACAATAAGTCTTTGCATGACTCCCAAAGCCCAGGGTTTCTCACTACAAATGCAACCTCCCCACTGACACCCATCCCTAAAACTGTGTACTCCTGTTGCTAGCGGATAATCAGAACCCCATCATGAGAGCCTCATTCCTCAAGCCACAGATACAGCTGCCCTTTGTTGCAATATAAATGCTGGGAAGAGGGGTGCACAAATTTTAACCAGTATGAAGTCTTCCTTAATAATAAGAAGCATTTGAATGGCATTTTAGAGTTAAAGCAATTTTTTCTCACATAACTTCACCTTATCCTCACTACAGCTCCATATCTAAGACTCACACTCCGCATTTCATATATGAGGAAGCGGAGGCTCAGAGAATGGTTTGCCCTAGAGGCACAGTGGGTCGGGGAGATGGGTGCCAGAGCAGAGATGGCAAGGCCCAGGCAGCATGACCCCTCATTCCACATACCCCTTCCCCTCACTCTGCTCCAGCCTTCTCAGAGATGGGAAGAGGAGGGAATTAGGCCCATGGGTACTGGGAGGTGGCTGTAGAGTATTTTGCCTTGGATCCTTATTCAATTCTTTGCTCCTTACCGTCACCCCCAGCCAAGAAGGCAATACCCAAAGGTCTTGCCTCGACCCAGACAGACAGCAGGCAGATGGAAAGAGACAGGACACTCAGCCAAGAGACCCCAGAGACCACACTGGACTGACAAAATCCTGAGCCATATGCACCAAGGGAGGACAGGGGCCTCTACGCCTGGGCTGGAGAGTGGGCCCCGTCCCCAGGGCATACAGCCAAGTCACCCTGGCTCGTTTCCCACAGACCCCTGCCCACCCAAGAAGCCCTGTGATAGGAGCATCCACCAGCAGACCTTCTCCACTTAGCCTGGGCTCCCAGCTCCGACAATCCAAGGCAGAACAGGAACCCTCACTCCCAGCCCCCTGGGCCTCTGCTGTCTAGGGGCCCCTTATGTTTCCTCCTCTGGGACAACCCTACAGAGAGAAACATAGGGGCAAGGGAGCCAGCGTCAGTTGCTACAGGAAACACATCCCTCTGTTAGCAACACCGCTTCAGTACAGGCCTAGAATTTTCCACACCACCAGATTCATTTTTGAAGGAAGCAGCTTCTTTGCCATATACCCCACCAACTTCACATCCTCCCAGCCCATGGCTTCACCCATTTTCTTATAACACCCTAGAGGTCATCACTGAGGGGAGAAAGGAAGTGAGGGCCCTCCTGGAGCCCCATTTTCTCATCTGTAGAGTAAGTGGTAAGGAGTACCAAAAGAGACTAAGTGAGGCCCACTCAGGTAGCTTTAAAAAAAAAAAAAAAGTGCTTTTGTTTTTTGCAGACATACCTCACTTTGTGGGGAAGGCTGTGTGCTTATACTTTAGGCAGCCTCATGGGAAACGTAAAAATCTGTGCATGTCCTTAATAAAACCCAAATAGATATCCAAGCCCCAAAAGACCAGGAGAGTTCCTCTGGAAAACACAAATACTGCATTCCCCCCACACCCATCTGTTCCATACTCAAATGTTAGTTCACAAGTACCTCACCAGAGTCAAATTACGCTTGAACTTCAACATACAGCTTGAATTAATACTAATCATTATAATCACTTGCTACAGTTGAAAATTCAATGGTTTCCTAGGGATGGAACTCTCAAAGCACGAATGCTGGATGACAGTTGGGGCTTTCTGGTATAGCACATGTTTAACTTTATAGTCTTATTTCCAAGACCACTTGATTGCACATCTGATTTCATGACCTGAGAAAATTATATAAAGAGGACGTAAGAACATTTGCATCATGACATGCGGAATGATGAGGCTGAAGAGGAACCCTGGTGGGAAGCAGATTAACAACACCTGTTTCTTCAACCTGATATTCCCCCCAGGAGCAGCCCTGCCCCACCTGTGACAATGCTCCAACACTTGCTGGTTTTGCCTCAGCCTGGGCTGGTCCAGCAGACATGGCAAATTCCCTGGTCTCTCTTCATCAGGATGACAGGCTGGTTCCAAGGTGTAGGCAGAATGGTGTGGGGCAAACCCTGGGCTGAGGGGTCACAGCAGATGTGGTTTGAACCCAACTCCGCTACTTCCTAGCTTGTGACTTCCAGCAAATTATCCCTCTCAGAGTCTCTCAGGGGTTTCTTCTCCTAAAATGGGGTCATAACAGATAACTTCCAGAATTACAAAAAGTGATCAAATGAGCTGAGTAAAGCACCTAGATCAGAGCCTGGTCCAAACTGCACAGCTATGCTTGATATATGGCAGCACCTGTTCTCACTGCAGCCTTGACCATTTATGTCCCAGAGGTCCCAAAGCCAGGGAAAAGGCTTGTTTAAGAGCCCCAGGCTTCCATGTCAGAGGGAATTCTCATAGTTTTTCTCCATGGGGGTGTTGTTTTAGGGAAATTCCCCATTGTGAAGACCTGTACCTCACTCTGTAAAACATTGAACTCCTCTGCACTCTGCTCACTGTCTCTAGAGCTTGTCCACAGTCGCCCTCCATGCAACTACCAAAAGCGCACCATATTATTCCAAATACCCCCTAGGGTATACCACCCCCATGGAGAACCACAGCTGAAGCCTTCTCCCTGCCAGTCTGAACCAGAAGTCAATGCCTCCCCTTAGAGCAGAAATGTCCATTCAACAGAGAGTTTTGTCAGGAGCCCTCCAAATTTTATTCTTTTTTTTTTTTTAAGATTTTATTCATTTACTTGACACACAGAGAGAGAAATCACAAGTAAGCAGAGAGGCAGGCAGAGAGAGAGAGGGAAGCAGGCTCTCCGCCAAGCTGAAAGCCTGATGCGGGACTCGACCCCAGGACACTGAGACCATGACCCGACCCGAGCCGAAGGCAGAGGCCCAACCCACAGAGCCACCCAGGTGCCCCAAATTTTATTCTTGACCTTGTCACAGGGTGGGTCACATTTCCCCTCCTACAGAACTCCTAAGACCTCCACTGTCCTCATCAGCTTCCCCTAGTAAGAATCTTTTGAGTTGCCAGTACCATAACATGAATTCTTTTAGTAAAGTCCCTTGACCTAGAAATTCTGCATTTATTAATTTAGACTAGAACAGGAGGTGGTTCCCAAAGACAATGTCAGACACTTTTGAAAAGAAACAATCTGGGAGCCACCAGGATCTCATCAAGAATCTTCTCTCACATGGTGAAAGAGGGGCTGTCTACTTACTCCACCCTGCAGAAACCATGTGACTAGTTGGTGTAGGGGCCAAGGCAGATCACCCCCAAAATGAGCTACTTTTGCATGCAGATTATTTTGAGCTGAAAACAATCAAGGCCCAAAAGACTTAGAAAGAAACTTTGACCTTCCCCCTACATAAAAGAATTTAGAGGACCTGCTCCAGGAAGAGAGCCAGAGATAACTACAGTATTATATGAACTAGGGATGATAGACAGAGAGGAACTTAGCAAAGTCTGTTTGTTAAAATTCCTCTCTATGCCCCATTGTTTCTGAATGGCCCAGCAAACATCTGTTTGGAAAACATTTACTCTTTCCCATCTTCTTGTGAATTGCTTTCCTTCCCTTTGAAGGTTCAGACCTTACCTCCTTCTCCTCAGTTCAGGATGACATATATACCTCATTTTGTCTGACTATCTTTGGAATCTCATGTCTGTATGGATTCCCAGTATGTGCATAATTAAATTTTATTTTCTTCTGTTCATCTGTCTCATGTCAGTTTGATTCTTAGTTCGGCTAGAAGAATCTTAAACGGTAGAGAAAAATTTTTTCTCCCTAACACTGGCAACCATGAGTGTGGACTACAAGATATCTGTATGTTTCAAAGCAAGTCTTAACTGCCACATACTGATGTTGCAGGAATATGAGTCCTCCTACCTGAAAAAAATATTTGTAATATACATGATACGGCACTCACAAGTTATGTGTGTATACACACACACACACACACACACACAAAGAGAGGAAGTGGGGAGAAAGGCCCTTGAATATGTGGAGGTTAGAGGTATCAATGTACCACACAACTGAAAATCCACATATAACTTGGATTCCCTAAAAACTTAACTAGTAATAGCCTACTGTTGACTGAAAGCTTTACTGATAGGATAAACAGTTGATTAACTTACATTTTGTATGTTATATGTACAACATAATATAGTCTTAACAATAAAGCTAGAGAAAAGAAAATGTTATCAGAAAAATCATAAGGAAGAGAAAATATATTTTACAGTACTGAACTGTATTTACTGGGAAAAAAATCCATGTATAAGTGGACTAGTGCAGTTCAAAACTATGTTGTTCAAGGATCACCTGGATATGTATATAGGTGTATATATATACACACACAGAGACACATATGTATGCAATGGGGCACCTGGATGACTAGTCAGTTATGTGTCTGACTCTTGATCTCAGCTCAGGTCTTGATCTCAGGGTCATGAGTTCAAGCCCCATCTTGGGCTCCATGCCCAGCCAACTTAAAAGAAAAAATGACATGTGCGTGTATAATGTATATTACTGATATATATTAATTATATCATTATGTGATTGATTGATATACAGTAATTGTATGTTATATCATTACTTACATATTATCTATCATTAATATATTAATTATATGTGTAATTAACATGTATTATACACTATAAATTAAAAGTATCTGCAAATTAAAATGAATGATAAATAACTCAGAAGAAAAACATATAGACAAAGGAAATAAAAATACAATTTTACAAAAGAAGTGAAATAACATGGAATTGAGATACTCCTGTCCAACTCTCAAACCAGCAACTTCTTTTGAAATTATAAGTGTCTGATACTCATGAGAGTCTATGAGCAGCTTGATAAACTGCTGGTAGGAGTGTAAGCAGGTATTTCCAGAGGTTAGTTGAGCAATAAATGTATTTTTTTAAATCTCTAAAAATATACATAGTCTTGGACCAAGCAATTATACTTCTAAAATGTATTCTCAAAAGTATTTATGGATGTTCTCTAAGATTTAGTCCTTTTTCATTATTATGAAAAATGAAAAAATATCAAAAGACACTAAATAACCAACAATAGGAGATTGATTAAACAAATGATTTACATATAACATGAAGCAAAGCTAATAAGATGTTAAATAGATTACCAAATATTATCATTGCATTTTGTTTTAAAAAGTATATACACCAAAAAGTACTGGGAGTATATAAAGATACATGAATAATTTTTAGCATTTGCTGATAAAATCCCAAGTGATTTTCTTCTTCCTTTTTGATTATCTGTGTTTTCTCAAATGTCTATATTGGCCTAAAAGTTCTAAAATATCTCTAAAGTCACATACAAGTTTCTACGTAGTAAAAAGTCATATATGGACAGATCACATCACCTCAAGAGTACGAATTCCTTGAATACCAGGTTCTAAGTCTGATTTATCTTCATCAACTACCCCCAAGATATTAACTTAGGGCCTTGAATAATGACAATTGCCACTTATTGAAGGAGCACCATGTGCCAGGTGTTGTACTAAATTGTATCTTTTAATATAGTAAAATTCAGTAAGCACTTTTCGAAAGAAGGAGGGAAGGAGGACAGATGGAAAGGAATAACTGAATAAATGTCCAAAGATCTGAAATAAGTTGGCAGCTCTCTCGCCAGGAAGTGACCTGCTCACTTTTGAGGTCCCTTCTAACTTGCAGGCCATACCAATGTGCCAAATCATTTCTCCTTCTGAAGACCGGAGCAAAAGGACGAAAGGGGTTAGGAGGAGAAGGACCACACTAGAAACCTGGGTTTTAGAAGCCACACGTTTTAGAAGATCTCAGGGGGAACTACCAAGTAAAGCTTTAAAAATCACTTTTAGAAGGGTTCTTACCAGATTCAAGAAAACTAACATTAACACGACAATTGCCTGTTAATGAATCCCTTTGACCTTGGCAAGGTTAAATTCATTTTCACAAAAACTCCCAAGCAGTCACCATCACCATTAGAGGGTGAATAAATTAGACAAAGTTTCATAGGCACCTAAATAAGTAACTCAGGACAGTGTGTGAGCTCTCACAAAGAACAATGAGGCCAAGGGAGTGCAGAGGGGCAACTTCTTTCTGATGGGGAAGGACAGCACAGGAGGTGGCCAGTGAGAGACAGGATAGATGAGATTTCTCAAAGCCGAGTTAGGGAAATGGCATTCCTGGCTGAACAGAGCAAAGGCTCTGAGGGCTGGGATCTGGGTAAAGGCAAGTAATGATGAGTGTGGGGGAAGATACACGTTTGAAGTGACAGTTGAGGCAGGAAACCCTAGCTCAAGCCAGAATGGGGAGGCTTGGGAAGCAGGCTAAGGAGTTCAGAGTTAATTCTGAAAGGAACGTGTTCAGTCCATGGCCCAGAAATCTTGGGCCACTTCATTAAAAGGAACAAAGTATTCCAAAAATGAGCTCCTCTCCATTGGTACCTTCTTGCCCCTGGCAATTTCCTGCTGCAATGGCAAGCAGAGGCAGCCCACCAAAAAGCAAATCAACATACCACCTCATTTTCAAAGGTTTTGGGGTTAAGTTCAGATTTAAAGCCATAGTGACCAGCGCATACCCAGAAGTAGAAATGCTGGAGTAGCTCCTTGGCACCTGGCTTTGCCCTGTTTCTCCAAACTCTGACATTCCAGAAAGGAAGCCTCCCTGGTTTTGTCCACCTCCTGGGAAGATGAGGGGTCAATCTCTGGCCAGTTCTTTCAAAACAGTGCACAGCATGGGACCAGTAGTGAAAGCATCCAGAACTGTTCTCTTGAAATTCAGGGTCAAGAGGGTCAGCCCGCTAGTCCTGCTACCTCTAATAGCCCCTCTGGGACTCCTCTTGGTAACAGGTTTCAGAAGCGAAGAAAACAGAGAGCCACAGCGAGTCCAGAGGACAGGGGACCCCTTTGCTCAAACATTTCAGTAACATGATCCATCCCTCCCTGCCTGGATTCCGTGCCTGTCTGACTGGTTCTCTCTTCCTCTTCCTCTTCCTCTCCCTCTCCCTACCTTCTTACATACATCCTTACTTCCCTCACCTGCCTTTCTCTGTGCCCCTTTCTCCTCCTTTAAACTTTTGTAAAAACCGTCCTTCAGTCTGTCTCTGACTCAATCTCTGTGCGTCTGTCTCTTTCCGCTTCTGCGTCTCTTGTTTCTGTCACTATCCCCACGTCTCTGTCATTCTATTAGTCTCTGTCTCTGTTTCCGACCTGATATCTAGGTGTTTCCATAATGTCTCTGTGTATCTCTGTCTCAGTTTCTATGGTGTCCACGTCTTTCTGTCACTCTCTGACTTCCCTCTTTTAGTATTTCTAGATCCATCTCTCCGTTTCTCTGCCTCCATCCCTGTCTCTATCTCTCCTCTCTGATTTACGTTGCTAAAGTCGCAGCAAGGAAATGGAGCTGTTCAGAAAGGGGTAACCCTGAAAACCAGCTCCAGCAGGCTGCCGGCTCAGAGCGGTGGGAGCGGCACCGCGGGGACAGCCCCGGGCGCGGCGACCCCCCCACTCACGCGGCTCCCTGGCCCCGTCACCGCTCCCCGGGGCTCCCCTCTCGAGAGCCCCGGGGCCCCGCCGGACCCCTGACCACCTCCGGCCCCCACTTAAGAAGGACCCTCGCAGCCAGGTGAAAGGAGCCAGGAGTCGGACAGAGGGTACAAAGTTCTCACCAATGGTGAAGCTGTAGCCATCGATGCTGAAAGTAGCGCTCCGGCATTTTTTGAAGCCCTCTTTCCTGTTGCTGGCGTCCGTCATGGCTCGGCTGGCGGCGTCCCGGGCTTCCCCGCAGCGCAGCGCGCAACCCCGCGCCCGCGCCCCGCGCTCGGCGATGTCCCCTCCCCCGGCCGCGCTGCGCACGGTCCCCGAAGCCCAGCCGCCTGCCCCCTGCAAGCCCGAAGCGTCGGGTGCGGACGCTGTGGCTGCAAGTCCGCCGAGGCTTTAGACGCACCGCGCGATCAGCGCACGGCGCCACTGCCCCATCCCCGGTGCCAAGTTCCAGATAGGGCGCGTGGAGCGCTAGGAAAGGGAGGCGACGCGCGCCCCAGCGTGGGGACGGGGGCTGAGCGGGTGCCAAAATCCCTGTCTTTTCCACCCTACTCTCTGTGAGCGCCGAAGCCAGCGCGCTCGCCTGTTTTCTCTCTCAACTTCGCCTTCCCCTCTCTGGGGGCTGGTGGGGTTTGGGGACTCAAGGGAATGGCTCAGATCTGGCGTCGTGCTTCTTCTAGACGTTTTCTCTGGCAGGCAGCAGAGCTCCCAAAAAGCACATCAACAGATGGAAAAGCAAACATCTAAGCCGGTCAGATGCTGCCAAAGTTTACTCCAAACAAGGAAGTCAGGGAAATCGCCACGCCTACTTCCTCCCAGCAGATGTCCCCTCAACTAGCCGGGAGCCCCAGGAGATTACTGCTCAGCAGTCCCTCACTAGAGATGATTATCAAAGCAACCCATATTTGTGGCCACGTGCTTTCACACAGAGGCTCGAACGTATTCGATTTACAACCGTGTTCTAGCCCATTCCTCAGGGCACGTCCCAGCTCTCTCCAGTATGGCTTTGCCAAATAATTAACTCCTGGTATTTAGGGAGGTAAGAGATTTTACCAGTCCTACAGCTAACCCTCTTGCTACAGATGAGGAAACTGAGCCTCAGAGGGGCTTGATTAAGGTCCTACAGATAGAAAGTTGCAGCGTTAGACATAGTATCAATTTCTGACACCGATCACTGGCCCTTCCAGTACCTGAAATGACCAGCTAACAGTTATTGAGGATTTAGAGTTGCACTGTTCTATGTCAGGGACTAGGGAGCTCATGTGAATAGACGAGAGCACAGTCCCTCGGTGGAGTCCACCCAGTGTCACATGTAGAATGACAGTGCTATGCTCAAACTATTGGGAGACTACAATTAATTTAACTTCATTTGCTGTGATGGGATTTGACACAATTAATAAACACTTATCCATCAGAGAGTCAATCAAGTATATTTAGAGAGTCAATCAGGTTTGTTCCTAATTGGTTCCAGTTGAGTTGAGGGAGCAGTGGGTCCACATGTCTTCAGAACCTAATTAAAATTAGAAACCCTCTCCAAAAAAAGGCACATCTACACACATGTGCAGTGTTCTACACACAGTTTCAGGGGACTCATAAAACTCTCAAGCCCCCAGGTTAATGAATGTCTCAGGGAACTGAATCTCTTTCAATTAACCATATACTTTCAGAGACATAAGTGTTTCTTTCTTTATGTCAGATGTCTTGGAACTTCAGTTATAAATTACCTCAGGAAAGACCTAGACACCTAGACCCACATTCATATTGATAGTATCCTTAGATCAATAGCAAGATTAATCGATCCACAAGGCAACAGGTGACAAGGACCTCATGTCACACATAATGACACATCTCAGCTTGGAAGCCAGGGGTTGCTTCGACTCTAAGATACTCCTTGAGACCAGAAATGGTTACAGCATGAAAGCATCAAAAGGGATCTATAGACAGACAGACTTGGGTCTGAAATCTGATTCCACCATCTACCAGCTATGTGACCATGAGAACGATGCTAGACCTTCATGAGTCTTGCTTTCCTCATCTTATCATGAGGATTAAGTGAGAGGATGAAACCCAGACATACAGTGGGCATTCAGTTACTACAATTGCCAGGTGGCTCCCGACTTTCATTACGTAGACACTGGAAATTTCTTCTCCATGACAACAATATATTTTAGTTATTGCTATCACCATTAATTTTGTAAATAAGGAAAATTTTACATATAACATTTTTATGTATATTACCTAAAATATTAGATATATTTTTAAATTAAGTAATGAAAAGGAGTTTCCAATAGTTCCCATTCCCCTGTATTTCTCACACTTTCCCAAACCTTTAGCAGAAGCACCTGCCTTCTTTTGTGTCACTGTAAATCCTGGAGTGAGGAGCCTGAAAGCCCTGTGTGATAGTCTCCTATAGTAAATTATCAAGAAAAAAGAAAACCCTAATGCAATGGAAATTTTTCCTTGAGTGAGCGAAATTAAAACTTGGTATTTAATCACTCTTAGCAGAAAAGCTTTTTGAAATACAATCTATAAAAATAATAACAACGTGATCATTTATCTGTCCCCTAAAGACTGGTAAAAATAACTTGCCTGAACAATTAGAACTGTCTTTAAACTGCTTCTCCCCAGAATCATTACCTCTCTCCCTGGTTTTAGAGATTGCACACCTACAGAACCACTAAATGCATTGCTTCAAGTGCAAAGTCTCAAAGCAGCCTTCTCAGTGTGGAGCTCTCACAACAAACCAAGTGAAGTTGAGTGCTCACATTACATAAGCCAAGAAAGAATGAGCTTGAGACTAAGATCAAAAGAAGCATTGCTTTCACTTGCTTGCTCAGAAATGCTCAGTCAAGAATGCTTATGAGGTAAGAAAACTAAACCAAACAGCTAAGCAGATGTATGGATGCTGCAACCTTTGTCAGAGCAGGGGGTGACCGACTAAGGCCACCAGGACAAATCCAACCTGTCACCTGTTTATGTGGTCTTCATTTGAGGAATGGCTCTCACATTTTTAAGTGAGCGAAAAAAATTCAAAAGAAGACCAAGTCTTCCGACATGTTAAAACTATATGAAGTTCAAATTTCAGTGTTAGAACATTGACACACCCTTTTACTTACATATTGTCTATGGCTTGCTTTTAAAACAAAAGGCAGAGTTGAGTTGTTGTGCCCAAGACTGTATGGCCTGCAAAACCAAAAATATTTACTATCTGACCCTTTACAGAAAATGTTTGCTCTTAGTAGTAAATATCCTACACCTGTCTGGACTTGGATAACTTCTAGTTTTACTACATTTATTTTAAAATAAATTGAGGGGAGACACCTGGGTGGCCCAATCAGTTAAGTGTCTGCCTTAGGCTCAGGTCATGATCTCAGGATCCTGGGATAGAGCGCCACATGGGTCTCCCTGCTCAGCAGCAAGTCCGCTTGTCTCTCTCCCTCTACCTCTCCCCCTGCTTGTGCACATGCAGACTCTTTCTCAAATAAAATAAAATTTAAATCTAAAATAAAATAAAATAAGTTTGGAAAGGAAGTATCTTTTTTTTAAACTACTAGAGTGGATTCTAACAAGGAAGGTACAGCAACAAATGTGTCATGAGGGAAGGAAGGAAAAAACAATATACACATTCATAGCTTGATCCAGTATTTGGCCAATATTAATTATATTAAGATGAATCTCTCCCAAGAGGTAATGCATGACCCTACTTCATCTTAATAACTCAGTACCTAAATCAGCTCATGGCTCATGGATGAAATCATGTCCTTCAAAATGTAACAACTACATACAAAATAGTAAAAATCTGGTAGGATACTCCTTTGACACAGGTACTACTCTCATGTCCTTGGAAACTCGCTGTGCAGGGGTTTTTATGAGAAAGAGTGCCAATAACATGTATTTATTGTTCCTTGGTCAAAATGTCTAGAAAAAGATGAGCCACTGCATGTAGCATATGTTATCAAAAAGTCAGCTTTCCAGGAAAATAAATTTTTATCTGTCACACCAAAGAAAAGACAGCTCTTCAACATTTTGTTAATACATTTCAACCATTCTCAGGTAGGAAGCTGTCTACCATTTGGAATTCTCCCAACAGCCAATGGTCGAAGAATTGTAAACCCAAGTTGCCCCAATACCCCTTATGAACACCCACTGAGCTGTCTGACAGCTATTCCAAATTCTGGGAGAGGCCCCCTCGCCTTCACATGATCACAGAAACAGCTGCAGGCAATGAAGTTTCTGAACTGCAATCCTGTTCCTCCGGCTGTAATTGGTAAGATCTAGATGGAGCTAATGAGTATATTTGCTGGGAACAGTAATTATTAGAGGTGAAAAGAAAGTTCCAGCACATTCCAAGGGTGCCTGTGTGGCTCAGCCAGTTAAGTATCTGACTCTTCATTTTGGGTCAGGTCATGATCTCAGGATTGTGGGAATGACACAGGGCCCTTATCCCTCTCTTTCCCCTCTGCCCCTCCCCACACACACATGCCCACAAGAACTAACTCACTCACTCTCTCTCTCTCTCTCTCAAATAAATAAATAAAATCTTTAAAGAAGGAAAGGAGGAAAGGAAGGAAAGAAGGGAGGGAGTGAGGAAGGAAGGAAGGAAGATGGTTAATTTCAGGACACTCAAGACCCATTCCAGCCAGTATCTGAAAATCAGCCCCTCCCAAGTTCCATAATACGCCTTCATACTATATTCCCTTTTATACCTTTTATACCTCCCTATGAGGTATAAAATACCTCATACTATATTCCCTTTTTGTGAATGACCCAGCATAAGGGAGTTTTTCTTGCTTGCAACCAGCAGTGCTCACTAGTCCACCAAACATACTTCCTTCAAAGCAGAACACAGAGGAAGAAGAAATGAACAGAGAAAAGGAGGAATCAATCAATCATTATTGAATGCCAACTATGTGTTGGGCATTATGCTAACCAAGAAGTGGTCCCTGGCTTTGAGGACTTTACGTGAAAAATAAGTTCCAGACGGTCTCAGGAACAGAGCATCCGAATGAGAGAGCAGCCTCACAAAGTCTGCATGTAGGGAAGCAAGTCCTCTTCAGCTGTCACTAACACCCCTCTCAGTTTCATTTCGCTTTTAGCCTATTGCTTCCCTAGGGCCCATTCTTTATTTCTCATATGAATTAGGCCCAGGGATGGCAGAGACCATCTATGTAAACAGGAGAAAAAAAGGAAAGTGCCTACATCTTTGAGGGTCCAAGAAACATACCGGAAAGACACCTGGAAGGCCCTGATGGAGATTACAAAATTCTATTTGCACAACAAGGCAATTTTGCTTTGTGATAAGGACAACCCCCTGTCTACTCTTTTTTCTAGTTTTATATGTTCTTAGTCCAGTTGTGAAAGTGACTATTTTTCAGTACCTACCTTCAGTGTCAAAAAATTCTTCAGTGTCAAAAAGTATTAAGTAGCAAATTAGAGTAAATTCAATTTTTTTTTTGCAATGAGAATTTGGGGAAATCTTTCCAATAGCCTTTGTAGTCTGGAGATTTTGAGAATGAGAGTGACATAAAAGACTGTCTTGAATATATTTTACACAATCCAGAATACAAGCCTGAGATATTCTTTCCCCTCGGACCACTTGGTTTGCCTAGAAACCTCCTCCTCAAGCTTCAAGTCTCCACTGATGTCCTAGGTCCTCCAGAAAGCATTTCCTGCCTGTCCTTCCTGGAGGGAGGTGGCCACCCTGGGAGTGGCCGGTCCCCAGAGCCTCCCCAGAACCCCATTCTGCATGTCCATCCCTAGAACCATCACACTACACTCATACTGCTTTTTTACACGCTGGTCATCCCGTGAGGATACGAGCTGCTGGTAGCAGGGTTGGATCTTCCATCCCACGCCCAGCACAGTGCCTGGCCCAGAGTAGGCCCTCACTACATTTAACGAATCAAAGAGTGAATACAGATGTAATATGCAATGTTTCATGCCAAGAGGTGACATGATGGGGGTAAGAGACTCATTCGCAGGCATTCCCTCCCTCTGCCATTCCTCTATCTTCCTCTACGATGAGATTCGGAGCCAGTTCAAAACACAGCTCCATAATGAACAGGTTAGCAACATTTAAAATTAATAAACTAAAGCAAAAATTCCTCTATTTGCTAACTGTGTGACCTTGAACAAATTGCTTAGCCACACTGAGTCCGTAAAATGGAGACATAATACTTATCTCATAGGGAATAGGTGATTTATAATATGATAATTTATGTTAAAGACTTATTCTGAGGATCACCTGCGTGGCTCAGTCCCTTAAACATGCAACTCTTGATTTTGGCTCAGGTCATGAACTCGGAGCCCTGAGACTGAGTCACGCCTAGGGCTTTACACTAAGCAAGGGAGACTGCTTACGATTCTCCCTCTCTCCCTCTCCCTCTGCCCCTCCTGCACTCTTTCTCTCTCTCTCCAAAATAAATAAATAAATCTTTTTAAAAAAAGACTTACCCTGAACCTGAGTCATGGTAAACTTTCAGTAAAATTTTTTTAACATTATCCTCATCACTAGGACACTAGATCCCTTCTGTGCTTGTTTTTTACATATAGTGTTTGAGATAATCCATACTTGGAGGCAAGAGAAACAAGGCTTAGGGTCCTCTCACCCCTGGGTCCAAGCTCCAGAGAATCAGTCACTCCAGGACCAATGGAGCCATAGGTTCCAGGCCTCTATCACTCGGCTGAGCTGCGGACACTCGCAGGGTTCCTCAGAGCTGGAGTCCGGAGTTTAGACAAGGCATGGTTCAGACAGCACCTGAGGAGATGCTCAGTTACACTCCACCCATGCACACACGCCAGCGTCCAGTGGCCTCCCCATTCCACGACACTTCCGTCATCTGCACATTAGCACACCTGGGCATTTAGTAGACGTGCTGTGGCCCCCATCTTCTAGGTCTCCGGGCAGCATTAACTCAAAGGACCACAGCTGCCTCCTTAAGATGTCTTCTTGCTCCCGGGCATCCAGGACACAGCTTGCTCCTGATTTGTTTCCCAGCTTTCTGGCTAATTCATTTACTGTCATGTAACCAGGAAACCCCTCATCCTGGAAGTTCTTATCTCCTCACACTCTTCCTTCTCTGGCTGAACAATCCTCTTCACTCTGGAGAGCTCCCTTAATGGCTCTCCAGTATCTTTTTCCAGCTGCTGGAAAGAGATGCCTTGTGGCTCAGGAAAGTGATTGTCCACACCCTTAAAAGCATAATATTTTACTAGCAGTCACTATGCCCCATGGTCCACAGTGGCCACTGACTCCATGCTGTTTTGTCTCTACACAAAGCCAGTCTCATAGGCATGAAGCTCCATCACTCCCCAGGACAGCATGAACATGGCTCATGACAACTATGGAATGGGGACAAAGTCTGGTCCCCTGACCAGAGCACCCAGACCCAGTGGAACTCAAAGACACTGTGGCAAACCCATGGGCTGACCTTCTATATCTCTGCCGGAAAAATAGTTATAGATATCTTGGGCAATGGTGTGTTTGAGCCATAGTTTCTTCTGGCTGCAACTACCTCTGACCTTTATTTAGTGTGCTATAAGATTAGTCAGTACCCACTGCCACTGCTCAACAAAGGCAAAACACAGACACTTCAATGCCACTTAAAACAGTGGTTCTTCGGGGCGCCTGGGTGGCTCAGTGGGTTAAGCCACTGCCTTCGGCTCAGGTCATGATCTCAGGGTCCTGGGATCGAGCCCCGCATCGGGCTCTCTGCTCAGCAGGGAGCCTGCTTCCTCCCCTCTCTCTGCCTGCCTCTCTGCCTGCTTGTGATCTCTCTCTGTCAAATAAATAAATAAAATCTTTAAAAAAAAAAAAAACAGTGGTTCTTCATGATAATAGCATGCTGAAATCACCTTGGAACTAGAAATCATACAGACACCAAGATTCACCAAAACAGATTCTGATTCACTGGTCTTGGATGGGAAGTCTAAGCACTGGTATTTTTTAAAAGCTCACTAGATGATTCTAGTGAGAAGCCAGGGATAAAAACCACTACTGGTTTGCAATATTCATCCCAAACATTCCTGGTCTATTTCCAACCTATTTCCATCATGATGTTTCCATCTGGCGTCCGACTCCAACCTGTTTCCATCATGATGGTTCCATCTGGCTCCTGACTCAAGGTCATGTCTCCCATTGCAAACCCCACCTGTATTTGGGTTTCCTTCTTGATTCTTCACTTTCTCTCAAGGGCTTCACTTAGATACACCCTATCAACTCTTCTCATTTCAGACTTCCTTGAGAGGGTTCTGACATTCTGTTGCTTCTTGGAGGCCCATAGGAAAAAAAATAATAATAATAATAATCATGTATATAAATATATATAATAGTCAATTATATGACTATTATATATATATGACATATATATATATATATATATATATATATATATATATATATAGTGCCTACTATGTGCCACATCCTGAATTAGTTTGCATAGCTAATCTCTGTAACAAATATCCAAAGTCTCAGTGGCCCGGCACCATAATAAAGATTCATTTCTTGCTCATTACAAAGCCCAACAGTGAGTAGGGAAGGTGTGTAACTGTGGACTGATTCAGGGACCCAGACTCCTTCCACCGGGTCACTCCACTGACCCCTAGGTCCCCAGGGTCCTCCAATGGATGCCCCACATCTAGCTGACAGATGAAGGGAGAGAAAAAGACGGAAAACCATGAAGAAGAATTTTAGGGACTAGGCCTGAAAGAAACACATATCCCTTCCTCCCACGTTCCATTAGCCAAAAATCAGTCATATGGCCCCACCAACATGTAAGAGGGTATCTGAGAAATGAAATTAAGAAAGAAAAGAGGGTTTGGTAAACATGAATACTTTGAAACCCTATCCTTATCACTGTTTTGACCAAATTTGACATCCAAGTCAGGTGCTAACACAGTTTATACCCCTGCGCTAGGGCTGAGGGAAAAAAATCTGCCCCCAAATGAGAGTTATAACATTTCAATCTTAAGACCAGGCTCACTTGGGGCGCCTGGGTGGCTCAGTGGGTTAAAGCCTCTGCCTTCGGCTCAGGTCATGATCCCAGGGTCCCAGGATAGAGCCCGGCATCGGGTTCTCTGCTCAGTGGGGAGCCTGCTTCCCTCTCTCTCTGCCTGCCTCTCTGCCTACTTGTGATCTCTGTCTGTCAAATAAATAAATAAAATCTTTCAAAAAAAATAAATAAAGACGAGGCTCACTTGACCAAAGCACCTAAGCCCACCACCACCATATAAATTAAAGTTTTGCCCCAGAAAAAACACCTCTTTTTCATGTGTTCTGTTGCTGGTATTATCATTTAGAGAAGGTTTAAGAGTACAAACAGTTCTAATAGTATGTTATAGCTCCGACTTTAGAAAGCAAGCCAAAATTATAATTCATTTAGTAGTTAAAAATGACATGATTCTTGTGACATATGACTTTTTCTTTCTGTAACTAGAAAACCTAAATATATAAAAACAGAAAAATGCCAGTATGTTAAGAGGCAAGAGGAATAACAGAGAGTTGCTGAATGATCCTTAGTAGGCCAGCAAAATTTGCCACATCAAACATGCTTGATGAGGCTCAGGGGGATAGGGGATTAGAATAAATACAGAGCATCCAAGGTAACAACTTGCACAGCAATAGGTCCCAAATGACAACCTGTTATAGGTAGAATCTGCTCCCATATGCACTTGGACGTGGATAAGGGAGCACAGTTTCCTAGGGGTCTAACATGGCTCAGGCCACCATGCACCAGGCTCTGTTCTAAGGACTCTATGCATACATCTCATTTCAAGACCTCCAATAACAAGAATGTGTTATGGAGTTAAGAGTGTCTCACTGCAGTTCTGAAATCCCTGGAGAAAGTAACTCCTCTCAGTGGCAACCTTGGCAACAGAATTATCAAGAGCGCCAGGAATGCTGGAACCAAAGAAAACAGACAGGCAGCCCAAAAGAGGATTTCTGACACCAAAATGGGTTCACCAATTTGGATCCAACTATTTCGTACTACAAGTACAAAATGACTTATAATAGATTCTCCTCCATCTGTTGCTCACTGGCAGCTAAATTCATCTCGTACTTTCTTCCAGCTAAGTAACTCACCTCCAACAGGATATCAAACATGTTCTTTGTCACTAGCAAACATGTACCCACACAGATATACACAGCTAGACACACACACGCCCGCGCGCGCGCGCATACACTCCACTTTTGTGTCTGGATGTGGACTCTGCTGCTGTTAATGATAAGGATGCTGGTGTTTTGGAGAAAATGTGACAGACCAACACAGTTAGAGTAAAGATTAACTACATTAAGAAAAAAGAAAAAACTGCAAAGTAGGATACAATATGGTTGCAATTAGGTAAAAACATACTTTGGAAAGACAGGACAAAAACACACCAAAATGGTACTGATGATTATATTCTGGTGCTGGTGTCATAGGTAACTTGGTTTCCCAGAGCTGGTGAGCTCAGGCTTGACCTAGTTCATATGTACACAGACTGGCTGCACCCTTGGTGGCCTCCCACCCAGGAACATCAGTGAAATATAGTTTCTTCTTTGATGTGTCCTCTAAATGTTATACTATGCCCATAATTACAAAAGAAAGAAAAATATACATTTTAAAATCAGTTGTCAGTACAGATGTGGATATCTAAATTAATTCCTGTATTCTCATGTTTAAAACATTTTATAATTTGAAATGTATATTAGGGGTGCCTGGGTGGGTCACTCGGTTAAGCATCCAGCTCTTGGTTTTGGCTCAGGTCATGATCTCAGGATCCTGGGATCAGGCTGTATGTTGGGCTCTGCACTCAGCAGGGAGTCCACTTGTGGAGTCTCTCTCCCCCTCTTCTCCTTCTCTCTCTCTCTCTCTCAAATAAATAAGTAAATCTTTAAAAATAATAATAAAATAAAATGTATATTAAACTAAATTATCCTGAGCCAGATCAATGACCCATCCCTAAACTTTATGAAGTTAATGTCTATTTCATTGGCTGATACATTCTGAACACCTAGAACAACGTCTAGCACCTAGCAGGCAGTTAATACTGGTTAAATGAATACATGAGTATTTTGGTTCTAACAGTAGCTTCAAGCAGAAATATGGGAATGAACATGTCAGCCTTCTAAGTCAAAGATATGCTCTCCGCATGCTCCATGGACCAGAATAAGATGGTCCATCTTTACCACAAGAATTGGTAAAAAAGAATTCATGTTCATTGCCCAAAAACTCCTGGCTCCTCTTTTTAGAAGGTATTTCATTCTTCCATCATACCAGGACCTAATGGAAAAATCCTGCTACCACATCGTCAGTAATGCAACATCTTCTACATTGGTACTTTATAAAATATCAGGCATGTTCACCAAACAAGGCAAGCTGATGCCCAAAGACAGATTACGCACCTGGATGGTTGAAATTGTAAACTGTGATCATGAATTTTTAAAAAATTCTTCAAGGGTAGGGAAAGCACAAATCTCTACCTTGACAAGACGACTGAAATCTTAGAGTCACAAGCAGATTTTTCCAGATGTTGATTATGTTGCTGCTCCCAAAACTCTACAAGAGAATCAGTCTCTATTATCATGAGAAAAGAAAAGCAGCTACAGTTAGCAGCAGGTGGGAGTATTAATGATTTATGCTGAGAGGCTTTTGTCAGCTATTTAAGTTACCAAAAGGTATTTTTTTTCCATTGTGACAAATTCTTGCACATCTATTTGGGAATCCAATTTTTTTTTACAAAACACCTCTCTAAACAGCAAAGGGCATTTAGAAGAATGGAGGTGATTGGGTTTCTTCTTTTCCCACGAGTTGCCTCCTGGCTTCGTTAACTCTCTCTCTCCAACTTTGAAGATATCCTGCAAACCACAAAGCATTGTCATTGACACGTAGCCTGCACTGAGCACACAGTTATGGGATCAACTAAGAATGTGTGACAACCAAATTGCCTCTCAAGGAAAACTGAAGGGCAATGGAAATGCAAAAGCACTCGTGTTGGAAATAAGTGGAAAAGGGTGAAAATGAGGTGGTAATTCAGTGATTAAGCTGAAAAGAGGAAGAGAAAAGCCAACAAGTCCTTCTAGTAGTTGTCTTCATTTTCAGCTCCTATTTGTTGAGGTCACTGTGCCTAACCCTCTCCGGTCCACATTGCCTTTAGCCCTCACAATGATTCCCAGCTCGCATATGAAGGCCAGCCACAGCAAGGTGGATGTGAGATGTAAATGGGGGCCAATCGGACTCCTCTCCAGACCTCCATCCACCATGCTAGGCTGGCTGCCTCTCTTCTTCTTCTGAAAGGTGTAAAGTTCCAGACACTCCCATCTGATTGAGGGCCCTTCCACTCATTCTTACTTTTTCAACTTCTTCCTTTTTAACAAAATCTAAAGAACTAACTAAGCAGGGAGGAGACTGGGGCTAGTTAGAGGCCTCTTCCTTTCCCAGCCCCACACCTGGAATACAGAACTGTGTCCCTGAGGTTAACTGCCCTTGAGCTGCCCTTGAGGTTTCCGTCCCCGGGGGAGGGGGCCTTTACCTACTTCCCAAGCTTCTCCCCCACCCCCAAGTATCATTAGCAGCCATGGTTCCCTTCCACAGCACTGTCACAGACCCCTAGCACTGACCACCTGCAGCTTCCTGCTGCACCAAAATAAAGGAGAAAATCCCAGATGCCATGAAGATGACTTGCCCTAAAATCGGCAGCTGCTTAGAGGACTACAGACCACCATCCCTGATACCCAGATGGACCCCTGAAACCTCTCAACAGGGCCTCTCCTGGGAACACGTGAGGGACATCCAGCTGTCTCGAAGAAATAGGAAGAGAAAGAAAAATTGGAAGAAATTTGTATGAGTACCCAGAGGTCCAACATCTAAACCCCACAGTCCACCTTCCCTGGTCCCTGCCTTTAGGCAGCTCACAGTTTACACCTGCTGACCCTCGAGTGAATTGACAAATAGTCATAGACGGTGCCAAGACAGAGGGAAGTTGCGGGGGAGGGGATGCAGCATGGGCACTCTTAGTCCAGCCCACAAATTCCTGGAGGAGGTAACATTAACACTAGTCTCATTTTTTTTTTAAAGATTTTATTTATTTATTTGACAGAGAGAGACCTGGCAAGAGAGGGAACACAAGCATGGGAGAGCGAGAGGGAGAAGCAGGCTTCCCGCTGAGCATGGAGCCCCATGTGGGGCTCGATCCCAGGACACTGGGATCATGACCTGAGCCAAAAGCAGCTGCTTAATGGCTGAGCCACCCAGGCACCCCAATGCTAGTCTCATTTTTTAAATAGAGTGATAAAAGGCTATAAACAAATGTGATAGGATTTATTTTTAGATTCTTAGTGTCATTTTCACCCTAATCATTTTGCATCATTTTCATCCCACCCGTCCTCACAGTCATACAATAAAACACTGCAAAGAACAGCACAAGCTCCATTGCCAGGGTCCAACTCGGCCCTGCTCTCACTGGCCATCTGACCTTGGGCTCTGCCTCAGTTTCCTCATGACTGATCACAGTACCTCATCTGGCTGTTGTGAGAATAAATGACTTAAGACGTGAAAGATGCTTAGAGCAGTGTCCAGCCTGTAGGAATGACTCAGTAAGTGTCAGTATCTGTTCTTATTGTCACCATTCCCTTGTTTTCTTTTTTATTTTTTTAAGAGTTTATTTATTTGTCAGAGAGTGAGAGAGAGCGTGCACAAGCAGGCAGAGTAGCAGGCAGAGGCAGAGAGAGAAACAAGCTCCTTGTCCTGATGCGGGACTTGATCCCAGGACCCTGGGATCATGACCTGAGCCGAAGGCAGCGGCTTAACCGACTGAGCCACCCAGGTGTCCCCCCTTGTTTTCAAGCCATACACATTTCACTGTGCTTTCACAGGAGTCTCTGACATAGTCATCTGTGAAGAGTAGCAAGTGATAGGTAAAGGGACAGGGTCAAAGAGGGGTATAGACTGCCCTAATGACTAGTAGTGCGATTCTCCCTCCAGGACTTCTGATCGTCCGTGTGATTTCCAGCACTTCGCCACACTTCTTCAGTTGTTTACAAACCCTGACCTCTCAGAAGAAAGTTCCTTGAAAAGCCTAAACGACTGCAGTGCTCCTTTCACATAAACAAGGAGGGGAATGGCACTAGGAGACAACGTGACCCGCAACACTGAACACATCAGAGGACCTTACACCCGGGGTTAACTCGGGGATGCTTGGACTCAGAACCAGGTCTCCTTCTGAGTGTGATTAAATCCTTCCACACTTCAAACTCTCACAGCGTCCCTGTGTCCAGCACTCCCCAAACCACCACTACCCACAGCCTCAGGAACTTTGGGAAACACAGGTTCTTCTTCCCCACACTGGAGCCCCTGGGGACATGGGCCTCATGGCTGTGCCTCCCACCAGCACCACTGGGGGGCGCCTGTGTGTTAGCAAGGCTCCACTCCGCACCCCTTGTGAGGGTCACTTAACATAAAGGCAACAGGCTTCAGCCATCAAAAAGAACGAAATCTTGCCATTTGCCAAGACATGGATGGAACTAGAGTGTATTATCCTAAGTGAAACAAGTCAGAGAAAGACAAATACCAAATGATTTCATTCATATATGGAACTGAGGAAACAAAACAGATGAAAATAGGGAAAGGGAAGGAAAAATAAAATAAGGTAAAAACAGAGAGGGAGAGAAATCATAAGAGACTTAACTATAGGAAACAAACTGAGGGCTGCTGGAGGGAGGTCGGCAGGGTATTGGGGTAGATGGGTGATGGGCATTAAGGAGGGCACTTGTGATGAGCAATGGGCATAGCATGGAAGTGATGAATCACTAAATTCTACTCCTGAAACCAATAGGGCATTATATGTTAACTAACTTGAATTTAAATAGTTTTTTTTAAAAAACCAGAAAGGCAGCAGGAACACAAAGTGGGGAAATGCTAAGAGAACAAATGACCAAGGACGAGGACGACTGAAAGCAATATGCGAGCAGGAGTCTTCTCTGTTCTCTGAAGTGCATGCACCTTCTTGGGCTGCCTGTGGTCTCTTCTCACTGGGAGGAAAGGACCCTCACTTACCCCGCAGAAGTGACCAGGGAAAGGGGCAGTGAGCCCAGGAGTAAAGGCGAAAAATCATCAAGAGACTGGCTATGAGAATGTTAAAATGGACCACATTTGCCTGGGTATTTTCTCACAAAAACAAACAGTGCAGAGTCCTGCCTCCAGGCCTTTGGCATGGCCAAGATACCAGCAGGAGGCGCTGCCTTGCTCCCTGGGAACGGGAAACGCTTAGAAATCTCCAGAAAGATACAACTCCAGTCAAAGAGCTCAGGACTGAGGTTCAGGACACCTAGATTCAAATCCCAGCTCCGCAACGGCTGAGAAAAGCATTTGTGTCTGAGTCTTGGTTGAGCCATCATTTCAGTGGAACTGACTCTACTTGTCCCACTCCCCTGAGCTTGGCTAGAGCAGAAGGAAGAGCATTTGGAGGATTTTGAACAAAGTCAGGTGAGGCTCTGTGGGGCTTACCTTGCTCTTCTGCACCCTTGAGTTTCTCCACAGTCTCCCCAGGGCTATGGCACTCCTCTGCAGATGCTGTACTCCTGGCTTCTGTCAGCCAAGAAAAGAAATATCTCGTCAGGCCCCAGGTGATAACCAGAGGAGGACATCCTGGATGTCTCTGCCTGGCCTTTGACTTTGTTTTTTCCTGCACTCCCATGCCTGCTCTCCCCTGGCTGGCCTTCCTTCCTCCCTCTGCCCCTTAACCACTGCTGTTCCCAAGTGTTCTGTTATAGGCTCTGTTGGGTCGGCGGGCTCCGGGAGTGCAGGAGGAACATTAGAAATGACGGCCGGTTCCCATCTTCCAGCCTCCTCCCCCACCTTTCCTTAACCTTTGACTCTCCCGCCAAAAGGATGTATGCCCAGGTCACGTCTCCATAGGTAACCCGATAACTATGCAGGAAACAGATAAAAGACCCCCACCAACTCCCTCCCACTGCGACTTCCCCCACTCCCCTTTCCAGAGGAAACCTCGCCTGAGGGTGCCCACCTCATCCCGGGGCAACTTTCCTGGCTCCCCTACTCCTGAGCCCTGAAACTGCGCGGGAGAGTGCCTTTAATAAATCTTGCCTTGTACCCACTTCGCCTGATGTCGTGTTTATCTCGCCTATAAAACCTTACAGATTCCTTTTTTCTTCTGTCTCTCCAGGTGATGGCATCCATGTCCCCAACCCCCCCATGCTATCAACTTCTGTCTCTTCAACCAGCACGTGAAGGGACTGAGCCACATGGACAATGGGCAAACCATCCCGGGAAAAGGGACCATCTGGGAAAATGAACAGAGCTTCCTTCAGACACCTGGAGAACTCCATGTGGGACATATTCCTGCATCCTGAGAGCACTGGTCCAGAGAAGGCAGGAATAGAAAACCAGGCTAAACTCTGCTGTAGAATGTCATTTGCCACGACCCTGTTGAGTAGTTATAATGACTCCCATTTTTCAAATACCCCCCCAAAAAATAAATAAATAAAAGAAATAAAAAACCTTAGAAAGGTTAAGATGAGAGAGCTCATAAGTGGCCAAGTCAGGATTTGAACACAAGCCTTCAGCAGGTCTGCAGCACATTCTTTCTCCCCACTGCCAGCCCTGTGGGTTCAAAGTCTGAAAAGTTAAGAAGTCCATTCTAAAGTGAAAATATTCCCGCAGAAATGTTTCTTGATATGGTGTTTAATTGCACATATTTTATGATGACTAAAAGTATTTCCCTCAGTTTCATATAGTTTTTATGCTTTCTGAGCATAAATAAATAAAACACAATTATACATTTTATTATTCCCAAAACCAAAATGAAGAGGCTGGATAAAAGACCCCCTAGAATGCCATAGCCTGGGACACAGAGCAAGTTTCCCTACATGCAGCCCAGCCAAGTGGAGGTTGGAGGGGAGAAGACAAGGTGATTTGAGATCAACTCAATGAATGCCAATTTGCCAAACAGAATCTTCAACCTACTAATTGATGGGTTATTGACTAACCACACCTTATGTATAGTAATATTTTGTACAGTTCATAGAGGTTTGGGTTTCACTGAGACAACCCAGTGTATAGCATGTTTTCAGAATGACAACTGCTTATGTATTTTGAATTTCAAGTATCATGTGTGCCACAAATATCAAAGATTTTATAAGAATAAAATGGGTTTTTCTTGTCCAGTGCACTTTCAGACCAGTCTGCTACTTTTTTCTGTTGTTCTTGCTTAATGGATTTGCTTGCTTAGTAAAAGAAAAGAAAAAAGGTGGTCTTGAAGGTACTACACAAGATATTATCCTAGGAATATTGCCATACTTGCACCTGCATGCCCTCCAGAAGCTCACACGCGCGAACACATCCATCCACAGTCTTGCACACATTCATGAAATGAGAGTCTCACCTGCGTGTTAATTTTTACATGTCTGTCAATTTAAATGTGTTCATGTAACACACTTTCTGGGAGAAAGAGATGACATAAAAATTAATAAATAAATGAAAATAAAGAGAGAAGAAAAGAGGAAGGAAGGAAGAAGGGAAGAAAGAAAGGAAGGAAGAGAAAGGAAGGAAGGGAGGGAGGGAGGGAGGGGAGGAAGGAAGGAAGGAAGGAAGGGAGGAAGGAGAAAGGAGGGAGGAAGAAAGGGAGAAAAGAAAGTGAGAGCAAGGAAAAAAGCATTTCTTAAGCACCTATTACACCCCTCCGGGGCTCTGCCTCATACTGTCACTGCAGCAATCAATCTCATTGAAACCCACTCCACCTACAAGGCCATAATCCCTATTTACAGGAGAGGAAAGTAAGGCTCAAAATCAAAGGTGCACCACTACCAAGTGACAGAGAGTCCTAGTTCAAAGTGAATTCCATCTTGCCCCAGAGGCTATGAATTTTGGAGTGGGGGAGGACTAAGATAAATTTCAGAACAGTCCTGATCCCTCTTATACAGCAGTCCTCATCTACTCTTAGCTGAAGAAACGACTGCCCAACGACCAAAGAATAAAAACCTCAAAGAGTTTTATGTCAACCACAATCAGTGTGCACATCCTCAAAAAGACAAATTAATATCTCTCTCTTCTTCTGTGAAGGAGCCTTTCTTTTAACACAATCACAGAGCAGAGCTATGCATTGTTAGCTTGGCTTTGATTTGCCAGAAGACAGCCCAGGTGAGTTCCAAAAAGAAAAATAATTCACAAAAAGCAAAGTGACAATGGATGTGGGAGAGGGAAGCAATCTGTAAGTCACCATAAAATTACTTTTGGGTGGCTGTGGAAACTTAAGTATATTATGTTAATTTCTCCAGGATGCGTAAAGTAGATGCCCCAGAGTTACAGAATGTTCCTGACTTCTTTCTGCTTTCTCAAGTGCATCATTCAATAATTAAAATCTATTATATTCCTAGAGCAAAACACTTAGTAACACCTCAGCAGACACTGGGGAAGAGAGAAATGGAATTTTGATACCAGGTTTGCTACTAACTTGAGATGAAATCAGCTTAATGCTAATTATTTTTCACATCCAGTTTCTATATTTACCAAATGGCCTAACTTTGTGAGAACAGGTTATGAATGCCTGCTGAATTAACCATTAACCTTCCCTATCTGTCCACATTACCAATATTTCAAGACCCATTTCAAACTGTGTCGGTTGTTCAAATCCCCTTACCCCAGCTCACAAGAATCACTCTCTTCTCTACCTCCATTTATGCTTCTGCTCATATAATTAGCATTTTATATACATAGTAAATGTATCAACTATGTTCCAGTACCAGACAACCATGTGCCAGACAGACATCTGATGGGTTTTGAAGACAACATGATTACAATAATAGTTGATTTCAGTGAATCCTTACTAAGGGCAAATATTATTTTGGGCACTTGCATGTATATTGCATTACTGAGTCCTTGCTGTCTATGAAGAATGTCCTACTGTTACCCAATTCTGCAGATAAAGTAAACTGAGTTACTTAGTAACTTGCTTGGTGTTACTCAGATCATCAGTGATGGAACCAGAATTTGGATCTGACAGCCTAGCTCTAGAGCCCTGGCAATTAATCATTACTCTAAAGCTGCCTCTACAGGTCCACATTCAAGGAGCTCACAGTTGAAATAAAGACAGATGTGGAATCAGAAGATGACACAAAAGTGTGATCTGCCTGAGCACACCTAGGAAGGGTGACCAACAGACTGGGAAAGTGTCGTAGGAATTTGTGAAGAACCATCATTCCAAAATCTGGACTTCTTTCAACATAGATTAGTTTCATCTATTTCTCTCTCTCTCCTCTCTCTCCCTCTCTGTCTTTTTAGAGAGGGAGAGAGAGGAGGGAGGAGGGACAGAGGGAGAGGGCGAAGGAGAATCTTCTTTAGGGTCCACACCCAGCATTGAGCCCAAAGTGGGGCTCAATTTCACAACTCTGTGATTATGACCTGAGCCAAAATCAGGAGTCTGACGCTTAACCAACAGAGCCATCCAGACGCCCCTCAACTATTTTTAAATGTATGTAAATGGAATCATACAGCTTCTTTGGCATCTGGTTTCTTCTGCTCAAAATTTTGTTTATCTAGAGGAGAAAACAGGCAGCAACCTCTTTGACCTCAGCCACAGCAACTTCTTGCTAGACAGGTCTCCAAAGGCAAGGGAAACAAAAGTAAAAATGAACTATTGGGACCTCATCAAGATAAAAAGCTTCTGCACAGTGAAGGAAACAATCAACAAAACTAAAAGGCAACCAACAATAAGGGAGAAGATTTTGCAAATGACATAGCAGATAAAGGGCTAGTATCCTTAAAGAACTCATCAAAATCTGAATACTGAAATACTGAAAAATACTGAAAAAATAAATCATCCAGTTAAGAAGTGGGCAGAAGACATGAACAGACACTTCTCCAAAGACATACAAATGGCCAACAGACACATGAAAAAATGCTCAACATCATTCATCATCAGAGAAATACAAATCAAAACCACAGTGAGGGGCGCCTAGGTGGCTCAGTGGGTTAAGCCGCTGCCTTCGGCTCAGGTCATGATCCCAGGTCCTGGGTTTGAGCCCCACATCGGGCTTTCTGCTCAGCAGGGAGCCTGCTTCCTCCTCTCTCTCTGCCTGCCTCTCTGCCTACTTGTGATTTCTCTCTGTCAAATAAATAAATAAAATCTTAAAAAAAAAAAAAAAAACCACAGTGAGATACCGTCTCACACCTGTCAGAATGGCTAAAGTTAAAAGCTCAGAAAACAACAGTTGTTGGCAAGGATGTAGAGAAAGGGGAACCCTCTTATGCTGTCGGTGGGAATGCAAACTGGTGCAGCCACTCTGGAAAACAGTATGGAGGCTCTGCAAAAGGTTGGTAATCGAACTACCCTAGGACCCAGCAATTGCACCACTAGGTATTTACCCAAAGTATATATGGGTATATGATTCGAAGGGGTACATGCACCCCTGTGTTCACAGCAGCACGATCAACAATAACCAAATTATGGAAAGAGCCCAAATGTCCACCAAGTGATGAATGGATAAAGAAGATACAGGGTGTGTGTGTGTGTGTGTGTGTGTGTGTATACATTATATAATGAAATATTACTCAGCCATCAAAAAGAATGAAATCTTGTCCTTTGCAGCAATGTGGACAAAACTACAGTAAGCTATGCTAAGCAAAATTAAGCCAATCAGAGAAAGACAAATATCATATGCTTTCACTCATACGTGGAATTTAAAAAATAAAACAGATGAAAAAGAGAAAGTGAAGGAAAAATAAGATAAAAAACAGAGAGGGAGGCAAACCATAAGAGGCTCTTAACTATAGAGAACAAATGGGGTTTCTGGAGTGGAGGTGGGTAGGGAGATGGGCTAAATGGGTAATGGGCATTAAGGAGGGTGCTTGTTGGGACGAGTGCTGGGAGCTACACGTAAGTGATGAATCACTAGATTCTACTGCTGAAAATTAACACCACACTCTATGTTACTTGATTTTTTTAAAAAATTCTACTTGTGAGACTCATCCATGTTGTTTGCATGTAGAAACAGTTCATTCTCTCTGCTGAATTATATACCTTTGGATGAATGTGCCACAAATTATTTTTCCATTCTACTGTAATGAATATTTGGATTGTTTCCAGTTTGAGACTATTAGAAATAGTCTGCCATGAATGTTTCCTTCACATCTCTTGGTGCACATATGTAGACATTTGTAGGCATTTCTATTCAGCATATCCTCGGGAGTGGAATTGCTGGTTCCTAAGTGATATATACATTCAGCTTTAGTAGATACTGCCAGACAGCTTTCCAAAATGGTTAAATCCTTTTACACTCTCATCATAGTATAAAGAGTTCCATTGCTCACATCCTAGCCAACACTTGATATTATATTCTCTTTTTTCCATTTTAGCCATTCATGTGCTATGTAATGCCATGTCACTGAGGTTCTTGGGGAAGGTTTTGGTGTGTGTGTGGTTTGTTTTTTTTTTTTTTTTAAGATTTTATGTATTTATTTGACAGAGAGACAGAGAGCACAAGCAGGGGGAGTGGCAGGCGGCGGAAGAGGGAGAAGCAGACTTCCTGCCGAGCAAGGAGCCCAATGCAGGGCTCTACCCCAGGACCCTGGGACCAGGACCTGAGCCAAAGGCAGAGGTTTAGCCTACTCAGCCACCCAGGCATCCAAAGGTTCTTGTTAAATAACCTTTGAATTAATCTCCCTGCTTCCTCTTTTGCTTCCCTCCAATCCACTCTCCAAATAAAAGCCAGAAAAATTCCTTTCAAACACAAATCAAAATGCACTATTCCCCTTCTTAAAACATTCCAATGGCTCCCATTACACTCAGAACAAACCCAGACTCAGGTCACCTAGGTGGCTCAGTCACTTAACCCTCTACCTTTGGCTCAGGTCATGATCCTTGGGTTCTGGGATTGAGCCCTGCCTCTGGCTCCTTGCTCAGCACATAAGAGAAATTCAATCAATTTTTATCAGCTGATGGATTTAATAAATGTATCCCTGTTTTGGGAGGATCTAAACCCTTCCTCACTGAGGAAAATAGATAAAGCAAAATATTCTGAGATGTTCAGAAGAGAAGCATCATTCATCAATGTAGACCTTATTTACTGAGCACCTACTATGAATGGAATAATCCCTGTCTATTTTGCAACCAAAAACACATCAATGTTCCCTCTCAATTGTTGATTAGCTTTTATGTATGGATAACTTGAGATGCCTCAAGCCTTCTGCTTTCTACTTTTGACCACTATATATAGATTCACCCTTACTTCAGAGGTGCAATAACATTTAAATTTAACATTTAAATTACTTTGCCCAGTGTTTTATTTTTTTTTTAAGATTTTATTTATTTATTTGACAGAGATCACAAGTAGGCAGAGAAGCAGGCAGAGAGAGAGAGAGAGAGAGGAGGAAGCAGGCTCTCCACTGAGCAGAGAGCCCGATGCGGGGCTCGATCCCAGGACCCTGGGATCATGATCTGAGCCGAAGGCAGAGGCTTAACCCACTGAGCCACCCAGATGCCCCTGCCCAGTGTTTTAATTCAGCACGTTTGTGTGAGGAGGGAGAAGTTCTACTACTAATGTGAATAAGTTATCACTTGCCACATGTGGATATCTGATAAGAGAAAAATAATAGCCATCCGTTCTTCTACTACTCAGGAAAAATCAGTAAATTGTCTCCAAATCTTTGCTTTTTCTTTTTTCGTTTATTGTCAGTGTTATACAAAAGGCTGAGATAAGAACATGTCTGAAATTACTACATAAAGTAGGGCATTTGGGGGATTCTAATTATCCAGGCCTGTGCTATGGGTAGGAGGGAATTAAAACCCTCTGTGCCCACACCGGTGGAAATGAATTGAGAACAAAGTGGAGATAGATTATTAAGAGCCTCAGGGTCTGGACCTGTTTCTAGCTCATTTGCTGAAATCACCTTCCACACCTTGCCTTTGTCTCCCAGATCAGAGACATCAAGGAGCCTGGCACTACACACACCAATTCAACAAATACTGTTCTGAAATCAAGAGTAAATATAACATCTCCTAGAACAACCAAATAGATTCAGAAGCCATCTTTGCCATTGTTACCAGAAGACGGGCGACTGGAAAAGAGCTGTCTCAAATAGGACACCTGCTCTCTGCTAGCCACAGTGCCTCCTATAACTTACTTACTCTTCACAATGGCCCTGGAGATAAGTATTCTCTCCATTTTGCAGATGAGGACGTTGAGGCTCAGCAAAGTAAGTGACCTGGCCAGGGTCCCACTTAGTAAGTGGCTCAATCAAGCTTCAGTCCAGATCTCTCTGGCCTCACGGCCTTGTTTAGTAACACTGACAGATTCCACCTTGACCTTGAACTGTGAGAGTATAAGGAGAAAGAACAGAGGAGGACTTTTCTTGTGCTGGATTTCAAATTGCTCGTGAACCCACAGCACTGAACACAGACTATCTAAAGGGGACTGGGGAAAACATCAAATTAATTGAGATCATCATAGGGTCAGATTACTACTTAATAGACTAGCTAAACACTGGGGACACGGCCTCAATACAGCCAGAGTTTCAAACTGCAGTCTTGTCTCTTTCCAGCGATGCATTTGGATATCTAGCTCCCTGCCAGCACCTTTGATGAGAGGGTGTTAAGTACACACTTGGGTAAGGAGATGAGCCACTGGGAGATGGGTAAAGCCCATTCCAGAGCCCCAGGCCATAATTTGTTCCACTCTAGACCTCAGTCCCAGAAAAGAGGTCAGAAGCAGGGCATGGGAACAGGATCAACCCCCAAGCTTGTTTTGTCCCCAGAACAGAAGTGCACCAAGTTCCCTAGAAACACTATGGGTGGGAGGGAGGTTAAGGCCTAAGAGCAGAGAACTGCATCTGCTAACCAAGAGGAGTTTTCCAACTAAAATAATTAAGTGAGGACATTGGTGCCTTGGGACGGTTTTCCTGTTTTCAGTCTTGCTGAGACCTAGGCTTCCTTCAACTTACATACTTTGCCTCCTTCCTAAACACTGAAGGTAGGTATAATTGCATTCCTTTCAAATATAGAGTAGGTGGCCATGGGGCAGTGAGAGCTCCAACCCTTGAAGTATGGATGACTTCTTGAAGGGAGCACGGGGGGCGTGATTCAGATGTGACATGAGGCATTAATTCAATCACTCATGTTCAAATTCAACAACTATTTACTGAGATGCCAGATATACAAAGTAGGCCTGATCCCTTCATGGAACTGACAGGTCGGTGGAGAAGACATGAAAACAGAGGCAGAAAGAAACATGTAATTACCAATCATGATAAGTGCTATGAAGGAAAGAGAAGGCATTATGAGGAATAATAACAGGGAGAATAAAGAACAGTAAAGAAAGGTACAAATTTTATGTTTCAAAACAGTTCACTGTAGCAGTTGGAAGTCCATTTGGAAGCCATCTCATTGGCCTAGGGGAGAGATGATGTGCCCTGAGCCAGGTCCTGCTGGTAGAAGAGGAGTAAAGTGATCTCATTGGATGCCTACTTTGGACATAGAATCAACAGGACGCAGTGGGACTGGAGAGGTGAGAGCTTGGAGGAGAGGTGAGAAAAAAGGAGATGACTCCCAAGTTTGGGAATAGACAAAATCACCTGAAATGGTGAATTTATAATACTGGATAGATTCCCAGAATATGAGGCTTTGAAACCCAGATTAACAGGACGAGAGGGAGGGCCAGCCTACCACTTGGTGAAGCACAGAGCCACCAGAGGCACTAAAGGCATTGCTACCTAAAATATCAGGGCTGTCAGGGTGGAAAGGAGAAGAAAGTGAGGTTTTATTCTGGGGCCACAATATCCCTTTCTGTTCTCTCCACCCCCCGCCATACCACACCTTTCAGAATCTCAGGACTCTCATGCTACCTCCAGCCACTACATTATCTGGGATATATATTAATAAAGAATCCCTATAATCAGTAAGAAAAACATAGTACTGTACAGCACAAGTAATATAGTCAGTAATATTGTAATAATTTTGTATAGTGACAGATGATAACTTGACCTATCATGGTAATCATTTTGTAATGTTATAGAAATATCAAATCACTATGTTGCACAGCTGAAATTAATATAATATTATATGCCAATTATGGCTTAATAAATAAATAAGAGAAACATAGACAACCCAATAGAAAAATAAGCAAAAGATCTGAACAGGCATTTCACAAAAAGGATTCTTAAATTGCCAGTAAATATGAAAAAATGTGCTGGACTCCAGCAACCAGTATTGCATTGTATGTTAACTACATTTTTTTTTCTGAAGAAGGTGCTCAACTTCATTAGTCATTAGATAAACACAAGAGAAAACCATAATGAGCTACAACTGCATACCCACCAAATGGCTAAAATAAAAAAGATTAACAATGCCAAGTGTTGACAAAGATTCAAAGCAACTAAATTAGTCACATATTATTTATAGGATTTAAACAGATACAATGATTTTGGGGAAAAAAAAGCATCTGCCAGCATCTACTAAAGCTGAATGTACACATGCCCTCTGGCTTAGCAAGCCATTCCTAGTCATTTATGCAGAGGAAATATGGACATATTTGTGCCAGAAGATATGTACGAGGGTGTTTTTAGGGGCACCATTCATCACAATCAGAAACTGGGGAAAACACAAATGTCTATCCACAAGAGAATGGGTAAAACAAATTGTGATGTAGTGACACAAATGAATGCTACCTAGAAAGGACTATAGGCTACATAAGAGGATGTGGATGACTCTCATAAACATATGGAAAAATGAAACAAGGGGCGCCTGGGCGGCTCAGTCTGTTAAGCGTCTGCCTTTGGCTCAGGTCATGATCTCCAGGTTCTGGGATGGAGCCCCACCTCGAGCCTTGCATCGGGAACCTGCTTCTCCCTCTCCCTCTTTCTTTCCTCCTGCTCATGCTCTCTCTGTTTCTCTCACTCTCAAATGAATAAATAAAATCTTAAAAAAAAAAAAAGAAAGAAAGAAAAATGAAACAAAATGCAAAACAGTATTTTCTATAATTCAGTTTATGTGACTTTTACAAACATGCAAAACTAATCTCTGGTGACAAAAGTCAGGACAGTGGAATCCATTGGAGGCAGGGCAGTTGAAACTAAGACTGGGTATAAGATTTCTCTGATGTTGGTGACATCCCTTTTCTTAATCTGGGTGCCAGCTACACTGTCAAGTCCATTTCATGAAAATCTGTCAGCCTGTGCCTTGTGATTTGTCTACATTTAAACATATTTGGGTGCCCTTGGATGGCTCAGTTGGTTCAGCAACTGACTCTTGGTTTCCCATCAGGTCCTGATCTCAGAGTCCTCATGAGATCGAGCCCCAAGTTGGCTCTGGGCTCAATGAGGAGTGCACTTCAGACCTCCTCTCTCCCTCTCTCTGCCCTTCCCTCACTGCGTTTGCATACACACACACACTCTCTCTCTCTCTAAAATAAACAAATAACTCTTTTTTAAAAATAAATATATTTGTCCTATACATCAATAAAAATAGACTTTAAAAACAGCTGGCAGTCAAAGGAGATACCGCTGCAACAAATAACCAAAATCATAGTCAAGGTAAACCAAGGTCACAGCCCATCAGTGCCCAATATCAAGTCCAAAGAGTGAAGATAAAAAAAACAATAATAAATAGTAAAATCATTGTAATTATGAATATTAATTTTCTGTGCATTTTTTAGGTGTTTGGCCTTGACATATCATTGTTACAGCATTTGGCTGCAAATTTTTGTTTTGGCGATAGGATTTGGCTGTATTTTGAAGGTTTGTGAAGGCATAGCTGTGTCCCTTTCAGGGCAGTCTTTCGTACATGTGTATATACTATGTTCGCACACACGCATTTACCCATCACGGTATGTACTGTACATGATATAGTTTCATGACTACAAAACAATGAGAATGATTCCCATAGCCACCCACAAAATGAGCCTGAGTATTTTATCATCACTACTGGCCTGTGTGTGCATGCTCTTACCACCAAATGCCCATTAAAGACATCCCGAAACTATTGGAGGAGCTGCTCTGGTCATCGAAAAAATGGCGCTTTATAATGGAAAAAACACATGCGTTGGCGCCCACCACTCATCACCCGTGTGCCCCTGCACAAGTGAGTCAGCCTCTTCCACTCCATTTCTGCCCAGAGAAAATGGAGGAAATGCAACCTAAATTGTCAGACTACAGTGAGCATTGAACAAAATCGTTTAGAGGGACATGCGGGGCAGGGACTCAGTCAGCCATGAACAGATACTAAACAATTGTAGCAATGCAGCAGGCTTTTTGTCTTGTGACTTTCCTCATTTTAAAGTAAACACATTAACTTTCTCTATTTCCTCCATAATTTAATGAAAACAAAAGGTCAGGCCTTTTGAACTTGCTTCATAGACTGGACATTTTCAACAACAAAAAGTTTAAAAATACCACAGGCCCTGTATGTCAGAAGGAGAAGAAGACAAAGATGAGGAGGAAGGGCATTGAAACCTCAAATTTGAATTCATGGAACAGACACCTTTTCAGGTACACACACTAAAAGTCCAAATAAAATGAACCATCCATAAACGAATCAATGAAAAACGAAGTAAAAAATTTTAGAAGTCATCAAATACATTTTATTTAATTTCATATTTTAATCAGATTTCTTTCTGTAGAGGCGCCTGGTGGCTCAGTCTGCCTTTGGCTCAGGTCATCATCTCAGGGTCCTGGGATCGAGCCCCGCATCAGGCTCTCTGTTCAGCAGGGAGCCTGCTTCCTCCTCTCTCTCTGCCTGCCTCTCTGCCTACCTGTGATCTCACTCTCTGTCAAATAAATAAATAAAATATTAAAAACTTTATCTTTCTGTAAAACTAAACTACCTCCAGTGACAACATATAATTACTGAGAAAGAATAACTTCAGTAGCGATTGCCTAAATCAAGATCCTTAGTTTCAAGGTAACTGAAGACAATACACCCTTTAAAAAGGGCTTTCTCAGGGGCACCTGGGTGGCTCAGTCAATTGAACATCCAGCTCTTGACCTCTGGTCTTGATTTCAGGGTCATGGTTTTGGGCCCTACCCAGTGTGGAGCCTGCAAAAACAAAGGCTATAATATAGTATATACTAGGCGTAATGTCACTTTTGTGAGATATACAAAGATAGAGATAGATATTTGCACAGCCTTAGAATAAGATTTTGAACAGAAAGCTACTCCAGTGTTCAGAAGAGATATCTTTGAACGGCAGGATTGAGGGAGACGCGTTTCTTTCTTTAAACTTTTGCCTTTCAAATTTTACACCATAAATATCTATGACTTTTAAAATGAGACAAGAAAATAGTCTTCTCTTTAAAAATGATTCGTAATTGACTTTTACTTCTTTTTATTTTATTATTTTTTTTTTACATCTTGGCAGAAATCTGAGGGTAGATTCATAAACTCTTCTCTCTTCTATCATTGTTTTCTCCCTTACAACTTCTTGCATTTGGACCATTCTTGGGAAACGTTGATGAACATTATCATATAATCTGAAAAAATAAACACCTGTTCATATAAGTGGTTGCATGGACATACTCAAGACTTTAGGCCTTGAGTAGCCTCTCTTCAAACATACTAAAATTTGACCCATCCAAATCTTCTATGGCGTGACCTTAAGTCTACAGTCTACTCTACGTTGTGTGTGACCCTGGACAAGTCCTACTGCTCACAACCTCTGTTCCTCACATGGGCTCTGCAGGGGCTGCCTTTCCACTTCCCCTACCACTCTTTGCAGAGACCCTGTGAGACTCAGAAGTTGGCCAAGAAGTATCAGCAAGGCTGGTGACATTCAGTCAAAGAGCTCTGTGTTAGTTTCCTAGGGCTGCCATAACAAAGTACCACCAACTGGATGGCTTAAGCAACAGAAATTTGTTTTCAAATAGTGAAGTCCTAGGTCAAGGTGTTGACGGGGATGGTTTCTTTTAGGGCCCCTCTCTTTGGCTTGCAGACGGCCATCTCCTCCCTGTGTCTTCACATAGAAGAAGAAGACTTCTCTTTGCCTCTTCTAAGCCATAATGGATTGGGGTCCGTCCGTATGACCTCATTTTCCCTTACTTACTTCCTTAAAGGCCATGTCTCCAAATACAGTCCCATTCTGAGGTACTAGGGGTTAGGATTTCAACACGTGAATTCTGGAGGGACACAATTCACCCCCTAACAAGTTCTTATAAAAGAAATGAACACAGTGAGTGGAAGGAATGGGTCTGATAATAGCAAGAGTCCATTAATGATATGATATGGAACTATCTGCAAATTTCCTAAAATATAGGTAGAGTTCCATCTCCCTCACTCCCTCACTCCCTTCTAGCAGGGCACTGATTAGCAAAGGTGCCCTCAGTGCGGGGGATCTCTTGTATATTATCCAACAAGCAAACCGTTCAAGTTGTCATGCCAGCTTTCAGCTGATAGTTCAATTTTAGCAGCACCCCCACTTGTATCCATTAAAGAGAGATTGTTTATGCACTTATTTGAATATTTTACTGCATTTGCCCTTATTATGTCAAGTAAGTGTGTAGAAAATGGGAAAATGACAGGATGGAACTAGTGATTAGAAATGTACGTCTCATCACCTTACTACAATCAACACAGAAATGGGAACGATCATGTGGGCTGGAATCAGGGACTCTCTCAACTGAGAGTTCGCTGAGCTTAAGCTGATGTGTATACATCTGTGAAGGAAAAAGAAAAAAAGCTAAAAAACATAGACTAAATTCCAAAACCAAATGTTCAAAGACTGGACATAAGAGACAAGGTATAACTTGGGATCGGAAAGTTCATGTTAGCTCTCAGAGAACAGAGTTGCCCAAGCAACACTTAAATATCTTGTGCAATCTTCACATGTTGGACACCGGTACACTTTCCCAGGAACTGCGTATAGGGAACTTTCCATAGAAAAGAAGAAAATTCTGTACTGAAGCATGGGAACAAATGACTTTGGTGAGCATGATTTAGAAGTCCCTGACCCCATCCTGTAAGCCTACTTTCAGCACCAGTGTCCTGCGTCCTCGTCCCCCCACCCCATCCCCGGACATTTGTATTCCATAGATTCTGCTTTCATGTTTTGTGATATATTTCTTCCTTTCCAAAGAATATATTCCTACTTCCCTGGCCCAGGTATTTATTACCTCTGACCGAGAGAGACTCCTAAACAGGTTCCCTGACTCTGGTCTCCTAACCTATAGACCTCCCATACCCCACTGCCAAATAATTCACTTGTTCAATTGATGCGTACCTTTGGAGCCTCTATTATGGACTAGACATTATGCTGAGCACTAGAGATTCAACCTCAAACAAAGTGGGCACATACCCTAGTGCTAATAGTTTAGTTGGAGAGAGAGCCAATCACTGGAAACAAACCATTACAATCAGCTAACATTCTGAGTGCTTTCGTAGTAAAGAGCATGTGCTACAAAGGCAGGCAGCTGGGAGACCCAAACTACAGCAGTAAAATGGTGGGGGGGGGGGGATTTAAAAACGTTCACTGCTATACATATTCTTTCTTGGAGGAGAATCAGTAAAGAAGGGAGTGAAAAAAGAATGGGCAGAATTCTATGAAGTAATCAATAGATGTGAGGCTACGATGTCTATTAGACATCAGAATAAAAACATGAAAATGGCAAGTGGATGTGTGAGCCTAAAGTCCAGGATCTGGGATGGACAGAGAGAATGGAGCAGGGAGGGTGGCACTGGATGAGATCACCCAGAGAAGGGAGGGGGCAAGAGACACGTACTGAGCCTATGTAGATCAGAGGTCAGAAAGAAGAGGAACCAGCAATATGGATGGAGAAGGAAGAGTCTTTGAGGTAAGAGGCAAAGCAGGAGCATGAGGAGTCACAGAGCAGTAGAAGAGAAAGGATTCAGAAAAGAGGGAGTAAAGCCTTTTCAACAAATGGCACTGGGAAAACTGATAAGACACACAAAAAAACGTGAAGTTGGACCCTTGTCTTATACCACATAGCAAAATTAACTCAAAATGGATCAAAGAGCTAGACTATAATGACAAAGCTCTCAGAAGAGAATACAGGAAAAAAGCTTCATGACGTTGGTTTTGGCAATGGTGTCTTGGATATGACACCAAAAGCATGGGCAACAACAACAACTAAATAGATCAATTGTACTACATCAACATTTTAAACTTCTGAGCATGAAAGAAGACAATGAACCGAGTGAAAAGACAACCTAAAGAATGTGAGAAAATATTTGCAAATCATGTATCTGAAAAGAGATTAATGTCCAGGATGTACAGGAGGAGGAGCAAAAAAAAAAAAAAAAAAAAGTCCAGCATATATAAGGCAGTCATACAAGTCAACAACAATGGGTACAGAGTTTCAGTTTTGCAAGACAAAAAGAGCTCTGGAGATTGGTTGCACAATGCGAATGTACTTAACATGACTAAACTGAACATTTTAGAATGGTTAAGGTGACAAATTGTGTATTGTGTGTATTTCACCAACATTTAAAAATTTTTTTGGAAATTTAAAAAAAAAGAAAGAAAAACATTTAAATTTTTTTGCACATTTTGCTGATAAGTTAAGTAACTGTGTGTAGTAAGACATGGCACTGGAGACTTGTTAAAGCCATTTCAGTAGAATGAGCTACAGAAGCCAGTGGAAATGTAGATAGGAGAGAGACTGCAGGGTAAGGAAATGGCACTAGTGAAGCTACCTAACTACTTCAAATTTTAGCTTTGAATAGGACCATAGAGACGAGGCCACAGCTGGAGGAGGCTGTGGGGTCAAGGCTGGTAGAGAAGATGAGCAAGGTTGAAGAATGTTTATAGGGAACCGTGGGACTTTCTGGGGGTAGAGGGGGGGTGTTTGGGGTCTGCAATCTTCTAGGTAAAATGGGTCCCACTGGCATGGTTGTGACCCTTTCTCCAGCAGCAACACAGCGGCTTGGAGGGAGGCAGGTGTGGGGTTACTGACTTTAACCTGGCTTTACCCACTTTGTGTTTGCTTTCTAGGCAATTTTGCTGTGAACGTAAAACAGCTTGATTAAAAAATAGTCCTTTTTTTTTTTTTTTTTTAAATCACTCTGAAATGCTGTGTGGAACCTGAATGGGACAGGGACAACCCTGGAGAAAGGGACAACAGACAAGAGCCTGTTATTGCCACTTGCTGAGACAGGGACACAGAATAGGGGTCTGTTTGGGGATGAGAAGTGCACAGTGAGTTTGGTTGCGGGGGAGGGGATGGGAAGTCTGAGTTTCCCAGAGCTGAAGGGAGTCCTTGCCCAGGACTTTTCCCACAGAAGCACAAAGCACAGAGAAAGCCCCTGGGTGAGTAGCCTTGCAACTCTATAAGCACGCTCATCACAGCCAAGGCCTGAGCAAGTCTGTCTGCACGAGTCATGCGGCATGATGGCTGACCTCATGCCATCCAGGACCAAACTGCCCAGTTTGAATCTTAGCTCTGCCACTTACCAGCTTGAACAGGTTATCTAACCTTCATGCCTCAGTTTCCTTATCTATAAAATGAAGAGCATAATAGTAACTACCTCATGAGGTTGCTGCAGATAAGGTGAGTCAGTGTATATAAAGTAGTTAGGAGAGTTGTGAATCATAAACACTACAGGACCATTTGCTATCAGTATTGTGAATACTCATTACCGTGCAAAAAGTTTGGCAGATATATTGATTCGTCCATTCCATTGTTCATTCATTCAACAAATACAAACAGTCTCCACTACTAGCACTCGGAGATGAATCATACCCTAATTCTGCTCTCGAGAAGCTAGACTAATAGAGATTAAGACATGCAGAATTTTCAATTATCAATCTCAATATGAAGAGCATTAAGATAATTGATAACAAAAAATTGATAACAAATGTTATTATTGGGAATATATGCATCACTAGAAAAAGAAAAACATCTGCAAATATTTTTCTTTCTTTTTTTTTTTTAAAGGTTTTATTTATTTAGTTGACAGAGAGAGATCACAAGCAGGCAGAGAGGCAGGCAGAGAGAGAGGAGGAAGCAGGCTCCCTGCCGAGCAGAGAGCCCGATGTGGGGCTCGATCCCAGGACCCTGAGATCATGACCTGAGCTGAAGGCAGAGGCGTAACCCACTGAGCCACCCAGGCGCCCCAATATTTTTCTTTTAAAGTCAAAGTCATGGGACGCGTGGGTGGTGCAGTTAGTTAAGCACCTGACTCTTGGTTTCAGCTCAGGTTGTGACCTTGGGGCCATGAGGTCAAGCCCTGTGTGGGGCCCCATGCTCCATGTGGAGTCAGCTTAGGATCCCCTCTCCCTCTGCCCTTCCCACTCATGCTTACATGTTTCTCTAACATAAATAAATAAATTTTTTAAAAATTTAAAAATTTTTAAAAATTTATAATTAAAGTCAAAGCTATCTAGGTTTGTATATATAATTCTCCCTTTTATGTATCTGTCTTTAGGTGATATATTTTGCTTAAAATATGTTTTTTATATATATGAGTGTGCATACATACATATAATCATATATATATACACAAAAATATATGTACAAATACATCATCTTGTTTTGCTTTTGAAAAGTTATTTAAAGAATGATAGTCAATGCTAGAGATCAAGGCATCACATAAAACCACTTGTATGCTCAGCCACATAAGCAATGATGTAGAGTGGTGGTTAGGAGCACAGGGTCTGGAACAAGACTTCCTGAGTTAAATCCCAGTTCTCCCACTCACTAGGCTGTGTGACTTTGTGAAAATGAGGCCTCAGTTTTCTCTTGTGTAAAATGGGAATATAATAGACCTCATAGAGTTGTTGTGTGGCTTAAATGGGTTAATAAATATGAAGCACTTAGAATAGTAAGAGCCTAGGGGTACCTGGGTAGCTCAGACAGTTAACTGTCTGCCTTGGGCTCAGGTCATGACCCCAAGGTCCTGGGATCATGACCCCAAGGTCCTGGGATCGAGCCCTGTACTGGGCTCCTTCCTCAGTGGAGAGCCTGCCTCTTCCTCTCCCTCTGCTCCTCCTCCCTGCTCATGCTGGCTCGCTCTCTCTCTCTCTCTCTCTCCCAAATAAAATCTTAAAAAGAAAAAGAATAGTAAGAACCTAAAGTATTAGCTATTATTATCATGGAGAAATGTTCCACCAAAATTTTTGTACTTAACCCATTTTGTGCTTAAGCCCAATTTATCATTTGAGCGATTTTACTAAACTCTGTAATATGCATCTTTAGCAAAGAGAAAGGCTAGATTTTACATGAGATAAGTTGATCCAGGCATCCCTCATCATATAAGGTCTGTTAGGGAATGTTAACCCCAGAGTGTTGCCAGTCCCTAGTCTGCGGCTTGGTCCTGCCACCAGAGGGCGCCAACAAACAGTTTCTGACGAAGCTGGGCAAAGATGATCGTCAGGGAAAACAAAACCAGGTCAATTTGTACCTGAATTATTTCTGGGTCTACTCCAGTCGGATTAAAACAGGATTTTTCTTTACATTTAAAGATCCAGTTTTGGCAATTTAGGACCCCCTAGCTTGGAGACCTTTCTGATTTAAATAACTGATAGTATCGGTTATTACGCCTTTTCCGTAGAGTCCTGTTGCCTCCTGACTTAGAGCTTGTTCCCAAGCCTCTTCCTCTCTCGTAGACCATGAGCTGGGTTCACAAGCCACCAAGGGTGGGCCCTGCCAGCGTCGCAAGGAGAGTTGGCACGTTCATGTTACACCTCTTTTCCCGCACGAGAAGACACTGTGTTTGAATTACCATCCACATTTCTCCGTATTACTCGGGTATGTGTAAAAATATCTTTAAGCATGCATCTTATTTGTATCTAATAATTGCATTGCACACCCTGCTGAGTTGCTCTTCAAATCTGTCCTCGTGGTAAGACAGTGGTTCCCCGTTTATAGCCTCCTTTGTAATAAATTATCTTTAGTAATTTCCCACAGTCTCTGTTTTTAATTAATCCATTTAAAACCCATTTCAAAGAAAATAGATGCATTTTTGTATTTTGGTTTTATTCATTTGTACATAGGCTGGTATTTTCTTCTTTTTGACAGCTCTGTAATAACATTTTAGATCCATTTGTTCTGTGTTATTATCCACACCGTATCATTTAACTGATGTTAATTGATTAACAGAAGTTAACTATTATTCAATGACACACTGAATTCGTTATATTGTTCGGGGAAATCATTTGAGGAAAATGTAACTATTATACCCCTGAAGGGAACAGAAATGTGGATATTATAGTTGCACAAAATCTTTTCTGGTTCACTCTCTGTAAGAGCTCAAGGCTGGCCAGTTTCTGAGGGCTCCATAACTGGTTCTGTTTCTCTCTGGCTTGCCTCCTGCTTCGTTGTTTCCTCTCTTCCTTGCTCATTCTACCTGACCTCTGCGTCGGGCCTTGAACATGAAGGGCATACCACCTCTTGGGGTCTCCTTTCTTGCTCTTTCCCCCAGATAGGAATCCCCACCTCAAACAGCAGCCCCTTCGCTGAGTTTTCCCCTCACCACCCTGTCTGTATACTATGAAATGTCTCCAGCATCCCGGATCCCCCATCCCCTACTATCTTTTCCCACAACATTTATCACTTCTGTTACATTGTATCATTTTTCCCTCCTTTTTATGTTTTCTCTGTCTCCTTCCTCCCGGAATATGAACTCCCTAAGAGCAAGGACTGTTGTCTGTTTTGTCCTGTTTAGGCATCTCTGGGGCCCAGAACAGTGCCTGGTATATGTGGTGTTCAGTAAGTATTTTTTAAGCTAACAGGAAGATAATAAGAGCCTAACAATGTCCCGAGTCATTTCTCAATCATTTATATTACAAGGATTGCATCTACTGTCCACGTGTGTGTTTAGCTAAATGAGGTTGCGTCTGGTCAGTAGCCTTGAATGGTGCTTAGATTTTTTTAAACAAAGAGTAACTAGAGCTTCCACCTCAAACCATTCCCCTCCTAACACGATCATGCTGAAAAAAATCCTTCATCCAGAACCTGAGGATCCCCCAATCCCTGAAATTCCCACATGTTTTCCCTTTTTGTGTGCATAGAGTGTATCTGTCAGGCTGTGGCTCTTCTCCATTGCCCCTAAGCCTACCCTACCCCTGAGCCTCTCCCAAAGTACATGCAGCATGCCCACAATGGGGAGGAGGACAGAGGATGGCCGTGAAGCCTCTGTTAATCTAAAAATTACATTCATTTTCTCTGTGCATTTCTATAATATAATCAAGAGAAATCTCTCTTTCAGGGCCCCAAATCAAGTAAAAGAATGGTGACTGTCTGGCCCCCATTTTCTTCCTTGGAGAGTAATAAAAAATAATCAGATGACATCAAAAGTAAGAACCATAAAGGAAAAAAAATGATAACTTGGACTTCACTAAAATTAATAATTTTTGCTCTTTAAAAGTCACCATTAAGGGACGCCTGGGTGGCTCAGTTGGTTGAGCAGCTGCCTTCAGCTCAGGTCATGATCCCAGCGTCCTGGGATCGAGTCCCACATCGGGCTCCTTGCTTGGCGGGGAGCCTGCTTCTCCCTCTGCCTCTGCCTGCCATTCTGTCTGCCTGTGCTCGCTCTCTCTCCCTCTCTCTCTGACAAATAAATAAAGTCTTAAAAAAAAAATTCTCATTATTAAAAAAAAAAAAAAAGTCACCATTAAGAAAATAAAGACATGTCACAGGCCAGGAGAAAATTGCGAATCGTAGAGTTGAAATGACTTATATCCAGAGCATATCTTTTTTGAAGTCTGACAACTCAATAAGGTGACAAACAACCCAATTTTAAAACAAATAGGAGGGATGCCTGGGAGGCTCAGCTGGTTAAGTGTCTGACTCTTGGCTTCAGCTCAGGTGATAATCTCAGGCTCATAAGATCAAGGCCTGCACAGAGCCCCGTACTCAGTGCACAGTCTGCTTGAGATTCTTTCTGTCCTTCCCCTCCAAAAGAAATAAACAAATCTTTTTTTTAAATTTTAAAAACAAATGGGAAAAGATGTTAATAGATATTCCACCAGAGAAAATTTATGGATAGCAAACAAACACATGAAAATATGTTCAGTATTACTGGTCATTAAGAAAATGGAAATCAAAATAATAATGAGATACCACCACACACACCCCCAGCAGAAAGGTTATGATAATAATTTTTTAAAAAGCAGATAGTATGTGTTGGTAAGGATGTGAAGAAACCCTCAGGTAGTGTTAAAGGAAATGTAAAATGGCACAGCCATGTAGGGAAACAATTTGATAGTTTCTTAAAAAGTTAAAAACATACTTAGCATATGACCCAGCAATTACACTCCCAGGTATCCACCAGGAGGGGGGAAAACATATGTCCACATGAAGACTTTCATAGGCAAATGCCCATATTGACTACAAACTAGAACCTTAAATGTCCATCATCTGGTGAACAGATAAGCAAAATGATAGAATACACAGTGGAATGAGGGCCAGCTTCATGGGAATGCAGCCCCGCACTTAGAAGGGCCCCACAATTATGGTTCAATGTTCTATGGTCACTCTCTTGAAATTCTTAGTAAACTTATCCTTGAATTGTGTTCAGTCAGTGAAGTCCAATGGAACATGCTTCAGATCTAGGTACCTAGCACATCCTAGCAGAGAGGTAATGCAACCCTTGGGGGGGTCACCTGTCACCATAGGCTGAGGCAGTGGGCCCATGCAAAAGAGAGATGCCTGCCTCAACTTGCTCCTCAGCCAAGCCACAGCATGTTGGTCCAGTGGCTGATGGGAAAGGCAAACCAGCTGTTAGTGGGCCATGTGCACAGGGACACAGTATCCCCATGCCTGAAGGAACACAGTATCAACACAGAATAGCAAATAAAAAACACCACAATAGGCTGAGAAAGAGACTGCAGAAGAGAGGAGAAAGTTGTACACTTTAAAAACTGTAATGGCTCTTTTTCCTGCTTTTGGAATAAAGGATCTGCCATTTGCACTTTGCACTGGGCCACAAATTATGTAGCCAGTCCTGGAAGGAATACTATGCAGTAATAAAGAGGAACAGAGTAATGGTTATGCAGCAACGTGAACCACACAGACATTCTGCTTGGTAAAAGAAACCAGGTACCAAAGACCACATAGTGCATGACTCCATCTCTGTATTTTGGGGTACGGGGGAGCAGAACTGTAGAGCTGAAGGCAGTTCAGCAGTGATCTGGAGCTGGGGAGTAGGAGCAGAGCGATTGATTGATAGAAGGCGATTGGCCCAAGGGAACATTTATAGTAATGGAAATACTCTGAAACTGGCTTGTGGGGATGGTTTGAATGTATAAATGTACTAAAACCCATTGAACTGTGTGCTTAAAATGGATAAATTTTAATGGTATGCAAATTATATCTCAATAAAGTTTTTTAAAAGAGTATCTAAAGTCCTCACCCCTATTTCCCATAACCCACACTCACATCTTGTAACGGAGCCTGGTTAGGCCAGCAGAGACTCAGCCGCATAGCACAAGGACCCCTTGGCCTATGACCAAGGAAACACTATTAGCCCTGAAGCTGAGAACACCTGGGCAACTGAACACCTTGGCAGCTTCTGCCAAGAGGTGGAACAATACACGTGCTACTGGGTAGCGCAAGATAGTGAGTTTTTTGAACAACTGAGGAAGAGTGGAACTCTATGGGCTAGTCTGTCTTTATAGACTGGCAGTTTTCGTGATATTGTAATAAGAAAGAATAAAGAACAATCTTATTACAGTAGGCAGAATTCTAAGACGGCCCCCATGGATCCGTACTCCTTCATGGTCATGCCTTATGTAATCTGCTTGACTATAAGCAGAATCTGTGACTTTCTTCTAGCCAATAGAATATGACAAAGATGAAGGTATTTTGCAGATGTAATTAGGGTTCTGTATCTGCTAATTTTGAGTTACTCAAAGGGGAGGTTATTGAGGGTGGGCCTGACTTAATCAGGTCAGAGCCCTACCTAAGGTTAAGGATCCGCCTTGAGGGCTTGATAAAGTAAGCCGCCATGTTGAGGAAATTCACATATCAAAGAACGGTGGGTAGCTTCTAGGATATGAAGGCAGCCTTCAGCCGAAAGACAGCAAAATGCCAGAGTCTTCAGGAAGCACTAAGGAAATAAATTTTGCCAGCAACCTGGATGAACTCAGAAGCAGACACTTCTCCAGCCCACATCTAGACTGTGGTCTCATGAGATCCTCAGCAGTGGGACCTCCCAACCCACCGAAACTGGGGAATAATAAATGTATGTTGTTTTAAACTTCTGTTTATGGTAATTAGTTATAAAAGAGAAAACTATACACTTGACTATACACTTGAAAACTATACACTTTGTGTGATGCCACACAAAGGAGGCATCCTTAATTTTGTCCAACCCTAAATATAATAAAAACATCTGAGCTGCTCTGTTCATGGGAGTAGACTGCACACATGGCAACTGGGTTTACTGAACTGAAATCAGCGTCCATAGTCTAAAGACTGCAAAGACTGACCTTACAGGGAAATGGGCCTGGGTCTGAAATCATTTTTATCCCAGGAACATCAGCATAGGTAGCTAAAGATGGGAAGATATGGGAAGGAGCCTAGAACAGTATCTGGCAGACAATAGGTGCTCAATAAATGTGATTTTATTCTTTACCCATATGAAGACTAACCCCTCTCTGTCTAACCCAAAACGTGAGTGTGCTTTTTAACAGCGGCCTTCTAAAGACAATGGATCCAGCTTCAGATCCATATCTGGGGGACGAGGACTCCGTAGGAGTCCAGAAAGGATGTATCCTAAACCAGTGACACCCTGAAGTCCCCGACTCAACCAAGTGCGCCATCAAATGGGCCCTGTCATATGCAGGTGAGCTCACTTGTACTGTCCCCTCCCACATTAAACAGCACTAAGTGAGCAAGAACTCCTATTTGCGCAAACTTGTGACAAAGATGAATTCTAAATCCTTTTCTCCCGCACCTCCTCGAAGATGCTATTCTAACAGAGAACCACCAGGGGGAGTCATGCGATCAAAGAAACAACAAGTGAACCCTCTGCTCCAAGGGGATTGCTGGCAAATTCACTTTCAAATAAGGAACTTTCCAAGTCCCTCCAGGGAGGTAGCCCTCAAGGTGACCTGTGGCCTCCTGGGAGAACTCTAGATATGGCAGAAAGTTCACGGGCTGATCCAAAAAAACTGCACTTGCGGTTAATAAGGGGAGCTCTGAACTTTCGACTAACTAGGATGTAGAGGAGGTACGACTCTGGGTGCATCTCCGTCCTGCGGCAAGCTAAGCCTCCCCTACCCCAAACCGCAGATCCCCAGTAAGTGGAAAACACCCACGACTTCCCAGGAGACGCGGGAAGGGGCAGGAGGGGTAGTCGCGCTCCAGGCACTCACTGCAGCACCTTGAGCCTGAAAGCATTTCTTTTGAAAACGAAGAGAAGGCATCTCCGTGCGTATTATCACAGTGCGTTCTCACTCCAGCCCCTGTCCTCTTCCCCTGCTCCTGCTTCTTCGCCAAATCCGGACAGCTCCCGCTGACATGTCAGGACACAGCAAGTTCCAACATCAATAGAGCCACCTCTCAGCTTTCCCTGACCATCCACACCTGGATGAACAAATGCGCCCTCATCTGAATTTCCTTCCCCCTTTGTTCCTCTTTGGAGGAATCTCCCAGTATGCTGTATTATGGTCGTCTGTTTATTCATCTGCCTTCCAGGTAGACTCGGCACAGGGACCATGACTTATTTCTCTTTGCAGCCTCCTGATTAATCCCAGGGCCTGGCAAAAACAAATGTCACCTGAATTAAAAATGAAACTTAATTACCCCTTAAAACTCATCACTGCGAATTTATGAGATAGATATTTCCTAAAGGAGTTTCAAGGTTTTATAAGTACTAGAGATGGCTTTTCTTAAAGGTCCCACCTAAGCTAAGGCACAAATTTATTTCTGAAGTTCCCCCACGATACTCTTGATTTTATAGTATAATCCACGGCCATCATTTTTTATTTCACTGGGATATGTTCCTCATTGAAAGGAATTCCACCGATAAGATCTTGAAACATGACTGTATGATAAGATCTGGGACCCATGACACACAGAAGGGATAAGTGGGGGACCAAGATCAGATGGGGCAAATGATCTGTTCCGTCACAGAGTGGGTGGATGGTCTTTTCAGGGACATCGTGGAGGACAGGGATGGCATGTTAGAGCAAATGATCACCAGGGCTTCAGCCAGCCCTCCGACTTTGGAACTCCGGGAAATCAGAGGTATTCTCATCCAAGATACTGGTCAACTGCCAATGACCCCGAAATGTCTCCCTGGGAAACCTCGTGTTCCCCACACACTGGGAGAGCAAAATAAAAACGCTCTGCCCCTTGTTAATTACAATGATCTTGCCTTGATGACTTCAAGAGATAAGTGCCTGCTTAGTGAAATAAAACCTTGCTGGGGCGCCTGGGTGGCTCCGTGGATTAAGCCGCTGCCTTCGGCTCAGGTCATGATCTCAGGGTCCTGGGATCGAGCCCCGCATCTGCCTCAGCATCGCTGCTGAGCAGAGAGCCTGCTTCCCCCTCTCTCTCTGCCTGACTCTCTGCCTACTTGTGATCTCTCTCTCTGTCAAATAAATAAATAAAATCTTTAAAAAAAAAAAACTTGCTAACTAGGAAGCTGTTAAAAGTGGACAAGAGGGGCGCCTGGGTGGCTCAGTGGATTAAAGCCTCTGCCTTCGGCTCAGGTCATGATCTTAGGGTCCTGGGATCGAGCCCGACATCGGGCTTTCTGCTGAGTGGGGAGCCTGCTTCCCTTCCTCTCTCTCTCTGCCTGCCTCTCTGCCTACTTGTGATCTCTGTCAAATAAATAAAATCTTAAAAAAAAAAAGTGGACACGAATTGAGCACAAAAGCCAGAAGACACGGGCCCTGGGGGAACTGAAGTCCTTTGTACTTAACTTAAGTGTTTTAAATTATCCAGAATCTTGTTTGGATGGACACGATCTAGGAGCATACTCACAAATTATCATGGAAATTCTATAAATGTGAAAGAAATCCACAACAGGAGTGCCATGCACAGTTTGTTGAGAATCCTCCCCCTGTGAACTAGTTGATGGTTTCTTAATTATTATACTTAATGTGTCCTGGTTACCTAATCATCTTCTTCTGTTATTCCAGCCTTGCTTTCTCAGATTTATACTGAATTAATTACACCTGCTATTTCAGAATAGAAAACTCATTTACTTTACAAATGAATGATGAATAAGTGTATTCTAGGCTCATTTCCATACCTAAGAGAGGGAATAATTCCTGCCTAGATTAGAAATGGGAGAGGACAGGATGCTCACAGAACGGAGAGTCCTAGAGGGGACATCCTCCCTCCCTGGATGACACATCTTCTTTGTCAAGATCTACACAAACATCCTAATATGCAAAGGCCTGTTTTCACTTTTTTAAAAAAATTTATTTGGGAAAGAGAGAGAGCACAAGAAGGGGGCAATGCTAGAGGGGGAAGCGGACTCCCCACTGAGCACGGAGCCTGATGCAGGGCTCCATCCCAGGACCCTGAGATCATGACCTGAGCCAAAGGCAGATGCCTAACCAACTGAGCCACCCAGGGGCCCCAGGCCAGTCTTCACTTTGGAGCATATCATTTGTGTATAAACAACTTAGGAGATGGTGATGTGGCTTAATAGTGTGTAATCCAGAGAAAATGTAAAATAAAACATACGCTTGAATTTAAACTTGACCCATCTTTTAAAATACATATTATTTTCTTTCTGTCATTGATTCTGGGCACTGGCTTCAGAATAGAAACATTGCAAGAGGAAACTCAACTTCGTGGACTTTGAGGAATTTAGGTGTTGGGAAAGGCTGGGATAGAAATGGGGTGTTCTAACAGAATTAGGTGGACCATTCTGGGTGGCCAGCTTAGGGGACGTTCCAAGATCAGCAGAAACTTACTTCAAATTCACTTGAACCAGGTCCCACTTCCCTTTGCTTCCCTGGAAAGAACTTCAGTGCTCTGACTCCTGCACCTCTTTATTGACCCGCCTTCGCAGTCAGAACATAGATCTTTGGAGCCTGGACCTTCAGGGCTGTGCTCCATGGGATTTAGGACTGATGCAATGTTGGCATTTGTCTACACAGGCTTTTCATCCTGCTCACTGGGGAAGATACGCATCTTCATGCCCAAGATGTCAGAAATGTCCAGCTCCGTCTGGGACCTCCAGTGATTATGAGTTTCTGTTTTGTCTCTAATTAGCAATTCTCAGGTTTTCAAATTTGCCCAAAGGCACTTACAGGGAACAGGCAGTGGCCCCACCAGGAGTCCACGGGCTTTGTGCCGTTGACCAGAGCCATCCTACGTCCCTAGGAGAACCTGCCTGACACAACTCCTGTCTTATTTTATCTTGTATTGTGTTTTGTTCTCTTCCTCCTTCAAATCCCACTCAGTGTCTGCCCACCACCAAAGTATGTCTCTTTCAGAGGTCCCCAAACCAAATCAAGGGACTGCCAGCTAACCAAAGAACAAGCTAACCAAATACAGCAGCATCTTTTCTTCTGCAATCCCAACAGGCATTTTTAGTTTTTGAAGTTTAATGTTAACTTCCAAGGCCAGAGAAAGTGGGGATCAAAAAGGAACTTTTTTTTTTCTTTTTAAGTAGGTTCTATGCTCAGCACAGAGCCTAGCACGGTGCTTGACCTCAGGACCCTGAGATCAAGACCTGAGCTGAGATCAAGAGTCTGAAACTCAGCCGACTGAGCCTCCCAGGTGCCCCAGAAAGGAGCAATTCTTATATGCTGAGTAGCAGCACAATATAACTGGAATCAAATCAGAGCCCCTATCCCTTCCCAGCTTGCACTCAAGCACATTTACCTGCTTACTCCTCAAGCTGCAGTTTTCAGTAGCAAGAGGAGCTGATAATACAGTTGGACCACTCCCCCTTCACAGGATCAAATCAGGACATGCTGGGCTCTGTAAAAAGACTAGACATGGGGGTGCTGGGGGGTTGCATGGGGAACAGAGACTGGATTGGGTCTGCATGGATAACCGCTGCACCTCGGGAGCCTAGAGGAGAGCTGGGCACATAGCACAGCCAACATTCGTAGAGCATCACCTGGTACAGGGCCCAGTGCTAACACATTAACTCACGGAAGCTTCACTTCTCGATGAGCAAGGACTATTATTATTTGCGTTTTACAGAGGATGAAACTGAGATACTGGAAAGTTAAGTAATTTGCTCAAGATCATACAGTTCGTAAGTAGCAAAGTAGGGATTTAGATCCAGCACTCCAGATCCCTCTTTCTTGCTTTATTACTCTCCACAGCATATTTCATTGTTTAATATTAGACATATGTGTGTACACATGTATATAACATACATGTTATCTATATGTATATTGTATATATTATATACCTATTTACTTTTTTATCATCTGTCTCTCTCACTGGATTTAAATTCCATAACAGAAACTTATGGGCACCTAGGTAGTTCAATCAGCTAAGCATCTGCCTTCAGCTCGGGTCATGATTCCAGGGTCCTAGGATCAAGCCCCGCATCAGCCTCCCTGCTAAGCAGGGAGCCTGCTTCTTCCTCTCCCACTCCCCCTGCTTGTGCGCTCACTCTCTCTCTCTCAAATAATTAAATACATCTGTAAAAATAAAAATAAAATAATAAATTCCGTAACAGGAACTTTTTCCTGTTTTGTTACATTTGTATCTCCAATACCTGTAATAGTCCCTAGCACATAGTAAGGGCTCAGTTAACAGTTAAAGAATGAATGAAAGAATCTAGCTCCAAAGCTTACGTTCTTAACCATTGTGCCATACTACCTCTCTATGAATGGCCATTCTTTTTACATTATTTAAATGTAAACTGTACAAATGTAAAGGATTGTTACTGAATGTTTTATTTTTGACCCAAACCATTGCGCTCTGTTCTGCTCCATTCAGCTCCATTTCCTCACTGTCGCCGGCATAACTATGTCCTTCCCATTGCAGAACCCTTGCTCATGAAGTCCCTTCTACCTGGAATGCCTTCCTTCCTCCCCAGCACCCATCCAAATCCGACCCACCCATCCCTCAAAGTCAACTCAAATCCCATGCAAGCCAGTCTTCTCCAATCCTCTGGCCCACACATGTCCATCTTGCCTCTGAATTGTGCTATAATTAGAGATGAACTTACTTTGGTATTTAATTTTTTTAATGAAATAGAGTTTCCTTACTTGATGGCAAATTCCTGGGGAGTGGGTGGGTGGGAACGAAAATGATGTCTTTCCTGACTCTAAACCCCACACAGTGTGCAGCAAGGACCAGGCACACATTAGGTGTTCTGTGACCACCACTTACAGGGAAAAGACCAACCTCTCAGCTCACCTTCCTGGCCTGGCAATGCTAGAATATGGGCGCTGACCTACCTGGAATGAAGAGAAACAACTAGTGAGCCATTCCTGTTGTCCACTAAATGTTCATTTTAGTTGTGATCTATAGGGTGTCTAGGCACAGAATATGATTACTAAGAGGAGTGACCCAAAACAAACCTATTTGTTGCTATGGTGAGCATTCCCAAAGGTGGTAACAGCACAGATCCAGTGGGTTTGGAGAGGACAAAACACGACAACAGAGGCAGTATCAGTTGGCCCACCTCTTCCTCAAATGTTCGGGTTTTGTTTTGAAAACCTGTGTAATCTGACTTGGCTTCAAAGGGAAGTTGTGGGAGAAAATTCAGCACTGCTCTGATTCTTGTACATTCGAATGCTGTGAGGTCAAAACTTTGTAGGCCAAGGAAAAACCCAGGGCCGGCTTCTAGTGTGCAGCAGGTGCAGTCACACCAGACTCCGCCTTCAGAAAGGGGCCGCACTTCATCTAATGCTGGGGACCTTACTTCACGTCACCTTGCTCTGCTCCTTTCAGTCTCTGGTTCTTTGTTTACAAAGCTTCCTCTGTCTTGAATACTATCCTCTACCCTAGGTCTCCTTCACCCCCAAAAATATCACTTGCTTTCACCTACCACACTCCTATGCATCCCTTCAACCTCCACTCAAATATCACTTCCTCTGGGAAGTCTTCCCAGATTCTCCAAGCCAGCTTAAACCTCCCTGTTACATAACCTCAATCATAGCCCTTCTCGGTTTGTGAATAACCACCATTTGAGTCATTATTTGACACATGCCTGCTCTCCCCTGGGCTTATATATTTAGGAAGTTAGGTATCACACCTGCTTTTGCTGCCCATTATATTCCCAGCATTTGGTGGGATGCCTGACTATGGTACATACACAGCCAACACTCACTGAATGAACGGCATGGGTGGATGCTGCTACACCTGAAGGTCTGTGTCCCCCGAAACCGACATGATGTCAGTAGGAGATGGGACCTTTGGGAGGTGCTCAGGTCATGAAGGTAGAACCTTCATGAATGCAATTAATGGCCTTAGAAAACAGACTCCAGAGCATTCCCTTGCTCCTTTGATCATCTGAGGATACAGCAAGAAGTTGGCCATCTATGAACCAGAAAGCAAACCCTCACCAGGCACTGAGTGGGTAAAGAACTGTGGTGTATACACACAATGGAATATTATTCAGCCATGAGAAGGAATGAAGAGCTGACATGTGCTACAACATGGAAGAACCCTACAAATATGATGTTATGAGAGAAGTTAGTCGCAGAAGACTGCATATTGTACGATTCCATGTCTATGAGGTGTCCAAAATAGACAAATCAATAAAGACAGAAAAGGAATTGGTGGTTACCTAGGGCAGAGTGAACAGGAATCCGGGAGGAAATGGGGAGTGACTGCTAATGGATAAGGGAATTCTTTCTGAGGTAAGGAAAATAGTCTAATATTGATTGTGGTGGCGATTGCACAACTCTTGAATATACTAAAACCCCCTGAATTGTACATTTGAAGTGGGTGAATAACTTAGTATGTGAATTATACCTCAGTAATGGCCACAAAACTCTTTGACACTCCTTCCATGGAAAAGTGAAATGTTCTCTCCCTTTGAATCTGAGTGGACTGGTGACTCCTTCAGTTAATAGAGTGTCATAGAAGTAAGGCTGTGTGACTTCCAGGACTAGATCGAAGGCAGCTGATTGTGGGCTGGAGCCTTCGCATGTGGTGTTGGAGCCACTGTGTAAGAAGTTCAGCCACATGGAGGCTGCCATGCTGGCACCCCCGCCACGCGGAGAGGCAGTCTGTCTTCTAGTCGTTCCAGGCATCAGACGTGCAAGTGAATGAGCCTCCAGATGATTCCAGCCTCCAGTCAAGAGTCACCCAGCTTTCATGTGTTCCCAACTGAGACCCTCCCGGGACACGATGGAACAGAGACAGACCACGCCTTCTGCGTCTGTCTCAATTCCTGATCCACTGAATCTTAAAATGGTTGTTTTAAACTACTAAGTTTTGGAGTGTTTTGTTATATACTAATAGTCACCAGAACAGATGTCAAAAGGTAAACCCCATTGATGGAAGGTTTTGAGCAAGATAGAAAACATTCTGAATCCCTGACATCACATGAACTCAAATTTTTGGTAAATAAAGTCCCTTAATTTTCTTTTATTTTTACTCCAGTATCATTAACACACAACATTATATTAGTTTCAGGTGTACAATATAGTGATTCAATAATTCCATACATTACTCAGTCCTCATCGCAATAAGTGCACACATCATCCCTGATAGTAGACAAGCACCACTGAGTTCCCAGGAACCAGGCAGGTTACAAAAGTCCTTGTAACTCCTGAGTCCCTTGGGGAAATAGATGACAAAAAGGATAATTTGGGGGGCACCTGGGTGGCTCAGTGGGTTAAAGCCTCTGCCTTTAGCTTGGGTTGTGATCCCAGGGTCCTGGGATAGAACCCGGCATGGGGCTCTCTGCTTGGCAGGGAGCCTGCTTCCTCCTCTCTCCATCTCTGCCTGCCTCTCTGTCTACTTGTGATCTCTGCCTGTCAAATAAATAAATAAAATCATAAAAAAGGATAATTTGGGGAGGGCTTAAAGGGATTGGAGAGGGTGAAGGAGAAAGGGGAAGGGGTCTCCATTCTACCAGCATCTAGTAGAACAGAGATATTGCCAAACATCCTGCAATTCCCAGGACAGATCCCACAACAAAGAATCCAGCCCAAAACATCAAATAGTGCAGGCTGAGGAACCTGGCTATAGGCTGTCCTTGGAAAAGCCCTGGTATTGGGGTCATGCAACTTGGCTTCCAGTCCTTGCTCTGCTGCCAACAGCTTTATGTACTTCCCCGAGCCTCTTTCACATCTGTCAAATTAGGATCTTGATAATATAGGACCTTGTTTTTTTATGCAAAGGCAGTAATCTTGAAGACCTGATATGATTTAAATCTTGAATAATTCCAAACCAATCCTTACGCATAGTGGTGGGTAGTTCTGCTTACCAGCTGAACTGCTTACCAGGCAGCCACAGGTCATTAGCATAAACACCACTGGCATTTCCATCTGCCAGCCAGCTTTGAAATTCTGGGATCCCTGATAGATTTTTAACACTTGAGAGAATCACATTCATTTCATGAATAAAGTAAGATTTTCTTAATATTTTATATCATGCTTTCTCAAATTCTCATAAAACGCAGTGCCCTCTGCCTCTGCCTTCCCCTGTCCCCTGGGGTGTTGGGAGGGAGGATCAGGCGAGGTCTTTAACCACAGAGCCCTCTACCCCTGGAAGGGATGCTTGCTGCTCTTGGTAGACCCACCATGCCAGAGAATTCTCTGCCCTTTCTCTCTCCCTAACCTTCAAGCCATCTCTTTTCCATGGGGCACCCTCTCTGGCAGCTAATCTAATGGGCTAAATCAGCATTTGAGCTTCCTGAGCCCATGCCTCTTTGTAGAAACATAAAAATACGATGACTTCTTTCCGGTGATCCTATAGGGGCATCTGAGTGGCTCAGATGGTTATGCATCAACTCTTCATCTCAGCTCAGGTCTCAATCTCATGGTTATGAGTTTGAGCCCTGCATGGAGCTTACTTATTTAAAAAATTTTATTTTAATAAAGAAAAAAGATCCCATAAGCATTCATGTAGTTTGGGCACCCCTTCATGGACCCAGCTACAAGTTACTGTGTTCTTTGATACTGCCATCCCTCCCCCTACCTTCTCATTATCCAGTCAATCTAGAAAGTGAAATGGAAAGGTTTAGACAATGACCCCAGGACATTCAATAGCTGAGCAAAGTGGGAGCTGGCCAGAGGTGGTCCATCTAGTCACAAGTGTGTGAGGCAGGTCTCTGGGAAGGAGTGTGGGAGTCTGATTAACTTCCTTGCCTGTTCCCAGCCCTCCCACCAGGAACAGCACTGATGTCTTCCTATTTTCCCAAAGCACTTTGTTCCTACACCGTTATAACCACAGTGTACTGCAATATCCTGGTTAGCCTGTGATACTCGCCCCAGACTAATGTGCACTTTCTATTAGCTACTTTTAAATAGTCTATGGGCCGTGCCCTGCCTCTTTGGTACCCCAGTGGGGAAGGACTATTTTGGTGGGTCTCTTTATAGTTACTTTGCCATTGAGTAGCATTTCATGCTTGCCTCCTGTCCTGAAATGTTTCAAGTCACCAATAATAATAGCTACAATGCATTAAATCCTAGCTTGCCAAGCCCTGTTCTATTTTACAGGTATTATTTCATTTAATCTTCATGGTAATATCATAAAATAGGTTACAATTATTATCCTTGTTTTAGAGATGGAGAAATTGAGGCATAGGGAGGGTAGGTTACTCACCCAGAATCACTAATAAGTGGTGGGGCTGGGATTCAAATCCAGGTAGTCTAGGTACAAAATTCATGCTCTCCAATGCCATATTCTACTGCCTCTCACCAAGCAAACAGCATGTGAGTTTCCTCTTCCGTTCTATCTCAACCTCCCATAGACTGGAGTCATGATTTCTGGTGCACGAATCTCTACAAAGAATATTTCTAGGAGGGAGAGGCAATATTTAAAGTCACACAGCTGCTCAGCTCATGTGATTGGGAGAGTAAGGGGTTTGTATGGGGACTGGAAGTAATTGGAATTTGTGCAAGTTACCTCAGTGGCATCATGTCCTAAAGCCAAGTTGCAAGTCCTGCCAATGGAGTGCATTTACATTCCTTGATGTCAGCCCCCACATCCCCTCTGCTACCTCCCTGGCTCGGCAGAGGCAAAGATGAACAAAGCATGCTCACCAGTCTTCCTGCCCCTCTAATCTATACTCCTGGAGGCAGCAGAAGCCAGAGAGATTCTTGCATGCAAATCTCAAATGCAAATCTGACATGTCACTTGCCTTCTCAAAACTTCAATGGCTCCCCACTGCCCTCAGCAAGAGGTTCAGACTCTGGCCTGCTTCCTCCCCAGCTCCATCTCCAGTGCTCTTCAGCCCCAGCCCCAGCCCCATCCCAGGACTCGCAGATCCCTGAAAAAGCTCTCTCTCTCTCTCTCTCTGAATCCTCCCTGTGCCTGGTCTCCCTACTGTCCTGTGATCCCCCTGAGGGACTGTCCCAGTCATCTCTTGGTCCTCTGTCAAGCAGAAGGCCTGGCCCAGCATAGAATTTCAATACAGGTAGGAAGCTGATCCAGACAGTCAGGTGGATCTCATCAGGGCTTAGGTGGGGCCTGGGGCACTGTCCCTCTGCCAATCAGATTATAGGACTGGCAGCCAGAAACTCAGCAGCCATATTGAGAGAGGCGTGTAGGTAGGACACACAGAGGCCCGAGTCCAGTTGATAGGACACAGCTAAGAATACCACAGCTAGAGACCCCTTGAGTCAAAGACCCAAGGATCAGAGACACTAACCAAGACCATCACTAGGGCTGTAAACGAAAAGGACATAGAAGGGAGGTCTGGCTTGCAGTGAGAAAGAACAATGTCAGAAACATAGAGGCATTCTCACCCACAGCAAAATCGCCAAATGTCCTGTTTGAGGACAATGACACTAGCTAACCCAGCTGGCCTGCGATGTTATTATAAGCCATAATTAGGGCTGGTGAATGGAAACTTCCTACAACTCAGGATTCCTGAAAAAAAGAAACTGCCTTCCTTCCAATTAAAAAAAAAAAAAAAAGCAAGACTTTTGTCCCTGAAGCTTCAGGAAGTTAGGAAGTTGTCTGTTATTTGAAGGGCCATCCTCTCAGACTGTCAATTCTCAGCAATGCTCAAATAAAGCGGCCCAAGATCCCACCCTTATAAGAGTTGCCTAGAATAACTGAAAATAAACCCAACAGTGGACTTTCATCTCATTCATTTTCCTGAGGGTTTCTCCCTGACCCTATTTAATGCAAACACAGCTGATGAACCCTCGGCTGCCTGAGAGCATTAATTGAGCTGTTGATGGACAACTGCATAATTTAGAAGCCAAGAATTTCCTGCAGCTGCTCTTAGTGGCTGCCCTGTCTGGTTTCCGGTAATAAGTTCATCAAATTCGCTGTACGTCTAAGACCAGAAATCTGAGGCTATAAAAAGAATTTAGCGTTGGAACGAGTCTTCCAACATTCTCTGCATAACTCACTGTGTCACAGCAGTCTCTCCCCACCCAGGAAACACTGAGCCAACCCCAGGGCCTCCTTTGGGGGGTGTGAGCTATCATCTAAGGCCAGCCCCTCCCTGGGGCACACAGGGGCCATCTCTATTGTCTACTCAAGGACTTGGCTCCTATCAATTGCCCCCCTCCCCTGCATTACCATCATCCCCTCTTTACGGGATCATTCTGAGCAGCACACAAATCTGTTATTTGCCCTATCATTTAATTAAAAAAAAAAAGTTCTCTTGCTCAACTGCACACCATTCCAGATACTGGAATTCCAATGATCTGCTTCCTCTCCTCTCCTCCCTTCCTCCCTTGAGCCTGCCCTGACTGGGCTTTCATCCCCACGGCTCCACTGACACCCTCTTACCAAGTTCAACAATGACTCCAACCCCACATCAATAGTTAACCTCAGTTCTCACTCCACTGGGCCTCCAGCAGCCTGTGACCGGTTTGATCTCTACTCCCCTCTGGAAACATGCATTCCACTGCCTTCCAGACCCCTCATGCCTGGTTCCCCCCCTCCCACCTCACTGTCCATTCCTTTCCAGCCTCCTTTGAGGACTCGTTATCTTTCTGACCTCCCACTTTGGGGTACCCCAGGGATGAGTCCCCGGAAATCTCTTCTCTCTCTATTCTCACTTCCCAGGTGAACTTGCCCACATACCGCTGACAATGTCTCTGTTCCACGCCTCCAGTTCCAGTCTCTCCCCTGAATAAGCTTCCTGGCAAACCTCAATTAGATGTCTCAGAGGCAGCTCAAATGTAACACATCCAAAGCAGAAGGGATGCTCTCCCCTCAGCACCTTCTCCTCCACCCCCCACCCCCCACTCCACCTTCTTCAACTCCAGAGGGATATGGTAACTCCATCTTTCCAGCTGCTCAGACCACAGGTGTTGGGGTCATCCTTGACTCTGCTCTCTCTCCACATCTGCTCTACCTTCAAATTTACATGCAGAAAATGAGTACTGTTCACCCACGACTGCTTTTCTCTCATCCAAGTCACCACTCTCTCTGCCTGTTCTATGGCAGTAGCATTGAACTTTGCTCCACTGCTCCCCCTGTCTCCTGGCCACTTTGCCCCCCAGAGAGGTCGTTTATCAGTATACCCTACATGAACCTGCACAGCTCTGCTTAACTGCCTGCCACCCACCGAAGCATGTCATCTCCCTTATAATAAGTCCAATGTCCTCACTGTGGTTTACCCTGACTCTCTGTGTGACATGCTCCAACCTTCTCCAGCCTCATCCCCCACTATCCTGCTGGCTCCTTCCACTCCTGCCCCACACTGGTCTTCCTACTGTTCTTTCAATGCCCAAGCATGCTCCCACCTCAGGGTGTCCCAGTTACTCTTTCTTTAGCCTACAAAACTAATGTGCACATGACTCTCTCAATTACCCATGCTTCTTTTCAAGTCTTCTAGCCAGAGGGGCTTTCCCTGACCACTTTACCTAAAATATCTCCCCTCTTCAACCCTCTTGCCCTGCCTACCTGCCCTACAGATTATCCCTTAATGGTATAAATTCATTTGTATATTTGTTTATTGTCTGTCAGACCCCTTCTACCACCACTGCCACTGCCACCGGGAGAACGTCAGCTCCACAAGAGAAGCAACTTTATTTGGTCTTCTGCCATGTTCCTGGAGCCTAGAACAGTGCCTGGCACACAGAAGACCTTCTAAATCTTTCCTGAACACCGCCATATGCCAAGCACAGATTTGAGTGCTTTACATAAATGAACTCATTCAATCCTCCAAAGAGACTGCAAGATAAGTGATATGATTATCACTCCCATTTCACAGAAGAAATTGAAGCACAGAGAGGTGGGGTATCTTGCCTAAAATCTCAAAGCTGGTAGATGGCAGAACCAGGGTTTGAACGAAGGTAGTCTGGCCCAGCACCTGCTTTCTAACACACAATATGCCTCCCTTAAGGAGCTCAGTGTCTAATCGGGAGGAGTTTTTGAGGACCCATCCTGCTTGGACTCACCATCCAGCACGTGCCTCTGATCTTGGCCCCAGTTCTGCCTGCATGGCTCTGCCCTGCTGAGACCTGGGCCCAAATTCTGAGTGTTTTATCTGTTTTACTCTTCAGTAAAGGTCCTAAGTCTCTGTCTTGGCCCACCTGCCCAGAATCCTTGTCCCCAGAAGTGGGTCCTGCCAGACCCCTTCCCAGAGAAAAGAAGGCTTCTGAGTGTGCCACAGACCCAGAGGCCTTGGGTGCTATCTGGACTGTCTGGACAAAGCCCATCCCAGGTGCATCAGGACAAGCTGCAAGCAGCTGAAAACGTGGCTGGCAGCCCATGACTGCCTCCAAAGCTGGCCTTTGGGAAGAAGTCTCTCCACAAGCCCCTACCTACTGGGTAACATTACCAGTTCCTTCTCAACAGTTCATTAACCATTCCTGCGTCACTTAGAAACTGCCAGACACTGTGTACAGAACTTCCCACACATTACCTTACGTAATCTTGTGAGACAGGCATTCTAAGACCCACTTTACAAATTCACAAAGTTGAGAAATTTGCCAAAGGTCAGGGTGGGAATATGAACCCAGTCCGTCTGACGCGAGCACCTGTGTTCTCTCTACTCCTCCTCACTGCCACCAGGCAGACCTCTTCTAGCCTGAGGACTTGTCTGCTTGCTCCTCATGCCCCTCAAAGACAACAGGGGATAGAAAATTCCAAAACACATTGCTCTGGCTGTCTAAGTGCTACATTCAAATACATGCGTGCACACACACGCACGCACGCACACGCATGCGCACACACAGTCATGAGGCAAGACCTCAGCCAGCTGATGTCTCCACTCAAAATTAATAGACAGCTACACTGGGGCATCTCAGGACTATCCACATTTATATTTAATAATAACTATCAAGTTATTATCTTTGACATTAATTGCAGGAATTTGAATGGATAATTACAGCTCAAGACATGAACGTCTCTTTTGCTTACTAAAACTTATAGGGGACTTGCCTGTGACTGAGGCTTGAGTCATTATATCCACTGCAGGAGCTGCCAGCACTGAGCAGCAACCACAAGACTATCAAGCACTGTGACACGAGCATTTGTGCCATACCTACTGCAAACTAAGTAGCAAAATCCGGGGGTAGAGCTCTGAATTAACTACTCAAAGGTCCAGGTTTGAAAACCAGCTCTGTCACTCACTTGCTGTGTGACTTTGGGTAAATTTCTCTGTGTCTCTGAGCCTTGGTGAAAAGAGAGAATGGAATCAACTGGACTTTAGAGAGGTCTCCTTTAGATCTGGCATTCTATGGAGAGAAAAAGAGGCTTCAGATCCCACATGGCAGGGGCCAAAGGAAAGTCTGCTGTTAATGGAAAAGACCAGATGTTAGAGATGGTTGACCTTTGAATGTAAAGTATCTGATCTAGTAAAATAACTATCAGAATGATGGATTCACTGACTCATTCATTCAGGACAGAAACAGCCAACCTGACCTTTACTCAAGTCCTGGCTCTGGGAATAGTCCTCATCTTTGGAGTCAGCCCCTCCTGGGAGGGAATCCCAGGTCTAACTCTTAAAGCCAGTAAAACCTTTAGCAAGTTTTTTAACCTCCCTGAACCTCAGTTTCTGCATCTTGTTTTTTTTTTAAAGGAGAGAGATCACAAGTAGACAGAGAGGCAGGCAGAGAGAAAGGGGGAAGCAAGTTCCACGCCAAGCAGAGAGCCTGATGCGGGGCTCAATCCCAGGATCCCGAGATCATGACCTGAGCCAAAGGCAGAGACATAACCTACTGAGCCACCCAGGCACCCCTCTGTATCTTTAAAATAAGATAATATTTCCCATTGCCTCCATTTACCAGTTTCCTAAAGACTGAGAAGACACACTCAAATCAAAGGAAATAAAAGTCTGTCACGCACAAATCTGAAAAGCTCGGACCCACAAAGGACTGCTCAAAAGCCAAAATTAGCTTCTTAACTCACAGAATAGGTCTTTTATATCCCATACTCGTCATCAGTATAGTTGGAGCTCCCCATTCATTTAATAAGCTCTTATGGAGTACCCTGTCATGCCATTTGCCCTGCTAGGTCTAAGTATTCACAAGTGGATAAACATGGTTTCCATTTACACCAAGCCTTGGGTCTAGAGGGGAAGACATGCATGAAACAAGCATCTACAATCCAAGATATTCTCAGTGGTTTGCATCTCAGCACAATGCAGACAGGTGCTGTATAAATGTTATTTGAAAAAGAAATTAATTAGCAAGATAAGGGAAATCCAGAGTACCATGGGACCACATAAAAGGGAAACCAAATTAGATATGGAAAGTCACAAGGGCTTCCTTGAGAAAGAAATGTTTCAAAGAAAGAATATTCCAGACAGAGAAAAATCACTTGCAAATACAAAGAAAAACCATGGATTTCAGTCTACCAGAGAACTGAGAGCAGTTCAATGACTGTTGCTCAGAGGTCACACGCAGTGAGAGAGAGACAAATCTGTGTAAGTACAGGGAGCTCTTAAAGGGCATTATGGGGTCATTTAAGGAGTGGGGATTTTCCTGAGGGCAGTAGGGAGCCTTTAAGGCCTTTTAAAAGGCAGACACATCATTAGATAGTCATTTTAGAGCTATGCTTCTCAAATCTTAATGTACTTAGGTATTACCTCAGGGTTTTGTTAAATGCAGATTCTGATTCAGTAGATCTGAGGCAGGGCCTGGGATTTTAGGATTCTAAGATCACACATTTCTAATGAACTCCCAGGTGATGTCATTGGTGCTGGTCCTCGGACCATACTTTGAGTACCAAGATTTTAAAGTGGTGACTCTAGCTAGTTTTGGAAAAGAGATGAGAAGAGAGCAGGAGAAAGGAGGCAGGGGCACCAGTTGGATGAATGATAGTGGGGAAATGGGCTGGGGAAGTGGCTAATAGAACAGAAATAAATGAGCAGAAATGGACTATTGCAGGATTTGTAGGGAGAAGAAGGCAAGGATGTTGCTCTGACCCCTGGCTTGGGCATCTGACTGAATCAAGGTAGCATTCACCAACACTGAAACCCAGAAGGAGAAGCCAAATTTAGGTGAGAAGATGAATTCATCTTTATACACATAGTGGTTTTGAGCTTCCTCAGAAAATTCAAAGTACAGATACCAAGTAAGCAGTTAAATATACTGATCAGTAGTTCAGAAGGCAATTCTAGACTAAAGACATGTATCTGGGAGCCAGCAGGAGGTAGATCTTATTCTTGCTTCTCTGTAATGCCAAAGAAACTAGAGCTACAGCTTCCTTTCTTCGGACAGCCTCCAAAAGACCTTCAATGTGAGGCGCAGGGGGCAGGCGGCTCCACGGCACTTCCCTTCTTGAGCATGACCATTGCTCTCCCATGGTACCCCAAAAGCAAACATGAAGGGGTGTGCTAGGAACATGAGTGCTCCCTGACAGAGTTCTGGTGGGAAGCTCATCTTGGCACTTTGTTTCTGTCCACTGAAATCCAAACACAATCTCCTTCATAGAGTGTTCGAGAAAATGAAATGAGAGAAGATTACAAAGGCTATCTGACACTATGCCTGGCAGAGAGTAAAAAGAAGGAGCTAGGTTATAGTCACATGAAGTACTATACCCAGGGGGAACAAGCAAGAACTTGCCAGGATTTAAATCCCAGAAGGTCAGATAAGCTCCAGACAGGAGCAGGTATGGGAAACAAGAAATACAGGAGAAACCCCTGCACGTATGGCCAACTAACATTTTACAAAAGAGCCAAAAACACTCAACAGGGAAAGAATAGTCTCTTCAACAAATGTTGTTGAAAAAAACTGGAAAAGCAAATGCAGAAAAATGAAATTGGACCCCTATCTTACATGACTCACAAAAATTAATCTGAAATTTTTTAAAGACTTAAACATAAGATCTGACCACAAAATTCTGGGGAGAAAACATAGGGAAGAAGCTCCTTGACATTGGTCTGGTAATGATTTTTTTTTTAGTATAACACCTACAGCACAGTAGTGAAAGCAAAAATCAAAAATAGGACTATACTAAACGAAGAAGCTTCTGTACAACAAAAGAAACAATCAACAAAATGAAAAGACAACATACAGAATGGGTGGAAGTTTTTGTAAATCATATATCAGATAAGGAGTTGATATCCAAAATATATTTAAAAAACTAATACAACTCAGAACAACAGCAACCAGAAAAACCCAATGTGATTAAAAAATGGGAAGAGGAACTACATAGACATTTTCCAAAGAAGACATCCAAATGGCCAACGGGTACATGAAAAGATGCTCAACATTACTAATCACTAGCAACATGCAAATCAAAAGCACAATGACACATCACCTTACACCAGTTAGGATGGTTATCATCATGAAGAGAAGATATAACAAGTGTTGGCAAGAATGTGGATAAAAGGGAACCCTTGTGCACTATTGGTGGAAATGAAAAATAGTTCAATCACTACAGAAAACAGTAGGGAGTTTCCTCAAAAAATTAAAAATAGAACTACCATATGATTCATCCTTCTCACCTCTGGCTATATATCCAAATGAAATGAAAACATTTCAAAGAGATGTCAAAAATATTGTCAGCACTCCCATTTTTATTGCACCAATATTCACAATAGGCAGGATATAAAAACAGTCCAAGTGTCCATCAGTGAATGAATGGATAAGGAACATGTGGTTTATATGTATATACAAAGGAATATCATTCAGCCATGAGAAAGGAAATCCTGCCATTTGCAATAACATGGATGGACTTTAAGGGTATTATGCTAAGGAAGGTACATGAGACAGAGAAAGACAAATACTGCCTGATATCACTTATATGTGGAATCTAAAAAAGCTGAACTTGTAAAGATAGAGAGTAGAATGGTAGGGCCTGGGGGGTAGAGAAACTGGGGAGAGGTTGCTAAGGACACAGCCTGAGAACTACCAGATAAATAAGTCAAGAATTATCTAATGCACAGCATAGGGATTATAGTCAACAATACTGTATAATAAACTTCAAAGTTGCTAAGAGACCAGATCACAATTTTTTTCACCACATACACATACACAAAAATTCACATGACATATTAGAGGTGTTAGCTAATGCTACAGTAATAATCATGTTGCAATATGATCAAATCAACACCTTATACACCTTAAATTTACACGATGTTATATGTCAATTATATCTAAATTTTTAAAATAAAATAATAATTAAAAACAAATACAGAAGGAGGGGCGCCTGGGTGGCTCAGTGGGTTAAGCCACTGCCTTCGGCTCAGGTCATGATCTCAGGGTACTGGGATCGAGCCCCGCATCGGGCTCTCTGCTCAGCGGGGAGCCTGCTTCCTCTTCTCTCTCTGCCTGCCTCTCTGCCTGCTTGTGATCTCTGTCAAATAAATAAATAAAATCTTAAAAAAAATAAATACAGAAGGAAACTGGCCTTGTACATCAGACTAATTATGGAAATCAAGGCACAAAGTCAAACGGACTAAGCATGAGGTTACTGCTTGCTGACACATCCTGGCCTGGAACTCCTTAACACCCAAAACCAGGCCTGAGACCTGTTCCAGAGACTGGAATGGCCAAGGAGCTCTGGATTTGGGATTGGAAAGATGCTGTTTCACACCTCTATGCCTTTACTGACCCAGCTCCCTTCATTCTTTCCTTTGTCTCTCTACCCTTTCCTTTCAAAACCCAGCTCAAGTCAGCTTTTGTCAGATTTTCCTGGACTCTCCACTTCTGCCCTGGTATCCCCTCTTACTCTTTATAGAGAACCATCATACCCTCTACATCAATTTATTATATGTATATATTATGCCCCTTCAATAGATGGTGAGTCTCACACGGCTACTGCACTGGAGTGGTATCAAGATCATATCTACATGTAATAGCCAGACTATTCTGCTGAATGAGTAGACTGACTTTCATTTTCTGCAATATGACTGATGTAGTTGTCAAGGAAAAAGACTCCTAGCACAGGACACCTAAAATGCTAGTAAAACATTTTAAAATCTCCTTCACTTACATGGCTGAGCGGGCAGAAAAGTAAAAGAAATTCTCAGAAGTTAGAAACAATGAGAAACCATAAATCCAGAGAGATATGCAAGTACTAAAAACTGGCATTCTCTCTGGAGGCATCTGTCCATCCCTGGTGGTTACGGACTGATTTTAATGGGCCTCTTGAGCACAGGAGTACAGGAAATAAAGCATGGAACTTGAATGAGGTGGAAGGCTGAATTAGAGGTCTCACTGAAAACCAGGAATTCCAAAAAAACACCATCCTCAATGGTATGAAGTAGATCTTTAAAAAAAAGAAACGAAAAAAAAAGAAACCTTCCCCATAGCATGGGCAGACAGTGGAGATCGTCAATGTTTTGATCCTGACTCTGAGTAGAACATGAAAAAGGGGCAGGGGGATCACCCTAGAGAATTCTTTTTTTTTTTTTTTAAGATTTTATTTATTTATTAGACAGAGAGAGATCACAAGTAGACAGAGAGGCAGGCCGAGAGAGAGAGAGAGAGAGGGAAGCAGGCTCCCTGCTGAGCAGAAATCCTCATGTGGGGCTCAATCCCAGGACCCTGAGATCATGACCTGAGCCGAAGGCAGAGGCTTAACCCACTGAGCCACCCAGGCACCTCACCCTAGAGAATTCTTAATCACAAGACTTTACTCATATGGATTCAGAACTGGAATCTACACTACCTGTGAGGATAGAAAAACCCTAAGTCAAACATTAAGTTTAAAGTGGTTCCAGGTTGACCAGTAAATTTTAAGCAGAATGAATAGAAGGAAAATCATACCAAATGCATTGTAGTCAAGCTATAAAACACTAAACTTAAAAAGAAAAATCTTAAAAAGTAAATTTAGTTCTTAATCCAGCTAGAAGAATCTTAGAGGAAAATTTCTTCCTCCCTTTCAACACAAATAAGTTGAAGGTAAGGAAAAAAAAAATAAAGAGGAAAAAGGATATACCTTGCAAACAGTAATCACAGAAAAAGCTGGAGTGGTTATACTAACATCAGACAAAAATAGACTTTAAGAAAAAACATTATCATAACCAAAAAAGGACATTTTATAATGATAAAGAGATCAATTCATCAAGAAGATATATTCACTAAAAACGAAGATATATTCACTTAAAAACAAAGCGCTAAAATACATGAAGGAAAAATTGACAGAACTGAAGAAACCAACAACTCAACAATAGTAGAAGGAGAATTCAATACCACTCTCAATAATGGTTAGAACATCTAGACATAAAATTTAAAAACGTAACCCTAATGCAACTTGATATGGGAGGCCTCTTCAGATTTCCTGCCAAGAATTTTGCCTGAATTTGTGCCAACACTCAAATCATATATTTTGCTTTATTGTTGCCAGGAGATCGTAAACACTCACCCCATTTTATGTCTTCCCTTAACCAATGTTTTATGAGCTACTTTCCCAATGCCACAAACAATTCAATACTTATGGGAAATGTATACCTGTTAGGCTTTCCTTAATAATGATACAAGAAAAGATGCAGGTTACTAATTACTCAGAAATGACATCGTGTAGAGCTGACCTTGTACAAGGCTATTTGTGGAAAATTTAATTGTTGAGAAATAAGTAACAAAAAGCTTCTGGGTTATCTGGCCCTCCACTGGGACCCCTGGGTTTTGGTAATTAAGGTGTATTGTCTGCTAGTGATGCAAAGGTTGTGGAAAACTATGAAATGTCTCTCTGGTTAAATTTCTTTTTTCAAACAATAGGAAATTATCCAGAATGTATATCATAAGGGAAATTGTTAAAAGTGCTGAGAACAGGGGTGCCTGGGTGCCGTAGTCATTAAGTGTCTGCCTTGGGCTCAGGTCATGATATCAGAATCGTGGGATTGAGCCCCTCATTGGGCTCCCTGCTCAGTGGGAAGCCTGCTTCTCCCTCTCCCATTCCCCCTGCTTGTGTTCCCCTCTCTCTCTGTCAAATAAATAAATAAAATCTTTTAAAAAAAAGAGAGAGAGAGAGACCTGAGGAGAGGCACGATAGGGATCTCCAACAATTTGAAGAAAATGGAAAAGGCGATAAATTTGAGTATATACTATGTACCAGGAACTGTACTAGATGCTAGTAATAAAAGAATGGAGAGAAACTAGCATTATGGAGGGAAAGACATGTAGTACACATTACCTCACAATGTAATAAGTGCCAGTCAAAACAGGTCAAGGGAAGACTATGCTATGAAAGTAGATATATGATGGGAAATCAGGGAAGGCTTCTTAGAGGAGGTGTCTGTTCAACTGAGAGAACTCAAAGTTTATCAAAAAGATGAAGAGGCAAGGACTACAGGAAGAGGCATAAGGAGAAGCACAGAGGCATGAAAAGGGAGGGGATGTATGGGGAATTATGTAATTCCACGCTGCCAGGGTGCATAGTAAGGGTAGGAGATAGAGGTAGAAGAGCTGAACAGGTACACAGAGGCCAATTAGGATAGGTCTGGAGGGGCGCCTGGGTGGCTCAGTGGGTTAAAGCCTCTGCCTTCAGCTCAGGTCATGATCCCAGGGTTCTGGGATCGAGCCCCATATGGGGCTCTCTGCTCCGCGGGGAGCCTGCTTCCTCCTCTCTCTCTGCCTGCCTCTCTGCCTACTTGTGATTTCTATCTGTCAAATAAATAAATAAAATCTTTAAAAAAAAAAAAAAAAGGATAGGTCTGGAGCATCTGAGTTCCAAGCAAGGCTCTGCACTCAGCAGAGGTATGCTTGTTCCTCTGCCCCTCTCCTTGTTCATGCTCTCTCTCTCTCTCTCTTTCTCTTTCAAATAAACAAATAAAATCTTTTCTTTAAAGATTTTATTTATGTATTTGACAGACAGAGATCACAAGTAGGCAGAGAGGCAGGCAGAGAGAGAGAACAGGAAGCAGGCTCCCTGAGCCGAAGGCAGAGGCTTTATTAACCCATTGAGCCACCTAGGCGCCCCAAATAAATAAAATCTTTAAAAAATGAGGGGCACCTGGGTGGCTCAGTGGGTTAAAGCCTCTGCCTTCGGCTCAGGTCATGATCCCAGAGTCCTGGGATTGAGCCCCACACCGTGCTCTCTGCTTAGCAGGGAGCTTGCTTTCCCCTGTCTCTCTCTGCCAGCCTCTCTGCCTACTTGTGATCTCTGTCTGTCAAATAAATAAATAAAATCTTTTTTTTTTTTTAATGAAAAAGATGGGCTTAAACTCCTATTGGTAAGCTGAGAAGGGGAATTATAGTTCTCATATGTTATTCTAATTGAGCTAAACTAAAAACTGTGGTGAAGTCGTAAATTATAGGGAAAAAATATTGGGCAAATATAAGGAAAAGCATTTTAATTAGCTAGAACTGTTTCTGCAAAACAACGAGGAAGTTGTTTTGCAGAATATGATCAACACCAAGAACAGCCAGAGATATTTGAGAGACAATAAAATTGGTAACAATAAAAATGATTAGGTTATTGGGGCACCTGGATGGCTCAGTGGGTTAAAGCCTCTGCCTTCGGCTTGGGTCATGATCCCGGTGTCCTGGGATCAAGCCCCACATCGGGTTCTCTGTTCAACAAGGAGCCTGCTTCCCCCTCTCTCTGCCTGCCTCTCTGCTTACTTGTGATCTCTGTCTGTCAAATAAATAAATAAAATCTTTTTTAAAAAATTGTTAGGGTGGAGTCAAGATGGCGGAGAAGTAGCAGGCTGAGACTACTTCGGGTAGCGGGAGATCAGCTAAATAGCTTATCTAAAGATTGCAAACACCTACAAATCCAACGGGAGATTGAAGAGAAGAAGAACAGCAATTCCAGAAACAGAAAATCAACCACTTTCTGCAAGGTAGGACTGGCGGAGAAGTGAATCCAAAGCGACGGGAAGATAGACCGCGGGGGGGAGGGGCCAGCTCCCGGCGAGCGGCGGAGCAACGGAGCAAAATCAGGACTTTTAAAAGTCTGTTCTGCTGAGGGACATCGCTCCAGAGGCTTAACTGGGGTGAAGACCAGGCGGGGTAAGCGCGGCCTCAGGTCCCGCAGGGTCGCAGAAGGATCGGGGGTGTCTCAGTGTCGCAGAGCTTACCGGTATTAGAACGGGGAAGCCGGCTGCAGAGACAGAGCCGAGGAGTGACTCTCAGCTCAGGGTTGCCTTGAACCGGTCGCAGGCTCGGTCAGCTCGGAGCGCGGCCGGAGGCCAGGGTGACGAGAGTCATTTGGCACTGTTCTCTGAGGGCGCACTGAGGAGTGGGGCCCCGGGCTCTCGGCTCCTCCGGGCCGGAGACCGGGAGGCCGCCATCTTTATTCCCGTCCTCCGGACTCTGCGGAAAGCGCTCAGGGAACAAAAGCTCCCGAAAGCGAACCCGAGGGGATGACTCAGCGCGGCCCGGGGTAAGGGCGGTGCAACTCCGCCTGGGGCAAAGACGCTTGAGAATCACTACAACGGGCCCCTCCCCCAGAAGATCTACGGGAAACCCAGCCAGGACCAAGTTCACCTACCAAGGAGAGTGGCGGAATTCCAGAGGAGAAGAAAGCAAAGCACGGAACTCATGGCTTTCTCCCCATGATTTTTTAGCCTTGCAGTTAATTTAATTTTTTTTTTCTTTTTCAATTTTTTTTTCTTTTTCTCTTCTTCTGCTAAATTTTTTTTAACTTTTACCATTTTCTTTTTTTTAACGTTTTTTAAATAGTTTATCTAATATATATATATTTTTTCCTCTTTTTATATTTATTTCTTTATCGGCTTTCTTTTTTTTAATAGTTTTTTTTTTCTTTCTTTCTGAACCCCTTTTTATCCCCTTTCTCCCCCCTCACAATTCAGGATCTCTTCTGATTTGGCTAAAGCATATTTTCCTGGGGTTGTTGCCACCCTTTTAGTATTTTACTTGCTCCTTCATAAACTCTTATCTGGACAAAATGACAAGGCGGAAAAATTCACAACAAAAAAAAGAACAAGAGGCAGTACCAAAGGCTAGGGACCTAATCAATACAGACATTGGGAATATGTCAGATATAGAGTTCAGAATGATGATTCTCAAGGTTCTAGCCGGGCTTGAAAAAGGCATGGAAGATATTAAAGCAACCCTCTCAGGAGATATAAAAGCCCTTTCTGGAGAAATAAAAGAACTAAAATCTAACCAAGTTGAAATCAAAAAAGCTATTAATGAGGTGCAATCAAAAATGGAGGCTCTCACTGCTAGGATAAATGAGGCAGAAGAAAGAATTAGCGATATAGAAGACCAAATGACAGAGAATAAAGAAGCTGAGCAAAAGAGGGACAAACAGCTACTGGACCACGAGGGGAGAATTCGAGAGATAAGTGACACCATAAGACGAAACAACATTAGAATAATTGGGATTCCAGAAGAAGAGGAAACAGAGAGGGGAGCAGAAGGTATATTGGAGAGAATTATTGGAGAGAATTTCCCCAATATGGCAAAGGGAACAAGCATCAAAATCCAGGAGGTTCAGAGAACCCCCCTCAAAATCAATAAGAATAGGTCTACACCCCGTCACCTAATAGTAAAATTGACAAGTCTTAGTGACAAAGAAAAGATCCTGAAAGCAGCCCGGGAAAAGAAGTCTGTAACGTACAATGGTAAAAATATTAGATTGGCAGCAGACTTATCCACAGAGACCTGGCAGGCCAGAAAGAGCTAGCATGATATATTCAGAGTACTAAATGAGAAAAACATGCAGCCAAGAATACTATATCCAGCTAGGCTATCATTGAAAATAGACGGAGAGATTAAAAGCTTCCAGGACAAACAAAAACTGAAAGAATTTGCAAATACCAAACCAGCTCTACAGGAAATATTGAAAGGGGTCCTCTAAGCAAAGAGAGACCCTCAAAGTAGTAGATCAGAAAGAAACAGAGACAATATACAATAACAGTCACCTTACAGGCAATACAATGGCACTAAATTCATATCTCTCAATACTTACCCTGAATGTGAATGGGCTAAATGCCCCAATCAAAAGACACAGGGTATCAGAATGGATAAAAAAACAAAAACCATCTATATGTTGCCTACAAGAAACTCATCTTACACCCGAAGACACCTCCAGGTTTAAAGTGAGGGGGTGGAAAAGAATTTACCATGCTAATGGACATCAGAAGAAAGCAGGAGTGGCAATCCTTATATCAGATCAATTAGATTTTAAGCCAGAGATTATAATAAGAGATGAGGAGGGACACTATATCATACTCAAAGGAACTGTCCAACAAGAAGATCTAACAATTTTAAATATCTATGCCCCTAACGTGGGAGCAGCCAACTATATAAACCAATTAATAACAAAATCAAAGAAACACATCGACAAGAATACAATCATAGTAGGGGATTTTAACACTCCCCTCACTGAAATGGACAGATCATCCAAGCAAAAGATCAACAAGGAAATCAAGGTCTTAAATGACACACTGGACCAGATGGACATCACAGATATATTCAGAACTTTTCATCCCAAAGCAACAGAATACACATTCTTCTCTAGTGCACATGGAACGTTCTCCAGAATAGATCACATTCTTGGTCCTAAATCAAGTCTCAACCGGTATCAAAAGATTGGGATCATTCCCTGCATATTTTCAGACCACAATGCTCTAAAGCTAGAACTCAATAACAAGAGGAAATTTGGAAAGAACCCAAATACATGGAGACTAAACAGCATCCTTCTAAAGAATGAATGGGTCAACCAGGAAATCAAAGAAGAATTGAAAAAATTTATGGAAACAAATGATAATGAAAACACAACAGTTCAGAATCTGTGGGACACAACAAAGGCAGTCCTGAGAGGAAAATATATAGCAGTACAAGCCTTTCTCAAGAAACAAGAAAGGTCTCAGGTACACAACCTAACCCTACACCTAAAGGAGCTGGAGAAAGAACAAGAAAGAAACCCTAAACCCAGCAGGAGAAGAGAAATCATAAAGATCAGAGCAGAAATCAATGAAATAGAAACCAAAAAAACAATAGAACAAATCAACGAAACTAGGAGCTGGTTCTTTGAAAGAATTAATAAGATTGATAAACCCCTGGCCAGACTTATCAAAAAGAAAAGAGAGAGGACCCAAATAAATAAAATCATGAATGAAAGAGGAGAGATCACAACGAACACCAAAGAAATACAGACAATTATAAGAACATACTATGAGCAACTCTACGCCAACAAGTTTGACAATCTGGAAGAAATGGATGCATTCCTAGAGACATATAAACTACCACAACTGAACCAGGAAGAAATAGAAAGCCTGAACAGACCCATAACCAGTAAGGAGATTGAAACAGTCATCAAAAATCTCCAAACAAACAAAAGCCCAGGGCCAGACGGCTTCCCGGGGGAATTCTACCAAACATTTAAAGAAGAACTCATTCCTATTCTCCTGAAACTGTTCCAAAAAATAGCAATAGAAGGAAAACTTCCAAACTCATTTTATGAGGCCAGCATCACCTTGATCCCAAAACCAGACAAGGATCCCAACAAAAAAGAGAACTACAGACCAATATCCTTGATGAATACAGATGCAAAAATTCTCGCCAAAATACTAGCCAATAGGATTCAACAGTACGTTAAAAGGATTATTCACCACGACCAAGTGGGATTTATTCCAGGGCTGCAAGGCTGGTTCAACATCCACAAATCAATCAATGTGATACAACACATTAATAAAAGAAAGAACAAGAACCATATGATACTCTCCATAGATGCTGAAAAAGCATTTGACAAAGTACAGCATCCCTTCCTGATCAAAACTCTTCAAAGTGTAGGGATAGACGGCACATACCTCAATATTATCAAAGCCATCTATGAAAAACCCACGGCAAATATCATTCTCAATGGAGAAAAACTGAAAGCTTTTCCGCTAAGGTCAGGAACACGGCAGGGATGTCCGTTATCACCACTGCTATTCAACATAGTACTAGAAGTCCTAGCCTCAGCAATCAGACAACAAAAGGAAATTAAAGGCATCCAAATCGGCAAAGAAGAAGTCAAACTATCACTCTTCGCAGATGATATGATACTCTATGTGGAAAACCCAAAAGACTCCACTCCAAAACTGCTAGAACTTGTACAGGAATTCAGTAAAGTGTCAGGATATAAAATCAATGCACAGAAATCAGTTGCATTTCTCTACACCAACAACAAGACAGAAGAAAGAGAAATTAAGGAGTCCATCCCATTTACAATTGCACCCAAAACTATAAGATACCTAGGAATAAACCTAACCAAAGAGACTAAGAATCTATACCCAGAAAACTATAAAGTACTCATGAAAGAAATTGAGGAAGACACAAAGAAATGGAAAAATGTTCCATGCTCCTGGATTGGAAGAATAAATATTGTGAAAATGTCTATGCTACCTAAAGCAATCTACACATTTAATGCAATTCCTATCAAAGTACCATCCATTTTTTTCAAAGAAATGGAACAAATAATCCTAAAATTTATATGGAACCAGAAAAGACCTCGAATAGCCAAAGCAATATTGAAAAAGAAAGCCAAAGTTGGTGGCATCACAATTCCGGACTTCAAGCTCTATTACAAAGCTGTCATCATCAAGACAGCATGGTACTGGCACAAAAACAGACACATAGATCAATGGAACAGAATAGAGAGCCCAGAAATGGACCCTCAACTCTATGGTCAACTCATCTTCGACAAAGCAGGAAAGAATGTCCAATGGAACAAAGACAGCCTCTTCAATAAATGGTGTTGAGAAAACTGGACAGCCACATGCAGAAAAATGAAATTGGATCATTTCCTTACACCACACACGAAAATAGACTCAAAATGGATGAAGGATCTCAATGTGAGAAAGGAATCCATCAAAATCCTCGAGGAAAACACAGGCAGCAACCTCTTCGACGTCAGCCGCAGCAACATCTTCCTAGGAACATCACCAAAGGCAAGGGAAGCAAGGGCAAAAATGAACTTTTGGGATTTTATCAAGATCAAAAGCTTTTGCACAGCAAAGGAAACAGTGAACAAAACCAAAAGACAACTGACAGAATGGGAGAAGATATTTGCAAATGACATATCAGATAAAGGGCTAGTGTCCAAAATCTATAAAGAACTTAGCAAACTCAACACCCAAAGAACAAATAATCCAATCAAGAAATGGGCAGAGGACATGAACAGACATTTCTGCAAAGAAGACATCCAGATGGCCAGCAGACACATGAAAAAGTGCTCCATATCACTCGGCATCAGGGAAATACAAATCAAAACCACCATGAGATATCACCTCACACCAGTCAGAATGGCTAAAATTAACAAGTCAGGAAATGACAGATGCTGGCGAGGATGCGGAGAAAGGGGAACCCTCCTACACTGTTGGTGGGAATGCAAGCTGGTGCAACCACTCTGGAAAACAGCATGGAGGTTCCTCAAAATGTTGAAAATAGAACTACCCTATGACCCAGCAATTGCACTGCTGGGTATTTACCCTAAAGATACAAACATAGTGATCTGAAGGGGCACGTGCACCCGAATGTTTATAGCAGCAATGTCTACAATAGCCAAACTATGGAAAGAACCTAGATGTCCATCTACAGACGAATGGATAAAGAAGATGTGGTATATATACACAATGGAATACTATGCAGCCATCAAAAGAAATGAAATCTTGCCATTTGCGACGACGTGGATGGAACTAGAGGGTATCATGCTTAGCGAAATAAGTCAATCGGAGAAAGACAACTATCATATGATCTCCCTGATATGAGGGAGAGGAGATGCAACATGGGGGGTCGAGGGGGTAGGAGAAGAGTAAATGAAACAAGATGGGATTGGGAGGGAGACAAACCATAAGTGACTCTTAATCTCACAAAACAAACTGAGGGTTGATGGGGGGAGGGGGTTGGGAGAGGGGGTGGGGTTATGGATATCGGGGAGGGTATGTGCTATGGTGAGTGCTGTGAAGTGTGTAAACCTGGCGATTCGCAGACCTGTACCCCTGGGGATAAAAATATATGTTTATAAAGCTGTAAAAAAAAAAAAAAAAAAAGAAAGAAAGGATGAATCCCCAAGTTTTGTAGCAACATGGACGGGACTGGAAGAGATTATGCTGAGTGAAATAAGTCAAGCAGAGAGAGTCAATTATCATATGGTTTCACTTATTTGTGGAGCATAACAAATAGCATGGAGGACAAGGGGAGATGGAGAGGAGAAGGGAGTTGAGGGAAATTGGAAGGGGAGGTGAACCATGAGAGACTATGGACTCTGAAAAACGATCTGAGAATTTTGAAGGGGTGGGGGGTGGGAGGTTGGGGGCACCAGGTGGTGGGTATTGTAGAGGGCACGGATTGCATGGAGCACTGGGTGTGGTGCAAAAATAATGAATACTGTTATGCTGAAAAAAATAAAAAATAAAAAAAAAAAATTGTTAGGGTGTAATAAGAAGGACTCCCAGGGGAAAAAAACCTTTATGAGGAAAACTTCAAAACACTCCTGACTTGAATGACTGGAAAATCATCCTCAGGTAAAACAAAAAAACATCATTTAATGTGTCCTCTTGCTAGATACTTAGTTTATACCCAGTTCGTAACTATTATAAATAGTGAACATCTTTGTTCAGTGGCATGGGGGCAAATGTTTAACAACTGAGTGGGGGGGCCTTGATTTCTAGTATTTTCCATGGTGTAAATACTTTGGCATGGCTGATTTTTAGCCCCCACAGAAAGTCACAGAAGGAGGGACTGGGGACACAGGTGCACAGTTAGTTTGGACAAACCTGCTAGCCATCTCCAGTACACCACTGCTTCTCCTTAAAGCCTTTTCCCCATTATATCTTTAAATTTGTGGATGTAGAATGATTGGAATAACAGACACAAGTACTTCGTGGAATCCTTATACAAACTGAACAAGATACTCTTTTTTTAAAGTCCTGGAATCCCCTGATATCCTAGACAGAGCTCTAAACCTGGAGAGCTCACTGTTGTCTCCTCCGAGAAGCACAGCACACTGTGTGTGTCTCTAAAATCACACCATATTACAACTGTGTCCCCAACAAGAGTGGAAGCCCTCAACAGAAAGGACTCTGCCTTACTCGGGTTTATACCACAGTACCTGGCACAGAAGTTATCTGCCTTACTCAAGTCATGACCTTTGACAAATCAGTTTCTTTCTCTAAACCTGAATGTCCTCATTCATTTTTCCCCAGTGTTTCCTACAGAGATGCTCTATACAAAAAAAAAAAAAAAAAAAGAGAGAGAGAGAGTGGGGGGAGCGTAGGTGGGTGCTCTGTGATTAAGAGAGTTGGAAAATAATGGGAAAATCAGGCTAGATTCTGCTCTTGGAGTCACAGAGCACATTTCTAGAACAATGCATCTGAGAAGCCCAGCAATGGGTAAACCAGTCTACCTTTGTCTTGCCAGCAATTCCAACAAACATTTGGCCATGGAAACCTTCCTTTTTTCATGGAACTAGGGAGGTCGGAAACCACTGAACTAGAAAGGTGTTCAAAGCTCTTTCCTGCCGATATTTTGTGGTTTTGTCACAGAATAGCTTCAACTGGTTGGTTAACTCCAAGCAAGATAGTGAAAATCAAATCACAAATGTTAGTTGAGTGAGATCATGAATGTGCTATTAGTTAGCATATGTATTGGGAGGGCCGTACTGCAGAAGGTCCCCTTCCAGGGTCACTCCTGAGCAGCTCCCACCCTCGCATGTACCTTCCAAGCCAGAGTCACCTACATGTCCTGGGCTCCTCACTGTGATTCAGAACCCACCTTCACTTTGCCTAAGTAGTTCTTGGATAAAATGTCATCAATTTTCCATCTGAGGTCCCAGTATACACAGACTTCCCAGTTGCTCACCCTTTGAAAATTGCCATAGACTTCACCTAATTTTTGGTCATAACCTTGCTTGCACCATTATCTCAACAAGGAGCCTCCCCAGGGTTTTAATTGTACATCCCAACCTGTAAAAATATTTTGGAATGCACTCCCAAGATACCTTATTCATTTATTTGTAAATTATGGGCACACTCTGTTGTCCTAACATAATATGACCTTCATAAAACTCGTAAGATGGAAATGTAAATCAGATGAACAAAACAAAATAAACATAAGTAGAAGTTCTAATGTTTTCGTACAACCCCCAGCAGGTTGCTTGGGGCTCCCCTGGTGTGCATGGCCCTCTCTTTGGAGACCAGCCTTCAGGGTTTGAGCAAAAGCAAAAAAAAAAAAAAAGCAAAATGCAAAAAAAAGTTCCCAAGCTGAGCAGACAGCTCTGCTCAAGGGGCCACTCCTGCTTCTGAGGGGGTGACTAGACTTTGTCGGAGAATCTGCAGCGGTTCAGCATTTCAGCACAGTGGGCTTCAGCTTGAAGGAGACCTGGGTTCCAGTTCTGATTTTATCATCTAGCTGGCATGTGACTTTAGCACATACTATTCAGTACTAATAGTGTCTCTCATTTATTAGGGATTTCCTAGGGGTCAGGCAGTCTGCTCAGCACTTTGATACACATGATCTATTTACCCTTATGTCTGTCATGCAATTGAGATATTATTATCCCCATTTAATAACTCAGGGAACCAAGACAGTAAAAGGCTGCATAATTTGCCTAAAATGAACCCCTTATCTGACTCTAAATTCCAGACTCCTGAGCACCGCACTCTACTGCCTCCCACTCACCCTCTCTGAGCCTCTGTTGTTTTATCTATGAAAAGGAGATAAATAGCACTTGCAAAATGTTAGCACAGCACCTGGGCGCAGCAAATATCAGCAGTTATTGTCAAACTTCCAGTAAGTCCCCAAAAAGGTGTCAAAAGTGAGTCATCAGTTCTGGACATTGGGGAAGGTATGTGCTATGGTGAGTGCTGTGAAGTGTGTAAACCTGGCGATTCACAGACCTGTACCCCTGGGGCTAATAATACATTATATGCTAATAAAAAATTTTTTTAAAAAGTGAGTCATCAGAATAAGGCTATAGAGCGAGTTAACCATGTTGGGCCCCGTCTAAGAAAAGTAGGTACTCAGAAAAGCTGGGAGCCTGTAGAAGACAACGTGTGGGTTGTGCCCTGCCCTACCCCATGGCCTTGGGGGCAGGGGTTTCAGAGCTGCCTGGAGGACCCACCCGAAGCAGAAGTGGGAGCCTAGAACTTCACGCAAATTTGGTCATCATGCAAATTTCTGAAAACATTTCAGCTCTCCGTGTAGGAGAGAATTCACTGACCGTTAATGTTCTATAACATAGCAACTAAATTAATAAACTGACACTTTTGAAACTCCAAGATGCGGAGGGAAGATTGCAAACCTGCAGACCTGGGTCCCACGCTGCCTGGATGGCGGTGTGACTTGAAGGCCTCATTTCCCCCTTTCTCCGCCAGAGACAGCATGCTACTTCCCCAAATCTATATGGTCCCTTTGCCCTCTTCTGAACTCTACATCTGAGTTCTAAACCACTCACTCCCCTGCTTGGCCACTTTTTCTCTTACAAAATAATCAACATTGCTCCCTAGCAGTGAGACCCAGCAAGACGTACTTCAAGGCTTGAAGACACTCAGAAGGAAGAAGCCATATCATAAATGTAAACTAGCACTAAAATCACTCATCACTTTAATCATTCAAAGCAGCCTGAGGTGTGGAAACATGAAGGTTGCAACAATCACGCTCTTGTCCTCCCTAAATTTGTAGGATTATTGGCTTGGTTTGCCCTTCACGGCTGTTGATTTGATTCGCAATCAATGGGAAACCACTCCGTGATTCAATCTGACTCCATTCAATAAACGCTTCTGCTACTCCTACACTTTGGCAGGGAGCCCCCTAAATCACCTTTTATATGGACAGATTCAATGATGCATGTGGTAACTACTCTCACATAGTACCTCCCAGTCACTGTGGTAGGTACTGGGAGTGGGGGAAAGGGCTGTGAAAGATGACAGATACCTTTTTTTCCATTTCTTCTTTATTTTTAAAGGTAGAAAGTTTAAGAAAAATTAAATTACAACAATAATTCAAAATGTACCCATGTTACTACCCTCGACACAAAAATCTTCACTGTCGGGGCATCTGGGTGGCTCAGTCATTCAGTGTCTGTCTTTGGCTGGGGTCATGATCTCAGGGTCCTAGGATCAAGCCCCACATTGGGCTCCCTATTCTGTGGGGAGCCTGCTTCCCCCTCCCCCTCTTCCCCTGCTTGTGTTCCCTCTCTCATTGTGTCTCTCTCTGTCAAATAAATAAATAAAAACTTGGAAAAAAAAATCTTCACTATTGCATACAGCCGTCCATGCTCATGCACGTATTAGCCCAATGACCAAGGCCCTGCATAGGGCATTGAGCTGTAGGGCCTGAATCCTGATGCCTCCAGTCAGGGAGGTGGCCCTGTGATCTTAGACACGTTCTCTGGACTCTGTGCCCTTCCCTTTTCTCATGGTTGAAATAGGACCAGGATGATCCCTATGTTATGAAGGCTGAAGGAGTTATACATGCAAAGGATTTACAAAGTGCCAGCCACAGAGCAAGCAGTCCCTAAATGGGTACTGTTAATTACAGCGTCCACACTAGTGTTTAACTTCATGTCCAATAGCTGTTATTTATTTGTTCACTGGCATTGCTGACTCTACATATTCTTCATGCCCATTTGCTCCATAGGCAAGGGGCTGGGGGTGCTCCTTGGATTTGTTTCATTTTTCTGGAAGGAGGGAGACACGCTCTCCCATCAAAACCCTGCAGAGGGTTTTATGGCATGGGTGGGAGGAAGAAGGCAAGAACCAGGATTGCGTAGACCTCTTTTCCATCTTGGCTTGCCCCTTGCCCCCCTTCCTATCATATACCCACTCTAGATCACCCTTGCTGACAACCAATATGTTGCCTGTACTTTGTTTATGCTCAGTGAATCATATCCACACTTACAAGGAGGGGCTCTATGTGAGTGCATACAGGATGAGAGACAAGAAAGGGTGTTCTTTTGAGAATGGGGTCATACAATAATATATTTCTATCCATCCTGCTTTACTCACTTGAAATATCTCAGCTAAAGATGGTTCGTGTACCTACAACTTTAAATAGAGCATTTATGCCAGCAGGACTTTATCTGTGGGAGCCCCACAGGCCTGTGTTAAGCAAGGTCTTACATTGCCTTTGCCTGGAGACCAGGGCACTAGCAACCAAGTCTACTTTATTTTGCACATTAGTACATATTATAAAAATGTACACATTTTTATAATGTACACATTTTTATATTATACACATTCAGTATTACAAACACTATAGTGTCCCAGAGCACACAGGTAATGTGAACCAGGAACTCAAACGCAAACAACACCAGACCTTCAGAAACAAAGGCTTAAAAAAGATTTCTCTTTTCCTCTGCCCAAGCCCAGGACAAAATAGATAACGTGTTGTTATATTTTTTTTTTCTTATTGCTGGTGAACAAAATTTCTTCTGGCACATTCAGTCACAAGGGTCCTTGCTTTATACAGGGTTTCAGTCCCAATTCCCAAGTTAACCCGAGCCCGAGGTCTTGTCTCCAGCCACCTCTTCCCCTCAGAGGGGTTAAAGCCTGGTTACTTCGATCAGCAACCCCATTGCACTTCTTTGGTTCCCCTAAGAGATTCTCTTAACTTCCCACAAGCTCAGCTCTGCATTTTAAGAGATGTTGGCTGTGCTTTATCAATTATTCTAGGAATTCATAAGATGAGTTTTTCAGAATCCATATTCTGCCATAAAGCTCGGACGGAAGTCAGAAGCCTATTAGCATTGTTGTATACCCATTAGAGGCACGCCCATCTTCCATGCATCAAACGATTGAGTCATCATGCTTCTGCAGCTCAGTATACTTTCCAAAGTGCCTTTCATGTCCATTACATTCTTTGGTAATCTCAACAACCCCATGAGATAGATACTCCAGGTATTTTTATTTTCATATTATAAAAAAGGAATAAAGGCTCAGAGAAGCTAAGTGTCTTACCCCCCAAGGGCCAAACCGGGAGAAGCATCCGGGCTCCACCCACTCATTGCCTTTCCAGATCTCCACCACCAAGCTCCTCTCACAGCCAAAGACTGATTCATCTCCCAGCCTCTTATTCATTCTTCCACCACACCTCTTAAGCTCGTACTGTGAGCCAGACCCAGGACCAGGCACTGGGATTGAAAAACTGAAGAAAAGAAAGCCCTTCCTAGGGGCTCCTAGGTTAGCAGAAGGAAAATAAAGTAAATCCTCGAATACAATACATTCAGGTACAAACTGTAGAGAGAACATTAAGGAGGAGAACATCAAACTTGCCCAGATGCCACTGATGACCTCTATTTCTAGTGTATGAAGGAGGGGGGAGAAATGCTATTCAAAGCTGGCTGCAGACTTCCTCTTGTTCAGCAAAACGTATTGATGTTTACAATAAACCCCACCATAATGAAAAAAAAGTGGAATTCAGAAAATCCAATTGCATGAAATGCTAAAGTTGCATTATTGCAAGGTTAATGAAAAGCAAAATTTTTCAGAAGGGTTTCCAGTTACCGTATAATGCATATGCGTATGGGACTGTAGAGGTACTTCTTAGAACTGTTTGGTTTTTCTTGACTGAGACAGGCAGGGAAAAACAAAGTCTAGTCAAAACCCTGTGTAGGGTGGGGGTAACCTGGCTGGGAAGAGGGCAGGAAGACCCAGACTCTGTACCTGACCAGCTAGTGCACATTGAACGGAGGACATCCAACATGGTCACAGAGGAGTCACTTCCCCCTTCCCCTCCCAACCCCCCATCACACTCTCCCACCCCAGGTAACTAGAATTTAAAATCCAGCTCCATAGAGGGAGAAAAGTTGTTAGTTGTGTTATATCTGAAATTTTTCATCCCAGGGCACCATTATTGCTGGGTTCTGTTGTACTTAACTGCGAAACGATAAGCTCTACCATAAAAACTAGAGGAGAGAGACTAAAAGAACTAGAAAACCCACTCTAATAAGTAGGAAAATTTTGATGGGCAGGGAAGATGATACCAGGCTGGAAAGAGAAAAGAGCAAAACAACAAGAGGTAGGCCAAGAGATGATGTGAAGGAAAGAACAGAGGAGTTTAATATACAATTTTAAATTGTTTGCTGTGTTGAGATCAAGGTCGCTCATCTCCTCTCTAGGGTGCCTGGGTGTTTCAGTCGGTTAAGTATCTGCCTTCCGTTCAGGTCACCATCCCAGGGTCCTGGGATGGTTCAGCAGGGAATCTGCTGCTCCCTCTCCCTCCACCCCACCCCTCTGCTCATGTTCTCTCATGCACGCTCTCTCTCTTTCTCTCTCTCTCTCAAAATGAATTTTTAAAAAAATATTTTTAAAAAAACTTTCTATAAACTGCTATATCCACAATTTTTGGTTAGTGGTACTTCAAGGAACCATGGAATCAGAGCTGTGTTCGTTGGGACTGCAGTGGGGTGATGTGCAGGCAACAGCATGCAGAGGGAAGAAACGCACAGGTCCACAGACTCTGGACACTAGAAATTTGGGGTGGCTGGGAGCAATGTGTGTGGCCCACTAATTAAACTGGTAGGGAAGCTCAAGCCCATCCTGCTTAAGCATTCAGTAAAATTCAGAGAGAAATAACACACCACTCAAGCCTAAATAAATACATTGAAAACCTGAATGAAATAGAGAATTCTCTAGGAAAATAAAATTTGCCTAAAGATTTCTCAGAAGAAACCAAAAATCTTGAGTGGCTTTTAGTTTCTAGAGAAGAAAGAGGAAATTGTCAAAAAACAGCCCCCCCCACCAAGAAGCACCAGGACCAAGGTTTTTCTGGCAGAATTATACGAACTTTCAAAGACAGGTAATTTCAATGGTATTTAAATTTGTCTAGAGTATAGAAGGAAAAATTTCTAAATTATTTCTGTAAAAAGAGTATTACATTGATATCAAAACCTACTCAATATTCTACACACAGTAAAAACTGAAGACAAATTTTACTTAATATCAATGCAAAAATCATAAATAAAATATTAACCAACAGAAGGCAAAGGCATACCAAAACAATAATATGTATTATCAAAGTAAAGCTGATTCTAGGAAGCAGAGATGGTTTAATATCAGGAGATGTATTGATTATTCAAATGTATTGATCTAAGGAGAAAAGCCATACTGATTTCTTAGGAGCTAAAAGGGCATTTGACAAACATCTACCCCTAGTCTTGATTTTTTTTAAAGCCAAATATCCTATAATCCAACAATTGTACTACTGAGTATTTACCCAAAAGATATTTTTAAAAAAACTGATTTGAAGAGATATAGGCACCCTGTTTATAGCACCAACAATAACCAAATTATGGAAAGAGCCCAAATGTCTCTCAACTGATGAATGGATAAAGAAGATGTGGTATACACACACACACACACACACATACACACGCACGCACACACAATGGAATATTACTCAGCCATAAAAAGAATGAAATTTTGCCATTTGCAATGATGTGGATGGAGCTAGAGTGTATTATGCTAAACAAACTAAGTCAGTCAGACAGAGACAACTACTGTATGATTTCACTCATATGTGAAATTTAAGAAACAAAGAAAATGAAAATAGAGGGGGGAAAAGAGAGACAGACCAAAAAACAGACTCTTAAGTACAGAGAACACACTGATGGTTACTAGAAGGGAGGTGGGCAGGGGGATGGGTGAAATGGGTGATGGGTATTAAGGAGGGTACTTGTTGTGATGGGCAGTGGGGGTTGTATGTAAATGATAAATCACTAAATTCTGCACCAGAAACCAGTATTACACTGAATGTTAACTAACTGGAATTCAAATAAAAATGTGGAGAAAAAAAGATAAATAAATAGCCTAATAAAATAGGAATCTTCGATAATTCTGTGGGGGGATATTTATACATATATACATAGGGAGAGATGCATAAATATATGCACACACATATATATTCTTAATGTGATATTATATTCCTTAATATAACAAATATTCTTTTCCATATGTGTGTATATATACATATACACATATATATTATATATACACATACATACACTTATTCTAAAGACAACAGTATAATAAAGTCAGAAATAAGAAGGCTCATCCTCACTGCTATAATTTAACCTGGTCCCAAGGGTAATAAAAGTGTAATTATAAATATAACTACTGGGGGGGCGCCTGGGTGGCTCAGTGGGTTAAGCTTCTGCCTTCGGCTCAGGTCATGGTCTCAGGGTCCTGCGATAGAGCCCCGCATCAGGCTCTCTGCTCAGCAGGGAGCCTGCTTCCCTTCCTCTCTCTCTCTGCCTGCCTCTCTGCCTACTTGTGAACTCTGTCTGTCAAATAAATAAATAAAATCTTAAAAAAAAATTAATGCTGTGAATGCCCTAATATTGAACAAGGATTTTGTTCATGCGTGCGCAAAATTAGCCCTCAGTAAAGAAGGATTGACAATTGAGTTCTCCAGCCTCTCCTTCCCAGTGGAATAGAACTCAGACTTCACAAAAAGGGGAAAGACATAAATCTGAGTTACTGAAACCTAAACTTCAGTCAGTGCCTGCCTTGTCAAATTTCCAGCGACAGCACTATTTACAGGTTCAAAGAGTTCTGTTTTACAAACTTAGACATGGGGAAAGATGATGTGCTGTGAAAAATGTCAGATGACCCCAAAAATGGCTTTAAAGAACACAATGATACTAATGATAAAAATGCATGTAAAAGATTAAATAAAATTGTTTTATGAAGTATAACAGTAGAAAAAGTAATATTCTAAATTTTCTGCAACTTGAGTTTTTTTTTTTTTAGATTTTTTATTTGTCAAACAGAGAGAGCACAACAGGGGAAGCAGTATACAGAAGGAAAAGCAGGCAGAGGGAGAATCAGGCTCCCATGCTGAGCAAGAAGCCCAATGTGGGATTCCATCCCAGGACCCTGGGATCATGACCTGAGCCGAAGGCAGATACTTACCCGACTGAGCCACCCAGGCATCCTGAGATTTTTTTAATAAATGTAACAAAAAAATATATTAATAGTACACATGTTACTTTTTTCCTAGGCCCTTCAAAGTCTGTATGTCCAAGGAAGCCACTAAAAAAATATATTTTTTTGAGGAATTTTCTTAAAGGAGTAAAGAAGACTCTCCTGGGTCACCTGGGTAACTCAGTAAGTTAAGCCTCTGACTCTTGATTTCTGCTCATGTCATGATCTCAGGGTCCAAGGACCGAGCCCCACATGGGGCTCTGAGCTGGGCAGGGAGCCTGCTTAGGATTCTCCCTCTCCCTCTCCTTCTACAGCCTCCTCCCCAAAAAGAAAAAAAAAAAAGGACTCGCCTTATCATTTCTTTCCATTCCAAGACAGCTTGAGAAGCAGTGTGGGTCTGGAAACAGAGATCCGGGGCCCCTACTTAACTGGCCCTCTTTCCCTCTCCTTTTTCTGTACCCAGTGGAGCCGGAAACCCAGGACTAATGATAACAAAGCAAAAGGCAGGAGGCTGGGGAGAGGCAGGGGCACCAAGGACATGCCTCCTTTCCTTCTCCCTGGGGAGCCCACAATTAGTGTGGCTGTGGAAAAAGTGACAGAGCGGAAAGAGCAAAAAGTCTTGATGACTGATTTACAGGTTAGTCATCTCCAAGGTCATGTGGTAGGTGAAAATCCCAGCAGAACAGCTTTTCCCTGATTTAGGCAGGGACTGCTCTTAGGGAGAGGATCTGAGACTTCTAAAAGATGATGGTAGGGGCAAGGGGGTATGGCCAGTGAGTGGTGCTGTCCATACCCATCCCTGCCACATCCCCTGCAGTGCTGTGTCCAACGGCTCCACTCCCACAGCCTTTGGTTGTGATGTGACCTGATGTACCAGGGATCAGGGCCTGGAGTTCTTCTAGGCATGCACAGACAGATACACCAACAGGTGCTGATATGGACACGGGGGCCTGGGTGTTGCTAGCAGGACACACTGAGTATCTTTGATCTAAGTTCAAGAGGTTCCCCCCCCCAGAACCCTCCTCCTTTCTTCCTTTTCTTTCTCCCTCCTATTGGGATGCAGAGGCTCAGAGTGTGCTTGGGAATGACCTGGACATTTATATTCAGGGGTAGGGGTGAGAAGAACCCCTGGGAATTCCCTGGAAATAGGGAGAGATGGCCTGGAAGGGAGGGAGAAATGTGGAAACATCCCTGCCCTGCTCCTCCAGGAAACTCAAAATATAACCCTAGAGGGATATGGCCAAGTGGTTACTCCCTCCTGAGAAACCAGGTGACATTTTGATGTGGCTGTATTAAAGTGACCAGGTGTTTTTTAACTAAGCATGACTAAGTAGCATGAACAATTTAATCATCTAGCCTCATCCCTCGGCCCCCACCCATTCCTGACCCTCACCCAGCTTATATTTTCTTCAAAGTGTAAAGGGAAAGTGGGCTTGGGATGACAGACAGGCTCAGGACACTGTCAGGGACTAAGACGCATCAGGAACAAGGCAGGAGACGGGGTAAGGTTCAGGCTTAGGGTGGGGGTCTGTACATATTCTTTGGAAAAAAAATATTTGGGGGGGTCAAGTCACACTATGATAGACTCAGAACACATGTCTATAAATCAGGACAGGTGGAGTGAGGGAATGAGTGAGAAGGATGCGCCGATGATGAAGAGCTGCGGAAGGAGTGACCCCGGGGTTGGGTGGGGGGTACGGAAGGGCAACTACAGACTTGTGAGAGTCTAGAGACTAAGAGCCACAGATGGGAGCTAGCCTTAAACCCCCACCCATGCCTTACTCTCCTGGCCAACACACTTCGCCCAAGGGTCAGAAGGACAAGAATGTTTGAAAATGTTGCCGCCCCCTCTCAGGGCAGAATGACCTGGGTAGAAGCTCCAAAAGACCAATGCTCTGGGCCTCTAATGAGCATCAGGCACCTCAGGCCCTGTATTGTTCCACTCAGTCTAGAAGCTCTCACCATGAGCCCCGGCTCCCAGCTGGAATCACCATTTCTGTGGCATAAGCACCCACATCTAGGAGAAAAGCTAAGAGGCACCCAGCAAGGCTGATACAAAGCAGGAGTTAATCCTAGGTCTGACTGATTTCCTTTCAAAAGCACTGCTTTTTTCTTTTCTTAAGCACTGACTGCTGCTTAGTATTGATCTAAGGAAGTTGTATTAAAAATGCATCACTCCTACTAATAAAATCATACATTGTCGAAGACTTACCTCTTGACCAAACTTTAGTTAGGCGTCTCTGAGTCTCTATCTCAATAAGGTCTCACCCTCGGCTTTCCCTGTTCCTCCTGTCCTTGCCAGGCCTGCAGAGTGCATTTTTAGCAAGAATCCCCCGACCTTTGATAGCTGATCACTCTTGATATCTGATCAAGTTCTTTATGCCTCTCTTTGATGTCCAGATCTCTCTCCTGCCTTTAGCAAGAATCCTGTTAGGTCAGTTTAACAAAAATCCTCTTACCCCTGATGTCTCCTTGTAGTAATTTGGTAAAAGTTAGTAATTTCTAGTCACTGACCCCTCACTCTGCTAGTTAGCTCTAAATCCCCATTTATCTTTGCTGTACCCAGAGTTGGGAGTGAACTCTTTCTCTATTGTAATTGTAATATTCCTATTGCAATTGTAATATTGTATTATTGTATTGTAATATTCTTATTGCAAGAGTCCTGAATAAAATCCTTCTATTTTATTTTAACAAGTAGCAGAATAATTTTTCATCAACATCTAATAATAAAAATAATAGCTAATGTCCACTGAGCAGTGACTCTGTGCCTTACACCATGCTAGGAGCTTTGCTTTATACCTTAAACCCACAGAACAACCCAGTAAAGCCAGTTGTTTGCCTCCCCATTTTACAGATGAGGAATCTGAGCTTCAAAAGGTTTAAGTAACTTGCCAAGGACCACACAGTTCATAAGGGGAGAACCAGGATTCTCACTCTAGAGCCTGGTCTTCCTTTTTTTTTTTTTTTTTTAAGATTTTATTTATTTATTTGACAGACAGAGATGACAAGCAGGCCGAGAGGCAGGCAGAGAGAGAGGGGGGAAGCAGGCTCCCTGCTCTCTGCTGAGCAGAGAGCCCGATGCGGGGCTCGATCCCAGGACCCTGAGATCATGACCCGAGCTGAAGGCAGAGGCTTTAACCCACTGAGCCACCCAGCTGCCCCTAGAGCCTGGTCTTTTAACAATTAAATAATGTTAACTCCCAAAGAAAATTTTTATTTTAAAAAAATACTATAATCCCAACTAGGTAAAAGTCATATTATGCCCATAAACAAAAAAATAAATTAATAATATTAATATAATATAATTTTAATTAATTAATTAATTAATATTATATTAATATAATATAATATTAATATATTAATAAATTAATATATATTAATATATATTATATTATTAATATATATTATATATAATATTATTATTATATTATATAATATTGTATTATTTAATAATATTAATAATATTATTATATATTATTATTATTTATATATATTATTATATATATTAATATTATTAATATATATTATATATATAATTTATAATATATAATATAATATATAATAAAATTAAATCATTATATTTTATTATATTGGATTATATATAATATATATAATACGTATTATATATAATATATAGTTATATAAATTAAATCATTATATTTTATTATATTGGATTATATATTACATATATATTACATATATAATATTACATATATATACACATATATAATATATATATAATATATATGTTACATATATATTACATATATAATCCAATATAATAAAATATAATGATTTTTTTCCCCACACATTGACAATCATTTATGAACAAAACAAAACAAAACAAAAAAACTTCATTGCTTGCTGTCCAAAGAGCACCATTACATAACAAGATTCAGACACAGGAAGATAAAGCAACATGTATATTTTAAGACTAAGCTTCAGTCTTTCCTTCACAATAGAGGCTTTATTCTGGAGGGGGTGCTCTCTGATTAGTAACACTTCTTGCCTTGGTGACTGGAAGAAAATACTCATTGTTAGGGTGTCAAAGTCCAGGAACAAATTCAACAAAAACAGCCAGATAGGTCTTAAGAAGTCAAGAAGACCCTTTTCCAAACAGCCCTCCCATTGAGTCTTCTTAACAGCATGGAAATGAGGTCCACCCAATTTTTGGAGTATTTGGCCTAGAGGCAAAATTTGCCATGATACCAAGAAGATTAAGTGAATAGGTTGTACATGTACTGATCTTTATGGTTCCTTTCTTCTGCACAGTTTTATTGAGGTTTATTAAGGTTTCCTTTCATTTTTAGTGAGGTCTATTAGGAAGATGTGACATCAGTAACAAGCCCAGCACTCTAAGTAGCAGGGAAAAAATGGCAATATGATGGAATCCTCCAAATCTGTAACCTAGGGAGTGGAAAGGGTTGGGAGTTAAGAGTCTGTCACTGAATTTGGACTTCTAATTCATATATTGTTCAAATTAGTATTTTTCTAGTATCCTCCAGAAAGCTGAGTAAGATACATCTTGCTAAAATAATATTCAAAAAATAGTAGATGTGAGGGGCACCAGGATGGCTCAGTCAGTTAAGCCCCCAACTCTTGATTCCCACGCAGGTCATGTATCTCATGGTCATGGGATCAAGCCCCACATCAGGCACCACACTGATGAGGAGCCTAGTTGAGATTCTCTCTCTCTCCTCTCCCTCTGCCCTTCCTCCCCACTAAAATAAATAAACAAATCTTTAAAAAAAAAATAGTAGATGTGGAGAGAGATCATGACAGAGAGCAACTGAGCAAAGAGCAGCCTCTCTAAGAGCTCCCTTCCTACTCAGGAAAGCTCCTCTGGAGGTTAGCTTCCATTCCCTCAGCAGGCAATTTTCATTAAAAACAAAACAAAAAAAACCTTTGTAAACTAAAATCAGTAACTTGCTAAAGATGATGTTATTTCTTCTACTCGGATTCAGGGATTTTGAAGCACAAGTGACATCAGAGAAGGGCAAGTTTGAACAAAGCCCACAGCAGTTTTCTTGTGATATTTGCTCATTAGGTCCAGCTACTGCCAGCTCTGGCCCAATATACACATTTATTTTCCTGGTCTGGGCTCTTCCATGAAAATCAGATCAAAGTCTGATGTATGCACACTCTTTCAAAGCCCTCAAACACCGATGATCTCACTTGGTCCCAGTTTGGCCCGAATTTGCCTATGAGCAAGGTGTCTAGACTCTCCAAAGGGTGCTGTGAACACCAAAGGGGAACAGCCTTCAAAGTTAGAATAAATAAGATTCCCCTGGTATGTGTGTAAAAAATGCAGACTTCTAGGCTCCACTGTCAGATTCTGACTCAGTAGGCCCAGAAGAATGTGTTTTAACAAAAACCCCAAGTAATTCTGAAACGGGTTTCTGAACGTACTTTGAGAAAGATTGCTATGTTCCATACCATGCAACTTAATTAACTGAGTCCATCTGACATTGTTCACCTTTATTGCACCTAGATTTATCATCTCTCCAACCAAATTTCAAGTTTAAATCCTAGCTTTGCTCTTTAGTAGCTCTGTGATCTTGGGCAAGTCATCTGGCCTTCATGAACCTGTTTCCTCAGCTAAAACAAGGAAAAACAACTCGAAATGGGCTCATGTCCTCAGTGCTCGCAACATGTACAGTTCTGCTCCTCATTCTGGACACACAGAAAACTACGTTTCTGACCCACTGCACGTGGATGAGCCATATTTCGGGAGGACCAGATGGCAGTCCAAGCAAGATCAAACCCTAAATCTCCTGCCAAAGAGGAAAATACAGAACCAAATCAGAAACCTAGGAGAGGGTGCCACTTGAGCTGGTACAGATCTGTGGACTCTCCATGTTCCTATCCCTCACTCATGAAAGCACAGAAGTGCCTGACAGTGTATCTTACCAACTGACATACTTTAAGCACTACCCATTTTGACCAATGAAAAATCACTTCTAATAACCTTTACACTGATTTTAAAATCCTTTAATGCAATTAGATATAACATAGTTGGAGCAATTCAAGGAATAATTGAAGAATTTAGGAATATACTTATTATTTCTGATCACAGTATTAATGTTAACTGCTCACTCCTAGAAGGCAGCTTAAAACACACACACACACACACACACACACACATACCACTGTCTGGGTTGAACAGTAAATGACACACAACATAACACCAAGGATAACAGAAGTATGTGGGATCTATGTCCTTAACCCAAAAATGGGAGAGCTAGGACCCCAACCCTCTAACATCAAATGAACTGCTTTGTGCTTTTTGGCTTGCTTCCCCTCTGCCCTCAATCTTTCTCTGGTTCTATACCCTTCTTTTCCCTACCTTCCTCACCACATTTAATTATTCTATTTCCACAGAAGAATCAATATGGCATTGTGGAAAGAGAACTGAACTAGAAATCAAAAGGTCTCTATCTTTGCTCTGCCTGTGCTATGGGAGTCCATTTATCTGTAAGGATAGTCAATATTTACTAAATGATTATCATAGGCATGGGTTAAATGCCTTACATCAATTACCTTATAGAAATGAGGTCTATACCATTTCTATTTCCATTTCCACATAAGGAAATGGGCTCTGAGAAAGTTCAATTCAGGTAGCCAGGAAGTGTCAGGGTCAGGGATTAAGATTCCAGAACCTCTTTCCCTGGCACCATGCTTCCTGGAAGAAACAATGGGCCACCTGAAAATCTAACTAACTGCAAGTGATCCAGGATAAAGCATGTCATCAATAATGAATAAAAAGTTTATTTCAATTCCCTTTCTTTATTAAAGGGGAACAATAAGGCCATCTGTCCCATCAACCTCAGGACCTTTGTCCTGAAGATCAAATAATAAAGACACTCTAGGGGTTTTCTAAGCTGTGAACCATTCTTCCCCAAGTCTTCCACCCAACAGGAGCAAATACACTGCTAGGGCCTCAGGGATAAAGAGGTTACTCAACTCTGACCTTAGGTGAGAACTGCCTTTGAAAGCAATGCTTCCAGTAACTATTAGGAAAGAGAATGAAAAGAAAGTGGTTCAGAGAATTCTTAGACTTGATAGGACACTGGGACCCAGGTTGCCTCCCGAAGTGGAAGGCAGTATGGCAGAGGAGGTCAGTTCCTGAAAGTAATGCCAGATCCATGGATGCCAGCACTCACCCAGCACACCAGTATTCCTTGTCATTAACCTAAGTTTTTAGAAGGCTGCTTGCATATGTTTAAATGAACTTGGATTTAAATTAACCTTAAATTAATGGTGTTAATGTTAACTGCTCACTCCTAGAAGGCAGATTAAAACACACACACACACACACACACACACCCCAGTGGGTTGAATGGTGACTTGAACTTGGAACAGGGACATATCCAAGGAGATGCTGTTGAAGTGTTGAAGATTAAGACACTAGTGGCATCACCACCCACCCACTGATCTTTAAAATGATCAGCGTTTTGTTTTATTTTCACATTACTCAATCTGCAGGGGAGAAAATTTGACACCCCAAAATGTGTCTCTTTTTTTTTTAAGATTTTATTTATTTATTTGACAGACAGAGATCACAAGTAGGCAGAGAGGCAGGCAGAGAGAGAGAGGAAGGGAAGCAGGCTCCCTGCTGAGCAGAGAGCCCGATGCGGGGCTCCATCCCAGGACCCTGGGATCATGACCTGAGCCGAAGGCAGCAGCTTTAACCCACTGAGCCACCCAGGCGCCCCCAAAATGTGTCTCTTTAGAATGAGGATTTAGGCTGATTATTCTTGAGAAATAGAAGACCCAAGAAGTTCTTATTTCTTACCTCCCCTCCTAACTTTCCATAATAATTGAGACAGATGACCTGCTGCAGGAATGGAGCTATCACCATAGATGACTACAGTATAATATGATCTAGGTATGGTACACAGGGAGGATCCTGGAAAAGTCTGTTTGTTAGAATTCCTCTCTATGTCCCATTGTTTCTAGATGGCCCAGTAAACATTTGTTTATCAGACATTTACTGTGTTCATTTTCAATTGTCTTCCTTCCCTTTGTACCCTACCCCTTTCTTCTTAGTCCAGAGTGACATATACACATCATTTTGCCTGTTTTTGGAAACTTTTATGTTTATGTGAATTCCCTGTATGTACATAATTAAATGTGATTTTCTCCTGTTAATCTGTCTCATGTCAATCTAATTTTTAGACTAGCCAGAAAAATCTTAAAAGGTAAAGAATTTTCCTCCTCAACAAGTCCGTTTCATTCAGCTAAAAAATTCCAAAAACAAAAATCCAAATTAAAGTGATAAAGAATCATAATTATCCTGATATTTTTAGAAATTGACAAGACAGTGGCACTAAGGAGCTAGGCAGGTAGAACAGAAAGATTAGGTAAATGAAAGCTACCTCGCATCCATGTTCTCTCTCCTCCATAGTACGCATCAAGGTGCAAAATCAAGAACTCAATTATGGCTAATACAATACACCTAAGAATAGTGACCCTTCTAGGTGGTTTCTATGCATTGACCAGTGATTTTCAAAAATGTCCCTGACCAGCAGCATTAGCAGCATCTGGGAACTTGTTAGAAAGGGAAATTCTTATGTTGCCTGCCAGACTGACTAATCAAAAACTCTGGAGATAGGGGCCCAGGATTCTGTGTTTTACCAGCCTCCTGGTTAGTGGAATACACACTTCGGTGGTAACAGAATCACCGGGGAAATTTGGTTAAATTACTAAGAACCACCGCCCCCTTCCCAGCTCTATCCCATACCTATAAACCTGGGCCTCTAGAATTAGGTCTCCAGGTGATTATGATAAACACCAAAATTTGAGAACCTCTGGTTCTAACACATGAGAGTACTGAGTTCTAGGCAAATGCTGATGAAGAAATTAATAGCCCACCAAAATGACAAGAAATTTACTTTAAACTAAAAGCATCTGCTCAGTGGCAGTAGTAAGAAACATTGCCTAAACTTAAGCAGAGCCTCCCAAAAGTATAGTTGCAATTGGCCCTCCTTTTCTGAGGGCATTTCCAGAGTAGGAAAAGACTGGCACTTAACATTGGGAAGTGTGAAAATTCTTGTCCTGCCCACTAGCACCCAAAAAGCACAGTAGAAACTTCTATACTTGCCCACTAAAGCCCTAAACTACCCCTCTTTTTTTGTTGCTGTTGTTAAGTTGGTATATAAACCTTTACCTCTGGCTACTCGAAAAGTTACTCATTACTAAATATTCCCTTAGGCGAATGTAAATAAACCTTGTCTTTTTTCCTTCATTTTTAGAGATGATAAAACTGAGCCTGATCTGCAATTCCAGCTATCTAAACCCACCACACTTCAAAGATTTAAGCTCAAATACCAACTTTTTAAAGAGCAAAATATAGAAATTGAATAATTTTGCATACATATCCTAGGCAATATAAAACTCAGAATGTCATTTTTAATTGGTGATATTCTTTATGAAATAAAATGGAAGGAATGGAAAAAATTAATTCTTATACAATCAAAGTTAAAGTTAGTAGTATTTATAGGCTTATTCATCAAACCAAAGCAGAAATTAATTGAATGCAAATTCCTAGAAATTGGTCTGCAGGCATCATAAATGTGTGAATTAATTGTGATACCCAAATATTCTGTCCACATCATCAAAAGTGTGAGGAAAAAAATATGGTAATATTCTTCCGTGGAGATATATATTTGTAATTCAACTAATATCACACAAATTAATATTGAAGAGTTTCACAGCAGACTTCCATATTCCATCCAATGTAACTATGATAGACCATAATGAGATTATAAAAAATTAAATTTGCATCCTATACATTAGAAAATACTAAGCTTCCAGATACTTTGATAATACCTTACATTTGTATAGCACTTACAGTTTACAAATTATTCTTTCTCCATAATTTCCTTTGAGTTTCATGTCATGGGAGTTGGTACAACTCTACTTGTACTCATTTTATTTTTTAATATTTTATTTATTTATTTGACAGAGAAAGATAATGTGAACAGGGAACCCAATGCGAGACTTGATCCCAGGACCCTGGGATCATGACCTGAACTGAAGGCAGGCACTTAACCAACGAAGCTACCCAAGAGCCCCTAATTGTACTCATTTTAAAAGAGCAGGTAATACAGGCTTAGACTACAGGTCTCCTGCCCTAGGATGCAGGGCTTAGCAGAACCCAGGTACCCTGACTCCAAATCTGGTTCTCTTTCCATTAATACCACAAAAACAGGTCCTATGGATGGAAAAGACTAATATATTTAATTTTACTTTTTTAATATTTTATTTATTTATTTGACAGAGAGAGAGAGATCACAAGTAGGCAGAGAGGCAGGCAGAGAGAGAGAGGAGGAGGAGGCAGGCTCCCTGCTGAGCAGAGAGCCCGATGTGAGACTCGATCCCAGGACCCTGGGATCATGACCTGAGCCGAAGGCAGAGGCTTTAACCACTGAGCCACCCAGGCGCCCCAAGACTAGTATATTTTAAAATGATAAATCCGTCCTTGCAAGGACAGTATGTATATATCTTCTCATAATTTTTTTAGGAACGTTGTTTGAATGACCTAAGAACAAATAAAAGCTAATGAATAAACTCACAATATTTTTTAGAAGAAAATTCACAAAGGAATAGGAATACACATATCCTTACCTCTCATGAGTCAATGTGTAAGCCAATCTACCTCTCCACCAACCTCATCTTTTTCTCTTAGGGGAAGCAACATTGTCCACTGATTACACTGAATCCTTTTTGAAAACTCAACAGACAACAGCAGTGAGAATAATCACAACCTTGCCTGGGATAAAGTGGGAATTCATATGAAACAAAAGGCCAGCTGATGTATTTAGTAACTTTACTAGTGTGAGAGTTTTTTTTTTTAATACATGTACCAACTAAAGACTTTTATGCCCATTTACACAGAATAGCACCTGTATTATGAAATGGAGTCTTTGAACATCTTAAACTAAAAATTGAAAAGTTTCACTATTCCCTTCAGTTTCAGCTGAAGAGTTCAGAGATCAGGTTCCAGCATAATACTGAATATTTGCATAGCATTTTGCAGTTTCAAAGTTCTTCTACATGCACTGTGTCTTGGTTAGATTTTCCAGCTATCTAGTGAGATTCGAGTTATTATCATCCCTATGTCACATATGACAAAATTGAGGCTAAAGGAGAGCATCCTTCCCAAGATCACAATGAAAGCAGCAGATGGAGACACAGGTCCACCTGACCCCAAATCTTATGTGCTTTTTCCACCTCTCCCTTGATGCCTACCTTAACAACGTCTTCCCCCAACCATGCACCACAAGCCACTTCAGAAGAGACTAGTTCAAATACTGGTTTCCTTCTTCACACATGGAACCAAAGTCTTAAACAAACAGGGATCTTCTGTCCTTTTCCCAATTCTCCTGGAAGGAGATGGGAAGATGAGCCTCATTTATCCTTATCTTTCCAAGACAACAAGGAAGACGTCTCTGTGTGATTCTGGTGACAGTACAAAGCTGGGTAAAGGGATCCTTACAGTGTAAACTGCCTTGCATATATTGTTTAAATCCCTGTGAAAAAATGGTCCTTCCAAAATAACTCTGTTGAACCAGAAATGAATCTTAACTTGTTAAAAAAAAAAAAAAAGAAGAAGAAGAAGAAAGTTATGGGCAGGAGAACAAGGAAAGGGAAGTACTGTTGAGAAACAGAGCCTTTATTTCTTCCCCTGGTGGTTAGAAGAACCCCACAGGTCTCCAGGCAGCAGCTCCCTGCGTTCCCTACATCCCTATACAAAATAGGACTTACCCGTGGCGCTACCGCTTCGGGGCGAGCCCGGCTGGGACATACTCTCTGAACGCTTCAGCACCGGGGACAGCTCCGGACTCGCTAACTTCGCGCACTCTTGCTGGCTGGGCGCCCCGGCCTGAGCCTCCCAGGCTGCCGGCGGATAGGGCGTCGCTACCGGCCCGGGTTCTAGCCTCCGGGTC